>NC_050598.1:5092500-6292500 GCF_013368585.1 Megalops cyprinoides
ATTAGAGTGTTTAGAGTGCTGTGGCCCCCACAGCCATGGATGTGATACCTCTTTAATGCGTCCGTCGTTTCATTATCTATTATCCAAAAATACATCTTGGCCATGATAAAAACGCCACCATGGGGCTCAGCTGCGCTGCTTTAATGGTGCTGCTTTTATGCACTTGCACTTCGGCAGCCGGGGGGGGGTGGGGGGTGGGGGGGGTGGTGATGCGAGAGTTGGAGAAAGGGGGGGGGGGGGGGGGGGGGGGGGCGGAGAGAAAAAGGGAGAAAGAGGGAGAGAAAGAACAGAGAGGGAGTGCAAAAGCGAGTGAGGCAGGCAGTGTAGGGAGAGAGATGAGAGTGTTGTGTGAGAGGAGAGTGGTTGCAACGCTGATGTAACGGTTTTGTGGGGCATCACTTCAAAAGCACCGGCACGCAGCAGAACGCGGCCGCAGCTCTCAGGAAGCCACGGCACTAAGGAATTTGAGAGGTGGAGGGACAGACAGGGAGGGGGGAACAGTCCGTGACAGAGAGAGGAGATAAAAGGTTGCAGCCTCAAAATCTGTCTTTTCAGCCTCTCTTCGGAAACCGCCACGCAGGCCTTGTGTCCTCTGGCTTAGACTGCCCTCTCAGATTTGGCCTTGGGAGTCAAAATGGCATTGGTTGCATAGTCACAGAATGCCCAGTGATAGGCAGTCTTGGAAGTCCTCAGACCTCCTGTGACCTCCGGGGAACTCCCTTTGCTTCTACTCCTCCAGGCATCCCTCTCTCTCCATCCCTCCATCTCCTCCTCCCCCTTGGCTGATGATTCTTGTAATACTGCAATTCATCTATTCACAGATATGAAATACTATGTGTCAGCAGCACCCACAGGAGGTTAATGATCTGTGTGTGTCTGTATGTTTGTGTGTGTGTACATTTCTGACATATAATATTTCACAACCATGAAATACTATACATCAGCAGCACTCGCAGGAAGTTAATGATGATCTGTGTGTGGGTGCGTGTGTGTCTCTGTGTTTGTGTGTGTGTCTCTGTTTGTGTGTGTATGTGTGTGTGTGTCTCTATGTTTGTGTGTCTCTATGTTTGTGTGTGTGTGTGTGTGTGTGTGTCTCTGTTTGTGTGTGTGTGTGTCTCTATGTTTGTGTGTGTGTGTCTATGTTTGTGTGTGTGTGTGTCTCTGTGTTTGTGTGTGTGTGTGTCTGTGTGTGTGTGTGTGTGTGTCTCTATGTTTGTGTGTGTATGTGTGTGTGTGTGTGTCTCTGTTTGTGTGTGTGTGTGTGTGTGTGTGTGTGTGTGTGCATATGCTCCAGTATGTGCTCTTTTGTCCATTGTCAGTGTGTTCTGCGTGCGTCCAACTGACAGTGAGGTCACTCTTACCTCACAGACTCTTGACTGTCTGGCTCTGTGTACAAACACACTGCTGTGGTCACGGCTGGGTTTGTAGGTTGCTGGTGCCTAACCTTGGCCACCCCGGGGCTGTTTAAAGTGCTGCGTAAGATGCAAGATGTCCAATTTAAACTGCCCTGGGCAGCGTGTCCGCCAGGCATATCATGGAACATGCTAAAAACTATCTTGCCTCTCCGCTTACAGGGGACACAGTCCCCTGTCCTTCCTCACTCTCTCCCGGAAGTAAATCGCCCCTGGTTTCTGCCCAGTCTCTGGGGCAAGAGGGGAGAAAGGGGGAGAAGGGGGGTGGGGGGACAGCAGGAAGAGCCGCTGGTTGGAGAGAGAGAGAGAGAGAGAGACGATGTTTGCCGCTGACAACGAGAGCAAGCGAGGGGGAAAATGAGGAAACAAGAGCAGGAGATGGGGGGAGGGGATAATCCCGGCGGATACAAAATTCCGCCCCCCCCCCACCCCCACAATCCCCTCTCTGTCCGCTCCCCTTCATTCAACCTCCCCCCTCAATTCCAGCCCCCCCACCCCACCAGCATGTGCTGATATTTAGGTTAAATAGCAGAGGGAGATGAAGAGAGGGAAACAGAAAGATGGAGAAAACGATGGATGGACAAAGAGAGGGAGGGAGAGTGAGAGATAGAGTCCGCCTGGGTTTAGAGGTAAAGAGGATTATGGCCTTGCCTGGTCTGTTCTGACATTTGGTCAGTGGCGTGATGGTTTGAGGGAGAAAGGGGAGGGGGAAGAGAAGGAACAGCGTGTTCGTACATGAACAGTAGATCCGCAACATTGCGTTCGAAATGCGGATCTGCTTTCAGTACGATTGCTGCTGTTGCTGGTCCTTATGGGTCCAAATGTGGTCCAAGAGTCCTGTCCCATGTTGTTCTTTTAGAAGTCCTCATGTTATGCTCTAAAACACTGGAGTTGTTGACTCCCAGAATGTATTCTGTCTAACCCTAAATATTGTGGAAAAACAGTATATTATGAATTTATTCAGCAGGGAGCCTAATCCAGGCCAACTTCCTCTTTCACACCCTAGATATTCCATATAACCAGAGAAGTTGAGATAAAAGATGTGAGCCACGGGGTACTAGCGCATTCTGTCTGGGCTTCAACCCAATCTGCATGCAGTCCAGAGCCTCTTGCTGTAGGAACTAAACCACGCATCATTATGACATCATAAAGAGCCTTTACCACTACACAATGCAGCTGTGGTATCTAGTGCTGTAGGCACTACATCACACAGCTCTGTGACATCATTGTGTATAGTGCTGGAATCATTACACTATACAGCCCTGTGACATCACAGGGTTTAAGTGCTGTAATCATTACACCACATACCTCTTTGATATCATAGAGTCTACTGCTATAACCACAACATGGTGACAACCAGAAAGCTGGATGGTTTTCATAATGCTGTAAGATGCAATTATGTGCTACCTTCTTCTACAGAGAACCCTGTTATTGGTGAAAATATTGTCACTAATGTCATGTGAATTCATAGGGCACGTTTAATTCGTTACGTTTTGGTAATGATAATTTGATACTGATAATGAGTTTGAGGAGTGTTAGCAAAACAGGCTAGCTAGCTAAGTTTCTTTCACTTCATCCAATTGACTTGAATAATGCAGCACTGTATATACTGAATATCTACTGTATTTCTTGGGCCTATCCAACATTTCTCTCACATTGCAGTCAAGCCATGCACCTTTCACATCCTACTGACTTATCCCATCCAACTGCTTTGGAATGACTACATTTACTGAGCTGAGGCAACGCAAGGTGCAACCGTCAACATACCACAGAAAACAAGGGATGTGTTGAAACCCAAGACGTTTTGTGCCAATGGCCAGCTATACCACAGAGTTTCCGGTTATCCACTGTCCAGCCAACTGCTCTGTCATACTCATCAATGACATCCCCCTGAGAGAGCAGTCAATGAAGTCCAGCAATCCAATTACATAATTAGCGCTGCGGATGGCGGTGGAAAGAGTATCGCGTCCGCGTCACATGCCTGCGCGGCAGAGAGGGAGTGCTTCCACACGCCGGGCTCGGGATTCACGATGGCACTCTGCTGCTGTGCGTCTCTTATGTCTTCAGACAAGCTGTCTGCCATGTTGTTGAGACGTTTTTGGCTCTGCAGGGATAGAGAGGTGATCTTAGTCTTGTCCACCTACCTGTTGAACCAAGTCCTCCACTCCGGCTCTGAAGTGTCCAGCCCCTACACCTGAGTGGGTATCCAATCTCTACACCCAGGGCAAGTGTCTTCTCTATGCCCAGATGGGTGTTCAGTCGCATATTGGAGAAGGAATAGAGAACATGATTGACGAAACAAGAAGTCATTTTGTTCCAGTGATTGCAAAAGAAAACAGGGCAACGGCATACGGACATCAGTGATCATATGGAGTATGAGAAGGAGATGGCACAAACAGGGAATGGGTATTAAGAGACAAATTACAGTTGCTCCTTAAAGGACAACTCTGACTAAAAATGAGAATTCTGCTCATGTTAAGACGCATCAGGTAATTGCATGTGCGGTTGAACAGTCCAAATCTCATCCCTTGGGTCCTACTCTAAGTAAGAGGAGCAGCTGTTTAGAGTTGCCTTTCAGACAGCTGCTGGAGAGTTGGAAAATCCAATCCAAATAATGACTTCAATTGCACCATTAAGAGCTAAAGTAGGCAGAGAACAGGCCCATGAGGCCTGTGAACGACTGTTGCTACATTCAATATTTGTCCTTAGCTTTGACTAAGAATTAAATATTTAATGCTTAATTAAAAGCTTTTTTCTTTTACAGATGAGGTTTGGCCAGTTCAGTGGTAACTGAAATGAATGAAATACGTGTGTACTGAAAAATGACATTGTTGTGAGTCAGAGTTCATAGACAAATGTTGAGTGAATACTGGTCTTCACTCTGTACTATGCTTGTCAGGCATGTACGCCTTTGGGGTCGGGCTTAGAAAGGCAGAAACATATGGAATTGGGCATTGTGGGCATGGGTATTGTGATTGGCCCATGGCTCAGAACGGCCGTCCTACCACAGGAAAGCAATACCTTGAGGCTGGACCATTATAACCTGGTATCCCGATCAAAGTGAGGGCAACTTTCTCCAGGCTGAAAATTATTAACACCTGACTGTCCAACATATGACCTTGATTATTCCCCTGCCTGCTGCATTTACTACCAATAGAAGATCAAAAGCTGCATTTGTTTGTGAAAAACAAAACAGCAGATTGAAAAAATGTTCATTGACATCTCAGCTGCGAGAAAAAACCCAATAAAAAAACCCAGTATCAAGGTTACCAGGCACAGGAAAAGAAATCACAAATGGAAATAAGTGTCATACTGAATAAGCCAGTGTTGTAGAAATGGCGCCCTAAACATACGAGTGTGGAATGGTGGTCAGGGATTTTTGTTAGGACCTGGGTGGCCTGGTGCTGTGTCCGTGAGAGAGGAACTTAAGCTGAATCTCCTTCGTTAAATATCCAGCTGCACTAATGGATATGTGCAACGTAAGCTACTTAAGTCGACCGTGACCAGTGCATCTGTTACGCGAATAAATGTAGTGTTCTTAATTATTTAATGAACAAAAAAGATGAACGTAAATGGTTTAAAAAAAGACCCAGTTCCCGGCTTGCAATATAACTATGGAGAACAAAGAAGGATTACTCCAAACATAGAAACCAATGACGTGCAAAAATGCCAGTTTTTTTTTCAAGCGAAAGTCATTGAGAGCTCAGGGCGACGTCAGCTGGTCTCGAACAGCTACATCTGGCAACCCCGATTATGACAGCTCACTTTATTCACTGTTGCTTGTGATGGTTGTTTTCGCTGTGGTCAAGTTTTTTAATGTTCAAATTGAAATGATTACATTCTTGTGAGATACACAAATTCTAAGGCTACACAATGTTGAACATACATCTGGTTTCAAGAAATTTGTCGCATACCGTCTCGTAAATTAGCGTGCAATAAACGCACGAGCGATTCGTACCCATGAAGAGCGTAATCTCTCGCTGAAGGGTTCTCACATCATACAGCCCTGAAGGTTGTGTGGTAATTAGCCATCCGTTTACATACCTCTGCGCTTGCGTGCTGCTGTATACACACTGTATCCTCTGTATACACTATACTGTGTAAACATGCGCAAATGACTGCAAACCGACAAAGGAGGCAAGTGTAACTGCGGCGGGGTTTCGAAACGGAATCCTGAAGCCGCTGTTGGATAGGACTTCTGAATTTCGCATTGTGATGTCAGTGCCTGCGAATATGTGGACACACGTGTGTGTGTTTGTGTGTGAACATATATGTATGTGTTTGTGTGCTCATGTGTAAATGTGAATGTGTTTAGTATTGTGTAAGGTATGTAACCCCGTGCCCCCGTCTCTTTTGTTCTCTGTAGGTCTGATTCTGCTGTTCTATCTGATCTTCTACATCTTCCTGGCTGGCATGTTCGTCCTCACCATGTATGTGATGCTACTGACTCTGGATGAGTACAATCCAACATACCAGGATAGGCTGGCCACTCCAGGTATCCACACATGCGCCCTGTATATATACACACACAATGACATGCACAGAAACACATACAGATACACACACGCATACACATACACACACACATGCAATCACACGCACAGAAACATACAGATACACATACACACAATCACACACAGAGACACATACAGATACATACACACACATACACGTACACACACACTCACACACACAGAAACACATACAGATACACATACACATACATGAACTGTAGTAAAACATGGTCTCACGGTCCACAAATGGCTTCTCGCTCCCTGGTCCCCTCTCTCCTGTGGTACTTTCCCCTCCCACCCCCCACTCCCCCAGGAATGATGATTCGACCCAAGCTGGAGTCCCTGGAGATCATCTACAACATTGAAAATACAGAGAGCTGGGACAAATATGTCCAGGCTCTGGATACCTTCCTCACACGTGAGTTTGGGGGCTGGAGGAGAAAGAATTGGGCTGGAGGGAGGGAGATGAAAAGAGATGGTTGAGGATAGGGACAAGTAGACGGGCAGGTAGTGGGAATACAGGGAGACTGTGGGCTCGAGTGGGAGTGGGATGAATGAAGGGAGGAAACTGACAGGGACGGACGTTAAAGTGGCAAGTAATATGTGTGAGTGTGCTTATGTGTTGGGTGATTGTGAGTGTGTGTGCATGTATGTTCATATGTATGTGTATGAGCATGATTGTATGTGTGGTAACTGTGTGTTTGTGTGTGTGTGTGTGTGTGTGTGCCCGTGGGTGTGTGCGAGTATTTGTGAGTATGTGTGAGTAGTTTTGTGGTTGGTTGAGTGTATATGTGAGAGAGACAGAGCCCCAGGAATATGACAAGTCTGGTAAGAGAAGAACATAAAGAATGATGTAGAATCTGGTCTAAATAAAATAACTGCCATCACTACGTCCACCACCCCACCCCCCCACAGCCTACAACAACTCTCAGCAAGTCATGAACAACAAGGAGTGCACCCCAGACAGATACTTTGTGCAGGAGGACAGTGGCGAGATCAGAAACAACCCCAAGCGCTCCTGCCAGTTCAACCGCACCATGCTGGAGGAGTGCTCGGGCATCATTGACCGCGACTACGGCTACCGGGCTGGCAAGCCCTGCATCCTTATCAAGCTCAACCGGGTATGGAGGCGGGGCCAGGGCGGGGTGCTAGCAATGATATGCTGGGGCTGGAGTCGGGCCAGGGCAGACCACAGCAGGGCGGGCAGGGCAGGGTGGGGTGGAGGAGAGCATGGGTGGGGGTGGGGCTGGGGCAGGGTCAAGTGAGTTGATGGAATGAGCTCCACAAAACAGTCAGAACAGAATGCAGACTGAAAACTCATCTGTTCATCCATGGTTCAGCTGACACCAAAGTGTAAACATTCAGGCTGTGTCCTCAAACAAATTCGTCACGTCCTCAAACTTCCTCTTGCATGTACTATTGTACTTAATAGAATATGACGTTACGTAATGACTCCTGCTATGTCTGGATTGTGAGGCTTATGATTTAGTACCATCTCTGCCCCTAGCCTGACCCTCTTGAACGCACTTTTGTAAGTTGCTCTAGATAAGCTGCTGAATGACTAAATGTAAATATAGATGTAAAAATACTAGAATTCAGATCCTTTGTTTTTCAGCATTGACAGGACCTTTAGCAAGGTTTCCTCATAATGTGGGGGACTGCTTCCTCCATTTTAGTTAAAAAAAAACAGTTAAAAAAAAGAAAATTAAAAAACAGACTGTGTCATCGTGGAATGCTACCAGAGGTGTCTCAGCCTCAGGGACACAGAAGCGGTTGTCTTCAGCTCCGGCCCCAGCCCCCCTTGGTAAACATGCCCTTGTCCCTTTTCCATTGCAGGTCATCGGGATGTTGCCAGGAAAGGATGGCAAGTCACCATACGTCACCTGCGGGGCCAAGGTGAGCCTACCTGTTCCACACTATCCTGTCAGCCATAGTTGTGCATCTGAACTCAGGGTCTGTAGCAGGACCGGCTCAAAAACAACTTTGGCGTTCTTTCCAAAGAACAAAGTTTCATCTACTACCATGTGTCATTTGTTTTAAACAAGGGCTGACTTGTTATAAGAAAGATCATGATTCAGTTTACCTATTTGATAAGGTGCCGAGGACGCTCCGGTTTCAGTTTCATCCCAGGTCATCATTAGATGATTAAAGCCCCTGCTGCTGTGGAAACAGATCACCTGCCCCTACGCATGGTATACAGTTTCCACGAACCGATCCCCTCTGCTGTGTCCTCTGAGACACAAGTGAATTCTGACTGCAGTATTGCTTTGAGGAACAACAATGGAGGAACTTACCCGCTGCCAGATGCGTCAGTTTCAAAAAGCCATTGAGTTTGTTTTTAATGTAGTACCATTATTCTTTAAATGTTGCTGCTTGTACACTTCATTCCAATAA
The DNA here is from genome assembly GCF_013368585.1 of Megalops cyprinoides. Classification (NCBI taxonomy): domain Eukaryota; kingdom Metazoa; phylum Chordata; class Actinopteri; order Elopiformes; family Megalopidae; genus Megalops; species Megalops cyprinoides. Next base: position 5,100,821 of record NC_050598.1, read on the forward strand.
ACTGCATTGGGTAGCATTAGAAGCCATGATATATATGTCTTTCAAAGAATTCAGAGGCTGGCTGGCTGGTCATACAAACCTGTAAAAGATAAAATCCAGCATAGCCAGGTGGTGAAGGTACTGCTTGGTATGTGTCCTCCATGTTTGCATGCTATTAAACCAGATTAAAGGGACGACTGTTTCACTCTGAGCACTGGCTAAGCAGACCGTGGCCTCTGCCCAAGAACCTCTGGGCCTGTCGGAATTGTCACGGCACCGCAAAGCTGTCTCTGGCACGTGCCACACTGAGCAGCCCTTACGCGCCGATTAGCCTGAATCTCTAAAGCCTGCAGGATAGCACCCTGTTCGATTAACCTTTATCTAACCGGGTAAGTTCAGAGAGCCTGTTCAACCTGCTTACAAAACAAAATCAACAACGTGTGAAGAATGGAACCGGCCATGCTGGTTCTGAGGTCATCAAGAATAGGAACCATGAGGTCAATTTGCAGAGTATAAAACCAGGACTGCATGTGGAAAACGTGGTCTAACGTTTTATGGAATTTGCCTTGGTTTACTCCACCAGCATCATGCTGCACTGTGAGACAGCAGGGTCTAGATCAGTGGTTGTGACAGATGGTTGTACAAAGATGATCACCATTCAATGTGTGACAGCTCAATCTCTGCCATTGCTGAAGCTGCTGTATAAGTGCTCTTATTTGCCTGCTCAGTTTGACTATTCTGGAATAGAACATCCACAGCTAGCATAGCAGTGCAGACAACACCAGAACCTCCTGTTGCCAACCAGAACCTCCCAGACAAGGAAGACTAGATAATGAGTGGGGAAAATCTGGTAAAAATATAGGATATACGTGGCAGCACTCACTGACGATCCATAGATTTGCGGTCTCTGGGCTAACTCAGGTCTGAATTATTTTACTGTAGCCATTGATTGGAGCATGATGTGAATCACATGCTGTTCCAGCTGCCAGCCAGCTGCTGGTTGAAAGGCATCTATGAAATGGAGGTCTCTTGGACCAACTGCAAGAAATCACCACGACTGACTAAAGCGCTGCTAATTAAGATTAATACTCCGCCAAAATGTCTCCTTCCCTCCAGTTCTGTTTGTGTTTTTTATGTGATGTCATTTTATTCGTTTATCCGGTTATTCATTCCTCCACATTTTCATTTCAGTCTCGTTTTTCGTGTGTCCGTCTCTTACCCTTCATCTCCCGTTCCTCTACCCCCATTTGCCTCCTGTTTGCAGAGGTACAAAGTTGGCGACGAGTGGGTAAGTGCAGCAGAGCTCAAAGCAGTCGCTCATGCAGCCTGCGTACCCCTCCGCTGTGCAAAGCTGGTAGGGTAGCAGGAAGCAGAGTGCTTTCAGCTGGTGACGTCACTCCCTTAGGCTTAGCCGGCGTCATTGCCTGTCGAGCTACGGCCAAGCTGCCTTCAGCTCAGTCGGTAACGACGCGGCTGTCTAGAATGAGCTGGCCAATGAGAATAAGTTCTGGGCTGTGTCCCACATCACACACCAGCATACTGCATACTACTGTGCCGAGTAGTTCATGCTGAATCTTTTAGTATGCATAAGTAAGTACAGTGAGTACGCAGTATGTGTCAACTGAGAATGCACTTCTCTGTCAGAATTCTAAATTAGCACATTTTGACCTTAACAACAGTAGAGGCTAGCTAGCTAGGTATGTTATTTTGCTTGCATAATAAATTCTGCAACTGGCATGTTATATTGTACAGCAGAACCTCAAATGATCAATGGTTGTGCAATAGCGATAACAAATGTGATAACAGTTGTTTGCTGTCTAGCTGCTTGTATACTTACTACATACAACCGTTCAAATTGTATGCCATTTTTTTCATTTTGAATTCTGCCATAAGCCCTGCCCCTTTTGTTTTGCAATGGATTCTGGGATGGGAAGCATGAAACACAGTGGATAGTGTGCAGCTGATGCATCCTTTTTTTGGTGATTGCAATATGACATCTGCCATGCTATCCATACTATGACGTGTGAATGCACTAGACAGCCAAGCGTACTTGCTCAGCGTACTACATAGTATGCTAGTGTGCGTTCTGGGACACACACCAGGTCTCACTCGTGGAGCTGCAGACCTCTTTCACGCTCCTTACGTGAGGAGGAGCATGCAGCAGAAGTGGAGTAGTGAGAGAAGCAGTAGGGGACAACCCTGTAGCTCTTTAGCTCAGTGATAGATACTGGTCATTAGATACACCTGTTTGCCTTTATGTGTGTGTATGTGTATGTGTGTGTGTATGCTGTCAGCCCGCAGCACACACACACACACACACATGGCGTGAACTCCAGAGATTTTTTTTTTTTGGGACACAAACTTCAGTGTTTTTTCCTCATCCGCAGAAAGAAGACGCTGCAAACATGGGGACGCTGGTGTACTACCCTCCCAACGCCACCTTCAACCTCATGTACTTCCCTTACTACGGAAAACGAGCCCAGGTATCAACTCCCTGTGAGATTCAGCCCCCGACAAGCTGTCTCGGCCTGTCGTTTCATGCCTTTGAGTGTGCTCATGACGTAAGGAGGAGGGCTCATAGTCCAGAGGTCTCTGGTGCTGCTGCTGTACCCTCGGGCAAGGTGCTGACCTGAACTGCCCTGGAAAAATATCCAGCTACATACATGACTAAATGTGTTCAAAAGGGTAAGCCGTGCACATCGCTCTAGATAAGAGTGCCTCCAAAGCAAATATAATGTCTGTGATTCATTTCAAAAGTAATATATTCCTTCTCATGGATAGTGGAGAACTGTTATTGTGACCAGAAAGTTGTAGGTTCTATTCCCATTCAGGTGATGAACATGAATTGTTTCAGTAAATCTCCAGCTGTCTAACTAGATCAGCGTTTCCCAACCCTGCTCCTGAAGGCACACCGTCCTGCATATCTTCTATCTATCCCTGCTCTACCTACCTGACTGAACTCATCAGTGGCACTTTTGATTAGCTGAGCACACCTGATTTAGTCAAGCAGGAAGGATACATAGAAGATATGCAGGACAGTGTGCCTCCAGGAGCAGGGTTGGGAAACACGGAACTAGATACATAGATTATTAGCTATGTAAATCATCTGAATGAGGGTGTCTGCCAAGCTAATGTTTAGGTACTGTCTGCGCTTAGTTAAATGCTGAAATGCTGAGTGAGCTCAGAGGTACCCAGTACCCAGTGATTGGTATGTATACACAGGGGGTCAAACCTACAATGCTTGTGTTCCAACCACAAGGCCACTGAAACAATGGGAGTCGCTTAGAGACACATGAAAACTGGTTCATACGCACTGTGCTAAATTCCCACGGCAACAAACAAAAACAGCTCTGCAGCAAAAACACTGCCGTCTCATCTCATGTCTTCTTGGTAACCTTAGCGGTTGCGTTGCAGTTTCATGTCCTGTAAAATGGGAACCGCGCAAGGCAGTTTTCCCTCGGCTGTGCCACTCAAATGTTTTTGTATTCGGCAGTAATGACAGACGCACACCCCCTGGGAAATCTGAAAGGGCTGGTTTTAACAAGCTTTTTTACAGTAGCAGCTGATGTTTTAAAGTGCGTTTGAGCTGTCTGAACCACCCCTCTGGATGAGACTCTGTGGAGCAGCAGCTGGGGGGCTCGTGTCCAAAAGGTCGCTGTGTCAGATCCACACATACTCTGGGAGTCTGTTGTTGTACTCATGAGCAGAGCAGGGTTATCCATGTGACATTTTACAGCAAATTAGAGGTAACTGCAAATGGCATTCTGGTACCCCAGACAAAGGTATCTGCACAGTGAAATAGTATGCCTTTAGCGTTCAACAGAGGTCCTGACTCACTGTTGTCATTAAAGAGCCTGGCATTTACCACAAAGAGTAGGGAGTAACCCAGTGTAGTGGCCAAAACCCTAATCAGCTTCTTTCAATCTGGATGCATAACTATCCAGATGGTTAAATAAACCCTCCCTCTCCACCTCAGCCAATCGGTGGTTGTGGCGTTAAAAGTCTGCCGTGCATCACTCAGGTGGGTGCCACACATTGGTAGTGGATAAGATTAATCTGGTCACGTCCTTCACTTGAAAGGTGAAAGGTCTTGAAGGGTGCTACATAAATGCAGTTTATTATTATTGCTGTTGTTGTTATTATAGTGTAATAATAATTATGTTTATATATAAAATGTGTAATTATTGCAGCCAAGCGTAATTGCTTGTCATTAGCCCCCTAATTCTCTCCATGAAGACACGCCCAGCTCAGACAGGTCAGCTGACTCCATCTCCCAGCCTTTTTAGGGTCATTTGGGCAGCGGATGCCCCCCCAGCAGAAGGTACCCCATGAGTGCTGATCCAGGATCAATTCCGTTGTTTCACTTATAGCAGCTAAGGTTACAACTGCGGTTGGGAGAAATCTGACCCTAGATCAACACTTATGGGGCAACTCCCGGCCCTTAAAGAGGACCCTGGCTGTCCCGTCAGCTCAGTTCACGGCTGTCGGTCACATTCAGCGAGGAGAGGGAGCAGCGATAATGGAGTTGGAGCGACTTTGTGCTCCTCCTCTCACACAGACGGAACATGAGCATCCCTGCCACGGGCGGGTTCATCACAGCCGACCCCGCAGGGCTTTAAAGAGGTCGCTCCTTTACAGTGGCACGCAACTGGCTTGAGTGGATTGGGAGTGACATGCGGTGCTGCAGCTGGCATTTGTCGCCTTTACCCATGAGCACTCAGCTGCACCCTATTCCCCCCCGCTCCCCCCACCTCTTGCTTCCTCCACTCTTTTTTTCCCTCTCTCTCCTGCTCTGTCTCTCTTTCTCCCTCTCTTTCACACCCTCTCTTCCTCTCTCTCCCTGTCAGGGACTCAGACGCAGACAGCAAGACAGGGTGCACAGAGCGTGTTGTTTATTAAGCCAAATCGGGAATCCAAAAAACATGGTCAAAATAGGCGATGTCAGAAAACCAGGAAAGCACAGCAAACAATACCAAAAAATCAGATCCAAAAACGTGGTCAAGAAAACAGGCAAAAGATCAGCAAAACAGGCAGGCAGGCAGAACAGGAAAACCGGCTTGTAACAACACAGACAAACTGAGATGAACTACCGACGAGACATGAAACAAACGGGGAATATATAGGGCAAGGCTGATGAGAAGATGGGATGCAGGTGTGGTGGGGACGGTCAGGTAATCGGGTGGGCGGAGACAGGGTGGAGAGCGGGGCAGGGCAGAAACACAGGGAAAAACAAAAGCACATGAACCGGGGAAACAAAAACAAATCTGGCTAAGTAGACGCATTCCTGACACTCCCTCATGTTCTGTCTCACTCTCCCTCACTCTCTCTCGCTCTCGCACTCCCCCTCTCTCTATCACTTTCTCTCTCTCAATTCAATTCAATTTTCAATTTAAAGGTGCTTTACTGGCAGAACAGACAATTGATGTATTGCCAGAGCAACAAGATGAACGCTCTCTCTCTCTCTCTCTCTCTCTCTCTCGCTCTCTCTCATGTTCTCTGTCTCTCTTTCACTCTCTCTCCCTCTCTCCCTCTCTCGTGTTCTTTCTCTCTCTCATTTTCTCTGTCTCTCTTTCACTCTCTCCCTTTCACTCTCTGTCTCCCTCCTCTTCTCCAGGTGAACTACACTCAGCCCTTGGTTGCGGTGAAGTTCATGAACGCCACCTACAACACCGACATTAACGTCGAGTGCAAGATCAACTCCAACACCATCGCCGAGCCCCAAAGCGACAGAGACAAGTTCGCCGGACGCGTCTCCTTCAAACTGAGGATCAACGAGGCTAAAAACTAACATCCTGCCCCCCACCTCTCCCCCGACCCCCAGCCCACCCAAACACACACCGATCCCCTGCCCACCCCCCCACGGCACTCCACCTTCTCTCACAAGCAAATACACACAGCAATGCACATACCCATAACCTATACCCCAGTATTAGCACCTACCCTGGCAAGCTGGCACACTTTATAGTCATGGCTGTACTTTCTCAGTTTTCTCATCGTCATTCAGAGTCAATGTGTGATTGGGCGGCACTGAGTATAGTTTCAATGTTCTGAATTGTCCACCCTCCATCCCTCCCTTACCTGGACTCCATTAATCAATGGCTCTATCCTCTGTCACACCCATGTCACCACCAGTCATGGACAGAGATGCTGGTGGCCTCTGCCACCATTGGGCAGTGAGTAAAATCCTCCCCCTCCCCTCAGCCCCAGATTCCTGAGTGGTATATTCCAAAATCTATGCCACACTCCAAACCTCCCTTCACCCCAGAGTCCCGCCTGAAGCACTATTTGGCAGCAGCTGCACCTTGCAGTGACTGAACATGCTAAACCTTTACAGAATGTGCTAGGGCAGTGAGTGATGTCCCCTTTAAAGAGGGTGGCAGTTCTGAGTACATGTTGAGGTGTGTTTCTGTGTGCAGCCTTCAGGACTTTGGTCTTAGGTAACCGTTTTCTACAGCAGTTTGACATAGTTTATTTATATGCATGACTGGCAAGGGAATATATAACATTTGTGTGTGTACATATGTAGCTTCATATATGTTATATATATAGCTATATATGAACAAACTTACAATTTTAACGTTTCAATGGAGTGATTGGCAAAGACTTGCATAAACAGGTTGCTTTTGCTTCCTCGTTGCTACTTTAGCGCTTGCTATATGTGCTATCAGAGATACAGTACACATACTGGCTTTTAACTCCTTTGTTAATAGCCCTGTAGCCTGCAGCCAGATTCTGCCCTTTTGTGCTATATGGTTGAATCAAAACAGCTTTTCCCTTGCGGTCAAGCAGCTCTGGCCACACCCTGAAGAGTGGAAAGGGACTTTTTAAGGTGGTTTCGCAACTGCTGGCCACAAGAACCAAACTGCTCAGTGCGGCCTCTACTCTATTTCTCCCTGAATGAGTATATGACAAACAATCTTGGAGTATAACAACCATCAGCAGACTCATACAGAGTCCAGTTCATGTTAACTGGTGGGTGGAGTGGAGGTGTCAGAGGGACACAAAATTCCGAAGACAAAGTTTGGTGTTTGAATCCTTGTATTTTGAATCTTTTTAAATCTACTTTACCCCCCCCCCCCTCTACCCCCCCCCCCCACACACACACACACACACACAAACACGCACACACACAGCAGCATGTTTATTGGGCCACACTCCACCTCATTTCCAAATTCAAAATTGAGATATTGGGTTTAAGAGTGTAAAAATTCTGCTTCACCTTACCTAATCTGAGCATGCATGTTCATTAATTCATACATTCATTCACACACACACATATGGCCTGAGATCTTGGGCTAGCGCTGCATCCATTTCACATGTGTTTGAGTGTAAGTGATACAATTAGATGTCATGGCAATATATGTATTGATTTGCACTGGACTTGCACTTAATATTTTATTCTTAATATGCAATCAATACATCATTCATATGTTTGTAGTTTATATCATGTCACTTTACATCCATTTGGTGAATGGTTCCTCACTTTAAACATCCCTCAAGAGCTGTGTAAAAATACCTCTTAGATTCACTATATCTATCAGGCCATACCCCTGAGTAAGAATAATCTCCACCACCTTTGGTCATACAGTACTCAAATTGTCTCTCAAAGTGGTCAAACAGTGGTATTAGTGGTGTGTTTACTGTAGGGTTACTCTGACAGTGGTTAAAAAAGGAACTGACAAATAACATCCAATCAACGTGTATCTGACGTTTCACAAACGTCATTTTGCCTGGCTCGTCACACTGCCCGTCGTGGAATTAAGGGAGGTCGCTGTAGGCCATGAGCCCGGTGAGTCACACTGAACTGGCGTTTATTTGAGTTGGGTACTGCGAGTCCCCCCGCTCAGCCGCGGGGTCTCGTGACTGAAGCGTACAGTTATGTAATCCCTGCTCTTGCAGCAGTACGCGGCGTGTCACTCTGCGTTAGCGTCCGGCTTTTTTTCACGCTCGGGATGCTGCTCGCTCTCTCACGTTTGCCTGCGTCACTCAACTCCATTTTACCCGTCATGGGGGCAAAAAAAAAAAAAAACGTTCTGTACAGTTGCTGAAGCTCCACTCCCATAGGTGGCGCTGCACTCTGACGATACCTACCCAAAAGCGTCCAAGACTCCATCTTTTTTAATGGCTGAGCTTCAGTTTTGGTTCTGGGAGAGAGAACAGCAGGTGCGCTGCATTACGTTGAGATGAGTGAGGATAGTTTGTCTACACCTGTGAGTAGAGTAGACTCTAGCGGGGACCTTTTGTCACCATGAACGGGGACAGTGTTTTAGCATCTCAATGGGACTGCCCAGTCCGATTCTCTCATTACTTTCTAATCTCTTAATCTCATGTCCTAATCCAGAAAAAAGGGGCCTCTCCTCCCCTCCCCCTCTGGGTTGCCTGTCACCCTTCCCTCAAATCTCTCATTTCTAGGGCTCTCTGTCTTCAAGACTGTCTTTCTGCCCTTTCTGTCCTTTGTGTCATTTTTCTCCTTTTTCTCTCCACCATCGTCTTTTCGCTATTTTCAACCTTTTCATTCCCACTTTCTTTTTCCTGATCATCCTCTCTCCTATTCCCCTCCATCTCGCTCCCTCTCTCCTTGTTTCTACCTCTCTCTTTCCATCTCTCAGCCTCTCTCTCTTTCTCTTTCTCTCTCTAAGCAGCTGACACAGACAGATTCTGGGCTTCACTCCAAACACACACTCGATTGCTTCCCTCAGCTCTCTCAGCACTCTTCCATTTATCTTCATCTGTTCATTTTTACACTTTCCCTCACCCCCTCCACGCTCCCTCGAGTTCGCCTCCCCTGCCTTTAGCCCCATGCAGCGTAATCTTTCGGTACTTAAAAACCACACTTCCCATGGGTCACCATTCTGGACGCAGCCAGTGCATTCCAGGAAGCTACAATTGTATACATAGGTCAGCGTAGTTTTGTGGGCATGTTGGGGTGACATTTATAATATTATAGAACGTAACCCCTCAACCAAAGACCTTTAGCATGCAGCGTAGCCATCTACCCACAGTTTACTTGCCCTTTACTTGCCTCTGCAGGCTGTCTGAGCTGAGAGGAGCATCTGTCATTCATGTGGCCGCTTCTTGCCATTCTAATTTGCTCTATGGATGGCCAATGGAAATTGTTTCATTAATTTATTTGTTTGTTTTTTTGATTATTTGTGTGAATTTATTTTTTAAAAGTACTTCTTGAATTTGATTTTGTGTTTATTTCACTTGCTTTTTTGTAATGATTCCTCCTTCATTTGAAGTCTAAAATTTGAATTTCTGTGTCAGAAATTGTATAATTTTTTTTTTTAAAGAAATGTATCATTTTCTGCTCGGAAATCTTTTTGATTCTTATGCTGCGCTTTGTTATTTTGTCACTCCCTCCCCCTCCAAAAAAAAAAAAGATAAAAACAAAAAAGACAGTTTTTTCTTCAGTTTAGTGTGCTGAAATCACAACAAGAAAAACTGTATTTCAATGGAAAATGGAAAAAGAAAACCAGATCTGTGGCTTGACTTGACTGAATGCTACACGCTTACTATGGTTAGCATGCTTTCGCTTTTTGCTTTAACACCGAGATAGCAAAGTTGGACCAACATTCCATGTTCATATTAACAGAGTAGATCTGAGAACCTATTGTCTGTATGTCACTCCTTGTAACTACCTAAAACTCCTAAATTTGGAAATTTGGACTGGTGAGAGGTTGGTCTTAAATTCTCCACTCCCGCCACCCATGCACACACACGCGCACACACGTAAACTTACCCCAAAAGGGACATTTCATATCTTTGTTGTGACATCATCCGTCTGATCAGTACTGAATGGTTTTCGATTTGATTGAGTGAGGGAAAGTCCTATTAGCTTTCAGATATAGCCCTTGAGGGGCTACTGAGGGTCTCTGCTTGCTAGGAGTATCCAGTTCAGACCATGATGAAAATTGGGATGGTCTCTTCCTATTCTGTACTGTATTTTTTACAGCCACATATAGGAGTTGCACAGGAAGTGAAGCATGACAGAAAAACCACCAATCCCCCTTTAACCAGGAAACTTTTTTCAACTTTTTTCCTCTTATAGAAGTTATATTGTCATATCCTGCTACCAGTTCAATAGTCTCATATCTGAATGATTTTGTTTTGTTTTATTAACCTGGAGATGTCTTCTAAAGCAATATTTATAAATATATGTATATTTCTGGTGTGGCTGTACATATATATTTTCTCCTTTGGTTGGCTATTTTAAAGATGGTGTAAAAGAAATTATTGAGTGAGAGAAAGGGAAGAGTGGATATGTGTAAAAATCTATATATATGAAAGTATTAGAATTCTGCCAATGCACATTTTAAAGACTGCAACAAAAACACTAGGATGACTGGAGTAAATCTTTTTTGGGGGAAAAACTCTAGCGTTTCTTTTTTTTTTACTCTAATTTTATTTTTGAGAGATAATAATACAATAGCTATGGATTGTAGTACTGAAGTTACTTTAGATAGGTGTGCTGATAGCTAGGTGTGCGCCAGTTAAGAAAGACTAGCGACACATTCGAATACTTGAAGGATGAACATCTACCAAGAACGTCTGAATGATGCAAACTTGTTTTTTTGCAGTTTTGTTCTTTGCTCGTTTTGTTTTTTTTTTTCTTCTTGTCTTTTACTTCTTGCTGTTTTTTCGCCTCTCTCTTTTTTCCCATCATGCCGTGCTTGTTGTGTTTTGTTGCTGTTGTAACTCCCCCCTGCAGAGTGACTCCCCCTGCAGTGTGTTTCCCTGGTCACAGTTAGCCTCCGCCGCATTTGCCACCATAACTAATTGATGGGCATCTCGTGAGAACACCCGATACGTCTTATAGACTCGCCAGTATTGTTTACAGAGAAGAGAATGTTTACATTGTGTAAAACAATCCTTGTGATTCAACAAAGCTTTTTTGAACATACAGCAACTTCAGTTGAACCAAATCATCACAATGTACCAGACAGTCTCCAACCTAAAGTGAAAAAAAAAACTGCACATATCATACATATCTTTGATTTGAAGAGTATTTCAGGATGGGAAGGATTACAAAATATTTGTGGGAAAACATGTTTAACAAACAGGATCCTAATCACTTCCTGTATAGCTGGCTGTCTGTTGATTTCTTTTTATTTTTTTTGACTCCTGTTCTTTTTTCTTTTTTGCAGTCATTGTACTTCTCTCTGTGTTCATTTTCATTGTAAAGACAATACTAGAGAAACCAATAAAAAAGACAGTACAAGAAAACATTTGGCCCTTTTAATCAGCCATCCACCTTGTATCACCTGTCTCCATTTCCCCTTTGATGCATTGTAGCAGGGCTGGAGTCCATCTGTTCTCAGATAACTCCAAATAACCCCATGATCAATGTAAACAGTGGTCCACACCTGCAGATGAAAAGATCCAAAGAGACCCAAGGCATGGAAATGGTTTTCATGAGGAAACAACCTTGACTAACAGCCAAGTTAATATTTTTGGTTAATTGTGCTGGGGTCACTTCTGCCACATGGTATACTTTGCTGACTTAAGTTCCAAGCTTTTAAATGTGAAGACATAGCAGTGCTATGGGCCAACTTCATTAACCTTCTTCTGCCTGCAAGACAGAAGAGGTGTTCTCTCCTCTGCATAAACTTGTAGTCAGTTGCTGTGGTGAAAGACTGGATGGAGACATGAGTCAAGTTTCCCTCTCTCTGCAAACAGGAGATGGCACATGATAGATGGGCATTGTCACTCGCAATAAAGTCAGTGCACTTGTCTTTCATAAGCATTTTGGAGGTGATAGGACTAATTGCTATGGATTTCTGATCTTGTTAGGTGGACTGTCAAAGGGCCCTCATTTCAATGCTTGGTCATTTGTGGATGGTGTCCGATATGTGCAGATTCCACTGCGACTACAAGGAAATCTGTTAGGTGTGATATGGGGGTCAGATGTAGTAAGGCACAGTCAGGATATGGTTGGGACATGAACGTGGCACGATCAGGATTGGCGGTTGGTCCAGGCTTTCTGGCTCCAGAACCAATTAGGGATTAAGGGGGTCAGCTTTCATAAGAGGAGCATGTCAGCAGGTGCTGGGTTGAGGCAGAAAGTGCTGATCTAGAGGTCCACACTCCCCAACCACAGGTCCAACACTGATCATCATAAACTAAACAGCAAAACAGGTCCTAGATCAGCACTCAGGAGCAACTTCTGCCTAGAGAATTATTCACAACTGGGACACCACTGTGGAACAAATTGCCTCTCCCCCATAGTCCCCCACAGGTGAGGGTTTCATGCTCTGGCATTCGAGGGGACACAAGCTGTTGACGAGCCCCACTGTTCAGGGATGCTGGTGATGGAATATTCACTGGCAGGGAGAGAACTTTCAGTGTCAGGGTTCCACGTGTGACATCATAAGATTAGACCCCACCCTCAACTCCTCAGCCCCACCTCCTGCCCCCCCCTACTGAACAGCAACTCTGCAAAGCTTTCTGTTGCTGCTCAGCGAGCAGACTGAGAGAGCCAAAGATGGATGAGGAAGACATTTCACTGAGAAGTTAAAAAATACTGCTGTTCACTGATGTGCCTTTGGATGCCCATATAGCAAAGATGGAAACATTTTACAGAATGCCTGCTGAGAAGAGAGATGTGGGAAAACTCCTGTCTCTCCTGTGTGCGGTCCATCAAAGGCAGCTAGCTGGCTCGTTACATTCCTCATGTACAGTATATCATTACAAGTAAGAAAACAGTCCTTTTTTCAATACTGGCAAGCGAATGTTATCGTCGTTTTGTGATAAGGACCTTTGTTAGGTAATCAGCCTCCTGGCTAATTACACTGTAGTTTATAACGAAGGCTGAGAAAGCCGAGATCATTACCCAGTTAGCTTGCTTTTAAAAGTTAACTGAATGTGAGCTGTCCATTTTGCCAGTGAGGAGTTTGTACATAGTATTTGGTTACAACATGTAAGCATTTTTTACACAATGGTATCCACAGGAATAGCGGACCTCATAAAGTTTTGGGCCAAATGCGTAATTTTTACAAAAACGTGTGATGTGTTGATGAGTTGCTGTTCAGCGTGGACACTGCTTATGCTTCCCTTACTTTATCCTGGAGTTCAACATCTTTATACCATAGAGAGTCTTAGGTTGTCATCACATTGTGCCACAGCATAGGCAGCCAATGTCACTTTACCTTATTAAACAGCACATGGGCCCCGCCCTCAGCAGGAGAGCCTGCTCATCAGCGACACAGCTGAGAGGCAGTGAGACACTGCCTGTGTCGTATCTGAAATCCCCTATTGTACAACAGCTTTTCTGCTCCTCCAAATTTAAGAACGCTCTCATCCATTCTGCCCAACATAACATCACATATATTTGGATGTACAGCACCACACTCACTCTGCTTCGCTGTTTGTGATTAGCAGGCCAAATTTCTCACAATCAGTAGGAGGCCTTCTTTTATTTAACCCTTTCATTCCCCCAACAGTGTTTCTATGTGCATTTACACTTCTGCCACATGTCACAGCCGGTTGTTTCACCTCAGTGGAAGTAAAAATATTCATGCATAATATTTTTGGAAGAATTCCACACCCGCGCTTTGATTTGAGAGCTGGCCATTTTTCAGGCTTCTTTGACATTCCTCTGTCCGTCCCTCCTTCGGTGTGAGAATGTGATTCTGTTTTTTTTTTCTCCTTTCCTTCTCCTTCCCCCCTTTGTTTATTTACAGTCAAACAAAGATAAAGTATGAACTACAAGACATATTTATTCAAATGAATTAAATGATATTTATTGCCTGATACAAAAACCATGGAATCTGAAATACATTGTTTAAAAAAGAAGAGAATTATTATGTAAAGAGAGACATAAAAATTAAGAAATAAAACGATTTTGTGTTTAAATACATTGGTCTGATGTGCGTTATTTCAGAGTGAAGATATTGATCTTTTTGATCATTCAATTTTTGAGGACAGGAAGATTAGAAAAGGCGTAGATGAGAGGGAGGGATGGGAAAGAAAGGGAGAGAGGGAGAGATGAAGAGATAGAAGTAGAGAAGAAGAGATGGGGAGATGGGGAGATGAGGCACAGGAGAAAAAGGGTGAGAATGAAGGACAGAGAAAAAGAGATAGAATTATGAAATGAAAGAACTGTAGTTAGTAAAGCAGAAGACAGAAGAGAACAGAGAACAGAGGAGTGTGTGTGTGTGTGTGTGTGTGTGTGTGTGTGTGTGTGTGTGTGTGTGTGTGTGTGAGGGTGTGCATGTGTGTGTGTGTGCACACACGTGCATGTGCACATATGTGTCAGTGAGTGAGAGAGAGAGACAGATATGGTGCTTGTGCCTGTGATTCTGTGTATGTTTCATTTTAATGTCTGAATAGGATAGGAAGACAATGTTCACCATTGGGTGGCAAATCTGAGGACAGCTTGTGTGAAAGCAGGGCAAGCCCTTCTACATCAGCTACTTAAACTGCCACCCTGGTTCTCAGCCTATCCCAGGCCTCCTGGGCTCTGAGTAGAGATTGGCTGCTGTCTTTCACCCATGCCCTATGCCAAAGGGTGGGTACCTCGGAGGCAGGCCTGGCTTCATCCTCACACATCCCCTGTTTGTGTGAAAAGCCACTTCCCTGGGACTACCCTCATATACCCCATTAGTGCCTGAGTGCTTCACTCCATAGAGATGTACTGTATATGCCCTTTGATTCAGCAGCTCAAGGTGGATCAGGATTTATGTAGATTAATATAGTTCATTGCAGTGACATGCCTGCAGTCCCACCCACACACACACGTATCCATAGTTACATACACACACACACCCAGATACACCTCAACTCACACACACACTCATAGTCACACACACACACACACACACACACACACACACACACACACTCACAGATACACCCCTACTCTCTCTCTCTCTCTCTCACACACACACACACACACACACCCTCATAGTCACACACACACACACACATACTCACAGATATACCCCTACTCACACACACAAAGCTAAACATGTTGTCACATGTGTACACACACACACACACCAATAGTCAGGCCCATGCACATACTCCATAGTCACACCCACACAAAGACACAGTCACACACACAGAAAGTAATAACACAGAGGCTGGTATTCCACGTTACTAGTCAAGAGTAATGACTTGTTCAGTGTGACCTAGTAATTCAATAGTAATTTGATAATTAATCAAGCTGAGACAGCTATGTCAGAGGCAGACATTAATAAAAACATGGACGTTTCCTTTGTATTAGCACAACTACTCCTGCAGCAAGAGCCTTTCTTTCACAGAGAGCAAACAGAAGGTTACATGTTTTAATGTAATAGACAGCAGTGTTCAGTTAATAGCTCTTTCCAACCTAATTGATTGAGAGCTCAACTGGAATCCAGAGAAACACCCTACATCTGGTCCAATGAGATAGATAGCTGTCAATTTCCTCTGAACAACATGTGCATTTATTATGCACTTGAATAGCTCCAAGACACATCGTATCACTCCACATCATTTGCCTTTTGCCAGTGCAAACCGTCAAACCTGGGCAAAGACGATCATTGCTAATGGTTTGTAGCAGTGTTTTATGATTACTTTAATATGAATGGGTATGAACGTGTAATTGTGTTTAAGGGCTCTCGGTGTCCCAATAATTGTACCAACCACACAATATTCAAACATTCTCAGTCAGTATCACCTTTGTCAGTGTTGTCTGCATGAGAATGCCTGTGCTTCAGTGCAGCCATAGGACAATTATGTGACTTGTTAATTGGCCACCCCTCCCAATTAAGTGTAGCCAATTAGGAATCAGTTCAAGTGGCATATACAGGACTGAAGGATGGCTAAGAGGTGAAACAAGGACAAGACAGGGAGGTTTGTAAGCCTTGGTTTAAACCATTTATTTTTCTTAAAAATCTCTTCTTTTACTTGCGCCTGTCTTTGTCCCGTTTTGTTTATTCATAATGATTGAACTGATTTAATCCCTGTCCCTCTTTTTCAAAGAAGCATTTTATGTGAGAAGTAACCCAGCTTCCTCCTCTCTATCTCTCTCTCAGACATACACACACACACACACACACACACACCTCACATTTGTGTGTTTACAGAGGCAATGTAGACAAAGGGTCACACTTGAGGACACGGTAGCAGGACTCCAGCTGAGACTGGACCCGAAAACCCTCTGGCGACAGCCATAAACACAACTCGTGCCGGCACAGCGCCGCTCCCCTCCTCCCTCCATCTGTGATGTTTACCAGGGTCCAGGTAGAAGCCGCTTAAATTAATTAAAAGCAGCTCATGTTTTATTGAGCCCCGCTCACGGTACAGCAGGTAGCCATTGTTGTCTGGCAAGTCATGTGTGAGCAGCCGCTCTCGCGTTTCAGAACGTCCCACAATCGATGCTGGACTGTTTACATGACCAAAGAGTCCTGTCCCTCTAGAGACTGCAGACTTCTTTGGAAAAGGTCAGCTTCTTCTCCCCTAATCTGATCTTAGAACAATGCCTGCAAAGCCGTCTACACTGTACACCAATACACACTTACACACACATACATATCTACATCTCATGTGTGGTGAGTGTGTGAGAGAGAGAGAGAGAGAGAGAGAGAAATGCACTATACAAAACTGGGAAAGCAAACTGCATGTAAAGGATGCTATGATAAGTTATGGAGAAAAAACATGATGTCATGGTAGATCTTATCTATCACTAAGGTATTATTATTGTATTGATCTCTGTCATGAAAATGTGTGCTCAAATAATGTTGTTGTGGTGTATGTCTGTGTATATCTTCAATAAGATATACAGACGAAGAGTGAAATGAGACTATTTCTTATTGGACAGCCGTCTTCAAATGCTGTACTCCCCCTGGGGATAGGATGTTATGGTGGCAGACACAACAGAGTACATACAGAACAACACATTAGACAGATAGTTGCCAGGGTGGTAAGCGTAGTCTTATCAACGTCACATTCAATATTAAAATCAGTTTTTGGAGCCGTGCATGAGGGTGGCCCTGCCAACACCCTGCCAACACGTTGCACTTGTGTAGCACTGCTGTCACACTCTGGTCCCCAGCTGAGGCCGTGAGGTGCGGTCTGTCTGCCTGAGAAAGCTAAGGGCTTCCTGGTCCCACCACAGGTCTTGTGGAAAACCAGAATATTTTTCATTGACCCCAGGAAGCGGCATCCAGAGAAACTACCAGAAAACACTGCAATGGAATGAAAACAGCAAAATACAAACACAATAAACTGCATCTTGAGGCGAACAGAAGACCTAACTAGTTTCACCCCTAACTAGCAGAACTCTTGCCTAGAATTGACTCTTTCCAGGCCACGGGTGTACTCTGAACAGACGCAAAGATGACATGCCTGCAGTAAAGTCAGTGGTGTACACATTCAGTCGAGGAATGATGGGCACGCCTATCAGGCTCAGAGATCTTCTCTTTCATAGCATCTCATTGCTATGAAAGGTGATCTTAAGGAGCAGTGCTACAGCACTGTTAACACTGTATCTCTTTAACGATCTGTTTTCTGGATCTTGTCAAACTGTCACTTGTCATCACCTGTGCTTGTATGTCATAACTCCTTGCATCTAAATTGAATTTCTCCTCCACCCCTCCTAAAGAAGAAGTTTCCTTTTTTCTGTGTGTTTGTTTGTCTTGAAATTATCATAAAAATCTCAGTTTAACGGCAAAAATGTAGCTTGTAAGATAACATGTCCACCATTTAATTGTGTGTATCCAGATAAAAAATATTCTCCCTAAACAAAACCTCGCATCGTTTTCACGCACAGGGATTGGTATCATGACCACCCGACCACTACGGAAAAAAAAGAAAGAAAAAGCCGACCAATCAGAAGGCTGAGAGTAGAGCTGGACCTGTATCCACGGAGAGGCATTCTTCCCATGGAAACGCGCTCCTATATTTACCCCTCGGGGCGCTGAATACGAACACCTGCGCCGGTCGATGGGTGACGGCGGTGCTGCAGCAGGACCAGGCGGCCGAGTCCGCTCCCGGCGGAGAAGGCGTGGACCTGCAGCGCCGGTGACCGCAGGGGCAAAGAATTTGTGCGGTTCTGTCGGTGGTGTCAGTGGAGACAGTCCTGCTGTGGACAGTGCTATGCTGACGTCTGGCGCAGCACCCGACGGAGAGAGCGAGAGAGGGAAAGAGAAGCGTTCAACCGGGTGCTGACATAACTAGGTTGGAGTTAATGTTATGCGCTTATGTAAGAGCCATCTTTTTTTGTCTCTCTCTGCTGGTCGATAGCAAGATTTGAAAGTGCATTCGCAATGCGCTGTGATTAAATTTTCAGTTGTAATGTATCGACGCTGAATTGGATTGCAATGGACGCCATCGTTTAATTCGTGTACATGTACATAATCACATGGACAAACATAAATAATTTTCTCGATGCAAACGATGCAGGTGCAGATTGTTGTGGGAT
The DNA here is from genome assembly GCF_013368585.1 of Megalops cyprinoides. NCBI lineage: Eukaryota > Metazoa > Chordata > Actinopteri > Elopiformes > Megalopidae > Megalops > Megalops cyprinoides. The sequence continues at coordinate 5,119,206 of NC_050598.1, forward strand.
AGATGGGGGGAGTCAGGTATACGCACTCAGTGCTCTATATTAATCCCAACACCGTAGTCTCGTTCACAATAATCTATCCCTCCACCATACCCTATATGATGAAAGACGGAATTCAGAGGAATTCATTTAAATACGTATTTATTATTTATTAGGTATTATTATTATTTTTGCTATTTTTTGTATTATGTGCAACATTTACAAGGTGTTTCATGCTATCAAGATAAAATTTAATTGAATTTAATTAAAAACAAAAGATTGGGCAGCCTTTGCAAGTGATTATTATTATTATTATCATTGATAATAACAACAACAACAATAATAATAATAATATTAGATTATCATCTGTAATAATTCTGCTCTGAGTGGTTTGATAGCACTGACTGCTCACTGCACCTAGTGAAAGGGCTCAGCAGTTGTGATGCTGGTAGACGTTGCTTGATCATTTTTTATGAACAGAAGCACTACAACTTGCCACTATGCATCAAAAAGGACCGTTAAATATCCATATGTATTTCTAGATTTTTTTCTTAGAAGATTTTTTTCTATTTATATAAGATAAATTGTATGATTTGATACATTCAATGTGCAGTATTTTTTTGTTGCTTTTTTTGGTGGGGTTTTTGCCAGCACTATTGCAATTGAAGACTGGAATATGGTTCAGTCAATTGACTTTGTAACATTCTAATTATCTCATTACTTGGTGGCACAAATTGCCACCGTGGCTTTCAGTTAAGTCTTCCTGCTGTCAAATCAAGCGACAACTTTCAAGGACAGCAAGTGTGAGTCACGGCAGGAGTTCACCTGAGGGCAACTTCAAAATCCTCATCCATTCTTTTCCATAGAGTCATCTTCCTTCCCCCCCCCCCCCCCCCCCTTTCTCTCAAGGATTCAAGGGTTCAGACTGGCTTTGCAGCATGACAGCTGTCCAGTTTTCCCAAAACATTTTAGGAGCGTAAATATATAGGGTCAACACTCCCTTCCCTACATGGAAAAAAACACAGCTAATAATACAAATAAATAAATAAAATCATTTCTATCTCCTTCTGTCTGCCTGCCACAGAGTATATCATATCACATCATTCCTTCTCTCTCTCTCTCTTTCAGTGTTGTGATGTCTTGTGGTATTGATAAATAGTCATTGTATCTACTGTTATCTGCTACCATGTGTTCTGATCCTATGGTGGCCCAGACCACTGTGGTTTGGGGTGTGTGTTTAAGTTTGGGGGGTTAGTTTAAGATGGGTGCACATTAGCAGCATTTGAAACTATACAAACACCTGTTCAACTTCCAGTAAACGACACTCACTCTGGTTTGCCAACAGGTCTGAGACCTTATGTCAGAGCTCTCCCATTGGAAAATGCTGGGTTTTGATAACAATATCCCTCATTCATCTGCATCTCAATCTCTGTTGTTATTTTTTTTTTATACTTCCTTACGTAATAGGATAGCCATAGGATAGTTTTATGCAACAGCTGCCAGATTCAGTGGTCAAAGATGATTTTTTCTTGCACCATCCTCTCTCTTGCTGGAAATACTGGACACGCTGTATGATCCACACTCACAGAATAATAATATTCAATGCGGATCATTCAGTTGTGGACATTTCGCAAATGACATATATCGCCGGCTATGTAATATCCTTTACAAAGAGCATCAACATCCATCTTCCGTGTCCAACTCCCATCATATCTAGACTGCTGGTACTTTGAGTTTCAGTTCATTTTGATCCACCCCAACCTGTCCTGTGGCACTTCAATCTCGAAGTCTGATTCTGCTTAATTTTTATCTGTGCTAATCCATGAGCTGTTCCTCATCAACAACCACAATTAAAAATGATTGGACTGCATCTCTGCTCCCACTGTTTTGCCAGCCTGTCTTCATAAGTATAACTACAGCTGCAGGAACTAGTAAGCTGCATGCAAGGGTTTGCTCCATCACAGCATGGTTTCAGTAAATGTTAGCGAAAAAGCCCTGACAATTCTTAGATTGTGTTTAAATTCAGAAATGTTTTTGTCGCGATGAGCTGAAATGTTCTCATCTATTTTTGACTCAAATCCCAATAATGTCATTCAGTGCTCTACTCATGCTTCAAATGACGCGTGCAAAACAGTTTTCAGGTTAATCAAGGTTTTCTGCTCCGCATTATGAATTGTTTAAAAATACAAGCCGTTAGAACTGGTGCTACGTCAATGCTGAAGCACCCAACCCGAAACACAGCAATGCCATTGGGTATACATTTAACATATGGCCCCGTCTTTGTCTCTCCCTCTCTCCCGTCTGTAAGCCTGGTGTATTAATCAGAGCATGAGAGTACGTGGAAGAAGGGGGGAGGGGCAGAGAGAGGGGGATTATACAGTATTAAGAGTATTTGTGTGTCTGAAATAGTCTGATCAAGTGATCACCAAGTGTCTGATACACGCTGGAGCATGCAGAGATGACCGTGGCACAAACACGCAATGGGTGCACACATTCTGTTGCATGCACACAGTCGCTGATCTATTGGGGTGCACACAAAAGGCAAGCACAAATTACACACACGCCTGTGTGCTAACACACCTGAATTTACATCTTTGCGGGGAAATCTGGTCAGTGCCTGGACCAAATGGAGCCGTTTCCAGAGATTTTGTTTATAAATTATATAGTTTTTTATTTGTGCCTCCTCATTCATACAGTTAAAATCCAATATGTGCACTTTAAGACTCGTATACACAAACCCCTATAAGTATGGATCAATATGTTGAGCAGGTTCTGTGCCTCCATAACCCCTGTTTGCCCTCCATGGCTCAGTCCTGACTGTCCTGATTGCCACCTTGCGCTTCCATGACAGTTTGGAGCAGGCCTTTGGGTTGGTCTGCAAGGTGACTGGATGGATACCCCTGGTGTGGTAGAAATCAGTGAATACTGAGGTAAAAATTGCACTAAGCTGGCAGCAAGGGCAAGGTAGATGTCAAAAACCCTGCTAGATCACCGATTGATGTGAAAGGTATCTTAGTTGGATTATATGTACCCTTTTTAACTGCATCCTGCTACCATAATATTAATCTAATTGTATTGCTAGATTCTGACACCTCAGTACAACTGGAGATTATCAGGAATTGCAATTGTCTTGTTCAGATTTTTTTATTTAAAAACGTTTTTTTCCTGAAGATGCGGACGTATTGTCATGGGCATTCCCTATGTTACAGTGTGGTGGTTAGTGTGTGACGTTGGCATGGTTGTGTCACAGTGTTAAACGTAAAAGACCCGATTAATCCATTGACAGGTGTTCAGAACATCTGTAGGGCAACGGCAACAGAACCGTTGCAGAGTGTGCGACCCCTGGTGTTGAGGTTGTGGTATTACACCAATTTTTATAAAATGAAGTAGAGACTGATACTGTTACCCCCTAAACCCATTTTGAAAACAGTGCATAGTCTTTGTGGTGCAATATGTCATACGAAACTAAGAAAAATAACGCAAAAGCTGATATTTCCACATAATTCATCACGATTTAACTATTGCACATGCACTGAAATAAAGCATAGAATTTTGTACTGCACACTAACATTTCTGCTGGTGTGTTTTCTGAAAAATTCACATGCCTTAAAAGGTAAAAATTAATAGCCATTCTAATGTAATACATTCCTATACTCAGATGATGTATTCACAGAGTGGACAAAGCCCCTAAGTGCAATAAAATATAAAGAGAAATGATATAAATACCATTATATAATTTAATTGCTTTTTGTCAAGGGCAACATGTTATGTTACACATTCTGTAATAAGTCGAGACAGCTGACTCTATTTTAATGACAGCAATTTATGTAAGTTGAAACTGTATTTGAACCTGTAACTTTCCAGAAATCTGTAATCAGTTATTCTGCATGTTTTACTTTTTACATTTTATGCTTTTTTCCCCTGTATGGAACCCTGTTTTTGGAAATTGTCCATTAGGCTCTTCACACCATGACAACCTCCACAGTCACAGCAGTGTACTGAGGTGAAATGAATCCAGCCTTCTGATACACTTGCACGCAGCCAAGTCCCATGGTGCACCTCAGTGAAGTGGTCGCTCATTGAAGGATAGGTGTTGCTCCACTGAAGTCATTCATGCAACTTAAAGGCACCTGCTGAACTGTGGGGTGCCTAAGAACAGTGAGATCTTGGGGGAGGAGTCTATCCTCAGCAGAATGAGAACAGTTTGCTCCATCTTTGTCCCAGTCATTGTCAGCAAATAGCCTAGTTTGCGGCCAGTTTCAAACCCAGGCCATAGTGCAAATGCCTTGCCCACTGAGCCATTTGGGACTATTGTCTTGCTTTACTACACTTATTTGACCCTGAATTACTCATCACAAAATGATACATCGCAGTGATTGAGGAAGCTGGTATGTTCCACGCGACAGACTGTTGTGTGAGCGTTAGAATCTACACTCTACCTTACTGTACCTATTGCCCTGTAAGTGGTGCCCCATATTGATGTGTTCGATTCCCCACAGGGGCACTGCTGCTGTACCCTTGGGCAAGGTACTTAACCCATATTTGCCTCAGTAATTATATACCTGTATAAATGGATAACATTGTAAAAAAAAACTGTATTTGATGTAACTCGCTGTGGATAACAGCGTCTGCTAAATGGCAATAATGTAATGTAATGTAATGTATAGGACAGTACTGGGTACTGGTAAAGCGGTGGACCTGTAACCCAAAGGCTTTGGCAAATTTCTTATCCTGAATTGTATCAATAAATATCCAGCCATATAAATACATGTACATACATGTAAAAATTGTCACAGTAAACTGTAATTGTAAACTGTACATTGCTTTGGATAAGACTTTCTAGCCAACCAAAAAATATATTATATCCTATGAGGTACAGTATTGAGTTACACTGTATCTCACTGTGTTGTAGAATAGTGTATTCTCATGGTATTGTGTGTCTGGTGGGATGCTTTTTAAATTACAGTAAAGCAGGTCCTGTGTAGTATGTTGTTGATTATTGTAGCATGGTGTGTGTGTGTGTGTGTGTGTGTGTCTGCGTGTGTGTATGTGTGTGTGCGCACATGTGGGTGTGGGATTTTCTGTAATTTAGCGTGAAGCTGCTCCTGTGAGGTATGCTGTAGTTTACTATGTGTGTATGTGTGTGGGGGTGTTGTGTAATTCAGTGCAAAGCAGCTTTTGTTGTGTTGTATGTTGTAGTTCAGTGTTTCTCAACCCTCTCCTGGAGTACCCCCTGCCCTGCATGTTTTAGATCTCACCCTGCTCCAACACAGCTGATTCAAATGATCAGTTTGTTATTAAGCAGCTTCAGGAGTTCATAACGAGTTGATCATTTGAATCAGCTGTGTGGGAGCAAGGAGAGATCTAAAACATGCAGGGCAGGGGGTACTCCAGGAGAGGGTTGAGAACCACTGTTGTAGTTAATCATATTGCAGCACCATATGAGTGTTTTGCTCTGTGGATGATATTACAATGAAGCAACTCACTGCTGCACATACACAGCAGTGACTGTGATGTTGCTGGGCTACATTCTCTCACTTCGCTTGTTCAGTAGTGCATTTACCCTCCCCTTTAAAGCCCCTATGGCAGTTCAAGCATGCCGTGCTCCTCCAGCGCCCCCTGGGTCCTGCTGTACACCTCTTCGATGGCCCTCACCACTCTGTCCAGCACGGGCCCCGCCTCCTGGTGGCTCTGCACGCACACCAGCTGGAAGAACGTGTCCCACTCCGGCATGGCCAGGAAGGCGAGCTCGGCCGCCTGGCGGAGGAGCCAGGGGTGGTGGGGCGCCAGGGCCCGCCCGTAGGCCTCGCGGCAGAGCTCGGAGGGGCTCTGCGGCCGCCCCCCTGCGCCGGGCTCCTCCCCCATGCCCCGGAGGAAGAGCTGGAGCCACAGCAGGGCGCGGTGCAGCCGCAGCAGGGTGCGGCAGCCAGACCCCGTCTGCCGGCGGAAGTCTACCGCGCCCCGCGCCAGCTCCCACCGCATCATGGAGCGCACCGACGTGTAGGGCCCCCCCACAGGGCCGCCGTCCTCGCCTTTCTCCCCGCCCGTCTCCGCCCGTCCCTCCCAGTCCTGTCGGGCCAGCCCGCGCAGCAGGGACACTTTGCTCTTGACCTTTTGAGAGAAGAACTCCACCACGGGGCCCAGTGATTCCATGAACCTGCGGGTGGGGTGGGGTGGGGGGTGGGGGGGGGGGGGGTGGGGTGGCTGGTCAGCGGCCGGGACATGGAGGGTGAGGCGCCACGCTTCATGGCACAGCTTTAATCAGCTTTCAGAGCCTCTGCCCCTGACCCACTGCGGCCTGCCTCGTCCCAGCCTGCTGATCACGCTGCTTATGAGCCATCTCTCTAATAACCTCAGTTCACCTCATTCTGTGGAAGCCCTGCACAGAGGACTCTCAGATACATCCTAAGGGTTTATCTGTTCATTGCAGCTCTGGAGGTCACAGTTTTCTGGTAAGAAGGGAGAAACACTCCCTTGCTCAATGTACACAGTGTACTACTTGGAATCACCGTAGTCTCTTGTAATGTGACTCTAATCAGAGGAGGTATTTCAAATTTTGAAAGATATTTTGATGAAACGATGTGTGACCATTGAAAGAGAAAGGCGATCACTGTACAGTGCTTTATGGCGGTCTCACTTGATTAGCTCGTCCCAGCTGGACAGGTACGGCTGCAGCAGGACGTCCGGCCCAGGCCCCAGGGCAGAGTGCAGGTGGAACAGCAGCTGGGAAACCTGGAACCTCTGGCCCGGGCACTCACTCAACAGGAGGCCGTCTCTGTGAATACGGTCTCTGTGGATACGGTCTTTGTGTATGCCGTCCCTGTCGCCATCCTTTTCGCCAGCCACAGCAGGAGGGATGTGCTGAGGAGAGACGGAGCAGGAGACCAGGGGCCGGAGAGAGTGCGAAGGGGGAGAGGTGAATGAACAATGGGAGATATATCGAGCAAAGAGATGTTAACTGTGGCTCTGTCAGCATGTCTACAGTGTCACAGTGACACTAAACTTTACTTCACTGTATTGGTCTCTGTTGCCATGGATACAGTGCACTACACATTATTTCACTATGCTGGCAGCTACTGCCATGGAGACAGTGCCTGACACTACACACTCCCTCACTGCGTTGGTTGCTGTCGCTATAGATACAGTGTCCATCTGTGTGGAGCCTGTCTCCTTCTGTGTCTGTGGATGTGAATATTTCACTTACTGAGAGAGAAACATGCTATCTCTGCCACTGTGGATGGTGGGACAGAACAGTCTCCTTATTTCTCTCTTTCTCTCTCTCTCTATCCCCAGGTTCTCAGCGTCAAACCATACTGCAGGGACAGGAACTATAAGCTCCTTTCTCTGTCCTTCTCTCTCCCTCTGTCTGAAATTCCCCATTACCTGCAACTCTGCCACACCATTGGGCCCCGAGTGCAGGCATGCCCCCCCCCCCCCCCCCTTTTCCCCCCTTTCCTCAAACTCCACTGCCACGCCCAATCCGCTTCCCCCTCACCTGTGGCTCTGGAGAGTAGACGCTAAGGCAGGGGCGCCAGGAAGACTCACAGGCCTGCGGGTTCCCCTCCGCTAAGGTAGGAAGCCAGAGAGCGGGTCACACAGCACTCACAGACAGTCAGTCTGACCTTCCCACACTCAACTTCAACTTCAACTTCAACTTCAACTCAACACAACAGGCCTTGCGGGCATAACAAGGTATTCAGAGTTTCTGCACACAAGCAATACAATTATGGACAACACACACTAACAAACGTAAAATATTAACAACAAAATATGTGATAACAGTTATTTTAATAAAATATGTTGTGATGAATAAGGAAATCCAAAAAATTAATGTGATGTTATAGATCACATTGTGTTTCATCTGTAGCTATACAGTGTATAGCTGTACACTGTGTCATACTGACCAATACTCTCTGACACTGTGGTACATACATCCCTTTCCCTATATATACACACACTGTATTCCCATACACACACACACACACACACACACACACACACACAGTGTATCCCTATGCACACAAACACATACTCACACAGCCCAACAGAGAGAGCCTCACACTTAAATATAGACACAGGTACTCAGGTAATCAAGACACATATACACAGTGTTGCTCTGCCCTAAATGACACATATGCACAGACACACATGGAGGTGGCAAACTGTTACCCATTCACTCACAGAGAAACTGTATGGGTTTAGAATCTCCATACACCGGTTCAGCAGCAAATTAAGGATACTCACGGAGCCACAGAGAGCCGAGGAGGAGGAGCAAAGCAAAGAAGGCCACAGGAAGCAGGAACTGGCACAGAAATCTACTTCCCAGTGGGGTGCTGCCCTTAAACCCCATGGTGACCCCTCTGTCCCCTCTGTCCCCTCTCTCACATACACCTCTGTCCTCCCTGGCACTTTAGTCACTCCCTCTATAAAGCTTCTCCCTCATTCTGCCTCCCTCTGTTTTCTCCCTTTTCCTGCTTCGGCCTCTCCCTGATGGTATTCCTTCATGCTCCCCGCCCTCAGGTTAAAGGTACAGGTGCTGTCCCTACATTGGCCCTCCTCACTTCCCGTGAAAGCCACGCCCACAGGGACGCCTTCTTTCTCCTTTCCACTGCCACATCCCGGCTTCTCTCACAATCTTCCCTCTTTTATCTTTAATCCCTCTATCCTCCTCTCCTCTCCTTCTCTCTCTCCTTTCTTTCCCCCTCCTCTGTGTCGTCTCTTATTCCTGTTCCACACACGGCCTTTCTTATTGTCTCCTCCAGAACAGCTCAATGCGGCAGGTTTGTGTGTGCTTCTATCTCAGGGTCCAGGGTTTAGCTACAGTAAATCAGCGTTGACCTGATAAGGCTAAAAGAAAAAGCAGAAGCCCTATGTCCTGTCACACCCCCTCCCTCAAATTCATCACTGGCAGTCAAAACTCTTTGAAGAGCTGGCTCTTTTAACTGACAGGTTGCTAGTTCATTTCCTGCATGGGACACTTCTATTGTACCCATCAGACACCAAAGCTGGATTGCTCCTGTAAGTGCCCAGCTTTATAGATGTAAACTACCTCAGTCAGTCTGGTTACCAAATAGGTAAAGTCCGAGGCCATAGCTAGTCCATAAATTCCCCTTCAGCCTGTCAACGTGGAACATCTGGGAAGCCACTTATAAACCATATCCTGGCAGCAGTATGTGCTGCGGACCATAACCCTCCAGCTCCACACCTTTCATGCCTTATCGTGACCACTACGGGACAGGTGGACCCCTATCCAGTCAGGGGCCAAGGAGCACGATCAGGCCTCTGAACCGTACCCTTGGCCATACAGCGCTCGCAACCCCCTCCCAATTCCTTCGACCCACTGAACCAATTCTCTGCTGTGCCGCGTGCTTCCGTAACAGAGTTCACTGTGCACCCATACACACTGGAGAGGGCAGTCCACTGGTCTCAGTTCAGTCTCGCATAACTCTGGCATAGAGAAATGCACTAAACCACTGACCCAGGCGCACTGTGCCAGTCGCATGACGTAACGGTTGAGGCTATGGACTCTGGACCAGCCTTTTGTGTATTCAAGTCCCAGGTGGAAGCCTTGCGCAAGACATTTTACCAGTGTAAATTTCCTGTAAGCCTGGCTGTGAATTACTCCAATAGTCAGATATTTACTCAGCTATATGAATGCTTCACACGTTGTCACATCAGAGAAGAAATAAGAAATGCCATATTGGACAGAATCTGTACAGTAAATAAATACAGCTATGAATCCATACCCCCCCATTCAACAGGATTCATCCACACTATCCGTCTGGAATCAGTATGCTGACAAATGAGCCTTAATAGCAATATCTTTCCCAATCAAATATGCCTTTGATGTTACATCAACTCTGTCACGACCCCACCTAGGGTGAGGTGCAACATAAAATAAAACGTGTGGAAATGGAGGGTGGAACAGCGCAAGAGCGGGAGCAGACACACAAACAGTAGTCTACGTCCCAGGACGTAACAACTCACATAACGTAATACATTAACCGAGAAATATGGCTGAAATTAAACTAAACCTATTAAGCTCTGTGTGGTGTATCAGTGTGAATCAAATTCAATTTCAAATCTCTGCTCAGTGATCATCAAAACAAGAACTCATTCATTCATATTATCATGATAAGTGCTCATTTCTTCTCTTGTGGGGGATTTCCAGGACAGACTGAAAGGAAAGATCTCGGTGATTAAATACTACACCTGATATGCTATCTGAGTAGTTATTTAGGGGGCGTTCTGTGGGATTTGAGTAGTTTGTTGGCAGGAGCCAAGAAGAGAACAAAAGGTCTGACTTTATCAGTTTCAAATAGTCGGGACTCTTGACATGGAACAGTTAGGTAATCTCAGCTCACACACACATACACACGTATATACTCACACGCACACACACACACACACACACACACACATATGCACACATATGTATAATAAATTAAGCGTTCTGATACCTGAGTGGAATTTTTGTGTATTAACGACCATGTTCATGGATTGGCCTGACCCTGCTGCAAATACAGCTACAGGTCATTTTGTTCTCCTTTTTTACTCTCTATACAGAGAGAAATCTTTTCAAGTCATACAGCTGAAACAGAGATAAATAGGTGTGTCTACCAGATCCACTGGACGCAGGTGGTTTACGACCATGACTGTCTATGGGGATATACAAATTTGTTTCAGACACACTGAATGCGGCATATAGGGCATATTCTTCATATTTTCTCCTTGGATCCCTGATATTCCCAATCTATCTTTTGAGCTGGGCCCTGCCAATGGTGTGTCTTGCAGAGTCTGTGATCTATTTCAAGTAAAGGAATATGACAGATGAAGACACATTGTGCTTGTTAATACGTTTATTATTGAGAGGAGTGTATAAAATCCACTGAAATTAAACATTTTTCTCTTCCCGTAAGCCAATTGCCACCTCAGATTGGGTGCTAGCTCCAGGCTTGTGTCACCTCCTAATGTGGCACGGGTTTACCTTATAAAACCTTGAATGGCAGTGTTTTGTTTATACTTTGCTGTAACTGGCATTGAATCAGGGTGAATAATGGACACACTGACTGGATGATAAAATGGCAGAAAAAAGCCTGGGGAGTGTAACTGATTGGCTCGCTGAAACACTGACCAACTCCCACCCTGCTCTAACGCTGTGTCCCATTGGCCACCTGCCCACTGCCTGCCTCCTCTCTCCTCCCGTTGGCCCGGGTGTTTGGTGGAAGATGGGGCCCCAATTGGCCAGCAGAGTCTGAACCGTGGGCGGGACCTCGAGCCTGGGACACAGACACAGAGAGAAATGTATGGACAAGGACATTACTGGCGAGTTTGTCTCTGAATCTCTGTTTTCCTCCCAAAACATCCTCCTTTGAAGTGTACTGCTGCTCCCACAGATGAATCCCATACAGAAATCTCCTCCCACCTGAAGACTACTTTGTATTTCTAATGGAGTAACTTTCCTCCACACAGCCTTAACTCTGTCCCAGACCAGTGCTAAGGAGTATCGCTAAACCCTCTCCTGCCCACATACAGCCTTAACTCTGTCCCAGATCAGCACTGCAGAGTATCTCTCAGCTCTCCACTACCCACATACAGCCTTAACTCTGTCCCACATCAGTACTGCAGAGTATCTCTCAGCTCTTCACTACACACATACAGCCTTAACTCTGTCCCAGATCAGTACTGCAGAGTATCTCTCAGCTCTCCCCTACCCACATACAGCCTTAACTCTGTCCCAGATCAATGCTAAAGAGTAACTCCTAACCCTCCCCCACCCACATACGGCCTTAACGCTGTCCCAGCTCAGCACTAAGGAGTATCTCTTAACCCTGCCCCTCCCCCACAAGGCCTGATCTCTATCCCAGATCAGCACAGAGGGGTAATAGAGACCTGTACCCCAGGTGACCCTACACCTGAAACCCCTCACAGATGTCAGGTGTGCCACACGATATGGGCCTCCTGTGGAGCAGGTCTGACGTCCCCTCAGCTTTATCTGGGGGCAGTGTAGTGTGGAAGTCTTACCCCACCGCACCCCATACCCCCCGCACCCCTGACCCCTCCTTTTAACTGCTCTGTTTCCATCAAACCTCAAACAACCTTCCAACAACCTCCTCCCTGCCAATATCTGCAGTATCTGTTAATGTATGCAAACACAACTATGAAAAGGAGGGTTACAGTAGTGTATGCACTCCTGACTACTGGACATGATAGTTAGAAATAATAATAATAATTATTATTATTGTTGTTGTTGTTGTTGTTGTTGTTGTTCTTGTTATTATTGTTGTTCTTCTTCTTCTTGTTATTATTAGCCATGTTTCCTCCTGCCCTGTCCACCACCTCCACTCCATGTCATCCCCTCCATTACCCATAAGCCCTTTCCTTACCACTCGCCCTCTGCCGGAGAAGATGGTGGTGAGGCTGCTGTGGGGCTTTACGTGCCTGAGGGGCCGAGACTGTTTCAGCTCTGACAGCAGCTCCGGACTGCTGAGGGAAAGACCTCCTGCTGGGGGAGGAAGAGAAAGGAGGAGGAGAAGAGATGACAAGGAGACAAGGAGACAAGGAGCAGAAGGGGGAAGGGGGAAGAGGGGAGGAGGGGAGGAGAAAGTAGGAGAGGGAGAGCAAGACCGAAGGTGATGAGGAGAGAAGCAGAAGTAGGGGAAGAAAGAGGAGAGAAAGAAAGGGAACATGAGGAGAGAAGAAGGAAAGAGTAAGTGAGGAGAGAAGAGGGGAGACGAGGGGAGAGGAGGAGGAGGTGAGGCAGGGGAATTCCCGTCATTACTACATACAACAGCACCGAACTGAGAAAGACATTCCAGGACATACACACTGACTGACTGGACATCATTGTTGCAAAAAGAGCATCAAGAGAGAACACTTCACAGTGATAAGACAATGCACACATAGACAGCACTGCAGGCGACCTCAAACCTCCACGCCCAGAGGAGTGACAGACAGGCTGACTCACTGTCCTGTGTGGGAGAGAATGTCACGGGGCTGGCGACGGGCGTGGCTGGAGGGGAGGTGGGCGAGGTCGGGGACGCGGCCGGGGATGCAGCCAGGGAGACGGGGCGCTCGGGGGACGACTCCTGGGGACGCCGGCGTGCTTGACTTTGTGCCAACTCTTCCAGTAGCTGGGGACTGGCAATGGAGAGGGGCTCTGTGGGAGAGATTGGGAGACATCACCCTAGAAAAATTACTTTTATCATTAGTTAATGTTTTCCCCTCAAAATGTTTTTTTAATCATTTTATGCACCCTGGAATTGCAGTAAAGCTCATTTGAATTTGAATTTTGGGATGAAGGTGAGGAGGAATGGTCCTTTTTATTACCATGTATTTATTTCTTTACTTGCCAGATGCCCTTGACTTCCCCCACACCAACTTACAGAGCATTCAACAGCACTGAATACAAATAGCAAAATAAGCAGGTTCAGTAAAGCCAGTAGCATAACGCACAACTACAGAAACATCCTGAGGCCACACAGAGCGAATGGACAGGCACTGAGCAGAAAATACAAACTCAAGTACAAATGACCAACCATGACAAACTCAAACAGGAACTGCAATTACTTTTTGCTGCCATGGTGACTGCAAGCGAAAACCTACCAACAGTCAAAGAGCGCTTAAGCAAAAATAACATTATTTTTTATTGTGTTACAATGATTTCTCATCTGCGCTTCTTCCTTGGGCGGTACTGTAGCTTGTGCGGTCACACCAGAAAGGGACTTTTGACTGTTAAATTGACTACAGGAGGGAAAAGGAGTTTAATGTTCAAAATGAGTTTAATGTCCACTGTTCAATCATTAGTCATTCAGCTGTTTCAGAAAGCTGCCTGGTGGTCTATTCGGTCACTGAGCTGTGTGAGACATGTGACGTAGTCACACACTTGTACCCATTACATACCCTGCGGGCACATATGGTGCCAAAAAGTAAGGGAAGCTTACGCTGCGTTTTTGGGAGGGTGCAACTGGGAGAGACACTGTTTTGTGAGGGTGACGCGGGTGGCTTGGGGGAGGCGGAGGGCGAAACGGGCAGCTCAGCTGGTGGCATTTTGGGGGGGGTCTTCTCTTGCGGGGAGGGGAGGTGGGTGTTCATCGGAATGATGAGGACCTCCGGCAGTCTGGCTGGAGGAGTCTGCTGGGAAAGGAGAGGAAGGAAAGGAGAAAGAGAGGCAGAGAGAGGGAACAGGGAGAGGGAAACGGAGAGGTTGGGTGAAAGTCAATCGTATTACCTGACATCGCCGTTCATTCGATATCTGTCTTGAGTGAGGAAGGAGACGGGGGAAGGAAAGTGGGGATGGACGCACAAACTTGATATTACAACTGTTAATATTTGATTACGAAAAGGCTGTGTGGAGAATAGGGGAGAGTATACGTTTACTGGCCGCTGCTGTCGGTACGTGACACAAAGACCTGGGCAAGCAGAAGAGGAGACAGCAAGGTGAGGCACAGGGAGATAGCTGGAGGAAAGTTACAAGGGTGACAGCAAGAGTGGTGAAACAGATACCCTAGCTCTAAGATTACAAAATGCTTCCCCCTTGTGGTCAATCCCGAGTATTACAATTTCCTTTGCCCTCAATGGATCTCTTCCAGGAAAAATGCCCTGCTCTAGCTGCTTGCAGGGACTATGCAGCAGAATTCCAAGACACTTGCTAAAGATCTTTTTCTTTCTGTCCCCCACACGGTGCATCATAGCCTGGGTGACTGCTATACACAGGGAGTAAACGGCGTAAGCTATCGACAGCTAGCTACAGCTAGACCATCTGGGAAGAGAAGTGCAGGCAATTTGGATGCTAGTTTGGTGTTAAAGACGAGGGGGGAGGGAGTGTTGCAGAGCTGCGCTTTTGAGCCACTTATTAAGCCAAAGAAAGCTAAGAGCAAAAATAGAGTGGCGGGAAGACAGCCAGCTGAGTTCCACTGCCGCTGAGGATGCCAGCATAACCCAAGTCGGAGGACTGAATGGCATCTGATCCATACTGGTGCAACCCACAGCTATTCACTGTGCAAACTGGCTGAATTTGCACAGGTACACCTGACCTTGGAACATTCTGGCACATATCCAGGTTCTTTGGCTCTGTGTGTCATTTCAAGTCATCCATGCTGAAGCCGGCAGGAAAAATGAAGAGGGATGTACATGCGAAGCAGGTGAAGTGAACAGACAAACCCTTCACAGGTGTTTTGCTTCTATTGGCTACTGCTGTCATATTCAGATTCCGGATCATTCCAGTTCAAGCTGCAGCGGTGAAATAATTGTGGAGCCTGCGGTTTGTTGATAGCTTCTTTTGGTACGTGTTTCACCTGTCTGAATCAACCCACTTGTTTGAACAAATCAAGGGTTTCATATTAGGTCATTGTGTGTCTCCGACCCTCTCTACCTCACCTACTGTGTGATGAGTGTTCTGGCACAAAATGGCTGCCGGTGCATCACTCAGGTAGGTGCTACACATTAGTGGTGGTTGAAAAGAGCTCTCAACCATTACATTACATTAATGTCATTTAGCAGATGCTGTTATCCAGAGCG
Organism: Megalops cyprinoides; assembly: GCF_013368585.1. Lineage (NCBI taxonomy): Eukaryota > Metazoa > Chordata > Actinopteri > Elopiformes > Megalopidae > Megalops > Megalops cyprinoides. Next base: position 5,134,701 of record NC_050598.1, read on the forward strand.
ACTTACATAGGTTACAGTTCTGTCCGTTTACAGAACTGAATACTTACTAAGGCAATTCTGAGTTAAGTACCTTGCCCAAGGGTACTATATCAGTGCCTCAGTAGGGAATCAAACCAACAATCTTTCAATTATAAGCCCTTCTTACCACTATGCCACAATGCCACCCACACCCCCGTTCCTTTCACTGTGCACATTGAGAACCTTGAAAGGTGCTATATAAAAGTAATCCATTATTATTGTTATTATTAGTAGTAGCAGTAGTATTAGTAGTAGTAGTAATAGTTGTAGTAGTAAGTAGTAGTAGTAGCATTGGTATTATTATTATTATTATTATTATTATTATTATGATTATTATTAATACAGATACTCTGTTCTCCACCTGCACACCTCCTAGCTGCCCACCCTTCCATCAAGGACCCAGCTATGTCCGCACCTCCACTTCCAACAAACACAGCTTGTTACTGCAGTGCTACTCCCCTGTGGAATTCAAAATTCCTTCAATGCTGTTCTAGCACATACATCCAAGCTCTTAAGTTCCTCCATTTTGATTTGGTTATCAAAATATGTTTGCAACTGACAGTGTCTGTGAGGACTAAGCTGGTCCGAGACAAATGTACTGAAGTATATATGTTTTCTTCCAATACTGAATCCGACTCAGTCCAGTTTTTTCCACAGGACCCATACCTTTTAAATGGAGATGTGTGTGGATGAGCCATCATTCCTTTCTCTGGATTACCAGCTTGCTTCCATGTTGGTCTGTGTTGTCACTTTAGTCCATTCCATTCAATTCACTTTGTCGAAACTGAACGCCATAACAAGTTGCTCCCAGATGTGAACAAAACCCTAACATTTACCTGGCTTTATCCTAACACATACCAACTGGTGATTGGGATTCACTTTTAGGGTCTCAAGAGAATACAAAATACAACAATGTTCAGTGACTGACCATCTTGGCACTGGAGGGGATGAAAGTGTTTTTGGTTGTTCAGTTTGACCAGATGCTTGTAGGAGAGGATTCGGAGACAGAACTAAACAATAAAATAAACTTATCCTGACCAAGTGTTCTGAACAACCAAGAATTGGTCCTGTGTTCACAGTCGACTGTCCTGATTCTGCACTTACATTATATTACATGACTGTCATTTAGCAGGTGCTCTTTAGCAGTGCCCCCGTGGGGAATTGAATCAGGAACTTTTTGTTTAGGAGCCCTACTCCTTACCACTATGCTACACTGCCACCCATTATTATGGCTTTGCTCCCCAATTAAATCCTTTAGCAAACAGCACCAATCTGCTTTCTGCATGGTTCCACAAGGCTGACACTGCAGGGGTGAACTGGGGTGGCTACCTTGCAATGCCATCCCATTTTGGCCTAAGTGAGGGTGCACTTGCACCTTCAACTTGCCTCCCCTCCCAGAAATCACAACAAGCACCGATCCTGGATCAATGATAGGGGAAAGCGGGAATATGTGAGGGCATGGATATCCCGTGAATGGAATTCTGGGATGAGCGGGTTTGATCCTGCAAGTCTTGCAACAGGAAAACAGGGTTCAAGTTCTCTCTGTTGTTACTATACCTCATTTGACTCCATAGCGTGCTCAAGGAGGCCTGGCCAATGGCGGTGAAGATTGGAGGTCCAAACTGTTGTAAAGAGGAGGGACGATGTGATCACTCACCCACCCATGTCATAAAAACATTCTCACAACATTCTAGTGTAACCCAACAAGCACATAAATAATATTATCATAACATTCCAGTGTAGCCCTGCAAGTACATAAATAACACTGTCAAAACATTCTAGTGAATCCTAAATAGCACATAAATAATATTGTCACAACATTCTTACGTAACCCAATTACCACATAAATAACATTGTGACAGCATTCTTGTACGGCCTAGCTAGCACACGAATAACACTGCCACACAGTTCCTTCATCACAGCATTCTCGCAACGTTGCAGCAGCGTTAGGAGAATGGACCAAGGGCTCCCACTTGCACACTGAAAATTAGTTCTCATTAAAAAAAAAATCCCCAGATATTTGCATTAACATTTATTCATTTGGCAGATGCTTTTATGCAAAGCGACTTACAACTGAGGCAGAGTAAAAAACAAACAAAAGCCATATATGGAGTCAATAATATTAGAACTGCTGCATGACCAAGTTTCAATATTTGGCCAGACAAAGTACAAGCTAGCTGGTAGAGACACAAGTGCATTAAACAGACAAGGCGATACTCTTCTTGTGTCTGTCTCTTGAAATAATTAGCTGCCATTTTACTCCCCTGCAAGCTCTCTGCATTATCCATTTCAATTTCACAGAATATATAATAATAATAATAATAATAATAATAAAGTTGTAGGTCATTTTTTTTCTTTTTTTCACTTTAGGATAGAGCTGATGTCTGTTTTCATCACATGACCAGCGGTCGGATGTGGAGTTTCCTTTTATTGCCAAGGTGGACATATCCATTTCACTATGTATTAATAGAGCTTTGAAGACCGTGGAATTCACCGAAATAAGCTTCGGTTACAGTCACACAAAACCTCAGCCGGGGCTGCCGCGATGACGAAAACAAGCATATTGCGTGCATGCTTCCACTGATCACACTGGAGTGATCTAGACTTGGTAAGCTTACTGAGTGATATTATAGATGTGCAGGAGGAATACCTTCCCTTTGCAGTCACAGTGTACCAATAATGAGTGGTGCTCCATTAGAGAGAGTTCACTAATAATTTTCCTTCAAGAGACTGTGACGTAGGCAACTGTACGAGCGCGGCACACAGCGGTCAAATCAAGCATAGCAGCAAATGCGCGTTACAGATTAATGGGCATGTTTAAAGCTCGACAGAACTTCGACACACTTCAGCACTGTAAATGTATTTGAATAGAGTTAGTTAATGTATCATTAGTGAATACTAAACTAAATGAATAAATAAATGAAAATAATAGTGTAGGTTGTAACCTGTTAGGCCAAAAGGACGCCGAATGATGTACGACACTGCGACTTTATCATGACAGATGTTCAAACAAAAAATATATCACTATTAAAAATGAGGAAAGTAAAAATGTGTAACGGAAAACAATCGTGCAGCTCTGAAAACTCACCACTGTGACTCCTCCGAGGGGAGAGGGAGACTAAACCCGACTCTGAACCCGGGTGCCCAGTACGTGACACTTGCGTTTACTGTACGTCCTGTCACCCTTCTTTTAGTCACGACGTCGAAATCTGCGGAGTAAGTCACAGATTAGTTACAGAACATGCGGATTTATGTCGGCCGTGTACCGTATGCGCGTGTTTGTGTAGGCTATTTCTGCGCCCTCCGTCTCCTTGGATTTTTTTTTTTTTTTAGTAAATCCATGTATTTAGCCAACCCGACACCTAGTTGCAAAGAGTTGCTTACGGATTCACATTACGGGTTTGCTTACGGGTTTCTTCTTTTCTTCTGTCTTTGTTTGCTTCATCCTCTACCTCGGTGTTATGCCCGAGATCCAGTGTTATTCTGAATTAATTATTGACGTCGTTTTTATGGCCCCAGCAGTCCAGAGGTTGTTGCCCTTGGTAACAACTTGAGAAAAAAGTCATATTCAGCGCAGCCGCTTATTGCATAGAGCAGAGTGATATTTATTGCACGCCGGTAAACTAATAGGCTATGCATTGTCGACGTGTGCAACCTGTTAAGTTCCGTTAGGAGAAAAGTGTGGTGGTTTACCGGTTCATAGACAGGTGCACAGTATCTTAAACACTCTCCACGGACATGTTGACAAACACCCCCATTGTAAAGGCCGGATTACGGAGGAAAAAAACAGCAGCCAGTCAGCTAATCAGTAAATACCGGTAGCCACAAAGTTTTGGGTCAAATAAGTGGGTCGAACGTTTTATTCATTTTCAAGCTGGTAGGCTATTTGTATAGTAGCACACCCCCGCAAGTTATGAGACGGTGCACTTGCAATTGCCTTGCAAGATGTTGAATCCGTCTGCTAGATATTGTTTTTGTCGGACTTGACCCTGCTTTTCACGATTTTTTTCTGCCTCGCTAGCAATGTAGCACTTGCCGTAGGCTTATGTTGTACCTCTACATAAAGTCAGAGGAAACATGAATTGCTGGAGGATAAAGGCGCGGGTTTGTTCCTCTTTTGTGGCTGTTGTTTATAAGGAAAGTAAAAAGGACCTACATTGTAAAGGGTGAACATAGCAAACTGTCTTGTCAGACCTCAACAACACAAGCTTTTGTTTTTAATTCCTAGTTGTGTCGACAGGATGCAAACTCGCAAGAAACATGAAAATCTCTTTACAAAGATGTTAACTGAAAGTGTCACGTAATTAGCAAATGATGAATGATTGCAAAATATAACAGTAGATCCTTTTTAAGTTTTAATGTGCTGTCTACCCACACTCGGTGCCAGGAGAAAATACAGAAGGGTGCAATTGCAGTCCACTGGGGTGCACAAAAAGTCATAAATACTAAGTAATAGTAATAAATACATCAGGATATAAGGAGACAACTGGGGGCATACTGAGGTCTGTCATGGGGTGCAATTTACCCCTAGCACCCCCATAACACCGGGCCTGTGTCCACCTGCCCAAAATGGTGTCTGATTTCCAATACAGCAGATTTATAGAGAGAGGCAGCTTCCAGTCCAAACCTTCTCACCTGTGGTCACCTCACCTTCATTCCACAAGTATGTGATTCATAGGATGTCTGAGGACAGGCATCCAGGACCCAGAATGTCTAAAATAGATTAAATCGGAGCCATGTTAACTATGAGAAAATAATCATGATCATGGGAATGCTTTAATACATCATTGTGATCCATGGCTGCCTCTCTCTCTCTCTCTCTATCTATCTATCTACCTATCTATCTCTACATAATATTATGTAAAACACAATATATGTACGTGTAACAGGCCTAGCCTATGTAGCTATATAGGCCTGGATTGCCCTGCAGTGAATTTAAAATGGGAACCAATGCGGTAATAGGATTCACTTCCATGATTAAAACAAATAGTGAATCGTTTAGATTAATAATTTGTCATTATCCTCTCTCTTTCATGTGGAAAAATGTGCTTTCATGTGTCGTAGCCTATACAGATCTGGCTGGACGAGTTACCAGGTTTCAGCTGTCAGTCATTTTTTTCAGTATTTGCCAATAGATGTCGCTCTCACCTCATAAAAATTGCGATTTATTTAGCGCGAATTGAAAAAACGACACGCGAAATTCACAAACTCCCACAATAAAGTCTTATGATGCACATGTCGATATCAGGATATTAAGAATTTTTCATTGAACAAGAAGTGGCCCATGATGGCACGTTAGTTTTATTGACTGATCATTCACTAACATGTTGCCTGTCAGATGTAACAATATCTATCCCCGATAAGAGGTTTGCCAAAAGGTAACTTTTGGTCAAAATTACCGGATTTTTTTCAGAATAATTCGGGATTACCCTTTCCAGAATAATTTTATCCTGTAAAGATGTGGTCGGTGGGTGTAGCCTAAATGGACCAGTGTTGGCGTTATCGTAGATGATGTTAATGTGGAATAATTGTGCTGTGAACGTAGCCAGTTAGACGTTTATTATTTACAACACAAATTATTATTTACAACACAAATCTTACAGCTAGGCAGCCCTAAGTAGAAAGTGTTTAAGCATAACATTATATTTTCTTTACTGCTGACTATTTTCTGTGTCCACATAACTAGCTGTTCTCACTCCTTGTCTTAATGAACACAGATAAAGCACGTTGCTACGTCCGAATCTTTTTTTTTTTCTTGTCATTACATGAAATATTAGGAAAAAAATATTTGGAGGTGAAATAACTGGCTAGGTAATTACGCGCAAAGTATTTGGTGCAGTTTTCTGTGTTTCTGTCCTCATCCGAAGAGACGTTCTACGCGCAAGGGGAGGAACTTCCGGATTGACAAAAGTTGTCAACAGTTTAGCGATCGAGCTGGATGGAGAAAGATAAACATGTAGCTGGCTGGCTTTGCTTGTGCTCCCCAAAAGAGCGTAGACACTGGGGGAGGAAGGAAGCAAACCCAAGTCAAGGATAAGGAGGAGAGAAAAGAGGGAAACGGGGATCAAGTCTGTCGAAAATCGCAACATGTATATTCTATCTGCTTAAGTAATTGCAGTCAAAAACAAGGCGTTCAGCTATCCAGCTAGATAGCTCGTTAGCTACTTCTCAACAGATCGCAAACAGTTAATTCTGATTTTATCGGTTGATTTTTGGGGGGGGCTGTGTGGGTGGCTAGCAGGCTAGCTAGCACCTCTAGGGTAACGCGGTACACGGAATATTTTACTACAAGACCCCCCTCGACTCACGTCACCTCAACGCGAGCAACTTTTTCTTCTACAAAATTGCCAGTTTTCTGTTTTTCTCTTGGACCTGAACAGTTGGGAATTAGTGAGACTCATGACGAAGCTATGTCTTGAATAATTTGATACAGTTCAGAAAGGCAAGCATGCTTGTTGTGGGGTAGTGGTGTTATGGTGTAAGTTAGCAACCTAATAATTTTCCGCAGAAATAACATCACAAATTATTGTAACGGTAGTTAACGTTAGTTATCTAGATGTCTAGCTAGCCAGCTTGGGAGGTTGCTTGTTACCACGATTTCAAATTTCCTGTTATAAGCAGACTAGCCAGCGATTGCAGGCTTGATTTTTTAAAGTTATATTTTTGTATGTTATAGCGAGATTGCATGCTGTAATTTATCTGTAGTTTATCTCGGCGGTTGGATAGATAAAACGCTATTGAAATAGCAATATGCATAGAAGGTTTGTCGGGGAACTGCAGTTGAGAGACGTGCAGTTTTGCTCCCCTGAAAAAACTAGCCCAGCTATGCGAGCCTGAGGGTACCATGAGATGCCACAGAGAGACATTTAAAAGTTATGTTTGAAATGCTTGCACAAAGCCACTGACTTATAATGCGTTTAGTGCCTTACGTCAGCGAGCGCTAGCTAGCTAGCTAAGTTAGCTGTTCTGACTACAAAATACTTTTTAGCTAGCCTAGCGAACATAGACAGCTGGGATGCGTGCATGCTGCCAGCTTGTGAAACATCTGTTGTAATCCATTCTATTGAATTAGGTTAATTTTGAATTTTATGTAACATTACAATAATTGAATAGTTAAGTTATACGCTCAGAAATTGCGACATGCGCAGCTGTTTCCGAGCGTAGCCATTACAACATGAGTAACTGGCTAGTGAGTTAGCCAGGGTGCATATTTCAGCTAGGGTGCTGGAGTACCTAGCTGGGCGCAGCAGTTTAGTCGCATCAAGTTATAGCCAAAGGTGTAGTTTGCCAGCTTGCGGCTTCCTTGCGGGGAATGTACGTGTTATATAAAACGATAGTTTCGTTGTAGTTGTGGTTGAATCTGATCTGTAAAAAAGTGTTTTAGCATGGTAGCTACCTAGTTTGACTTGTCAACTCGTCGTCACCCTTCGCATCGTTGATGGTTAGCCAGGCTAACTAAATGATCAAATGTTGCCGTTAGCTTTTTAAACAAGCGCAAACCCGAAGATTTCCAATTACGCGTACTGTTCTTGACTTTTATTTTTTTAATTGCATGTTGTTTTAGGGGAAAAAAACAAAGGAAACGGGACCGCTAATGTTTTTGCAATATCAAAAAAGACAGCTCAGAAGACTTCCTTTGCTGTACATCAGTTTCCTTTCTGAGGTTAGGCGATGAAGCTACCAGCTGCTGCATTAATACAGTCATCGCCTGTCAGATTCAGGATCAATTGATGGAACGCAATAGCCAGTGAAAAGCTTGTTTGAAAACAAGGTATGTGCGTCTAATGAACTGTTTATCAAACGCCTTTGATTGCAAAGTGTTAATTTTCTAAAGCGTTAACTGTTAAAAAGCACTGGAAGTTGAATTAATTGTAAAACAGACAGCAAATAAAATGTGTATCTGTTTGCGAGTCGTCAGTGCGATATTGCCCTTGGAGATATCTATAAATATCTAGCACTGAGTGGCAGTGCCAATTTACATAGACTTAAGCAAATAAATCATTGCGCAATAGTTGGACAGGGCTCTACCACGTTTTTATTTATAAACGGTGGCTCAAGTACAGAACCAGAACACTGGTGGAAAATATATTTCTTTGTTGCAATAGATAAGTGTACAAGAAGACCGCGAGACAAAGGATGTGTACTTAGTTACCTGGTGTTTGTTGTAATGGTTTAAAAAGCAGCTAGATACTAAAATTTAAACTTCAGAGCGGATCTTTTCAAAGCCGTGGGAGAAGCACGTCAAGTGACCGTTGTTTCACGTATTAGTATGCTTTTGTGTTAAAGAACTCCAGAATGTAGAGGGTTTTTGAGGGATTAGTAATTCTAAGTAGATCCTTCCTTCTCCCCACCCTGCCCGCAAAACTAATTAGATGCACTTGAATTGCTCTGCCTTGGAACATTCCCCAAAGGTTTACTTTCTCCCCCTCCATGTTCTTTTCTCCCTCTGCACTACTGTCCGTGAGACATGATATCACACTTTATCAGCTTTAGTAGTGGGTTAACCCACAGTTAAATTCCTTTTTGGGGAAAAAAGGTGAATGTGGATCTGACGGACATAAACCTGACAAGCCGAGGGGGGGGTGAAAGAGCAGGATCTTTTCTCAAGCAGAGAAAATGAGTGGCGGTAAAAAGAAAAGCGGTTTCCAGATCACCAGTGTGACCTCAGACTATGGCCAAGCAACCGCGGAATCGCCAAAATCATCCTTGCCGGGGGAATCTGGGGCGCCCCCACTCCAGGCACTGACCAACGGAGGGCAGAGTGCGGCCCCCACCCCCTCTCTCACTGCGTGGCAGGCCGGCCATGCCCCCACCGGGTCCCCAGGTGAGTCGGGGGACCTCACAGTTCCATCCTCGGCTCCCTCAGTTTCTGTCGCCGGGGCAGGGGAGGGCGGAGGGAAGATGCCCAACGGCCCTGCCCTGCTGAACAGGGCCAGGACTTTACACCAGCACGCCAGCTCCAGCCAGCCGGGCACCCCCGTCAGCGTGAGAAAGCAGCTGTCCCAGGAGCAGGGAGGGGCCACCTCGCCCCACTCCTCCCGCTTCCGGGTGGTGCGCCTGGGCCAGGGCCTGGGGGAGCCGTACCGCCGCGGCCGCTGGACCTGCGTGGACTTCCTGGAGCGGGAGGGCGGGGAGGAGCGCGGGCTGAGGCGGGTGAGGGACAGCATGAGGCATGCCCACTCCCTGGAGTCACTGGAGACCGTGGGGCTGGGCGGGGCCGAGGGCGGAGGGGGCGGATCCGCGCTCAAGCCCCTGGGGCGCATCCGTGCCCTCAGGTCCATGCACCAGGTCCACTCCCAGGGCACCACGCACTTCCTGGCGCCCCACGTCAGTGGTGGGGATGGAGGTGGGGGTGGGCCCGCCAAGCCCTTGAATGGCGGGCCGACGGAGGCCGACTCGCCAAAGGGAGGCCCCACCTCCAAACCCCGAACCTTCTCCAGCGGGCCACCTTCCCCCTGTCACAAAGACCCCCCCAACATGAGACTTGCGGATGCTGCCATCTTTAACCCCTCCCCTTCCCCCTCCCGCTTGGCCCAGCAGGACCCCCACCTCTTCTCGCCCACCAGGCAACCGTCCGAATCCGTACGTCCACGCCACATCCCCCCGCCTCTGCGTCTGGACATGGACGCTGTCGGGAAGGTAAGCACGCCCGACTGACAACTTAATCTGATCCATTTATCATTCTCACCCAAGCAGCGCTACTTTCGGAGTAGACCATCACAATACAGCGTTGTAGAAATTATTACAGCATACAGGCTTAATATTTTTTTGGACATCATCTAAAAATAAAATTGTCTAATACTGTTGAAAGCCCTTTTATTTTCTTGGATGAATTCACAGTATTTTTTATTAGTACGTTACGTTATGCAAGTTGTTCTTATCCCATGCTGGTTGTGAAGTTTTGTATATTCATCATTTATGGCTGGTTGTGTACTGTAGCGGTTTTGATTGAATGCCTTTCTAATAGAGTTCAACAGCAGCGGCCGCACCTGGAAATCAAACAGGCAGCCTTTGGGTTGCCGGCCGTGCTCCTTGCCACTGCACCGCTCTTCTGCACGGGATGAAATACCCTTATCAAAACTGTGCTGAATGTTTTGATTAGGAGATTGATAACAGAGGTGTTTTCAAATGATAAGCAAGCGTTCCTTCAAAGCACTGAGCTTTGATTTGATTGAGCTGATTTTCATGGGACAAGTCAGACAAATGTTTCTTATGAAAGTGGAGGTTATGAAGCCTGAAGTTACAAGTAAAATGAGAAAATTTTTCCACTCTACTTATGTAAGGCCTGTTACGGTGTCTAGTGCGAACTAAAGAACCTGTGGGGAGGACCTGCCAAGTCTAGTGCCAGAATGATGTACACCCCCCCCCCCCCCCCCCCCGACACACACACTCTCTCTCACACACACACACACACACACACACACACACACACACGATATTGGAGCTGCCCATCGATGCCATTTAAGGAAGAGGGTAGCAGTGCAGATCCTGCACAGTTTCACCGATCTTAGTGACATGTGGATCAGTTGATATAGGTCATCACAATGAACAGCATAATCCATCCGGCTTTTGGTGCATCTCGGCACTCACTGATCCAAAAGTAAATAAAGAAAATTAAGCACTGCCTGGTTTTCATGGCCAACAGGCAGCGCAAAGCTAACAAGAAGCTGGCTGCTGTAAGCTAACAGCAGGCCGTCGGGGCTTGCTGCATTGTTGATCCCGTCCCATTTGTTGTCCCCGCAGCCTCTGTTGCGAGAGACCCGCTCCCAGCCCACCTCCCCGAGCCCCCTGCTGCCCAGAGACGGAGTGTTCCACCACGGCGCGACCCCCATTCAGACCCCATCTGCCCTCAGCCTGGCTCAGTCCGTGCTGGGAGGTGGGGGAGCCTTCGACCTGGACGACGAGAGGTGAGAGTCAGGTTTAACACTTTGCCATTGACCGCCTCAGGTGGGCTCTGTGTGTTCGGAGGGGGAGGCACACCCGCAACCATTTGCATAAGTCCTAATAAGTTCCCTTAAGTGTGAATGCCAGCTACCTATTCCTCAGTGGGGGGTTGTGCCTGAGGGGTGTGGTTTTCTCGGCCAAAGCTATTCCGGGTAAAGGCCTGTGCCTCGCTCCAGGGCGAAGTGGCAGCGAGGTGTCAAATCCCTTCCGAACTTGGCGGTGTGAAATTTTAATCGGGGAGATCTCTGGGTGGGGTGAGGGGAGAGGGGGACAGGGGATAGGAGACGTTTTCACCTGTGCCCCAGTAAGGCCGGCACCGAGCTGCTACGTAGCGGTTTTCACGACCATCCATGTCACTCCCAGAACGCGCCAGCCGGAATTCCACGCTCCCTAATCCGACCGCCACATGACCGTGCCGTTCATTCTAAAGTTTCTGTGGGTTTTTTTTTTTTCCTCTGTCCTCTAAGGAGCAGCGCTTTTGCAGGAGGCTGGAAACTGCCTGAGCAAGCTGCTCCTTCCTGCTGCGCTCGTGACTCTCCTCACCAACCGTGGGAACGGCAGCCATGAAGCGCTTTCCAAAAAGAACAGAACCGCGAACGCCGTGTCATGATTTGCGGTGTTGTTGATATTTCCGGTCCTGCGTGGCTCGCAGCCAGGTTACGGCTCTGCAGACTCTACCTTTCTGCACTGTTCGTTGGGGTGCCTTTGACCTTAATGAGTTTTGTGTTGTGTGTTTGCTTGCTGCACTGTAAATTATTGGAGTATTTTTAGACAGCAGGGTGGAAAAGCTCAGTCACACTGTTAGACCCCAGGCATGAAATAGGAACTCTGGGAAACTGCCGCTTCACTGTCAGCCATTTTGGCTCCAGGCCAGGATGCGGTCTGTTGCTTTTCTCAGAGTCATAATCCCAGCTCGCAGAATGGGTGTCAACCCCCCCCCCCCCCCCCCCACTTTGCTGCTGGAGGGAGGCATAGGGAGCTGAGAGGTGTCCGAACTTCACAGTTCAGTGTGTGCAGTCGCAGAGGGGGCACAAATACCTCAACAATGCAGTGTTCGCCCTGTAGCTAACAGGCGTGTGCACATTCACACAAGCACGCGCACACACACATACACACATGCATGCACACACATACATATACACACACACCCACACACACCCATCCTAATGATAAATCTGCACATACACACAGTCCTCCTTTCCTCTTCTCATACACACACACACACCCACTCACTCACAAAGAACCCTCCATCGTAATGATACATCAGCACATACACACAATCCTTGTACACACACACACTCTCTCTCTCTCTCACAGCACTGGGAGATAGAAGACATGTCCAGTTCTCTGTTCTGTATCCTTGTTATTGATGAGAGGGGCTGGCAGGGTCAGTCAGCAGGTTTTTCTGGAAACTGCCCTCACTTGCCTGGCAGCTAGGAGTATGTGTGTAGGAGCTAGTGTTTGTGTTGTAAATCATACCACCCTGAATCACAGTGGCCGGTGTTAGTAGTGACCCCTCTGGATGTGTGTGTGTGTGTGTGTTTGTGTAGGAGGGTGGGGGGCTGTGTGTGTGTTTGAAAATGAGTTGGATGAAGGTGTGTGTGTGCGCTTATGTGTGTGTGCGCGGACGTGTGTGTGTGCGTGGGTATGCTGTTGTCTCTCTTTCTCCTCCCAGCTGACCTCCCGACACCCTTCAGTTTCCATTTGCTGTCAGGCCCTTTCCACCCAAACGCAGTGCTTATAAATACCCCGACTAACAACGCAGGCTCCAGTTCTCCAGGACCTTCTCCCTGCCCCTCTGCTTTTACTGCAGAATGCTGGCTCTGGATTACTCACAGCCGGAGGGGAGGAATAGAGGAGCTATTCATGAAAAAGAGGGATGGAGGGGAAGGGGAGCGTGATGGAGAGGGGGGCGGGGGGTTTGGGGGGATGGGTCCTGAGGCCCAGGCCAGCCAGGGTGGGATCGATCCGCGAGGCGCACTCTCACACCGACCCCACCCGGCCTGCACCCGCCTGCACCTGTCTGCACCCGCCTGCAGCCTGAGAGGCTCTCACCGGGTGCCTCGTCCTTGCAGTGGTCAGTGGCCGTGTTACATGCGTGTTCATGCAGTCACACAGCAGATGGGGGAATGGGTAGCGTGTCCACTGTCCTGCGCGTGCATAATCCATGTCTGTTTACTCCTGTCTCTCTCTGTACTGATTGTACTGTTTTTGTAGGGACGTGCCAATCACTACTTTATGATTTGGTTTATTGCTACAAATCTGTGTGGGAGAGGTGTTATTGTAAAGTCACTGAGTGCAGCGGGTGCTTAGACTGAGATTGTATCAGCACAGACGCACACGCGCACACACACACACACACACACACACGCACACACAATGTGGGCCAAGGTGGGTGTGGGACCGCATATCGCTCAGACTTGTTTGCACGTTGCCCTTACCCTGAGAACAGCCTGATTCGGGTGCGTGGGAGGGAGGGCGATTATGCATCTGAATGATTAATTCCTCCAAGCCTGGAATTAAGTGTTGCTCAGATTTTAAACACATCGCTCACCAGGCATTCTAAGATGTCCCCCGCGCCCCTCCGCCCGGCACCGCTTTGCTGCGGAGAGGGGCGGCACACACCTGCTCCCCCCCCGGTGACTTGCACCCAGCCCGCGTCAGACCGTTCCAGTCAGGTGGGCCCCCTGAATGCGCCTGTCGCCTTTCTCTAAACCACACCAGTTATATTTGACTGAAGTGTGTGGGCGCGGGGGCTGATCACACAGATCATGCAGTTGAGGGGATCTTGCCTTTAAGTGCTGCTTTTCCATTTTCCAGAAGGCCAGATTCCGCTTTACTGGAACAGACAGTGCCGTGACATCTTTATTACACCTCTTTCAGCTGCATTTTCAGAGCTTTCTTTTCTGCTTCCTCATCTGCTTTTTTTAGTTAAGCATTCTCCTCACCATAGGCATTAGAAAACATTTAAATGCGACAGTGAAAAAACAGCCCTCCACAGATGCACACAGAAGCACACCGGAACATTCAATCTCTCCACCAATAGCTGTCGGCATAATTACGGTAGTTAGTGTCTGGGGGCGTCGCCCTCTGCTGGGCACAGGCCTCATGGGGAGCTGTCTCTTGTTAGACTCTCTGCCACTTCTCAGCCGCCTGTCATTCAGAAAGCAAAAGGCAAATTTTTTTAGTTTGTTTTTTTGGGGGGAATTGCATAATTGCGTCAGTGTATCAGCAGCCAACGCAAACAGGGGTGGAGCAACCTGAATATTCGCAACACCCGATGTGGCATTCAGAGGCTTCCTGGAATTGCTGATTGTGCATTAGACTTGTCATCCTCTCCGGTAGGGCTGGGCGGTATAGCCGTCGCGGTGTATCGAATAGCTGTTTTTAGCGCAATAACTACAACTACAACGAAAGCTACAACGTGAGATTGCTTAATTAACAAGGATGTTATTTATAAATTTAAATTACGGTGAATGGTCATGACACATCACAGTTTTTGTAGGGTCTGTGTTCTAAACGCTATTGTTCATTGCACTCAACCTAAACTAAAAGTTTATTCTCAGTAATTAAATCAATTTAACTAAATTTAGCTCTGTTTTGTAATTTGAATTTTGTAACACAAGAAAGCCATAATGTGAAACATTTAAGAGAAAGCTTTAGTGTTTCGTGGGCATAATCATTTATTCTAATTGGTGTTAATTGTTCTGTGAATTATTTGTTTTATTGTTAATCCAGGAGGATAAAGGGGAACAGGTTGAAAGTAATGATGGATTTAAAGGTAGTGTTTCGGCTTCCCCTGTTTCCAGCTCACCAGCCTCTGCTGCTCGTATCTATTCAATGTGGATGTCACAGCAACAGCACTATACTGTTTCCATGTGGTGGATATGACTACAAAGATAAAGAGTGAAAATATATGCTACGTGTTTTTCAAAGCTAATAGGTAAATTAACCAGCATACATATACAAGTGATATTTTTCTGCCCCGGAAGCATTTCACTGAACTTTGGAGGTGTGCTCCCGCATCAGGTATGACTAAAGTGAAAACAATACAGGAAGAACCCTAATGCCACATACCGGGGATCGCTGTTATTCCGCTAAAAATAGCTGTTCAATATATATTGCGACGGCTATATTGTCCAGCCCTACCAACAATGATTATTTTTCACACTACGAGTCCCAGATTGCATCAGGAGGGCAAATCCTGCATTCAGAACAACCAAAAAAACCGCACCTTCCTACCTGTACACACTACTGCAAGCCTATGTTCCTTCCCGACCACTGCACACTGTTACTGAACGGCGTCTGGTGGTCCCATTTACATCGCAGCACAGTTACTAGTTACTACCCAGAACTTTCT
Source organism: Megalops cyprinoides (assembly GCF_013368585.1). Taxonomy (NCBI): domain Eukaryota; kingdom Metazoa; phylum Chordata; class Actinopteri; order Elopiformes; family Megalopidae; genus Megalops; species Megalops cyprinoides. The sequence continues at coordinate 5,150,023 of NC_050598.1, forward strand.
CTGCCGTTGTCCCCCATGGTGGAATGAACTTTCACTCTCCAGCCGTTCTGTCTCTCGCTATTTTTCAGCAACATCTGAAGACACAGCTCTTCCTCAGTCACCTGATCACCTGAATCACAACCACCTAAAGCAATTATTTATGTCCTAAGCTCGGTTTTACTTGTACCTTGTACCTTCTCTGGCAAACTTTTGAAACGTCATTGTGCAGCACTTCTAATGTTCTGACTCCTTGTATGGCTTTTGCTTGTGTTGTACTCTGCCACACTTGTAAGTCGCTTTGGGTAAAAGGGTCTGCCAAATGGATAAATGTAAATGTAAATGTCTGAGTCCTGTGCCCCTGAAAAGTCACAGGGTTCTGAGAGTGGTGTGAGTAGGGAACGTGGACCGACGAAACCCACCCTACCATGGCGGAACTAGTTGAGCCATTTTCCAGTCCTGAGGGCTCCTGGTCATTGTCATCAAATGACAGAGCACAGACTCAGGCTCCCAGGGGTTTTCATCTTTCAAAGATTTTCACCACTAGGATTACATTCTAGTTCTGTTAGGGTTGGCAAAAAAAAGTAGTGGGTAATGCCGCTTGGAATGAGTAGCTCGACCTGCTTTCACTTGATGGTGAGCAGTGGAAGATGACACATTTAGCCTCTGATCCCCATCTTAGAGTATCCACGCTCCACTGCGTTTGCAAGCAGGGAAATATGTCAGCAGTGGGGTCAGTGGTGGGTTGGACCAATGGGGTTAAAGGTGGATTGGACTTAAGGGGTGCTAACCAACTGAGATGCTTTCATTGCGTCTGTCGGAGACGCAACTCGCATTCCCGTTTCAGCAGCACAGAAGACCACAGGGACCGCACGGTCAGAGGGCCCTGACCAGGTCCTATTTCTGTCCCCGTGTTTGTTGTGACCAGCGCAGCTCGCCCACCACTGGCCTTGGTGCTGGTTCCAGATGGAGAGGCGCAGGCGTTGTGCCACTGATGGATGCGTTGCCATGGGAAGGGGCGAGGGTGCCAACCCGACACAATGCTGTCGATGCATTTTATGCCCATCCCCACCCCTCCCCCTACGGTGCATAGCATCGACCAGCTGTAGTTACGGAGTCCCTCCAACAGAGGGAGACAGTTTACATCACAGCCAGTCCCTTTCCCCAGTGCCCAATTTTTAGTCTTTCTGTCACAGTAAGGAAGTGGACACACTGAAGCAGGTTGGATGCACCAGGCACAAGGACATCTGGGCCATAATTAACGCTCGGTCACCCCTTTTCAAGTGTTGTAAGGACCAGTTTGATTTGGCTCAATTTGGAGAAGGTGGCCCTTGTTTGTTTGCTCAACAGAAGCACAATGGAGCAAACCTCACCACAGCAATCACTGAGCTACACTCCAGCAGAGCGGTGTTTTCTGTTTATATCTTCAGCATATCCTAGTGTCAATGTTTATATGATACGACCAGAGTGGCTTTAACATGGCAATAACCATTCAAGAGAAAGAGTAACCTGTTGCACTGCATACTTGCCCTCAGTGTAAGAGGCTTGCCATTCCTCTCACAGGCTAAGCCGAGTCCCGCTCCCCTCATATGACAGGGCAGTACCAGCACCAGAGAGTGCTGTCCCCCGCACACACCAACAAGAAATGTTCTGATTGGCCGTTGAGAGACGATTAGCCAATAAGCGTGCTCGCTCCTGGCGGGGGCAACGCCGCCCATGTCGGCCTGCTCTTGATTTCACAACTGGGTGTAGAGTCATTTTGCAACATTCGTGAGCAACAGCTTCCGCTTGCTCGACTGGTTTTGAATGTAGCCCGTCCTCAGGTCGTGTTACGTTTCGTCGCTGGAACATTTAAGGCGTATTCAGTTGGTCTTCTTTGATTACCAAGGAACTGCTGCACACACTGACCCAATCCCAGTTGACGGCCCCAGCTCCTGTTAACCCACGCACAGCAGAGGGGTTAAAGTGACCCAATTAAAGCATTAGGGCTCAGCACATATCTGGGGAATTGGGTCCCTGGAGAAGCGGCTTTTGTGGTATTCTCCTTAAACCAACAATTATCTACAGACCTTTGGTTGCACTTGGAGGTGGCTCAGAAGGCGAGAATTTCCCAGATTACCTCAGAAAGAACACCATCTCTGTACACGTCTGACCCCCTGACCTTGTCTCCCCCCCACCCGCCGTACCAGGGAGTCTTCTTTTAAAGAGGTGTAAATCCCATGCCAGCGAGAACGGGCCCTGACGCCCACTCGTGTTACATAACGGCACAATCGTTAGCGTTGCACAAGAGAAGCCGATGTTAGGGGTGTACCTCAGGTCAGAGACAGTTCGTGTTGGTACTGATCAAGGATGCGCAATGTTTTTTGTAAGGTTGATGCGAAGTGCAGTGCTATGCACATTGGGACATTTCAGCTATTTTCCTACTGGACAATAGATAAACCATCTATTGTTGTATTATTTAAAAAATACAAGTGTTTTTGTTATTGTGCTTACTCCAGGGATCAGGCAAATTTAGGTGGGACAGGTAGACAGGTCAGATTCAGATAAGTCTGAAGGAGAAGAGGAGGGAAAAAGGTGGGACACACCAGTGAAATACAGTATCATAGATATCTAAACAGAAAGACAGTCTTAGTTTTGGGTAGCATACTCAGTCTTAATTGTAAACAGTGAAGGGTGAGAGGCTTGGGGAGAATCTAACAAGGACAGGCTGACCTGTGAGGTTTCCTGAACTGCTGAATGGACAGAGCCAGCTCATGCTGTCAGTGACTGGCTGGTCTGACCCAGTCAGGGTGCTTCGCCATGGAAACGGGCTGTGGCCTGTAGTAGCCTTTGTTTACGCTTTGCGCGGAGGTCCTTTGTGTGATCGTGCCGAGAGGGGAGGTCGATCAAGCTGGAGGGCAGCGTGGGCTGGGAGGGCTGAGCGGAATGTTCCGGGGTGCCGGGCCGAGGTGAGCCCCCTCCTGGCTCTCAGTAGCCACACTGAAATGCCGCCCCGCCCACTCTGCTGGCAGCCAGCTCCGCACACGAACGCACGCACGCACAGGGAGGGAGAGGGGAGGACACGGCCACGGCCTGACCTGGCTGGCTTCATCATTTTTACCTCCCCCCACCCAGCCCAGTCTGCGGTTACAGGCAGAGCGCGAGGACGAAGGGCACTTCACGTGACACAGGGCAGGGGGGAGGCACCCTGGAGCAGGCGGGCATTGCCGGACAGTCCCGCAAACCACATGACCACTGTACCCCCCCCCACCCCCCCGGGTCCCAGCCCCCCACCATTACCGAAAACTGGGACTGGCCCTAAGAACCGGGAATCCCTGTTTTCCTTCAAGGTCCTCCACCCTTCCCAGCAACACACCGAGCAGACATCAGATCGGAGCAGGCGTGGGTCTGCCAGGCTCTTATCTGTGATTAGCGCAGCCTCGGAGGAATAGGGAGCCCCCAGGCGCCGGCCATTCGGGCTCTCCATATTTCCTGCCCGGCGCCTTATCTTAAAGGGTGTCCGTGAGCAGCCCTCCCTCCATGACACATGTGCGGGGGACCCAGAGGTCCCATGGGCCGGGGGTGCTGAATAACGTCACGTTTCTGCTCACAGAGGGACCCTTTACCCTGCACGCACACACAGGGGGAGTGTGTGGGAAGGGAATGCCGCCTGCTCTGCTATTGGCTGAGCCAGCGAGTGGGAGGGGTGGGGCTGGGGAAGGGGGGGGTGCAGGAATGAAAGGGTGCCTGTGTTGGCCTATCACGGTTAAGCACCAGCAGGGCCTTTGCGTGGGCTGAGAGGCGGTTGAGGGGAATGAGATTGGATGCTTTTCCATCGTGACTGGAGTACAAAAAGAAGAATAATGGGAAAAAAAGCCAGGCAGCAAGTTGCTGGAGTTTATGGAAGCAGCACGTCAGGGTGATGTCTAAGGAGAGTCAGCGGCCGACCCCGGACCGACGGGATTAAAGGTTCACCGGATTGTATGGATGCTGGATTAGCCATCGTATGTGCTCCTTACCCAGGTCGAGATTATCCAGCGCACTGTGCTTGACAATGTTTTCATTCTTCGGGATTTACACAGTCCGGTTCGGATTACTCTGAAAACGAACAGCGTCCACAGGGGCAGGATATTTAACAGCCCCTGCTATGTTTGGGGCCTGCTTATCTCCACGGTGACCTGGCGTCTGTGATTGTGGAGATTCTTCCCCAGACTGATTTGGTTCTTAGGTTGCCAGGTTAAGCTTGGATGCGAAGTTGGCGGTGTGCAGTTGGCGTGGACCCTGACCTAGGGTGGGTTCAGGATCGAGCAGTTCAGCGTGGACGGGCTGGAGGTCACTCACGCTGAAGCTCGTCGAACCAGACTGGATGCTTGGGTTTCTTTGACCTTGCTCATCTTATCTGGCCTGTGTCGACCAGAGGCGCGGGGCTGGCTGTGGAGCAAGGCAGAAGTGTCTGAACGCTTTCCCGCATAACACACTGCATGAGCACATTTCCCTGTGTGTCTGTGGCTGTGGGGTGGGGGGGGTGGGTATATCAGAGCATCCCCAGCCCAGAGGGTGTACATTAACACCCTGCCTCCCTGCTGCCTCCCTCTCTAATCCTCATCTTGTTCTCCATCCCTCACTGCTGTCACCTGAGGGGACACTGCTCACGCTCTGCAGATTGTAGCTCAGTGATGCAGGACTCAGCGTCTGAGCACAGAATTAAAAAGTATTAGAGATGGCTAATGAACAGTGCTACATTATCAATGCAAAGTGTTTTTGTGGCACCACTTTATTTGCAGTAAGTCATCACATAGATCATAGTCTACACTTTTAATTCATGGAAATGGTAAAAGTAGTCGTTGTGCATTTTCAGACTTTGTTTAACTAAAAGTTGCTGTTGCATGCTGGCCATCAATTGCAGAAGTGGAACTTGTGGGTCAGTTTCTGCAGGCTTTAAATGCTAGCTGGTAGATTAGCATAAACTAGAATGGAAATGGGGTCAGATTTTGTGGCCTAGCCTGCACAGGAAATCTTTTGCAAACCACTTGCACTTTGAAATATAAGAGGAAATCAAATGCTAACTTCCTCAGCAAACAGCTTGTGCAACACTCTTATTCTTGTACAGTCATGTTCGTCAGCGTGAAGAAGATTGTGTCAGCGTTCGAGACCCGACGGCAGCCCCGACCACTGTCTCTCCCTCCGTCTCTCCCCTCCTCCCTCCCCTCTAAGCTGTCCCCCCACAGGACCCCCAAAAATGCCTCCCAGGTCCCGTCTGCCAGGTCCCCCTCCCCGGGACGTCTCCTCACTAACCCGGCCCCTCACTTGTCCCCGCCCCCATCCCGCTCGTGCTCAGCCCCTTCTTCCCCCACACTGAGGAGAAGCGCCGGCTTGTCTGTCTCCCCTGCCAGTGCTCCTCTGCCTCCTCCCACCACCCGCTCCTCCAACCCTAACCTACACCCCGCCCCTCACAAGACCCCCCCAGGGGTCCACCGCACCCCACCCACTCCGTCCAGCTGGCCCAGGCACCCTTCCACCCCGCCTTCTCTCCCCCGCCCCCTCAAGGTCCCGGGAGGGGCGGAGAGACCAAGGGAGGAGGGGCCACTGTGGGCCAGGGATCGAGGCTCATGGCCCAGCAGTCACGTGGAGCTCTGCGGCGGCGGGAGGCAGAGGTGCACTGAGGTCACGGAGAGGAGGGGGGCGGGGTCCGGGGAGTCTCTGCCCACCCCTCACTCCTCTGCCGGCCACGCCCACTCTCCCTTCAGCACGACAGCCAGAGGAGTCGTGGGGGAGCGAGAAACAAGCCCCGCCCACCTCAGCAGGCTCAAAACCTCCACCCCGCCCTCACCCCGCCCCCACACCGGACCAGCAGAGCCAACCACGCCCAGGAACCAGAGCCAGAGCCCCACCTGGTCTGCGTCAGTCCCCAGCCAGCTGACCCTGGACCCCGGCTTCTCTTCTGCCCTGAAGGCATGGCCCTCTGTAACCTGCAGCCCGGACACCAGCAGTGAGAGAGACCCATACACCTTCAAGCCAATCAAACCTGGACTTGTCCAGCCTGCTCCTGTGAACTGCAGCCAGACCCACGGCAGAGGACCTCCTACTGTTGCCACAGCAGAGGCGAAGAGAATGGCGAGTTCTGGTCCAAATACTGATGCATCACAAGGTCATCCCGGTCCTCCTGGACTCAGAGCTCAAGCTGGTCGCTGGAACCCCAGCCCCACAGACACGTGCGACCGTCAGACCCAAACCCAAAGCCAGGACTGCGAGGGCTGCGGCCTCGTCACCCTTCCGGCTGTGTCCGCTGGAGGTTTACGAGTGGCAGAGGATGTCCAGACCATGGGTGCGGCCACCATGAGGGGTACTCCCTCTGCAGTCATTCCTCCCGGTCCCTCCCAAAGCCAGGGTCCAGCGTCCTCTGGTGGTGCGAGAGGTCTGAACTCTGAATGGCAGTGCGGTTCTTCTGCTCCCGAGCATGCTCAGAACCGTGGCAGTTGCACTGTCCAAGCGCAGGATCATAATGGGAACAGCCTCGTCTGTCTGAGGTCACATGATGACAAAGGGGGCGGGGCTATGGCACCTGCATCGCTGTGGTCCTCTGCCACCTGCGCTCGTCCCACAGTAATCCCTGCAGCTTCTGTGGTCCTGGCTGCCTCACAGGGTCCCTTTAACACTACTGCCCCTGTGGCTGCCTCACAGGGTCCCTTTAACACTACTGCCCCTGTGGCTGCCTCACAGGGTCCCTTTAACACTACTGCCCCTGGAGCTGCCTCACAGGGTCCCTTTAACACTACTGCCCCTGTGGCTGCCTCACAGGGTCCCTTTAACACCACTGCCCCTGGAGCTGCCTCACAGGGTCCCTTTAACACTACTGCCCCTTTGGCTGCCTCACAGGGTCCCTTTAACACTACTGCCCCTGTGGCTGCCTCACAGGGTCCCTTTAACACCACTGCCCCTGTGGCTGCCTCACAGGGTCCCTTTAACACCACTGCCCCTGTCGCTGCCTCACAGGGTCCCTTTAACAGTACTGTCCAGGGCCCTGTTCACACTACACCCTCAGTGCAGGTGGGTGGAGCAGGGGCAGCTGTAGGCCATACAAATGCACCATTCCCTCAGAGTGTACATCCCTCAGAGACTAAGGCCCGGCCTTCCAGCACCAAAACCCCTGTGGAAGGAAGCAAGGCCAAAGAGCCAAAGCCAGTGCCCCTGTCCCTGACACGGAACTCGGACAAGGCTTTCCTGTCCCTGCTGTTGTTCATTCATAGGTAACCCTGGACACCAGAGGGGATCAGGGGGTTAGAGGGAGAGACTAACGCTGGGATCAGGGGGTTAGAGGGGGAGGCTAACGCTGGGATCAGGGGGTTAGAGGGAGAGACTAACGCTGGGATCAGGGGGTTAGAGGGAGAGACTAACGCTGGGATCAGGGGGTTAGAGGGAGAGACTAACGCTGGGATCAGGGGGTTAGACGGGGAGGCTAACGCTGGGATCAGGGGGTTAGAGGGGGAGGCTAACGCTGGGATCAGGGGGTTAGAGGGGGAGGCTAACGCTGGGATCAGGGGGTTAGAGGGGGAGGCTAACGCTGGGATCAGGGGGTTAGAGGGGGAGACTAATGCTGGGATCAGGGGGTTAGAGGGGGAGGCTAATGCTGGGATCAGGGGGTTAGAGGGGGAGGCTAACGCTGGGATCAGGGGGTTAGAGGGAGAGACTAACGCTGGGATCAGGGGGTTAGAGGGGGAGGCTAACGCTGGGATCAGGGGGTTAGAGGGGGAGGCTAACGCTGGGATCAGGCGTAAGGTATGTGCATAGAACTGAACAGGGGCTTTGGAGGACTGTAACAGAGGGAGGGAATAATGACATTGGGAGAAAGTGATGGGATAATTTCAGCCACTGTCTTTTGTACAGCCTGCCAGTCATTATAAAACTGTGATGTATATGTGTGTGAGTGTGTGTATGTGTATGCATACACATGAATAAGAATTGCTATTGCTGCTATATTTATGGTTTAGACAGGTTCCGGTCAAGTGTGGTGCATTGATTAGAGTAAATGATGATAACAATGTACAAGCACACCAGGTACCACAAGGCAGGGCAAAAACCATGCTGTTACCTCACAGGACCCACCACAGTCCACCCACACTTCCAGAACAAAGAGACTGATTAACCCAGTCAATCTGCCAACACTACAGCCGTGATGACTGTACCGCTAATGCCTGTCAACAGAGTCCTGCGCATGTGTAAAGGAGACTGAGGTAGCAGGTTCCTTTGTCTGTAAACATACAAGAACATTTAAGGAGACTGAGAAAATCATGTGGGCTGTACTCCTTGCAGCATGTTTGTCTGCATAAATATGCAAATGTGCCTGTGTGCATGTGTGAGTCTGAGTGCATGCATGCCTGTGTTTTGTGTGCGTGTGTGTGTGTGTGTGTGCGTGCGTGCGTGCGTGTGTGTGTGTGTATATGTGTCTGAGTGCATGCACGTGTGTGCGCATACCTGTGTTTTGTGTGTGCGTGTATGTGTGTGCATGCCTGTGTTTGTGTGTGTGTGAGTCTGAGTGCATGCGCGTGTGTGAGTCAGTGCATGCGCATGTGTCTGCATGCCTGTATTTGTGTTTGTGTGTGTGAGTCTGAGTGCATGCATGCCTGTGTTTTGTGTGTGTGTGTGTGTATGTGTATGTGTCTGAGTGCATGCGCATGTGTGCGTGGGTGGGTGAACGCTCAGCATGTGTGCGTGGAGGCTGATGGGGTCATGACCCCGCCCCCACGTCTATCTGTAAACCCGTCTCCCTGGGGCGCGGGGGAAACCGAGCCCGCTCCAGAGTTGTGCTCCAGGCTGCAGTTTCATTTCACTGCCCTTGCACCCGCGCTCGGAACGCCGGGGGGGGGGGGGTGGGTGGATGGCTTTATGGGGAGGGTTGGGCCTCCAGTAATAGGCGGAGGCGCAAATCGCACACGTGACATAGCGGCACACTCAGGGCGAAAAGACCAGCCCTTCTTGCTAACATATAGCCGATCGCCAGACCCTGTGATCCAGCGTCACTTACACAGCAAAGATCCATGTGGCATGGTACGTGCTTTTAGCCATGGGTGGGCGGGAGTGGGGTTTGGTTGGGGGGGGGGGGGGGGGGGGGGGCCTTGATCCATGTTCATATTGCTGACAGTGAGATCCTGTGCTTGTCCCGTGACCTCATGCTGGCCTCTGAAGACATTTGGTGTGTGCTCTTATTCACCCAAGGGGCCGAGCGCCACTGTTTGCCTCCACCCCCCTCCTCCGTCTCTGTCTCCACACGCTGTATGTGTCACTGCTGCACACCCGGAGGATCGCACTGTGTTTGAAACCCGTTTTTTTCTCCTGTGTGTTTCATTTCTTACAGCGGCTCTAGTAACAGCATGATCGCAATTGACAACAAGATTGAACAGGCCATGGTAAGATTCTGTTTGTGTGTGTGTTTGTGTGTGTGTCCCTGTGTCCGTCTCTGCCTGGAACTCTCGCCCTAGTACCAGTAAGACTGCTGCCGTTGGTGTCGCACTTGTTATGTAAATATGGAAGTGGCTTGATCGCACGCGCTGTGATCTGTGTCGGTGCGACAGGGCTTACTCAGTCTGTGTCCTTGCACGTATGTATACGCTTATGTGTGTGTGGCATTTGCTGATCGAGTCCAACCCTGTCTTGCCCTAAACCTTTGTGTCACCTTGTGAACAGAGCATTTTTCACACCTGCCGCAGCTGCATAAAATAGGATGCATAACTCTGAATGCTTTTCATTGTGTCTTTTTTCCATGAGTTGTTTTGATCTCTGTTGTTACACTTGATGTTAAAAACATCCAACCACACTTCTGTGTAAACACTTCAAATTGCATGTGGAGGTGAATCAAGGCAGGGGGGGCACGTTTGTCAGAGGGCAGAATTGCTGGAATTTTGGGAGAAAATGCAGCTGGAGCTGGTGGCTGGTTGTGGAAGTGCAGTTCTTTCCAAATGCCAGTGTATTTGTCTTCTGGGAAATGCATCTCCTTGCAGCAATTCGCACTTGGTTCGCAGTGCGGTCATGCGCTGTCAGGTTTGCCCGGTGTTGCCATGGCAGTGCAGACCTGGCCAGACAGGACGGAGGGGCAGGCGTTGGCTGTTTCTGAAGCTTCGCTCTTCACTGCAGGACCTGGTGAAGACCCACCTGATGATGGCGGTACGCGAGGAGGTGGAGGTGCTGAGGGAGCAGATCAAGGAGCTGGCCGAGAGGAACGCGCAGCTGGAGAGAGAAAACTACATCCTGCGGGCCCTGAGGGAGAGAGACTGAGCGATGGAGAGAAGGAAAGAAAGAAAGAGAGGAGCAGAGAGAGAGAGAGAGAGAGAGAGAACGAGACTAAGAAGAAGAGTTTCACTCAGGAGCGATCAGGGAGAAGAGAAAGGTATGAGGGGCTTTGCCTTCGTCTGACAAGCTCAGTGTTGCTCAAATGGGTGAGCGACGGTACACAGCGGTGAGACACCCGGAGGATCATGGGAGATGTAGTCCTGGAGATCTTCTGCAATGCCTGGGAGAGCCAGTTGCAGATGTGGGACATGAAAAAGAGAGTGGGGAAACGACAGCATTGTGAGTGAATGGACAGTAGGATATTATGAATGAAAGGAGGAACGAGGGGTAAAATTATTTTGGGTGAGCAGGAGGGAACTTGGACTACTCCACTGCTCTGTAACCAGCTAGCCCTTTGCAGCATGGAGTCCTTCCCACCTCCAAAAACACACATACACACATAAACACACACACGCACACGCACCAGAAACCAGCAGCTGGAGTCACTCTAGTGATTAACACTCACGTCACAGAATTAATAGTGTGATCACAACTATGATGGTTTTAATAATTCAAATAATATTGACTTTGGCAATGACAGTGATATAATAATGGTGATGAAAATAATAATAGCAATAAGAATGCTCTACAGTGTGCACGCTTTAAAAAAAAAAGCATACATTTTAATTTATTGTTGTGTTTCCGTTATGGGTTGTATTATATTAGGGAGGAGGGGCCTTCATGGTGTTTCCTCTTGGATCTGCCAAATTTTTTATGTTTTGTTTTTGCCTCATTTTTTTTCAAACGATCCCAAACCCTTAAAGACATTGTTTGAACACTTCACAGGTTCCCAAAAACATGTTCTTCTGTTATTTCTGTGTTGTAAAGCCATACAAAGCCTGTCCGACTGAAGCGGCCGGACGAAACTCCAATCCGATGCCTTAAACTCGTTGCACTCCTTAGCTTTTGTTCGTTGAACAGAGACAGAGCTTGAAGAATACGCCGCTAATCTTGATTGAATATTGTGTGCTTTTTTTTTTCTTTTTTTTCTGAAAAATGTCTAGTTTTCTCTCCAGTCTTTGCCGGTTTATTTTGTTGGTGAGCACTGAGACGGTGAGGGTTTTCAAGTTTTCGGGGGGGGGGGGGGGGGGGGGTTTTGGCCGTTTTAGAGCCACTTCCACTCCACCCACACTTCACGCCCGTGCCCAACGCCCCGGTGGCCTGCAAATATCCACGGAACGTTCCTGCAACGCGTGCAGGGGCGTAACGAGAAAGTTGGGGGGGGGGGGGGGGGGGGGGGGACGACCAGGTGCACCTCACAGCTCACTCCAGTCGCTCCTTCCATCCTGTGCAGCCGCCAGCACTGCCCGTCCAGTCCTGTTATTCACATCATCCCTTTCTCACAGCTTCCTTTGAGGGCTCAGAGCGCAGGAATTCCAGTCCGTCTCCTGCCAGACAGGGCATGTCAGGACTCGGCCGTTACACGCCTCTGTGTGCGGGACAAGACACAACAGTTGCAATTTCTGTCTGAACCCTGTCTGAATTCTGTCTTTCCCTCCCCCCATAACATGTGACATGCTCCATGTGTGAGAACATGAACATTAAAAAGACGGAGTGCACGAGCAGGTTTTCTGCATTAGGCGTGCTGTGTTGATGGTAGGTTAACCTCGTTGACTGCAGCAGCTGGTCATGCGCAGGATGGCATTTTGCCAATCGTCCGCGGGTCCCCTCACACACACCCTCTCTGCCCAACGTGAGGACTTTGCGGGTGAATGATAGCTGTCTCCCGTGACACAGCAGATGACAGTTGTAGCAGAGGGATCACCTTTACGCGTGGCCGCGTTTCGGGGCGTGTTCCTGCGAGACCCATAGTACACCTTTGCCGGCACCCGTTTCGACCTAGGCGGAGGTCACGTGTTGCTCTGGGTATCTCACTCAATAACATGGACGAATAGTATTACAAGAGCAGGAAGGTTGTTTTTTCTTTCTTTTTTTTTTTTGTAAAAATAAACTTGAACGAGACAAGCAAGTCATTTTATTTAAGGGCTCAGATTTGTAAAAGCTGAGCACCAATCAGGAGACAGAAAGGGTTCATCTGCTATGTTGAGCACCAATGCACTGTTCTGTACTTAAACGATATGCATGCCATGGTGTAACTGTGGATTGCTCCAAAAAAATAACTTGTCAAAATATTTACTCCAGTACCATAAATGTGCCATGGTTATTACTGTACCATTTATTCACCAATTTGCCTTGGGTTTTTTTTTTTTTTTTTTTGGTCAAACTTGAGTTGTCCATTGCGGTACATTTATTTTCTCCTGGGCTTGTAGGTCAGCTGTTTTGGTTGTTTTTTTGACTGTTACATCAATATTTCTGTTTTATTTGTCATTACTTCTTATTTTTCCAGGATGTTTCTCCTTTTATTTTGTGGAAATATACTTTTTTAAAGAAGTGGCAGTGTAAAGTAATAATTATTGGTAAATTGTGTAAAAATGAGAAAAAGGATTAATCTAATAAATAACTTTTACTAAATGTTCTCGCCTGTCCTTTTTCTCTCCAGTCATCTGAGGGTTCCCATTTTGTATTATTTCTGTTATACTTTTTTTCTTTCGGTAGCATATAGGACTTAAACTGAACAATTTGTCCAACCCTGTTATTATTTCAATGATAATGTCAGATGTCAGAAAATGTCCCAGTATGTGTCGGAGTTCACTTGACTCCCTCTGTTTTGACAAGGACTTCAGGATGCTCAGATTTTATCTGACCAGAGGCCAAGCTTCCGATTGCTTGACAGATACAGTATACGGCCCCCTCCCACACCACTTTTCTCACAGTCCACAGCGGAAAGAAACACAAGTCCTTTTCCTGGCACTAACAGTAGTTCCAGTAAATTTTGTAATACTGGACACCACAGTGGAAAATGATAGTTTCATCTTGCTATGAGTTCTTAGTCATCTCTTAAGTTTGTTCTGCTCAATGACTACTTGCCTGCAGTCTGAGAGCCCCCCTTACCTTAACCATGGTGACACATGCAGCTAATGGAGTTCTTCTGTGTGTTACCTGCTTTTGTGTCCCAGGGAAACAGGAAACCTTCAGAGATGTTGGGTGTAGCTCCAGAAGCTTCAGTTCAACCTCCTCAAAGCAAAGTAGTGGTGCAGATTTGTTTTGTTGTATTTTATTTGAAAGATTACTGCAGAGTGAATAAATGTGACAGTCATTCGGAAACAATGTGACTTTCCTCTGTGCACTTCTGTGAAAATGTAACATCTGTTTTTGGGGGGGTTTTTTGCAAACAAAAGTACACAAAAATCAATGACTTATCTGAACAAAAGTGCATGGTTGATGTGTGACTTTTTAAAATCAATTGTTATTATAGAATTAACGCAATACAGTGCAGTATTATTCATTTTAATGCGAAATTGGAATTTGAAGCAGATTTTGGGGTTTAGCCCATAATGTGTTGGTAGCACACGCACAGCTAGTATGAAGATAAACTCATGGATTCGGCATTCTCTGTCCTTTTAACCTTCCACTCGCTACGCATTGCAGCGCTGAAAGACAAAAGTGTTCATGGCCATCAGTTAAGCGTAAACGCAGCCCGGGTCCACTAGCGCTTTCGTCATCTGGATGGGCTCACAGCTGACGCCGTTGATAAGACTGGCCAATCCATGTACTGTAAAGATTGCCGCATATGCGCAATGTCTGTTCTATACTCAGTGCCCGTGAACAAGCACGACGTTTTAAAGTCAGATTCAAGTTCCACTGTCCCAAATTTGATCCAGTAACGCTCAGGCCGGGCGAACGTTACACCAAACTGTATTACTTCAAAACTGGGCTAAAACAATAATACTACTCTGGTATTTGGAGCAGGCTGTATCAACAACACTAATATTGGTGCAGATAATTAACGGTAGGCTATACTGATTGCGGTAGCCTACAGCGCTACATAGAATTTTATTGACTGAACTAGCCACACCCCCTGCTGTTTGTACATATGTATTACATTCAATGTTGGATATGGGTACCTGTATAGCAGTGTACAAATTTCGTTTTCATATGGCCCCAGCTGATTCTGTTAAAACATACATTATTAAAGCGTGGACGGAAAATACATCATTCAGCCTACATTAGAATAATGAAAAAGCTGAAACACTGAATTCGCATATGACGTTTCGTTAGTGCGTACAAATATGTGATGCTGTAGTGAGCCGTTGGACTACATTTTTTCCCCGCAAAGCGATAGAGTAATAATAGAAAAACTACAATTCCTGAGATGCAGCTGCACTCGAAATGCCAACACTTCCTTTGCGAGCTGTCATTTGGCATCAGCCGTGGTCCGAGGCGAGTGAGGATACAGTAGAGGAGGACCACTCGGGCGGCACGGAAAACCAGACGGGGGAAAGCAACAGAAACAAGACAGACTGCGACTGCATATAAACGGACCCTTCCGAGCCCAGAGAACATTCGCTGACCATTTTCAGCCTAAAACCTTGTTTCTCTGGCCAAGACGTCCCGACAAAGAGCTCACGAAAGAGGAGATGATATGTTGACCCATACCCGGGTAATTACCGATGCACAGCCGCTAGCTAGCTAGGCAGATATCTGACGATGTGGCGAATGTGTTTATACATGAAATAAGTTATTTCAGGCTATTTCACTGATATCTTGATTTGGCGCTAACGCTGCTGCGTATATCTTTGGATTTATCGGTCGGTTTTGCAAGCCTAACGTTTGGTTATCAATCACGCTGGTGTGTGTAGGGAGTAGCGCGCCTTGATAATTCAAATACCTTTCCGCTACAAACATCGCCGCACTGTGAACGCGTATGGATGTAAACATTCAGGGAACCGTGACATTATGCGTGCTCTGGGTCTGCATGACACGCTGTAGCGTGCTGGCTATCAGGCTAACCCGAGCTAGTCAGCTGAATTCCGTGAGACAGACAGGTTTAGTCTGTTTTCGGCAAAGGTTAGCTTTGTGTTACTGAACCATATGGACTTAAGACAGTGTTTCTCTTAGTCTGTTCCTTTGTATACATTTTAATGATTCTGTTTGTTTTAGCAAGCCAACTGTATACTATGTCGTACGTTACTGTACTTGCACTTTAGTAAGAACGTTAGGATGTAATATGAGTTATATGTGGATTGGCGTCAACGGTGTGGTTAAACTGGGTATACATGCCGTAAATATAGTCCTTTAGAGTTGTCAGTCCTCATGTTATGTGGCAACACTCTTGCAAGACGTACAAAACTCTGGTGGTGTGGTCATCATCACAGTCACCTGGTAGCAAGTGCAACGCCATGCCAAACTGCCCGTCAGCACTTGGAGACCTTGCATGGGGGAGAGTGGTGTGAGGTTGTGTGTGTGAGTGTGTATCACAGGAGAGCAGTTTCAGCTCTGTATGTCCGTGGGGACCAACTAGCTTGGTGGGGAGCTGGGCAGAGGCATCACCCTTTGGAGCACTGCTGACACAGCATCCAACAGAACCCTCACTGAGCAATGTTTTCTCTCTCTCTCTCTCTCTCTCTCTCTCTCTCTCTCTCTTCTCTGCTCTCTCTTTCACTATCCCTCTCCCTCTTTCTCCCCCATCTCTCCTCCCTTCTTCCTTTTCCGCCTCCTTTCCCCTCTTTCTCTCTCCCCTCTCTCCTCCACTCCCCTTTTCCCCTCGCTTCTCCCATCTCTTTTCCTCTTTCCTACTCCTTTTCATCACCCTCTTTCCTCTTTTTTTCTTTTTTTTTTGGTCTTTTTCCTCCTTGTCAACTTTGTTTTTCTTAAACTCATGGACAGCATTGATATATTTGTGAGAAAGTGGGTAAAAGAAGGAACTATTTGTTCTGTGAACACAGAGGAGGTGTTAGGGTTTATATGACCAAATTTGAGAAAGGCAGTTCTTAGTGTCTTGTCGTCTTTCTTTTTCTTTTTTGCTTTTGGCTATATTCCACTTTGATTAATTCCACTCTTTAGTGACAGTTTACAAAGGGCTTTCAAAAGTCAGACACCCTTCCTCTCTTTCCCTCCCTCCTCTCCTTTTGCCAGTCCTCTCTGTCTCTCTCACCCTGTGCATGCCTGTGTCCCCACTTTGCCTGCTAAGCGATACCTCCACCTCACCTTACCCCGTGAGGCAGGATCCCTCCATCTATTCCCTGGGACAGTCGGCTTCTGTGGTTTTTTTTGTGTGTGTGTGTGTGTCTGCATCTCCCTGTCCCGACTGCGGGAAGATGTATCAGACACAGAGAGCTTGCATACATTTTTATTATTATTTGTTTTCGGTAATTCAGTTCCACTCCTGAGCTGCTCCTTGCCCTCTATGTCCACATTACTCTGTTGATTACTCTTCTGTCTTTTCCGTGCTTCTCATTCAGGAAATCTGTCATTTTGACTCAAATAAGCAGACTTGATTGTTGCCTTAACTCATAAACAGTGAAGATGATCATGAAGATCATCATGATCCTGTGATGTAATGTATTATTACAATTTACAATTAGTAACAGTTAAAAGAATATTGTACCACTAAGTAGATATCATTACATAATATATAATTTCACATTGTGTCAGACAGTGCACTGTAAACATTGTAATGGTAATGTAATGTAATTTTTTCATTTATCAGGAATAAAAATCGGTGTAGTGTTGCTTACTCACACCAGGAGGTCTGCCCATTAGGGCTTCATTTGATCAGACTTGGTTGGTTATAGTTATAGTTATAGTTATAGTTGAGTGTGTGAGGAAGTCGGTTGATGCTCCTCACCAACAAATGAAGAAATGGAGTAAAGTTTTACCTTCACATTGATACAATTAAACAAACAGTTTTGGGGACAGGTGAGTGCTGTCAGTGTTTGGGCTGTACCCAGTTCAGCAGTGTGATTTTGTAAATCGTGTGGTATGGATGTTATGTAAGAATGACCAGGTCATGGAAGGATGACGTGGTGCAGACAGAGCTCTGGAGGCGGCACTTTGTCGACAGGGAGATGCCGCGTCATGGCAACAGCGTGACAATGCCCTGGCAACATGTGACGACATCTGCTGGGTTGCTGTCGGCAACAAATGGCGCCAAACGGTGCCCACGCTGAAGAGGGAGAGGACGCCATGTGGCTGACAGGCTGGCCGTAATTTGATGGCGGAGGTGTGCGGTTTCGCTGATAATGCCGGGACGTTGGCTGTTAGCTGGGTCGCCGTGGCGGCGCCGACCCACATTGGTTAGCCGGGGAGGAATGCGAATGTGAGCGCTAAGAGGATCACCATCAGCAGCTCCGCTGGCTGTGACCTGCATTCTATTGAGGGGAACAACAGAGGCGAGGGGGGGCTGACCAGTCCACCCCCCTCCCCACATTTCTGGACTTTTACATCATTTCTAACAGCAGAGAGACCTGTGGGAGGGCAGCTGTGGAGCTTTGAACTTCCGACTGATCCATGGGGAGCACTGAGATTACCCCACACATGTAACGATCCCTGAATTTGCTGCACTGGTTCTGGCTCAAACTTACACTAAGGCCCCACTGATGCAGTGCAGTTCCTTTACATTACTTTTGCCAAACTCAATCCAGGCCCTGCCCAAGCATTGGGTCCGTAGGCTTAGATCGCCACACTCACGGAAAGGATAGGCCTAGCTCTGTGTGCATGTAGTGCCACTGTAAGTTATCTTTTTTCCCCAAATATATGCAGTGTGTAAAAAAAAAAAAAACAGGAAGCACATGTAATGTGGGAAAAAAAAACTATTGCATTGTTTTTGAATGGTTATAACTTTCTTTTAGTTAAAAACTGAGATAAATGAGGAGTTAGGAGAATGAGAGATTCCACTTGGAATTCCAGTTACATATCTACAGTTGTGTTTGGTCTGATTCAGTGGTTGGGAGGTACAAAGCCAGCAGGAATGCAACAGAACAGCCAGTGCATTAATTACCTGCTAAGATCCTGACACCTCAGTCGGTGTTGGTAGAGGTCAGCAGAGGAGAAGTGCAGCTGTTAAAGAGCGCTGCTGCGTGCAGGCCGCACAGAGAGCATCAGCAGAAGGAGGAGTGCTGTGGTCAGCATTACGCTGGCGCCACTGACTGCGCTGCAGCCACACTGATACAGCAACACTGAGACACGCTGACGATCACACTGACACAGCGACACTGAGACACGCTGACGATCACACTGACACAGCGACACTGAGACACGCTGACGATCACACTGACACAGCGACACTGAGGCACGCTGACGATCACACTGATACAGCAACACTGAGACACACTGACACAGCAACACTGAGGCACGCTGACGATCACACTAACACAGCAACACTGAGACACACTGACACAGCAACACTGAGACACACTGACGATCACACTGATACAGCAACACTGAGACACGCTGACGATCACACTGACACAGCAACACTGAGACACGCTGACAATCACACTGACACAGCAACACTGAGACACGCTGACGATCACACTGATACAGCAACACTGAGGCACACTGACGATCACACTGATACAGCAACACTGAGGCACACTGACGATCACACTGACACAGCAACACTGAGGCACACTGACGATCACACTGATACAGCAACACTGAGGCACACTGACGATCACACTGATACAGCGACACTGAGACACGCTGACACAGCAACACTGAGACACGCTGACGATCACACTGACACAGCAACACTGAGACACGCTGATACAGCAACACTGAGACACGCTGACGATCACACTGACACAGCAACACTGAGGCACACTGACGATCACACTGACACAGCAACACTGAGACACGCTGACAATCACACTGACACAGCAACACTGAGACACGCTGACAATCACACTGACACAGCAACACTGAGACACGCTGATGATCACACTGATACAGCAACACTGAGACACGCTGACGATCACACTGACACAGCGACACTGAGGCACGCTGACAATCACACTGATACAGCAACACTGAGGCACGCTGACGATCACACTGACAGTAATACTGAGACACGCTGACGATCACACTGACACAGCAACACTGAGGCACACTGACAATCACACTGACAGTAATACTGAGACACTGACAATCATACTGACATATTAACACTGAGACACGCTGACACAGCAACACAGACACGCTGACAATCACACTGATACAGCAACACTGAGGCACGCTGACGATCACACTGACACAGCAACACTGAGACACGCTGACACAGCAACACTGAGACACGCTGACGATCACACTGACATATTAACACTGAGACACGCTGACGATCACACTGACACAGCAACACTGAGGCACCTTGACGATCACACTGACATATTAACACTGAGACACACTGACAATCACACTGACACAGCAACACTGAGGCACACTGACAATCACACTGACACAGCAACACTGAGACACGCTGACAATCACACTGACACAGCAACACTGAGGCACACTGACAATCACACTGACACAGCAACACTGAGGCACACTGACAATCACACTGACACAGCAACACTGAGACACGCTGATGATCACACTGATACAGCAACACTGAGACACGCTGACGATCACACTGACACAGCGACACTGAGGCACGCTGACGATCACACTGACACAGCAACACTGAGGCACGCTGACGATCACACTGACACAGCAACACTGAGACACGCTGATACAGCAACACTGAGACACGCTGACGATCACACTGACACAGCAACACTGAGGCACACTGACGATCACACTGACAGTAATACTGAGACACTGACAATCATACTGACATATTAACACTGAGACACGCTGACACAGCAACACAGACACGCTAACAATCACACTGATACAGCAACACTGACACAGCAACACTCAGACACACTGACAATCACACTGAAACACCAACACTCAGACATGCTGACAATCACACTGACACAGCAATACTAAGCAAATTCATCAACTCTCAGATACAAACACTGGCAGACAAGGCGACACTGAAGCATGCTGGTAAATGAACAGCCTCATCAGCTTGCAGGTATCAACACTAACAATCACACTGATACACTGACATTCACACTGTCAAATGAACAGGTAGACAGGTAACAAGCACACCAACACAGACACACTAACAGAAGAGCAGACTCATCGAGTCCCAGATAATTAACAAACACTGACACCCCCACACTAAGACACACTAGAACAGACTCATGAATTCCCAGGCCTTATCAGCCGAACACTCAGAGTCATAAATGCCAAAAATAGCAAACACACTGACATACTACCACTAACACTGACAAACAGTCAAGCTCAGCTCCCAGACACCTATGCACCAACAGTGCTACATTAGCCAAAAAACTGACACATCACCTCCCAGATTACTAACACTGACACTCCAACAATGATAAATGACCAGAATAATCAACTCCCAGACATCAACATTAAAAATCACACTGACACCAACACTCGGACACACTCACAAACAAACAGGATCATCAACTTCCAGACATCAATGCTATCAAAACACACTGATCAGCTCTCAAATACTAACTCTTACATTTACTTTGACCCATCAAACCCCGAATGTTTATACTAACAGAACTTACACACAGCAGCATTCAGGGGTAAATGAATACAGGCATTCACAGAGGGTCGTCACTGTGTGTACCTGGTACACTGACACGGCTGCAGCACTCACATTGATATGAATCAGCGTATTGATATGACTCTGTTATGCTGTGTATACTGTAGCATGTCCGGGACAATATGATGCTGCCTCTCTTATCATAAGCTTGAAGGTGCTGGAAGTGTGTGTTGTGTGTATAGGTGTGTGAGTGAGAGAGATTGTGCACTTGTGCGTATGTGTGTGTGTATGTAAGTGAGAGAGAGATCGTGTGTTTGTGTGTGTGTGTGTGTGTGTGTGTTAGTGAGACGGATCCTGTGTTTGTGTGTGCGTGTGTAAGTGAGAGAGGGATCATGTGTTTGTGTGTGTGTGTGTGTGTGAGTTCGAGGGGGATTGTGTGCTTGTGTGCGTGCACGTGTGTGTGTATACGTGTGTGTGTTAGTGAGAGAGGGATCTTGTGTTTGTGTGTGTGTGTGTTGGTGTGTGTGTAAAAGTGAGAGAGGGATCGTGTGTGTGTGAGTGTGAAAGGGATTGTGTGCTTGTGTGTGTGCATTTGTGTGTGTGTGCACGTGTGTGTGTGTGTGTGCGTCTGTGTGCGTGTGCACATGTGCGTGTGCATGTGTGTGTGTGTGTGTGCGTCTGTGTGCGTGTGCATGTGCACATGTGCGTGTGCATGTGTGTGTGTGTGTGTGTGTGTGTGTGTTGGTGTGTGTGTAAAAGTGAGAGAGGGATCGTGTGTGTGTGAGTGTGAAAGGGATTGTGTGCTTGTGTGTGTGCGTTTGTGTGTGTGTGCACGTGTGTGTGTGCACGTGTGCGTGTGCATGTGTGTGTGTGTGTGTGTGTATGTGCATGCACACGTGACTGATTGACCTGTGTCCCGTCTCCCTTCAGCTGCTGCTCAGACTGCCCCAGTGTAGCAGGGTGTGGAGTGTGGACCGTGGCCCATTCAGCTGACACTGTAGCACACACCGTGGTAAGTGTCTCTCTCTATTGGCACTATAACACACACCATGGTGAGTGTGTGTGTCTCTCTCTCTGACACTGTAACACACAGTGGAGAGTATCTCTTTCTCTGACCCTGTAACACATGTTATGGTGAGTGTCTCTCTCCCTCCCTGATAATGTAACACAGTGACACAGTAACACACACTACTGTAATTGTCTCACTTCCTCTCTGACACTGTAGCTCACATCATAGTGAGTGTCTCTCTCTCCCTCCCTGCATCTCTTTTGTCTCCTGTCTGTGCCTCCATTCACCTGCCTCTCTGTCCTCTCTTTCTTCCTCAGATTCTATCATCCCATCCAAGTCTTCTCTGCATCACACTCTCTCTGTCAGCCCTCTTCTCTCTTCTCTAATTTCTTGTGGTTGTTCCTCCTCTCCTCAGATTCAATTTTAAAAGAAGCATGTTTAATCATTTCTGCTACTGCTACGTCACCCTGTATAGACTTTTAAATCAATTTGCTATCATATTAGCCGGAGGCAGCTCAGATGTGCAGTGCCCAAGGGATTCTTATAAAGAGACAGTAGCATACTGACAGAAAAGAACAGGGGAAGTGGATCTCAGGCTGGGGTAATGAGTGACAGCTAAAACACTGAGCAACAGCAGTCAGGGCACAGGCACGGACTCAAACGCAGACCGGGTTCCCAGGGGTTTTATTGGAATCACAGGGCAAGTTCATGGTGGCAGAACAGGCAGCGTCAAAAGACCAGGAAGGCAGTCTGAGGCAGAAACAAACCAGGAGCAGGGATCAAAAACAGGAGCAGGCAGAGTCAAAACCGGGGGCAGGCAGATCAGGCAACCAAGGCAGGACGGCAGGCAGGGACGAGGTAGGAAGTCAGGCAGAAGTCAGTACGGGAACAATAACACAAGTAACAAGGCAGGTACGTAACAGAGAAAACACTGAGACGAGCTGGCAACAAGACAGAGACAACCAGGGAATATAAAGGGCTGGGCTGACGGGGAGATGGGATGCAGGTGGGCAGGCAGGCAGGTGGAGGCCATCAGGAAATCAGGTGGGCGGGGACAGGGCGGAGAGCGGGGCAGGGCTGGAACACATGGGAACTGTAAACAAAAGCACATGGACAACACTGAGAGACAGGGAGAAACACCAAAGCAACAGCTGGGGGGCCGAAGTACTGACAACAGCACACTCAGAGTGATCATTACCTCTTCCAGACAATCATTCACTCTGATGTCATGTCAGCGAGCACTCAGGTGATATTACAACATATTATTCAACCATATGAGGTCATGATGAGAGGATTAAACTCACTTGCACACTCATGTTTGGTAGGCCAGGGTGCATGCCTTATCTAGGGCAAAGGGAGCCAAAGATTCCAGTGATGTTACAGCTAGCACTACACTTAGCACTGGAGTGAACAGGAATTATGCAAAGCACAACTGTACAGTACTTTGCTAATTCAGGTTAATATTTTTTTGGCAGAAGGCTTAAGGGACCATGTTTTCCCTTACTGGGTTAGGGATGCCTCACTTTTTTCACTCTAGATCTGTGGATTTCAGTTTCTGACTGGATATGGTGCACCTGGTAGTGGGAGAAACCTCAAATATTTAGGGACTGTGGATGTGACCGAAGCCATAGCAAGTGGAGTGGACAGGAAAAAAAGAGCTGAAACAGAATTGCATTGCATCACATTAGCTTGGCAGGTGCTCTTATTCAGAGCAACTTACGTAGTTTACTTGTCACACATTTATACAGCTGGGTATTTACCTGAGTAATTCAGATCACGCCCTTCCCAACAGTAGTACCCTTACCAGGATTTTAACCAGCAACCTTGGGGTCTCAGCCTCTCCTCTTTGGCACTACATCACACTGCTGCCCAATTTAAGCAGCACACTGCTTGTTAACTTATGCAGAGTTAATTGATTTGGAGCCAGCTGGGTGTCCTCTAACACCACACTGCACGGCGATTACATTCACACTGTATTAGCGCCGCGCTCGTGTTAAACGCTCTAATGAGATTACGGTCAGATGGGAGTAATCTCGCTCGCGCTCTCTCTCTATCTGTCTCTGTCTTTCTCTCAGTGTGAGTTTAGTAAGCTTTATTGGCATGATGTATTACCAGACCAAACCAAAAAAATGTTCATACACAGAATGCTTAAGCTTTAAACAGAAATAAAACAGGGAAAAGAGCATTTAACGCCACCAGGCGCAGTACTTCATTGGCATGTTCTCTGTCTCTTTCCTCCTCTCTCTCAGGGCTCTGGAGCTGGAGTAGGAGGGAAGTCCATCGGAAGGAGAGATGGAGAGAGCGGAGAAGGAGAGGTGGAGGGAGGCGGAGAGAGCGGGGGCCCAGTGCGTCAACCGCGGGGAGGAGGAGGAGATGGTGAGGCCCATGCCCATCCATCCATCCATCTCTCCATCCATCCGTCCACGGGGCCAGCTGTAGTTCATTTTTCCCCTCCACCTCCTTAATCTGCTCCGTGTTGCTGTCACAGATCCCCGTTAATCTCCGCTCTAATGCGGCCTAATTCCTCTCCCAGTTTTTCTCTCACTCTTTCACTTTTTAATTCCTCCCCTCAAATTTTCCTTTGAGACACGGCTATAGACACACAGTATATATTGTGTGTGTGTATAACCAAAAGAAACTGAAGAGTTGAAATTGTGGTGGTAGTTGTACTAGGAGCAGATACATCGTCTGTAATTTACTGTTACATGGTAATACTTAACCTCAGAATGGGAGAAATAGAGCTGAGGGGTGAGAAGGAAAGAGAATGAAAACAATGAAGAGAAAAAGAAAGAAGAGAGAGGGAAAAGGGGAGGAAAGAGAAGAACTTGGAGGAAAAATGGAACTCATACTGCACTGCCACAGCCAAATCATGAAATGCATTCTTAAGGTAGATTTCATTAATAGGACTCTAATGACCTCTTTTCATTACTGTTGTGATTAGCTGAATTGGTAGCAGGTAATAATAATATATCACCTTTATGCTATTGTGACGTCACAATAGTTGATCTCACAAGCGATAGACCAAGCCATTTCAATTCACAGGGCCTCTGTTCAATCAGAGTGCACATTGTCACTGAGGAGAATGGGGCTAGCCCTTAGCACCTCCTCTCAAAATTAAGCAGGGAAAAGCAAGAGGGAAGTGAGAATTAGATGGAGAGGGGGAAGTAGAAGGGAGGAAAAGAACGTAAAAGTATGGTTGAAAAACAGCATACCATGCCAAAAGACCACAATCAAAGCTTAAAACTACATTATAAAAAGGATTTCCTTAAAACGACTCCTATAACCCCTTTACACAATTGTGTAGAATGGTTTGGAATGATGCAGTTTCTGCCTTAGATGGTACAGTATATGTTGAAACAAGGATGCACTTGACATATGTTCAAATATTGCTAATAACCTCCTTGTTTGTATAACCATTCCATTCTATTAGACGTACTTTGTACTAACACTTTGGAAGTCGCTCTGGGTAAGAGCATCTGCTAGATGACAAACATGTAAATGTAAATTGTCTAATAATTTAGCTAATAAGAAGTATCACCTGTAAGCTACTGTGACATCATCATTTTGACCTAGAAGGTCATTCTTCCACACAACACTCCAGCACCTCCTCTCAGGGGGAGACACAGCGTATGGGTGAAGAGGAGAGGGGGAGTGGGAACAGGGTTTCTATGAGGCTTTGATAGAACTAGTCACAAAACCACAAAATAATTCATATTAGCTTATGAATATATCATGTTGCTTAATAGCAGTCTTTTCTGTGTGGATTCCTACTGTACTGAATGTGAAAAACACTGCAATAATTTATAAAGGCAGTTGAATTTTACTCATATATGATCATTATGAGGGCAAAAACAGTAAAAATGTACAGCACATCCACAAGGATTAAATTCAGTTTAATCATAACAAAAAGGGTATAACTCAGGATTTACACGTAGACACACCTTAGTAATTACTGTACAGCCAAAGTAAACAACTTAGGATAATAAACACTTCAAAAAAGAATAAACACAAAAACACATGATCACAGTCACCACAAAGGACACTTGTACCATTTTAAACTAAATTTTGACACCGCCAATAAAAATGTGCAAAACTAGCCAATCAACAGGCAGGCAGAAGCAGTAATTATAGGGTTTATTGGTCCCATGAGGAGTGAGTCCAATAAGTCCCAGAAAGCTGCTTATCGGATGGTTTTATTGTTGAAATGATGTCAGCCTGGCCCTGTTTATTTCTGTTTTTCGGTTCAGTCGAGACCATGGGCCTTCAGCTGAGCTCCTGGCAGCCTAGGGAGCAGCACTACATCTACAGTGTGTCAGTGTGCCTGTTACACTGAAAGTTATGTCTTATCCCATCTTCGAAAATGTGAAAATAGAAAGATGTTTAGTTATAGTTTTCGTTTTTTAAAGGTGTTGCGTTCAGTTACTGCCACATCTTCATCATAGGAAAAACGATTGTTGGTGAATAGTTTTCTTTGCTTTTTTTGACAAAATTAACACTGGTCTGTTACCAGCCTCTGTTCTCTCTTTAGCGCCGCCTCCCCCCAACACACACATTCAAACTCCTCTGTCTATCCAACTTCCTTCCACTCTCCTTCTCACGTTTTCTGTCTTTCTCTCACGCCAGTTCTTTCAGTTACAGATATGTTTTAGAAGCTCTTCATATGGAGCACACCACACCATAAGCATCCCAATTAAAACATGAACTGTGCTACAGAAGTGGATTTCTGTCGTTCATGATTTTAATGGTAATTGGGCCTGGCAGCAGAATATATATATATATACTGTGTCACCAGTGGGACGTTGTGACATTAAAGTTGACCTCACAGGTCTTTAATTGGTTCAGAGACCGCCTGTGACACGTTTCAGATATAAGTGCCCGTTGTCAGCAAAAAGAGCAGGGCTGTGTTCCAAACGGAAATTTCACACAGCTGGCTTCCGCACCTCCCATTATCTCCAAATGGGAGAGTGGGGGAGAGAAGGAAGGGGAGCGGGGTAACAATAAGGAGAAACACAGAAGGAGGTCAGGGATGAGAAAAGGGAGAGAAATGGTGAAGGGAACAATATGCCACTTGAAGGCTATTGTGACATCATGATGTGTGACATCACAAGCCTTACTCCCACACTCTCCTTCAGCACCTCCCCTGTGAATGTGAGATGGGGAAGGAGAGAAGGAAAGGGAGAGAGTGAAAAGTAGAAGAGTTGACGAGCAGAGAGAGGAAAAGGGGAGGCTTAAAGCCACACCAAAAACCTCCAAGCAGCTCTATTTCATGCTGTTTCTTCCCTTTATTCTTCTTGTCAGCATGCCATCTTTCCCCACTTTATACAAAGGGACGAGTGAGTGTGAATTTTAGGTCTAATTCCCTGCAACAAGTCATTTATTTTTACAAGCTAAATATGATCCCTCAAAGCATGTGTAGGTGCCTGCTTTCGACTGAGTATTCCAGGAATGGATAACATGTAAAAACTCTACATTATGCAAGTCATTCTGAATAGTCTGAGTGTTTGTGAGGCAACAGTAATTATATTATTAGGGTGATGATATAATTTTGTAAGATGTCAGTTGAGGTGGAGTGTGATCCCTTCTTCATTTTTTTTCTCTCTGCATCCAATCCAATGAGATTTATATGAGGCTTCAATCACCCACGAAGCTGGTCGCCAAGCCACAAAGGAATTTTAAATCAGCTTGTTTTATTGTGGTTATCCTTTGGTCTAGATTCGTAGTGATGGTAAGAAGCAACACAAAATATATGAAGTTCTTTATATGAATTATACTTTCACATTTTGAGGGGGAAAAACATGTAAAACAGCGAGTGAAAGGATATCCTTTTCTTTTTCACGTTTTCCACACTTTAGAAGAAAGTGGCGTTCTGTCCCGGTCCCACCTGGCTGACAGTGGGAACACAGTCCCTATTGGCTGCCCAGCCAGGTCTGCCTGGTTCAATGGCCAGGAAACGCTTACTGAGCCTGCACGCTGTCAATGTGCCTCTTTGTTCGATATTTTTCACTGTGGGCAGGTCACCCACCACCATGGATTCTGTTTTTTTGGACTGGAAGAGCACGGGAGCTTAGCTCTGTGTGTGTGTGTGTGTGTGTGTGTGTGTGTGTGTGTGTGTGTGTGTGTGTGTGTGCACGCCTCAGAGGGTGGTGTAGTCTTGCCTGTGTTGTGATATTATTGGGTTGACACTAATTGTCTGTGTTGCAGAGGAGGTTATGGTAGGGCTAGTGAACCTGGGGGCTACAATCTACATTTACATTTATTCCTTTTGCAGATGCTCTTATCTGGGGTGACTTACAAAAAGTGCATTCAGTTGAACATGTTAGCTTTACAGGTAATGAATCAATAGTGCTATACCTGCAATACAGCACTATTGTGGGAAGCATTGCCATGCTGTCATAACACACATGAACATGTAGCACTATCACCAGTTTCAGCTGCCAAGCTTGTACCAGCACAAGCTACAATCACCAGAAAATCAAACAAGACTCCTGTGGACTCTCAGCCTTTGGGATTCTTTTTCCTAAATTCATCCAGAAATCTGAATGCATTCTTGAATGATTTCTGAATGTGAGTTGATCTGCCCTGTGTGCATTGTGTGGTGTTTGCTTGAAGGATATTCCTGCCGAACTCTGCGCTCCGGGTTTCTGGTGGGTGCTCGTCACCGGGGGCAGAATCTTGCCCTGTCAGCAGACTCTGGGCTTAACTGCCACAGAGGGAAATTGGCTTTTTCTTTCTGGAATGAAATTCCCAGAGCTCATTGCCTTTCAGTCAAGCTGAAGCTTCCTGTTGAATTTATTTTTAGACGGAAACATGTGCAGTGTAACAGTGTGCAGTACTCTGCTGTTTAGTGTCCTGCTGAGAGGTGATGTTTTCCACCCTGAGATGGTTATCGTTTTCATATACAGTTGTACAGTTGTAATCCTCTCTTCCTGTCTTTCCCTCTCTCTCTCTTGTTCTCTGTCTCTCTGTTTACCTTCTCTGTCTCTGAGCCCATCTCTCCCCTTTTCCATGGTTCCTTTCTTTCTCTCTCGATGTCTTTTTCCCTGTCTGTCCCTCTCCCTCTCCCTCCCTCCCTCTTTCTCCTTTACTTCATCACACTCCCTCTGCCCCTTTCTCTTTCTCCTGCTCCCTCCCTTCATCACACTCCCTCTCCCCTTCTCTCTCCTCCCTCTCTCTCTCTCCCCCCCCTTTGCAGGAGGTGTGTGGCTTTGTGCCGTGCACGTGGCGGGTGTGTGTGCTGGCTGTGGGGTGTGTGTTGTCAGGGGGTCTGCTGGCCCTGCTGCTGCTCTGGGTCCCCCAGTGGAGCGTCCGCTGGTCCTGCATCCCCGCCCCCCTCCACCTGGCCTCTGTACTGCTGCTGCGCACCACTGTGAGTCACTCTTTGTGCTTCTGTGTGTGAGTGTCTGTGTGTGTGTGCATCCACGTGTGCGTGTGTGTGTGTTTCTGTGTGTGTGTGTGTGTGTTTCCGTGTTTCTGTGTGTGTGTGTGTGTGTGTGTGTGTGTGTTTCTGTGTTTGTGTGTGTGTTTCTGTGTGTGCGTGCGTGTGTGTGTGCTTGTGTGTGTTTCTGTGTTTGTGTGTGTGTGTGTGTGTGTGTGTGTGTGCGCTTCTGTGTGTGTGTGTGTGCGTGTGTGTGTGTGTGTGTGTGCGCGCGCATGTGCGCATCTGTGTCTCTCTGTCTGTCTGTGTGTTTCTGTGTGTCTGTGTCTGTGTGTGTTTGTTTAAAAAATACGAAAACTTCCCATCCTATTATAAGAGGATGAAGGAACAATTAATGCGGTAGCTAAATATGTATCATCGTGCCGTACCCTGAGGGAGAGAGGGTAAACAAATAAGCTAATGAAAAACAATAAGTTGTATGCTCAGACTCTGCATGTGTGCATTTGTGTGTCTATGAGAGAGGTTGTGTGCTTGAGAATGTACATGTGTGTGTGAGAGAGAGGGATTGTGTGTGCATGTTTGTGTGTATGTGAGGGGTTGTGTGTTTGTGTGTGCGTGCGTGTGTGTATGTGTGTGTGTTATGGGGTTGTATGTATCTATTCTCCTGCATTAGGGCTAGGGGACAGTAGAGAATAATGTTACCATCACTTTTGTGGGCCTGCAGTGTGGTGCAGTGGTCAGGTCTCTGACATCATTCACTCAGCAACCTTAACACAACTCCACAATAAGCAAAAGGCTACTGTAATGATGTAATAACTCACTCTTTGTGTTTCTCCACTGGTCTGTGGGACTTCCTGTTAGTGTCTTTCAATATTGTCTCCTCCGAGGCAAAAATAGATACAAATTACTGTGGTAGAATGACAGTGATGTTGTCAGTGTAAGACGTGTGTGTTTCTCTCAGGATGAGTTTGGCAGGTATTTCCGGGTGTGGGTGCGGACGCTCCAGGTTCCTGGGGTGGACCCCCTGGGGCTGGGCGTGGCAGCGGAGGGGGGAGAGGAGGGACAGGACAGCTGCACCAAAGGACTCCTGGACAACACACAGTCTCAACAGGTAACCACAGAGAACACACACACACACACAAACAGTTTCAACTTTTAGCCACAAAGAACACACGCATAGCTTCAACAGGTAACCACAGAGAACAGAAACACTTATGCTCATGCATACACTGACAAAGAAACACACAAACATAGGCACTCAAACAATCTCAATAGATAGCTACAGAGAAAACACACACACACACACACATACATACAGTACAAACAGACACACACACACACACACACAAACACGCACACGCATACAGTATAAACAGACGCACACACAATACTTGCCCCAAGGCATGACACACAAAAGGAAGGAAGAGAAAAGAGAGGTGAGAGGGAGGACAGAGATGAGCCGGGGGGTGACATATGACTGATATTCCACCTTCTGCCCTTTCTGCGTCCTCCCTCTGTTCCCTTCTCATTCCATCTCTTCTTTCCCCCCTCCTCCTCCTCCTGCTGCCCCCACCCCCCCTCTAGCAGGTGCGCTACTTCTGTCTGCAGTCAGTGGTGTATGTGTGGAGCTCTGGGTCCCAGAGCTTCTCCCGTCTTACTGCCCTGGACTGCGGTGTCCCAATCAGAGACTTCTACACTCTGCACAGCACAGGACTGCTGCCTAGCGTACAGCAATATAGGTGTGTGCGTGTGTGTGTGCGTGTGTGCGTGCGTGTGTATGTGTATTATGCCAAGTGCCTGTTATTCCTCCCTTCTGTGTGGAAATGCAGGGTGTCTGCCATTTTTCCTCTCCTCTGAGTTGTTCCTCTCTAAATGGAATTGGAGTGTCAGTTCTTCCTTTCTAATACAAATGCAGTGTCAATTATTCCTCCTATCTGATTGATTGGAATGTAGAGTCAGTCATTCCTCCTCCCTGGTTGGAATGCAGAGTCAGTCATTCCTCCTCCCTGATTGGAATGCAGAGTCAGTCATTCCTCCTCCCTGGTTGGAATGTAGAGTCAGTCATTCCTCCTCCCTGGTTGGAATGTAGTGTCAGTCATTCCTCCTCCCTGGTTGGAATGTAGAGTCAGTCATTCCTCCTCCCTGATTGGAATGTAGAGTCAGTCATTCCTCCTCCCTGGTTGGAATGTAGTGTCAGTCATTCCTCCTCCCTGATTGGAATGCAGAGTGTCGGTGTGTTTGTATCAGTGTGAGGCTGCCACACAAGGTTTTATGGGACTCTACTGCATGTTTCACCTTGTAGAATTGTTTGCTCTTGTTTATTTTCAGAGATTAAGATGTACTATGTGTGCTTAATGCAGTACTCTCTCTCTGTCTCTCTCAGGAGGCTGTTTTATGGAATCAATCAGATTGAAGTGAAAGTGCCTTCTATTCCCAAGCTACTCGTCAAGGAGGTAAAGCAGAGACGCTCTGGGTCATTTCATCAGTGCATTCAGCGTTTATTCTCACACTTCCATCACTTTATAACAGACGCTAAAACACACATTCAAAACCTCAGGGAAACCGTGCAGCTAAGAGCTAAACAACATGTGACAACAAGTGCAAAACTCAAACACACAGTTCTCCCTCTCTGAGACAGGGAACATTAAAGCAGTTTTTGCCTTCTACCAGTTTTCTCTGGTAAGAAACATTACAAAGAGCATACTATGACTATATCAATTATTGTCGATGTTGTCTATGACAGGAATGTGTGAGTGTAACTTGTATAATTGCAAAATGCCTTTTCCCTCATGAAGTTGCATGCAATGCAGGGCTTCATGCTGTTGTGTTTTATGTAAAGAGGTATGAGAAATGCTCCAAATGTTCCAAAAGGCATGTCAGCAATTCTGGGAAAAATACTTTATGGCAGGATGACTATCCAGCAGCGACCTCTCTGTGAGTGTAATGTTTCAGCAGATGTTATCCTCTGACATCCTTAAGCATTAGCTTTTATCAGTTCCAAATCCTTCAGCAGGAAATCCTTTGAGTCTTCACTCCAGTTCAGCAGCAGCACTGATAGTTACTCCTCTGAGCAGCAGTGTGGTGTAGTGGTAATGAGCAGAGCTGCTAACCCAAAGGATGCTGGGAAAGGTACCCTTGGGCAAGATATTTAACCCAAACTGCCTCTGTAAATGTCACGCTGTACAAATTGATAACATGTAGAAATTGTAACCTTTGTAATTTGCTCTGCATAAGAGCATCTGCGAAGCAACAGAAGTTAGACATAATGTACTCTCCTTAGAGAGTGGCCCCGTCACCTGTGTATGTTACAGACTGCTAAATTAAATTAATAAAATACAGGAATGCCCTCATGGGACTTTATTTACTGTTAATGGTGAGTTTACTGTAGTAAACATCTGTTAGAAGTAAGCATATGTTAACAGTTATGTTAAGTGTACTGTATGTTAATATATATCAACAGTGTAACGACAATGAATGCCTGTCGTGAGTCAGTTTTATAGCAGTGAGCTTGTGTTAACAGTGGCAGTAAATTAAATGTGGTCTTATGTTAACAGTGAGTGTAAATTGAAGTCAAGCATGTTAGTGTAAGTTGACGCTAATGTTAGCAGAGCACGTGTACGCTGGTCTGCCTCGATCATGGAGAACAGCCAGTTATTGTTTGGGCAGGGTTGTAAAGGGGTCAGAGGTCGCTTTACAGAGGGGTGCTGATTGCGTGGCGTTATTTCGAGAAGTCCGTTCAAATATACATTCAGGATAGACTCAAGTTCAGTCTAAAGAGGTGAATCTTCAGAAGAGGAGAAAAGAAGAGAGAAAAATCACAGTTATAACTGTCACAGCAGTGGAAAGTCCTTAAGAGGCTACTTACCTCTGAAGAAGATACTGGCCATTTTTTATGTAGCGGTTTGTTCATTTTCAGTGCGATTCCCATGTATTTCTCCTGACACCTCTATGAGTATGACCAGAATTCTTGAAATGTTTACTCATGTTAATTACGTATGTATAAATATGTCATATCTCTAAACTTTTTTCTTTATTCCAATGTATTACAATGAAGTTATGGTTATAAATCATGAACAAAAGAATATACTGAATGTTTAAACATGTACATGTGCTGAAATAGATCATTTTTTTGTATTGCATTCAGAATTAAATTGCAACCTCAGAGAAGCGATTGTTGTTAATATATCACTGGGAAACTTTTTCTGTCAGTGGCTCTGGACGTGAAAGAATGTGTCTGCACATACAGCGAATGTCCGCTGTCAGAAAGTGATAGCGTGTGACAGTTGCCAGGCCGACCTGAATTAGAGCAAAGGTCATAAATAAACTGGACGCAGCACTAACGCGTTCACTCCGGATAAAAGTGTCGGCCAGGCAGATTATGTCACGCTGCATAAACACAGCTATAACACACTGTAATGCAGAACGCGCTTGGCTGGAAATCTCTCGATGCCTGTTACCTCTTCCTTTCCATCCGATGTCCCTTAGAGCTCTTCTTAGGTTTTACGTTTTAGTTCATGCTCTTACAAAGATGGGACTTTATACTTGAGTTGCTGGTGTAGTTTAGTACAACCATGTTTGTGCAGTAGCTCTGCAGGTGATTCTGTGGTGCTTGAAGGCCCTGTCATCTCAGGCAAAATGCACTAATCCATCAGTGACTTTGGAATTTTGCAGAACCTTGAGATTGAGTTTTGTAGTAGTTCTTTGGGTTAAAAAGAGTTAGCTAGAATGTTTGTCTTTTTTGGTATATTAAACTGCATGACTTCTGTTCTAAAAGATTTCAGCTAGCTGTGCTTTCCAAACATTATGTTGCCACATTCGCTTTTAACAGGAAATGTCTCACCAATAAGTATTACCTATATCTAATTTGGTTACACTGTCACCCAAGATATTTTGATTGCTGCCTTATCAGTTTAGAATTTAGGCTTGAGATGAGTCTCATAACTATGGAAATGAATATCTTGTTGCATTTAATATGTATTTAGTAGTTGCTAAATGATCAGAAAAAAATGGTTTAATAAAACATTTTATGTTTTACCACTTTTATGGAAAGTGTATTCACAAGTATAAATATTTTCTTGTGCATACATTGTCCTCATTTGTGGTCATGGCACAAACCACATTCACAAAAAATGTCTGTATGACACATGCACATATATTTATACTCTCATCTTATTACATGTAATTTTGGTTTTGCCTTGTATGCTGTGTGTATAAAGTGATTAATGCATGTTCAGAAAGTGCACCTGAAAACAGAGAATCTACCCACAATTCAAATCTCCCAGACTTTAATCAGCAAAAAATACAAATGGCCACAGAAATGGTTCCATCGGTTTGTACCTACGGTTGAGACTAAAATGTGCTCCTTTTAGCTATTCTCACTAGATGCATTTGCGTTTTATTCTTTGTTAATGTCATTGGTTGATGATTTACTAATGGCAAAATCCAAAAATAAACAAGATCTACCCACAGTTCACATGTCAATGTCTCTCAGACGTTGAAAAGATTCTGGTCCTTCTTGGTGACACAGAACAGCATTGGGTGCCACAGATTTAGAGGCAATGAGCGACACGATAGAGTCATTTCTGTTTAACTATTATATTTTTGATTTTCCATTATTTATAAATATGTAAATCCTCCTTTGGTGGTTTTATATTGTTTGTATGTTATTAAATATGATTTTTGTCACACATCTGCTGTGTCACAAACATCCAGTGCACGATGTGTGAAAAGGAATAAGGGTGATACTCACAACTGTGTGAAGTTTGAAAACTAAAATTATACCTCAATATGAACACTTGTCCTTTGTGTGTCTCTCTTTCTGTGTGTGTCTGTCTGTCTGTCTCTCTCTCTTTGGCAGGTGCTCAACCCTTTCTATATCTTCCAAGTCTTCAGTGTTATTCTCTGGTCTCTGGACGATTATTATTACTACGCCTCAGCTATCTTAATGATGTCACTGCTATCTGTCTGTACCTCACTGTATACTGTCCGTAAGGTTAGTGTGTCTGTCTGGCTGACTGTCTGTCTGTATGTCTGTTTGTCTGTCTGTATGTCTGTCTGTCTAGCTGGCTGGCTTGCTGGTAAGTTGACTGGCTGGTTGGCTGGCTGGTTGGCTTGGTAGTTTGCTAGTCTGCTGACTGGCTGGCTGGTTGGCTGGCTGGTCTGCTGGCTGGCTGGTCGGTTGGCTGATTGGCTGACTGGCTGGTTGGGTGGCTGGCTGGATATTTGGCTGGTTGGTTGGCTGGGTAGTTGGCTGGTTGGCTGGCTGGTCTGCTGGCTGGCTGGTCGGTTGGCTGATTGGCTGACTGGCTGGTTGGGTGGCTGGCTGGATATTTGGCTGGTTGGCTGACTGGCTGGTTGGGTGGCTGGCTGGATATTTGGCTGGTTGGCTGACTGGCTGGTTGGGTAGTTGGCTGGGTAGTTGGATGGATTGCTGGCTGGCTGGCTGGCTGGCTGGCTGGTCAGCTGGCTGGCTTGTTTGTTGTTTGTCTGTCTGTCTAAACCTCATTGTATGCTGCTCATAAGGTCGTCTGTCGCAACTTCATTGTTTATTGTCCACAAGTTTATTCTGTCTGCACTTCATTGTATGCTGTCTATGAGGTCTGTCTGCCTGTCTGTAGCTCACTATAAACAATTCATAGAATTATTCTGTATAACTTTGTGTCTCTATACGTTGCTCTGTACTGTTTTTGAGATCGCCTTTATCTCTGTGTCTGTGACAACTGCGTGTGTGTGTGTATGTGCGTGCACTTGTGCGTGTGTGTGTGTGCATGCACTTGTGTATGTATGTTTTTGTGCATGTGTGCATGTGTGAGTGAATGTGCATACGTTTGCACGTGTGTGTAGTACATTTCTACACATACATGTTCCTTTGATTTTTTGTTTTTGTTAGTTTTTTGTTAGTGCCTTTTTGATTCTCCCATGTCTAACCCTTCCAGGCTGTATGTCTGTACAGTCATACTATGTGTTTATCTGTTGTTTGTAACTGTACCCCTGTTCCTGTGTGCTTGGCTTCCTGTTTATTTAACCTTTTTGCTCACCTGTGTCTGCATCTGTATCTCCTCATGGCAGCCTATGTTTGTATGTGTTTGTGTCCTGTCTCTATGTCTATGCCTCTGACTGCCTCTGGTTTTCTGTCCAACTGTTTCTCTGTCTGTCTCTGTGTCCGTCTGTCCATCTCCCCCTCACAGCAATACATCCTGCTCCATGACATGGTATCTGCCCACAACGTGGTGAGGTGTACCGTCTACAGAGGCAGCCAGGGTAAGAGAGCCCCACGCAGGGGCTAAAGTTAGCATTCACAGTCCTTCTCTCTCCCTCGGGAAGGGCCTCTCTGCTGTGATCCGGGAGGGTTTCGGTCAGAAAGCTCTCTGCCTTTCATTAATCCACTGACGCCCTCAGAACTCATTATACACACTAAAGAGCTCTCTCTGCTGACGAGCCGAATCCGCTGGCTCAAAGTCACATATGCTTATTCCATGAGGAAAGGAAACCAGAGGAGGGTTTAACGGGCATAGAAATTAGTCACATTCTTTCCTTTTAAGGGGACATTGACTTTCTGTGTGTTCAATGTAAAATGATGGCTTCAAAGTAAACCACCACAGAGAACAGCCCTTAGTCCTCTTCTTGTGCTCATCTAAAGTTTTCAGTTGCCGTAATCCTCAGGCGTAGGGTTAGAGTTACTCATGACAGTAAAACTAAACTTTCATTTTTTTCCCTTCTTCCCTTCCCTTTTTGTGTCTTCCTTTGCTGCTCTCTCCTGTAGACACTGAGGAGATCCTGTCCACTGACCTGGTTCCTGGTGATGTCATAGTGATCCCAGCCAATGGTATGATGATGCCCTGTGATGCGGCTTTGATAGGGGGGACCTGCATTGTCAATGAAAGCATGCTGACAGGTGAGCCTCGACCACAGCTCTCCACCAATCCTGACACTGGGAGTTAGTAATAGTATTTAAAGAAGTGTTTAAAGTAGACAGTGCTGAGTACTATATGTGTTTATAAGTAGAGAGAGAGAGAGAGGGATACAAATATGTACGTGTATATGTGTAAATGTATATTCATGTAAAACGGAGGAATCTCAGTATCATTGACCAACAAAATGAAGGTTAACGTCAGGTGTTTTTTGCTTTTGTTTTTACTAACTTGACTTTCTTGCACTACTTTGCAAAGCAAACAGGAGGCTTGCTTGCCTTGCAATATTTCATTTTGTCTGCTGACCTCCAGACACTTGCATGCATTCTAAATGGTAACCACTATTCAAGGTGAACATAGTTTTGCTGTTAGCAGACATGGTTATTTCAAGGCTAAGGTACTCATTTTCATCTTGTCTTGAATAGGGGACTGTGGGCTGAGAGGCTAAGGCAGGTGTCACAAAACAGCACAATGCGAGAGTATACCGCATGCTAGTGTCATTGTGTAAGTGGACTGTACCAATGGGACTGATCCACAGGGGAGAGTGTGCCCGTGACCAAGACCCAGCTGCCACTGTCCCCCCGTGGCAGCAGCGCGAATGGCGCCCTCCAGGAGCCGCTGTACGACCCGGAGGAGCACCGCAGGCACACACTGTTCTGCGGGACGCAGGTCATCCAGACACGCTACTACAGCGGAGAGAGCGTCCGCGCCGTGGTCATCCGCACAGGTGTGTGCGCGTGCATGTGTGTGTGTGTGGACTTCTTAATGTGCTTGTACGTGTATGGTATGGGCTGGTATCTATAGCAAGTGAGTTAGAGGGTGTGGCTTCCTGAATTAGAGCACTCTCCATCAGAGGTACAAGAAAATGGTCTTTCTCATGTAATAAATATTCCTTTTGCATACAGTGATCTTACAGTGGTGTTCATCTGTGCATTTCTGCACACCTCTGTCAATACACACTACATGCTTGTGTGTGTGGGACCCTGTGTAAGGTCTCATGTGAGTGGATGTCTCCTTTCCCTGAATCCCCCGCAGGGTTCTCCACAGTGAAGGGGCAGCTGGTAAGGTCCATCCTGTACCCCAAGCCCTCGGACTTCCAGCTGTACCGGGACGCCGTCCGCTTCCTGCTGGGGCTGGTGTGCGTGGCGGCTGGGGGCATGGCCTACTCCATCTACATCAGTGCCTCGCAGGGGGTGAGAGAGGGGGTGGGGTTTATCCACTCTAACATTCCCCAGTGGAGACCTCTTTTTGATAGCATGGATGAGGTATTTAACTGCTACAGTGTATCCTGCTGTATATATGGTGTGGGCAGTCCACAAATACTTAAGTAAGAAGGAGGTAAGATGAACACAGGTGAAGTGGTCTTAGTTTCATGTCTTCTTCCTTTTAGCTGATGTTGAGTGGCCAACCATGAGATGGCCATGGTTTCTTGGGTGGGGGGCAGGGAGGTTGGGATTGGGGTAGGTGATGGGATTGTGGGTGTTGTTTGTGGCTGTCTGATGGAGTGTTTTTTTGTTGTTGTTGGAAACTTTTAAACTGAATGATACGTGAAAACTTGTGATGGTGTAGTGAAACTGTCTCTCCCCCTCTCCGTCTTCCTGTCTCTCTCCCTCAGGAGTCGGTGGGGCGGATCCTGGTGGAGGCGTTGGACATCGTCACCATCACGGTTCCCCCGGCGCTGCCCGCCGCCATGACGGCCGGCATTGTGTACGCCCAGCACCGCCTGCGGCAGAAGGGCATCTTCTGCACCAGCCCCCAGCGGATCAACACCAGCGGCCAGATCAACCTGGTCTGCTTCGACAAGGTCAGAGCACAGACCCGGGGATGACCACGAGACGACTGCACAACAGTCTTTAGCATCACAGTTATGACCCTGTGCTTCAGATACTTTTAATAATAAATAGTTTACATTGTGCACACCCAGCTTTCTGTCAATTAGTTCGGTTTGTGAAAACTGATATATTTTATATAAAGCTTGATTAAAATTGTAAAAGGGGTTCACACATAAAGATGTTTTTTCAACATCTTGACATTAGCAATATTTAACTGTTTTCTTTCCCTGTGCTTAAAAAATCAAAATTTGAAAATTTGTGCAAACCACTTTTACAATTTTAATCAAATACTTTTAAATAAATTATTTATTAATAATTGTATGGTCTTTGGCAGGACATTCTATTATAGCAGGTAATATTAACCTGATTTTGTGGCTATGGTTATTGTTACTGATGAAATTCTTTTTAATTGGCTTGCAACACAACTGTGGGTTCAGGAGACTGCTGTACTCCTCAGAGGAGTGAGAAAGAAGCACAGAGTGGGATAACCATGTGCTCTTGTGTTTGGACTGGTATTTGGATGTCAGCTCTCTCTCTGTCTACAGACTGGTACTCTGACTGAGGACGGCCTCGATCTTTGGGGGATTCAGAGGGTCGCGGACAGCAGGTGTGTGTGTGCGCGTGTTAAGCTAATGGTTTTGAGTAGCATGTGGTGTTTTCTCCATGTTTGATGGATATTGCCTGGGGTTCATATGGAGAGTGGTCTTGAAAAGGGACTGTTGTGCTTGGCTTCTCTCTCCAGGTTCAGTCCTCCAGAGCAGGAGGTGGCAGTAGAGGTTCAGTCCCCTACTCCTTTCCTGGTTGCTATGGCATCCTGCCACTCCCTGACCCGCATTGAGGGACGTCTGACCGGGGACCCTCTCGACATAAAGATGTTTGAAGCCACAGGTTGGGTAAGAAGAGGACAGGAAAGACTGCAGATACTGTATTTATGACCAGATATTCAGCTCCAGTTTGCCCTCCATCTAGGAGGTACCCAGGAGTGTGCAGCACTGTGTGCATTCCTGTGCTGGCCATGTTGTTTTTGACCACACCCCTACAAGAATGCCCATAATGAGCCAGTGAATCAGCACAGTTGCAGCCTCACAAATGGCAGAGAAAGAATTTGCAGTGTGACACGTACCAGGATGACTATCTGGTCTATATAAATCAAAATTGGTGGGAAGGACACTTCCCTAGAGACCATGCTCTGATTTGCCGCTGATGTTGTGTGACATTTGCTGCCTAGTGCCACTTCTTCGTCTGTCTGCCTGTCTGCCTCTGACTGTTTCTATCCTCCACTCTCCCAGGTCCTTGAGGAGCCCAGTCCTGACGAGACCTCCAATCATGACCTCATCATGCCCACCGTGGTTCGACCCGCAAATCCCTTCCCCCTGGAAACACCATCCTTCCAGGAGCAGGACCCGGTGAGATCCCTGCCCCGGACACACGCCCCAGTGCACTTACATCACAACATGTTACGATCATGAAATAAGACCATCGCTAATGTTTCTATGTGCATGGTAATCATGGTATCCCGAATTAGCCCTATGCAAAAAAGCCATGAATTTTCTCATGTGGGAATAAATTCCTTTTGTTGGCACTTTTGCAAAATGGCCTGTTACAGACAGACAGAATTTTTCATGTTGCTCCAAAAATACGTTCTTTTTTGTTAGCTTTGACAGCTAGCTTGCCAGTAAAGTATGACCTAAGTTTCCTTGAAAAACATTCAACATGTGCAGACATTTGCTTATAGAACATTCAGAATAAAGTGTTTACATGACTCAGTATATAGGAATATCCCTCATGTCTTATCCAAGTTTCTCATATGTGGAAAACAGGGTGGGTTAGAGTTACCAAAACAAGGTGTTTATGTGGCTGAAGTCATAGAATACTTGAACATTCGGGATAATACCGCAACACTTGTGTATGTAAACGTAGTTACATATGGTCTAATGGCTTAAACAAACTCACTCTTACATGCATTAAGAATGGTGAGCATGTCAAATGACATGCACTAAACACACTCATACTTAATTTTGGAGTGTAATGAGAAGAACATTGTTCTAGTGTTAAGTCTCATATACACAAAGTCCTGTACATGATCCTTATGTTGAGCTCTTCATGCGTCCTAATTTTGTCTATCTTTTGATCTTTCTGCCTTCCAGGATATCAGAGAACTGATGGTACGTACTCCTTAAACATTTAGAGCACATAGAGTTGCCATAATTGTGATGCCATAAATGTAATGACCTTTAATCTTGTCCTGTTCAGATCATATATTTTACTTTCTCTTTCTTTTTCTCTCCCTGCCTCTCTTTATCCCTGCCTCTCTCTCTTCCTTCCTGGTCTTTGCCCATATATGTCCCTTCCTGTAAAATGGCTCCTCCCCCTACTTATCAATCTCCTCCCCCAGGGGCGGTACGAGGTGGGGGTGCTGGCCCAGTTCCCCTTCTCCTCCTGTTTGCAGCGCATGAGTGTGGTCACCCGCGTGCTGGGGGAGCGCAGGCTGCGGGCCTACCTTAAGGGGGCGCCAGAGACTGTGGTCCGCCTGTGCCGCCCAGAGACGGGTAAGAGAGGGAGAGAGGGTGAGGCAGGTGTCAGGGGAGGGGTGAGGGGTGGGTGAGGAGGTGTCAGTGTGTAGCTGTGGACTCAGCACAGTTGATGTGTTCAGGACTGGGTGAAGACCCTGTAGATTTTGTTCAGTCATGATATGCAAGGTTTCCCTGCTGTTTGAGTGTGACAGTGACTCGTGTTGTTATGTTGACATATGTTGATGTCAGTGCCGGTGGACTTCTGGGAGGTGCTGGACAGCTACACTCGGCAGGGGCTGAGGGTCATCGCCCTGGCTCACCGGCAGCTCGAACCCAAGTTCACCTGGCACCGCCTGCACACCACCGGCCGGTCAGTGCACTCAGTCCAGTCCTCGCTTTAACTGAGTACCATTAGACTATGACATTGGCTTATTAATGGTACACATATTTCCATCTATTATCTTCTACAAGAACGCATTAACACCATCAGGATGTTTTTAAAATAGGATAGATT
Organism: Megalops cyprinoides; assembly: GCF_013368585.1. Taxonomy (NCBI): domain Eukaryota; kingdom Metazoa; phylum Chordata; class Actinopteri; order Elopiformes; family Megalopidae; genus Megalops; species Megalops cyprinoides. Next base: position 5,191,922 of record NC_050598.1, read on the forward strand.
ATCACACTTGAAAGGTGTGAAATCTGTGTATATGTGTGTGCCTCTGTCTGTTTCTGTGTGCCAGTGAGGCGATTGAGTGTGAGATGGAGTTCCTGGGCCTGCTGATGCTGCAGAACAAGTTGAAGCCCCAGACAGTGCCGGTGCTGGCCGAGCTCCACCAAGCCCACATCCGCACTGTCATGGTAACAGGTGAGTCTACCCCACATCCGCACCGTCATGGTAACGAGTGAGTCTACACCACATCCGCACCGTCATGGTAATGGGTGAGTGTACACCACATCCGCACCGTCATGGTAACGGGTGAGTCTACTCCACATCCGCACTGTCATGGTAATTGACAAGTGTACATCACATCTCTGTCACAGTTGAGTCTACACAGCATCCAAGCTAAACTCCACATGTTTTCATTGTTGAGGTTCAGGGGTGTACCAATGTCAGCAGGTCATAGCACTTGAAATCAGTGCAACCTGAGCATTTTCTGTGTCATCAGCCGACGCTGACAATGATATCATGGGCATTTTTTGAGGCATCTGATTGCACAGAACAGACGATCTCATGCGTGAGGTCTCCACCCTCCGCAGGCGACAGCATGCTGACGGCAGTCTCCGTGGCAAGAGAGAGTGGCCTGATCCCACCCCACTCCCAGGTGATCATCACGGAGGCCCACCCCCCGCGAGAGGGCCAGCCGGCCACTGTGGCCTGGAGTTACAGCCAGGACAGCCCCCACGCCCCACGCCAGCCCCCAGCCTCCGCCTCCGCCCCCGGCACCACCCAGGAGACCCACGTCACCGTGGGCCCGCAGCCGCACCCCACCCAGCCCAACTACCACTTCGCCATGAGCGGCCGCACCTTCTCCATCATCCTGGAGCACTTCTCCGACCTCCTGCCCAAGGTGAGGCCCCCTCCCACAGCCCACCAGCACAGTTCAGGTAAAACAGCTACATAAATAAAGCCAAGGAAACAGATGGGCCATCACATGCCAGCGTCTGAGAGAGGAAGGTAGAGAGGTGTGCATAGATGTAGAAGACACAGCAGTAAGTGGACATGCATATAACTAGTCTTGGTTCATGAGTATATACTCAGGAGTTTGATGACCATTTAAATCAAGCTCTCCACACAAATGGTCTTTACTGCATCAGAAAGAGAGATAAATTATAAAATAATACATATATTAATTAGTGAATAAAAATGTACATACTGTACTGTGTTCTGTTGAGCACTAGAAGTCTGAACTGGCTGTCTGGTTTGTTTTACAATATATGTGTCTGTGTGCCCGTTTGTGTGTGTATGTGCATGTGTGTGCACGTATATTTGTTTTTGTCTGTCTGTATATGTGTGCATGCACACGTTTGTGTGTGTGTGTTTGTGTGTGTGTGGGCGCACTGTATTGCAGCTGTTGCTGTGTGGGACAGTCTATGCCAGAATGGCCCCTGATCAGAAAACACAGCTTGTGGAGGAGCTGCAGAAAGTAGAGTGAGTAGCTCTGAATCACTCTGAATCACACTGATACAGACACTTACTAATACACGCTGACACCAGCAGACACTGACACACATTGACACCAGCAGTCACTGATGCACACACGCTGATACCAACAGTCCTTGACACACACCAGTTCACTGAGGTACACTATTGCTAAAATGTTATTTTATTGCATAATGTTGTAAAGAGATGCTGATACACACACTGACACTCACAGGCAGTGACTGTCTCTGTCTTCATGTCTGTCATTCACAGCTATTTTGTGGCAATGTGTGGAGATGGAGCCAATGACTGTGGGGTAAGAGCCTCCCCTCCATCTGTCCGTCTGTCCAACTGTGTTACAGTCTCTAGCTCTCATCCGTATTTATCACAGTATTTTGAGAACTTTCACTCCCATTACAATCAGGTTATTCCCAAGACCCAGCCAGCTGAGATGTAAAGTTCACACAGCACCCTGTCCCATTGCTCTCATAAGAACACCGCAGGGGTGTTGTAGCATGGCTGTAGTGAGAATGTTTGGCGGGGGACGGGCATGATGTGCTCTCTCTGCTGCCAGGCGCTGAAGCGGGCACACACGGGCATCTCTCTGTCGGAGCTGGAGGCATCCGTAGCCTCTCCCTTCACCTCTCGAACCCCAGACATCTCCTGCGTGCCCCACCTCATCAGGTCAGCACCCCCACTGCAGTTTTTTACACATTACCCTGCAGGGGTAGGGGGGTAGATGTGCGTGGGACAGTTCTGTCCTCCTTTATTCTTAACATGACGTGTGGCACTCTTGCACAAAATGGCTGCTGCTTGTTGACCAGGCACGCATTTAAAAGGGTCTGTGGGCATGTTGTGAGCAGGAAGGAAGAGCTCATTTCCACTGATTGGAGGGTGATGATTATCAGCCTTGGATGACTTCAGCATGTTTATTTGTCCTATACGTTGAGATGTTGTTGTGTTCTGAGATCTGAACTTTGTTCTTAAATAAAGGGCTCTAACCAGCAGAGGTCTGTGTGTGTTTCAGGGAGGGGCGGGCGGCCCTAGTCACCTCCTTCTGTGTGTTCAAGTTTATGGCCCTCTACAGCATCATCCAATACCTGTGTGTGCTGCTGCTTTACTCTGTGAGTCACACTGCCACTGCACATACATGTTTACCATCCCTTTATCACATACACACACACACACACACACACACACAAAGACACGCACACATTCAGAACTGCTTTACGCACTGTGTTGCCCAGGCCTCAGAGTATCATACCTCCGGCATGCTGTGCTGACCTCTCTTTTTCCTGCAGATCCTCAGTAACATGGGAGACTCCCAGTACCTGTTCATCGACATCGCCATCATCATGTCTTTGGCCTTTACCAGTAAGTGAACAGCGAACAGCAGCTGTCCGCTGAGGGTGTGTGCACTGCAGAACCCTACCCAACATGCCCCTCTCCTCACACTGAGAGCAAGCTGTATCTGGCACGTTTGTGATGTCATTCACTGACCTGGTCTATGGGCAGACACACTTGGCGAGGGAAGTGAGGGAAAGTGCTGGAACTGGGCGTCTCTAATCTCTAACACTGACTGGCATAAGTGTATTTCAAACTCCATACTGACTGAAACATGGACATCTCTCTTTTATCATGCACCCCAATTCACCACTTCCCAAATTCAGTCTCAAATTGAGTCCAATTCACTTCAATTCAGTTCAAATGAAATATGCTTTATTGGCAGGATCATACATAAGGATAGCATTGCCAAAGCAGAGCAACAGAAACATCCATCATAAGAATGATAATGGTAATACATTAAAATGACACTTGATCGTATTAACAGCCTCTCTCTCTTTCTCTCTCTCTCTCAGTGAGTCTCAGCCCGGCCTGGAAGGAGCTGGTGCCCCAGCGCCCCCCCTCCTCCCTCCTCTCCCCCTCCCTGCTGCTCTCTGTCGCCGGGCAGATCTTGCTAGCTCTCTCCTTCCAGACCACCGCCTTCCTGCTGGCCCACACACAGTGAGAGGGGGGGGGGGTGGGGAGAGGGAGGGGAGGAAAGGAGGGGAAAGAGGGGAGGGAGGATGAGAGAAGGAGTCTGGGGGGTGCAGGAAAGAGAGGAGGAAAGGTAGGGAGGCAGGAGGGAGAAAGAAAGGAGGAGGCAAAGGAAGAAAGGGAGGACATTCTAGTGGTGTATGTACTTACATCTTACATGGGCTTTACAGAGTGCAGTTACATACACATTACATTGCATTACATAGCATTTGCTTTGTAAATGCTATTAGCCAGAGTTATTCACATAGCATACAATTTCTATGTTATCTGTTTATACGGCTGATTAAAGAGACAGTACAGGTTTAGCAGCTTGCCTAAGGGTACAAAAAGCAGTGCTCCACTGGGAAATCGTACGTTGTCAGTACTGTTCCTTATCCTACACCACACTACTGCCTCCAAAATACAAGAACTTTCCAATGGTGTGTGCACATTGTAATGAGCATTATATTGTGTAGGACAGGGTACTGAGGAGTGCATGGAGAGATGCTAAAATCTTAACTCTGCACACAGCGTCTGTGACTCTGCCCAGAACGAGACCTACCCCTCCAATTGGCTGGCCGGGAACCTGTCGGGGGCGGCGGCCAATGGGAGCGTGCTCCCGGCGGGCGAGGACGATGGGGAGGAGGAGTCCCACAACATCCAGAACCTGCAGAACACCAGCCTGTTCTTCGTGTCCGGCTGCCAGTACCTCACCGTGGCCCTGGTGTTCAATCGCGGGCCGCCGTTCAGACAGCCCCTCTACACCAACTGTGAGCATCGCGGAGCTAACGCAGGAGACACAGAGAAGTCAGATCGCTGCAGAGGAGCTCCACACACACACACACACACACACACACAAGCACGTACACACACACATACACACACACACACTCACACACACACACACACACAGACACACATATTCTCTCACACACACACACACATACTCACATACACAAACACACAGACACACACACAATCACAGTCACACCTCCAGATCAGTTCAGGAACGAGGTGATTGGTTAGCTTGTCCAATCTGTACAGCTGATGATTTGATCCTTCCTCTACAAGACTGAGGGGAGTGTTAGGTGGCAGTAATGCAGAGGCTGTGATACTGTGAAGCTGACAGTGTCTTTCTGTCTCTCTGTCCGTCTGTCGGGCTGTGGCACGCCTGCAGATCTGTTTGTGCTATGCATCCTGTCCTCCTACTGCTTCCTGATCACCACGCTGCTGTACCCTGTACCTGCCCTGCAGGACTTCTTCCAGGTCAGTGTGTGTGTGTATGTATGTGTGTGTGTCTGTTTGTCAGCGTATCTGTGTGTGTGTGTGTGTGTGTGTGTGTGTGTTGACCCCTCTCTCCATGTCTCTCAGCTGGTGTGTATACCTATGGAGTGGAGGCTGACGCTGCTGGGTCTGATCATAGCAAACCTGATCCTGGCCTTCACACTGGAGGTGAGGGCAGCAGCAGCCACAGAAGCACGCAGAAGTAGGAGTACAGCGTCCCTTTAAAGCAGCACATTGCGCTCTAATATCACATAATAAAGTTATACTCAGTATACTCCCTTACCTGTAAAGGACAATACAATGTAACTGTAGTTATATGCATATTTACCTCTGCAAGTACAAAGCACTGCAGCCTCACTATGGCGGAGCAGTGTGAGACAGAGTGATTATGGGCTTTGTGGCACAGATGTTATGCTGCTGGTTCAGCTCAGTGAAGGTGGCCTAACCCAAAGCCTCTCTCTCTATCTTAAGAGTGTCATTACAGACTGCAGGGAGCTGTGGAAACGACAGTGCTCCAATCAGAAGCTACATGAGCCACATGCTGACGCCCACTGCCCTCAGGTAAGCAAGCAGAAGGATACACTGTCATACCGCCCTCAGGTGTAAAACATTCCTGCATGTACAGACACACTCATCTCTCGCATTACCAAATGCCTGCGCGTAAGGGTCGGCCGTTTGATTTACTCACCAGATGGAAGTGGATGGGTTGCCAATGCAGCGCAGTCGCTACGGTTGCTGTTGCCATAGTTCCCAGGCTCCCAGAGCCCGGTACCAGCGCCTGGCCCAGGAACTCCTGCTGGACCCTGACTGGCCGCCCCACCCCAGCTCCAAGGCGAAACCTCCCACATGCCCTGAAAGTGGTACATTCCAGGGCCAGGCACCTCAGACAACTCCCCTCTGACTGGCTGTAGGCTGGGCTGGACTACCTCTGAAAAGGTGTGTCTAATATCTTAAGATATTTGTTAAACATGCTTGTGGTACAGTTGTTGATGGAAGGTGACAATATGTCAGAGTTGGGGTCAATTCTTTTTACATTCAGTCAATTCAAGAAATGAATGAAATTAAATCAGTGAATTAATTTTAAAAATCTTCCTAGAAAATGAATGGACGATTTCCAATTCATGAATTGAATTTAAATTCATTCCATCAATTGACTGAATTGAATCGACACCACTTCTGCAATGTATTCTTATTGATTTGGTGCCAAATTCCCACAAGATATTTCTAAGATCCTGACAAAAATTAAGAGGGTTACAGATGAATAATGCAGCAGTTGAAGGAATTAGGGAAGTGCCCACAACTACAGTAACACAATGTGTGTATGTGTGTATTTAAGAGAGAGAAAGATTGAGAGAATCTGAGAGACAAATCCTATATTATTACACTATGTATACAATATGATTTTTCATGCATCTGCCATGGCCATCCAGATATGTCTGCATAAATATGTCATAGCTGATGTAGGGAGAAATGTATATTCAAAACCATTGTGGATTTCCAGCTATTTATCTAACTGAAAAACAGCACAGTTTTTTGTAGCATAATTTTCCTATGAAGATTTCAGAATGGTTTCCACTTTAAATTGGCATTTCTGTTGAACAGACTTGCTGCCTAAACACCTTCTGCCAGTTACTTTAAAGGATGTTTATTTGAGCATGTATGTAATATGTATCTAATATAATACACTGTATGTATATGTATATAAGAAGACTGAATATGGTATCAAATAAATTTGTAACTTATGACTCGGTGTCTCAATACTGTCGTAATTTGGTTTTAATAAACTGAAACTCACTCCATCATGACAATTTGTTATATTTCTATCTGTAGTAATTGTATGGTATTTTGTAATCACAATGATATGGTATATGCTGGAATCTGTAATCTGTGTTCTTGGATGATTCAAGAAAGGTCATTTCTGTAAAACTATTTCTTGTCACCAGAGGGCAGTGTAGGCATTTATACCTTATCATTTGCTTTCCTTACTAAAAACTGTGAAAAGAATGTCCTGCTAGCACTATAGAATCTTGGGGCCAAAACAGGCCTCTCCATTGGCTAACACTGGAAAACTGTTAGCTTTTATGACAAAAGTAGGAGTCGAATGATAATGTTCTGGGTGACACATCAAAAAGTATGGGAGAACATTTATTCCTTGAATTTTCTGTGTTAACAAGAAGATGATAACAAACTGGCTATGAGTCAGCTGCCAAGGCTCTGGTCGATCGGACATCATGAAAGCAATTTTCTATTCTAAGGCAGGAACAATATTCAGTGAATTTTAAGTGAGTAAACATTAACAGTATGACAACTGATATGCAAGCTTGACAACTTTAAGGAGTTAGCTTAAAGGCAACCTTAAGAAGGACTTAGTGAGCGAGCTAGTGTTACAGGCACAGAAAGAATCTCAAAACTCAATCTGGTGCAACAGATTTAATGTTGGATGTAAATCTGAAACAAGAAAACAAACATTTCAGCGGTGAGCTGGGCTGGAACTTCAGCGGTCTCGTCTCCAATGGCCAACTCGAGAACCCAGCCCAAGCTCCCCAACTGCACCCGCTGCCAATCCACAGCGCGTGGACGGCAGACAGACAATAACGGCAGAGACACAGACAACCATAACGTACGATCAAGGAGGGGTAATCGTGAATGCACCACATAGACACAAATTTTCCAATGCACATAAAAGCCTACGTGCCACACTAGCTAACTACAATGGTGAGTTAGCAAGCTGGATCCTGCTTCAATCATCAGCTAGCTAGCCCTCTTCTGTTTTTCAAACAGCTATAAGTGACCAGCTAGTTTAGGTAGCTACCTAAGAAGCACCTTGCTGTGTGTCACACATTTAGATGTAGTGACATTTCTGGTGAGAGCTTATATCAAAGTGTTTCTGCTTTCTGATGCAAAAAGTTTTGTAGTGATGTGCAAATATCACTATGCTGTAGAGTGGGAGAAAGTGGAGGAGACAGGGAGTGTGAGGGAGTAGTTGGGAGAGGTGGAAGGACAGGGAGAGAGCGGTAATGGATGGAGGGGACAGAGTGAAATAGAAGGTGGGAGAGGGAGGGAGATGGTAGAGTAAACGAGGAGGGAGGAGAATTGGTGGAAGGGACAGGGAGAGGGAGGGTAAAGGGAAAACAGAAGGAGAGGGAAGGAGATGGAGTGAGTGGAGTGGATAAGGAGAGGATGGAGGGAGGCAGTGGGTGCGTAGGACAGGAACTGTGAGGGGAGAGAAAAGAGTGGTGGAGACAAGGAGGGAAGGATTTGGTGGAGGTGACAGGTAGGCAGAAAAACAGGGTGGAGGTGATGGAAGGGATGGGTGGAATGAACAGGGAGGGAGATGGTGGAGGAGACTGGGAGTGTGAGGGAAAGGGTGGAGTGTAAGGGGAGGGGATGGAGGGAGTGAGTGAATGTGATGGAGTTGGGGAGGGAGGATAGGACAGGGAGTCTGAGGGAGAGGGTGGAGGAGATCGAAGGGTTGGATGGAGTGGACAAGAAGGGAGATGGTGGGGAGGAAAGGGAGGAAGAGGGAGATGGTGGGGAGGAAAGGGAGGAAGAGGGAGATGGAATGAGTGAGGGGGGCAGGGAGGGGGAAAGAGTGCTGATGGACAGGTAGGGAGATGGAGAGGGTGGAGTGCATAGGAAGGGGATGGGGGGGAGTTGGTGGAGGGTGGAGTGGGAGGAGGGGAGAGGGTGGAGTCGACAGGCAGAGATGGAGCGGACCGATAGGGAGAGCGAAGGAGAGGGAGTGAGTGACGAGGACAGGGAGGGTGAAGGAATTTGGGTAGGGGACAGAGTGTAAGGGAGAGGAAAGGAGTGGGAGAGGGAATGACGGGGACTGGGGAAAAGAGGGTGGAAGGGAAAGTGAGGGAGGGGTTGGAGGGAATGGGTGGAGGAGATAGACAGGGAGATGGTTGAGTTGATCAAGAGGGAGTGAGTGAATGAGGAGGGGGCAGGGAAAGGAGGAGGAGACAGGGAGCAAGACGGTGAAGGGGAAAGGGAGGGAGAGGGAGAGGGAGAAGGGAAAAAGGGGGAGGAGGAAAGGCTGGGAGGGAGAGGGAGGCAGATGGTGGAGTGGACCAAGAGGTAGAGGTTTGCGGGGACAGGAAGGGACAAGGAATTGGTGGAGGGGACAGGGAGTGTGAGGGAGAGGTTGGAGTGCATTGGGATGGAGAGGGAGTGAGTGGACAGGCAGTTGGAATGAGTGGGGGCACAGGGAGCAGGAGGGAGAGGGTAGCGTGGACAGGGAGGGAGAGTGTGAACGGGGACATTTAAGGAGAAGGAGAAAGTGAAGGGGAATGGGTGAAGAGGACAGGGTAGAAGAGAGAGGGAGAAGGTGGAGGAGTTGGGGAGAGAGGGAGAGGGTTGGAGGGACAGAGAGAGGGTGGAGGAGTCAGGGAGAGAGAGGGAGAGGGTGGAGGAGTCAGGGAGAGAGAGGGAGAGGGTGGAGGAGTCAGGGAGAGAGGGAGAGTGTTGGGGGGACAGAGAGAGGGAGAGGGTGGAGGAGTCAGAGAGAGAGGGAGAGGGTTGAGGGGACAGAGAGAGGGAGAGGGTGGAGGAGTCAGGGAGAGAGGGAGAGGGTTGAGGGGACAGAGAGAGGGAGAGGGTGGAGGAGTCAGGGAGAGAGAGGGAGAGGGTGGAGGAGTCAGGGAGAGAGAGGGAGAGGGTGGAGGAGTCAGGGAGAGAGGGAGAGGGTTGGGGGGACAGAGAGAGGGAGAGGGTGGAGGAGTCAGGGAGAGAGGGAGAGGGTTGAGGGGACAGAGAGAGGGAGAGGGTGGAGGAGTCAGGGAGAGAGGGAGAGGGTTGTGGATGCTGAAAGAAGACAAAGCTTTAGCTGTTGAAGAGTGGTGATGGAAATCTATTTTTCAGCCCAAACGTCCATGTACATCCTTAAATATACCATCATATTGAAAACATGATGTGGAAAAACATGAAGATGTATTTAATGTATCTTTGTTTGCACGTCCATTTTAAATGAGGCTGAACAATGACTATTATAAGACTTCTGACAAAGTATCGGAGAAATTCATCATATCTTACAAACTTCAAAATACATTCTAATAATTTAGCTGCTTACATTGCAATAACCTCACTTCATAATGGTCTTGAATGCAATGACGGTATTAGTAGTTCACATGTTCAGATATCCTCACTTGGTAATGGTTATGAATGGAATGACTGAATTGGTAGTTCACGGTACTATATATATGTCACTTGTAAGCCACTGTGACATCACATGTGACCTCACAACCAAATCGCATACTGGCACACTGCTAACATGCTGTGCAGTATATATGCTCTACTAAATATTTTAGTATGTATCCATATGCACACAAGTACACTGTATGGATCAGTAAACGCAGTAATTTTCACATCAAATTGGATCTTTGTCTACATAAACATGAACCAAAATATCTTACCGTACAATGCTATTTGCGTATTAACAAACATGAAGATCTATTTATATTTAAGTATATGAATCTCTCTCCCTCTGTCTACACAATCAAGGACTTCTCACAAAGCGGTATGTGGTATTTTAAGCATCACTTAAAATACCAGTTTTACTTGATATTCTGATCATTTCATGATGGTTATGACTGCAACGACTACACTGGTAGTTTATGGTACAAAGTATATGTCACTTCTCAGTCATTGTGACATCATATTTGACATCACATTACTAGCGACCAAATCGCTCACCGACATACTGCATACTAACATGCTGTGCACTATACATAAACTCTATACAAACTATTTCAGCATGTATCCATATATATACAAGTACACAGTGTGCTTCCTTTGCGAATGCACTAATTTTCAGATCAAATCAGATCTCTGTCTACATAAACATGCACCAAAATTCCTCATTGTACAATGTCACATGCATATTAACAAAGGTGAAGATATTTTCATATTTAAGTATATGTATCTCTCTCCATCTGTCTATATAATCTTTAGAAAAGCTAAACAATGACCAATAAACTATTAAAGAATGTCTACAAGAGAAAATGAATCATAACTCACCATGCCACAATACCACAAACTTCAAAAAATATCCTGATAATGTAGTTATCATTTTGACAACCTCACTTCATAATGGGCATGAGCATAATGATTGAATTGGTGGAGAGTGGCAGAGTATATATGTGACTTCTAAGCCACTGTGACATCATACTTGACTTCACAATATGGGAGAATAAGTCTGTTTTTATACCAGAGGCATAAAACAGACTTACCATACCACAGTACCACAATCAAAACAAATGTATTTGATGTTCAGATATCCTCACTTTATAATGGTTATGAGTGCAGTGACTGTATTGGTAGTTCATGGTACAATATATATGTCACCTGTAAACCACTGTGACATCATATATGACCTCACAACACTAAACACCAAATTGCATAGTGGCATACTGCTAACATGCTGTGCAGTATATACTCTCTACTAAATATTTTAGTACGTATCCATACGTACACAAGTACGCAGTATGCATCAATTGTGAATGGAGTAATGTTCGGGTCAAATTGGATCTTTGCTTACATAAACATGAAGCAAAATACCTTACTGTACAATGCCACATACATATTAACAAAGGTGAAGATATTTTCATGTTGAAGTATATGTATCTCTCTCTATCTGTCTACGTAATCTTTAGAGAAGCTGAACAATAACCAATAAACTATTAAAGAATATCTGCAACAGAAAAATGAATTATAACTTACCATGCCGCAATACCACAAACAAACCTCAAAAATATCCTGATAATGTAGGTGACATCATTTTGACTACCTCGCTTCATAATGGGCATGAGCGTAATGACTGAATTGGTGAAGAGTGGCAGAATATATATGTGACTTGTAAGCCACTGTGACATCATACTTGACTTCACAATATGGGAGACTTGGAGTGTATCAGGCAAAATATCATTCTAAAAATGTATCGTACAAGGAAAGGTTGTAGAGATCAGGAATGAGAGGGAAAGAAACTGGGGGTCACAAGAAGGCCTGGAGGCCTGTGATGGGCAGGAAAGGGTGAAGAAGAGAGGGGACAGGGAGAAGGACTGTAAAAGTCCTCAGCTGTAGATGAGGAGTAACAGAGATGGCAGAAGTATAAGTCAACAAGATCTGCCTACACAGAAATGTACAGACTTACCACAACAAAGATAACTACATATAAGCAAACACCACGATATAATTATTTTTATATACTTACATTATGTCTCTGTTTCCATGATTTTCCAAACAGCCAAGCAGTAACCAATAGACCATTAAGGACGCCAGACAAAATAACAAGGCTATCCAAAATGGAGAAATTAACCAACAGACTAGAAAGGACTTCTCACAAACTACCAGAGGGATAAAACGGTCATGACTTACCATACCACTGGACCACAAGCCAAACAAATGTATTTGATGTTCAGATATCCTCACTTTATAATGGTTATGAGTGCAGTGACTGTATTGGTAGTTGCAATGTATCTTGTAAGCCACTGTGACATCACACATGACCTCACAACACTAAATACGAACATGCTGCACAGTATATAATCATAATTTGCCATTCTGCAATACTACAATCAACCCTCAACATACACTGAGATAATTTAGCTGATATCATTCTGATAACCTCACTTCATAGTGGCTATGACTGTAATGTCAGCATTGGTAGCTTATGGTAGAAAATTTATATATATATATATATGTATGTATGTATGTATGTATGTATGTATTGAGACTAGTCAGACTTGTGGCCATGTTTGCCCTTCATACCCTTTCACCTGTCTAAGTCACTAGCCTTCTCTGCCCACACATTCCCTCAGCTCATCCACGTCTAATAAATTAAAACTTCAACATTTGTAGCACAGGTTCTACAAAATCCTTCTCACTCAGGGGAATTCGAGACTGTGAGTCTGCACACGATTTGACACAAAATCAGGTTTTTAATGATGTATTTTTCCCCTTTTTTCTCCCTGTATTTTAACACTTGGGTCATCATTCCATTTTAAGGTTTGTATTCACTTTTATATATTAGTACTCTGGGGCTTAAAAGAATACTACATGAAGGCGTGTTTAGTACTATTGTTTGCTTACTAAGGAAGCTATTACAACAGACGATTAAGGAAATCTGAAAAACTCGGAAGGCTATCAAATGTGATAAATAAATGGAGAAATTAATCATGACTTACCATACTGCAGTACCACGAACAAACCAAATTTACTAGATGTTCAGTTGGTAATGGCTATGAATGGAATGACTGAATTGATAGTTTATGGAACTATATATATATATATATATATATATATATATATGTATATATATATATATATATATATATATATATATATATGTCACTTGTAAGCCACTGTGACATCACACGTGACCTCACAGCACTAAACAGCAGATCGCATACTGGCATACTCACGGTGCGAAATACGGGGGTCTCGGACCTTGATTGACACTTGAGACCCCCTGAAAGCCTCAACAGCAAACTTTTGCAGGGCCTCTGGAAAAATATTTTAAAAATTATTACTCACTTGTAATTGTCACTAAAAATGTCTTTTAACCCTTAAAATCCGACAGACGCAGCCCACGTCCAAATTCACATCCCTTCTTCTCCCTTGAATTGCTCACGACGTATTCATCGCTAACGATGCTAGCTGCTTGTCTATGCCACGAAGTGTTGTTGTAATTCTGAATTTACATCAAATATAATCATAGTTACAATCTGCGTACAGCTCTGCGTCCATCTCCACACCCATGGGGTTGCAAACCGTCAAGTAAAATAGGAATCATCCCGTAATAGGAAACTAAAAGACGTGTTCCGTGTTGAACTGATATGGGACGCGCTTTGTTCCGTATTTTTGAGAATCAATTCAGTGCAAATCTATGGGAGAGAAATATTACAGGTTAGACTATTATGACAGGGCGATTTGTATGAGAAACCCTGCTGCTCTTCCTCAGCCTGTCTGTCATGTTATATTACACTACCCAAACAGAGAATGCGCTTCTCATTGGCCGTGAGTCACGACCAATGAGAAGCGCTGTCAGCGTTGCTACGATACGCCTGACAGCGCTAATGATTGAAATTGTTTGTTTTATTCAAAAGTAGGGCCCGGCGATTATCAATTATTATCGCGATATGATTTTCCTCGATAGAAATGTAACAAATGTTCGATATAATTACTTTCAATGCTTAGATAGCATGCACAGAAATGATTAGCGAACTGCCAATCATGTCGCAGGAATAGAGGTATGGATTGCGCAGACTGCGTTGCAACCCAGTCTCACAACAATTCGGGAAACGGTTACGTAATATTAATCTATTATTCGTGTTGGCGCAAATGTAATTAACCAAAAAGTCCTGTGCACCAGCACGAATTTTAAATCATTGTATTATTGGCCGGCGATTTTGCTCCTCATCCACGTCAATGCAAACGGAACAGCCAATCATTCCATTCCGCGCTTTTCTTATACAGAGGTAAGGATTTCTTCCCGCATTATAACTTTAAATAGTTATTGATATGGTTAAACCTAAATCACCACCTCTAAATAGCAAGTTAGCTAAATAGCAAACGGGCTACCTATTGAAAGCTTGGTAGGGAGCTAGCTAGCGTTAGCTAATTAAATACCTAATAACTAAACAGTTACGGTTAGGCAGGTTGGCTATTTTAAAAGATACAACGGACTATTTTAACAGCAGCTTCCCCAACCCTTTCCTCTCAGCTGTACTTGATATAGCTACATATATTTACCTATAGTGACAGCTACTGTTTGCAGTGTTGCCAAATGTACAGCTAACATGTGTCGCTAACAAGCTATCTAATTCCCAATCTGACATGTAGTGTAAGGTAGCTATTTTTTGGGCTGTCCCTAGAATGACCCAAGGAGGTTGAGAAGAAACTGCTATCAGTGTAATGGTCTAAACTCTGTAATAAACATTATAGCATTGTCCCCTTGTGCCATACTTAGTTTAATGCTTTAGTAGCAAGGCTACACATGATATAAAGTAATATACATCAATTAACAGTGCAGTCCATGATTCTAATCCAATACACTTGTCAAATTCAGGGAGTCAGGTGCATGCAAGGGAGGGGTGTAATTTGATTGCTTGTTGTGCTCAAATATCAACAACCAATCCCCATAATGCCAACTGCACCTTTAATTTGTGCTAAAATGCAATCTTGGAATATGATATGATGTCTGACAGGTTTTTTTTTATAGATAAACATCCATAATGGTTCATGAAATATATGGTTGTTGAGCTGCTGTGTTTATAAAGTGAATGCAATACTAAATAACTATTAAGATGATAATGTACATTTGCCACTTTACAGCATTTTATCACATACTGTTTACATGTGTGGTGGTCTATGGTCCTATGTGGTTATGGTTCCAAAGCAGGTTATAAGCTAAACTATCTAGTAACATATTTGAGTAGCTCTGGCTGGAAGGGGTACCCACTTCATTCCTCAGGGGAGGGACCCCTAGCTGCCCGAGCCACCCGCAGTCCCCCTGACCTCTGTGGAGCCACTCACTGTACCCTCCGACATCCATGGAGCCAACCACTGTGCCCCCAACCTCCATGGAGCCCAGTCTGAACTCTGTTCCAAAAAGAGGAAATTAAAACAAAAAGGTAAGTTACATGAATTAATCAGCATTATTGACTGGGGAAGCCATTTTGTTCCTCATGTTAGTGGACTACAAAAAATGTTCCATGTTTTCTTGATTCAGTTAGCTTATCCTTGAGTGTGACCACAGCAGTGAGGGGGTGTACAAGGGAAAGGTGTTGAAGGAGAGGAATAGGAAGGTTGGTTAGGCCAAGCATTGAGGGAGCAAGTATTGATTCTCCGTGATGCATGTGTGCATCTTAGTAACAGACAACAGTATACAATATAAATACTTTATCTTCAAAATGAGTTATATAAAGATGTACAGTACTAATGTATCTTGATTAGGGCCATGTAAAGTTGTGCAGAACAGGTTATGCTGTCAGCAAAGAAGCAACAGGACATCCTGATACGATGCAACGCAGTAGCATAATAGTAGACCACCATTATTGCATTATATCCACAGTAATGTTTTAAGAACAATTGAAACAAACACTAGTTTAATGAAGTAGAATAGGATTGAATTAAATGAAATAGCTTTAGAGATTTCTTACAGTCTTTTTTTTTCAGGGAAAAAGAGAATTCCTGTTTCAGTGGTACCCTTGCCCATCCTGGTAAGTGTGTGCTTCATGTAGATTATTAAAAATTACCTTGATTGTTTTTATATGTACCTCTTATTATCAAATATGCATTATTTTCCATAGCTCCACCCCACACTGACCTATTGTAATTCAAATGTTGTTCATTCTTTTCTATGCCATTGCAGTGGAAAAAAGTGGCAGAAGGAGTGGATGACAGAGGACGCACTTGTATAGAATATTTATCCATCACCACCTGTGGGGAGAAGCTTTGCAGTTTATTTCTATTCATTTTTTCTCCTCACTGTGTCTTTTATTAACACATTTTATTGTCAACCACACTCAACAGATCTCAAGTAGTTCTCTTTCATATTACAATAAGCCAATTACAACACATAAACAGGAAAAACTGTCAATCAATCCATAACATATGGATCATCCTAACCAAGACCCCAGAGTGTATGATGTTAAATAGTAATAGGATGTAATTTCTTGTTCAAGTTGTTTAATATATGATAATGTTTTGTTGATTTGTTTTAGTTTGTTGATGATGTTTAAATAATTTGTTTGAAAACAGACTGGTTGTACTTCTTGATATTCTTTGTTCTTGTTGAAACTAAAGTTGGTCAAGTAAAGCATGTTCTGAACAAATGTTATGTGGTGTCAATTTCTCTTATTAGTCACATAAAAAATCATGAGTGTCATGTGTGAATGAATACAAGCATCATTTTATATGAAATTTGATGTCATTCTTAGTATACATAAAGAAAAGCATCATTTCTATTAAATTTGATGTCACTGTTAATACTGATATTAAGAAAAGCATCATTTCATGTGAAACTTGATATTGTTTATAAATTAAGAAAAGCATGTTATACTTTATGTCATTCTTACTTAAATGAAACAGTCCTAGAAGACTCTAACAGAGATAGCTCATCTCAAGTCAGAAGGCAAAATTGAGGTTGGCACTTGAATCCGAACGTCCAGGGGGAGGAAACTTGAAATGTGAAAGTTGACATCATTCTTAAATTAGATTTGTATGCAAAAAGGAAAGGTGACATTGACATTGTCCCCCTACATCCATATAAATTCTGACTACAGGGGGTGACATACTGAACCTGGGCTCAAGTCCAGGATAACAAGAGCAGAGCCAAGTCCAGTGACGTTGGAACAGCGTCAGTCGGATGCTTGGTTCGAGCGCAGCGAGCATTTGAGCGAGTAGTCCTGAAAAGCCTGTTTTGTAATAGTTTCAAAAGTGCTTTGACCTATCATGGCCGTACCAAGGCGCAGAAGCGCAGTTTATGGACCTGGAGGAGGTTAACATTGAATTTAACACGCCCAAGTATTTCCCAATAGGATAACATTGCCTATTCAGTTTTGGTGGGAAATTCGAATTTAGTGTATGTTAGAAGAAAAATTCTTTTTCACAGTGTTAGAACAATAAGAGCACTACTGTAGATTTTAAATTTGGGACGATACACCACCCCCTTCCTAGCGTAAGGGCCAACACAGAATGTTCTATCAGTCCCATTGACAATAATCGGAAGGTGATGCCGATGGCTGTTGAATCAAAACAGAATGAGTCAGAGACACAAAGGTTTAGGGATCATGTCTGGGGTGCACAGAGATGCAACAGGTCAAATTTGGTGCTTCTGCGACCTTTCTTTCCTGGTGAAAAGAACTTACAAATTTTGTGCGATAGTCCATTAAAATTTCCTATTGGATCCACTGATGTTTGACGACCTCTCCCAAGCCATCAGATTTAATCAACAAGGATGGCAATTTGAATAATTAAGTGGCAAGTAATCCCAAAGATTTCTCTTAAATGTTTCACATTATAGCTTTCTTGTGTTACAAAAGTCACAAAACGGAGCTCAATTTAGTTAAATCAATTTAATTACTGAGAATAAACTTTTAGGTTAGGTTGAGTGCAATGAACAATAACATTTAGAACACAGACCTCACAAAAGCTTTGATGTGTCATGAACATTTAACATAGGCATTATTTAAATCCATAAATGTCATCCTTGTTAATTAAACAATCTCACGTTGTAGCTTTAGCAATAGCACACAAATTTCAGACAATCTGCGGTGTTTCATGAGCATAATCATTTAGGCTATTCTAATTATGCAATTGGTGTCGATTAATCTGTGGATGATTTGTTTTAATGTTAATCAAGGAGGATAAAGGGAAAAAGGTTGAAAGTTATGATAGATTTAAAGGTAGTGTTCGGGCTTCCCCTGTTTCCACCTCACTCGCCACCACTGTGTGTGAGAGAAATTTGGTCTTCTTTGATCGATATTTAGGTACATTAAGCGGCTTAATGAAGGCTTACCTAAACATTGATCAAAGAAGACCAAATTTCTCTCACACATCTCTTGTCATAAACACTTTCACATATCAGAAAATCAAAACCAAAATCCAAGGAATATGGTTGTTATCTTACGGTAAGCGTTTTCCTCTCCATTGATGCCCATTATAAGGACAAGGCTTAATGTGTCTTAATGTCCCAAAACAGCTATCAATAATCACCAAATTTGTGACATCAAATGTCACACGAGATCTTTTCTCATAATTACAGGATAAGATGTCTAATTTTTTTTTCTTTTGTGAATGCAATGCGCTTCCGTACCTAAGTACAAGGAGATTTTTTCAGTGGGACAAAAAAATGAAGTCAAGACCCAAATATCCCAGGATCACAAAATTTGGCACACAGAAGCAGGAGGGGACACCAAGACGATCCCCCGGGTTTCAAGTGGCTGGCTGCCACAGGTGGGCTGTAGCACTCCCTAGAAATGCTGATTTTGTTCCATTTTGGACGGTTACCATTCGAGCTAAGAAAGTGCAAATGGGCTGAAAGTTGAGATTCTGAGTCATCTCCCTTAGAGATCACCATATGTGAGATTCATGTCCAAAGCTTGCTTTTAAAAAAAGTTATTCATTTTTACCAGAAGGGGCACCGCACCAAGCTGCAACGCTAAGCCAGGGCAACAGTGCGCCGTAGCAGGAGCCGAGCCGAGTCCGGCAACGATCGAACGGTGTCTGTCGGATGCTCGGTTTGAGCACAGCAAGCATTTGAACAAGTAGGCCAAAAGCCTGTTTCGTAGTAGTTCAAAAGTGATTTTGGCATATCACGGCCGAACAGACCCGCAGAAGCATGCCATTTTTGACAAGGGTGACCGTGGCCTAGAAAAAGTGAAGAAAAACATCTCTCAGAGATGAAAGGGTAACTTTGGAGACACAAAGGGCCATCCATTGAGTTAACATTGCCTACAATACATGGGCTCGTTCCTATGTTCCCAGGGTCCTATGTTCCCCAGCTCTATATAGCACATAATGGTAACCTGAAAAAGATGTTTCCCAGCTTTGTATTTCCTTAATATGACATGGATAATGCTTCCAAGGGCCCAAATGGAGGTTCAGGTTAGGGTTAGCTTTAGCTTTCCGGTTAGCAATAGCATTAATGTCAGATTTAGCCTTGAAATTTGGGTGAGAGTCAGAGTTTGGGTAAGGGTTAGGGTTTAGGGTTAGGATTAGGTTAGGAAAATTCTTTCTTTCCTAAGTTGTCCTCTGTGAGGACCCCTTAAGAAAGAAAAGTTTGCAATGGCCATTTAGTGTACTGGAGCCCTTGGGTAGACAGCTTTTTTGTTACCCTAGTGTTGGATTTTTTTGTGTGTGTAGGGTTGGGGTTAAGGTTAGACAGCATTGCAGTGATCTCGATTTTTAAATACCAGCGCTGTGGTCTTGCTACGAATTCTCGCACTGTAGTCTACATTTCATTCTGATACATGGCAAACAGAAAAAAAGAACAGAATTCTCACACCATAATTTTTTTTGGAGCCATGAGCACGAGGGCAGGAACCTTTGCAATGACATAATCATGCAGCCTTGTTAGACTCTGTCATTATGGTGTTTCTGATGTGCTGAGAATAAACATTGGTAGCCTTGATTGACAAAGGACCAGCCTATGCTGGCTGTACCCTTCAATTTAACACCCAATTTTCCCTCCGAAGTGGGGATGGGACCTTAATGTACTCTGTCTCTATAACTGACATTTTTGCCACAATAAAATCATCCAATCATTCAAAGCAGCAAAGTGTTCCAAAGGTGTTTCTGTGCTGTCAATAACAGCCAATCACAAACATGCATTTTTAAGGAAAGGACTCTTTCGCATGCTGCTATTATGGTGGGCTTGCAGCTAGAAAGAACTAGCAGGGTAGCGAGACAACCGAAACTCAAAGGTGCAGTCCTCAACAATATTTCAAAACAATATTTTGCCAGGATTGAGGACAGCATCTTTAAGCTTACTATTAGTAACCTACCCTTAAGAGAAGAAGAGAGGGGAAGCCATGTGTTTGCTTTGCAATGAATGCACCTCAAAGAAAGCTTTGGCCCCTGTGCACTGACCTTTTTGCAAATGCGGCCCCCTGACCAATATAACTGAATAATGTAATCGAAAAGCCCTGATGTAATATGTACAATATAATGACAGATAAAGTACCAGTAGTGCAGTAGTAATAGTTCTTACCTTTTACTAGTGCCTCATAAATCTCTCCCATCTTATGTAAGTACTGCTGGGCGAATAGGGCAAGTTCTGTGCGAGGCATCAGCACGGTGCACTTTTGGCCCATCCTTGGCCCACCGCAGAAAAATAACACAGGCTTATAGCCTATGGCTTTCATCTTCTCAAGCTGTGGTGACAATAAGATGCAGGTTGTTATTGTAAATAAGATACTGTTCTTATTGCTATTAAATTAAAGCTATTACAACCCATTCAACTGAAATTAAACCTTTAACATTACAATGTGTGAAAGATGATAAGGCCCAAAACATTACAAAGATTATTATATCTGTTGGATTAGTGCCTGGGAAGTTAGTGGGCAGCTAGGGGTCCCTCCCCTGAGGACTGAAGTGGGTACTCCTTCCAGCCAGAGCTACTCAAATATGTTACTAGATAGTTTAGCTTATAACCTGCTTAGGAACCATAACCACATAGGACCATAGACCACCACACATGTAAACAGTATGTTATCAAATGCTGTAAAGTGGCAAATGTACATTATCATCCTAATATGTTATTTAGTATTACATTCACCTTATATACACACCAGCTCAACAACCATATATTTCATGAAACATTTAGGGATGTTTATGTATAAAAAAACCTATGTCAGACATCATATCATATTCCAAGATTGCATTTTAGCACAAATTAAAGGTGCAGTCAGCATTCTGGTGAATGGCTGTTGATATTTGAGCACAACAAGCAATCAAATTACACCCCTCCCTTGCATGCACCTGACTCCCTGAATTTGACAAGTCTATTGGATTGGAATCATGGACTGCACTGTTAATTGGTGTATATTACTTTATATCATGTGTAGCCTTGCTACTAAAGCATTAAACTAAGTATGGCACAAGGGGACAATGCTATAATGTTTATTACAGAGTTTAAAACATTACACTGATAGCAGTTTCTGCCATTCTATGTCTTTGTGGTATAGGTCCAAATACACTTACCAGTATAACTGCTTCATCTTTTATGGATGCTTGATTGTGGTTTCTTTTTCTAGCATCCACCCACTTTGCCTGCTTGCTGTCAAACCTCTCCAGCCTTTTTTGCAGCCTTACTTTATGAGGACACTTTTTAAGGACACTTCCTTTACCACGTGCCATTGCTTGAACAACAAAGAGAGAGAAATAGCCTAATCAGTGCATGAAAATGGAAAGATCCATGATATTATAAAAGCACAGATGTAATTTATAAGACATATTTTTACATGTTGATATTCATAATTTAAGTGACATGAGATATTATAAGATTCTTTTACATTGAAATACAGAATATGAGTGTGACAGCCTAAATACATTTTTTGCACAACATGTCAACTAACATTAAACAAACTTTATCAAGGTTTCAGAACAGGAATCAAATGAACCAACAGCCTCCTTGGGTAATTCTAGGGACGGCCAAAAGAATAGCTATCTTACACTACATGTCAGATTGGGAATTAGCTTGTTAGCGACACACATGTTTGCTGTACATTTGGCAACACTGCAGTCAGTCAAGTATGGTCAAGTCTTAGCTATTTAGCTAGCTAACAAGCTAACTGGAATAAACCTGTCTATCACTATAGGTAACTGGATGTAGCTATAGCAAGTACAGCTGAGAGGAAAGGGTTGGGGAAGCTGCTGTTAAAATAGTCCGTTGTATCTTTTAAAGTAGCCAACCTGCCTAACCGTAACTGTTTAGTTATTAGGTATTTAGTTAGCTAACGCTAGCTAGCTCCCTACCAAGCTTTTAATAGTAAGCCCATTAGCTATTTAGCTGTTAGCTGCCTACCAGGTTTAATATATGCACAAATAAATCTGTTAAATGTGGACGACGAAACGTTTTTTTTTTTTTTTGTAATGACAAGGCAAGCACGTGTATTGACAGTAGAGTAGGAGAGGTGGTGATTTCGGTTTAACCATATCAATAACTATTTAAAGTTATAATGCGGGAAGAAATCCTTACCTCACTCGTAATTGGCCTCTCGTAATTGTGTCACTGGCTTTCTGATTGGCTGTTCCGTTTGCATTGACGCGGATGAGAAACAAAATCGCCGGCCAATAACACAATGATTTAAAATTCGTGCTGGTGCACAGGACTTTTTGGTTAATTACATTTGCGCCAACACGAATAATAGATTAATATTACGTAACCGTTTCCCGAATTGTTGTGAGACTGGGTTGCAACGCAGTCTGCGCAATCCATACCTCTATGCGACATGATTGGCAGTTCGTGATTCATTTCTGTGCATGCTATCTAAGCATTGAAAGTAATTATATCGAACATTTATCGAACATTTGTTATAATTCTATCGAGGAAAATTATATCGCGATAATTATTGATAATCCCCCGGCCCTACTTTTGAATAAAACAGACCTGGTATTATGAAAGAATTTCAATCATTAGCGCTGTCAGGCGTATCGTAGCAACGCTGACAGCGCTTCTCATTGGTCGTGACTCACGGCCAATGAGAAGCGCATTCTCTGTTTGGGTAGTGTAATATAACATGACAGACAGGCTGAGGAAGAGCAGCAGGGTTTCTCATACAAATCGCCCTGTCATAATAGTCTAACCTGTAATATTTCTCTCCCATAGATTTGCACTGAATTGATTTTCAAAAATACGGAACAAAGCGCGTCCCATATCAGTTCAACACGGAACAGGTCTTTTAGTTTCCTATTACGGGATGATTCCTATTTTACTTGACGGTTTGCAACCCCATGGGTGTGGAGATGGACGCAGAGCTGTATGCAGATTGTAACTATGATTAAATTTGATGTAAATTCAGAATTATTTTTCCAACACTTCGTGGCATAGACAAGCAACTAGCATCGTTAGCGATGAATACGTCGTGAGCAATTCAACGGAGAAGAAGGGATGTGAATTTGGACGTGGGCTGCGTCTGTCGGATTTTAAGGGTTAAAAGACATTTTTAAGGTCAAGGTCCGAGACCCCCGTGTTTCGCACCGTGAGTATGCCAGTATGCGATCTGCTGTTTAGTGCTGTGAGGTCACGTGTGATGTCACAGTGGCTTACAAGTGACATATATATATATATATATATATATATATATAGTTCCATAAACTATCAATTCAGTCATTCCATTCATAGCCATTACCAACTGAACATCTAGTAAATTTGGTTTGTTCGTGGTACTGCAGTATGGTAAGTCATGATTAATTTCTCCATTTATTTATCACATTTGATAGCCTTCCGAGTTTTTCAGATTTCCTTAATCGTCTGTTGTAATAGCTTCCTTAGTAAGCAAACAATAGTACTAAACACGCCTTCATGTAGTATTCTTTTAAGCCCCAGAGTACTAATATATAAAAGTGAATACAAACCTTAAAATGGAATGATGACCCACGTGTTAAAATACAGGGAGAAAAAAGAGGAAAAATACATCATTAAAAACCTGATTTTGTGTCAAATCGTGTGCAGACTCACAGTCTCGAATTCCCCTGAGTGAGAAGGATTTTGTAGAACCTGCGCTACAAATGTTGAAGTTTTAATTTATTAGACGTGGATGAGCTGAGGGAATGTGTGGGCAGAGAAGGCTAGTGACTTAGACAGGTGAAAGGGTATGAAGGGCAAACATGGCCACAAGTCTGACTAGTCTGAATATATACATACATACATACATACATATATATATATATATATAAATTTTCTACCATAAGCTACCAATGCTGACATTACAGTCATAGCCACTATGAAGTGAGGTTATCAGAATGATATCAGCTAAATTATCTCAGTGTATGTTGAGGGTTGATTGTAGTATTGCAGAATGGTAAATTATGATTATATACTGTGCAGCATGTTCGTATTTAGTGTTGTGAGGTCATGTGTGATGTCACAGTGGCTTACAAGATACATTGCAACTACCAATACAGTCACTGCACTCATAACCATTATAAAGTGAGGATATCTGAACATCAAATACATTTGTTTTGCTTGTGGTCCAGTGGTTATGGACCGTTTTATCCCCCTGGTAGTTTGTGAGAAGTCCTTTCTAGTCTGTTGGTTAATTTCTCCATTTTGGATAGCGTTGTTATTTTGTCTGGCATCCTTACTGATCTATTGGTTACCGCTAGGCTGTTTGGAGAATCATGGAAACAGAGACATATAAAAGTATATAAAAATAAATATATCGTGGTGTTTGCTTATATGTAGTTATCTTTGTTGTGGTAAGTCTGTACATTTCTGTGTAGGCAGATGACTTCTGCCATCTCTGTTACCCCTCATCTACAGCTGAGGACTTTTACAGTCCTTCTCCCTGTCCCCTCTCTTCTTCACCCTTTCCTGCCTCCAGGCCTTCTTGTGACCCCCAGTTTCTTTCCCTCTCATTCCTGATCTCTACAACCTTTCCTTGTATGATACATTTTTAGAATGATATTTTGCCTGATACACTCCAAGTCTCCCATATTGTGAAGTCAAGTATGATGTCACAGTGGCTTACAAGTCACATATATATTCTGCCACTCTTCACCAATTCAGTCATTACGCCCATGCCCATTATGAAGCCAGATAGTCAAAATGATATCAACTACATTATCAGGATATTTTTGAGGTTTGTTTGTGGTACTGCGGCATGGTAAGTTATAATTCATTTTTCTGTTGCAGATATTCTTTAATAGTTTATTGGTTATTGTTCAGCTTCTCTAAAGATTACATAGACAGATGGAGAGAGATACATATACTTCAACATGAAAATATCTTCACCTTTGTTAATATGCATGTGGCATTGTACAGTAAGGTATTTTGCTTCATGTTTACGTAAGCAAAGATCCAATTTGATCTGAACATTACTCCATTCACAATTGATGCATACTGCGTACTTGTGTACGTATGGATACGTACTAAAATATTTAGTAGAGAGTATATACTGCACAGCATGTTAGCAGTATGCCACTATGCAATTTGGTGTTTAGTGTTGTGAGGTCACAGTGGTTTACAGGTGACATATATATTGTACCATGAGCTACAAATACAGTCACTGCACTCATAACCATTATAAAGTGAGGATATCTGAACATCAAATATATTTGTTTGTGGTACTGTGGTACGGTAAGTCTGTTTTATGCCTCTGGTATAAAAACAGACTTATTCTCCCATATTGTGAAGTCAAGTATGATGTCACAGTGGCTTACAAGTCACATATATACTCTGCCACTCTTCACCAATTCAGTCATTATGCTCATGCCCATTATGAAGTGAGGTTGTCAAAATGATAACTACATTATCAGGATATTTTTTGAAGTTTGTGGTATTGTGGCATGGTGAGTTATGATTCATTCTCTCTTGTAGATATTCTTTAATAGTTTATTGGTCATTGTTTAGCTTTTCTAAAGATTATATAGACAGATGGAGAGAGATACATATACTTAAATATGAAAATATCTTCACCTTTGTTAATATGCATGTGACATTGTACAATGAGGAATTTTGGTGCATGTTTATGTAGACAGAGATCTGATTTGATCTGAAAATTAGTGCATTCACAAAGGAAGCGCACTGTGTACTTATGTACGTAGGGATACATGCTGAAATAGTTTGTAGAAAGTTTATGTATAGTGCACAGCATGTTAGTATGCAGTATGTCAGTGAGCGATTTGGTCGCTAGTAATGTGATGTCAAATATGATGTCACAATGACAAGTGACATATACTTTGTACCATAAACTACCAGTGTAGTCGTTGCAGTCATAACCATCATGAAATGATCAGAATATCAAGTAAAACTGTGGTATCTGGTAGTTTGTGAGAAGTCCTTGATTGTGTAGACAGAGGGAGAGAGATTCATATACTTAAATATAAATAGATCTTCATGTTTGTTAATACGCAAATGGCATTGTGTGGTAAGATATTTTGGTTCATGTTTATGTAGACAAAGATCCAATTTGATGTGAAAATTACTCCGTTTACTGATCCATACAGTGTACTTGTGTGCATATGGATACATACTAAAATATTTAGTAGAGCATATATACTGCACAGCATGTTAGCAGTATGCCAGTATGCGATTTGGTTGTGAGGTCACATGTGATGTCACAGTGGCTTACAAGTGACATATATATATAGTACCATGAACTACCAATTCAGTCATTCCATTCATAACCATTACCAAGTGAGGATATCTGAACATGTGAGCTACTAATACCGTCATTGCATTCAAGACCATTATGAAGTGAGGTTATTGCAATGTAAGCAGCTAAATTATTAGAATGTATTTTGAAGTTTGTGTGTGACACAGTATGGTAAGATATGATGAAATTCTCCGTCTTTGACATTTCTCCGATACTTTGTCAGAAGTCTTATAACGGTCTATCATAGTCATTGTTCAGCCTCATTTAAAATGGACATGCAAACAAAGATACATTAAATACATCTTCATGTTTGTCCACATCATGTTTTCAATATGATGGTATATTTAAGGATGTACATGGACATTTGGGCTGAAAAATAGATTTTCATCACCACTCTTCAACAGCTAAAGCTTTGTCTTCTTTCAGCATCCACAACCCTCTCCCTCTCTCTCCCTGACTCCTGCACCCTCTCCCTCACTCTGTCCCCCCAACCCTCTCCCTCTCTCCCTGACTCCTCCACCCTCTCCCTCTCTCTGTCCCCTCAACCCTCTCCCTCTCTCCCTGACTCCTCCACCCTCTCCCTCTCTCAGTCCCCCCAACACTCTCCCTCTCTCCCTGACTCCTCCACCATCTCCCTCTCTCTTCCACCCTGTCCTCTTCACCCATTCCCCTTCACTGTCTCCTCCTTAAATGTCCCCGTTCACACTCTCTCTCCCTGTCCACGCTACCCTCTCCCTCCTGCTCTCCTGTCCCCCCACTCATTCCAACTGCCTGTCCACTCACTCCCTCTCCATCCCGATGCACTCCAACCTCTCCCACACACTCCCTGTCCCCTCCACCAATTCCTTGTCCCTTCCTGTCCCCTCAAACGTCTACCTCTTGGTCCACTCCACCATCTGCCTCCCTCTCCCTCCCAGCCTTTCCAACTCCCCCTTTTTCCCTTCTCCCTCTCCCTCTCCCTCCCCTCCCAGCCTTTCCCCCTTCCCCTTTTTCCCTTCACCCTCTCCCTCTCCCTCCCTTTCCCCTTCACCATCTTGCTCCCTGTCTCCTCCTCCTTTCCCTGCCCCCTCCTCATTCACTCACTGCCTCTTGATCAACTCAACCATCTCCCTGTCTATCTCCTCCACCCATTCCCTCCAACTCCTCCCTCACTTTCCCTTCCACCCTCTTTTTCCCAGTCCCCGTCATTCCCTCTCCCACTCCTTTCCTCTCCCTTACACTCTGTCCCCTACCCAAATTCCTTCACCCTCCCTGTCCTCGTCACTCACTCCCTCTCCTTCGCTCTCCGTATCGGTCCGCTCCATCTCTGCCTGTCCCCTCCACCATCTCCCTCCCTGTTCATTCCACCCATCCCTTCCATCACCTCCACCCTGTTTTTCTGCCTACCTGTCTCCTCCACCAAATCCTTCCCTCCTTGTCTCCACCACTCTTTTCTCTCCCCTCACAGTTCCTGTCCCACACACCCACTGCCTCCCTCCATCCTCTTCTTATCCACAACCATGAATAATAGATTAATAGTTAATAGTTTCACGAGTTGTTGTGAGACTGGGTTGCGCAGTTAGGTTGCACGGTGAGAGGTATAAATTCAGGCCAGCACATGGTATTGTTTGCAGACACAGTGGCTGACAGGATTGTAGTTGGAGCGGAATAAGCAAAACAAGCGAAATGAGCGACACCGAAGAAGAAGCAGTGCCCATGACCAGTTTGATGGACGAATACATCGTCGACAAGAAAGGTCACCTAATTTCAGTAGTTTGGAGATATTTTGGCTATTTACAATCCGACAAAAACAGAGCAGCGTGCAAACTGTGCCGAAGACACGTGCCATCAAAGACAGGCAACACCACAAACCTGTTTCATCATTTGAAACAATATCACTCGTTAGAACACGTAGAAAGTAAGAAATTACAGTGCCAAATGAGTGTTGTTCATCGACCCTCGACAAGCACCACCCAGTACACAGTGAGACTACCCAGCAGCAAACGACCGTATCAGCATTTTCCAGCACCGTGCCTTACGACAAAAAAAAACAAAAAGACAGAAAGACATCACAAATGCAATTGCATATTGCATTGCAAAAGACATGCTTCCCGTTAGCACTGTCAAAAATGGGGGATTCAAGAAGCTTGTTTTTATGTATTTATATTGTTTTTCTTAAAATACAGTTCTATTTTATTGTAAAGATTGAGAAAATAATATATGTTAAACTGTTATTTTGCACAGTCCAAATAAAATTCTTGAATGATAATCTGTTTCTCATTTCTCATGTAGTCCTATTCCTATTGCTCAAAAATACAACACTGATCAAATTCAGGTTTGTGCGTTTGCCCCCCCTTCCTTATTTCCTTTTTAGGAAGTTGGCAATCCTACTCATTAGTCTTGTTTGAATTACTCATAAACTCATCATTGCATAGATATGAAACACATATCACAAGAAAGAGCAGAACCGGAGATTTGTAATGATGCTACTCACATATTTGTACATATCGAAGTAATCATGTTATAAAGACAGATCAAATTTCTGCAAAGTAATATCTTTACTAATTTCTTCACCCATTCTCACACTCCTGCTTCTTGATTGAATAAGTCATGAAGACCCTATTGCTTAACAATGTACCGCATATCAAAACAAACAGACAATGCTCATGAAAGTAAAGTACAGAGAAAAGCAGAAATATGTCAACGTTACTGAGAGTGATACGACCTATGATTACCAGCAGTTCCACCAAGTAAGTTGGACATGCTTTGAAATTTACCAGTAAATGTTGATCTTGCAACGCTATCCATTGAGTAGTTCTGAACACAGTCACTAATTTATGCCATGCCACTCTTTGCAGTCAAAGAAAAATTTGGTCTGCCTCCTGACACTGAAATAATTTACAAAGATTCCTCGGGAACAGAAGTGGACCCAGACATCTTTTCTGAACTGTCTCTGAACTGACTCTGGTCATCTCAAGAGTTGAGAGTTCCTCAAAGAAAGCTGAGGGGGGAGAAAATTTTGCAAGAGTACCATTAAACAAAGTCACTGTCAGATGGAACCAGAAGACAGCTTGTGAATATGTTAGTTGCTGACATGGTGGAGGTACATGGGTATGTTTCAAGGGACTTTTGATGGTTAAAATGCATTTCTGATGTCCCTATTCCTACCTTTAACTGTATGAGTCAAGTATGCCCAAGGTATTGTGGCCTTGTTCCCATACCTGGAGGACCCATTGGCAAAGCATGATTATGTAAGTTTGGCATTGCGGACTGGACTGCAGTTGTTAAATGTAAAGCTTTGTCAAATCAGTGAACTACATGCTAATAATTTCTATATTTTTGATTTTCCATAGGAACACTTCTATGATCCAGCATCGGGTTCCGGGTACCTTTCTTGGCATCTTAAAACTGTACAGCGAAGTTAATCTGATCACTCAAGGTCTCAGGTAGCAGTTGAACAATATGATGGTGGTCCAAAGGCTATAAGAGGCTCAGCTACCGCCGTACAACAACTGACTGATCATGAGTGTGAAGAGGCAATATCTGTGATGAATCATTTGTCTGATGAAGCACTAGTTGCAGAGAAAATGAAGGCCACTTTTGAACACCGACAGAAACTTGTCCATGATCCTGACAAGTCTGTAGATGTCCTGGATACCTTCCCAAGATTTCTTGACATAACTGGCCTTGTGAGTATACATTTATTTGTGAAATATAACCATGTTAGTTAAAAAATGTAGGGTTATGTAAAGAGATGTCCAGCCCTGCCCAAGGTGCACTGTCATGTTGTAAATTTTTGTGCTTCTTGTAGAAACATTGCTTAAGGAACTGGCGAATTTCATGAAGTAATTCAGGGTAGCACCTGGTTTCTGGAGGAAGTGTGGGAATATAACTTTTTGGGTAGAAGGGTTGACCACCTCTGGCAAGTATTTATCTCATATCATCTGATGTTAGATTGAGCGGGACTTCCTGATGCTTTTTGGAGAGGAGACATCTGGGGAAGTTCTTAGCCAGATGGCCAATGTTTTTCAGACCACACATCATTGACAGTGCCAAAGGTCTGCAGAAGGAGACAGTGATTGTGGTAAGTTCAGTTAATTTGAGATTTTATCATGTCAGTTTTTAACTCCTGTTTCATACTTATGACACTATACTTAAATTTACAACACTAAACTGTTTAGGATTGGACCGTGATATTGCTTCACTGTGCTTGCTGCTTCATGTCATTCCTCCAACATCAAAGGGTCACAAAAAGTCTACAAAAATGAGTGCCCTTCAGGCAGAGGACTACTTGGTGATGTATCTGCAGTTAAGTTCTTAATGTTAAGTTTTTCTTAAGCAGACATCTTAACATGCTGCATTCTTAGTACAACCAACAGATGCAGAATTGCCAAATGGTACAATTTCATTTCATAAGTAAGTACATGACACATTTGCTATCAAAAGCAAACACTTTCACCTAGTGTGCTGTATCGCAACGCACCTCCATTGTGTGCTGGCTGCAGATCTTTTCCACATGACCTCTTTAAGTGTTGTGTGAACATTTAAGGTAATTCTGCTTCCTGTAATGTATGTGGTCCTAATCTAACTGATAGCCGTTTGATGTCATCAGAGAACATACCATGTGGATTAAGAAGCGTCAGTTGTAATTTGTTGTGTTTTGAACACATGAGCCATAGCGCAGGGAGATATTTGTGTGCAATAAATGGGAAAGTGTTTAGAGATGGAGAAAACAGAAAAATGACATAAGTGTTTAATCAGTTTAGCAAAACTGTACTTAATTGAGTTTTCCAAATATGCTAATGCATACTAGGCTCGTTTTTACAACAGATAAGAACAGATTTTCAGACATTTTTGTTGCCTTTACAGGTTGGTGCAAGCATTCAGATCTTGTCCAGTCTGGAACCTTCTCAGCCCTTCCTGCTCTGCGTCGTCGAACATAAAAACAAGATTCAGAAGTTCTACGTCATCGTAGACAACAAGACAATTCCTTGCAGAGCACATACATCAGTAGCAGCATTTGACGAGCTATTTAAAACACACTTTGTTTTTGGAATGTCATACAGCGAGACACTTGATTGTTTTTACAGATTCATCCAAACAGCTGTGTACAACATTGATAGTTGCGTTGGTAAGACAAAAGAAAAGCCAAGAGTGAGGGAATTTAGGGCCAGGTTTCTGAATCTGAAGAACTAACCTGCTCTGCCTCAGTTATGTTTACATGTTCTGCTTGCAAAACCATACATCGGAATTCATACTCAATTTGTCGCCATCTAAAGTTTCATCATGACTTATATCCAGGAAAATTTTTGCGTTTGCATTGTGCAGAGGCTGGATGCACATCAGTGTTTGGAACTTTCTCTGGTTTTAAAATGCATTTAGTTCAAATTCATGGAAATAGGGTTCCTTCGGGAACGGGGGTAGGAAAGAGAGTGAGGGTCTCTCTGAGTCACGCAGTGGATGTGATCGTCGTGCTGGGGTTCCGCATACGTTTGACAAATGTACAGATCACAGGAGACAACCTTGCACTGCACAGTTTATTTGGATTAGTTGAATCGCTCAGTGCAACATACTGTTGTCGTTGTTTAGCAGACAGGGATGCTTTTCAGAGGATCATTTCTGAAGATCAACCTGGTGTTTTTTGTTCTAAAGAACATTCTGAACACTGCAGCGCTTTAAGAGATAACCAACAATTGTCATCTACCTTTGGTCTGAATAAAGATTGCTTGTTTAATACACTTACATATTACCATACATGTGACAACTTCGCGGTGGATATAATGCATGATATTTTGGAAGGTGTGGCACCATATGAACTGAAACTTGTTTATCAGCACTTGGTTAACACTAAGACAATTACACTTACTGATTTGTGTGAACGAATTCACGCTTTCAATTACGGATACCTTGAAAGAAAAAAATGGCCAACTGCCTTGAAAATGGATGAAAGCAAAGATCTTGGTTAAATGCAAGTCAGGCATGGTGTTTGTTGTGCAACACACCTCTCATTTTTGGAGATACCAGTTCTGTGTGGCACAGAAACTATGGTGAAGGCACATCAATCACACATGGCCTTTTACTGGGAAACTTTTACAAGATTTGAACATGGACCAATATATATCGAGATGGTATGTAATACAGAGGGATGTGAAGTGATATGTGATATGTCAGGGTCTTGATCTGAGTGCACATTGTGGTGCTTATACAGCTGGGTTTAACATCTTGGCAATGATTATCGTGTTGCTTTGTTTGTCTGTTGTGGCCTTCAATCTGATATGCCTGTGTTCAAAAAAAAAAAAAAATTCATGTAATTTTGAAAGATGGCTGTGGATAGCGTCTAGGTAACTTTGAGTTTTGATGACCATTTCAGTGCATTTTGTATGGAGGAGAGATCAAGCCCATTTCTTCTTGTCAGTGTTGATGGTTTCTTTAATCACAAACCTTTTGACAAACAATTTTCTTACAACTCTGATGGAAACATCTATATTGTGCCTCACTGTCATCTTTGCTAATTTCACACCTGTATTGCTGTATAAAGTTTTTACACCGCACCCTGACTTTGCAATAAAAGTTCTAAGGGTATCTTGTCTGTGCAGGATTTCATTAGATGGTGTTACAAACTTTCACACAGCATTGAAATGTGAGTATCCTTTTATGAAGAGTTCAAACAACTGTTAATTATTTAGTGGTCATGGAGTTCAGTATGGAGAATAGTATATTGAATCAGTTGAACATTGCAATGACTTATTAATGTAAATCAGTATTGCACAAACCCATTCAGTGTAAATCATATCACTCTTATTGGAGTTAAATTAACAATAAAGTGGAGTTCATTGTAGTTTTAACAGTGTTGAAATATAACTCTGTACACCAGTGTAGCAAGTTGATAACTCTTTCTGGTGTTTAGCAGAGTTAATTTTTAACTATGCATAAAGTTATTTTAACAGGAAGTTAAATTCAATTTTAGGAAGCGTTAAATTAACACTGCAAAGATTGGGGAAAAAATAAACACCAGCAAAGTGTTAAAATGAACTCTCTCAGAGTTGATTCAACACTACAGAATTTGCTGTGGTATACTAGTTGTTTCTCTGTGCGACAAAGCGCTGTCGAGTAATCCGGTTTTGAAATCACAGCAAATTTCTGCATTGTCTCCAACATAGGGCTGACATTACATCCCACTCTGTATGAAAAATAAACACAAAATGATGTATTTGCTTTTTCATCGCAATGATTCAAAAGTTGTAGTCAAAAGACGTGGGCAGCAAACTTTATTATGAATAATCGCCATACACGGAGCCGTAAGTTTTGTATGTTTGTCTGACGTTACCAAAGTTGCCAGATCGTCTATGAAACACAACCTACACAAACAATCCACACACTACATACAATTATTTATTTACTTATCTATTTACTATCCACCCCCACCCCCGTCGAAAAAAACTCTCAAAAAACTATTTTGAAACCTAAATGTTGGCAGGTATGGGTAGGGGGGATCTCCCGATTGCCATCGGGTATTTCGCACACTGGGCGTACATACTAACATGCTGTGGGGTATGTACGATCTACTAAATATTTTAGTATGTATCCATATGCACACAAGTAGGCTACATTGTATGGATCAATTAACGCAGTCATTTTCACATCAAATTGAATCTTTGTCTACATAAACATACCAAAATACCTTACTGTACAACGCCACATAGGCTACATATGAACAAACAAAACATATTCATGTTGAAGTATATGTACCTCTCTCCCTCTGCCTATATGATCTTTAGAAAAGCTAAACATTTAATGTCTGTCTCAATTATCTACATTTAATTTTGTACTCTATTCTACATATTAGCACTCTGATTTTCTAGCAACAGTACAACTGTGTTCTTGTCTTGTACAGCATCATGATGCTTTGTTAAATACACTGACAATTAATAATTTTCATTTAGCCTACATTTATTTATTTGGCAGAAGCTTTTATCCAAAGCGACTTCCAAGTGAGGAAGCAAAAGCACAGGCAAACACAAGCTAAAAACACTCTCGATAAGCGCGTTCGCTAAATGGCAAACTGTAAATATAATGTAAGTAGCTACCATAGTTTCCAATGGTGCTCAGAGTTTTACTTCCGCATGCTCACCCTCTTCGCACAATCCCGCAAGCACATCGACCCAAATGAATTTTATTTCAAGTTCATCGTTGACCCGGGATCACCTCCGTCAATCCTGATCTGAAACCCAGTCATTAGGTGAAGAAAAATGAAACTGATTCAGGATCAGCTCTTTCAGAAGAAGTGTCGGTGCCGTTTGAAACCATAGAAACAAACGAAAGCAGATCCGGCAGAATGAAAGATGGAGGCTTTGGCAGAGGGAGTTTCAAATTTTGAGCGTTAACGTTAGCTAGTTAGCCTCCGACATGCAGTTTTAAAGGTACAACAGACATATCTAGTGAAGATTTCTTAATGGAAACTACGAAAACATTCCAGCGTGTTTTGTTGTTTAGTTGGGCTGCCATCGGCTGCTCTCGACTAGGGCAGGAGAACGTTTCCTATTAAAACGGTAAGACTAATTTATAACTGAACAGTTAGTCAAGTTAACTAACGTTAATGTTAACTTGCAGTTAACGTTAGCTATGAGAGTGTCCGGACCTGCTTTAGAAGCGGGAGTAGATGCAGTCACTATCTATGTACCTCATCACTCTAGCTAACTTAGTTGAAATCACTTTTGAATCATTGCTCGATCTGTAATTGGCTAACGTTAGATAGCAATGGTTAGTCTAGTTATTCGAGTGGATTGGCTGTGTATTTTGGCTTTATATTTTCTTAATGCGGTATTTACCGTGTCATACCATTTGCTATTTTTGTCATGAATCTAACGTAAGGTAATTTACTATGTTCTCCTTTAAGATTGATGCTTGTTTTCCTGTAAGATTACTCGCTATGTTTTCAAGTTTTAGCCAGCAACCTACATCTAGGAGTTAGCTAGCGAGCAAACAATGTGTAGTCTCGTACGATTTCTAAACTTAGGCTGTTGCTGTATCGTTAGCGACAGGCTAGTCAGATAGGTATGAAAAATGTAGAAAGAAATGTATCTGCCAACTGTTACTGCGAATTGAATATAAACTAAATATATGAATATAATGATAGTTAACGTTATTCCTGTCTGTTGGGTATACTACACACGTCCTTGTTTTTCAGGATTTTATATATTGTTAACGTTGGTTAACATGTAAGATGTAAATAACATAGGAGTAGCAACTTTGCCCGGTCTACATTTTTTGTTCTGTGTTTTCAAAGGTACGCCTGACACACCATAGAGTACAAGAGCGGTGTTGGATCATGACTAAGGTGGGCTCTCGGGAGCAGTGCCCTCTAGCGTCTAGTACGGACCCCGACAGCCAACCCAGCCCTCAGCCACCGCCTGCCCCGATGGGATACAGTAACTTACTGAGGTGCCCGGACCAAGACCTCACCCTGACTCCGGACAAGCAGGGCTCAGAGACAGGCATCCTGAAAAGGGGGCGAGG
Source organism: Megalops cyprinoides (assembly GCF_013368585.1). Classification (NCBI taxonomy): domain Eukaryota; kingdom Metazoa; phylum Chordata; class Actinopteri; order Elopiformes; family Megalopidae; genus Megalops; species Megalops cyprinoides. The sequence continues at coordinate 5,228,002 of NC_050598.1, forward strand.
AGGGAAGCAGACACAGCGACAGGTAAGCTCAAGAAAGGCTAGCACAGAGACCCACCGGTCCTGTGGGAGAGGAGCCTGGTGATAGCTGTGGTCTGTGTTTATACGCAAAAGCGGAGCATTCAAAGACAGTGAGGGACCTGACCTGTCAGTGAGCATATACTAGGTGTCTCTCAGCTTATGATCATCACAAGGTGTTATGTAGCTAGGGCGAGGACACAAGGACAGATTGTGTCCTGGAGGAGAAAGACGTGGACAGGTCAGGCCAGGGGGAAAAAGGCTGGCATAGAGATGGGCAGGTCACTCCGGGGAGCAGGACACAGAAACACCTGAGTACATGCGCCATTATAGCTTGAAAGTTAGTCTAGCCAGGCACCTACTTTACTTCCATCAGTAGACATATTCATGCAAAGCAATTGGTGAATTAGTTCATATCATATATTGTCTGTTTAACTTATGACCATGATGGAAAGCATTAACAGCATGTGTACTCCTCCTTAAATTTATGTTAAAAGTATCAATGTTTTTGTCTTGAATTTCTTGGCATGTTTAAGCTACTGACCACAAGTCAGGTAAACCACAGGTAAAATGCTAAGAATTTTAGGTCATCAACTTCACCACCTCACTGCGAAGCTAGTATTTTGCAGACTCTCTCAGAGGGTGGAGTTTAGGGTGTGAGGGTGCCCCCTGCTGGGGTAGCTGAGCAGAGGGGGCCCAGGGCACATACTGGGACACTGTTGCATCCTGTACCCTCATACCCTCTTCACTGTTCCCCGTGTTTGCCTCTTTAAGGTGCGGTTCAGTGACGACGCAAAATCGAAGGCCACGTCAGTCAAGAAGGCTGGAGTTTCGAGGGAGGAGCCTGTCATCGTCACGGTGATAGCCGAGCCCCCCCGCGCTCCCACAGAAGCACGGACAGACCACAGGACTGTCAAAAGCAAAGGTTATATACTGCGATTTGTTACATTTGTTATGATTGCCTATTTGAGACTTCACTGTATGTTTCCTAGTCCAAATGGCAGAGCTCATACACAACTTTGTGCCATGTAGATATTCTCTTTCGAGTAGTTGCCTCTCATCTCTCCCTCTCTCTGTCTCTGTCTGTGTGTCTTTCTCTCCTGCTCTCTCTCCCTCTCTGTCTCTAGCTCCCTCTCTTTCTTTCTCTCTCTCTCTCTCTCTCTCTCTCTCTCTCATTCTCTCTTCTGTTTTTCCTTCTTTTGGAAACATTTATTGTTAATATTGAATTTGCAGAAAGTATACACTGAAATGTGCGACAATTGAAAGAGAAGCTTCAAAGAATACAGTTCCAGTTTTGGACCAGTGCCAACTAGCCTGAGGCAAATATTCTATTGTTCAGCGTCACAAATGTTTTATGGTTCCCTTCACATTGCAGGCAAAAAGAATGTGAAGAAAAAGAAAGGCTCAAAAGCGAAGGTGAAGATGACACCCCTGGAGCAGCAGCCCGAGGCCCTTGAGGAGGTGTCCGTGGGGGTACTCTGCGAGGGGGCGGAGCTGAACACCACGCTTGCGCTAAGGGCGGAGCTGGACGAGTTGGCGGATGCGGGGTTCGACCCCAAGAAGGCGGTGCAGGAGCAGCTGAAGAAGTCAACACACACCAAGAACAACATCGCTGTCAAAGCCACTGAAGGTGAGAGGGGGAGGGAGGGGGACGTGGAGAGAGGGAGCAATGGGAGGGGAAGGGGGAGAGGCTATGCTACATAGGGAGCTGTGGAGGACAGTGTGGGGGTGGATAAGCAGAAAGAGTGGTGTGGGGATAGCACAACTCACTTATTAAACAGCCGAATGTGACACGGCACATTGCCTTGCCTGTTAGCAGCCCGCTGGTTCTGAATCTGCATCAGTGGATCTGAATGCTACTTGACACTGTGGAGACTGTTATCAGGTGCTCTGTCTCTCATTTGTTTCTCACCCCCCCCCCCCCCGCTTTCTGTCTTTCCTGTAGGGGTCAACATACCCCGCTCCCAGAATCTCTACCGGGCACTGGTCAGTGTCAGCGTGTCAGAGGATCAACTGATCAGCCAGGCCCTCCAGGATAGGCTGATGCTCGTCCCACCCACCCGTAGCCATAGCAACCAGGTCAGGGCTATGGCCATTTATGACATTTGGCTTTTAGTGTCACTTGATATTACTGGTAATCAGAGAAAAAAACAATATTGAGAACAATTGAAGAGTTCATTTGCAAAAACAGATATCTCCATTTTCATTAATTTTCAGAAATCATGTTTTTTTCATTGTGCATTCCAGGCAATATCAATCAAACTGCAGGTGGGTTGTTTTGATTAAGTAAAAATAACTCAACAAAATACAGGTAACTTAAGCTTTATTGAAATTTTTTTTTTTTTTATTATTATTATTTAAAGTTTGTTTTTTTTTTTGGCAAAAGCAGATAACTCCACATTTCATTTTTTCAGAGTTAAACACATGCAATGGATATGTTTCTTTTAAGTGCAATATTTAACATTCTTTAACATAGAACAAGTAGGTAAAGTGTTGAAAATTGCAACAAAAACACCACTATAACACGCTTTTTTCACTACGTTACGTGAATAAGTTTCAGCTTTCCTCTTTTTACGCACTGAAGGAGATATCACGGACTCTTCAGTTTCGTCAAAATTATCCATCTTTAACTATAGATGACTTTGAGCCAAAGTTACGCCGAAATTCCCTTTCAGACAGCACATCTCCATCTGAGAGTCGCAACCTGAATACTGCACGCTGATTCGCTGAACGAATTCATTGGTTTTGTTCAAGAACAGCACTGGCATTTTCTGCTGTAAAACGTGAACTTGCAATGCCTTGACAATGGATAATAACGGATTTTTTTGACAAAACAGATTTAAGGTTCAGAATGTGCTGTGTGTTAAGAATAACTCACGACAGTCAGTTTCTTTTTTTTAAGGGATGGCTTTTTTCAGTTTTTGCAAATGAGCTCTTCAAATATTCATGTAAGGAAGGTGGCCAGTGCTTCTGAAAAACAACAGAACAGAAGGAACACACTTACAAAAAAATGAAACTATTTATTTTAAAATGCAAGACAAACTCAATCTTGGACAGAAGCTGCTCACAAAAGTCTCCTAGCAGCACCCACACACCTGCATTTAATGTGTCTCTGATTAGGCAGGTGTGGTCCATTAACCAATGGCTGGCTTCACATGCACACATAACTAGTGACAAACAGTTACACAGTTCATAGATTTGGAGTTGATGAAAGGGGATCTGTTGTTGGTAGGTTTCAGTTGGATTGAACTTAAAGGGCCCTTGAACATTTAACATTTTAATGATTAACACAAACTAACAATTAACAAGTATTCAGTTCCTAGAGGATAGGGGAAGGCTCTCCTTCACAAGTGGAAGAAGACCTTGTAACTTCTTTACTGAGCTGCCTTTAGCTAACAGTTTTCAAACTTATATAGGTTCATTAAACCTCAGGAACGTAATTTAGTATTCTGTAATCGTCACATTGATCTGTAATGTTCACTTACAGAGCACACACACTCTCACACACACAGGCGTGTCTTATATAAAGCATTAGCAAACATACTCATCCAGAATTAGGAACCAGAAAGTTAATTTCTTATATCATTCAGACAGACAGTTTAGATTTAGATTTAAACACACTTTCATAGACATTAGTTCATTGGACTTTATTTTAAATAACTTGCTGAAGGCAGTTTTATGTATTCACACTTTTTAATCATTTATAAGTGAAATGATATTCAGCTAAGGAAAGTAAAACTTAGTTAGGCCAAGCCACTGTCATAAGTATAAAGAAGTCAAAATTTGTAAGCAGTGGCAGTAAAGAATACCAGGTAGAGGCTGCTGCTGTGTGCTCTCTCCAGTGATGACCAGCGAATTTGTCTACACAGAGATTACTCAGGCGTCAGCACTGATGTCATTCACTGACGTCAGTGTGTTGTCACTTGCATTCTGCATCTGATGCGCCCCTTGTGACAATCAGTGTTTGCATGAAGGACACATTGACTGCATGATTGTGACTAACAAAGTGGTAGTGGCATGCCTGTTTAGTTAAGTGCTTTTGATTTTGATTTTATGGCTAGCCTGTTTGTTGTGTTTTTACTTCTCTGCATTTGGATATGAGTTTGCATTTTCCATGCAAATACAACCATATAACTCCAAACCCATATTTGATGGGTGCAAACAATACAGATTGATAGAGATGGGAAAGTGCCATGGATTGATCTGCAACACCGCAACCTTTCTTCCTGTGTGCAATACCAGGACAGTCCAGCAGAGGGCCCCAACATCCTGGCCTTTTTCAACCCAGGGGAACTGCTCCGGGAGACTCCGCTGCTCCCAGGAGATGAAGTGCAGCAGCCAAGGCCCCGCCCTGTGCCACGCCCCGCCCACGCAACCTTTGACCTCTACCACAGACACAGGCAGTGGGAGGCGTGACACACAGAGCCGTGGAGTGCGGCGCCGCGGGGAGTCAGTTATGGAACCTGTCTCTGGCTGCCTGTCCATCACAGCACTTAACAGAGACATCAGAAGAAAAGGGTGAAAAATTGTGGTTGCACTAACTTACTGAAGGGGCTCAATTGAAATGGAATTATTATTAAATTATCATTTACCAGTAATCAAGATTAAGTGGTAAATTCATTGGAAACTGCAACTCCATTTTACCTAGTTTATTATAAATTTTTTGGGGTGTCCCACTGGGTACGCTGACGCTGACTGTTACTCTCATATGGTTGAGGAAGGAGACTGACAGACCCAGGAAGAAGGGGGATACTCTATCATAAGGCCTTGCAGAGAACCCTGCGTGGCGTAACATGTAGTGTACGACCCCTCAGCAGGGTGGCGCTGTGGAGCAGGCTGCCTTTTGAACTGGAGGCTGGAAAAGTGAATGCCGCAGCCGCAACAGTAGCACTGGCTGCAGGCCACAAATAAAGGAGGTGGAGAACTTGCCCATGTTTGATAACCCTCAAGAACCTTTTAGATCACCTCACAGTTACCAATCCTGCTAGCTTAAATGAAGGTCACCCAGCACCCCGATTCCTTTGAACAGGACTGCATATGTAGCTTTACCTTTACACTCAATATGTCAAATAATTTCACCTGAAGCGAAATGTTTTCAAGTGAAAACTGGTCTCCTCTAAAGTAAAATGTATTCCATGTGATGTGTTAGGTAAAACACAGGACACAGCTAATGAAGAGGAGTCCACTGCTAATGGTTGATCTTTGCTTAAACTGGCAGGCTTGTTAATGGTGGAACATGAAACCAAATCTGGGGTAGAACAATTACCAGTGGTCAAGTTCTCTCTGCTTCTTGACCACAGACCCCCAATGTTATCCTGTGTGAACACAAATCTTGTAGTAAACCAGGCTACCTTATGTCCTTTTAAGAAGAATTTGTATTTAATAAATGATTTATTTTGCATTTTGAGCAAATAATGGCTGATTTTTGCTTGTTTATCAGGTCTCATCAGGTTGTGCAATGTGTTTAATCCAGCAGGTCTGATTTGTGCATTGTGACTAATCAGATCAAAAGATGAGGGATTAACTCTTTAATATGCTTTAATACGCCTGGTGTTTATGTGTAGGGCAACATCTGTAATTTTATTAGGGAAGAAAGAGACCCCTCCCCCATCGTGGATCTTACTGATTCGGAGGTGGGATGGAGGGGGTGTGGGGAGGGGGGGGGGGCTCGTGCACCCACACTAGGGGGCATGCGGGCAGTGGCTGTGGCTCAGCCCGGGGAGGGGAGTTGGAGCATCACAGCAGATGCTCTCTGCATGCAGAACACACCGACTGCACTGAGGAGAGGTGTGAAGGATGTCTGGACGACTGATGAACAGCTGTGTGCCACAGTCCAGGTAAGTGCGGGAGCCAGTCCCTGCAGTAGGTCGCAAGTGTTACTCTTTAAGAGCAGCTTTGTCCACCCTGTGTTTTATCTGATCATGCGCCGATGAAGTAACATTCGTACCACCGACACCACCAGTGATAAGTCCCACTGTCAGTCAGAGAGCTTTTTAAAACCTCTTGACATGAATGAGTTCAGGGCATTAGTGTCGGTTTACTGGTAATGAATAGCCTCTGGGCTAATAAATATGGATTAAACACATTCATTTACTTTTGTTAGGCTGTTGCTGTTGGCTTGAAAGTGTGGAATAGCTTGGTATAGAAAAGTAGGTTTTGTTGCTTGTCAAGATGTACTTGTTGGTAGGGTTGCGTTCCAATCGTGCTGTTAACATGCGAGTCTGTCAGCATGAGTAAGATCTTCTGCAATTTCTGTAATTCCCACTTGCTTGTGTGGGGTGAGTGGCTAAAAGGTTTTGCGTGGTCACTTGCAGGTGACCCTTTCAGGCTGTGAACATGGCAATTATTTGAAAATGTCTTTGTCCATAGTGACATGTAACTGGATTTTCCCTGATATTCCTTTAGATGTTTGACATTGTGAAGGGGGTTCATTGCCTTTACCCCTCACAACACTGATCAGCTACTTCGAGCCCCAGCACTGACATGGGTACATACCCCAAGGGTCTATGTGGCACAGTGGTAGCAGGGTTAGTGACTTACAGGTTGCCAGTTCAATTCCCGGATGAGGCATGACTGTTGTACCCTTGGGCAAGGTACTTAACCATGATTGCCTGGGTAAGGTATCCAGTTGTATTAATGGATGGGCTGTAAGACTGTGCTAAGCAAATCTAATGTGATAAACAGCCGTGTGTAAACCTGTGTTGGATGGCTTTAGGGTAAAGACTGACTGAGTCAAGTCCTGTTGTTCCTGCCGGAACAATGCCTTAAAATGCATGTTCAGTAGTGCAAATTTATTGATATTGAACTCCAGCTAGAATTGATCTGTCACTAATTGATCTTGTGCTTCTGACTCATGAATTTTATGTATTTAGTTTAGTTTATACATCTAAATGTTTTAAAATGTACTTATAGCTATAATTACCTTTAATGCTTAGACATCAGAAAATATTTATTTTTTCTACAAAAAAAAAGCAGTACATCCCAAACATTCAGTCAAAGATGATATATTGGTACAATCCAATACATCATGCTAGCAGTTAAAACAAGTGAACAAGTGTCCTAAAATGTCCCAATTAAAATTCAGTTTTATAGCCATAGTAAGCATATATAATTTTAACGACGTAAGTTATCTGACATTTATATAAGATAAATTTTTTTTTTTTTTTCATCGCAACTAAAGAAACTATTTCCTTTCTGTTCCTTTTGTTCCTTGTCTTTTGTTGTAAATACATTCGAGTCCATTTACAACTATTTTCAAATAATGATTATGGTTCAGTGATGCGACCTGAACCATATCATCACTGATCCGATCTAATTTCAGTGTTTGGGACAAAAGGAAATAGCTTCTGCCTTCAAACACTGAACCTAGATCAGTTGAAGTTGTCTTCATGTGATGGTCAGAGTTGAGAATATATTGTAGCAAAACTGGGTTGGCAGAAAGGACCTGGATACACTGCACCACACTAGAATCAACTGACGTTGATTGACAGACATCAGAGATCATTGACTTGTGTGATAGTTAGGACTGCTCTTATGTACCTCTGTGGCCTGCAGACACAACTGAAATGAAATTTCCTATAAACACTCTCAATTTATATATTTCTTTTTTTTTTTGCAGATGCACAACTCCCCCTCCAGTGTGTCCTTGAACCAAATTCTGACATTGTCTTCAACTCACTGTCAACAGAGAACTGGGCCAAGAAAGGCGAGCATTTGATTGGTCAGCTGGGAGAAATACAGCTTGATTAGCCGAGACAATTGGCTCCAGCCACTCTTGGATGAACACTACCATTCTTTTCAAACTCACAATGGATTCATGCAACACTAAGTGTGTGCCAGGTTCCAAGAGAAAGACTTCTCTACAGAAGTGTACAGTAAACCTTACAGAGAAAGGGACGGCTTGCTAGCTATGTCAGTAAAAGTGCTTGATCCTTACAACTCTCCTCGGGCTGTGGCAATGGTTTCTCTCTCAACAGACTGCTCAAATTGGCTGACCTTTGATGTTGTTTGTGTGCAAAAACACACAGATTATATAGGCTTGGTTTTAATAAAATCCTTTTTTTCATCCATAGTTGCACCTGCCACGATGTCCCGGTGTAACTCTGGCTACTGATGTTAGAAATACGCACAGATTCATAGCTACAGTTGAAGAGACTAACTTGCCACTTTCATTATCGCTGCTAACATTATTGATGTTAGCGCTACCACTGGCTACCACTGACATTTCGGTTGTGCCCCCACTACTGCCACCAGTATTAAACCCATTACTAGCAGGCCCCAGCTGTGCTGGTTACCCCTGCCCCGGAGCAATGGACCCGGTGCTGGGCGGAAACGCGTCCGGATGGGGCTGCGGGGGCCCCTGCGACAACAGCAGCGAGGACTACGACTGGTCGGGCGCTCTGGGCCAGCAGGAGGCACTGTTCAGCGTGCCAGAGCTGATCCTGGTGACGGCAGTGTGCGTGCTGCTGCTGGCAGTGGGGCTGGTGGGAAACACGCTGACCATCTTGGTGGTGCGGCTGCGGCGAGACCTGCGGAGCACCACCTACCTGTACTTGTGCAGCATGGCCTTCTCCGACATCTTCATCTTCCTGCTTATGCCCATCGACCTCTATAAGGTGCTGCCGGACGGCTGCTCTCGCAGTCTCCCTGTCCTGCTCTCCCTCTAACTGTATATTGCTGTACTAATATATTTTTAATTAACTTCATTAATTAAGTGTCATTAGTTAACTAATTAATTTATCATTCATTAATTGGTGTAGATTTACTTATTGGCAGTATGTTATTGCAACCCATGTCAGTCCGTATCACAGCAGCAGCAAGAAAATGGGACACAGAGCATCTGGAAATGTAGTGATTGAGCATCGAGCTAAAAAGCTAAGATAATTTATGTTAAGATAAACATGAACTGGTACAGTGCTGCTTTTCAAAATAACATCCAACCAGGAAGATTTGATCCTTATAGTTGATTCATTGAACTCCTGATTCTTAAAAGTAGAGTTCCTAATGAATAGGTGACATACATTGACGTTTACAATTTAAACCACCTATTGTCTTCTTTAATTGAAAAATGTCCCTGCCGAAATTCTTCAAACACAATACATTTGGATGTATAGAGTTTTATACAGTCTTTTTCCCCCACAGTATTTTTAACAGTATAGCTCACAAAACTTGAATGTCACCCTCGGAGTTGCAGACGCAGTGCGTGACTCAATGAACTAACATCAAGCATAAAATTTGACTTATGCTAAGTACAGATATCCAGCTGATTCACATTCATTTTCATATTGATAGAACATCATCTTTGCTCCTCATAATGGCCATAGTTTTTTAGAACAGCAGACAGTGTGGACTGTGGAAAGCCCAATCTCAGAGCTGTGTTTCTATGACTAGTCTTGAGGCTGTGGTCACGCTCGAGAAACCACCATTTTTTACCTTATTGTCCATGCTATGCCATCCGGCATCCAAGCTCTCAGCTTAAATGCACAGCTGCTTTCTCAAAGCATTTACTGTGAAAGACACTTCAGTAATGGGGGCCTGAAAGGAGATTCAATGTATTCAAATTTTAACGGCTTTTTAAATTCATTATCCACCGTTGCAATCGATCGAGTATCACATTACATATTGTGAGCCTAAAACGATTGCTTGATTTTTGCAAATGGAAGACTGAAACAGAGCTGGTATAGACATGGTTCTGTCTCAGTGTTTTTGAGACATGATATGTGCATTATATGATTCTTGTGTTAGTATTTCTTATATGAGGAGTGCATTTTAGTGCATTTTTATGGTGAATATATGCTCAACAGAGTTTCCTCAGCCTCAGCCCCCTCCTCTCCTTGCCTGATATTTCAGCCTCTGTGGTGACGTCCTGTACATATTAATCATCCGTGTAATTTCCTCTGTTTCACATACCTCATCCGCTCACTCTACTCTTTCCTGTTTCCTGCTTCAAGTTCATGCTTTCTCGCTGGTTTGTGACGGAAGTCTGTAACTGTTCATGTTTGTTCTTTAATCCCCTGGATTTCTCTCCTTCACAGACTCTCTTCCCTTCACCCACTCTACTCACTCCTGCCTTGTTCTCTCTCTTTGTGTCTTCTCATGTGGCTATGAGAGACATCTGTTCGTGTGCTTGGTATTGGTGATGTAACCACCAAAACCTGTTTAATGAAACCCCTTTCTCTCTCTCTCTCTCCCCCCGTCTTTTTCCCCTCTCTCTCCTTCCATCCACTAACGAACCTCATCCTGCTCCTGTACCCACCGCCTGCTTTTTTCGCTTCTCTTTTTTCTGCTGTGTCATCATCACCCTCCTTCCTCCTCACTGCCCCCTCTCCTCCGCTGCCCGTGACACCCCCCCCCCCCCACACACACACACACACACAGCTGTGGCGGTACCGGCCCTGGCTCCTGGGTGACCTGGCCTGCAAGCTGTCACAGTTCGTGAGCGAGGGCTGCACCTACTCCAGCATCCTGCACATCACGGCGCTCAGCGTGGAGCGCTACCTAGCCGTGTGCTTCCCGCTGCGCGCCAAGGTGCTGGTGACGCGCGGCAAGGTGAAGGTGCTGATCGCGCTGCTGTGGGCGCTGGCGCTGGCGAGCGCTGGGCCCGTCTTCGCCCTGGTGGGCGTGGAGGAGCTGGAGGAGGGCGGGGAGAGCGAGTGCCGCTGCACGCAGTACGCCGCCAGCTCGGGCCTGCTGGGCGCCATGCTCTGGCTCTCCAACCTCTACTTCCTGGTGCCGCTCTGCTGCCTCAGCCTGCTCTACGGCCTCATCGCCCGCAAGCTGTGGCACCGGCGGCGCTGCGCCGGCCGTGACCGCGCCAACCGGCAGACCGTTAAAATGCTGGGTGAGCGGGGCGAACGGGGTGAGCCCGAGGGGAGTGGTGTGGCGGGCGTGAGTAAGGGGGAGGGAGGGGCAATCAAACACGATGAGGCCACATCACAAATACCAGGGGGCTACACCAATGATATTTATTAGGATGGGGGGGGGGGGCTCAGATCAAGGATTCCACATATAAAATGAAGGGGGAATACAAGTAAGATTTATGAATGAGAATACAGAATACAGCTACCATTATGAATTTATTAGTTCTTTTAATTGTCTTTGGTTATTTGACAACAGTAATGAAAAAATGAAACTGTTTAGCCTCATTCAGCACCTAATAAATTGATGCCTTATTCCCATCTCAGTCATAAATCCCCCCACCTTTTTACATGTGGAGTCCTTCATCAAGTTATTGGTAACAATTTATTAGCCATTTATTAACTGGTATTAATTAAGCTCTTTTAATTGTCTTGGGTTATAAATAAAAAAAAAAAAAAAACGACTAACTTCATACGGCAACATTCGTATGAAGTAGTTAGCTACCAGCACGCGAATGTAGACCTTGAGGACATTATCCTGACTGACATCACCTCTCCATGCTGTAAATTTTTTCATTAGTAGTAGCTGATCTAGAAAATTTCAGAACAGGATATTCCTCATTAGTATAAGTTAATTTGTGAGGAAGCTGTTTTATATTTTATCACTGAAGGCATCCTTAAAGTAATAGTCCAATTTTACATTGTTTACTTGTATAGTAGGAGCCCCCAGTCAATGTCACTTATACAACTTTTATGAAAAAAAAACATGGTTTTACTGAAGCTGGTTTATACTGAACTCTGGATACTCTGAATTAAGTACCCTGCCAACACTTTTGTCTGCCTGACTTCTTCTTTTCTTCTCTCCCTTCTTCATACCCAATATATTCACCACCTCTTTGATTTATTAACACATGCTCATATATTGCTATGCTTGATATACCTCTCCTTGTTCCCCCTCTCACCGTACCCCCGTTCCCCCCGGTCCCCCTCTCTGTACCCCCCATTTTCCCCCCCTCTGTCCCCCTCCCCAGCGGTGATTGTCCTGGCCTTCGTGCTCTGCTGGCTGCCCTTCCACGTGGGCCGCACCCTGTTCTCTGTGTCCCTCAGCAGCAGCCCGGACATGTACTACGTCAGCCAGTACTTCAACCTGGTGTCCTTCGTGCTCTTCTACCTCAGCGCCGCCATCAACCCCATCCTGTACAACACCATGTCGGCGCGCTACCGCTCCGCGGTCCGCAGCCTCCTGGGCCTCCCCGCGGCCGGGGCCGAGGGCTCCCAGGGCCGGGGCCTGCCCTCGCCCCTCCCCGCCTTCCCCCCCTTCACCCCTCAGCACTCCCAGTCCACCACCAACCTGTGATGGGGACCTGCTCCAGGTCTTTTTTACTCACCCCACGCTAGGAGGCGGTGTCTGCAGTTTCAGGATGGGGGAGCGGGAGACGTTGGAGGCCGTAGTGGCAGTGGATCAATTCTGTTTTGCTGCGTGCGCTTCCTGAATGACACAGGTGGTGTGCTGCTGAGCAGGGAGCATTGCTGAGTGACCAGGACAATATGGACAATGGAGAGTATTGGGAGGGGCTAAAGCAGGGGGGAGAAGGAGGGAGGGTTGCTTTTGAGTGTCTCCTGGAGGGCCTCCTTCCTCTCATTCTGATTTGAAAGTTTTGCACTGTCTGATGGAGGGTGGTTCATTGCGGTTCGCCTTGTGGTTAGGGCGCCCACCTTTCCAATAGAAGGTTGCACAATGTGCAGGAATAGGAGGAGCACTCCTCATGCATAGCAGCTACAGCCATTCCAGGTTTTAACAGACACAGGATAGAGCAATGGCTAGAAGCTGTCTGTTGGGGGTTCTCTTGTTGCTTCATAAAAATGGTCCGAATTGCCCCTCCACCCCTACTGTTGCAGTGCAGGGGTGTGAGTGCAACGGAGGGAAGCCCTGACCGGGAGGTGTTCTCGTTCATTTTTGATGAGGCGCTGCCACACCGACCTTCCAGGCTTCATATTCAGTTATTAATGTCCTTACCCCTCATGTCCTTCCAATATCTCCGCCTGGGAGAGAAGCGGGAGGGGCAGGCAGGGATGGAGAATGGGCTGATGGGAGGTCGAGGCGAGGTGAACCACAAGAGACTGACAGCAGCCGCGACGGACCCCCTGAGGGCAAAAGCTGTGCCCCTCCTCTCCTTACAAAACCCTTGTGGTCGACGAATGCGGGCGGACACCAAATGGCAGTGCGCTCCTTGCATGCATTCACTAATCGGCCGATGCCTCTCGGAACAGAAAAACAAATGAATGCGCACCCTCTGACTCCCTTCCCCTCGGGCTATGGCTAGTCTCGCCTGCCCCCACTGCGCCCCCCCCATCTCCACCCACCCCATAATTCTCCATTTCTGTCATGGCCGAGCCATGTTTATGGCTCTCTGTGCTTTTGTTTTTACTATACGAGAGGTACTGAGGTTAATAAGGGGCCACCCGGGACCTGAACCCGGATTTGCGGGAACACTAACCACATTGGACCAAAATTGCTATTGGTTTCTGTCACCGGTTTCCTTGTTTTCAATACCTGAATAATAACAATGGACTCACAACTCGATGCATTTTTCAAATGGTGTTATACAATCTGTAACATCATCGTATGACTTTATTCATATATCATTATGCCATTACAGCTGAAGCAGTCGGACTTCTCAGAGCAGGAGGTGTGAGTTTGATCCCTTTCTGCATGTCATTTCACCTCAGACGGTCAGTGGAAATGACTTCTGTAATGGCCTGACCTGCCATTCACAGAACAGCAGTGGATTTGTAGTGATAAGACTGTCAGCAATGATTATTTCAGTCATTCCTGATCTGATGCCAAGCCCACTGTTAACTGGTTTGATTAAATATACAGAATTGAACATTTTATGCCATTTTTTCTTCTTTTGGTCTTCAGTATTTTATTTTAATATGCAATCTTCATTGCAGACATGGCAAGCCAAACACAGTGGTTTGATTTTTATGCTTTTGAAACAGTAGGGGAGAATAGAATAACAACATGGAAGGATTAAAAATGTTTTAATTTATACTTTAAATTAAATTTAAACTGAATTGTTTTTTAATTTAAAATATTTTAACATACATTTTCTTTCGACTCAGATTCAATGTCAAAGACAATAATATCACACAAATCAAACCGAATGATTTTATTTCCAACAACACAAGGGTCACATTTACTCACGTTTCTAAGTAATACATCCAAAAAATAAATCTAGATCAGTGTTCACTTTATAGAAGCCTCCTAAGGTTTCCTGTTTTCTGGTATATAAAAGGAAGTTACACGTTAAATTTATTGCGAGCGCGCATCATGTGAGATCCATCTCAATTTCCATTCCTACGTCCAGGTGAGCATTTGTAGTTTAAACTCAGACTGTTCAGACAGGAAAATCTGTTTATCACAGCCAGTGTTAGAGTGAGAAGTTATCATCGTTCTGTATATGTTTCGGTTAGTCGACGTGTAGGGATGTAGACTCTATACACGTATTGCACGATACTGAAATGCATGCCACCACACCACGCAGGGTAATGATGGGGGCAAACGTGATGTGAGCCGATGAATGCGTGAATGGAAGACAGATGTTACTCGAGCAGACCGGAGCTGACATCGTTGGCGGTTGCGCAGCGGTGAGTCTCGCTCCAGGAGGAGAACTCGCATGCAACCGGTCTGCGTTTCCGGTCACCGTTCCCCGGGGGCTGAAGACTGGGGAGGTGCAATTTGATTCAGAGGAACTCGGCGGGGCCCAGACCGATAATTACCCCACCAGTAAGAAGTGTCACGGTGTCCGGCTCATGGCTCAGCGAGAGCCCCCGGCAACATGGAGACGCAGGCGTGCCCGGCAGGCTTCTCTCTCCGATTACAACACCCTCGTTTTAGGTGCCGTGACGCCCGGCCGCCCAAAACCCAACCCCCTCCCCACCAGTAGCTGGCCCTCGCTGGGAGCCAGGAGTACAGATGGCCACGGTGTTCCCAAGTGTTTCACCTGTAAAATTCTCGGTCTCTGTGCACTTCTTCATAATAGCCCATGTGGTGGAAAATACACATTTATCATTTTTTGGGCTTGTTTAGGTACGGTTAAGGCCTTGTTCATTCTTAAACGTTCACTGTGCTCTATGTAATCTAAAGGTGTGCCTTTTGAGTCGAAGTGGTGGACTTTAAAATGTGGTATATTTATCTTTATTTTGCCATGCTGATGTATGTTTAATCATTCAGGGTATGGCCTTATTAAAGTCATGCAAAAGTGAGTTGTGGTCCTCACATTTAACTGGGTATTCCGTTTTACGAAAGCAAATTCACTTAGTCAATACTGCGGTCAATAATGCTGTCGACCGCAGGTTGATCTTCCTGTTCATGTTGATCTGTATTGTTTATGCGTGGTGTGAGAAGGTCGAAGTGTCAGATGATCTAATACAAATGCACCTGTTGATCACTTAGTGCAATCAACAAGCTAACAGGTTTGGGCAAAGGGCGAGATCACAGGACAATGCGACTGGGGAGTTCTGCGGTTAGTTGCATGTGTATGTAACACCCTTTGTTATGTTCTGTTGATGCAGAGAATATTTTCAACTTGTTTGGAATACTTTTTAACATTTAAATAGAAATATATGCACACTGTGGTTGTGTAATTTCTTTAGCCTTAATGTGAAGGGTCTCCACCAGGCTGGTCATATGATCTTTTATTTTCTAAAGGTGATGTCACAAGGGTCACTTTTGTCAAAAGTGATCTGATTTGCAAACCTGACTGCAAATGTAACATTTCAGATGGATTTGAACTGTTTTTTTCCCCATAGACATGGATCATTACAGTGAATCCTTTGTGTCAGTGTGTGGTAAGCAAAGGACACTGTATCTTGGGATATGTACACACATGCTGGTAGTCATAAATATCAACCCCGATTTAAGCAGGTTTGAACGAGGCCACCATAAATCAAATATGAAACTACAAGAGAAGAGATTTCCACTGGCAAAAAAAATCAATTAGGAAAAAACAAAATAAATATTAAAATAATACATATTTTGACACAGCTGTAAATGTTTTTGTATTGGCTCAATGGTGATTGAATATGAATGTGGTCATGTGATACTCCCTTAACTTTAAAACTCTTCAGTGAGGCAGAGAAAAAATGAATATCAAAATATAAATTTATTTTTTAGGTTGATAGAAAGCCAGTTGTTGTCAGACAAATGTACCTGTGGTAAACACACTGTGTTTTTTTCACTCAGCTGGATTTAGCTGGTCTAATCAGTGTTGTCTCTCCCTGATGGGAAATCCATTCAGGTGAGCCCTTGACTGGGTCTGGCTGGCTTTCTGCTTCATAAAAACCATAAATGTACATAGCACACAAAAGCATTCAAAGGATAACAAATGAAAGCCAAACAGAACTGTAACCACACATATTCTGTTTATGACCAGATTTTCCACCCTGTGTGCTTCACATTGAAAGTCATGCCTCTGCCATTGTTTTTTAATGCTTCTTCCCTTTAATGCAGCTCTGTTTTGAATTGCCAATTGTACATTAGGCCCATCTCACCATGAAAATCTCTGCATTCGTGCAAGACTGCTGGGGCAAGACAAATGTAGTCCAACACTTGTGTTACACAATGTGTAACACTCACATGAGCCATTATTTAAGCAACTCACAGACACCTGACAAATTTCAGGGTGCCTGAGAGGAATGAGATGAACCCTGGCTGATCCAATCACTTCTTTCCTCAGCACTGGTAGGCAGTGAGGTGGACCTGGACTTGGAAGTGGAAACATTCTCACTGGTGGCGAATATGGGAGGGGCTGACCGCAGAGGGGGTGGGAATGCTGAGGTTTGTGACGACAAGGTGCAGCTTGGGTCCAGCCCTGGAGCCCATCCCTAAAGGCACACAGAGCAATGCTGCAAGGCTAAACTGCCACTGATATTCTGGGGGATGCAAAACTCCATAACTGCCACTGATTACATCTCAGAGAAACTTCCACAAAATGACTCAGCAATGTAGGCCCCACTGAAGTCCTTCCAGGACCAGGTTACCGTTGAAATATAAGTTAAAAACAGAGTTAAGGTCAAGCTGCCTCAGTCTCTGGTCTCAATAACATACACAACAGTTAGTGTGACACATCCACACATTTGAATCAAGGTCCAGTCCCACTCTTGTTTCATGGTCAATTACACTCACATTGAGGTTTCCTTAAACACACAAGAAGGGCAGTAAAATATACAAGGCTGCAGTGGCTTTTTAAAAGAAAATGAATTGACTGAATTCAGCATGAAAAATTCTGAGCTGGTAAGGGATACGTTTTCTGTTTTATATTCATTTTGTGTCCTGCTGTGTTAAATATTGTTTATAATGCTGCATATTCCTTTCCCTGTGGTTCCCTTCCCTTTAGTGACAAAACAGCAATTTTCTTTCATCTCTTTTCATTGCCGTGTGTAATTGTATGGTACATAAAGTATAATTGGCTCCTGTGAGAAGCTACTGCCATCTGCTGGACAAAAATCCACATTGCCGATGAAACAAGTAAAAAAAATGGTACGTGTACAAGCACGATTTCAGTCATTTCCACGGGTTTACATCGGTTAGGCATATACTAGTTGTTTGTAGGTTGATCTTTCATGAAGATATGGTTTAATGTTGTGATAATTTTATTTGCAGAAGCATGGACATCATGGCCAGTCCATGTGTTTTCTTTCAGTTATATTTATGGAATTTGGCACAGAGCTGTGGCATGTTGCTGCTGTATGGCAAGCTCCCCTTTTTCTCATCTCTCTCTTATTCTCTCTCCTCCTCTGTCCAACCTCTCCCTATGTCCCTCTCTCTCTGCCCCTGTTTCTCTCTGGCACCTCCACCCTTTTTAATCCCTAAACCCTCTTTGTTTTCAGGCCAGTCCTGAGCCCTTTCCTGCTTCCCTCCTGCCACACCCACACATAAATATTCATGCTTTTGAGAACAGGGCAAGCACGCTCTTGCTTTTCAGCACTTGAAGGTAATTGCGTGTTCTCAGCCAGAGGCTACTCTTACAGAGTCAGAGTGTTTCCTGGATTCTCTCTCTTGGTTAACAGACTCTCTGCCCTTCCACCATTAGAGACAGCATCTGAACAGCACTGGTGCAAACTCCTCAGTCGATGACACTTAAAGACCTTACCTCCCTGTCTGCAGCCACTACTGAACCAGGTTCTTTTCTGTTCCATGTCTCCTCAACAGTTCAGCCAATAGTAGTCCTTGGTCTGGGTGTAAGTAACCCTGACAGAACTCTAAACATCAACTGACAATTTCACTCAATTTTTATACTCCATTTAGCCTACCGCAGTATGCTACAATTCTTCGGCTCTGGCAGAGACACATTTGGTGCAGGGACAGTTTCTTTTAATGTTTTAGCCTATGCCATTTTATCTCTCTGATATGGTATACAATGTACAACTATTGAGTTATTTCACGTGGTATTTTGCTCCATTTTAATTTGAAAACAACAAGGAAACAATGTAGGAAAGACGGAAAATAAAAATAAAGACAAACCTATCTTATTATTAATGATGTTCTACTATAAATTCAGTCTGACAACAGTTTCACCTTGTTTGCAGTGATAACTGCGGTCTGCCTTGATAGCAAACCGCTGTCAAATGCGTGCTTGTAGTTATCACAACAATAACCACGATGAACACTGTTAGGGCAATGCTTTGTGGGACTTCGCCGCTTCAGACATTAGGTTGCTGTCTCTAATTATTGATTTTTTAATTCGACAAACCCGCTTCCATTCTCTGCACCGTAGTGAATCTGGAGGTTTTCCTGTGTCGCAAGATTTTTCGGACTTCCTGCGGAATTTTGTTTTTCAGCGGCCCATTCATTTTGGACAATACCAAAAGATACGAATGCAAGTCCAAGACTTTGTTATTTGTTTGTTATATAGACTTAGTGGAGCTCTAAAAAAAAAATCTCATTTTAGTTTCCCATCTGAATTCCTGCCGTACGTGGGCACTTGTTGCTTTATTATCTTTGCATATCTTTTCACACGATTCCTCTGTTTACTGACTTTTTCCTCTTAATATCGATTACATATAGTGCGATGGGGGGTGACCACATAGTTTTTTGTTTTGTTTTCCTTTGAAAGAATATTTGATAATTGCTTGCGTGTGGTGTGGTTTGTCCAGCGTTGTTACGAAATTGCAGTGATTGCGCGTTCATTGGATAAATTAATCTCAGGTCTATCACGTTAAAGGTTTCCTGAGCGCAAGCATTGTATGTCTACTTCTTTAAGCTTCGATGAAGGCGCTCCCCATGTCTTTGCGTGTTCACAGGCACCGCGCAGAAAGCTCTTGAGAACAAAACAGCGAAGTAGGCGAAGGGCGGAGTGTCTACTTCAATAGACTCACAAGCCCGGAGCAATCTGGCTCGAACGAAGGCAAGGCGAGCGCAGCTTGGAGAGGCGGGTATGTTGAACGCTTGTGGGCACCCAGGAGACGTGGCGTTTTATATAGTCGACAGTGCTAGATGTTTTTGGCTGAAAACATTCTCTTGCCCTTGTGGGAATAAAAACTCAAAGAAAGCTTAAAGGCTCCCGAAAGCAAGGTTATTTCTTTACTTTCAGAAATACCTCCGACTCCGCTCATACTTTCACAAGGCGGGGCGTCGAAAGGCATCCGTAAACTCTCGGTCGTCCGTCTGAAGGTAAAATGCGATACTTGGTACAAATGTAGACTGACACTGACACTTTAATCGTGGAAACAGCCATTGAGTCTGGTTTTACCAATAATACACTCAGTGTGAATTCCTTCAGATTATTGCAGGGTACCTGCAGGCGTCAGCCGTATTGTACAGGAGTGTAATTCTCGCACAGCTAATTCTCAACAAATATGTGTGTTCACAGTTGCACGTGTAATGGGGTGTGGGTTTGTGTGACATCATTCTTTAAGTGTGCAGGAAATTTGACTGTAGTCGTGCGAAACTAACATGCCTTCA
Organism: Megalops cyprinoides; assembly: GCF_013368585.1. Classification (NCBI taxonomy): domain Eukaryota; kingdom Metazoa; phylum Chordata; class Actinopteri; order Elopiformes; family Megalopidae; genus Megalops; species Megalops cyprinoides. The sequence goes on from NC_050598.1 coordinate 5,247,841, forward strand.
ATTGCATTTATTATGTAATGATACTACCTAACATACCGTAAGGGAGATTGCCGCAATGGTTGGTATGGGTCCTAATGCATCACTCGCGTTGGCAGACAACTTTTAACATTGCTGAACGTGCGGGAGCATGCAACACTGAAGCATTTAGCACATTTCAGGCTGGGACTGAGTTTGGATCGCGAGCTGTAATTTCATGTGAGTACCTTTTCGGAGAGGTACGGTAAACTGGGCTATTGCGGGATGCATTGCGATTTAAAGGTTTCCTCTTGAAACTTGTAGCTATGTGGAAGGAGGTTAAATAGGAAGAGAAGACAACAAGAAAGAACTTGCTGTGGCACGGATATCCATTACGCGAAAGGATTTCGATTTGTCTTCTTTATACGGATTTAGCTTTCATAACAATTACCTAAAGACGTCCAACAAAGTAAGTAGCTTAATTCAGTTGCAACTCTTTTCCCTCCACTCCAATTTACGTTGTCGTGCTTTCTCATGTAGAGGTAGTAAGCTCACCCACGAACAACTGTCGATGCGGACTTTGAAACTCCAAATCTTAACTTTTTAACCCCTTCCTCTAATATATCCCAGTCCATTCCTGTCTTTCTCCCAGCTTCACTGAGAATTCGCCATTAGGATAGTTGGTTGAGCTAGTATCATTACGTTCGGTGAGATGGAGATGGAGGAGCTAGATTAATGTACCTCTGTTAAATTTGCGAATGGAGGGAAGGTAGCCTTCATTTTCAACGCTGGCCATACTCTTCGTCATATTCGCTTTTGTCTGCTGTCAGGGGCTTTTCATCCTATTATTGGTCTGGCAAGAACAGCCCGATCAGGTTTCTCGTATGTTGGCGCAAAGGCAAACGCAGTGGCTAGAAAAAGTTGTAAATTAGCTCGCAAGATGGTATTTATCGTGGGGTAGGATGCTGACCATTTTAGCGCCGCTGTTGACACTGATCATATATGACCCACACGAACATAAAACAGTCAAAATCATGGTATCGGAGCAACTAAATTAATAGTTTGCTGTACCTCGCCTACACAATATGGTACAATGCACAGTATACAATACAAAAATTCTCTTCCAGAATTTAGACATGGCGAGTAATGCCTAGGTCGAATAATAGGGATTAGATTATAGCGTTGAGGTCAGTAGAAGAATTTGTGGTTTTTGGTCATGAGCTGTCTGACCTGTCAGAAGCCTAAGTGTTTGGCAGAACCCAATTTGACTCTGTGGAAAGTATACACATGTTTGTTGTTGTGGACAGCCGTAAATGGCGCGCCTCTCGTATCACTCGGAACAATCTAAACAAATAAATAAGCACTATCGCATGATGAATCTTCTGTAAAGGTACCGGAATTTTCCGTTTTTATCTGATAACTGGGCCCGTATGACTCAAGAAACCGTGGCGAATGAACGAGGAAGAAAGTTTTCAAACAGTACATTGTGTCACTACAAATAGGAGTATCGGTGTGTCTTTAAACGAGGGCGGTATAGCATTGGGTCTCTGTCGCTATAGTTAGGCGTCGAGATGATGCCAAGATGATTCAGAGAAGTGTACGGACTCACGGGCTGGAACGTGAATGGTTAATAAAACTTGAGCCTCTCTCTCTCTGGCCGTCGAGGTAATGTTACACCTGGAATCTGGAAGTCATGGTAACGGCAGACATAGCCAGTCAGCTTCCCGCCCCGTTTCACCCACACGCGGGCCTTGCTGTAGCCCGTCACCATCTCAACTACATTTACCTGCGCTTCACACCTAGCCGCAGTACCTGTGATGTTTCTAGGTTCCAGCGCGTCTGTCGCGTATCTGTCATATCTGTCACGATATTATGCTTTAGCATTTTAATCACAATTTAAGTGCCTGTGGGTTCCCACACCTTGTTTCTCATAATCTCGTCTTTGAATTCCCCTCCTTTTCCATTCCATACTGCATTGAGCTGGTTCCTTGTTTGTTTAACAGTCCAGTGCACTCCTGTTGGCATCTTTGCTTGTGCTTGTTTAAACTCACAACACCCAGAGGATTTGAGATGGGAAATCATGTCTGTGTGTATCAGTCCCTCACTGAGGAAGAGGCTGGCCTTATTAAAGTTTGGATGTGTTGTGCATTGTACTGGAGGTGTAGTCTTGGTAATGTGTGCTGTCCTGAATTGCAATGTGCATCAGGAAGTCATGAGGGACTAATAAAGGTCTGAGGCTGATTACAGATTAGGCGCCAAACACTACTTATCTTCTTCACAATGCAAGAGTTGACTCCTTCATCTGTGGGGGGGGGGGGGGGGGGGGGGGGGGGGGGGGATTACTCATTTGAGGCACAGTTAAATAAGTTAGGGAGCCTGGAGGAAATTGGATTTGCTGTTCAATTATTACCAGGCTCTTTACCAACATCTAGCAATTGTGCTGCTTGGTCACTTCCTCCCCCCTGCTCCCAAAATTCAAATTCAAATTCAAAGTGTGCTTAATTGGTATGACTTCACAAGATGTAGCTTTACCGAAGAAGGTTAGAAATGTGTCATGTGATACAATACAAACAGCAATAGAGGTGAAAACAGTGTGCAAATTTTAGTGGAAAAATAGTACGTTTGAGTGCGCTCTCTCTCTTTCTCATGTTTGTGCACACACACACTCTCTCTCTCCTTGTCTTCTGTGAAGCGTGTGAGTTGACGTATGACCCAGTTTGAATGTAGTTAACTGCCCTTTTCTGCTCCTCCTCCCACTCCCTCTCCCTCTCCCTCGTATTCCCCTGTTAAGGCACCCTGATGTTTTGGGAAACACACTGAAGTGGGTTGCAGGGTCAAACAGGAGCCAGTTGTGCGTTTATTGTCTGTTTGTGAGTCATTCCACAGCATTCTGTCATCCCACTTCTTGGATTGGGCCTCCCTTTGAGTAGGAAATTCATGCTTTCATTGTGGGGTTTTGTAAGGCACAAAAAGGAAGTTCCTGTTTGTTTTAAAATGTTTGCAAAGTTCTCAGATTTAAAAGTCAAAGCCAAAGCCCGGAGCAGGAGAACCTCATTCCGTCCAGGTTATGAGTGTGCATAACACTCATAACTCATTTTACACCTTACTTCACCAGCCCCTTTCCACACACTTAGAATGCTTCACAACAGTACACACAAGGCAAAAAAGAACTGGAAAAAAACCAAATGAAATGTAATACACAAAAACATTTTAGAATAGTAATATAGAGTATAGAATATAGAATAGTAAAACGTACTCTGCACAATGACAATAGAGTTGAATCTAAATTAATATAGTCTAATCTAAAACAATAACATCTGAAGTGAAAATCACAATAGTGGAGAGAGGGAGTGAAATGTGTCACAGGGGAAGGATGAAAGCAAATCTTCAAAAAATGAAGTATGAAGGGAAACTATTGCAGGTGGTGCTGGGAAACTCCTCAGAATCTCTGACAGCAGTAGGTAATGCCTTCCAGAGCCATGGGGGAGTGGGGGGGGGGGGGGGGGGGGGGGGGCTCTTTGGCCAGGGGGCTTCGGTTTTGCCGGTGGAGGCAGCAGACAGGTGAACTTAGAAGGACGCAGAATGCAGGCAGAGGTGTCAATATAGAGCAGGGGACCAAGTGTGTCAGAGCAGAGGGCCTGACAGGTGAAGGGATGCATCTTAACATCAACCCATTGCTGACATTAGTGGGTGCTCTCACCCAGGGCATAGTAGATAGCTGGATACTCACTCTGACAACTTGGATCACATAACTCGCTCAAGGGTACAACAGTAGTGCTTTGCCTGGTTCACGAGACCTGCTCTTTACTGCCATGCTCATACACCGCTTTGAGCATACACTGCTGCTCTTGTATGCTCAATGCAGCCTGTTTAACATTTTAGAAAGAGATAGCAGTTAAAAGCATGTTACAGTCATATAGTTTGCTAGTTATTAAAGTTTATAAAAGTGATAAAAATGCACACATTTTTCAGTATCTGATAGGAATAACATGGATCATATCACACAGTGTAGCATAGGTGGAAAAAGACCTACCACTTGGAACACCTTATGTAATCATTGTGTTGTAATATCTTATATGTAATGCGAAGTACTCTATGCATCAGTAGTGCTTTGTGTGAAACAAAATAATTCCTAGCGTCATTGTGAAAATTACATCACTTATGTAACTTATGTCGACATATGCTTGTTGGTAAACCTTGGTATGAAATAGGAGTAACACATTCACAGGGATGTATAAGAAGATTAAGTGGCTTAAGGGTCTCTTGATAACGTACATGTTTGAAACTCAGCACTACTTGTGTTTCCTTTCTCTGTACCTTTTTCAAGAACAACATCCTAATGTGGTCTGAACAATTTGTATTACAATGCCACTATTACTTCCTCCCCTTGATTTCTAAACAATTATTGTTTTTATATATCACAGCTTTCTTTCTGTTTTTTACTCCTTTCTGGTCTACATAACATCTAAGTATCATTCGCATTTTCACCCTCTAATTAAGCATCCCCATAAAATAATCCTGCCTTAAAGTGTTATTGCCCCTATGTAGAAATTTGCCTGAAGCAAATGTCATTTCCCACATCTTGCCCAGCTCTGGACTGTGTTTAAAGGTTCTTGAATTATTTTAGCAGCTTCCAAACTGTTCTCACCCTCTTGACACCCAGTCTGATAATCCCTTTTTGGAACTATGCGGTTATTAAACGATGATGTTTCCCTTTCACTTTTTTGCCAAGGCTTGGGAGAGCAGTCACGTTGTGGACCTTCTCAGAAAGGGGCCACATGAGAAGCATTGTGGAGAAAAGGAAGTGAGAGGCCGGTTTATGAAGTAAAACCTATGAGGGGGGAGAGAATGAAAACCCTCAAGTGCCGCATTTAGAGTTGATGGATGCTCTTGTCCAAAGGCCGCTTCCTGGGCCGCGGGGGCTTGCGGCCTTGTGGTTTTCGCGGATCGGCTGGTGGCGCAGAGGAGAGGGTTTAGCGGAGGATAGCGGGGCAAGGGTGGACGTTGCCACTGAGAGTTGGGGCAACTCGGAGAGCACCTGGAAAAGTACGCCAGTCTTCGCCAGAGCATTTTAGTGAACGCTTAGAGCTTGTCTGGGGATGGCATCGCAGAGCTGAAATTGAACAGAAACGGAAGAAATGCTAGAAAGGGAAATTGGGCACCTGAGTATTACAGCTTCGGCGGAAGAGCTAGACAACCTTGGCTTTTGAGACAGTGAGAGGAGACGAACCGATTACTCGGGGGAGGAGACTTTAAATGCCCAGGCACGCAGAGTTCTGCAAGTGTTTCGGAACTCTTTGACTGTGGAAGGAGTGTGAGAGGAGGTGGGGTCAGAATACTGACTTTTAGTCGTGCCGTGTTTGTGTGCATGTATGTGCATGTCCTCCGCTGCCTGCTGTATTAGAAATATCACTGATCTGGCACACTGATGGTAACTCTTTTAACTTCTTTATTGTGGTACCATAAACACAGCTTCACTGCCAACTGAAATGTTAACGCAGCCGTGTTCTTTGCCAGTGTTTTATGCAGAAAATCAAGTTGGAGAAAGGCAGGAATTCCGTTGAAATCTGTGCGTGACGATATTTACAGATTTTATCACGCTGAAATTTCTGCCAAGTTCAATTGTGAGAACATTCTGTCATGTTGTCAGCTGTAGTTTTGCTTTCACCCACCACAGTAGGATGTTTCTGGTTATGCGTAGGAACACGGAAGGTTCTGTCCCTGCCCTGATATGCCATGTCACACTCTGTGGTGTCAGATGAAGCGAGCGTGCAGTCACTTACCTCAGTGCTGGCTGGAGGAAGAGTACAAGGTTGAAACGCTTTGCGTAGCTCAGGGTCAAGGGATTCAGCCCATTTCTGGTCTAGTTTTGCTCTGTCATCACCTGCATTTGGGCAGTCATCTGCAGTGCAATTCAGTGCACCGTATTCATCGTAATGAACAATGCACTGTCCAATCGCCAGTCGCGATCCAGTTTTATGAAGCGCAAAAAAGTGCTGTGGGAGCACATCAAAGGATGAGAGAAACTCCAAAAGGAGCTCCTGAATACAGAGAGTCACAAACAGAAAACAAAAGGGATCAAAGATTGCAAAAGGAGTGATGTCACATATGGCACGAAAGATCCCAAAAAAAGACAATACCCATCACCGCCTCACCAGGCCCCAATTTTGATTTTTCAGGTCTGCTGTTAACTACTTTTGTCTCAGATTTCTGTGGTAACGCCAAGACCCCTATGTGCCTATGCCCCTGTGTGTGCTTACTGTATGTGTGTGTATGCATGTGTGTGTTTCAGCAGGGCGAGGCGGGCGGGGGCTGCAGTACCATGGCGTGTCCAGAGGAGGGTGAGGTGGAGGTGACCCGGGTCGCGGGGCTGATGCGGCGGCTCCATTCCCACGACGACGCCCCCCTGTCCCAGGATGAGCTGGACTCCCTCAAACAGAACAGCGGTGAGGCACCTGCTCTGCCGCTCTGCCTGAGCTCACTATTAAAAATGATAACCTGTGGCACCTATTGGGAGGAGAGAGTGCGGTGCAGTGGTAAGGAGCAGGGCTTGTAACACAGTGCTTGCTAGTTCGATTCCCAGGTGTAGTGCTGCTGTTGTGCCCTTGGGCAAGGTGAATTGTCTCAATAAATATCTCGCTGAATAAATAGATAACATGTAGAAGTTGTAAGCTACATAAGTAGCTCTGGATAAGAGTGTCTGATAAACTAATGTAATGTGTATATAATATGCACCAAGTACGTGCCCAGCATGGTCCATTATAGGGCTGAATGACACAAGCTTTGCACGTCCAGCCAAACATGTTCCCCTAGATGAATTTTGATTTGGTGAAACAACTGCTACTGTTCTATCAGTGTTATGACCACGCTGTTCCCCTTGAGGGAAACACTACACATCCCTTCCACGGGCGAAAGAACCAGCATCTGTGGAAAAAGAGGCAGGGTCGATTTCCTCTGCCTGTGGAGCTGGCGAGACGTGAGACATTGTTTGCCGGCGCCCAATGTGCCAATTCACAAACCCACGTGTACTAATGGCCGTGCAGCAGAGCGGTGAGGTCTGAGTGGGCGGTTCCCATGTTGCAGCCACCTTTCCCTTTGCTCCAATTAAATGCACCATGGAGTGTGGCCTTGTGCGGTTTACTGGGTATCACTTAGGTCAAATATATTCTATAAAGGTTTGGATAGTGGTGTCAAAGCAGAAGTATTGGCTCCTGATATTGAGGAGTTGGAGGCAGATTCTCCCATCATCTCTGTCTTTCCCAAAAGTTTCAGTTACTAACATATGGGAGTACTCCGGCTAATTTAAAGTTGGTTTTTCTTCTCTATCGACAATTAACAGTGGGTTATTTAAATGCAGAGGGAGACCATTGTTACGCGAGATTGGTGATAGAGCAGACAGCTCCACAGAGACTATACAATGTGACTACCTAAGCAGGGATACAAAGGCAGAAAAGTAATTAAATCACACACAATATTGACAAAAGAAGTCTGTAGTCAATAGATAGCATGTCAGACTTCATTTCAGCAGTTGGATTTCCTGGTGGTTTTTTGGGAAATGTTTATTTTGGGCTTTGAAGCTGTCTCATTGGGTTTCATCCAGTCTTCTGCTGTATTTCTGTGTGGTTTTATGGGCTAGTGAGGCAGACACTTCTACATTATGTTCCGTCACTGACCAGACCTTCATATATATGACCTGAGGTATTGCTCCCTTCCAGACACTTTTTGTCCCATTCAGCCTGGATACCCACTGGTCTCTGATCAGTTGTCAGAGATTATCTGGGGCAGAGAGATGAAGAAAAAAGGGTAGTATTGAATACAGTTTGTCTATTTTATACATCATTCTGGGTTTCTATCCCTGTAGCCTATGTTATTTGCTCTATATGGAATGTATCCTGTTAACCTAACAGTAGTCAGAGAAGTCAGAAGGAGGCCAGCTGATGATGTTGTACTCAGTGTTTTATAATGCCACAAAAGAAGATATGGGAGAATTTTGCCCTAAATCTGACCTTATTGTGGGTTTAGATACTGTTTTTGAATGCGGTGACGATGACTGCATATGCATGGACATGGGAAAGCACTGTATGGACAATAGTAAATGTTTTGGTGTTGTTATAGTGAACTCATTGCCAGCAGACTTCTTATTGGAGTACTTCTGCTTTAAATTACCGGTGTTAGCATATCTTAGCATGTAAGGCATTGGTCAGGTTTTCCATGAAGGAAATCTATCACAGCTTGAAGCAGGCAGGTGCCCTGCAGAGTCCAAGCATGAAAGGAGCCTGAACCTCTAGCCCGTGTTTTGACGGTCAGCGTCGGTGACCCGAATCTGTTTGCTTCCCCTTCCCAGAGGAGCGCCCCTTCCTGGTGATCCACCACCTGCACGCCGTGAGGGAGGGGGGCGTGCCGCTGCTCCTGCAGGGGGCGCCCATCACCTGCCGGGTGAACAGCACGGAGAGATACACCACGCGCTCCAAGGTGCGGTATGCATGGCTCCGGGGAAAGGGTGTGGGGTTGTGGAGGGTCAGGGTATCGGAGGTATTAAGGAGGTGTGGGGTAGGGGTTAAGGAGTTGGACTAATAACCTAAAAACTGAAGGTTCAGTTCCCAGGTGTGGAGTCATTGTTGTGCAAGGTACTTAAACCGAATTAGCGCAAGTGTCCGGGTGTGTAACTGGTTAACATGTAAAAAAATGTAATTTATGTGTGTTGCTTTGGAAGACAGTGTCTGCAATGCAAATAGGTAATGTAAAATATGTAATTTGACAGTGGGGTTTGAGGTTGTGGGGTCTGGGATCTGGGATTGCTGTGTGTGTGTGTGTGTGTGTATGTGTGTGTGGGGGGGAGTAATTGGTGTATGTAACTGGTGTAGAATTTAGTCAGCATATATTTACTGCAGTGTTGTGGATTCATCAATGAGCAGTTTGATGTAGTGTTAAGAAGCAGGGCTCATAACCTAAAGGTTGCCTGTTCAATTCCCCACGAGGGCACTGCAGCTGTACTCTTGGGCAAGGTACTTAACCCACAATTGCTTCAGTAAATATCCAGCTCTATAAATGGATAAAATTGTAACCTATTGTATGTAAGCCCCTCTGGATGAGAACATCTGCTAAATGACAATAATGTAATAATCATTGTTTGCCATAACACAGACAGGTCACATGAGAACTAAACAGAAAGATTCAAATATCAGGCTAACAGAGATCCACTAACTACGTCTACTCTACGTCATTCTAAGTCTGAGTTTAGTGGATCAGTCTGAAACAGCTGCAATTAGCAGCTAGAATTGAATATCAACAGTTAACCAAATTTCCAGTATACTATTCCTTCTGAATTATGTTGTTATTGTTGTGTGGGATGAAAAATTGGATACACAGTATGACTATTAAAAAGATGTCTTTGTGGTTTTCAGTGATATTTGGGCCTTCCATGATATCATGAGAGATATCTTGCTTTGTGATGCAGGCTGACCAATGTGAAACCAGTGATGCTATAAACCACCACATTACACGTAATGAGGCTAACCGATACCAAACCCACAATGCCAAATGACCCAGGCCTCACACAGGACAGAGCAGGGACTGTTGCTAATTTTGCAAGCTGGGATTGCACCCTGTGTAACAGGGTTATTGGAAATGAGTCCCGCTGTGTTGCAATCTAATTTCTGGAGTGCGCAACATCCTCCCCTCTACCTCATCCGCGCCACCTGTAACAAGCAAGCATGTGCTGGCGTGAGTGCATGTCTGTGTGTGTTTTTTTTTTCTCCACGTCTCTCTCTCTGTCTCTCACTTCCTTCCTCTTCATGTCTCTCTCTCTCACCCCTCTCCCTGTCTCTCCCTCTCTCCCAGGTGCGTGTCTGTACTCTCTACACGGTCCGTCTCGTACACGGCCAGTTCTGCTGGACGGTGAAGAGGAAGTACAAGCACTTCCAGGAGCTGCACCGTGACCTGTACAAGCACAAGATCCTGCTGAACTTCCTGCCCCTGGGGAGGTCAGACACACCCCCCCCCCGCCCCCCCCATCGGCCCAGGCCCTCGTCAGTCTCGCTGCCATTGCAAAAGCCACTTCTGCTATCGCTGCGGTTTCTGCTTGTATTAGCGCCTACGCGAGTTCACTTTCACTTCTGCTGTCGTAGCAGCGGACGATGGCAGCAGCTTAGGGCTTGTCTCACCAAGTAGCCTGCATTAAAAGGCATTTGCCCCCCCCCCCCCGCCCCCCGGCCCCTGCTGTCTGGTCCACTCCCTCCCCCTCCCTGCTTTACCTTCTCCCTCTGACTTCTCACCATTGTGTTCTGCATTCCTCCACCACCCCCCTCTCTCTCTCTCCTTCCCGCCCCTTCGCCTCCGTCTCTCTCCTCACTCCCTCTCCATTCCCCATCCTCTCCCCCTCTCTCTCTTTCTATATCCCCCTCTCTCCCTCTTTCATCCCTCTCTCTCTGCCTTGTTGCAGATATGCTCTCCAGAGGCAGCAGCTGGGTGCGATGACAGAGGAGATGCCCTCTCTGCACGGAGCTGAAAGAGTCAGAAGGGCATCCAGCAAGCCGGTACTATACATGAACACACACGCATGCACACACACGTGTAAACACACACACACACACACTTGCATATGCACGCTGACACACTCCCACATACTCACATGCCTACACATATAATTATCTCCTTGTGATTCTTTTTCATCAGACTGTCAGGGGTGTGTTTGATTGTTCTGTCTGTATGGATGTGTGTGTGTGTGTGTGTGTGTGTGTGTGTGTGTGTGTGTTTGTTTGTGTTCCTGAGGCTCAGATGCTGTGGTCTCATCTGCGTCTTTGATGTGCTGCAGAAATACCTGGAGGATTATCTTAATGGGCTGCTAGAAAACGACTTCTGCAGGAGCTACCATGGAATGGTGAGTGTGCCATCTTTTCCCGCTGCACTGCAGACTCAGAGCTACCCACATGTCCTCTGAAGCCTGCGGGAAAATCCACTAATAACCGCGTGAATGCTTTGATTAAGAGTGTTATTATTGGCACCTGAGATACATGAAATGCCATTACAGCACAGACACACTAGGGGTGGTCTTGAGTATAGGTTGTTTAGGTCATCCTTGTTTGTTTCATGCCTCAAGGCTAACAGAGGCATTAAACTGGTGGAACGGGAATGTGTGCTTGCCAAAGGGCCATTTCACCCTCTTCCTTTCATGTTAAGTTTAGAATAAACCAGATTTCACATACAGACAAATGCATGTATGTATCATAAGGTAAAGGACTTGCTCAGCTAAGGGAGGTAATCGGGAGCCTCAGAAACAGGGTAATCTTCCAAAAAGGCAGGTATTTATTAACATCAGGTGTAGTGGAACTGTAGAGGTGAGAAAATGGGTACAGTGACATAAACAACAACACATAAACAACAAAAGAAAACGCAAAATTAAGTTGCAAAATTAATACTCAGAATGCAGATAAAATCACTAGAGCAGTGTCAAAATACTAGCTAACATTACAAATACTCAGTTGTTCACAAGGGCAAATCTCGCAGCAAAACTGCTCTCAGTCACACTGTCAGGGTGCTGGTGCTAAGCTGCATCATCACTGGATGAATATTAAAATGCGACAGCTATAAGTGTAATATGTGAATTGGGTATTATAGTTTTACTTTGACTCTGAGAAATTTCGGCTCCTGATCACTCACTCTGGTTGTACCAATGTTGCCAGGTTCTCTTTTCCAGACTTTCACACACTCTCTCTCCCTCTGTCTTACACACACACACACACACACACACACACACACACACACACACACACACACTAGCACACTCACACACATCTGTGCTCTGATTGCAGCTGGAGTTTCTGGATGTCAGTCTGCTGTCCTTTGTCAAAGACCTGGGGCCCAAAGGCTTGTAAGTGGGCGTGTGTGTGTGTGTGTGTGTGTGTGTGTGTGTGTGTGTGTGTGCGTGTGTGTCTGTATGTATACTTATATGTATGTGTGTGTTTGTACGTGTGTGTGTTTACAGTGACTTATGCACAGGCATGTTGCTATGTGTGCTTGCTATGTGTGCTTGTGTGTGTGTCTAAAGTACCAGTGTGTATGTGTTTTTTTTTCCATGTTTTTGTGTGCGTGTATGCACATGTGAGACTGTGTGAGCGTGGGTCTGTGCATTTGTTTGTGTACTTGTGTATGTGCACATGCATGTGTGTACTTTTGTGTGTATGTGTGCATTGTGTGTATGTGTGTGTATGTATACATGCATGCATGTGTGTATGGGTGTGTACATGTGCCCATGTGTATGCTTTCATGCATGTGCGTGTATGTGCATGCGTGTGCTTGCATGCATATGTGTGCACGCCTGCATGCGTGTGTGTATGAGTGCAGTAGCAGTGTGTGCCTGTTTTAGGGAGGGCTACATTCTGAAGAGGTCAGGAGGGCATCGCATCCTGGGCCTGAACTGCATCGGTCACCACCAGTTCTGCTTCCGCTGGTCGCGCCGCTGGCTGGTGGTCAAAGACTCCTTCCTGCTCTACATGAAGAGGGAGGCGGGAGTCATCTCCTTTGTGCTGCTCTTCGACCCCGAGTTCAAGGTCCTGGTGGGCCGCTGCTACACCGACACCAAGTATGGAGTTTGTATCCAGAACTTCACAAGGTGGGCCCACCGACAGACACTGCACTGATGGACCTGTGCACAGAATGAATTATGCCTATACACTGCTATAAATGCTTTCTGTGCATGTTTGTGTCTGTTCCTGTGTGTGTGGGTGTGTGTATTCCTGCTTGTGCATGTGGGTATGTGTGCGCATGTGTCTCTGTACATGTACGTGTCTCTGTGTGTATGCGCATGTGTATGTGCGTATGCGTGTGTCTCTGTGTGTATGCGCACGTGTATGTGCGTATGCGCGTGTCTCTGTGTGTATGCGCATGTGTATGTGCGTATGCGTGTGTCTCTGTGTGCGTGCACATGTGTATGTGCGTATGCGTGTGTCTGTGTGTGTGTGCGCATGTGTATATGCGTATGCGTGTGTCTCTGTGTGTATGCGCGTATGTGTCTCTGTGTGTATGCGCATGTGTACGTGCGTATGCATGTGTCTCTGTGTGTATGCGCGTGTGTATGTGCGTATGCGTGTGTCTCTGTGTGCGTGCACATGTGTATGTGCGTATGCATGTGTCTGTGTGTGTGTGCGCATGTGTATGTGCGTATGCGTGTGTCTCTGTGTGTGTGCGCATGTCTCTGTGTGTATGCGCATGTGTACGTGCGTATGCATGTGTCTGTGTGTGTGTGTGCATGTCTCTGTGTGTATGCGCATGTGTACGTGCGTATGCATGTGTCTCTGTGTGTGTGCGCGTATGTATGTGCGTATGCGTGTGTCTCTCTGTCTGCAGGACCCTCATCATTAAGTGCAGCAGTTACAGACAGGCTCAGTGGTGGAGCCATGAGATCAACAGACTGGCAGAGCCATGTGACTTCCTCAAGACGCACCGGTTCGAGGGCTTTGCCCCGCCCCGGGAGGACACTCTCACCAAGTGGTGAGGATCGAGGGCGGGCATAAGGGGGGTTACGGAGGGAGACATCACTTCCTGTTTTCAGAGAGGAGGGGATATAGGGATGAAGAAAGGCTTAGAGGGAAAAGTGGAATTGGAAGATTTAAGAAATTCTGAGAAAAATGGACCTCCGATGTGTTTAGTGAGCATAAATACCATTCCATGTAACCACTAGCTCCATTGTGCCATTTTTTAAGTTTTGCCTGTTGAACTCACGCCAGGTATGGATCTGTTGGTTAGGTGATTTACAGGACTGTATGGGTTGACTTGCATGTTGATTGACAGATATTTGTGTTGACTGACAGGTATGTGAATGGCAGTGGCTACTTTGCAGACTTAGCTGATGCTCTGGAGCAGGCCAAGGAGGAGATCTTCATCACAGACTGGTGGTAAGTCCCATATTCTCACTGCCTGACAACAGAATCCACACCCGTAATGCACATATTGTACCTTGTGTGTTAAACACATTTTCCATTGTACTACATTGTTAAAGGCCATTAACTTAGAGGGACTAAGTTAGGGAAGACAAAGGGACATCCAAAAGTCTAAGAAGATATCTTAGCACAGTGTGCTTTAATCAAGGGAATATGGGGTTGCTGAGAATATTAACCCCAAGGAATGTCTGAGGTTGTACAGACATAAATCAGTCAGGGGCTGTCCACATGGTTTGGGTCAACACTGGAAGGTTAACCTTTCTGAAAATCTCAACGGCAATCTCAAATGTAATCTCTTGTTCTGTACCCAGCAGTAAGGTTAGTAGGTAGACGTGTGGAGGTGTAATTGAAGCTGTGTGCCTTTGCAAAGCACAAGTAAGAAAGAGTATGCCACAGGTCATGTTTTTTAGTCTTCACACAAGCTGTCACTGCATGCAGAGGTGTAAAGCCATTCACTTTTTAATTGAACTGTTGATGCTCCTTTGGTTTTTGGTGTTGAAATTGAGTGTACATCATTTCATTATTCTCCTTTTTCAGCCTCCAGTTCTCAGTATCCGTTGTGAGGCTGGTCACACACACGTGCGCACACACACACACACACACACACACACGCATAGGTATATGTATGTGTATACATGTATGTATTACATATAAGACATGGGCCAGAAAAGTAGTCTATAGCAAAGAATAGACTATATCTATAGCAAAGAATAGACTATATAGCTCTGTGTATAGCTGTTGTATAGCTGTATTTTGTTGTACAGCTTACTCTGTCATAAAGTGATCAAGATCATATTATGGAAAGAGTGATGATAATGTGATTTGCAAATGCAGTTTGCTGCAGTCTGCGGTAAGAAAGTGAGTCAGAGCAATGCATCCTGGGTTTTAGACAGTGAGCCTGGCACAGGTTACAAAACCACAAATTTGCTCATGCTCTCAAGTTAGCAAAAACTAATGAAGAATCTCTCAGTGAGACCTATTGTAAAAATGGTGAAGAACTGTTAAAATGTTAAAATATTATTTTTCTATGTTGAAATCTTTAGTTAATGAGTTATCCAGTTTGTTGATGAATTACCTCATTAGCTTATTACTATCTTACGAGAAGACAGTGTAACAAAATGTGGGCTGCTTTTCGGAGAAGCGGCCAAGGTGCATGTGTCCTTGGCAAGCCTCTTGTTTTTGGCTGATTATTAAAAGTCAATCTGACAGTTTTGTTTGTGAGGCCAGACAGGAGCACCGGACTCGAAATTTAGCACGTCACATGGTTCTGGTCTGGTATCACGTGGCTGCAGGTCTGTGTCAGCATGTTTCAGTGTCATGACCTGTTCTCTCTCCCCTAAAGGCTCAGTCCTGAGATTTTCCTGAAGAGGCCGGCCACAGACAGCTACTGGCGCCTGGACCAAATCCTCAAACGCAAAGCAGTAGGAACCATTTGCTTTGTCCTTGTCCTCCCTTCAGGTTTTTTAGCTTCCCTGTCTTCTCTTTTTTTAACTCTGAAATGATCTCTGCCTGGCCCTCTCTCTCTTTCATCCTCTTGCTTTCTGTCTCCACCTCTCTTTCCTTTGATATGTAAAGATATTAATCCTGTCCCCCTCCACACCTCCTCACTGCGTCCTCTGCCGTTCCCGCCCCTCTGCTGCCCCCTGCAGGAGCAGGGAGTGAAGGTCTGCGTGCTGCTGTACAAGGAGGTGGGGGTGGCCCTCGGCATCAACAGCGACTACAGCAAGAGGGCCCTCATGAACCTGCATCCCAACATCAAGGTCAGATATCCCACAATGCACTGCCAATCCACGTAACAAACAAAGGTTGCCCCTCACCAGGGGGTCGGGAGTCGTTCCCAAAAACCTCTTCTTAAAAACACATTCATGTGTCCTGCCAGTGGTGGTTATTTATTCAGTAAGAAACCTGCACCCACTCTGTCTGGAAGTACATTGCATAAGTATGGTCCTGAGGCAGCCAGGGCTTTGGTCAGCAAATCCCAAGACAGGTTTTTATCATTGTCAGCTGTGTGACGTACCTTCCTCTAAATGCATTCAAACAAAATATATACACAGCACATTGTGTCAAAATGTGTGTGACTCGGTCTGTCTTTTCATTAATAAATTCATGTTTGTCTACTACATTACTGAGCAGACTCCTTTATAATGCCCATGGAGAGGCTGGCTGACAGTTCTCACAAAAAAGAGCAAATGTTCAAAAAGCAATAATTTATTTTTTAAAAACCAGCAAAGAAAAAGAACCAGGCTGAGCGCACAACCAGCTGAAACAAAGTGAGCTTCCTGCATTCCAGCCATGCACCTGTATATAATATACCTTTAATTAGGCAGGTGTTGCTTATTAACCGATGGCTGGTTGTCTACATGCATAATAATGACAATTACAATTAAACAATTAACCTGTTTGGGATGAAGCTGATGGTATGAGATCTGGCTATTGCAAATGTAGTACACTGAAAAACAAAGCATCCTTAACATAAAATTCAGACTTTAAACAATAAGAAAACAAGATCAACACCTCATTAACAAATTTCAGCAGTTTTTGAGACAGCTGAAGGGTACTCCTTTACAATGCCTGGTGATTTATAATGCATTCAACTCAGCATATACTGTAACCCTTTTTTCACAACTGGATTTGAACAAATTAAAGGTAAAATACTTTATTCAGGGGAGACATAGCAGTGTGTCACCTGAGAGAAGGTCATGAGCGCAGTGCCCATATCAAGCACTGTTCTGCACTGTCCTTGGTTACACTGTATTTTTGTTCCAAGTGTTGCAAGTGAAATTCACTGTACACACACATGATTAGAGCAAAGGAGGGTCACCTGTGTTTTGGACAGCCTCACAAAGTTTGAAAATCATCTGTCAGTTGTTGAAATGGCTATGTTCTGTGAGATAGGAGTCAATGCAGAGTGAGAATTGGTCATGGTAAGCTTTCCCTTAAAACAAGCTATGATTGATTGTTTTAATCTCCCCCCCCCCCTTTCATTCATCTCTACACCATCTTGTTCCCCGCCTATCCTCTCTCCCTCCCTACTTTCCGCCATCCTTGCTCTCTGCTCTCCTTTTCCCAGGTGATGCGACACCCCGACCATGTAGCCTCCGTCGTCTTATTGTGGGCGCACCACGAGAAGATGGTGGCCATCGACCAATCGGTGGCCTTCGTGGGCGGGCTCGACCTGGCCTATGGGAGGTGGGACGACAGCCACTACAGGCTCACTGACCTGGGAGCCCCACAGACGCCCAATCATGATAAAGAGGCGGGGCCAGATGTAAGCGCTGATGAGTATCAAAGGGAACAAAATGATCGTGTGTTTCTTCCCGGTCAAGCTACAAAAATTCTCTAATTTAAATCATTTAAAGAGGAAACAAAATGCTCATACATGCTGTATTGATTTGTTAGATGATGTTCCGTTTTCTACAGCATTACAGGTCATTGATTGGAAGCTCCCTCAGACTATTATTTTCCTTTTCAGTTCCTCTTTAAAAAATCCTGTGTGCAGCCATTGCTGTGAACAGTGCGTGTGATTTGCTCAGTCATGCATTTCCCTGGGTATATGTACAGATATATAAAAATACAGTTATATATATGTACGTATATGTATGTACATGCATCGTGCAATAGTATAAGCAAACATTGTGTATTTTCGGTCTCCTCCAGGATGGTGGTGACACTGTAGACAGTGGAGCAGGCTATCAGCCTCTTGCAACAGAACCAGAGCCAATTGACCCGGAGGACCTGAAGGGCAACACTCGCTTTTGGCTGGGCAAAGACTACAGCAACTTCATCAATAAGGACTGGGTTCAGTTAGACCATCCTTTTGAAGGTACGCATTCACACATGCAGGCACTCTCATCTGTGAATGTTGACTCAATGTCAGAAATCACCTTGATGAAGACTTTCATATCACCACAGCAACCCAAGTTAGCCCCCCCCCCCCCCCCCCCCCCCTTGCCCTCTCCTTTACTGTGGCTTATGTGCTGTGGCCTATTTGGCAAAGACCAGCTTGGTTCATGTATAGTAGCATCATGCTTGGTAGCACCATGACCCACACCAATAGGCATAATAGTCTAATCAAAAGTATACCTAAGGTGAATTTTTTTGAGTGATTGTGATTGGTTTCTTTGTTAAGTTGTTTGATTAATAGTTGTATGACTGTTTACACAGTACATTTTGGGTTTTTTTGTCCCCCTCAGACTACATCGACCGCTCTCAGGTGCCCCGCATGCCCTGGCGGGACCTGTCCACAGCACTCCATGGGAAGGCAGCCAGAGATGTTGCCCGACACTTCGTCCAACGCTGGAACTTCACCAAGGTCAGGGGGTTAAAGTTTATCAGTCCAATGTACCTCGCCACAAATTCGTGGTTGAGGCACTTAAAGAGAGGATGACCAGGAAATAAGACACACAAACTCCACAGCCGGTCTCAGAGAGGGTTTTATCTCACCTTCAATGCTGTAGAAACAAAATATTACATTATTTATTTCCTTACTTTATCCTGAAGATGTAAATTATTAAAATAGTGTCGATTTTTAGGAGTTTAATATTTTACTGGGATACAACAGCCTTCCGCCTATTAGGATTCTATTCAGACACCTTTGAGTGAAAGCTCCAGCTCCCACCCTGGCCACCAGCATGAGAAGTTGTGTTCTATAAAGTAAGACTGAAATGCACCTTTATACATGAAGAGATACCCATTTTGTACATGGGTGTAGAGGGTCTAGAATATCATAAAACTGAAGTTTTTCCTGCTCGTGTGAAGTTCTGTATAACTGCAGCACAAACATTTGATTTCTTCCACAGTACTTGCATTGTTTAGAGTCTGGTACTTTTAAAAAGCTGGTGAGGAAGAAGGCTGCTTTTATTTGTCATATCCTGCAGGCAGATATATGAAGGTGTAAGATAGTGTGACCGTCCTTTAGCACCCCTCCCCACCCTCCAAACACAGAAACTCAGGTTCCAACCAACAGAAGTAATATACAAGATATAACATTTTACAACACTTGCACTGTGTAGCTGTAACACTTGCATACTTTATGTTTACTCTACAGGGTAATATGGCACTTTGACATTAAAATGTTCTGTTGTAACATGTAGTAATGTAATGTACTGTCTGTACTCTTGTTCATATGGCCTTATTGTAATTCTTATTCTGTAGTCACTGGTTATTATCGTACTTGCATGGGTTGACAAACTGTATGTTCAGATGTGGTCTGTCCTTGCATGTACTGTTGTTCATATGGCCTGCTTGTATGCACTATTGTACATGGCTCTGGATGCATATGAATGTACCGGTCCCTCTCTCTGCCTCTCGCTGCTCTTGCATTCTCTGTTGCACTTACTGACTTACTGACTCACTCACTCACTCACTCATTCTGTTACGCATGTCATTCTGGCAGATCTTTAAGAACAAGTACAAGGACGACTTCTACCCCTGCCTGCTTCCCAAATCCCACAGCACAGCAGACCAGTTGCCCTTCACCATCCCAGGGTCCCAGAAGGCCTCAGTACAGGTAAGGGAGCCCAGCAGACATACTGTAAATGATCATGAATAAATGAAATTTGTGTAAACTGTACAAAACTGGTACAACAGCAGTGTTAGACCTGAGAGTGGAGCACACTGCTCCAACCCGCTGGGAACATACACACTGCCCTGGACAAAACAGTAAATCTCTGTGCACCAAAGTGCGGTATTTGCACATACGGTGTTATGTGATATGCATTTGTGCATGTGGTGAGTTATGTAAAGATTTGTGAGCTGCGAGAAGATTTTTGTCATAGCACTCAAATCCTGTTACAGTGCATTTTAGCGTTGTGGTTCCACAAAGCAATTGACATTATCCGCTGTAGATGTTTCCCGCTGGTGTGTAAGAATGTAGCTGATGTTTCAACACCATATTCAAAACCATAGTCCTTGTAAAAAAGCCTCCTCAGCCACCCCTAACCCCTCCTTGATGCTGCTGTTGTACATTCTTACACTCGCATACCTGGCATTGCTGGCAGGGGCCCATCGGGGATCGCAACACACTGACACATTCTCTTCGCGTATGCCCCCCTACTCCCTCCCTCCTCCTCTCCCCCTCCCTCCCTCAGGTGCTGCGGTCCGTCGATCGCTGGTCGGCTGGGACGTGCGAGAGTTCCATCCACAATGCCTACATCCACACCATCGAGAACAGCGAGCACTACATCTACATAGAGGTGCGGACACAGCCACCACCGGGATGCTGTAACAAGCTAAAAAACTGACACACAGACACAGAATTACAGTATCTGACTGAAACGCTGACTCAGTGAGGGGCACACACTACAGAACCTGACTGAAACACTGACTCAGTGAGGCACAGACACAAAAGCACCAGATTGAGACGTGACTGTACTCTCCCTGACTCTCAACGTCTGTCAGTCTGTCCTACTAGGGTACAAAATCCAACTGACCATATGGACTAACCCACCAGCCCATGCTGAAATGACTTGCATTTACTGCTGTGGACATACGATGTGAAAATCTGTGTCAGAGGAACTGTTTTGAGCCCTGTTACACAGAGACATTACTGCACCAGAATGAAACCGTGGTACTTTGTCACTACAACACACTCAACACATACAGTACACTGGCTGGCCCTCACTGACACACGGCCACTGTGACCCAAACACAAACCGATTACTCTGCGATGCGCAAACTGGCGGGCGACTGTCATTGCGCTGTCTTGCCTTTGCCAGTATGCAGCACATTTCATTTTGGAAGTTATTATTTTGTCCAAAATTTGACAGTCATGGAGTTGGAAGGGGGTCACTGATAGTGGAGTGACCCCTGCTGTCTGTCGCTGTGCCTGCAGAACCAGTTCTTCATCAGCTGTGCAGACGGGAAGACTGTCCACAACAAGATCGGGGATGCCATTGTGAACAGGATTCTGCGGGCCCACAGGTCTGTCCGTCTGTCCGTCTGTCCGAATGACTGTCTCTGTCATCACCGCATTGTTTTCCTTACGCACTCACGCATTGCTTGTTCAGCTCGGCGCAGTGTACATTTAGATTAGAGAGGTGGCTGTCAGCAGGTTTACCCGTGTGGGTCACATGTGCATCCCTGAGTGCGTAATGTGGGAGGAGTCCACACGCTTCCATTCTGTAACAATGCTTAGTCGCTTTTGTTGTGATGCAGCACAGAATAGGTACAGAAGGTATAATGGCTAGTAGAATATACAGTACCAGCTCTCCTGTGGTAGGCCGCCATTGGCCTCTCTCTGCAGCATGCCGCATGGGTTGCAGCTTGCTGCAGAGTAGGGCTGGGCGATATGGACCCAAAATCATATCTCGGTATTTTTAGGCTGAATGACAATACACGATATATATCTCGGTATTTTCTATGAAGTGGCCTAAATGTTCAGTTGTAAGTAAAAGCCACATGTGAGATGTCACAAGCACTTTTATTAAAACAGACTGTGATCAAAATAAAATGCAAAGACAGGGTTTCCTTATACAGCTGCAAAACATATAAATGAAAAATCATGTAAAATAAATAGCCTATATTAAATAAAAATAGGCTTATCTCTGAGAATGCTCCTTCAGTTGTTTTCAACAACAATAACAGACTGATTAAAATAGAGTACAATTACAGAATAGTAAACAGAACAAAAATAACAGGCCTACCCTGTTTGAAAATATACAGCTGCTCAATATATCAACATGTACATGAAAAAATATATAATAAATAAATAAATAAATAAATAAATAAATAGCCTGTATTAAATAAAATAGTGTGTGTTGGTAGCACTTTCTGATAAGGTAATTCAGACTATCAGAACATTCTATAGTTACATCCTGGTAGTCTTTCCTGATAAGGTTTAGAATATCAAAATATGCTACTTAAAGTTTTACATTGGTATTGATTAGAGTGTGTTGATGGACAAACTAGACTACTGTGATGGATAAATTGTAAGTAGGGTATGCCTATTATTAAAATTTACTTGACAGCATTTTCAAAATTGCTGTTGGATGAATTAATGAAAACAATAATGTAATTAGCTTCGAACCACCAAGGTAAAAAAGAATTACTGACCTTGTTTGGCTTCTAAGGTAGCACAACCTACTTGCGGTAGTATTTTGTGATAGGGTAGCAAAGATCGATAGATATGATGTTCTGCCAATTTTTGCATCCTCATCAGATTTTGCTACCGGTCGCAGGAATTTATAGCGTAGTCTATAAACTATTCCTACCTTGTCAAAAAATGCTACCGAAAGGCAGTAACTTTCACATGATTTTGACGTGTTATAGAAACAGTGACATTAGTGATAGGAAGCACATGTTGATAAGTCACACGTTAGTAAAGTCAGTGTAAGATAACTAAATTGTGTAAATTGTGTCAAAGTAACTGTATTTGCCTATTTGTAAATCCACCCTCCCCAAAAAAAGAGAAGGCTTGGTAACGATCGGTAGGACCATTTCATAACTTTGGTTTGATTTTCATAAATAATTTTGGGTGTTCTGTCATTTTGTCCTACCTTGTTGAAATGTCCTATCTGCAGCCATCGATCTTTGCTACCCTAACTTGAAATACTACCACAGGTAGCCTACCCTAGGTTGCGTACCATTTTTAATAGGCAACAAATGGATCTTGTCAGAAAATGCTACCAACAAGATATTATACTTATCATATTTAAAATATCTAAAATGACAAAAATAGTCTAAAATGACCTTAGAAGAAAATTATACCATCATACAACGACTGGTAGTATATTTCGATAGTGTAGACACACTAGTGTAGAAAATGCAACCAGTGTGACCACACAGTCACATAAACGTAAATATTGCATAATATGTCAAAATGTGTAGACATATGACGGAGAAACATTAGATAGCTAGATAGATAGTAAAGTAGTAACTAGCTATCTAACAAACCATTGTTTAAAAATAGCAAATGAGTGAGTGGGCTACATTTCCAAAAACGTACCTACATTTCTAAAGACCATCTCTACCGTCAGAGGAAGCAAAAAATTATGGGCGGGCATTTGGTACTGTCAGCTGTACCGTATTTGCATGCCTACACATGCACACTACCTGCTGGTTGCACGTTCTGATGTGTTGCAAAAAGTGATAGGACACCTGGTTTGCGCGCAGAGGCAGAGGGAGAGTGGGGGCGGGGGTTGTGCGGAGAGTGTGAGAGAGGAGAGATGCAAACACTGGCACGGCTTTATGGGAGAAACGGGTTATGTAACGCAACATCAAACTATATTGATATAAACGGTATTGTCTCATCCTATATTGCGTTTGAAAATATATCGATATACCTTAAAAAGTCGATATACCGGCCAGCCCTACTGCAGAGTATCCAAGAACCAGAGATATGGGGCAGGGTTTAGACTGAAGCTCTTGGTCTCCCTGTTGTCTTGTCTCCCTCATCTGAGATTGCATCTCTCTTCCCCTCTCTCTTTCCCTGTCTTCTCTTCTCCCTCTCTCATACGTACACACAGTGAACAGAAGAAGTACCGCGTTTTTGTGGTGGTCCCCCTACTTCCTGGGTTTGAGGGTGACATCAACTCAGGGGGTGGAAATTCCATCCAGGCCATCCTCCACTTCACCTACAGGTGAGAGTCTGGCCAAAAATACCACAAAGAAATATTATATTAGAATGTATTGTCAAGAATAAAGTATTACATTTGTTTAAGGGAAGCAGATAAAAAAACGCTCCAACTTATAGTAAGGAGCAGGACTAGCAACCTAAAGGTTGACGGTTCGGTTCCCAAGTGAGGCACTGTTGTTGTACACTTGAGCAAGGCACATAACCCATATTGCTTTAGCAAATATACAGCTGTGTAAGTGGATGATACGTATTGTGTGTTGGGCTGGATGATGTTGTTACGGATCTTGTGTGTGTTTCAGAACCATGTGCCGAGGGGAGTTCTCCATACTTGCCAGACTAAAGGAGCAAAGTGAGTATATGCTTGTGCTCCTGCTGTTTCAGTCTTAGACTAACCTGCTGCCTGCCTGTTTGTCTGTCTGTGTCTGTGGGCTTCGCTCAACCTGAGGAGTTTCCATCTGTCTATGCCTGCCTCCGCTTTTCCCTCTTAGTGTTTTATTGTTGTGTATCTTCTCTGTGTGTGTTTCAATGGATGTCTCACATACAAAAGATTCTACACCAACTGGATCTCTAGACATGATGATTTTGTTCTCGGAGCCAAGGAATTTGCACAGATCTATATGCCAAAAAAGCATATAGAATGAAATTGCTTCACCTCTAATGAACGTGAAACTGATCTATCTGATGAGTAACTTGTAAACACACCTGATATGGTCACTGTGAATGAGAGCCAAGAGGAAGTGTATGTGAGTGAGAGTAGCTTTTTGTTTGATTTGTATGTGGAGCCAACATTTGTTTAAAAATTTGAAAAGTATCAGTCTTTGGGACACAATAGCAGGACGGTGAAGTTGCCAGTTATTCATTTTAATAATTGGTACTTTGGGCCATTTCCACAGGAAGCCTGACCACATGGAAGAGATGGTGCAATATGTACTACTTAGCACAGGATAAATAATAAATAATACATAAAGTGTCATTTACTTGCTAACAGACACAGGAAAACAGGATGTCAGCTTCTATGCATCCTATATTTGAGTCCATCTCCTGAACTTGTATGTTGTATGAATCCGAATCATTGTGGGCTCGGATAAAGCGCTCAAATGTACTGTCTCAGCTTGCATTGTTGGTGAAGTCCCCCCTCTGTGTTGTTCTCATTGGCTGTACCTGTCTGTCAGTCACTGTGTGATGCCAGGATGTCTGTCCCTCTCCCAGTACAGGACCAGTGGAGTGATTACATCTCCCTGTGCGGCCTGCGCACCCACTCCCAACTGTCCCGTTCCCTGGTCACCGAGCTCATCTACGTCCACAGCAAGACCCTCATAGCCGACGACCGCCGCTACATCATCGGTGAGGCGTGGCTATCATACTTTTAGTCACTGGTGAGGGGTGAAAACTGATCACAGCCATCAATTTAACATTATTATCCCACCCACAGTCATCAATCTGGGATGAACAATCACCAGTGAGGATAATGAATTGTTGAGTTTGCCTGTTGCTTGCTCATAAGCATCCATTACCCTGACTGAATCAATACAATTCACATTTTAAAAGCACACATTTATAGTACCTCTCTTGGATAGTACTTTTAATATTGAAAAAAACATTTAGGGTCTAATGATTATACGGGAGATGTTTAAAGTGCATCCCCCCTACAGTCTGTCTCTGGAACTGCACTTGTATTTTCCTTGAATGCTGTAAGATCGTTGCAATTTACAAGAATTTGGGGAGGTTCTGGGAAAACATCCATTTTTTCCTGCCTACATTGTATCACTTACCAACAGTTTTACACTGTTGCACAGGATTAGGTGGAGCATGCTCTGCAAAGGATTTATTCCATTGCCTTCTGTTAACCAGATGGTATTATCCAACAAGAAATCCTGCATATAATTTTTCATTTTTCACAGTCTGTAATCCATTCATATTATAATGGTGCACCTGAGGTGATGTTTTCTGCTTGGGGGAACAACAGGATTATTACTCTTCCATGTTTCTAACCAGCGGGTTTAGCGTCCTAAGAACCACTCCAGACTACTACATCTAACCCCTACTCTCTGCCCTTAGTCTGACCTTAATCCAATTACAGGCCCTTATCTGGAGTGTCTGCGTCCAGCGTTAGGATGAGGTCAAAAGTTTAACTCACCCTGTCCATGTCTCCTTTCCTTCCCGTCCAACCCTCACCTTTTTCCTGTTCTGCTCTGGCCATAATGCTGCGTACCCATATTTCCTGACTATTCGCCAAACCCGCCTATCCCCCCCCGGACTGCCTGCCCCTGTGCCCCCCGCCCCTCCCTCCCCCAGGCTCGGCGAACATCAACGACCGCAGCATGTTGGGGCAGAGGGACAGTGAGCTGGCGGTGTTGGTGGAGGACACGGAGAGGGTGGAGTCCCGCATGGGGGGTGAGGAGTACCAGGCGGGGCCTCTGACGCTCGCCCTGCGCAAGGAGTGCTTCAGGTCAGGGGTCATATGGACGCACGCTTGCACACGAAGCAGTCTCATGCCACCACACTTACACGCGTGCATACAGTTGCAGGCATGCACACACTTGCAGATGCACACACGCACACGGTATGCACACACGATCGCCTGCTATTCTGAAAGAATTAAAACATTCTGCCATTCTTAAAAGAGCTATCTTCCACTGTGGCAACTTGTACATCATATAATAGCAATACTTGCAATAATTCCATATATAATTTTTTATATATATTTTATCATATTTTCTGAATTTTTTGAAGTGTAATAATATATACAATGTTATGCTGAAACAACAATAATGATACTACGCTATACTAGTGTACAGTTGTTTCACTAGCCTGAGCAACTGGTGTGTTATAACTCCCATTAAGATTATGTACATGTTCTTTTTTTCCCCACAGAGTGCTCTTGGGGGCAGATTCTGAACCCTGCATCAACATCCAGGACCCAATCAGTGATGAGTTCTTCCAGGAGGTGTGGAACAAGACGGCAAAATCAAATGCCAATATTTATGACACGGTGAGAATGGAGCTCTCTTATGAGAGAGATGGGCGCACGCACACACACACACACACACACACACACACACACACAATAGTGTGTATTATTAACACATCCTAGCACCCCCTTCTACTCTAAAGCTTTTACCAACTCTTCCATCAACCCCTACCTTCTCCTCTACTCCTCCCTACTTCCCTGCCTCTCTGCTCTTCTATACTCATCTTTCCTCTCTCTCTTCCCTCTCTCTACTCCACCAGTTGAGTTTAATTCAAATGGCTTGTTATGGTGTGACAGACACGATGTCTGCAGTACCACAGCATTTCCGGTGCATTGATCGCCACTGGAGAAGCGAGGAAAAATGGCAAAGATTGTCACCATCCCCTTTTTTTGCGTGTGGCCCCAGGTGTTCCACTGCCTGCCCACGGACTCCGTGCACAGCCTGCGCGCTCTGAAGGAGCTCTCTGAGACGGCGCGCCTGTGTGAGACCGACCCTGAGCGCGCCCGAGAGGAGCTGCGCGCCGTCCGGGGCCTCCTGGTCCACTTCCCCCTCCACTTCCTGTCCGAGGAGAACCTGCTCCCGCCGCTCAACAGCAAGGAAGGGATGGTTCCCATAGAGACCTGGACCTAACCGGGAGGGGGGGAAGGAGCAACGAGGCTGAGCCGCTTCAGTGCCTGCTGGGAGGGGGCGGCGGTCCCAGCAGCTGCGGAGGATCGGTTGGCCTTACATAAGAGATATCAGGTTTACCTTGCCTTGTCCTGAGGGCCAGAAGTGACAGTCGAGTGTTGGAAGTTGTAGACATGACATTCAAATGTCCATGCCCATGGAGGCAGGCACGGCGGAACTGCACATGTTTCAGGCCAGCGCAAAGAAAGGGGCTTTTGTGCCGATTGACAAACCTATCCCTAAAGCCGCATTTGCATGGGGCCACGCCCCCAGTTACCCTTTTTTGTGCTAATTGGAAACCTGTTTCACAATGAACTGAAACCACATTTTGGCCTTATACAGCATTTGTACAGAGGGAAAAACTCCTCAAAGGATTGATCAATCAAAGATAAGACACTTGAACCCGATGGGAATTCTGAGGAATGTTCTTAATTCTCTTTCAGGAAAATTAATGTAGGCAACAAAGTATTTTCTGTGCACCATGGACTTGATTTGAAAATGTGGCTATATTACTTTTTCCTTATTGAAATTCAGTGGTACTTATTAGTTGGTAACTAATTCCAGGTTACAGCTTGATACAATACGGATTAACATGTCAACTAGTGGAGTAATCAGAGAGAGGACTACTAATAATGATATAAAATACAATATAGGTTAGAATAATTTTAATTTATCATTGTTTACAGTAGGCTAATTATTTTTGACAATGCATTAATGAACTGGAAAAAGCTTGTTATATTGCGATAGACACTATGGTTATTGATGCATCTCCAGCAATATTGTACATGGGGTGACCTCGCCTTTTCCGTACTGTACAGCTGTTCAAAACATTCGTGCGTGTGCTCTGAATGTCACACGATGCTCCAAACATTCAGATGAAATGCCCTACACACCCACACGCGTACACATGCAAGCGTGCACACTTAAGAATGGAATATTTGTTCGGGCAAGTTGGTCCAATAAGACCGTCGGTCTCATAATTCAGTTATTTACTCATGATTCAATTTACTGACGAGTCACAAGCAGGACCAACCAAGACCAGAGTACGTGGGGAGGGGAGGGGGCCGGGGCTGGGGCTGATCTTTGCTGCTGATTTAAAGCTGAATGGATCTCAAACCTGTGGCGCGTGTTCCCTGTTTCTGATACCTCCCTCTGTGCTATCTCATTCAGAGCAGTCCCGAAAAACCTGAGAATCTGCTAGCCCAAGATGACCCCGTCCACACCCTCTCTGAGAGCGACTGCCTATTTCAGAGGGGTCTGCAGCTCAAACATGTCACTTCTCTGTAACTACAGATGGGAGAGCATACCTTAAACTTGTAACAGCATTTTTCTTATTTTTGTTTTAATTTTTCTAACCTGGTGCAGTGCTTTGTATTACTAAAATGGCTGTATATGGTGTTTATTGGACTCATTCACAGAAAACAGAATGACATCCAAACATCTCTGAAAAATAATAGTGCAGAACAGTGTCCCCCATCACTCCAGCTCTCTGGCTAAATGGTGATGTGCTATGGCCGTCACTCAGGCAAAAGGCTACCATGTATGAGCTGGCTGTGGCACACACCGCCACGCCTATCCTCTGTATATTGCTAGGTAACTGTAGTTTCGGTGCCTTCACCCGTCGCTGTTTGCCAGCGTGTTTTCCATGCCAGCCCCTTCTCGAGACCGGAGTCTGCCATGGCTCATGCCAGATGGCAGCCATTGCACCACATGCTGGACTGGAATGAGAGAGAGGGAGCAGAGAATGAGTGAATCAGGAGAGAGAGAGAGAAAAAAGGGAGGAATGGAGCATATTACTGCTGTTGGGAGGGGGGTGGAGAGGTTTGGCTTTCTCTCTCCTTCTGTATCCTTCAATGCCTCTGCCAGTGTATCTGTCGGAACACTTGTAGTGGTTGTTATGGAGACGGATATAAAAAGCAGAGGAGGGGATAAGGAGGGAATGATGTTGGGATGGGTAGTGGCCAGGTGAGACCCCAGCAGATAATGTGGGGGGGGGGGGGGGGGGCAGGAGCAGGGAGAGAGGGGGGGAAAGGAAGGAAGGAAAGAGGGAGGGAGAATTGGTGTGGAAGGAGACAGAGGGGCTGGGGATGTGATAGGAAGTGTGGGGAGGAAATGGGGAAGAGGTGGGAGAGAGGGTGCGCGACAGAGATATCGGAAAATGGGGGGAAGGACACCGAAATTGGCAGCGGGGCAGGACCAGGGGAGCATCACCGGGCAGCCACTGTTGCCTTGTACGGGCTGTCACCATAGCAACAAAGTGTTTTACTATAAACGTAGCACTCTTCTTGGTCCAGAATTTTCATCGCTGTGTTCAGAGGGAGAGAGGGAAAGGGGTGTGTAAATATGTGTTGTTGCAGAAGGAGGTGAACATGGTGACAGTCACCACAGTTTTGAATGGGAGGGGGTTAGAAATATCTTAACGCCCTTGTGCTAAAAATTAGATTTTTTGGTGAGGATAATGGACAAGGCTTGTATATGTGTTTGTTACAGCTGACAGGGTAAAGGTTTGAGTCAGAGGTGTAAAAAACTGCATCTCACTGTAAATTCACTTCAGTTCAGTTGTATTCAATATGTTTTACTGGTCCATAAAGCAGGTGCCAGTACCAAGCACTTATAAAGTAACATCATACACATTCATTGAAACTTTATGCTACTTAATGTGGAGCAAAATGGGGCAAAGTATATCAGGCGGAGATATAGTAAGAGCACCACACCCATCATTCAGGCTCACAGATCCAGCCTGAAGTGACACGGCCTCTGCTGAACTCAGGCTGGAATCAATGCAAACACACTGCGTCTGACATATGAGCACAGCAGAAGACAGATGAATGAACAATGAGGGGAAAAAATTACCACAGCTGATCAGTGTTTGCTGCACATTTTTATCAACCCCGGCAACCGTTGCTTGGGTAGCACCCTCACCTAGGTATTCCTCTTTGTAGTTTAAAAGGGGAGTCTCCTGCACACCTGAGTCTCTTCTTTTCCCTGGTGGCGCCACTGTAGAAGGTGCCAGAGCAAACGTTGCCCGTCAGTAATCCTCATGGGCTTCAGTGGAGCTGTTTCCAGAGTGTGCGGAAATTCCAGGGGTGCAGGTCCATGTTAACCGAGTCGCTCAAAAACAGAACGCTTCAGAACCCTTCCCAGCATTCCATTTGCACGTGTATGGCGATTGTGCTGTGCAAACTGCCACAAGGATACAAAGGGAACATACACTGTGCATCACAGTGCCACAGTCCTGTAGACATTATGACGGGTTATGGTCCTGTTATGCAGGGAGAAGAGACGTCCATGTATTTCCCTGAGGACCATTGTAAGTGCATTCTAGAGTATCTGGATACGATTGCTGTAATGAATGGTGTGCTGTTTATTCACTCTGGCTTGATGTGTGAATTAATTCACCGCGGTTCACTAGATTGTGCTGACGTTTTTATGTCCCTGTTAAATTTTTTAAATATTGTTGTCAGTTTATACCCTCCTGAAACAGGTGATCACTGTTGTTTGATTCGTTGAGCAATTCACTCATTTTTGGATGGTCTGGTGCTTTTGAAATACAAGAACACTACAGAGGGGTTAACCCCTGACTGATGGGAATACGTGGCATGTTATCTCATAAACCAGTAATCCTGTTGGATTTCAAACTGTGGGGTAGGGCTTAAAAACTAATTACTCTCAATGTTGTATCTCATTCTCAATGCAGTGACTTCACACTAATTATAACAAACGGGTGTTTTAATAAACAGGCTCTCTTATTTATGTAATTAGATGAAAGTTATTGCCATGAACTGAGTAACATTACAATAACGTTATTTTAAATGAAGGATGTGCACACACTGTTGGACACCACTTTATTCAGATTGAAATATATACTGGGAGTGGGGTGGGGATGGGGGCTTTTGAATCATTCAGTAGGTGTCCTCAATTCAGTGTGTACACCATATGGAAAGATGGAGAGAACATATACTTGTCAGGGCCTTGCTGTTTTTAGGGGTTGAAACTGGAGAAATCGTATGCTTATCCATTTCTTATGACTTATTTCTGAGAAATTAGATTTTCAAAAGTGTAGATCAGTTCTTTTCATGCATAAAATGCAAGGATGCTATACAGAATAATGAGGGGTGAATTTTATTTTCCAAAAAATGGATGAACAAAATAAATTTTTAATAATTTTTTAAGTGTACGGAGTGATCATTTCAAACGTGTTGCCTGGCGTATGTTTCGCAATGCTCTACTATAAATATAAAGTGTAGGTCAGAACGGCTGTGCTGT
The DNA here is from genome assembly GCF_013368585.1 of Megalops cyprinoides. NCBI lineage: Eukaryota > Metazoa > Chordata > Actinopteri > Elopiformes > Megalopidae > Megalops > Megalops cyprinoides. The sequence goes on from NC_050598.1 coordinate 5,279,211, forward strand.
TGCTATCAACTTTTCACCAGTATTTCTGTGCAGTTCAGGCAAACATTACTGGACCAATAATACTTATTAAGTTCTTAACATCAGATGTACTCGCAAAGTTTTGTCGTAGAACTGTATTTAGCCCTGACGTTTACACACAGAATAGCATGTCTGTGTCCATCCTGTTCTGGCAACTGAATGATGCATCTCAATTTGAATAACCTTTCTACCACTTCCGATGCGGTCCTCTTAGTAACCCGACAACGTACTTTAGCTGCACTTGGGCGACACCTGAATCGAGCAGAGAGAGGTGGAGAGCACCTCGGATACGGGCCCGTTAGCTCGCTAAGTAGCTGATTTGTCCCCGATGGATCACCGTAGTCTTCTCATTCCAGGAAGAACGGAGCAGAAAGAGTGAAGGCGAGAGTGGAGAGGAAGAAAAAATAACTTGTGTGCGCGCCTGCCTGCGGATGAGAAACGTCATAACGCGACCGCACACAAGAAGAAAGGAGTAACCAAAACAAGGCGAAATAAGTTAGATAGCTAGCTACAACAGACCCGTCGGGAATAATCTTAGAGTGGTCGCCAGTGCTGCATCTGATCACCAGACGAACCAATGTAAAGTCTAAGGAGCGTCGGGACGTTTTTAAGCTTGCCGACGTTTCTGCGTTTGTGGCTTGGTTTGCTTAATAGCGAGCTTGCCAGCAATATTTTGATTTTCCCTCGAAGGACTAAGGACCGTGCCTACACGCAGCAAATACTGGGGAGTGGAAATTAAGTACACCATACCTGAGCAATAGTAGATGTATAAAAAACTGAAATAATCTGACAGTAAGCTCGGGACGTAGCCGATTGACCTACCAAGCTATCTGGGAAAGCCATGTAGACAGCTAGCCAGCTACAAACGGCAAAAGTACACCCGATTGATTACAGTACGATATTTAATACATCGGGAATGACGAAAATATGCTAATCTAGCTAGTTTTCTGTTGTAATTGGTGCATTTTGTAGAAAAAACTGGCTAAATATTTTGTAACGTTAATACATGCGTGGGTAGGGTTCTGATTATGAACTAATAATAAACCTGTCTAACCACGATAATTCCTCGGAGTTATTTTTACCCACTCGTGTCTGTCTTCTCAAGGAGCAACGCACTGTAACGCTACAGCAGCGGCTAATCATTGGATTGACTGGGACCGTTTTCCATTTTTTCCTTGTCTGTTGGGTGTGATCTGTTCAGTTTAGCAAAGCGCACATACGCAGCGTTGCCGAAATGATCACGGAGTGGGAGCGCAGCGTCCGTGTTATGGCATCACCACCATCCCCGTCTCACTGTACCCGGTGGAGTGGCACTTACGCAGCCATGCAACTTTGAAGATTTAAATCCTTATTGATCGGCAAAGACGCCAGCGCTGGATCTAGCTAGTTTATTCGTTTTTTACGCAGTGAGACGAGAAAACACTAGTACACGTATAGCTGGCTAGCTAATAGTTTGTTATTGTTTTGCTTTCAGTCCGTATGCCCTCGCTATGTTTAGATTGGTATGTACTAGGTAGCTACTAGCTAGCTATGTGTTAGTTTGCCAACTTTACGCAGACGGTTTCTATTCGGGACCCAGACTAGCTAGCTAACTTTAGTTAGCCAGCTACATGAGTGCTGTCTCGGAATAATACATTCCCCCCAACCGAAGCGGACTGTGCGTTGTTTTTCGATACTTCTTTATTTTACGTTTAAGTTTAAACGACAGTTCGGAGGAAAATGTCTGAAAATGCACCAACGAGAAGCTTGGATGACATCGATCTGGCGGCACTGCGGGTAAGTGTAATTAGGAACTTACTTAACCAAGGTGTCTGGCTGTCTAGCTGGTTTAGTTAAAGTGAAACCCAGTTGTGGAGTCATATCACTGAAGCGAGTTAACTCTATTTAGCTCATATTTCACTAATCATATCTCATATTTCGGAGCTCGCTTTTCACAAATACTCCGTTAGTGCATAGCTACACCAGGAAGAACAGCTGCAAGTATCAAAGTTGGCTATTAAGCCAAACACGGCGTAGCTAAATTAGCAGGCTAGCTACAAGTGCAGTGTACTCTTTAAAACTCACTGCATATCATGTGTCTGCGTAGTAGCAAAATATTTAGCTGACGTTCGCTGTCTAGTAGCTAATACTTTCAAGGAACTGGCGAACTTGGAAGGAAGTGAAATTACCCCACTAGCTAAGTTAGGGAATGGCTATGTAAAGCATTTAACGCTGGCGCTTGGGCTAAACTTAATCTCATTTTGTTAGATGGCTGAGATAGCTCGCTGTTGATTATCCAGATCGCTACTGCCGGTCAGAGCTCGACTGGGACTAGTTAGCTAGCGAGCTACGTGTGTGGGGACATTTACAGCGCGACCGATTATCTAGCCAGCTACGTTTGTGATAAATACCTTTTAAAGTTTTCTCCTCGCTTAACGTTGAAAAAATGCTTGCCAGTCCGAGGATAGGTCACGTCTCGGCCTATATGCAACTTTCTGTTTGTGTAAATTGGTGTGGCCGGGCCTGTTATGTGCGCTCCATTTGACAGCAGGTAGCTGGCTAGCTGGGTAGCTACTGTATGCTGTCAGCTAAACTTAAAATTTACATTAATTTAAAGTGATTCATCATCAGCTAGCTAGGTATCTGAATATTCTGCTCGACAATCTGTGCGTATGTACAGTAGGTCATGTATATGAAGGAAGCAACTTTACAGAGTTGGTGACTAGCCAGCTAATTGAGAGTGCACAGCTAGCTGGCCATAGTACTCCATTTTGAAAGACAGGTGTCGGACCTGGGTTTCCTCGCGCCTAGCACGTTACACCTGGATATTTTTTTGTTTCTGATTTGGTAATAATCATAATAACGATGATAACCATAATGATAATTTCAGGAAGTTTTAAAGTTGTCCGCAAAAGTATTTGTTGCTTGAGTGAAATTTGTTTTGGATCAAATAGTCATTTGCATAGTCATAGTAAGCATGGCGGTGGACATGTCACAGGCGCATTGAAAAATTATCTGACACCGTCTTATTCAGTGAATGCCACCAAATATTACACGAAATATTTTTCTTTGCCACATAAAAGTTTGATGACCTAACCTTATCAAATCCGCAAATATTGTGATAGCAGGTGCGTCACTGGGCAAGTTACAGGTTGACGGGGCGTAGCCCATACCTGTGTAATACAGAGCAGTATAGAGTACGCTTTATGGGACATCCCACAGAAAGAATCACAGTGAGCCTAACATCATCTGAATGCAGAAATCAGAGACAACTGCATACCACTACACAATAAATGATCCTTTTTGTATTTTCCTTTTTGTCCTCTTTTGCATCTGCTTAATTTTTCTACCTCATTACATGATTAGACATTCTCCAGTACCTCCAGGAATACCATTGGTTGGTCTGGAGAGCATATTTCATCGTATTCAGCCTGTAGGCTACATCTATTCAATGCAGCCAGTTGCAAAGCATTATGGGTACTGCCAATTACAGGTGCATCAAATGGCTCCTAATAAATTAGAGGTTTCTTAATGCCTTGATGAGAAGTTATGTATAAATGAATGTAACACTGCTTACTATTTAACCTGTTTGAATAGCCAAGTCTACATTTCCCCATCTGCAGCTAATTGCAATTCTTTGTCCTTGCAAGGCATAAGCAGCATTTTTAGTGGGCTACTCACAGTTGGATACTCACAGACATAAACAATATGTCCTCTGTATGTCAAAAATGGCTCTCATTCAAAGTATTGACGACAATGTTATGCCAACTTTCAACTAACAATTTCCTGACATTACTTATACTAATAGACCTTATTTGGGTCCAATGCTACCAGATTTTTCCTCTGTTCATACATGTATGTGTGAATTGGCCCTGTATCTTTTTGCCTTCCCACATTGATAGAATGTGTCAACACTGTGGTGTGACAGGAAACTGAAACCTTGTGAAGTAAGCTGAAGGCAGTTTTGTTAGAGATAAAACATGCTGTAGATCCAGTAGGGAATTCACATAACGCAGACCTTCATATTTCCTGTCTAGGATGTTTAAAGGTCAGTATTTGTCACTGTTGTGTCTAAACCACTACAGAATGAATTTAAGTATGGAATGAGTATTGGAATGAGCTGAAAGCACAGCTGGTGCTACGTCTGTGTAATATTTTGCTTATTACCGACAGACCTCCTCTCCCAGGTCCTGAAATTGGCCCTCATTGAACTAAAACAGAAGTTGAAAATGAAGTAGCAGGCGTAATTAGTCATTCGTGTATTGGTCACTTGTCGTCATAACTCTAGAGATAAGACAGAGTGGTTTCAGTGATTGCTGTTTTAAAGAGGGGAATTCATGATTGGTACCGTAGGGAGTACACACAGAGCCACCCTTACATGTCACTTGTGTTAGTAATTTTAACGGGGATTTTAATACAGACGCAGTGCAAAACACATTAATGAGATTCGTTTCGATTTAGGTGACAGTGTGAACACTGCTGTGGAATAAACGTATGATCGCGATTGCAAAAAAAACTCCTGAAACCGGGAACTGGGAGTGTTTGAAATCGATGTGATTTATTAAGGTCGGTTGGATAACAGGTGGATCTGCTCCAGTCTTCACAAGCTTGTCTCTGCTGTGCCAAAGTGAACATTCTTGGAATGTTCATGTACTTCACGCAGTGGCTATCAATGAGGTTGAGAAATAGATCCTATCTTTTAGGTTCCCATAGTTCATTTATTCATGGCGGGGGTGTTATGCATATTTCTGTTTTTTTTCCACTGTTTAGTTTCCTCATTTTTCTTTTTGATCGGTAGTCTTCTGTTAACTTCCTCAATTCTAGGTGCCTTGGTTCAGTCAAATGCAAAGTGTAAAGAATCACTGTGACAGATCTTGCAACCACAGCTGTCCATGATTGCACCTGGCCAGGGTTTTCCCTGGTGATCTCCCTGCTTGGTAGCCTGCCTGTGAGTTCTCTCTGATCGGGCACCTGGAAGATGGCCAAAGATGCCACCAAGACGCCGTGTTCAGGTTGCTAAATGCATTTTCATGGTACCGTTTACATGTTTATTAACTTTTTTTGTGCAGTATATATGTCTGACCAGCAGGGGCTCATGGTGCGTGGGGTTCGTTTGAACTTCTGAGTGACATGCAGGTCTCCCATGTGTTTCCTTTGAAAACATGGCTCCTGTTTATGTACAGTGCCCTCAGTGTTGCCCTGATTAAATAGGAATAAAAACATGAGATAACAGAAAAAGTATGTGCATTAGGCAGTTTTCTTAAAAAGTTTGGTTCCCACTGCCACGAATTTTAATCTTGGCCAAAAATGGACATTCCAGCGTGACAGCAGTTCAAAGCGTACGTTCAAATATACAAAAAAAAAAATGTTAAAAAAGCATGAAATAACTTTTCTCAACTGGTCATCTCAGTCTCCTGACCTCAATCTAATCAAATATTTGAGGTTTGAATTCGAATTCAGGCAAGCACAAATGAAAAAGATCCAAAGAACTTAGAGCAATCTCACTGGGAGGAATGGTCAAAAATGGAATGGTCAAAAAGTGCCAGAACCTCATAAAAGACTACAGGGATAATCATGTCAGTGTAATCCACACCAGATGAGGATTTACAAAATACTAGCTACAGGGGTGTGAATAAATGGTGACCCTCCTTTTCTGCAAAGAAATTCATTATTTGTGAACCATATGACTGCTATGTGCAGCGCTAATAAGATTAAAGTCAAGCGTTTTTTAAGCGGATAAAGTGATCCAATCTGTGCAGTTTTTTTTTTTTTTCAGTTTGTGTCTTTTTGTTCATATTTAATCGAGGGTATGAATGAACGCTGAGGGCATTGTGTACGTGTGTAAGTCGGTCAGCGGAACAGAGGCACGGCTGAGAGCGCGAGGTCACGCTGTAAGCACGCCGGCCCCAGAAGCAGGGAGGCCCCCGCACCCACACCCGACCCCTTTGATTCCTCCCCACTTCCTGTGGAGTGTCCGCGCGGGATTGCTAATCGGTCGCTCCCCTTTTCGTCTGGAGCCGAGCCCCTAACGAAGAGACGAAGCAACTGTTCATTGCATTGCATTACATATTGCATTATTGGCAGTTAGCAGCCACTCTTATCCAGAGCGACTTGCATAGCTTACAGTTTTTTCATGTTATCTGTTTATATGGCTTGTTATGTACTGAGGAAATTGGGGGTTAGGTACCTTTCTCAAGGGTACAGCAGCAGTTTTCCCAGCAGGGGAATCGAACCAGCAACTGGCAACCTTATGAGCTGTTCTCCGTGGCATTGCGCTAAATTGCCCACCCATTCGTCACGTAAGCATCACTTGAAACGCCTGGTGAAACAATGTTCCACATGATGCGATGTGTCTGAGGCAGGGGTAAAGGAGTTGTGAAGCTAGCCCTCACAGGCGTGGTAGGGTATTTCAGCACTTGTGGGTTTTCCCTGTTTTGTGTTGTCCCAAAAGCAGTGAAAATGGTATCGTTAAGAAGTTAAAAGGATTTTTGAAACCAGTGTTAATTTTGCTACCACTTCTTGATTTAATCAACAAAATGTTGACAAAACATTTTCTTTAAGTCACTTTCAGTCAAATGATCACTTTAGTCATGAGATCACTTACATTTGTCAAGCTATTCAGCCAGGTTACATGAACATAAATTTTGATTTGATTGTAGTCTGATTCATGTCAGTGATTTCTGCAAGATCACATTATAGAGAGGTAGTGAACCACCTTAATCACACAGTTACTACCTTAGAGAACAGAACTGTGCATAGGATTTCCTCCACAGCTGTGGGTTTTACAGAGAGCAGAAAAACCTGGTGGTCTGTGTCCCTTCTGGGCCAATATTAGGAACCCCTTTGTTTTATATCAGTCTCAGTTTGTTAGCAGTTATAAATAACTGAAGTAGTAGGTTTTTCCTGGATGAGTCAGCTTGTTGGTTGAGGCAGAAATGTGGTCAGAAATGGGCTATTGCTTAATCTAAAGGCGACCAGTGTTTGTTGTAATGAAGATGTAGAACATGCTGTGTCCATGTCCATGTGAAGAACACTCATCTTCAGAGAGAGCATTCAAAGAAGAGCCATGACAAATGTATTTGACTATTTGTATTATGTTAACATACATTTACAAGGTTTCTAGACCCTAAAGAAGACTCATAAATTCCCTGAACACCCATTTATATGATACAATAACACAACCAGAGGAAGTGAGAAGCTTACAGCGCATATTTAAGCGTTTCCTGTGATAAAGGCAGTATCAAAAAAAACCTGAGTGTAAAAACACACTCAACTCTACCAGCTAAAACTGACTGCTAGTTTGCATTCAATCTTTCTGTACCAAACAGGTTGCTTGAGGTTTGTGGTCTTAGATTGTTAGGTTAGCGTGCTGCTTTTGTTAACCGAGTTGGTGCGGATGTTCAGCATCGTTCCTTAAGATTGACACAGAAAAAAATGGATTAAATAGATTACATTGCTCACCAGAAGGCGCATAATGCTGAGGCATTGGCTGTATTAGCTATAGGCTGTGCCATTGCTGACAGCTGGCTCATCCATTGCCTCTCCACAGTGTTACTGTTCAGGTGACGCACCTCACCAGGTGATCTGCAATTTTGTAAAATTCGGCAGGTACAGCTAATCTTGCAAACTTTCAGATCTAAAAACAGCTTCAGAAAAGAAAATTCAGCAGTGGCTCCTGCTGGTGCCAACCTACAGGTGGCACTGCTGTGGGCGAGAGCAAGATTCCAGCCGTACTTGCTTTTGTGCTTAATTTCAACAAACCTTTTTAATGTTTCAGTCTGCACTGATTAAGAATGAAGGTTGGTTTAAATAGCCCCTTGGGGCGGCCAAGTCACCTGGGGGAAGAAACCGACACGTATTCACGACAAGCTCAGCAGACATCACGAGGGTCGGCCACGGGGCACAGCAGCGTTGCGGGTTCAAATCCCGAGTGGGCTGTTGCCGCCGTCTCCCCCGGCCGGAGCGGATCGATCGGCGTCGGCTCTACTCACCGCGGCGCATCGATTGCGTTACCGCAGGCCGCTGCGCGAGGGTCAGGCTGTGGCGTGGAGCGCCGGGGACGTGACCGCATCGCCAGCCTCTCAAGTTCACATTGAGCCCGTCCGGCGCTCAGCGGAAGAACAGCAGAACCCAGCGGGCAAGAGTGGGCTCCTTAGAAAGTACGACAGTCTCTGGAGGGAGCAGATTTCAGGGCAGTGTGTCCCACTGCCTGCTGAAGCTCAGTTTCTGTCATCGTTTGTCCTCTGCAGCTTAACCCTCCAATGTGACGAAATCGGTAGGTTAACGTTTCTGAGAAGCGGCCACAGTCTTCAAAGTTGCAAGCAAATTGTACTGTCATTCCTCTGTGAGGACTCTGAATGGGGTGGCACTGATTGGCCTGAGAGTTTTGCCAGCACACGTAGACATTGTCTCACTAGCTTGCCAGCTAATCATTTGGACTGGATCCCATTGTATTGCAGGTGTGGAACCTTCTGTACATACCAGTTAGGCTTATTCTCTGTCTGTCAGCTGACATGATTGCCCGATGACCTCATTTGCCACTCAGCATACCTGAGTCAGTGGGGATTTCTGCAAATTGGCAGCCTTCCTTATCAGGACAGAACTCCTGCCTGGAAAGTAGCTGGCTAGTTTCTTATACGATTACCACCCTTACACGTGCTTTTACGTAAGCAAGCTAAATAAGGGTAGCTTCAGAAAGTTAACTTGTAAGTTAGTTAATGTCCCTTGTGCTTGCTTGATACATGACTTTACATGGAGAATAACTTGAATGTACTCGTCTTTGAGGTGCATCATTGACATGGAGTTGACTGGACAACTTTGAACAGCTGAGTTGTGTAATACCTTATAGAAAGCTAATGGAGATCCATTCTGTTAGCTAATAGGCCTTCTCCCAGTGAGCAGTTGGTGCGAGGTAGATACAGATCCTTGCTTTCTATCCCTTCTCCCACCGAGCACTTGGTGTGAGATAGATATAGATCTTCTCTTTCTATCTCATTTATTTATTGTCAGAGCAGATGGTCATATCCAGGGCAAGTTGTCTTATTATCCATTGATACAGCTGGATATTTACTGAAGCCATTCAGGTTAAGCACCTCACTAAGGATTACAACAGCAGTGGCTCACCTGGGGTTCTAGACTGCAGGCTGGGTTTTTTATCTCAGTTTCATAGCAGCTCCCTGCTTCGTAGCACTGTAATAGTGCATTAAAAAGATCCGCTATGCTGGCTTCGCTTGACACGCATGTTTACGATATGTGGGGGACAGTGCTCTAAGTACGTTTAAAGGGGGGAGAGGTGCAGGGGGAGTAAAGAATGTCCCGGTAAATGATAGCTTTTTCCTCTCATGGGTGGAGCTGCCTGTCACTGGGTGAAAGCGTGCGTGTGGCCGGCAGGAAGTTAGCTTTGCATGGCCTGTGTCCTGCTGGCCCCAAGGGCTGTATGCAGGTCATCCCCCTGTGTGTGTGTGTGTGTGTGTGTGTGTGTGTGTGTGCGCGTGCTTGCGTGTGCCTGTGTGTGTGCCTGTGTGTGTGCCTGTGTGTGTGTGTGTGTGTGTGTTTGGTTATATACATGTATGTGTGTGTGTGCGCGCGCGTGCGTGGGTGGGTGGTTGCGTGTGTGTGTTTGGGTATATATGTGTATGTGTGTGTGTGTGTGTGTGTGTGTGTGTGTGTGTGTGTGTGTGTATGGGGGTGTGCTAGTGATTGAGTGTGGCAGTGCTTTCATGTCATCAGGCAGGGATGTATGTTGCTACCTACTGGTCAGTGGGGTTATTGACCTCCCTCTTGTCCTCACTGTGTGTCTGGGTATGCTGGTGAGATGGTGCAGTGAAGCAGGCTCTGAAATCTCCTTCTCACTTCCTTAAGTTGTGTTGGGAGGGAGAAGGGGGGTGAGAGGAGAGATGATTCACATGGGTTCATTGTTTAATAGCCGTCCTGTCTTACACCCACTGCCTGCCACAGACACGTGCACACACAGAGGGTGACTAATGACCTGGCAGCCACACACACACACACACACACACACTCACACACTTACTGCCGGGGCCTACTGGCATACTCAGACACAAACCAGATCGCATGGCAGAAAGAGGGGGCTGGATTGGCTAGATCCTGGCTCCTGCTGTTGTTGATACACACATGCAGACAAAAGTAATCATTGTCATCATTTATAATGAATGCAGACACACGAGGTCACAGCAGCAGTACCTCCTGCCAGCGATGTTCACATGGAATGACAGGGAATATGAAGCATTTAGAGGTTCTAAAGATGTTAATGTGTATCAGGATGACCAAATCACGAAAAAAGAACGAGAAGTAATCACCGAATCACAAAAAGTAAAAGGCTCTTGCCCTTAAACTGGAACTTGCCCAAGTGCTTTACTGCGTATTAGGATAACCCTATTAGTTGTGACTGTAGTTCAGATGTGGTTTATTAGAGAATCTTTGTTCTGTGTTTGTTTAGTTTTACAGTAGGGCTTTAGTAGTTTTACAGTAGTTTTAAGTTGTTGTTTTACAGTAGCTTAAGTTGTAGTGTTATTGTGGGGTGTTCTCAGGGTTTACTGTAGGGTAAGGTATAGTTTTATGATAGGGTATGTTGTATTGCACTTACATATGGAATCTGGTAAATACTATGTACATGCTACCACGGCATGTTGGAGCATAGTCAGCTGTGTCCTGCACCATCTCCCGTGCAAGCATAACAAATGCACTGTGATCTTTTTGTAAGCCACTCTGGATAAGAGTGTCTGCTAAACGGCAGATTAATAGCTGCTATTATTAAATCTTATCCCCGCTTCAGTTTGCCTCTCAAACAGGAGCGCACTGATTCATTAATTGCGCAGCCTGTGTTTGCTAACAGGCTGCAGAGGAAAGGTGAGGATTGTTTGGCTTATTTGTCGAGGGAAAGTCTGGGACAGCGTCAGGCTGAGCGAGCCCTGAGGGCGTGGCGTCTCGCTGTAACGGGAGGCTGGCACGACCGCGGTGTGTGTGTGTGTGCGTGTGTGTCTGTGTGTGTGTAATCGCTGCCTTCGCACCGAACACTCGTTCTTCCACCTGCGGACCTGTCCCGACTTGTGGGCTTGTGTACGCGCAAGTGACAATCGCATGCACATCTCCCCTGGGAAATATTCACCCTTTGGTTTTGTTTTAGAGGGCTTGGTATGTGCGTTTGTGTGTGTGTGTGTGAGAGAGCGAGAGAGAGAGAGAGAGAGACCATGTATACTTGTGTGTTTGTTTTGTGTGTGTTTGTGGGTTTGTTTTGTGTTTGTGTGTATGTGCGTGTGTGTGTGTGTGTGTGTGTGTGTGTGTGTGTGTGTGTGTGTGTGTGTGAGTGAGGATGTATGTATGTGTGTGTTTGCTTTGTGTATGTCTTTGTGTGTGAGAATGTACATATGTCTGTATGTGTGTGTCTGTATTTGTATGCTTGTGTGTGTGTCTGTCTGTGTTTGTTCTGTGTATGTCTGTGTCTGTATTTGAGTGTATGTGTGTGTGAGTGTGTGTGTCTGTGTGTGAGCAATGACATGCATGTAGGTAGGGCAAAGAAGGCTCATGTTTGGAAAACTGCCCAAACAAAGTGAAAATGGTGAACAGCGATGGCACACAGCACAGTGCCAGGTGTGGTTTCTCATGTAGGCTCTGTCTGTCTCTCACTCTCCCCCTCTTCATCGTGTTTTCAAACACTTGGTTCGAGTCCCCACCACCAAACAGCACATTGAAAGCACCCCAGACACCAACCCCCCCCCCGTCGAACTGACAGGCCCGGGACTCTGCCCAGCGCAGACTGCGGTGTGGGGGAACATGGTGTCTGAGGTACCGGCGAGGGTTCCAGAAGAGGAGAAAGTGGCACACGCTCTCGATTCGGGCGAACTTCTCCAGAGCAGCTAATTAAAAATCAACACATCTCTTCCACTGTTCCAAACCTTTGTTCTCTGAGGGATCTGAGAGTGCTTTCTTTCAGACGCAGTCCCGCCTCTCCTCAGAGCGGCCGGCTGCTGTTTGCCAGATCACCAGCGCTCCTGCGTAGGTTGGATTGCCACTCTTCAGTCGGAGACAACGCACTGTGGGCCTTCCTCGCCAACAGGCCATCAGTTTCAAAGGGTTAAAAAACATCACCACAGCAGTTTTTTTTTTTTTTTTTTTTACTTCTGCTTGGTTGAGCAACATAGTCTGATTTCTGTCACACCACTTGCTAATTTGTGCCCTGTCAGGTCAGGGCCCACCCAACAATCATGTGAGGTGTGTGATTTATGTGTGTTGTGGAACAGTGTCGGCTATCGCAACTGAAATCATTAGAGGTGACCTCTGGTTTAGGAGTTGCGCGCCCAGCCGTACTGTAGTCGTGCTAACATCTGGCAAGGTTTTGGGAGCAGGCGGACAAACCTGTTTGTAAGTGTACCTTTGCCAGAATGTCCCCAGGAGCTTTAAGGACTTCTGGGTATGGTGTCTTGGCTTGTGTTCAGACCCCCAGTTCTAGACTCCTCTTTCCCCCTTGGGGCTCATCCATTGTCCCCATTCCTGATCTCTGAACGCGGGTGGATGTGGCCTAGCATAACCGCACCAGTCTTTCTGCCTCGCGTCTCGCTCTGTCTCTTCTCTCCATTCAGTGCCCGCGTTGGTCAGCATTCATCTTTCACTCCACTTCTCAGATCCCTCTCTTCTGCTTGCCTCCGCTGTGTTAGTCTCTCTCTCTCCCTTTCCTTCTCTCTCTCGCCCTCATGCACTTCTACTTCTGCAATCCCCGCTGCCCCCCACTTCTGTGTCGCCCCCGCGTCACACCCACCACCTTCCACCCCCAAACCAGCCCCCGCACCCCTCTGGTCCTCCCTCTCCCGCACACGCGAGCCTCCCGTCCAGGCGAGAGAAACCGGAGAGAAAGGAAATGTCAGGGGCAAAGGCAGTACTGGAACGAGATGACAGAAAAAACGATTACGCAGAACATCTCCAAGCCAAACACCTACCATCACCACCCACAGAGAGGGAGAGAGGGAGGGAGAGGAGACCCATATTGCATCACAGTGTGAGTGTGGGAGTAGATGTCTGTTTTTTTGGCGGAAACCAGGAGCAGGAGTGCAGGGGGGGGGGGGTGAGCTCTTTTTTATTTTTGGCATGAGTGCCCCTCGAGTGACGTCAGAGTCTCATTCCACGTGCGACTGGCAGGGAAAGGGCATTATCCGGTATTTAAATGAGACATTTCACTTCATTATGTCAAATGTAAGGATTTGATTGAAAAAAAAAACCCGGATTGGCTTAAGTCCTGGGCTGAGCGGCGCTACTGCTCTGGGCTGACGAGCACACATGCGCACGCTCTCGCACGCCGGTGTGTTTGCACTGCGGCGTTCACGAGAGCTTTCACATGTTCCGATTCATGTGTTCACTCTATTCCCCTGTGCAGTTCTGCCTCTTCACAACGCAGACAGTTTAACCCACGCTTAGGAGACTGCTGTATATCACAGAGCTTCTGTAATGGCGAGAGGAGTTTCTAATTGTCTGTAATTGAGAGAATGTCGGAGTGGGAGCTGTATACTCACCGTGTTAATGAACTACTGCATTATGAAGGTACAGCCGGAGAGGTGCTGTTCACACGGGGTCACGTCAGGCACACTCTACCCAAGCCCATGTCTGATTTTTTTGCAAAACGGTCCCTCATAAATGGCAGCCATTTTTAAGAGCAGCATGCTTTTGTTTTGGTATTTTAATGAACACAAAATGTGCCCTAACTTGTAAATAATTAAGACAAAATCCTGTTATTTAAAATATTACCATGAAATCGTCCAGGGACATGCTGATATAATACAATGGTAGGTTCAGACAACAGTCTGTCCGGATAGGGGTTACAGTACCCTGAGGGCTGTCTTCCAATGGTATTTCCTCAGATTTTTTGGTCTGGCTTCAACCTGGTTATGGTGCAAACTAAACTACAGTGTGACAGTGATGGGCGCTGAGTGTGGGGGACCCTCTAGGTCAACAGATTGAAGTGCACCGTGGCTGTGTGGAAGCGTGAGGCTTACTGCGTGTCCCGACGTCCACACACTGCCCTCCCAGCTGAATGATCGCACGTGATGCATGGATGTGCCTGTAAAGCCTTTTGGGAGACGTTAATCTGATTAACCTTCTGAAGGCACACCAGCACACTGAGCCCCCTGAACTCTTTAAAACGACCAAGGGGAAAAGGGTCCGGTGACTCGTCCACGCTGCCTTCTGTGAGGTGGTCGTTACAGCATTCATGGAAATTGGGCTGTGCCGATGCGGCGTCGGTCGGCACGGGATATTGTGGAGTTTATGGTTCTGCCTTATTATCCATGTCTGCCTGGAGCATGGCACGTCCCCTCGCCTTGCAGCGGGTGCTCTCTCTGAGAACACTGCAAAAAATAGCCCTTCAAAAATAAGAAATAAAATAATTAATACAAGGTGTTTTTTTGCTAGTAATAAGTGAAAAAATCTGCCAGTGGAACTAGTGGAAATACACTTGTTAAGATTTCTTGAAAGGGATCTTAAAATTAGGTGGAAAAAAACTAATTTTGATCCATTTTTAACTGGTATTAGGAAGTGTTTTTGTGTCATGCAGTTTAAAAACCTTCTGAGTTGTCAAAAAGGCTTGCTTAATTTGATATACCACTCAAAGTAAGATGTTTTCAAGACAGTTTCACCAAACAAGATATTCAAGATGCACCGTCTAAAAACAAGCCCTTGTAGCTCAAGGAAATTTTGCTTGTTTGGTGACTGTGTCTTATATTAAGTGTAAAGAGATATTTTGACTTGAAAAGAGACAAATATGCTTGGTGAGATTTGGATTTTTTGCAGTGAATGCGCTGCCCGAACAGTGCCCTGGCGCACCCATTGGCTCCTGGATAAAGCAGTGAGCTTTATGATACAGGTTTAGCGCTCAGGAGTGTCCTGTGTTTCCATGTTCAGCTGATTGATTGGGATTTTGGCTGAGTCACTGACCATCCTCTGCAATAAACTGAAAACTCAAGTGTTCAGGCCGCATCTGGGTTCAGCTAACCCCAAAGTCTCACCTGTATCCTCAGTGCAGTTACTGTATCCTCAATCTTCCTCTTGCATCTGCTGCACTTGACAGAATATGTGTTATGTAATGACTCCTACTGTCAGATTGTGAAGCTTATGATTTAGTACTGTCTCTGCTCTCGGCCTTTTGTTTGTACTTTTGCACGT
This sequence comes from Megalops cyprinoides, assembly GCF_013368585.1. Lineage (NCBI taxonomy): Eukaryota > Metazoa > Chordata > Actinopteri > Elopiformes > Megalopidae > Megalops > Megalops cyprinoides. Next base: position 5,294,376 of record NC_050598.1, read on the forward strand.
TGCTCTGAATAAAAGCGTCTGTTGGATGACTAAATGTAGATGTAAATTTCGGGTGGTGGGCTTGCCAGGCCCTTGTTTAGTCGAGGGTGATGGACCCGCACCACGGCGCGGACGTAACTCAGCCCAGCAGACGCCTCACTGAGGAGCAAGCTCAATCTCTGAGCTGGCGAGAGGAAGTCCCAGAGCGAGCCAGTGGGATCCTGTGATACGGATCCACTGTGCGGTGCGCGCTAACGTCCCGCGCTGCGGCGCAGCGATAAGGAGCGGCCCTCGCGGGGTTCAGTCCCCAGGCGGGGCGCTGCTGTTGTACCTGTGGGCAAGGCACTTAACCTGAATTGCTTAGTAAATGCTCAGCTGTGTAAACGATCAATGAAAAAATTGTAAGCTGCGTAAGTCACTGCGGATGAGAGCGTCCGCTAAGCGAAACTATCTTAGCGTAGCGTCTACCTACCACTATACCTATACCTACACTACCATTCAGCCCATTTTGGTCTCTGCTCAGTCATTCTGTGCCTCCTGATCCATGTAAACGGAGACGTAGAAACACCATTTTCCCTTGAAGGGTGATGGCATGTTTTAGGCTACATGCTACGTTTCCTGTTTCTTGTATTCATTGTTTACCACCATCACGTTGGTGACCATGTTTATGGCATCTAACAGGGAATGTACATTTTCCCAGTGCTGGCATTCACAAGTTCCAAATAACAGTATCAACTGGCAATCGGCAGGCAGGCTTGGGCAAATGTCTTTGCCAGAAGAGTGTCTTATCTGCTGTCCCCTAAACCGTACTGTGTGTTGCTTTTAGTGTGCACCCTAGCTGAAAGCGTAGTCTTGATGACCTACAGTATGTTGCGTTTTTACCAAGGTTTTGTCTCTGCATTTTACCAGTGCCGGTAATGGCGGTATGCATAATGAAGGATGGGTTTGTCTTACTGGTGGGCCCTCTCGCGGCATCCCGGCGGCTTTCTGAAGCTCCGCCCTGATTACCTGTCCCTTTGCCTTTCAGGACCCAGCTGGGATCTTTGAGCTGGTGGAGGTTGTGGGCAACGGGACCTATGGGCAGGTGTACAAGGTGAGGCACCGAGACGGTGACGGGAGAGGGGCGCCTGCCGTGTCCCTCCGCCGCCGTGTCCCCCGCCTGCCGTTCCGGCTACCTGTCCCTGTTACTCTGCTGCTGTCCCCTCCCTCTCTCCCTCTCTCTCTCCCTCTCTCTCTCCCTCCCTCTCTCCTCCACAGTACTGCAGTAAGTCTGTGATTATGTCAGATTAGTTCCTGTCTACCTGTCAGCAGTGCCCCAGGAAGAGCGAGAGAGAAGGCACAGCGGTAATGAACTGAGAGAGAGAGAGGGAGGGAGAGAGGCGGAGAGAGAGAGAGGGAGGGAGAGAGGAGGAGAGACGGTACAGGAAACAAGGGACAGGGAGTGAGACAAAAGGGGAAAAAAGGCTGAATAAGTAAAAGGTGCAGTGTAGTGGTAAGCAGCAGAGCTGGTAAACGAAAGTGTTGGATTCACCGGTGGGACACTGCTGTTGTACCCTGTGCCAAAGTGCCTAACCCAAACCGCCGAACTGTAAATATCCATCTGTTTAAGTGGATAATGTGTAAAAGTGTGCACTTTTAGAACAGTGTAAGCTTGAAGAATAGTAATGGCAGGACAAACGGAAAGAGCTCACCTCCTCCCCCTGGTGGCCAGGTTGCGTCAGCACTGGAACAGACTATCCGGGGAGGTGTCCCAGAACAAAATCTGCCACTTTAACCTGCAATAACAGGGACAGAAATGGGTGTACCGAATTGTAAGTCTTACGCCATAAGTGATGCTATACAAAGTTTGCCATGCCTCCTGAATGCATAAAACTAAGACTGCAAGCATTTTCCTTTATCAAATTTCAGGTCCACTAATGTAGAAACTAATTTGAATGAGTTCAGAAAATTGTCATCATTTTCCTAATAATTGCTGTAGATGTGTGTCACAAAAAAAGCATTATTCCCATCCCTAAGTAACAATTTGTTAGTGTGGCATGAACTCCTGTGTTTAGGCTTTTATTTAACTTTTATTCCAGACTATCCCCCCTCTCGCTATCTTTCTCTCTCCCTCCCTCCTTTATAATGGTATCTTTGATAATCCGGTGCTCGTTTGGTAAGCGTGAAATGAGCGCGGTTTTGTGACCCCGCCGACTCGCTGACCCGCCTGTTCTCGTCCCCGCGTCCTCTCAGGGCCGCCATGTGAAGACGGGCCAGCTGGCGGCCATCAAGGTGATGGACGTGACGGAGGAGGAGGAGGAGGAGATCAAGGCCGAGATCAACATGCTGAAGAAGTACAGCCACCACCGCAACATTGCCACCTACTACGGCGCCTTCGTCAAGAAGAGCCCGCCGGGGCACGACGACCAGCTCTGGGTGCGCGCTGCCCGTCCGTCTGTCCATCTGTCTGTCCGTCCATCTGTCTGTGTGTGTGTCACTGTGCTCGTCTCCCCAGCCGTGTGTCACTGAATGCCAAAATAAACACTCTCTTCTTGTTCCTCCTCCTCCTCTTCCTCCCCATGTCTTGCTGTCTGCCTTGTCCTCTTTCCCTTTCTTTGGCCATATCTCCCGTGCCCTCACTCTCCACTCCCTCTCTCTGCTTTCTGCTTTTACGCCTGCTTTCTCTCTTGCGACCTGTCCTCCATTCCCAATCCCCCTCTTCCCAACCTGTGTTTCTCCCCTTCTCTTTGTTGCTCTCTCTGACTCCCTCTCTGACTGCTGCTCTCTCTCTGGCACCTGCTCTCCCTCCTTCCCCTCCTCTCCCTCCCTGCCCTCTCCCGTCCCCGTCTCGCAGCTGGTGATGGAGTTCTGTGGGGCGGGCTCCGTCACAGACCTGGTGAAGAACACCAAGGGGAGCTCTCTGAAGGAGGACTGGATCGCCTACATCTGCAGGGAGATCCTGAGGGTGAGAGTAGCCTCCACAGGGTGCCCACACAGGCTGTGCCTTTCATCACTCCTGATTAATTACCCGGGGCCCGACCAAACTCTACAATGTGGGCAGCAGTGTGGCATAGTGGTGAGGAGCAGGGCTTGTAATCGAAAGGTTGCTGGTTCGATTCCTCAGTGAGGCACTGCTGTTGTACCCTTGGGCAAGGTAGTTAACCCACACGTGCCTCGATAAAATATACAGCTCTATAAGTGCATAAAGGTGATACCTGTGTAAGTTGCTCTGGATGAGAGCCTGTCTGCTGTAACAGTTCTGGTTTCTTTCTGTCTCTGTCTGTGCGCACAGGGCCTGTCTCACCTGCACACCCACAAGGTCATCCACAGAGACATCAAAGGTCAGAACGTTCTGCTGACAGAAAATGCTGAGGTCAAACTGGGTGAGTGCCGACCCCCCTCCAGCCGCGACCCACACCAGAGTGTGCGTTTGCGTGCGTGCGTGCGTGTGTGTGTGCGTGTGCGTGTGTGTGTGCGTGTGCGTGTGTGTGTGTGTGTGCGTGCATCAGCTCGGTTACAGCGGTTATGGTGTTAAATCTGAATTTCACAGTGTCCTGTCAGTGGATCAGACCCGGGATACGAGTGTGATGTCCTCACTTTGACAACAGCGTCCTTTTAATGTGTGGGTGCTGGTTGCTGCTTCCCGCTTGTGTGAATTGCTTTTGTGGCGGTGAGGTCACAAAGCCCCCCACTCTTCCTCTCCGTAGTGGACTTTGGGGTGAGCGCCCAGCTGGACAGGACGGTGGGGAGGAGGAACACGTTCATCGGCACACCCTATTGGATGGCTCCAGAGGTCATAGCCTGCGATGAGAACCCTGACTCCACCTACGACTACAGGGTAATGCGCCTGTATTCTCTCTCCCTCTCTAGGATAGGGTTAGGGATATGGTTTAGGGCTGGGGTTTGGATTTGAGTTTATGATTAGGGTTAGGGTTGGGGTTTAGAATTCAGGTTAAGGTTTATGGGTTGGGGTTAGAGGTTAGGGTTAGAATTTATGGTTAGGATTTGCGTTACTGTTATGGTTTAGGCTTAAGGTCAGGGTTACAGTTATGGTTTAGGGTAACAGTATATGGTTAGGTATCAGGGTTAGGATTTATGGTTAGAATCATGGTTTAGGGTTAGGGGTTAGGTTTCAGGGTGGGGTTTGTGGTTAGGATTTAGAATTAGGGTTAGGATATTGTTAAAGTTCTGGCGTAGGGCTAGGATTAAGGTTATGGTTTAGTTTCATATTTGGTTTAGAGTTGGGGTGTAGGGTTGGGGTTTATAATTAGGAGTAGTGACTCTGACTGTGTGCTCTGCCTCTCTGTTTCTTGTCCTGTAATAATTCGCCCGTATCGCTAGCAACTCTCCCTGACCGCTTCCATTGTTTTTGTATGAATGTAGGCTTCTGTTGTTCCCCGACACTTGTGTGCCTCTTTTCCCTCCTCTCTCTCTTTCTCTCATCCATGTCTGTGTCTCTGTGTCCCTTCATCCACGCCTCTGTTCCCTCTCTTCCTCCTCTCCTCCTGATGCCCCTCACCGCTGCGTCCCACCTTCCCCTTTGTCTCTCTCACCTTCGTCTCCCCGGCTCTCCCCCTGCAGAGCGACATCTGGTCTCTGGGGATCACGGCGATAGAGATGGCAGAAGGAGCACCACGTGAGTACAGACACGCCCCCGCCGCTGAGCTGTCCCGCTGGGGTTTGCGTGCCTCGTGCGTCCCTGCCGGCCGGTTCCCCTCTGCACACGTCCGGACCCATCCGAAATGTTCAATCGGTTGTGTTAGAGGATCTGTTCAAGTCTGGGCATGGTATCTAGGCAAATTGATTTTCCCGAACAAACGCTGACAGAGTGTGGTCTGGCTTTCTGACCAGACCTTTGGCAACGCAATGCAAGCACTGAATCATGAGGGTGAGACGTAACGTTTAAAAAATACCTGTCTGAGTTTGTAATCATAAGTCATACGTGTTGTTTTAAGAGAAATGTAATGGAATGTTCATTTGGAAACATGTGACTTCAAAGGCAACAGAGGGCACTGCAGACATTTCTCTAGCTGAGCAAGTCTTGGATTCTACTGTCAGCAGATAACGTTTTATACCATTGCTTCACCTCCCACCATCCAGAGACATTCTGCCATTAAAGACCAGGTTTTAGACCAACAAGAGAGAGGAGAGGTAGGAAGGTTTGTTGGAGGGCGTAAGCTGTACGATAATGGCAAACAGTCACTCAGAACAAATTTGTGTTGTGTATTGTGTGGCTGACAAGTCCCCATTATGGTTTTCTTCATGCTAACGGATCTATTAGCCAGTTAGCATTAGCCCAAGAACTGCGAGTTTGCTTCGTGACACACTGTATGTTGCTGGCTGGAACGGAATAAGGGAAGAATGAGACAGTTTAACCGTAGTCTGTTCATCCTTTTAAAAGAGCCATTTCCGCTCCGGCATTAGATCACACACCTTCTTTATGCCCTCAGTGGAGCTTTTGCCTTTGTGTCGCCAGTGTTTTTGTTTGGGTGGTGCGCTCTCAGGAAAATGTGTCACAGTTTCCGTTCACAATAAGCCAGTGTCGCTGACATCTGCCCTGTTTGCGAACAGCTCAGGGCAAGGTCATTTTTATACAACAGCATTTTTATGAAACAAGTTTATGAAACATACCACTTTATATTTAACCTTCATTTTTTTTCCACAGATTTTTATCAAGTTTCATACAGTAGGTATTTCAGATTGAAGCACAAGCACGTCTTTGAATAAGTGTGCATACCTATCAGTTACAATTTTCTTGTACAAATTAAATCAAAATTCATAAAGTACCCAGTTTGTGTGTAATAAAAGCCAAGGGTCAGAGGAGTTTAATTCTTTTTCATCTGAAGAGGATGAGTTTTCAGTGTCTCAGTATAAAGCCACTTAGTTTTGTCCCTGTGCTCTCTGGCTCGTCTACAGCAGACCTCCGCTGTGCGTTAATAGAATGCCTTCAGCAGTCTCTCACCAAGCGTCCATGACATCACGGGAAACTGACAGCAAGCGGCCGTCAGCGCAGCGCCGGCTTCATTAACCTGTTAATCACAGGAACAGCTCGTCCGCGATCGAGGAAGTGAAATGCTGCGTTATTCACTGTGAGACTTACAAGCCCCCCCCTTTGTTTTGACCTGCGTAATGTAACTGTTGTCGTCTCATTTCGCGCTCCCGTTCTCCTGGCCGAGAACGTGCTTCCCTTACCGTTTCAGTGAAGTAATCGGACAACTTTCTGTGACGAATACTTTCCCCCCCCCCCCGTCCGGCGGTGCGAAGTAAAGATAAACGATCGACGCGAATCTGTCGATAAAACGGTATTTAACCGTGAAAATCGGGCTCTCTCACGGCTCGGGCGTCTTCTGAGTGACGCAGACGTGGGACCGCGTGCCCAACTACAATTTCACGCACGAGCAGCCCGGAATATTTATAGCCAGCAGCTCTCAATCACTCTGTTTTTGCGTTATGAGAGTCAGCGTAATCTCTCTGGCATCTCTCGGTGATGCAGCCTGATAAACCGGGAGCGGGATTCATTAATCTGCTAATTAAGTTCTTCGCCGTGAATTGGAGAGAGGCGCTCAGATGGGTTAAGGAAACTAAATTAAATGTTCATTTGTGCTTACATGTGGAGCTTAAATATAAGTGTGTGGGATGAGTAGAGTAATGTATGCAGTAACCTGTGCTGTGTCAGAGAGATTACGTTAGATGTGAAGCAGGGTTTATGTGGTGTTGGTTATGTTATTGTGTATGTATTTGTGGTTCTTTGTCTAATTTGCCCCCCCCCCTCTGCCAGCGCTGTGTGACATGCATCCAATGAGAGCTCTCTTCCTCATTCCTCGAAACCCGCCTCCCAAACTCAAGTCTAAGAAATGGTGAGTGGGGTATTTCCTGTCTTTTTCATCTTCCATCCAGCTCTTTCCCCCCCCCCAGCTGTGCCAGGATCCTACTCTTTTTGTCCCTCTCTCCGTATACAGTGTAAGCCTGCCCTGTTGCTTAGAGTCTGCAGTGTCCCACCTTTCTCTGTTTCCTTTGGTTCTCACGTGCTGTTCCTCCATCATGCTTCTCACCCCTTCCTGTCACTCCTGTCCTCCCACTCTGTCTCTTCATCTGACCTGTGACCCTGTCTTCCTCCTCCTCTGACCCGTGACCTTGTCCTCCTCTTTCTCTGACCTGTGACCCTCTCTTCCTCCTCCTCTCATCTGTCACCATCTCTTCCTCTTTCCTGTGACCCTATACTCCTCTTCTTTTGACCTGTTACCCTGTTTTCTTCCTTCTCTGACCCGGGACCCTCTCTTCCTCTTTCTCTCACCTGAGTCTCCCTCTTCCTCCTCCTCTGACCTGAGTTTCTCTCTTCCTCCTCCTCTCACCTGTGACCCTCTCTTCCACCACCCCCGCCTCTCTGACAGGTCGAAGAAGTTCATAGACTTCATTGAGGGGTGCCTGATAAAGACGTACCCCAGCCGGCCCTCCACAGAGCAGCTCCTCAAGCACCCCTTCATCCGGGACCAGCCCACCGAGAGGCAGGTCCGCATCCAGCTCAAGGACCACATCGACCGCACCCGCAAGAAGAGAGGGGAGAAGGGTGAGGAGTGGAGGGAGGGAGGGAGGGAGAGAAGGAGTGAGTGAGTGACTGAGAGAGAGAGGGAGGGAGGGTTTGGTGGTGATGGGTGCGTGAGTGTGATGGGGTTGTGCTTGTGCATAAGTGTTATTTGGTGAACAGGGTCCCAGCTCGTTTGAGTGTGTCTCTGCAGAAGGACATCTGGCAGGCTGTGTGTGTGTGTGTGTGTGTGTGTGTTTGCGTATGTGTGTGTGTGTGTGTGTGTGTGGGGCATGCAGGTTATCGCAGCATGCCGTAAACTGTGTGTGCTTCCTGCTTGCAGAGGAGACGGAGTACGAGTACAGCGGCAGCGAGGATGAGGACGAAAACCGCAACGACGAGAGAGAGTCCAGGTAAAGCACCCCCGGGTACTGTTCTGAGATCAGCCAGAATCTCACCCTGTGCTGTGGTACTGAACCACAGCACTGCCTGCTCTCACTGTACCCAGGACGCCTGCCTGAACCTAAACTGTCACCACACCCCCTACATGTATAAGCACATCATTAGTTTCTGTATGCTTGTTGATTAGCTCTCCACATTGTAGATAACAGTTCTCATAGTTTCAGGTAGGTGTTTTCTCCGTCTGAAACATAGCAGCTGGTGATGGTGTTAGGGCTCCTCTCGTGCCTGCGTGTGGTGTGACCCCCTCCCCCCTCTCTGCGTGTGTCAGCTCGATCCTGAACGTGCCGGGCGAGTCGACGCTGAGGCGGGACTTCCTGCGGCTGCAGCAGGAGAATAAGGAGCGCTCGGAGGCGCTGAAGAGGCAGCAGGCCCAGCAGGCGGCCCAGCGGCGCGACCCCGAGGAGCACAAGAGGCAGCTGCTGCACGACCGGCAGAAGCGCATCGAGGAGCAGAAGGAGCAGCGGCGCCGCCTGGAGGAGGTACCGCCAACCCCGCCACGACCACGCCCTTTCACTGCACTGCCCCATGATCATGCACTGTCACTGTACCACCCACACAGCCACGCCCTTTCACTGAACCCCCCCCCCATGGCCACGCCCTTTTACTGTTGCACTCCTATGACCGCACACTTTTACTGTGCCATGCCTACAGCCACACCCTTTCACTGTACTGCCCACACAGCCACGCCCTTTCACTCTACTGCCCACACAGCCACACCCTTTCACTGTACTGCCCACACAGCCACACCCTTTCACTGTACTGCCCCCATGGCCACACCCCTTTACAGTGCTGCCCCAGCGACTACGCGCCTTCACTGTAACACCCCCGAAACCACACCCTTTTGCTGTGCCATGCCCGTAGCCATGTCCTTTTACTGTACTGCCCCATGGCCACGCCTGTTCACTGTACCACCCCATGGCCATGGCTGTTCAATGGCCCTCCCCATGAGCACACCCATTACAAGATTTCACAGTCACTCTGCACTGCAGTTCCTTATGCTGGGGGTTAATACCCATCCCACACCACTTTTTCACCAGGCCTTACTCCTTTGCGCTGTGCATTAGTTTACTGGGTTTTAGTGCATCACACAGTCCACAGTTCTGCCATTTTTACTGTATTTTATTATTCATACATTACTGTGATTTGCTCCATTGCAGTGCACCTTGCTGGGGGCATGGCGGAGGTGTTACTGCTGTCTCTCCGTCACCCTGCCGCGCACAGTCAGCGTGTTTGTTTTGCAGTGCAGCTGTTCTCGGTGTGATGACAGGGCTGCCTGATAAATATAAACCACTCGACACTGCTCCGGTGTTACTGTAAGCGCGGCCGCTTACTCACCGCTCAGCTCCACCAGCCCTGGCGCCTCGAGCCTGGCAGATAACGGCTCGCTGGGTGAAGGAGACGCGTGCGACTGCGTGAATCAACAGAGCAGCCCTTTCCAATGACGGCTGAGCAGACTGAGCACAGCACAGTCCTGAAACCATGACTCCCTCGCGTTGCCTCAGCTGCTCTCTGTCTCTCCTGTCTGTTTCTTCCTCTCTTTCTATCCCTTCCTCTCTCCCTCCTTCCCTTTCACTCATTCTTTTTATAACTCCCTCACTCTCTTTCTCTCTCTGCCTCCTTCCTCCTCTCTCCTGCTCTCTCCCTCTCCCTCTTTCAGCAACAGAGAAAGGAGCGCGAGATGGTGAGGCAGCAGGAGAAGGGTCCGCACCGCAGGCTGGAGGAGCTGAGGAGGGAGGAGGACAGGAGGATGGCCGAGAGGGAGCAGGTAACCAACCGCGTGCGCCGCCCAAACCTACCTGTCCAATCGGAAGGAAGCAGGGGGGACACGGCTGGCCAATGTTGAGCTGGGTTATCTGGGGGAAGGCTTTTTTTTTCTACTTTTCCTGCTCTCTTTACCTTTCTCTGTTACCTGTATACCATGATGTCTGTCATACCATATTGAGAGTGTGGTAAAACATGGCCGAAGTACAGTAGATTACGTACTCTGTCCTCACGTGTTCAGTATGGTGGATACTAAAGATTACAGATATACATCTGTATATTTATAGGGTACAGGATGTGAGTTACTTGATGAATTTCGTTAACATAGGTATAATTCTCTACTATGCCCATGTTTCTGATAAACATGGCTCCCCAAACTTCAGAAAACAGTAAAAGCCCTTATCTCACCATGGTAGCAGTCTTTGAAGAGGTGTCTTCTGTGAGGCCTGTTTGCATCTGTCTTCTTCTTGTCTTTTTTCCTTCCTCCTGCTTCTCTCTCCCTCCTTCTCTCTTCAGGAGTTCATAAGGCATAAGTTAGAGGAGGAACAGCGACAGTTAGAAATTCTCCAGCAGCAGCTGCTTCAGGAGCAGGCCCTGCTCATGGTAACCTGCCCCCACACTTTCCCACTCCTCTCCCTCCCTGACCCCACCCCTTCCAGGGCTGCATGAGAAATATAGCCCCCTGTTCAGGATGTTTTGACAGGCCCAACAGGGTCAGCTTTTTGTGTGGCTTTTAATTCTTCCAGTGGAGTCATTTAGGCCGTGTTTGTTGTCTGTGTATCTGTTTTTGGAGTGAGGTCATGTTTGTTTGCACTATATTGGTTGATATATGTGTAAAAGCTAACTCTAGCAGTTAACACTTTTTCCCTTAGTCCCCATTTTGCCTTTTTAAACTGCTTGGATAACCCAACCCTAGCCCAGCCCAATACGGTTTTGTCTGTGGTAGTGTGTATGTCACACAAATTTGTGTTGAGTGAGCCTCATCTGTTCTGTTCGTATACGGATCTGTATCAGTCTGGGAGTAGCATGCTGGATTGCATTTCAAAATCTAAGCAACAGGGAAAGAAACGCTTACGTCACTGCACCAAGGTTTATTTATGTCTTGCACATTCACATTTTGACCATAGCCGGCTCTTGACCAGAGCCAGCCATCACGCACAATAATAGGAGCTTGCATTCCTCACAGTTTTTTTGTTCTACCAATTTCCCCTGAGTGTTCACCAGGTCTCATGATGAGATCTGAGAATACCGAGCATCATGGGAATACCATTCAGCGAGCCTGTCAAGTCTCGGGCGCCTGGGACTGCAGATAGACTCCAAAGTGTTTCAGGTTGTCTGTGCCCCTAATTAATTTCTTTGAGGAGGTGTCCTCTGCATTATAGGCTGAAGGGAACTGATTATGTAGCACATGGCAGCCTTAATAAGCCAGCAGCAGTGTACTGTAGCAGTAAGGAGCAAGGCAGCAGTGTGGTGTAGGAGTAAGGAGCAGCAGTGTGGAGTAGTGGTAAGGAGCAGCAGTGCAGAGTAGTGGTAAGGAGCAGCAGTGTGGTGTAGTGGTAAGGAGCAGCAGTGCGGAGTAGTACTAAGGAGCAGCAGTGCAGAGTAGTGGTAAGGAGCAGCAGTGTGGAGTAGTGGTAAGGAGCAGCAGTGTGGTGTAGTGGTAAGGAGCAGCAGTGTGGTGTAGTGGTAAGGAGCAGCAGTGTGGTGTAGTGGTAAGGAGCAGCAGTGCGGAGTAGTACTAAGGAGCAGCAGTGCAGAGTAGTGGTAAGGAGCAGCAGTGTGGTGTAGTGGTTAGGAGCAGCAGTGCGGAGTAGTACTAAGGAGAAGCAGTGCAGAGTAGTGGTAAGGAGCAGCAGTGTGGTGTAGTGGTAAGGAGCAGCAGTGTAGTGTAGCGGTAAGGAGCAGCAGTGTGGTGTAGTGGTAAGGAGCAGCAGTGCGGTGTAGCGGTAAGGAGCAGCAGTGTGGTGTAGCAGTAAGGAGCAGCAGTACAGTGTAGTGGGAAGGAGCAGGGCAGTAGTGAGGTGTACTGATAAAGAACAGAGCTTATAACCCTAGGGTCGTAGGGTGGATTCCCTGATAGGTCACCGCTGTTGCGCCCTTGAACAATGTTCTTTTGTACACTTTAAGTCCCTCTTGATAACAGTGACTGCTAAGCAGCTATAGCGTAACATAATAAAGTCGAAGGGTTGGGGGGTGCCTGGGTCCTGTGTGAGCGCATAACTCAGGAAGGCTGTACCCGGTTCAGTTCAAATGGGAGAAACATTGCTTTGCAACAGTGGGCTGCCACTGCCGCTGAATGGCAGAAGACCTGAAGTTACAGATTCAGCTCCCAAGCAGATTCTGTTTACATGAGAAAAGCTAATCACAGATTATGGATAAAATGATTGCTACGGACATGGGATATTGTTGGGAAAGTCATGTGATCAAAACTGAAAGCAACAGCACCCGTCCCCACGAGCGTTGAAAGAACGCTTTGAAAGAAAGCCCCGGCATTGTTTAGTGTGTGTGCCGTGTCGTGTTGCGCTGTGTTAGCGTTTGCGTCCGTGTGCCCTTGCGCGTATGCGTGAGTGACCGCGCGTCTGCGCAGTTCTGCGTCCAGCTGTCTGACTGCGCTCTCGCCCCCTGCCCCCCAACCCCCCCCCCCCCCCCGGCCCGCAGGAGTACAAGCGCAAGCAGCTGGAGGAGCAGCGGCAGTCGGAGCGGCTGCAGAGGCAGCTGCAGCAGGAGCACGCGTACCTGGTGTCCCTGCAGCAGCAACAGCAGCAGCAGCAGGACAAGAAGCCGCAGCTCTACCACTACAGCAAGAACCTGGAGCCCAACAACAAGCCGGCCTGGGCTCGCGAGGTACCGCCTCCGAACCCGCACCCGCACCCGCACCCCTCTGGTTCCCATGGTCATAACCCTCATCGGTTTCTGGATCTTCGGTTTGGAGCGGCCTCATAGGCCTGCCTGTTCCAGATAACTCACCGTATACGTACAGCGCAGGAGAGGCAAGGATGGTCAGACCGGCATATGACCGGACGACAGGATTGTTAATTTCTCAGTTACCTTTTAATATAGAGAATATTTATATTAAATACTAAATAGGACATGTACTTATATGCAGGGGTCTCTTTTTCCCCTCTGTTCAGAGGGTGCAGTCTCCTAGCCTCAGCCTGATGGATATTCACAAACATTCGAGTTGCAAACGTTATAGGTATCCAGCAGCATTTACGCTCCTTAGCTTTCTTTCCTCTCTTTTTCCTTTCCCTTTCTTCTCCTTCTCTCCACCCTCTCTGATAGGTGGAGGAGCGCAGTAAGCTGAACAGGCAGGGCTCCCCCAAGATCTGCACCACCGTGTCCGACACCGCCCTCCAGTCCCGCTCCGACTCCGTCAGCCAATCGGCCGCCGGGCAGGCTGCCCAGACCCCGCCCATGCAGCGGCCCGTCGAGCCACAGGGCGGCCAAAGCAAGGTGGGCGGGGCCTCATAGAGGACACATGGGGGAGGGGTCTGGGTGTGTGTGTGTATGTGTGACTGGACACAGCAATGTGGGACCAAAGTTGGGGGGAATCACAGGCAAAATACTAGTTTTCAGAAAGGGTTCGTACCCTCCTTTAAACAACATTGTCTGTTGACTGCTGATTAGGAGTCAGGCATCTAAGAAGTAGATGTATAGTGATACATAGTGAGAAATCCCACCAGTTAGTGAATAAATGGATGGTGCTGTTTGGTGTTTGTGTTAACCAGCGTACCTCCAGGACTCCCCTCCCCTCCCCTGCCCTGCACAGTTCTCTGTTGGCTTGGCTGTTGCTGCTCACCTGCTCTCTGTTACTGAATATGCTGGATCTTTGAAATCTGATCACTTTAAAATGAATCATTTCTCTTTTCTCCCCCGCCCCCCCATATGCACCCACCCCACCCTGCCCTCCTCTCTGACATGGCTCACACCCCTTCACCCCTCTGTCTTCTTCCTTCCCTTTTTCAATGCTAAATTTGCCCTGCTAATGCCCCCCCCCCCCCCCACACTCTCTCTCTTTTTTGGGCACTCTCCCTGAACCCCCCCACCCGACCCCCAGTTTCAGATGGCTCACCTGGTCCCTCTGAAGCCCTACGCAGCCCCGGTGCCCCGCTCCCAGTCCCTGTGCGACCAGCCCACTAAGACCATGTCTGCCTTCCCCACCCAGGACCCCTCCCCCACCCCCGCCCCCCGCTCCGTCCCCTCCAGGGAACTGGTGCGCCAGAACTCCGACCCCACCTCCGAGAGCCCCGCCCCCCAGCCGCGGCCAATCAGCAGGGACGACCGCGGGCCCTGGATCCGCATGCAGGACCCGGAGCAGCCACCCAAGGTGGGAGAGTCCCTGCCCCCTCACCACCCTCTCTGAGGCCTGCTGTTTGGATGTTATAAATTTGGCCATGTTTGTGGTGTTCTCCTCTTGTTTAATTGTCCTGTTTTTTGGGGGGACTTTGGGCAGGTTCTCATTCTGCTCATATCCAGCGCTCACTGTTTCAGGGGTGTTGTGGGACAGTTTGAGCCAGCGGTAGGCGAGTGTGAATTGTGTGCAAAGGGAAGAGCAGCTTGTCGCATGGCTTCCGTTGCTAACATGTTAAACGCACGATACGTGTCCCAGGTGCCCCAGAGGACGACCTCCATCGCTGCCGCCCTGAACTCCAACCTGTCCTCTGGCATCAGACACCCAGTGCGGGCCAGGTAGGCCACAGGGCGGGGCTGCTCCGTACCACGGGGGAGTTGGAGGGTCCTGACTCGAGTAGAATGCAGTTTTGTGTGTGTGTGTGTATGTGTGTGTGTGTGTGTGTGTATGCAGTATGCATGTGTGCAGAGGTGTTCGTGTCAGTGTGTGTATATACAACTAGTTATCTGTGTTTTGTGTAGCTGTGTGTATGTTTCTGTGTATGTGCACTCGGCTGGTTGTGTTTCTATAAGTATGTGTGTGCACAAGTAGGTAGTATGTGTATGCATCTGTGAGTGTATCTGTGCTCTCAGTTGTATGCGTGTATGTGTATATATAGGTGCTAGTATGTGTGTGTGTGTGTCTGTGTCTGTGTGCACGTGTGCCCATGTGCACAGTAGTAATTGGGACGCTGACGGGCTGTGGGCTCCAGTCCCAGGTTTGGCCTGCAGCACTCAGTCCACCCCAGAAAGAATGAGCCCTCAAAGTGGGTCAGATGTAAGCACCGTAACCCGCCCCCGGAGGGAGGCCGGGGCTAAGCGGCTGAGTGATAACCGTGCCTCCTCTCTCTCCCTCCTGTCAGTAACCCCGACCTCAGCCGCAATGACCGCTGGGAGCGCAGTGACAGCGTCAACGTGGTGGCCAACCTGCCCCAGACCGGCTCCCTGGAGAGGCACCGCGTCCTGGGTGAGCTGGAGCGCCGTGTCTGTGTCCGTCTGCACCGTAGGCTGTGTGTGTGTGTGCGTGCGTGCGCGGGCGCGTCTGTGTGTGTGTGCGCGTGTCTGTGTGTGTGCGCACGTGCCTGCGTGAGTGTGTGTGTGCATGCGCATATGTTTGTGTGTGTGTGTGTTTGACAGTGCTAACACTAAGTTAAATTTAGAAGGTAATATTTACATTGACACCTGTGTGTTTTAGCCTCCTCCAAAATGGAGTCGTCCCCTATCGTGCCCCCGGAGGGTCGCCCCAAGCTCGGGGAGTCCCGCACCTCCTCTCGGCCGGGACGCCCTGCTGTGAGTAGCTCTGAGCCCTTTTTCAAAATGACCGCCCATTGAAAACACAACACGAGCAAGAACACTAGCAGCTGACATGTTTGTGAAGAGTCAGGCCTTCGGTCTTCTGTCTGCTTCACAGTTAGTGCTTAATTTTGAGTGATAATTTTTAAGCAGCTGGTGTTTTCTCTCTTTCTCACATTATAAGGAAGAGTTTGTCAGTGAATTGACAAAAACTGCTGTGTAAGAACCCAAAAAAAGACTGCTTCCTTAAATTGTCTCAGAGGTAAAGATGAAGCGCATTGTGTTTAGATAGAACAGAGGCCTGAGTCCTTTCCCAGCAGAGTCCTGTTGTGGACTGCGAGGAACTGCTTAGCAGTTGTTCTCACTTAAAGTGAATTACAGGGCTTAAATTTTACAGTTGGACATTAGAGCTGGATATTCAGCAGTTTTTTAAGGGCACAGCAGAAGTGCCCTATTCGGGATTTGAACCTGAAGTTAGCTGATTCACACAGTTCACATTCACACACTACTTGTGCCATACCTTATTTTGACCTTTCGGCCTGTTGTTTCAGTGTTACGAAAGTACCAGAATCCTCTCGTGCCATGGTGTGAAAGGGGCTTGATTTTTTTTTTTCCCTGTAATGTAGCTCCTCCTCCTTAACTGACATTCCTGACACACCCCCTTTTCTCAGAGAACTGCCTCCAGCACTAACCTGTGTGCCCTCTCTCCTCCCCCCCCTGCCACCTGCTCTCCGTCCCTCACCCCAATCCTGCTCACTCTCACCCCGCCCCCTTCCCTCATGGCCCCTCCCCCCTCTCCTAACCCCTCCCTCTCCCCCAATCCCGCTCTTCTGCCTTTGCTTGCCCTCTCGAATGCAGAGTTATAAGAGAGCTATAGGAGAGGTCAGTACCTGTATGTGTCAGCGTGCGTGTATGTCTTTACATATCATGTGTGTGGAGTCAGATGTCACATTGTCTTTTCAAATCAGTTCATTTTAATGGCTAATAAAAAAATGACCATATCTAATGTTGCTGGATTTAACACAAGAGTGGGAAATAAGGATTTAACAGGACCAAATGCAGGGGTGTGTGTGTTGAACATCAGCCAAGTGATCAACCCATCTGCTCAAAAGGCCAGTTTCTTTCAGGGTTAAATTAGACTCCCAGGGCTTGGCATTCACTGTCATTGCGGGGAGGGATGATAACTGATTCTGAATATATAAATATTCCATGAGTATTTGTATGTTTGTGTGCGTGTCTATGCCTGTTTGCATGCAAGTAATGCAACTGCGTGTGCGTGTGCGCATGGGTGCATGTGCGTTTGCGTGTGCATGGGCGTGTGTGCGTTTGATTGTGTGTGTGCGTGTGTGTGCGTGTGTGTGTGAGTGCGTGTGAGTGCGTGTGAGTGCGTGTGAGTGCGTGTGAGAGTGTGTGAGCGTGTGAGCGTGTGAGCGTGTGTGCGTGTGTGCGTGTGAGCGTGTGAGCGTGTGTGTGTGTGTGTGTGTGTGTGTGTGTGTAGTCATGGGGTCAGTTTAGTGCAGATGGTTTACTGCTACAGTGCTACGGTCTGTTTAGTGTGTGTTTCTGTGCCCAAGGCTTCAGGAAATGCATGTCTGCTCTCAGCTCACTTCTCTATGCCTCTGCATGCAGGACCACGGGCTGTTTCCCAAAGAGCGCCAGGAGGAGCCCCCGAGACCCCCGGCGAAGGCCATGGACTACTCCTCCTCCTCAGAGAGCAGCGAGAGCAGCGAGGAGAGCGAGAGCGGAGAAGGGGTGGAGGAGGAGGAGAGCCCCACAGACCGGTGAGATGCGCCGACTCGCGCCGGCCTCCGATTGGACGAATGTAGAGTGACAGTTTAAGGGGAACAGAAGGGGGCGGGTTGTAAGGCGGTAGAGGAGGAAGGTGGAGCTTGGCAGGGTCATTCAGTGGCTTCTGTGTCCCTGTGTCCTGCACTATCCATGATAAATAATCTCAGATGTTAATCTCATTCTCTGTGTCCTTCACTCCCTCCCTCCACCCCCTGTTCTATCACACTCTTCTCCTCTCACACGCCTCCTTCCGTTGCCACCCTCTCCGTCTCCCATCACCCTCCTCTCAGGGTCCGTGACGCAGACTCGGACTCCGTCAACACCATGGTGGTCCATGAGGAGGAGGGCGAGGGTGGGGAGGAAGGCCAGGCTGGGGGCTACGGGGACCAGACCATGCTGGTGCAGAGGGTGAGTGGCCCGGGAAGGGGAGGGTATCCCAAAACTACCAGCCAACCAGTAAAATTACCACCAAGCTGTTACACCAAATAAACAGTCATTCAGTCAGATTTTATTTGTTACAACAAATTTTTGCAATTGAGTTTGTCACAAAGTGCTGTACATGTAGCATAGTGCATTTTCTAAAGGGACTCAGCCCAATTGGGGGAAGAAATGGAAAATTATTCCCTGACCCCAGTACATTGAGAGATGACCCATATGACCAATATGGCATCAGTTCATCTCAACCGTTGGCCAGAGTAGTTCCGTTCCGCAGCCAGTGAGGTGGGCAGAGGACTGAAGTACTGGGCTCATGTTACGAGCAGGCTGATAACTGCAGCGCTGTCCTTGTGCAGACCCCAGAGAAGCGCAGTCACAACGGCTACACCAACCTCCCGGACGTGGTGCAGCCCTCCCACTCCCCCACCGACCCCGCCTCTCACCCCTCCCCGGGGAAGGACGCCGTCTATGATGTGAGGACCGCTTCGCCCCTGTCTGTCTGTCTGTCCGCCCACAATGCTCTCCCTCTCTCCGTGTCCGTAACAGTCCATATACCTGTCAGTTACTCTGTGCACAATGTATCTCTCTCTGTCTTTTTTGTTATCCTATCCTTCTCTTCTTGGACTTGTAAATAATCCTTCTGTTCATTTACAGTCTCTCTCACTTTTGCATGAACCCATAAAACAAAAGCAAACACAGAGAAGGATTCTGGGGGGGACGGTGTCTAATGCAAAACTGATCCTATTGGCTGTGACAGCGATGCTCTCGTGTCCTGATTTCAGTATCAGTCGCGGGGATTGGTCAAGGCTGCTGGGAAGTCCTCCTTCACCACCTTTGTGGACCTGGGGATGTACCAGCCGCAGGGGGGTCCGGGAGAGTCCGTCTCGGTGGCGGGTGAGTCCCGCGGTGAGAGGAGGCTGTGTGTCCGGCAGTGAAGCCAGGCCCTCCCCCGCAGCTGACCGCTCAATCAGCTCTTTATGTTCCTGCAGCTGCCTGTGTGCCTGAGTGCTGAGTCTGCCTGCAAATCCAGCCGTGTCTTACTGTACCAGCATCTTACTGTGCTGGTGTCTTTCTGCAGCCCTCCATCACTTACCCTTTTCTCATGACGTCTCCTATCCCTCTCTCTCTCCCTCCCTTCCTCCCTCACTTACCCTTCCTTCATTGTCCCCTCTCCCCCTTTCTTCCTTCTCTCCTTCCAACTCTTTCCCCTGTCCTTCCATCCCCCCTCATTTACCCCTCTCTCCCTGTCTCACACCCCCTCTCCCTCCCCTCTTACCCCTCCCCCTCTTTCCCCCTCTCTCCTTCCTCCTCTCTTCCCCCTCTCCTTCCATCCCTCTCTCGCTCCCTCCGTTTTAATCTCATGGTTGTTGTGCTTTTGTTATTGCATGCTGTGATTTTAGCCAAACTGAGGGAAAAATGTTCATAGTAAAGCTGAGCACGACATTAACGGTATCGTAATACCAATGACAAGAAAACTGATAATGATATTGATAATCATTAAACAATAGTTCTAAAGATGATGCTGGTAATTCTTAATTTTGGTAATGCTGGTACTCTTTCTGATGCCCTGTGGCTCCTCAGGCTTTGTCTCCAGGTTCGATCAGCTGAAGCTGGAGGTGCGTAAGGGCTCTGTGGTGAACGTGAACCCAGCCAACACCCGCCCCCACAGCGACACCCCCGAGATCCGCAAGTACAAGAAGAGGTTCAACTCGGAGATCCTGTGCGCCGCCCTGTGGGGTGAGGAGGGAGGACGAGGGTGCCGAGGGCAAGGAATAGATGGAGGAAAGGGAAGGACAGAGGCAGGGAGAGTGGGGATAAGGGTGGGGGGCAGGGGGACATATAGATGAAAAGAGTAGATAGAGCAGATGGAGAGACAGGGGGAGAGGTTAGAAGGGGCTGTGGGGGGGGGGGGGGGTCAGGTGTATCATTTATGCTGCAGGAACAGCAGTGTCTTTGTCTCTGACGTACTGCTTACGTTACAGAGCATCTGTCTCTCTGTATGTACACTAGGCCTATGCAGTGTGTTGGAGCCATCGTTTGTGCTGACTCTGTCTGTGCTGTGTGTGTGCGCGTGTCTGTGCTCTGTGTGTGTGTCTGTGCTGTGTGTGTGTGTGTGTCTGTGTGCGTATGTGTGTGTCTGCAGGGGTGAACCTGCTGGTGGGCACAGAGAATGGGCTGAAGCTCCTGGACCGCAGTGGTCAGGGGAAGGTGTACCCCCTCATCAACTCCCGCAGGTTCCAGCAGATGGACGTCCTTGAGGGCCTCAACCTGCTCATCACCATATCAGGTCATCCACACTCTCCTTTAATGCTGCTACAAACTCTGATAATGCTACTACACACTCTTACAATACTGCTAATGCTGCGATACACAACTACTGTGGTTATACAGTCAACACAGATAGGCAGCCATTTACGTATACATATTCACTTCAAGTCAAACTTTACAGGAGTCCATCTTAGAATCACTAGGTCCATATTCTTAAGTCTTCAGTATAGGTGCTGCTATGAGGTGTGGTAATGCACTAACCCACTTTTACACGCTTATAATTTACTGGATAAACGCCTCTTTACTCTGTAGCATGGCATGGTATACACTCACTGAATACATACATATCAAAAGCATATCCAGGTCAGCGTCAGTTACTCCAGCTCGGGGCAAATATTTAAAATTGAGGTTAATATTGGTTACATTTTTAACTCAGCTTAGTTGCCAACGTGTAGATATAATGGTAGCAGTGTGGTTTGTGTGCATCTGCTACTCCTGCTCTAGTATCTGTACTGAGTGTAAATGTGTTCCCTCAGGTAAAAAGAACAAGGTGCGTGTGTACTACCTGTCCTGGCTGAGGAACAAGATCCTACACAACGACCCTGAGGTGGAGAAGAAGCAGGGCTGGACCACCGTGGGAGAGATGGAGGGATGTGTGCACTACAAAGTGGGTGAGTGAAGGGGAGAGGCAGACCGAGGGATGCGTGCGCTATAGAGTGGGTAAGTGGAGGGGAGAGAGAGGTGGAGAGGGTTGACTGTAGGTGTAACCGATTTTCTTTACTGCCTCTCAAACTCCTCTCCCTGATTTCTGCACGCAGTGAAATATGAGAGAATCAAGTTCCTTGTGATTGCTCTGAAGAACTCCGTGGAGGTGTACGCCTGGGCTCCCAAGCCTTATCACAAATTCATGGCTTTCAAGGTAGGGATACATTTGACTGGAACTCATTTATGGCCAAAGTTCATTGTTATTTCTTTCTACCCAAATGACTGATATTGTGCCAGCAGTCGCACACCGGTTAAACTCACACCGTAGTAAGTCTGCCTGTCCTTACCCCCGCCCCATCCGCAGTCCTTCGCTGACCTGCCCCACAAGCCTCTGCTGGTTGACCTCACGGTGGAGGAGGGTCAGAGGTTAAAGGTCATCTATGGATCCAGTGCTGGGTTTCACGCCATCGACGTTGACTCGGGAAACAACTACGACATCTACATCCCTGTGCATGTGAGTAGGTCGCTGAGAGACCTGGGCGCTGATCATCCTTGCCACAGACAGCACCGCTGAAGCCTGAAGGGCTCACAAGTAGCTCTGTGGTCAAGGCGTTTGCGTCTATCGCAGGCTGAGCTCTACAGCCAAGGCCCTGTTCTAGCATCCATTGACGACCGGGAGCCGGCAGCGGCGGAACAGACTGCCTTCGTTCCACCAGGAGTCAGGGGTGTGCTGGTCAGCCAGAGTTTGACTGTCTTGGTGCATACCGGTGACACCTGCTGGTCAGTCAGGGGCCTGCAGTCTGCAGCGTCTTCCTCAGACTCATGTCTGTGTAGACTTGGTATGGGGACTGTGGTGTGAAAAGAAGCAGCTCTCGGCATAACGTTTTTTGGAGGAGAGCACATGTTTATCTGCGCTCTTCCATATTGTTAGTGTGGGCTGTAGTGCTGAGAGGCATTTCAATGATTCAGTAAGGCATTCAAAACTTGGGAGGAAAAGGAGAAATTATTGCAAATATTCCAAATTTACATAAAAATGTGTTACCTGACTACCGGTACACCCCTGCCTCTACTGGGAAGATCATGTTCAAAGTGTATTCATGTGCATCACAAGGAGGAAAATCATATTCAATCAGAGGCAGAAATGTGACACAGCAAAAGGTGGTAGGCAAATGTAAGGAAAGGAGATCAGAGAGACAAGCTCATAAGTAAGTCAAACAATAGAGTACATCAGAAAACCAAATAATTATAACACCAACCAGCCCTACGGTTAACTGTCAGACTTCCCGTCATCCCCACATCAACCCAGCATTAGTTGCTGCAGACCGATTGCTATGTCAGTAAGCGCCGCCTTGCCAGTCATGCCACCTCGCCATTTTCCAGAGATGTCCCACAGTACTCTGCTGGATGGTGATAGAGGAGGAGAAATTATCATCCAGGAAAGTTGAATATATGAAAATATGGTCATACATGTGCTTTGTTCTCCTTGTGGAGTTATGGAAAATCTTTCAAGAAAAGAAATCTTTCAAAGTCTTTCAATCACTCAAGTGGCTCAGTCAGCAGGGCACTCATCTTGAGTGCAGGCTGAGTCCTGGAGCCTGGGTTCAAAAGTGGCCATGTTGTCTGCAGGCAAATACCGGAAGCCCACAGCAGCAGAACGAAGCGATTTTATTCATCAGGCGCAAGTTGCTCAGATTAGGACATGGAGTCACACCTATCCTCAGATGAGCGCCCAGTTCACTGTGGTGCACTGTGTCACATGTATTCAGATTTATATCGCTAAGCTAGTATATTTAGCATACTGCAGCAATTTTCATGCAGCTAATTGCAATATGCTGGCTGATTAGAGTTTGCTATCCCTGTTCTCGCTTGTTGGTTTGCTAGTTGCATCCCTGCATGTAAGGAATAAAAGATCAGGCTAATCTAGGCAGCTAGCTTCTACCCGCCATAGCAAATTAAGCAGATCCTGCCAAGGCTGTGACATCATCAACAGCAGCTGGTTAGCCAGTAAGGAAAAAAAAAAAAAAAAACCTTCAAGCTAGATGCATAAATAGTATTTGTTTGTAGAGAGTAATTGTAGTATAGTAGCTACCTCAACAAGATCTTATTTTGTTTAATGTTTGTGTTTTATTAATTTCTGTTCTGTTTTGTTTTATTTATGATTGTAAAGGGATTTTCAGGTAAATGGCAGGTAAGGTTATACCACATAAGGCTGGTGCTTAATATGTAGCCACAGGTTTAACACAGGGATAAGCATCCAGACTGGTACATCTGCTAATGCAGAATCTAGCCCCACTTTAGTTTGTAGAAGACTTCAGATGCTGATTTTTGGGAATAAAGCTCCACAACGTTTCTCTCAGTAGACACATGCAAGTTCAAGCTTGCCTCCTGAATTAACTCCGCCCTCACCCACTCCAAACCCTCCCCCCAGATCCAAAGCCAGGTGATGCCCCACGCCATCGTGTTCCTGCCCAACTCCGACGGCATGGAGATGCTGGTGTGTTACGAGGACGAGGGCGTGTACGTCAACACCTACGGCCGCATCATCAAAGATGTGGTGCTGCAGTGGGGGGAGATGCCCACCTCCGTGGGTGAGTCACAGCACGTCTCAGTGCGTTTATGACTGAGGAAAAGGTACTGTGCGTGGAAATTGTTGTTGCCCGCCCGTATGCGCGTGCTGATTGGCCCCTGTGCCCCCACAGCGTACATCTGCTCCAATCAGATCATGGGGTGGGGAGAGAAGGCCATCGAGATCCGCTCCGTGGAGACGGGGCACCTGGATGGGGTCTTCATGCACAAGAGAGCCCAGAGGCTCAAGTTCCTGTGTGAGAGGAATGACAAGGTGAGGCACACACACACAAACACACATATTATTGGCATTTAGCAGAGTGACTTACAGCTTTTTTCTTTTACAATGTTATCCATTTATACAGCTAGATATTTACTGAGGCAATTGTGGGTTAAGTAGCTTGCCCAAGGGTACAGCAGCAGTGCAGAATTGAACCAGCAGGTTATGAGTCCTGCTCCTTAACCACTACGCTACACTGCTTGGTCCTTTCACTCTGCTCTGAACTCGCACTCCCCTATCTGTACTCTTTCACTGCTCTTCACTGTAACACCAATCTGGCATATAAACATCAGATACTGCTCCTAGCATTCAGTGGCCCTTGGGTCTGTGAGGGTTTCAGGTTGATCTCTCTGTCTCATGTTCTCTCTGCCTCTTTTTTTCCTGTTTTGTCTCTCTCTCTCTCTCTCTCTCTCTCTCTCTCTTCACGCCCAATATCGTCCTCCCCCTCTCCCTTCCTCCTTCTCTTGGTTGCTCTTCCCCTCTCCGACCTCCTCTATTTCTCCCTCCTCTCTCATAACAGTTACTAATAAAGTAAACTGTGAGCCATTAAGGCTAGTACACGGACTAACGGAATTAGGGCAAACACAGCATAAGCCCCTTTTCTCTCCTCTCTCTCTCAGGTGTTCTTTGCGTCTGTGCGTTCCGGAGGCAGCAGCCAGGTCTACTTCATGACGCTGAACAGGAACTGCATCATGAACTGGTGAAGCAGGGGGTGGGGGCTGCCGTGTCCGTCTGTCCAATCATCTGTGCGTTTGTCCACCCGGCTCCTCCCTCACGCAACAAGCCCCCCTTCGCATGGGCAGCAGCCAGCAGAGTTCGGTGGGGCGAGGGGAATGGGGGGGGGGCTGCACCCCTAGTTTCCACAGCGCTGCCAAATAACGCTTCAGTCCTTCCCACTAATGCCCCCCCCCGAGCCCTTGTCGTGAATGAACCCACATGCTAACCACCTGACTTAAGTCAGCTGTCTTAATTGGCTGAAAGCCACACTTGACCCTCCCACTTGACTGCCTGACTGACACACTGTCCAACTGGACCGGAGATCACCTAAACCAACCGAAGGGACAGACGAGGTACCATCCACACTCGCAGCTGCCCCGTCACCCGGGGAACGCCCCTGGGCGGCCCCAGCGTAACTGTACATACTTTTCTAAGCGTTCCAAAGCTCGGAAGCCATTAACCATTGCCCCGTCCTCCTAGGAGAACCTCCTTTTTTCGGACCGGTCGGTTCCTAGTCGGGCGGCAGAGGGCTGCGTTCAGAATTCCTTCTATTTGTAAAACCTTAGCGAAGACACAAAATGTAAATAGTTACCGAAGTAACGAACAATGCCGTGACATAGTGGTGCCGCTGCTCCTCACCTACAAACGCCTGTCATTAGCGAGCTAACAGACCAGTGGCTTCAGTCCCCTAGACGAGCACTCCAGAGCTCTCAGGGCGGCAGAAGGTTACGGTATCGCTGTAGACTTTGCACTCCCTGTTAGGATGGGCCTCTCCTTCGCTCCCCGAGGGTCAAACACCCCATTTCTGACTTTTTTGATCAAAAACAAGAAAAAACACATTTAGAATGTACTGTCACTTAAATTGGAAATAGAGATGCTATTGTTAATATTCATATCACGCTACGTGACTCACAGCTTTGAAAAACAAACAACAAAAAAATCTACATGAATACTGAATGAATTGTTATGCAGAGGGAGGTGGTGGTCATTCTGTGGACTTTGGAGCCAGAGTGTCCTAGCAGACCAGTTAAGCCGTTTCATTCTCAGTGCAGCGTAATGATCAAAAGAAGTTGGGTTTTTGTTTTTGGGGGGTTTTTTGTATGAAGGGGTCTGCAGTGCAAAGCTACGCATGTGAGCAATGAAATGTGAAGAAATGGGATTGGCATGCCGTTTGTTTATTCAGCATTGAAAGGGTAACTGCGAGTCTGGCCAGTCGCCCACACCCACGCTGGAGGACTGTGATCGCGTGACTTTGTCACAAAGTGTCTTTTAACGTCGCAGCAGCGTCAGCGGAACGTTTGAGTCAGAAATGACCCGCTGTCCTCATCCCTGGTGGTGTGTGAGTTTCCCCCTCAGATTCTAGTGTGGAGAGAGAATGTTTTTTTTCCTCGCTCTTTTGGTTAATCTGGCATTTTTTAATTTTGTTTAATTCTTTCACAGTTTTGTGTGTGTGGGGTTTTTTTGAAAATGGCACATTTATTTTAGTTAAAATTGGAAAGTAGAAAAACTGAGGGTGTAGAATGTACAGTCCATGCTCCCTCCTTAATGTCCTTCTTTGTGCCCCTTCTCAAGATTCTGCCTGAGGGCCTACATCTTCTCTCACTTGCCCTCATACGTCATGAGTGTGGCAGTAATCCTGTAGTGGCCCCTTTATGCTCCCTGATCCACAATCTTAACCCCCCACCTAACCGTCGCCACAACTTTACCCCCTCGATTTATTGAGGAGGAGGAACTGGGCTCAGTCCATGGCTGGGAGTCTGAGATTGGAGGTGGGAGGAGGGTATGAGAGTGGAGGTGGGAGGATGGTACGAGAGTGGAGGTGGGAGGAGGGTATGAGAGTAGAGGATGTGACAGAGTTTGAGTAATTCAGCTGAGGAACCAACCAGCCTGTGAATACCGAAGTCAGTTAACACGCCTGAAACACGGCAGCGTTCTGATGAAAAGGGGGCCAGGATTTGGGGACATGAAGGACAGCTGTTTTCGGAGTAAATCCACTTCTTAGTGCTTTACAGGGATTAAATTTCTACTGTGTATTCAGTCAGGTACACAGACTGTCATATTTCTAAGGGGGGAGGGGGACTTTGCAGAGCAATAGTTAGTGTGATTCAGGTATCGGTGCTGAGCTGACTAGTCTATAACCTGGTACTGGTGAGAGGCTGTTTCTGTCCAGTTTTAAGGGGTTTGTCTCACCTGAGCATCCAGACCTCTGAAGGATGGTGTTTCGACTGGTTTGATCAGCGTATTGGAGGCAAAATTGCATACATGTAAAAAAATGACAACCAAAGGCTGAAATATCATATATACTTGTTTTAAAATCCAAAATGGATTGGCTTTTATATAGTATAGTATATAGATATATATACACAAAAGCACTAGAATGAAAGGTGCCTATATAGAGAGTCTAAAAAGCACAGAATAGATTGTAAACTGAAATTGATTGCACTTTTTTCCCCGTCTTTGCCATATACTTTTACTTGCATATCTCAGTAGTTTTGAACAAAGAGTATCGTGCAGATATCGTAGAGAGAGAGCTGCCTCAGCAGCTCCTTTTTCTGTGATCTCTACAGTGAATGAATAGCTAGAGCCACGTGGTGGGAAGTGTCAGCAGTCCATCACCATATCCAAGTTTATCGAGATTTTTGTGCCTCATCACACAGGACAAAATGGGATTGGGACCAATCGACTGGTGATTCTAACCTTGTGGAGCTAAATCAAAATATACATTGTTGACATTGGGCCAACCACTTGACTTATTCAGGCAGTGAGAGATAGAAGAAAATATCATAGTTACTGCAAGTTAGTAATATATGTATACCTATGGCTGGGTGCTATGCAATTAGAGTAGTATTTGCAAAAATAAGTTTACCTTTTTAAACTGTAAGTTCAGGGCAGTGGTTTGATGTTTTTTTTCTTGTCTTGCAAATTGTAAACTGAAGATGAACTATGATTTAAACTAACTCCAGTCCTACTAAATGCAGTTGACTGGACAGGACAAAACTGTAAAGTCAAACCACAGTAGGGTTTTGTTACTAGCTTGGTTATACTGTGAACAAAATCGCAACATCCCAAATGGTCGTTTCTTGTAGAATATTCAGCGGTATATTCCATAGTCATTGAGTTTGCGCGCACTGTGTGTTAGCAGTTAATTGACACCGTCTCGTGTGCTAATCAGTAAAGTAACCCATCAGTTTGTGGTCAGTATAGTGCCCCGGGGCAGGGGATTCTTGATACTTAATGACCAGAAGGGTAGGGGAAAGTGCACTTGTAGAAGTGGCCTTTGAACGTGGCATTGCTTCGCCGGGACAATGTTACCGGTAGGATCTCAAAGAATGTAAGGGGGCGTTTCGAAAGAGATCAGTCCGCCGCTGCGCATCTCGCCTTACGATTTCCCGTTTCTGAAGCGCATTCATTATCACGCCATACAAAAACCTGCGTTCGCCGATCACGTGTGTGCACCTTTACGTTTTCGTACCTTTTTTCCCCGTTTTGGCAAAATCAGACAACAGCCAGAGTGTGTTCCCATGGAGACGAGCTGGTGCCGGCAGAAATGCAGCGCGCCACCGTGTGCTGTTCCCAAAGCAGTGGTCACATTGGGTGTAATACACTTAAGCAGACAGCAGGGGGAGCCCTCCGTGTTAGAACACGTGTGAACACCACAAATGAAGATACACGTTTAAGCAGTGTAGGGGACTGGAGGCTCCTGACTGGAGACAGAAGTTTGAAAACTTTAACAGACCTAATAACGTCTAACAGTAAAGTGTGTTACTTTTAATCATACATTTAATGACACAGAAGCTACATTACAGGGGGTAGGCTTATGCCAGGAAAGATGAAGACCGATTGCATAGAGGATTTAGAAAGTGTTTGAAGAATAGGCTGGAACAATAAAAGGTAGCACAGACGTATTAGGCAGAGTATATATGAAATATGTTATCTATAATATAGAAAAATCTATATTGAGATTTGTACATTTTGAAATAAGATTATTATAGATGGAAGCACAAAGTATTTTATGTTGGAGAGAACAGATATATAAAGATATAAAGATATAAAACATTGTGGATATATAAAGATATATCTGAGGGATTCAAGCGGTCTTGTGAATGAGAGCCTCTCTGGATGTGCGTATGGGTGAGCGTGTGTGTCGTTTCGGATTGGAGCAAACAGAGGAACAAGCGACCCCCCCTTCTGTTTGGAGGTGAACGGACACCTGCCCGAGCCGGTGACATACGAGTAAGGGTGGGGTCCAGGGTCACCTTGGACATGCGGACGGACAGACAGACAGTCACCTGTATGGATGCGGCTCACTCCATCCCGTATCCTAACCACACCGCCAGCGCGTGAAGTGAGCCGCGGCTCTCATCTGGCCATCCTCACTATGGTGACGAGAAGCAGGGACACCCTGTGGACCTGTGTAACCTCCCGTGCAGTCCTTGATGCCGCAACACACTACACCGATAAAGTGATCGCTTTAATTACTGCAGCCACTCCACTACTCCTCAGCGAAGCGCTCGTGTGTGTATGGCTGACGTCTGGTCATTAGCCTTACTGCTGTGGGTTGTCCCTGCTTCAGAGCTACATCATTGCGTTGAAGTGTTCTGCTGGGTCAGGTGGTCAGCTGTCTGTCTGTCTGCCGCTCCCGGTGACCGGAGTGGGCGATATGAATGTAAGCCGGCGTGACTGTCTCCAGCCTGTCACTTTGAGAGCCCCGATCTGTACCTGTCACCTCAGTGGGAGTAGGCTTCAGGCTTCAACACACAACACTGCTGTTACCATTGTTGTTACCAGTCTGCAGTAGGGGAACCCCCCCCCCCCCCCCCCCCCCTCCATAAACCCTACCCCTACTCTCATGGTCCTCAGTTTGCTTTTTCTCACACACACACACACACACATTAAAATGGTACAGCCTAGATGGAAGACGGCAAGCCCCAAATGACCAAATTGCTCTTTTGAGATTAACAAACACATTAAGATGTACAAAACGATTCCTTTTAATACAGACTCTCTATTTGGTGACATGTGACAGTGTTGTGCATCTGCAAAAGGCAACTTAAACGAATGTATCGGTGTGACATCACAAGCATGTCTCGTCTCTGATACTTGAGGGGCTCTCCAGGAACAGGACTGCAGACTGCTGCTGTAACGTTTGGTCTTAATCTGCTCTAACTGCTGTAACGGAAACCACAAACTAATAAGGAACTATGATAGATACATATTAATACAAAATTAAGCTTGATCATTTTGTATATTTTACACTCTGTGAATGGATTTTTTTTTTCCTCTCTTGGTTTTTCCTCATTTTACTGTTCTATATAGTGAACCAGGAGTGGTTAAAGGTGGAAGTTCAAAGTTGAGAGTTGATATCCTCTGTGATGGGTTGATTTTAATTTCTTTTTGTTTTTCATTTCTTAATCCATAGCAAAACCTAGATGTTTTAATGTATATGTTCTGTTGGTTTTTTTGGAGGGGGACCTTCTTGAGATTGCGTTTAATAGACTAATGAGATTTCAAGTCTTAAGATTGTGTTGAATGAACTCATGAGTCTTTATGCAAAAGAAATGGAAAAACAAATAAAACTACATTGATCTCTGTTCCAAACGTGTGTAGTGATCATAAATAACCATCTTGACTTCTTTCTGCAAACACATTTACAGTTTTGCACATTTGTAAGTACTGTTCATCTAATCTGTTTGTAAAGGGAGGATTTTGAATGTGACACTTTACTGTAAACACCACTACTGCACCTTGCTTTTGTAGTGCTAAAACTGTTAACAGGCATTTCATAAAAGTTGTATAACAGTTAATCTACAGCATATAGGTATTTCACATACACTTTTTAGATGTAAGCATGGGACAATGAGACAGACACCTTTTATGCACACTTGTCACAGTAAGGAATGTTATTTCTTAGTTCGATATGAACTGTATTACTAGACATGAACTGTTACTATTGAACAACTCACTTCCACAAATAGCTGAAATTATCTGATTGTATGCAGTTATCTTCCAGTGTCTGTACATCTTCTTTGCACAAGAATCAGGTCTCTCTACAGTTGGTGTGGTTGTGGAAAACGCACATCTACCAGTGACCACATCTTAACCTGGTCAGCATGACCGATGGCAACCGTGGCTCTGCAAGGTTGCAAATGTCACCAGGGAAGCCAGCCGCTAAGGTCATGAATCGAATGTTCTTTCATTCAAACACTGAGCAGAAAAATAATCCAGAGAGTGCGAACAAGAACTGCAGACAACTTTCAGCTAATGAGTCATTAAAAATTCAGGCCAAAATTTCCTTTCAGTCATAGAAATAAATCCATCTGTCTAGCAATCTGCCATCCTGGTCTTCAGCAATGTTTCACATACACACGTGAGACATTAAACTGGCATATAGGGCATATGGTTAAAGCAACATAAAGAAATCTGGGTGGAACAGGATCAAGATAAACTTCAGGGTAAGAGTACCCTGAGTCAGCACCCATCATGTGACATGCTCTGCCTTCAATAGCCAGCAAAGCTCACACACTATGAAAAACGCTTGACCATACCTTCATCGTGTACAATACCAACAACCGACACAGATTTCCCTTTAATCAGACCAGTGCACCTGTGACGATACACTTACCACCTCCACTGGAGCAATCCACTGCTGCATTCATATCAGCAACACTCCTCAGCTCAGAACACTGGTGTGAGGTTAGCACATGATGATGTTGCTGGGAAAAAAAACATCACAAAACCGACCGGAGAGTCTCAGCATTGGCGCGGGAACGCGGTCACACATACCTCAGTTAGCAGTGACCGCACGTAGCTGACCCAGACTGGCAAGAGAGGCTACTGGTGTTTATTATCATTTATGTACAATGTATACCGTTATAATGAAGACGTAACACAATGGCAAAGTCGACAGCATCAATATCCTTCCTGCTTATTTTTGATTTTTTTTTCTAAAAACAATCAGTTTTTTTTTTTCTTCCACCTCAGAAATGCATTTTAACTGTATGCTGTATATTATTCATTTATTAATTTCCTTTAAAAGTGTATCTGAGGCACACAGGGAAACAATAAAATAGCATAAAAAATTGGAAAAGAACATTGAAACAAAACATATGTATATATATGTAGGTGTACATATATATAGATAAAAACCCTTTAACAACAGAAAATAGCGATTTATTTATCGTAAAAGCTGTGACCTTTAGCTTCGCCTTCTACGTGTCTCCTGTTTTGTCCTTTTAAATCTCGGTCCATCTCTTTTGCCCTCCTCTGTGACCCCCCTGTCCTTCCCTCTCTCGGTCACTGTTGCCATCAGTCACTCCCAGTCAAGGCTGCATTCTAAACTGCAGTGGTTTCTCCCTTGATTCTGCAGCAACGCTGATCTCTGATCAGTTGCGAAGCGGGTCAGGTAGGTGCTCACCCTTGGGACACTGGTCAGAGAGCAGCATCAAGGGGTGGAGCTTGAGGGAGCACCGGTCCCCAGAATGCCCCCCCACCTTCCTCCTTTATAGCTGACAGAGAGAGGGGCATGATGGGAAAGACAGGTCTGAAGGAGGGATTAAAAAAATAATAAAAAAAAAATTCCCAGAATTCTCCTCTTCTTTCTTTTGAGGTCCAGGTGTGTTTTTCCTCAAATTCCAATATTTTTTCCTTTTTTTAATGTTTTTTTTTTTTTTTTTTTGGAAAAAGAGAGCAAGTCTGTGACACAATGTGTAACGAGTGTGTCTTACTGTATGCAACTGGTCGACTGACTTCACATGATTTGTAGGCTCTTCTATGTGGAGAGTGTGTTTTGGTCGTCATGCGTAATTTTGTAGTCTACTGTATATGTGCACTTTGTATTGGCGTACACAGTGTGTACAATACAGTACGGTGTGTCTGTAATACATGTGTGCAATACACTGTGTGTGTGTGTGTGTGTGTGTAGCGTACAGTAGTTACTGTATCATGTCTGTGGTTTGTGGTATGTACATTGGTGGTTTAGTTATCCATTCATGTTGTAACTCAAACGCTTTATGTACAATGGCTGTGTGTTTACAGTGTATCAAGGTATAACATATTTTATGTACAGTGCTTATGTGGGTGTGTGTAAAATGTCTTCTGAAATTTGAATGCATTTCATTTTATAGTACAGATTTTGGAGCGGTCTGTGTATGGCTGCCTGTGTGTGTGTGCGTGTGTGTGTGTGTGTGTGTACGCTGAAGGACAGTATGACCGCTCCTCAGTTCCAGATCTTTAAGAAGCTGTCCCAGGAGCCCGTGGCGACCGCCATGCCGTCGTCCGTCACTCCCAGGCAGCTCACGCGGTTGTCATGGCCGGCCAGAACCCCTGAGAGCACGCCGGTGAGGAGAGAGAGACAGGTAGACAAATAGAGAGAGATGGGAAGAGAGAAATGGGCTTAGTCAGTTACACACACGTCAACCGACTTAAAACTACCTCACAGACCTACTGGCTGGTACGAGGAGAGACCGACAAATTCCTCACACACCTACTGTCTGGTACCAGAACAGATACAAGTCTGATACAAAACTGATATAAGTGTGAGGTAGTTTTGCATTAGCCAGCTGGTGTGGGCTGGATATTAGAATACTTAACAAAAGTGCTTTCACTTTAATAAAATGGCAGGTTACAACTAACAACTAACATTTGCCCAAATTTTCCCAAACACACTAGAGGCACTATTCCAAATGAATGGTATCCAGTCTTTCCTCTAGTCTTTCTAATAGCTTGGCCTTGTGCTTTCTCATCTGAAGTTGGCTGTATGGCCACAGTGTGCTGTGAGTGAAAGACTGCAGGGCAGAAGCAGAGAGCATGTTTCTGCATAGCTACAGTGTGTCAGACTGTCTGCATACAAGTGCAGCTGCTATACTACGCTAAATAATACTTCCTCTCCTGTCACACTGCCCTGTACAACTGTGTCACTTTTGAAGTAAAAAGTATTGTTCCATTTCTTCTTGACCAGAAAATAGTCCCAGATTTACATGAATTGCTGGAAAGTTGCTGAGACGATAACCCCCCCGACACAAAGGCACACACACGTACAAACACACAAGACATACACAGACACCGACAGATACACATACACACACATGCAAACACTCATAGATTAACACAGAGACAGAGACAGACCCACAGCCCTCCCTCACCAGCTCGGTCTCCCTTCATGGCGTCCCAGATGTTGCAGTTGAAGTCATCGTAGCCGGCCAGCAGCAGCCGGCCGGAGCGGGAGAAGGCCACCGAGGTGATGCCGCAGATGATGTTGTCGTGGGAGTACAGACCGAGCTCCTGGTCTGCACGCAGGTCAAACAGCCGGCATGTGGCGTCGTCCGAACCCGTGGCAAATGCACTGCCGTTGGGGAAGAACTGCAGGAGGGACAGACAGGGAGAGAGAGTTAGGGAGGGAGTGAAAAGAGAAAGAGGGAGAGGGAGAGGGAGAGAGAGAGAGAGAGAGGGAGAGAGGCTCAGAGAGGGAGAGGAGAGAGAAAGGGGGGGGAGAATTAGATTAGAGAGGGAGAAGAGAGAGAAAGAGAGATAGTGAGTCAGAGAGGGAGGAAGGGAGGAGAGAGAGGGAAGGAGAGAGTAAGAGAGGGAGACATAGGGAGGGGGAGAGACAGAGGGAGAGAAGTTAGGAAGGGAGGAGAGAAGGAGAGAGGGGAGAGAAGGTCAGAGAAGGAGGAAAAGAGATAAAGGAACAGAAAGGGTGGAAAGGTAGGAAGGGGAGAAAAAGAGGGAAACGGAGGGAGAGGGGGGAAGGGATTTATAAAAAAGGAGGAGTGGACAGAATGGAATGCCGAGGAATGGACAGATTGAGGCAGAAAGAAATGAGATTCCAATGAAATGAGGAGTCATGGGATGGATGGCACAAAGATACACCAGGCTCAGGGTCAAGAACAAGGTCAGATTCTGAACTGATGGAGCTGAAATTCTGCTGATCACCACATGCTGTTATGTGTCAGATTTAATCTTTTTATTCTGGCTGGCTGTTAACACAACAGAGACACAAGCTTATTATATATATATAATCTCTGAAGTTAGGTCTGGGGGTGATGTCATGACACTAAATGGAGAACCAAATTAACTCAAAGGTTATGTAATGGACACGTCAACAGGAAGAAACAAGAAGTTCCCATCTGATTCAAAACCAGGGAACAATCAAAAAAGAAGCGTGTACACACACACACACACACACACACACACTCAAACGCGCACACACACACACACACACACACACACACACACACACACACACACACACACACACACACACACACACAGTGCGTTCCCGGTCCCCCCGGCACTCACGCAGACAGCATTGATGTCGGACTCGTGGCCAGTGAAGGTCTGCCGGCACATGCTGTCCCTGATGTCCCAGAGCTTGATGGAGGCGTCACACGCCCCCGACACAAAGGTGCGGTAGTCGGGGGACAGCGACAGGCTCATGACGTCCCCGCTGTGGCCGGAGAACACCGTGGTCTGCTGGCCCGTCTCGATGTCCCACAATGCACTGGTGTCACGCCACCACACACACACACGCATAGTTAGTAAGTGCTTCTCGTTCAGGCTTCCCTCTCCTTTTATCATGAATTTCATTAGATTATTATTTACCCATTAACAGGGGCAACTTACACATCTTATAATTTTACATATTATGCATTTATACAGTTTGACATTTACTGCAGAGTTCAGAACAAATACCTTTTATTACAGCAACAGCTGTGCCCCTCTGTACAGTGGTACAAAGCTGTGTCACACGTAGTAAATGAACCTGTAACCATTAAATTACAGGCCCAGAATTACAGGCACCAGTGAGCTCCTTTAGCTGCTACACCACCACTATGTCAATCAGTGTAAATCAGGTCCATGATCCTGCAATGCTCCAAGGAGACTAAGGGGCTGGACAAGCAAGGGTACGGACAGACAGACGGACAGACGAGCGGACTGACCAGGTCGTGTCTCCTGAGCTCGTGATGATCTGATTGTCGTCAACGAAGCGGCAGCAGGACAGGTAACCTGGAGGACGGGGGGAACAGGTCAGAGAGCGGGCTCCTCCACCCCTCCCCCCTTCCCAACCTCTCTGCTTCCCTCTCCCCCCCCCTCTCTGTTCATTTCTCTATCCCGGTTCACTTTCCTTTGTTCTGGCCACTCCCATTTGCATGCCGTGCAAAGCGGGTGAGCCAGGAGCCGCCGGTCCATCAAAGCCCGTTTGAGCTCTGCTCATTTTAGCGGACAACGGCTAGCGGTAAAAATGCGAATACATTCGGCTTCCCGCCAGGGATCTCGGCGAACGTGCCAAGGGAGCCGGGAAAACTGCCTTCCGGCTGCTGTCCTACCTGCCTTGCTCCGGACACAGGGAGGGGCTCGCTGAGCGGAGGGGTTCTCGGCTCCTCTTTTCCAGCCGTGTAACCCGACCCCCCTCTTCAGAGGCAGCTCTGTGGGAGCGGTCACGTCGCGCTGGCCGCATGGGTGACACCCGACACCCGGCACGTCCGCCACACGCCCTGACCTTGTGCCTGAATAGCCTCGCCCTGCATGTCCCATCTCTCATGCATTATTCAGCGGCAATATTACCCCCTGTATCAATCCCATCATGCAGCTGGGCAGTCGCCGACGCTGCCGCGGCCTGGCGCCTTGCTCAGGGATGACAAAGGCACATGGCAGAGCAAGGACGCGTGACTACCCAGCTAAACCCCTCCTCCACACCACCACCCACCAATCAGTGGACTGGAGTTAGGGTTGGCCCCTCCCCCTTCCTTGGGCTGGGATACTGCTTGGCTGAGATGGTTTGAATAAATGATCTTTGTCTTTTTTTCCCTCTGGGGAGAGTAATTAGCCCTCGACTGAGTGTGTTTAATTAAATATTTCCCCATTGTAATGGCCAGAGACCCTGTCTCTGTGGAGCAGGAGTGTGGAGCTCTGCTGTCGGGACAGAACACCTGTTGGCACAGAGCCACCTGTGAGTCTCTGAGTAACAGAGCAGCACCAGCAGGGACCTCATCAAAATGCCCTGAGCGTATGCAGTTGTCTGTGCATGTAAATGAGCCTGTGTGCATGTGCATGAATGTCTGCCTGTGTGTGTATGTGTATGTACACATCTGTGTGTGTGTTTGTGAGAGAAAGACCAAAACATGATATGCAACTTAGGAGCTACCCATCACACAAGCACAAAGCTCCTTTAAACTGCTAAATGAGCAGCCACGGGTTATAAGGAGCTCTGCTCCAAAGCCTCTGATCATGGATCAGTTTCATGATTTCCCGATTAAAATTGGAGTCAAGTAAGCTGATCTGGCATCAGTTTCACTTTCTCGCAAATTATGGTTGGGGTTAAGCGGTCCTGGATCAGTTACAACTTTCCTTCCCTCATATTAGGTTTCAGGTTAGGTGAGCTGATCCTAGATCAGTTTCATCTTCTTGCACATTTTGGATGAGGTTAGACGAGCTGCACCTGGATGAAGGTCACCTCCTTCCACACAGTGTTTTGGAAGCCGGTTGGGCTGATCCGGGGTCAGTACCTGTGTGTCCCGGCAGTTCCCGGCTGACCCTCACGTTGCCCTCGCGGGTCTTCAGGCTGTAGATGGAGCAGATGTTATCCAGGCCTCCACAGGCCACGTAGTTCCCCGAGGGGGCGTAGGCGCACGTCATCACCCAGGAGGAGCGCAGGGGGATGGCGTGCATCTAAGGGGACAAAGGGGACACATGCACGCATGTGAGAACACAACTGTACTATCACCAGCCTGAGATCTGGAGCTGTGCTTTCATCCCCCACTTGCAGGACCGAACAGACACACATCCACGTTTGTGGAGGGCATCAGAATAAAACCACGCCCTTTCAGTGACGTGATTGGTCGCCGCGCGTCACGTGACGGGCTACAAACAAACAGCACACAGCCAGCACAGAGCAGCTACCTGAGTAGAAGTAAGTAATGGGGACGGAGGGTGTTACCTTGTTAGTGGTGTAACTGTCCCAGATGATCAGTTTGCCGTCTTGGGAGGCGCTGACCAGAAGCCTGAGCAGACAGGGAGGCAGAGACAGCTCTGAGAGAAGGCTTCAACCTTTACATCATCTTATACCATATTCTCTTCATTATTAACATTTCCAAACCTTAACGGCCAATCTACTGTTAGTTAGTTCCATTGTTTACCTGTAACTTTTATGTTTTCATCTAGTCTGGGTTTACCAGCAGGACTGCCATCATTTATAATGAATTCCTCACAGTGGGGCAGCAGTATTGGGCTATAATGGTGGACTGAAAGCGTGGAAGGACGTTCACACTTGTACACCTTCAGCACGGTGTGTAAGGATGTAGTGAGGGGCGTGCAGCTTTACACACCTGGAGTCTGAGCCCCAGTGCATGGCGTAGATCTTGGCCAGGTGCCCGCGGAGCGTGCGGCGTGTTCGCATCTGAATCCGCCCCACGGGGTCCAGGCCGGCGGTGATCTGAAACGGGCATCACGCACAAGCACAAGCACACAAACGCGTACACACACACACACACACACACACACACACACACAAACACACAAACACACACACACACATACACAGTGTCAGTGTTAGCCTCACAACAACACAAAGTCTTCATTTCAGTCACTGTCATGCTGACACTATGGATCTCCCAGCCTGCCCTGAAAGGCAGCGATCTGGCAGGTGACCCCACCCTCCCCAAACCACCAACACTCTCAGAACTGGAGGGAAGCTAAACTGGTACAGCCTGGCCAATAGATGGGTTTCCTGCCTCAACTGTATGTGAGCCACACCAGCTCAGCCCAAAATGGAGTCTGAGCTACGGCTAGAACATCAAAATCAGCTCTGCATTTGCCTGGTGGTAAATGAGCGACATGGCCTTCTGTGAGAGTGTGTTTGCTCCTCGGTTTATAATAGATGAATAAATCCCGAGGTACGTGTGCACTTGTCATTCCTGTGTTGGAGACACCATGACAAGAAATAATGGTGGTAAATGTCTTTTAATGAGTAATACTACAATCGTGGATGGGGAACCTTGTCTCAGATCAGTGGTTTCTGCCTGGAGCAGCGAAAACTGTGTTGCTCACCTGTGTCAGGGTGGAGTCGCCACAGGCTTTCCTGGCATCCTAGGAGACAGAGAGAGCAGGGGTGAGACCTCATCCTAAACACACATGCGCGCGCGCGCACACACACACACACACACACACACACACACGTCTTTTTCTCCCAAAAGCCCCACCCTGTGCCCTTGACCTTACTCTAATCTGGTTTCTCAGTTGCTCCGCCTCCTGGCGCAG
Organism: Megalops cyprinoides; assembly: GCF_013368585.1. NCBI lineage: Eukaryota > Metazoa > Chordata > Actinopteri > Elopiformes > Megalopidae > Megalops > Megalops cyprinoides. The sequence continues at coordinate 5,332,772 of NC_050598.1, forward strand.
CTGCTCCAGCTCACTCATTGTTGATTGGTTGCTAGCCTTTAAGGCCCACCGCAGCTCAGCCAATCAGCAATCTAAGGGGGAGAGGAGAAAAAAACGCAGTCAGCACACTTGCCAATAGCCACTTGCTGTACTTGTTTTGAAAAAAATAACAATACAGTCTCTGGGTGTGTGTACATACAGGGATCTCTGTATTTATTTGCACTGAGAATAAAACATGTTGTAACAAAAAGTTCATAGTTCACACCTTTTTTACACCAGATAATCTTGTGAGCATGTCCAAAATTTCAGTTTTCATCAGGTACCAATTTTCATTTAGATATAGTTTACAAAATTCAAGGCATCTCTCTTTATGTTTTCTTCCTCTCTACCCTGTTATGAATGTCTTCATTCAAGTACATTCAAATGATACTTTTTTGCACTTTCTTTAATTTGCCAGTTTGTTTTGAAGAGCTTCAACTGTCACCTTTGAATTTACAGTTTCCTTCTGAATCACTTGTCTAACAGCCAGTGATGGTAAGATACACTTGCATCCTGTTCCTGGCAGGGTTGCCACTGTAGCAAGAAACTGAAATGTCTTTATAAAGGACACTACAGTGAAAAATGGCATTCTGCTGTTTCTGTAAATTCTTTAATTGCCATCTCCAAACCTGTGTAGATTAATTACCTCATTAAATGATTAGATGTGAATAAATGTGATATTTGTGACCCATAAAAATTAACATTCAATATATACAGTCTAAATATACACACATACAATATACACTGATGAGCTAAAACATTGTGACCACTCACAGGTGAGCCAAATAACGCTGATCATCTCCAAACAAGGGCACGTGTAAAGGTCTGGGTAAATTAGATGGTAAGCGATCAGTTCTTGTAGTCAATGTGTTGGATGCTGGAGAAATTGGCAGGAGTAAAGATCTGAGCGACTTTGACAAGGGCCAAATCGTTATGGCCAGACAACTAGATCAGAGCATCTCTGAAGCACCAAGGCTTGTGGGGTGCTCCAGGTCAGCAGTGGTGAGTACCTATCAACAGTAGTCCAAGGAGGGACAAACCACAAACCAGCAACAGGGTGTTGGGCGCCTAAGGCTCAACGATGCACGGGGGCAACGAAGGCTATCCCGTCTGGTCTGAACTGACAGAAGGTCTACTGTGGCACAAGTCACAGAAAATTTTAATGATGGTTACGGGAGGAATGTGTCACAACACACAGTGCATTGCACTCTGCAATGAGTGCAGTGCCCATGATGACCCCTGTCCACCGTCGAAAGCGCCTACAATGGGCACACAAGCATCGGAACTGGACCTTGGAGCAATGGAAGAAGGTTGCCTGGTCCGATGCATCCCGTTTTCTTTTAGGTCATGTGGATGGCCGTGTACGTGTGCACCGTTTACCTGGGGAACTGATGGCACCATGATGCACTGTGGGAAGACCACAAGCTGGTGGAGGGAGTGTGATGATCTGGGAAATGTTCAACTGGGAAACCCTGGGTCCGGCCATTCATGTGGACGTCAATTTGACACGTGTCACCTAACTAAACATCGTTGCAGACCAGGTACACCCCTTCATGGCAATGGCATTCCCTGATGGCAGTGGCCTCTTTCAGCAGGATACTGTACCCTGCCACACTGCACACATTGTTCGGGAACAGTTTAAGGAACATGATGAAGTGTTGAAGGTGCTGCCCTGGCCTCCAAATTCTCCAGATCTCAATCCAATTGAGCATCTGTGGGATGTGCTGGACCAACAAGTCCGATCCACAACGGCTCCACCTCGCAAATTACAGGACTTGAAGGATCTGCTGCTAATGTTTTGGTGCCAGATACCACAGGACACCTTCAGGGGTCTTGTAGAGTCCATGCCTCAGCGGGTTGGTGCTGTTTTGGTGGCACACGGAGGACCAACAGCATATTAGGCAGGTGGTCATAATGTTTTGGCTCATCAGTGTATGTAGCACAGTTCAGGGGGTATAACCCATACCCATATAGCACCCTGACTTAGGCCCTTTTTTGGGATGACTCATTGCAATAACTACAATGATGCTTCAAGCCCTTTTTTGTTTACCAATGGCCCTGAGCACGCAGAATGCAGAATGCAGAATGCAGAATGCAGAATGCCATTTCTCCTGTCTAGTGCTGTCCCGAATACCATTTTTTGGACTCTGGAGCTTCGGTAGTAATCAACAGCGAATGTTCGAAGCTTTGGGTGGGGGTTGGGTGGGGGAGGTGTTGAGCATGACTCGGGAAGGACTCAGCCAGACATTTCTCCATTCTCGGCTAAGATGGACAGCATAGCCCTGCAACACGTGTCTTTCAGTTTTATTAAAGGCATTATTTTTTTAGGATTCTGTTATTCTACAGTATTGTTGTTTGTATTGTTATTTGTTAATAAAAAAAACATTTTTCAAAAATTTTGGTGTATTTTATGCATGTTTGTAATCTCAGGGGGTTTGGTTGAACGAGGTCCTATCTATGCACTTTTTGTGACATAATAACAGCTTGTGACAATTTTTCTTATCATGGATAAATTATAGACCTACATAAATGCTCATAATAATAGGCTCCGAGTCTGAGACGCCTGACAAAGCACTGTGAAATGTAAGTGCAGAAACAGCATACTAGCTCCAACAAATTTAAGATTTATATTTATAAGATTTATATTCATTTATAATTTCTTTATTGACATTTCTCAGTACTTGCATACATTGAAATGAAATTTGTCCTCTGCATTTAACCCATCCTATACACTCATTGCCGTCACTGCTTACGAGGCCACAGTATTTAAAAATGGTCTCGCGCCCCACTGGAAGCAGAGAGAAGCATGGAATCGCTGCAGCTAGCATCCTCCCAGGGTGACAAACTAGACCCTCCGTTCGAGTCCCAAAGCACGAGCTCGGCAATCGCTGGCTACTTTCCCATCACCGTGACGTTCACTGCCGTGAGTGAAAGGGATGTCAGGCGCCCAAGCTGAGGTGGTATATCTTTCCACATTATAACAGTGCAATTAAAAAGTATAAATATGGTACAAGAATGTGCTGACAAAATGTATTTTGCAATTCGCCTTTACTGATAGCCTACATTTAGCAAAAAAAAACAAATATCTGGACCCCAAAATCGAAAACCGAATACCTACCCAACGAGCGAATATCCGAATAGTCGAATATTTGGGTCCAGCCCTACTCCTGTCACATTATATAACCGCAAAATCCTCCAGCAGTCCCAGTAATACCACTCACCATTGGTCCGTCCTGATAACTCATTTCATCACATTCAGCCATATCTGTTCATTGTTTCCTCTAGCAAAGCACTGTGGGTAACACCAATTACAAACACAGGTGCCACAGAATGAGAAATCATTCCAAACAAATCCTCTTGGACTGATTATAAAAACTCCAGTCTGGTATCAATTATGCTAAACTTGGTTTCAAAACAGTGAAGGGTTTTTTTTTTTTTTGCTGTTTTACAGCGTTTTTTTGAAATGCACGATGCTGTTCACCACTGCTCTGTCCTGTTTAAACAGCTTAAAACTCAATATATTCTGCATGTCGACATCTCTTCGCTGTACCTTACTGCATTGCTGCTGTCCCCTTCAACTTGCACAGAGAGTAAGATTACACATGCATCCACCGTCAATGTGATGGTAAGGTCACAACATCCCATTGGAGGGTTTTGCCTTCAAACAGACCAATAAGAAATCACTTCACCTGAACAATGAACAACAGTTATGAGTGACACTGTTGTCTTACAGCCTTAAGTGTAGTAAGCAATACCTTTATCTGAAAAACTGATGTTTGCTGAACGATTTTCTGCTACTGGGGAAACTGTAGAGGATCTCTCTTAAAAATAAAATATGATACTGTGTGCCCCATTCTACACACCTGCAATCACCCATTTCATTCAGTCTGTGTATGCATGTGTGTGTACATGTTTGGATTGCATTTCAGAAGTTCATCTGCATATCATTTTAACATTATGAAATCACAATATCTGCTTAGTGTACAAGGCCAAGCTTCTCACCGGTTCAAAGCATATACACATTTACAGGAATAGGTCTGCAACTTTGATATCAGTGTAATGCTAACAAACAAATGAAATCATACTATTTTCAACACTCTATAGAAGCATTATTCCAAACATATTCTGCCCAGTTTCCTCTACATGGCAAAGTAAGAGTATCATGTCAAGTAACCTGGCAAAACTTACCACATAGTTACCAATTAAAAAGCCACAATCAGCTCAGCCAGCCATTATAAAATACTGGATGGCAAGGCAAGTAAAAATATAGTATTTTGGAAGGTCACAGTATTGCCTTGCCTGAAGTGACTGCCCATTTCTAAAGCAATCATAAGGCTGCATTTTTGTGCTGTGATTGATAAAATGTGGGGGTGAGTTTCAGTTTCAGGTCACACTTACTGTCTCCTGATTGGGCCTCCTTTAATGTGGTTATCTCAACTTCCTGTTTTGGGCTGGCGATAAAAAGCCCTCGCAAGCAAAGAGCACTTGCGCATCTAACGGCAATGTGCAGGCGTGGCTTACTTTTGATTTAACCCCACTACTGCCTTCTGAGAAAACAGTGGCTCCACCCCAGACGCACCCCGTACTGGACTACAACTCCCAGTCAACACTGAGGCTGGATCTGACTGGATGCTACTCCTGTCCATCACACACTTGACCTCCAAATACCAGCGTTCCCATTGGAAGCCACCCCTGTCAGTCATGCAGCTGGGCTCCGAATCTGCACACGCAGCACAGCACGTGTAAACAGCGGCCGCTGTCCTGCGGTAATCCGCCTGTTTCTGTTTATCTGCTGGAGCTGCCCCGCAACACTGGGCTTAGCCGCAGCGCCTCATCTGTAATCTGATGTAATCTGGGTAAGAGCATCATCCTCATGCCCTTGTAATGCAAAAGCCCGTAATATTCAGAATGAGATTAGATTAGCAGGCGCGGCAGGGCGGCGTCAGAGCTGCGAGGAGCGTGCACAGAAAGTGCCGACTTCCCTCTGCGCACCGCACCGGAGGAGATCCGTTATTAAAAGGCCGCGTCGCAGACGCCCCCTGGTATTACAGCTCTTGTAACCATCTCTGCAGGCGGGGAGACCCGGGTTTCGCAGGTTCACCGCCACGAGACACTGCGGGAGGTGGCGGTTGTAACACATGCATGTATACAATGAAGGTAAGCTTATCTTGGGGTTGTCTGCTGTCCCACTTTGCTGACAGTACAGCAACACCTCCCACAGACTCTTCACAGTCTGTGACCCAGCGTGGACAGAATTACAGCAAGATAACTAAACGCGGTTTATTACGATAATACAGCACTGTTCCTGGAATTGTAGAAACATCTACACTGCAGCTTGTAATGCGTCTGTAAGTTCTTGTCAGGGAATGAGGGCAGTTAAGCTGTCTTGACTTTCAAGACAATCAGGATGTCGATTCCTGACACCTTAAAAGATCGTACAATTTCAAAAAGGTGCTTTCTCTGCTCAATGCTTAGGTCTACATTTTGAAATATAGTCAAATGAATCACACACAAGAGTTGTAATTATTAACTCAAGTACAATCGTACAACACGATGAACAATATGATACAATATGATGTATAAAGGCACCTTCAACTACCTGTGTGGGCCCAAGCCCTGCCAGAAGCTGGGTAGAATAGCCGTAAAGCTAGCCATTCCGGAACATCTCATGCTTCAATGTCAATGGCTCCCGTGTAAAGCAAGCTCGAAATGCCCACCGATTCCGGAACGATCGGAAGGGCCTGGGCGGTATTTTTAGACTGATAAAGGGCCGAAAGCAATGCGACCCTTCCGAGAGCTAAAACAAGATGCTCAGGATGAACTGATACCTTCTAATTAGAACTTGAGGTTTAAAGAGTCCACCTGCATGCCACACGTAGCAATGCAGATATTCAGATGCATCCAGAGGGCTTTTGCTCAACAATACAGATGGATGTGCAATAGAAAGGTAATTGTGTATATGTATGTGAGCGTATTTGTTGAGGTAAGGACTGGTGGGGGTCAGAGTTATGCAAAGCAATTTCTGGGGTAACCTACTTATTACAGTGACACTGCAAGGCTAATTTCACTACCCGAATGAAAGTAAATGAGCTGACAGCACTGTTCCCCAGACTACCCTTTCAGAGTGCTGTATTGATAAATACTTAATTCCACACGACTGTTTAATGACTCCAAACTTTGTTTCCGTTTCTGGCTTAGGAGCATGTTGGGAAGCGACCATGGAAGGCCATGTGGAAGCACAAGGCTCACTGCATCAAGGTCAGGTTTTGCCTCCCCTGTGGTCAGTGTGACCCCTGACCCAGACAGAGGCTGACACCCAGAAAGTGGAACTGCATTGATGATCATGGCAGGAAAAATACGGCAGGTTTAGGCCCAAAAGAAGGCCTCACGGAACACACTGAATGACATGTAACCCAGCAGCTTTTGGATTTCATTGCGTGACCAGTAATGCATATGCGTTTGTAATGCAACCACTGAACATGCACATTTCAGTAAATATTACATGAAAATGGAGTTTTGAGGTTTTTAAAGTTCTGACTTATTACACTCTTCTCAAGGTAGCGTGACTTCAATGGTGAGACAGATTTATTTAGCATGTTGTCTCTAGTTATGTGGAAAGTGCGCATATTTTTTAATGTTATCTGACTGGGCCTAACTGTACCAACACTGAAATAAAGGAAACTAGGTCATGTTTGAAGGTGTATTTCTTGTTCCTAGTATAATCTCATTTTTCTACTGTAGTGTCACTTTCTGTTCAATTCTCCATTTTCCCCCACACCATAGGGGAAGAGTAAAACAAGCAGAAGAATGAGATGACAAAAGAAGCAATGAAGAGAGGAGCTGTTAGTGGCTTTGATGAATTTAGGAGTAAAATAAATTGAGTCCTTTTAAAGAGAACTCTAACGATAAGCCTTACTCACCACTAAGAACAACTGTCTCCTCTATGGCTCCAAACATGGGCATGGAAAGCAGTTGCCAACGGAAACAATCTGTGCGTAGAATGTCCCGGAATGACCAACATTCCATAAGATAATTCCTGTTCAATGAAACTGGCAGGAGCAAAAGGTGCATGTACTTGTTCACAGAGAAAACACACTGAGGAAAATCGCTGACTGTACCATGCGGCCACATTCCTTTCAGTGAAACCTCTTGAAACAGCGACAAGAAAGACTACGTATTTTCTATCGTTCTACCATCTACGCTGCCTTAAACTGTAAAATCAGAGGTTAATGAGGGCTATAACAGCCTGAGTGACAGACGGGTCAACTGTAACACGGAGCGGCCCATCAGCAAGCTGGTCCAACTTAACGGTCCGAGGGACACCCGCACCTCACTCGCTGCTGATAACAGGGTGATTGACGAGGAGACAGCCTAAAGCGGAGCGCAGGGACTTAAGGTTCCCATTGCCTGAGCAGTCTGGTCTTTCTGCACGAATCTGTAAATCAACCACGAACTACGACTTAGGAGGAAAAAAAAAAAAACATGTGATCTGAATTGTGACCAGAACAACGGAGTTAAGGGCATTAAAGCTGACAGATTAGGATCTGGCGTCACACCAGGAATAGGTCACCCAACCCCTAATCCTAACAAGGCATTATTTAACTATATCCATCCCCCCATATGTCTATTTCACATCCAGAATATAGACTTGGGATGCAATCTCCCTATCCTGCCTATATCCTAAGCCAATATGTTTGTCTGAACATCCAGTGTGGTCTCCTCATTAAGCCACTTCAGATATTGTTCACCTCGAATTTGTGACCAGGCACCGGTAAAATCCTGCCAAACTGTCGCTCACCTCTCCCACTATTCATCAGTGCTAATTAATCTCATCCACCTGCCCACTGATCTCCTGCAAGACTACTATGGAGTGACAACTGTCATCTTATGTTAAACACCTAATGTGAAATGTGCCTGCCTAGCAAACAGTTAACACCTCAACGGGACGCTCCAAAATAAACTGATACATGACCGACGAGGGCACATAGCGCTGTTTACGGTATCACAAGAGATATGTCCCATTCAAATCAGGGGTGGTTTCACAACAAACAGCAGGGCTTTTTGCATGGGCGTGCGAGTCCATTCAAATCCTGCCCACTCCCAGCCTGTCAATCTCTCCCACTCTCCCTGCAAACGCAGCCGGCTTGCCGTACATTTGCATTATAGCTGCTCCAGGTAACGAAACATATTTCCTTACTGGTTGGTTTTTTTTACGTGCGCCAGCCCGCGGGCCTTTTCCCGGTCTCCTAACGTTCGCAAAACCAGCATGCTCAAAAATAGGTGTTTAAAGCAAACGCCTTGCGTGATCGGAGACCAAAACTGCACCGTTTGCATCGCACTGTCGCGTGCAGGTGTCCAATTTTTAAAGAGTCCCACTGCACCATCATCATTACCACTACCAAGTGCAGCAGGAAGCAATTAGCCGGATCCAGGTGCCCCAAGGGCGTCTAGGAGCAGACGCACCACGCTACTAATGGAGGGCAACTAGGGGAAATTAGTGTGCACCGCCCTCTCTCCCCGCAGCTGCTCACTTGGGCAAAAACCCGCAAACATGCGACTTCCTCTCAGCAGCCTAGTTATACCACAACGGTACCCGAACGTTGAAAGACGCGTATTAGCTTGAGAAGCGCAAACGGTCCTTAGGGTGACAGCAGCCGGAGACACAGGCGGAGAGAACGTCAGACCTCATCACTCCATCCACAAAACTCCGCGGCTGCTGTCTGCCAAACGTCTATGTCAGTGTGATGTGATGATGAAACAGCTACAGACACAGAGATGCCCCTTGCATATAAAAGTAGATATGCAAAAAAATATGCAACAGATATAAAAACATCTGACAGATTTTGAACACCAACATCCAAGAGGCGTGCAACGGCATGAGCAACTTTCGATCGCATCCATACGCAGCTGTTGAATGATGTTATAGCACGCAAGGATTGGTGTTAGTTTTGTTAGCGTTGTCACGGCAGCTGGCTGAGGCCAAAGCGATGATTTTAAAAAGGGGGAAACTAGGCCGAAGGATGCGTTTTTAGTGTTTTCTAACTCGCTCTCGACACTTAACGCTCTCACATAACCTGGATTTTTGACAGCCGGCTGTAAAAATGAAGAACGTGATAGTTTGCGTCTTTAATCAAACTGATGAGTGCTCTGGCGCCTCTACGATTCTTAGTTAGAATTCAGAGGACGTTTATCAAATCGATAACGAAATGGCGCTTCGATAGCTACTGCCGAGTGTTGTAAACAGGATGTACAGTGCGCGCCCATTTAAGTACCTTGCAAGCTAGCTAACTAGGCTACTCCCATTTCTGCGCTTTGCGTTGCCATCAAAGCGTCATTCAGATACACTGGATATTTCTCGACCTGCTGTACCATAAACGTTCGTTTTAGCGACGTAGGCAGGTTGTTACGGCCCGGTCTAGGGTCAGACCGTAACAGGTTATGCGTGAAATTAAGATCTTGGAGCAATTTCAATGATGAATCCGGGTAATGTAGCTTGCTAACTAGCTGGGTTAGTTCACTTTCAGTTAGCTAAAGCATGAGGGCCCACTTTTCGCTACAGTAAATTACCAGTACAATTGTTACTTTGTTCCAAAGTAGCACGCTTCTCATCCATTGCCCCACCCGCTACACAAAAATAACTAAACGCACCTACCCATGCCGTAGGCTACTCCTCATAGGTATCTACGGACCATAGGTTATCACAGCCTATAGCTCGGTCAGTAGGATACCGAGTACTCTTGCTACAACTATGAAGGCATACATCATAGTGCATTGGAGCTAACAGTCTCGACCGAAAAAGCCTACTTCATCACTCAGTTTGCGTTGACGTTTTTAGCATCAAGGCCTATGGCAACTAGGTGGTGGTCATGGTTTGAAAACACACAGCAAAGTGCTGTAGGCTACGGGAAAGCTACCCATAAAGACACTGCATTGGATGATCGGTCATCCTTATGATCACCCACGGTTACACGTACAGCGTTGTTAGGCGGTTTTGTGTCAGTCTGATTCTTCGTGATCCTACACAATAACACCGACTAACAACATTCAGCCTATTTAGACTGTCATCAATAAGATTCCACTTGTTTAAATAAAATTACAGATCAGTCCCCTCCATCCATTTTACTGTCCCCAGTCTTCACCCAATGCAAGTAGCGCAGACAAATTCGCAGAAATATTCAACAAGCAATACGTTCATTTTCTCTATAAGCTGTGCTTTATAATTCATAATAGGCTACTTAATGAATAACTTAAGCAATGCACAGTATAACTAACACCAAACAGCCATGAGTAACAATACAGGAGGTTACATCCTGGATGTCAAATAAACAGCCAGCATAAGATCCCACAGACCAGTCTTCATTCCTAATATTCTAAAATAGACATTCATATACTTACACCCACCTATGTACACCCACTATGACAATTCTCGAATTCCATTTAAACAGACGCTGTATTCTCATTGAGACAAACCGCATGTTAAATAACCAATGAGTAATTCGTCCAGATAGGCATATTGAGTATGTATTACAGAATTCTTTAGATAGCAAACTACCTGATTGTTTCTTCAGTATCCCGATGACGTGGTTGATCTGGTTGTTTAAGAACAGGAGCTGCAGCAGTTATTATTCTTAAAGCAGAGATGGCTTATTCTTCTTTCGCTTCTGTCTTCTTTAGATAAGGCAATATTTTTATGTCCAGTGATTGCTTTCAGCCTCCTATCCTTCCTCTCAAAGCCTCGATATTGTCTTTTTCATAAAACAAAATTCAAGAATACAAGCAATTCTGAAATAGCAATGCTGCGAGTCCAACATTAAGTCTTTTTATGGGCCTCTTCAAAAGATGCAATAGGCTATCTGGCGTTGTTGTGTTCGGTTTTCCTCTTCAGTTTTTTTTTACACTCCAACGACTCTTCAGTGTAGGATGCAATGATAAAAGCTTATTAAACGCCCGGTATGCTGCCACAAATTAGTCGCCGTTATGACAAGCACCAAGAAGTTATCTAAAACCTTTTGAGGGTGAGCTATATGTTAGGTATCTGTCGTTTTCTTTCTGTTTGTGTTTTCGTGATCCCTCGCTTCCTTCCTCCCTCGGCTTGATCTGTCCTCCTTCCTCTCTTGTCACTCCGCTATGTTCGTCGCCTGATCGTCCAAAAATGAATTATTAAATAAATAGCGAAGCACATGAAAAGGATGAAACTGGGGTTTTTAATGGATAAATAAAAAAATGAAAAATAAAACCAAAAGCGACTTATCTTGCCGGTGAAACGCGCCCATTGATGCAAAGGGAAAACAGCCCATTCAAATGATACTTAGCTTGTTATGTTTAATTAGGCTACATATAGTATATGTATATATACACATACATACATATGTACAAGCAAGTGGATCTTAATTGTGCCTTATATGTAATCATCCGTCCAGGGTTAACGTTAGACGGCAAGCTCTCGTAAGCGCAATTCAACCACACCCATTTAGAGGGAGACTGTACCATTCTTCAACATTGCTGCTAGTCTGCAGCATGTAGGAGGGGGTGAAAGGAAGACCGACAGCTACATTCAGACTCTGTCTTGGTCCTCAGTCACGTCTCTGCTAAATCCTCATGACTAAACACAGCATTTAAATGACGGGACACTCTTTGCATTATTATAACAGAAGAATATGATGCTTATTTACTCAGCAAACGCTTTACATCATTCTCTCTTTCCTCGTTCTTTTTTAGCCTTCCTTTTTCGCAGTACAGTGGGCGCGCCCAGATTGTCTGCAGCCCGAGACTGACTTGTCACGTGACTCGCACACTTTTTCGCAGCTTGTCGCTACTACACGATGTTTTAATGTTCTGTAATGGTAGAAGCAGTATGTAATACCCACAGCGACATAATGTAAGCGTAGCCGAACAATTATTTGTTTTAATTAGTAGCCAGTTTGACTGTGGGGAGAATGACACTACTGCACAGCGATGCTATGAACGTTTTAATACACTGAGGTTGCTCGGTTTGGCAAAGACAATTGTGCCCACATATACTCATTACCCACACTTGCAAACCGAATGAACTCAACTAGAACAATGCAATATTACTATCTTTCAAAACTGTACTGGAAATAATTCTTTTTTTTCCTGTCGGTATTCAAGCATCTTCCAGCATTTATTAATATATCACAATTTTCAGCAGATTAACCACGACTGCGACGAAATCATCTCTGTTCGTGAAGTAATTAATATTCCACAGTAATTACTTTGCTCCGTGTCCCCAAAGACATGCAGACCCACAGGGCATTATAATATAATTACATCGTAAGCTTTTTCTTGATGGGCCTGCACTAACCTCTGGGGAACACTGGCAAACTAACTAAGACTCATGCATACTGACACGTCCAGACAGCAAGATTTGGCACAAATTTAAAACATATACTGATGAGACCATATTGGGGCTGTTTGGGGGGTGGGGGGGGGAACTGTACACATGAATTGGCATTTTTGTTCATTTACAACTTTACCCAGTGGAGGAATAGTTACAGTCAGTCATCCCCACAGTCTTTGTCTCGTAAATGTTATGTACTGACAGTAAGACAGACAGTTCCTGTCACTATAAGGCATATCTGTGGATGTGAGGTCACAAACCCCTCCCTCATTCACCTCAGCTCTTGTTATCACCTGAGACTGTACCCAAAAGCACACTACTCCAGAGGCTCCAAATAACATTAACATTAGATGAATTAAAGCCCCACTTGCTCACAAGGGCATATCATGTCCTTATTTCAGTCACACAAATTAGCTTGATAGACACCCACACTGTCACCCAGGATCATCATGTTGCTCTGTCTCAGGGTTATTACTCCAATCTGTATAACACACTGAGTGCCAGGCAGAGACAATGTATGCCATTACTATAGTCTTTGGGTCTCCCACAGCTGGGAGATTGACTCTACAACCTTCAGGTGGCACTGCAGACTTTAACCTCAAGGCCGTCACTGGAGGTGGCAAAACAGTGTTGTGAGCACAAAGCTTATTTCATGGCCTCAGTGGTTCTTCAGACCAGCAGCACTACATCCTACTGTGTCTGTCACCCTAACCCTGTGTTAAAGTGCATGGTCCTTGAGATGACCTCACTGGGGTTCTGTGGTTTTTTTCCACATTGATCTGTCCATGTTAATGATCATCTAATAAGTTTGCTTTACTCTTACTATGTCTATCCTTTTTAGTAGAGAGTCCCATATGCCCAAGCCCATGCTAGAATTTGACTTTTATACTGTAAACCCATACACTCTGCATTCCACTTTTTTATGCATGGCCTAACATTAAAACTATATGTGAGCACAGGTGGCAAGGCCTATATCTACCATGTGTCGAGTCCTTTCTATGCTGCACTGCATAGGGAAGTGACACCCTCTCCACCCCTGTGAAAAGTCCAACAATGGTACGTCCCACCTGCCCTGTTCTTCACCAGGCCTCATTAGGGAGTGTAGTAACGGAGGATGGGTTGCCAGGCAACAGCCTTAGCAAAGGTTCTATGAGTAAAGAGATGGACTCACACTCTAACTCTGACACACGATTACATGTGTATACACATGCACAAACTCACAAGCAGGCGTATACCCACAAAGGTTCAAACATCGTCTAAGCAGACACGTATAGTAGGCTGACAACGCAGACTAATACATGCGTGGATCCGTACATATGTACACATAGTCAACGTACACATACTAATATCTGCGAGATTGGACACAGAAACGGAAACATGTTCATGCAGTTTACATGGCCACATCTACGCCTTGAGAATGACAAATTCGTACTCATGGTTAAGGGTGTTAGGAAACCAAGTGTAAGCGTGTGAACAAATCAGCTTTACACAGTGTGGCAACATCAGTTCGTTATGATAAATACTTGCGCCAGGCTATTTGAACCATAACGCTTTTGCATTACGGTCAGCCACGGCGTGAACCGTGGGTACTTAACGCAGGCGTCTAATCGAACCCACCTAAAATATCAAGCCATTTGTTTACCACAGCATGAGACAGACGCTAATGCCGACTTTTCTCTCGCGCCCCTCTTTACCTTTTACTCGCTTTCTCCTCTTCCCAGAATTTCACTCGTTCCCAGTCGCTCCCCACACCTCTCCTCTACCTCTGATAAAGACCGCACTTGACTTGCTTTCCGTGTTCCGGATTTTTCAGCTTTCAAGCCCGTAGCCTATTTGACAATTAAATAAAATCATAGGATATAATAACCTTATTGTACATTGATAATCTTACAACACAGACCTACGACTAGCTGGAGGTGGATGCACCTAAAGGGTTAACCTGTTCCACCAAACTTGCTGCAGTTACGCCCCGCCCCTAATAATTTCATATACTTGTTCGTTTAGAAAAAAATGTCTTTTTGTAGGGTTGTGTGATTTAATAATGGTTAAATCTCTTTGGGTGAGTTACGACAATGTTAGTAAATGTAATAGTATAATTGTAATTTTGAGTGTGTTGTGTAGGCTATGTTTTATTAAAACATTTTATTAAAATGTTATGCAGGCCTATTTACCATAGATTAAGTGCCGGGTGTCAGTATTTTTGCTTTCAGATTCTTACATTCTATCGTGAAACACGTTAATTTGTCATTTTTAGTGGTCACGAATATATGATGGCACGAGAGGTGAGATGAATATTGCAATGGGTGTAAATTCATGCTACCTGTGTAGGCCCTACGTTGAAAACTTTGACATGGAACACAACAGACGTACCCCGTGTTCACCGTGTAACCAACTGGCGTCCGTCTATTGCGGATTTACTGTATACATTAAATTGTTTCAAAGCCATTGCCAACAAAAGAGAGAAGCCACTACAGTCTCTTTTGCAAAAAAAAAAAAACATCAGTTGGTGATGCAACATTGAAATAAACACCACTCTAGTCTAAATATTACCGTTTTGTGGTATAAGTCGCCATCTGACTATAAGAACATGTTTGTTCTTCGCTGTGATCTCAAAAAAAAAAATGCCAGATCACTACCCAAAAATAAATCACGCCTTACCACTCGGCACAACTAGGTTTCATCACCAGTCTTTGTCGGCCGACAGTAGCTGGCCAAGTTACCTGCGGGTACCACAACCTTTAAGAAGCTCCCGTTCTACCTCCCCAGCCAATAGCGGTGCTCTCTTGCAGTCGTCGTGTCCTCCTATTGGTCCAGCGCAAGTGCGAGGAAGAGATAGAGAAAGGGAATGGGAAGGGGGTGCGAGAGCGTGAGGGGGATTTTTCGGCTATCCGCCTTCGATTAATTCCATACATGCATCACCTCCTGCAGACCCAAAATCTTATATCTTCCACCTCCCTTTTGAGACTCACTTGACCCGAAGACCACAATCATACTCCATTTTATTTCGTTTATTTTATTCCAAGATATTTGCTCAGCTGCTTTTTGGTTCGCAGGCTAGAGTAGCTATATCTTTATTTTTTGGTGATATCAGAATATTATTTAGATGACAATATGAGTGGCGGGGTCTATGGCGGAGGTAAGATCACTGTCGTTCTTGTTTGTATTTTATATACAATGCAAACTAGAACATAATGATGATTCCTATTTTTTTTTTAACACAGCAAGGTAGATACCAGCAGAAAAGGATGCAGTGAACGGTTAACTAGCATGGATGGTATTACTTAACGACCAGGATCTATGATTCCTGTGAGAAACGCACACTGGAGGAGAAGGACAGACAGAGACGGGCTCAGAAGCGAATCTCTCTGGGCGACATATTTAGGGTTGCGTACACGAATTTCTGCAAATGTACCTTAGGTGTGGGTGCGCGCGAGCTTATTGCTCTCATTGTTTCTCACGTGCGTGCAAGTTTTTAGATTGGTCTGCGACTCTGCGTCATTGAATGTGGGGGGTGCTGTAAAATTGATGAATAGCCCTGTCATTTTTAAACAAAACAGATCCAACTAAAGACGTGCTTTGCGTTCACACATCAACCTTTAAGCATAATATTTGTATCTATAAGTGAAAATCAGCTACACCAGAGCCCCTCGCCCCCGAGTATTTCTCTTAAAGAATTAAAGTAGCCTACTAGCCTAAGAGGAACATTTCTGAGAAGAGCACAGACAACAGGCAAATGACCATGGCAGCAAAGCAAATTATTGCCAGTTTCCAGTTGGCTAATCCCCCCACCAGGACCCGGGCATCCCAGTGTTCTTTGCCACCAGCTTAGGCAGCCGGAGGTAGCATTTTGAAGGCGTGTGTAAAGCAGTTTCTTTCTTTTGTTCCCACTCTCTCTCTCTCTCTCTCTCTCTCTCTCTCTCTCTCTCTCTCTCTCTCTCTCTCTCGCTCTCTCTCTCTCTCCCGCCCTTGTCAGATGAGGTAGGGGCCCTTGTATTTGACATTGGCTCCTTCTCTACTCGAGCGGGATATGCTGGCGAGGACTGCCCCAAGGTGAGTTCTAAACAGAGGGAGGGGGAGGGCCCAGCTATTCCTCAGGTTCACCCACAGCATTGAGAAAGGCCATTCCATAGCAACTTTGAACATGACCATATGGGTAGCATGATGTCACAGTTAGAGTCCTGCATGTCAGTGTTATTACAGCATATCAGACACCTCTGTTCAAACCTGCCTTCATAGTTTGCATGTCATTTATACAGCTGGATACTTACCAGAGCAAGACAGGCTATGGTACCTTTCTCAAAGGTTCAACAGCTGGTTCAACAGCCATTCTCCAACCACCAAGGTTGTATTGCCACAGTGATTTTTACCACATCATGACAATGGTTAGCATGCTGTAGTGTAGCATCGCTCTATGTTTGCCTCTTTTTCCATAATACCCTTGTTTATCTTTATCCACTTCATGGATGTTTACTACCTCCTCTCTTTCTCTCTCTTCTTTCTTTCCCCTCTTGTCTGTCTCCCTTCATTTCCTAACCCCTCCTTGCTCCATCTTCCTCCTCCTCCTCCTCCTCCCACATGCAATCCTGACCCATGTCCTCTCCTTCCCCCTGCTCCTTCCAGGCAGATTTCCCCACCTCCCTGGGGGTGTTGGTGGAGGAAGAAGGTGGTGGAGAGATGGGGGCAGAGCAGGAAAAGGCAACAGGGAGGACCTTCTACCTGGACACCAACGCCTTGCACGTCCCCCGGGCGGGCGTGGAGCTCTTCTCGCCCCTGAAGAATGGCATGAGTTGAGTGACAACCTCCCCGTCTCTCTCCCTCTCTATCACTGTACCTTCTGCTCCTCCAGAAGTCACCATGTATGGTCTTCATATATGTGGCTAATGTGTTAGCTTAGACGAAAAGGTCATTGGCACTGTGCCTGCTTATTATATACTTATAGTAACTTACTTTTAGAACTTACTTTTTAATACTTTTAGAACACAGTTAAGAGTACTTCGCCTTATGAATGTGTGACTTGATGGCCTATGGATTATTCAGTTAGTGTTTTGTGTCTGGAGCTTGACTCCCCTGGTCTGCAAATATCTGCTCTCTCACTTCATTCAGTTGTCTGAAGATTGCATGTGTTTGTGTGTTTGTGCATGTTTGCAGTTGAAGATTGGGAGGCCTTCCAGGCCATTCTGGACCACACCTACTGCAAGCACATCAAGTCCGAGCCCAGCCTGCACCCGGTGCTCATGTCTGAAGCTCCCGTAAGTAGGGAGGTCACAGTACCTCAGTCTGCTTCATCACAGAGACAGACATGTGTGTGAGCATGAGAAGCAGCTGTCTGTGTAACGGGTGTGTGTATATGTGTGAGTGTGAGTGTGAGAAGCAGCTGTCTGTGTGTGTGTCTGTGTAACAGGTGTCTGTATGTGTGTGTGTGTGTGAGAAGCAGCTGTCTGTGTGTATGTGTGCAACAGGTGTGTGTGTATGTGTGTGTGTGTGTGCATTTGTTTGTGTGTGTGTGACACTGTTATCTGACGCTGTTGTCTGTGTGTGTGTGTCTGTGTAAGGGGTGTGTGTGTGTGCATTTGAATGTATGTGTGTGTGAGATGGTGTGTGTGTGAGATGGTGTGTGTGTGAGTATGTGTGTGTGTGTGTGTGTGTCTGTGAGACGTTGCTGTATGTGTGTGCGTGTGTGAGACACTGCTGTCTGTGTGTGTGAGAGAGATGCTGTTGTCTCTGTGTGACAGTGGAACACACGGGCGAAGAGGGAGAAGCTGACAGAGCTGATGTTCGAGCACTACAACATCCCAGCCTTCTTCCTGTGCAAGACAGCCGTGCTCACAGCGTATCCTTTACCCGAACCCCCGCGATGGGGGTGTTCCCCAAACCTGCCATCCGGAAAGAGCATCACCCAGGCACTGTCAGACACACTGCTCACAGTTCTAGCATTCAGTTAGCGTGTTCTGAAAGTTGCCCAGTGAGGCCATTGGTCAGTCAAAGTGTTAGTCAACTAGCCAATCAGAGAAGGGCTCAGTTTCATTTCAATTCAGTCAGTTCAGGAAATTAATTGAAATATAGTTCATGAATTAAAAGATACTCATAGAAAATGTTCACTGATTTTCAATTCATGAATTGAATTGTAGTTAAATTTCTTAATTTATTCAAATTCAAATTCAAATTTATAGCTGCTTATGTGGCTTGATCAGCTCCATTCTTGAAAGCATGAAGGCTTACATGTTTTTGTCCCCTAAGTCACTAATTGTCATTGCCAGTGGTCTCAGTGTGCTTGAAGCTGGAGGGTTTCAGTAAGTCAGCCACATTAGGTTACCCCAAGTTACCCAGAACAGCTGTCTGTCTGTCGGCTGGTCATCGCACTCTGAGCGTGTCCTTGACATCCTCTCAGCTTCGCCAATGGGAGAGCAACCGGCCTCGTCCTGGACAGCGGTGCCACGCACACCACCGCCATCCCAGTGCATGATGGGTATGTCCTTCAGCAAGGTATGTATAAATTGCCCCACTGCAATGTTCCTCAGCTGGAATACGTGCATGGACACCATTTTAGCTTTTTCTAAAGATCTGATTTGTACTGTATATTCTCAGTATGTATATAGTGCAAATGCACTACAGGGCTTTGTCTGTAATGGTTATGCTCTGTTGGGCTAAACTGCAGGGTGTGTATTGGAGTTGCAGATGTGAAACGGTGGGGGACGGGGGTTGCAGGGTGAGAGACTCACGCAGGTGTGCTTGGCTGCAGGCATCGTGAAATCGCCTCTGGCAGGTGATTTCATCACCATGCAGTGCAGGGAGCTGTTCCAGGAGATGAACATCGACATCACCCCGCCCTACATGATCGCCGCCAAGGTGCCTATCTCAGCTCCGGCCTGCCTGTCTGTGACCCTGACTGGCTGTCTATCTGTCTGTCCTGTCTCTGTCATGTGACCCTGATTGTCTGCCTATATGTCTCTCTGTGACCCTGACTGTCTGTTTGATCTGTGACCTTGTCTGTGTGTCTGTCTGTGACTCTCTTTTTGTCTTACTCTCATCTTCTCTCTCACCTTCTCTCTGTCTCTCTCTCTCTCTCTCTCTGTCTTTCTTTCATTCTTTCTCTCTCCTTCTCTGTCTCTCTCTCACTGTCATTCTTCCTGTCTCTCTCTCACTGTCCATCTCTCTGTCTGTTCCTCTCACACACTGTTATCTGTCTCAGGGTCTGTCTCCTGTGCCTTATATGCATCTGTCTACCTCTCTGTCCACTTGTTCTGTCTTACTCCTTCTGTCTTTTTCTCTGTGTCTATATTTAGCTGATGGTCTGTCTCACTCATTGTCTCGTTCGCTGGGTGTCTGCCATATTCTCTCTCTCTGTACATTTCTGTCTGTCACTCTGCCTCTCTGTTTCTCTCTGTCTCTCCTTCAAACACCTTACCTCTTGCCTGTCATCTCCCATCCATCGTTGCCTCTGTCTGGCTCCTTCTAGCTGTTGCCCTCTTTTTTCATTTGTTTGATCTGTGATGGTTTACACTCTTTTTAATGGGTTGTTTGCTGATTAGTTTTACCTGCTGTCCCACTGAGAGCAGCTGACTCTCCACCCCCTCTCTGTCTCACCCTCTCCTTTCTGTAGGAGCCAGTGAGAGAGGGAGCACCCCCAAACTGGACCAAGAAAGACAAACTTCCTCCAGTCACCAAGTCCTGGCATACCTACATGTGCAATGTATGGGGCCTCTACCCTGTTATTCACATATTTCATTGAGTTAAAAATATGTATTCTCTAAAATATATTCTCAGTGTATATCTATATCTATATGTTTTTGTAAAGGATGTCAGTCTAACTTAATACATTTACATTTACATTTATTCATTTGGCAGACGCTTTTATCCAAAGAGACTTACATAGGTTACAGTTCTTTACAATGTTATCCATTTATACAGCTGGATATTTACTGAGGCAATTATGGGTTAAGTACCTTGCCCAAGGGTACAGCAGCAATGTCCCAGCTGCCGCCCACATTATAGGTAACACCAGTGACAATGAAACAGCACATGAATTCTTTAATGAAATGTGTGAAAATACATTAAGCGCTACTTATTCTGGATTCATCAAGCTTGGAAGTTAGTTATTGCTATTAATACCATGCTGGCTTGATGTTTACCGAATTAATGTATGAGGAGGCTCATACATTAAGCCTTCTACCAAAAGTTTGACAGCAAATCATTGTAGAGGACATCTGAGACTGTGTGGCCACACAGACAAAAACGTTTTGAAAATAGCGAGCCTAAAAATACTTTCCCCCAAAATTCGATCTTCAAGGCATCATTGAAAATCTTACATTTGTCCTTCAAAAAATCATTAAAGAGTGGTGTTGAAATGTGAGTGGGATCTGAGTGGGAACACTGCTTAGTGCTGTGTCTCCCGCTGAGCCCAGCTCTGGTCCTCTTTTCTCTGTTCTGTTCTCAGGAGGTGATCCAGGATTTTCAGGCGTCTGTGCTGCAGGTATCTGACTCCCCCTACGATGAACAGTAAGTGGCACAGTCCTGTGCACCATTTCCCCCCCTGCCGGTCTCAGGAATAATGGGCTGGGCCTTGCAGTAACTTCCAACAGAAATTACAAATGTACCAACTCACATATGTATGCAGTAAGACATGATAATAGTCATCTCAGTTTCTTCTTCTGGTCTGTTCCCCCCCTTTCCTGGTCGTGCCCCTGTCCTTCTCCACCCCCCACCTGTTTTCAGAGTGGCTGCGCAGATGCCCACAGTTCACTACGAGATGCCCAGCGGGTACACAACCGACTATGGCGCTGAAAGACTACGTATCCCAGAGGGCCTTTTTGACCCCTCTAACGTCAAGGTAGCTGTATTGTCTCTGTCATGCTGATCTTTAGTGAAATTAATAGGATTGCAGTGATATTGCTGGTTTGTTTTCTGATTAGAGTGCATATACAATTCCATGCTTTGCTGTATGCAAGGTTATCCCATGGCCTGGCAGGACAGGAACACACTATCCCTGTCTCCCCTCAGCCTATCTTATCTCTCTTCCCCATCTCCTCTTCCTCTGCCTCTCTTCTCACCTCCTGCCCTCCTCCCTGTCCCTCCATCTCCTCAGACTGCTCTCTCATTCCCTTACTGCCTCCTTCTCTCTCTCCCTCTCCCTCTCAGGGCCTCTCTGGAAACACTATGCTAGGTGTGGGGCATGTGGTTACCACCAGCATCGGCATGTGTGACATCGACATCCGGCCTGTAAGTGTCTGCTCTGAGGTGTGTGTGTGTGTGTGTGTGCGAGTGTGTGTGAGAGAGTGTTCATGTGTATGACTGTTTGAGTGAGTGTATGTGTTGTAACACCTGCGCCTGTGTTTAGGGTCTGTATGGCAGTGTCTATGTGTGTGTGTGTGCGAGTGTGAGTGTGAGTTCGTGTGTATGACTGTTTGAGTAAGTGTGTGTGTCATAAATCCTGCGCTTCTATGTTTAGGGTCTGTATGGCTGTGTGTGTGTGTGTGTGTGTGTGTGTGTGTGTGTGTGAGTGTGAGTGTGAGTGTGAGTTCGTGTGTATGACTGTTTGAGTAAGTGTGTGTGTCATAAATCCTGTGCTTCTATGTTTAGGGTCTCTATGGCAGTGTCATTGTCACTGGGGGAAACACCTTGCTGCAGGGTTTCACCGAGAGGCTGAATAGGGAGCTGTCCCAGAAGGCCCCACCGGTAGGACTGCCACACACACTCTCTCACACACTCTCGCACACTTACACACACACACACATACACACACACTTAAACATTCACCATCTATTTTATCTGTATTTTATCTGATTTCCACTTTTTATCTGTTCTTATTTAATCTCATGTGTGTCTCACACTCTTCTCCTCTAACCCCCTAAATTCCTCCATCTTTCTCTTTCTTCCTTCTGCCCTCCCTCACAAATATTACACATGGACTGATTTTAAACATTGTATTGTCAGTATTTAAACATTATTACTGATGCTCAAAAAAGCCATCAAAAGTCAAGCCTCTCTATCCCTCCCTTTCCCTCTCCCTCTCCCTCTCCCTCTCCCTCTCCCTCTCTCTATCCCTCCTGCACTCTCCCTCTCTCTCTCTCCATCCCTTCTGCTCTCTCCCTCTCTCTCCTTCCCTCTTTCCCCCCCTCCCCCTCTTTATACCTGTCTCTCTATCCCTCTCTATCCCTCCTGCTCTGTCTCCCCCTCTCTATCCCTCCATATCTTTCTCCCCCTCTCTCCCTCTCCCCCCGTTCTCTATCCCTCCCTCTCCCCACCCTCTCTCTCTCCCTCGCTCTCTATCCCTCCCTCTCCTCACCCTTTCTCTCTCCTTCTCCCTCTCTGCCTCCCTCTCCTGCCCCTCTCTCCCTCTCTACCCCTCTCTCCCTCTCCCTCTCTCAGAGTATGCGGCTGAAGCTGATAGCCAGTAACAGTTCAATGGAGCGCCGCTTCAGCCCCTGGATCGGAGGCTCTATCCTGGCCTCCCTGGTGAGACTGGCAGGGAGGAAGAGGATGAGGAAGAGTCCAATTCCTCCACACAGCTCTGTGCTTTATTACCATCTTTGGCGCGCGTAGTATTGACAGGGGACGCAACCCCAGCATAGCGTGAAGTTCCGTTCGCCCCGGGAGAGTGTCAGAAACCAACGCCCGAGCTGTGACAACAGGCAGACGTGAATGGAAACTGGTGACACCTTGTTTTGCCAATATATTTTATTCAAATAGTGACATTTGGATTTGAGGGGAGGCGGGGAGGAGAGCAAGGCTGAACAAAGTGGGGATTTAAACAGGAAGAGAAAAAAATGAGACAGAGAGTGAGGAAGAGAGAGAGGGAGGAGGGAGAGAGGGAGAGGGAGGGAAAGAGAGAAAGGGAGGGAGAGAGAAGGGAGAGACACACTCCTGATGTCACAGTTGGCAAAGCCGAATGAGGAAGTGCAGGTAAATGGAAAACCAACTCATGGGGAAACACCGTGCTGCACTGTGCCCGTTGTACGTGCCTCTGTGTCCATTCCAAGCACTGGGAAAGCAATGCAAATAGCTGATAGCTAAATTCCCAGCAACCATTCTGTCTCTCAATTCAATCAAATGAGTTTTACTGGCATGAGCAATGCACATCCGTGTTGCCAACGCAAAATAAATGTTCACATGCACAATGCAAACTCTAGACAGAAACGTTAGAACTTATATCTGCAGAAAGTGTAGTATTGCGCTAATATACTTCCCCATTAAATATATACCCCTCTCCTATTACCCATTAAAACAGAACCTGATCTTCTCATTCTCTCTCACCTCCTCTTTCTCCTTCTAACCCCCCTTCATGGGTAATAACAATACAAGAATACCACAAAAGTAAAGGCAAAAATAAACAGTGGTGGCAAACTGCTTCTTTGCACAGTGCTCCCTGCTGGACCCTCAAGGCTATAAAAGGCATTACATTATTGTAATTTAGCAGACACTCTTACCCAGAGCGGCTTACATAGATTACAATTTTCCCCTGTTATCCATTTATACAGCTGGATATTTACTGCGACTGTATGCTTGGTATTTACCCAAGCATACAGTCACAGGGCCCCAGCAAACCAGCAACCTTTCAGTTATGAACCCTACTCGTTACCACTATTCTACACCACCACCCCATGTATACACATGCTGGGGTATAAACCTGCTGGGCTGTTAGTGGGGCCTGTGTGTCCCTGTCATAGCATGGCTGATGTCTTTTCTGTTTGTGCAAAGAGAGGGACAGGAATATTCATTTGATTAAAGGTTACCTTCTTCTTTTGGGTATATTTCTAAGAGGAGAAGGAGTTGCATCTCTCTCTCAACTGCCTCCACCCTGTAGTGGCCACAGAGCCTGTCACTGAGGTGGTGTTTGGGCCAGGACCTGCCTCTGCTTTGGGTTTCTGATCATTTTCTCTCTCTCTCTCTCTCTCTCTCTCTCTCCTTCTCTCTCCTCCTCTCTCTGTCTCAATTCAGTTCAATTCAGTGGTGCTTTATTGGCGGGACAAGCAAACTGTTGCCAAAGCAACAATGTGAACAATCAATTAAACAATCAGATACAACTATTCAAAGTCTAAGAAGACAGGTATACATACAGGTTAAACTGATTAGTAACAAATAATGATTAACCAATGGATTATATTTCACAGTAGGTTATAAATTAATACATTACATTACAAGCATTTAGCCTACACTCTTATCCAGAGCGACTTCCATCACAATAGAACATAATAATGTATTATTGTCATTAATATACATATATACATTACAAAAGTCGATACTGCTGCAGCAGAAGGTACTCTGTCTCCCTCAGCCTGTGGCTACAGAGCTACCAATGGGGCTGTAGGCCACTCTTCTAACATGGCTGGCATTTTCTGTGTTAGCTTTTTTTTAATTGGGTAGGGAAAAAGTGACATTTTAATGTATATTTTCCTTGCTTGGGAATATTTATTGCATTTTAGAAGGTGGTGGATCTCTGTCTCATCCTCTCTCGTATGGCAGTGATCACAAGGCTCACTCTCTCTGTTGCAGGGCACCTTCCAGCAGATGTGGATCTCCAAGCAGGAGTATGAGGAAGGAGGAAAACAGAGTGTGGAGAGAAAATGCCCCTGAACGATGCTGCCCCCTACTGACACATGTGCAAAACAACAGGGGGCAGCTGCCAGCCAACTCACAGAGAACAAAGCCAATCATTCCCATGTCCATGACTCTCTGATGTTCCCTGTAGTGACTGCCGTACTACTTTTTATCTGTCCCTTTCTAGACCGCCCTTTTCTTTCTTTCTCTCTCTCTCCGTGGTCTGTTCCTCTGTCCCCTTCCCCTCTCTCTCCCTTTATCTGCTCTTTCCTCTCTCCGCTAAGAGCTCAGTCGCTCCGTGTCCGTCCGCCCGTCTGTCCCTCCATCTGTCACATGAGCATCCAGGCGCGGCTTTCCCCGCATCCGCGCCTTGTGACTCGCATAATCGCAGCTCTTTTGAGTGTGACCTTTGAAACGACATCCATGCAAATAAAGGTGAACAAACGGAACGTGTACCGACAGTCCCTTCTTCACGTTGTTCGCTCATTGTTCTGCCGCATGTGACCCTGGGTCCGGCAGAGCACTCCCACGAAAATACCATGCAGGAGACGTCATTGTGTTGTTGGGATAGGTCAGTCATAGAATCCTGTTGGATTTCCCCAAACATTTTCACGAGGCAAATCTAGTCCTCAAAGGTTCTTGGGTTCAATTAAAAAATATATTTTTACCGAATTTCAGCGAGTTGCAAACCAGGGCTTACGGATGGACCCCAATGTACAAGTACACCACGTAGACTATACGGCTCTGGTGGTTCGACATTTCAGTCGATCTTTTTTAATGCATAAATGAATATCGACATGCTGTGTCTGTTCTAACTCTGAGGTAAGGTTGTTTGAGCTGATACTAAAAGGTACTTAATTCATATTAAAGTTCTGTTCACCGTATTAATTGAAATAATCCCCACCCTCAAAAGAACTCCACACAGATGATGTGTTTGGTAAAGATTTTACCGTGGTTTAAATTTACTAATCTGAGGACTTGGAAGGTAGTTCATTGTGTCACCTTGCACAACAGTGCCTTTGGTCCCTGTACAAGTGCTAGACCTTATCATAGTTTTGAGGAAACAAGCATTAGTAAGACAATCAGTTCTGGCGAATGTTTTGCTTTTAAAATTCCAATTTTATTGATTCATTTTCAAGTTCACTTTAAATCTCTCATCAACAGTCGAGTATTTGGCTCCACCTACCGGTGAGAAGCCTACAGTCTGTTTAAAAAAGTTCTTATGGTTTTACATCTTCTGAAATAATCGGGGAAATTATCTATTGCCTGTCCCCAATATGACCTCAACAGTCGCTGAAATAAACAAAACATGTTTTCGTAAGTGACAAAATAGTCGGCTACTTGCTTCAATTTTTATGTTACATTTATTCAGATACCCACCCTTTAAAAACAAAAGTTAGATCGCATATCTAGTTAAATCAAAGAAGTTTATAGATATATAAAAAAGTTAAACGTGGGTAATGTCAGAAAATTGGTGCACAGCTGCCTTTATATCAAATCTTGGGCTAAAAACGACGAATATCATTCCTTCGTTCCCAAATCTACTTCCGCGGCTTCGGTTTCATAAAAAATGTTGTTAAACATATTTTATTTTCTATTTGTGTCCCTGAAACCATCAAACCTTTAAAATATTTTAACCTACAACTCACTTTACAGAAACATTATCGGTGTATCGTAAATTATCTTACTCTCACGTCTGCAACACTACTGTAGATAAAGTCTGAACCGACACATGCCGGCATGACGCTTGATGAAGGGCATGACTTTACCGTCGCCTTCAAGCACTTGGGGCCGTCTGTGTTCCAAGGAGTGCGCGCAACATTCCTCTCCTACAAAACACAGACACTCCATCATCTTAGCTAGAAACAGACGTCACTGACTTAACTGTCCTTGACTCTATGGACACACATGACGTTACGGCGATGCTGGAGTGTGCTGTTCCGAACTCGGAGGTCGCCAGGCAAAGAATGGGATCACCAGTCACTGAACGTCTACGCACGCACACGAGGAGATAAGTACTACTTAAATACGCAGAAACCCAAACAGAGCGGGACTCCAGCGTAAGGGGCAGAGAGAGAGAGAGAGCGAAAAGAGTGTCTGGAAGGAGGTAAGAGGCATTACGCGATATAACTGTTTGTTTGGCAGGAACTGTGTTTGTCATCTCCGTGGACGACTAAATGCCAGGTTCGTTGAGATGTAGAAATGTAATCTCCTCCATCTCTCTACATGAAATTGGGAATGAATTTATTGTAGTACACCAGTCAGCAGATTGTGTGTCTGTACGGCAATGCTCTGGGTTCTGAAAAAAAAAACAGTTATTTTTATTGAGAAGTATACATTTTTCATAACTGTGATTCATAGCATGGGAGCCTCACCAGGGCTGTCCATTGTAATACAGGGCCATAGATACCACTCGGGCAATGGGTTTGATTCCTTGGTTAACTGCTGCTGTGAAGACCTTCAGCAAAGTGAAGGTTATCATTAACCTTTGCATTAGAGTCATTATCATAAGCTCAGTGCATCCAGTTATTATTATGATGTCATAATATGTGGAATCGTGGTAAAACACGCGTTACCTATCACTCTTTCACAGTAAGAATGCTGGCAAAAAAGTATACCTAAAAGGTGCTGGACCCTTTCACCATGGAACAAATGTACCACCACATTGATGCAGTGGTACCTTTCACAGTGAAGTGATGAAGGATGAAAGTGCTGGTAAATTGGTAGGATATACAGCTCTGTGAAAGGGGCTATACTTGTTAGTATTGAGTGCTGTCTTACTGGAGTTGTCTTGTGTGTTTGCAGTGGTTTAGAGGACTCCAGCCTCCATCCCGGTGAGAGAAACGGAGAGGGTCTTCGTGTGGCCCAGGCTATAAAGTGTGTTGGTGTGGAATGGGCCTAACCCTGTGTCGATGGCTGAGTCGTGACTGCCCCAGGAGAAACAGCACCCCCTCTGGCTGGTCCTCCTCACCCTTCATGCCCTTTGCTGTAACCCCACCGTCCCGATTGGCTGTTCTGCTGGATGCCTCTCCTGCGCCCCCCACTGATCCCAGGTCCTCCTGGAGCCCCGCACACCACTCTCCCAACTTCACCCTGTCCCGGGACGGGACCGTGGCTGAGCGCGCCCCCGCCGAGCAGAGCACAGACGGGGCGCGGGGCGCGGAGGGGGAGCGCGCGGGGCTGCACGTGTGGGAGGTGCGCTGGGACCCGGCGGAGAGGGGGAGCCATGCTGTTGTGGGCGTGTCCACCCACCGCTGCCCACGCCAGGCATCTGGGTACACGGTGCTGGTGGGCGGGGACAGTGAGTCCTGGGGCTGGGAGCTGGGCTCCAATCAGCTGTGGCACAGCGCCGCCTCACACGGGCAGTACCCCAGGAAGGGGGCATGGAAAGACGGGGCGGGACCGGAAGAGCGCCCGCCGCTGGCTGTGCCGGCCCGTGTGCTAATGGTGCTGGATGGAGACGCCGGAACCCTGGGCTTCGTGGTAGACGGCTGCTTCCTGGGCGTGGCCGTGCAGGACCTCCCCCAGGGAGCGTGTCTGTTCCCTGCAGTCAGCAGTGTCTGGGGAGGGTGTCGGATTACCCTGCGCTACCTCAATGGGGCACCCAGTGAGTACAAAACACCACTGCGATCATGCAGCATAAACGACAATCTGTTCACCCTGAGCAAGAAGCTGCACAGGATGTAGATATGTCATGCACCACACACCCTAACATCTCAGGTTAGGTCAGAAAAGTAGCTTTATACTGTGACTGAAAACAACATAACATATCTAATGCTAGACAGTGATTCTTGTCTTTTCCATTCTGGTCCCATGTAACCTGCGTGCCTTGCTAACCTTGCTAAGTAGAGTCAGGTGTGTGAAGGGGACACAGTATCCAGCTGATCTGAAAGCCAACTTATGTAGCAATGACATAACTAAATCCCTCAGCCTAGTTCAGAATGCAAGCATCACTGCAGCATGGTTAGAGATGCTAGGGTCAAGGTCCCATAGTGTCACAGTTCGGAAGTAATGTTATGCTGGTGTTTCGGTTCGAATGGTAACCCCCCCCCCCCCCCTCCAGGAGAGCCTCCATCCCTCACGTCCTTGTGCCGCCTCTCCGTCCGTCAGTCCATGGGGAAGGACAGGGAGACGCAGACAGACAGACTGCCCTTGCCTCCCGGCCTGAGGAGACTCCTCTGGGACGCTGTGTGCTAACACTGATTGTACAGTTCCTCCCTCTGCGACCTTACCACCTGAGCCTCTCTGTTATTACATGATGGACACAAGATGTCAACTCCAGTTAGCTCAGGTGTGTCACATTGACTGGGTATGAGAGTGTACCATATTGTTGCAAAATGCAGAAGTGTTTATATCATTTTTAAGTCTACTTTATTTATTGGCTGTTGCATTGTCTGATAGGAATGAACAATGAGTACTGTAGATGTTAAGCAATGTTTTTAATTTATAAAAAGGTTAATAACAGACTATATTCTTCGAATGCTATTCTTATTTATCTCTGTAAGTATCTGTTATCTTTTTGTAAAGGACACCACCAGAATATCCTGACATCAGAAGCAAATTATTAGATGTACTTGAACACATTTTTGTGAATGACATACAGTGAGTCTATGTTTCAGGTTCATTTCAATAGAACCCTTCTGACATTCTGAAATTTTGACATTCTGAGATTTGAGCAGATGTATTTTAAAGATTGTTAGGATGAGCTGGTCAAACAAAGGGTCAGAAATAGACAATCTGATTTTCGATGTTAATTATGAAAGGGGACATATAAAGGTAATGATTTATTTTTGTTAAAAAAAATAACAGAGCAAATAAATTCAAGGCACTAAGTTCCTACTTTAAAAACAACAACTATACATATATAATAACTCCAGGGTCTATGGCTAATTTGTAATTCCTATAGAATAGGAATTCTATAGGAATTCCTATAGAATGAAAACTGTTAAAAAAAACCTTTGCAAGAAATGCAAGTCTCACAGAATCTTAATGCCTGAAACATTTACGCAGTAGTTTTGCACAAATAAACCTGTGAACTGTTTTAATTCAAACTACAAGTGCTTTTTATACCCAGTGTTGCTGGACGCTTCTGTAAAGTTCTAGAATCATCCATGAATTCTCATGCATCTGAAGCTTGATGACGTGTCTGGGAATATATTTTTGCATAATTTTGTCAAATATTTAATTTAATTTATCTGAATGTCTTCTGAAAATGTGCCTTCATGTCCTACGACCCTGCTATGGGTCCCAACCCACAGGTTGGTAACAACTGAAATGCGCAGTTGTTTTAGCCAGGTAACAAGGGTGAGGTTTTTTTATTCAGCACTAACGCATTTCATTCTGATTAGAGTGTACACATATCGGGGAGACATGGGATCAATGGGAATTGGTTACACTGAGTGTTTGCAGCATGAAAAAGACCCTTGCTTAAGGTGTTTGATTGAAGAAGCATTATTTCAAAGAGTGTGAGGTTATGAATCAGTGAGTAGACATGAACTGCATTGACCCGCTAACTAGAGGTGCCACGTAGTTCAGTGGTCCTCAGTGGTCTGTATGCCTGTGGACATTTTCATTCCTGAGATGTAAGTGTTAACAAACCTCTACTTTTTACCTATGTTAATCCACTAATCTTTACAAATCCATGAATGAAATTTTTGGTATTAGTAACATGCCTGACTAATAATTGCTTCCCAGAACTTATTCAGCAGTTTCATAATGTTTAACATCTCTTTAGTGATGTGTAAAAATGTGCATTTGCTATAGTTAGCTAGATCACTTAGCCATCTGAAACTTAATGGTTGTGCTCTGTTGACATCAGATTTCTTCCCTCAGACAAATTATGTTGGGGACCACTGATCTAGCTGTATTCTACAAGAAGTTAGCTGGCTATCTTGCAGTTGGAAACCTGTAATAATGCTCTGTAGCTCGCTATAGAAGCACAAATGTTTCCACCAACTGCACAAACACACATCTGCACATTGCAGGTACTAATCATTATGCTGGACAGTCCTACGAACACTGGACACCAGGTTAATATTTATGAAGAATTGTGTGCAAGACCACTCTCATCTGTGACTGGCAAAATGGCAGGTTGCACTTTGAAGTAGGTCTCATTGCCTGTATTTTAGGAAACTGAGAGGTAAAATTACTTTTAACAGTCACTTCACACAGACCATATCATATTTCACAATGACCACTTATAAAATGCCTGCTTAGCACATTCAAAGTTAAAGGAAGTAGAGCCAGTCAACACTATAACCATAATTTATTTACACCAACACAAATAAGGACAAAAGAAAAATGCCTACACATTTACAGTCAACTGAATCAAATAAAATGACATTTTGATCTTTTTTTTCTTTAATATATAAAACTCTATCATCTTTGGGATGGAGTAACTTATGTTGTTATACATTTGATTCCAGAATATCTTATTTTATTAATGCACCATTTTTCCTCATTTCAGAAAATAATACTTTAGTTTCAAGGGTAAATAAACATCCAGAAAAAATACATACTGTAATAAATTCACACATAAATGCATTTATGGAACTGTTACAATTCTGGACGTAGAAGAAATACAATTGAATTAACTTACAGTAAGATATATCATTCACTCCTTCATTCAAACTCACATACCCTACAGTATACATAACTGTACATAGCATTTGGTTTTGTCTATTTGGTCAAAAGACAGCCATTATTTCTGGGAGATTTGCTGCCTTGGCCTGACTCTGACATGCTGGATTCATTGTAGTCCCAAAGGAGTTTATGGCCAGTTAATGTGAATCTAAATATGATGGCCTCTCGTTTTAAGTCAATACACAGGTTAAGGTCTCCGCTCAGACTTGAGGATCTGTTACCCAAAACGGCAATTGACTTTTCCACTCTTTGGTGGGTCATGTTAACTCACCACTTTTTGAGATGTTCGACATCTACCAATCTAAAATGACCTAATGCACATTCTTCATTACTTTTACATTTCTGTGACTTGTTACAGCTATTCCTGATGCAACCCCAGATGCTTCAGACGCAGTCGTTTTCACTCAGCTCAGGTCTCGGTTGTCTGCTCATTTTTACAGTGCGCTTCTGGGAGTGAACCCACCTACACTGAATTCACTCATTTTTCAACTGCAGTTCAAGTTTAGTGATAAGCTTTGAACGCAGTGATCAGCAGCTGACAGAAAATCAGATAAATAAAAAAAGGGGGTTGGGGGGGTGGTTCTTTGACTCAGAGGTTACCCATGATGTGCAAAATGTGTACGGTGCACATATCTCAACGGCCAACTCGAAATCAACACTCATCTGTTTGTATATCCATTGCTGTTGCTGTGCGACTGTGGCGCAGTAGAGATAGACTGGGCAGGGGGCGCTGTGTGGCAGAGGGGAGGAGGAGGAGGAAGGGAGGGAGTCCGGTGCCCCGCCCACTCTTGCCCAACCCACCCACCCACCATCCGTCCAACCCTCCTTCTATCTCCTTCCCTGACTCAGTCCAATAGGGGAGACCACACTGGGTGTCACTCTGCACATGGAGGAGGAGGGTACAGAGAGAGACCTGTGGTTAATGACATCATCATTGTGAAAGCACATACAGCAGCATATCGTCCAATCAGGTCTCTCATATGTCATTGCTGAGAAGGTGTTGATGTTCATGTCTTCATGTTGAAGGTGTTCAGGTGTTTGTGTACACCATATCAGCCAATGAAATGAAGGGAGAGTAACAGAACCAGAGGAGAGACATAATGGAAGACAAAGCTCAATTGAACATATAAAGTGTGTGTGAGCTATCAGATTATTGTATTTCTGTGGGAACATGTAAAGTTATGAACATCTGGTTCATCAGCAACATTTTAACATTCTTTAGCTTTGTAGGAGTTATGTCTCTGTGCTGAAGTGCAATTTGTTGTGCTGGAGTAGCACAATTACAAATATTGCAATATTACCATTGAAAAAATTGCGTAGGCAAATTGGATAGAGACAGGAGTACAAAGAGGAGGCCTCTGATCAGAGAGAGAGTTGTGTTGGCTGCTTCTATGTTACCTTCGTAATGCTATTTCATCCTCTTCTGCCGGTCAAGGAACCTCTGTCGCCGGTCGAGGGGAATCTCGTCTAGACTGATGCCGTGATTGCTGGCCCTGTGCAGAGGACAGAGAGAGGGGGATGAGATGGTCACTCCTTTCAGTGATAAGAGAGTGTAACATAATCGGCGGCCCTGCTGGGAGGCTGAGAACACTTGCACATTCACTCGCATGACAGGCGGACAACAGGTGAGAGGGGACAGGTCACACAGCCAGCTTCACAGACACTCCCGGACAGGGTGCAGCCTTTAGACAGATGGACGGACAGGCAGAAAGACAGACGGACAGGCAGTCTTACCCAGGGGTGAGGTCAGGGGGTATGGGCAGGGGTTTATTAAATCCATCTCTCCCCACCAGCCAGTATGTGTCTTCAATACCCTTCCCCTGAGGAGAAACACATGGACAGAGTGTAATGCAACACAGCGAAGTCGGTGTAACAGGACTGGATTATGTGTGTAAATCTGCAGCTTAACGGTGCTGTGTGTGTGTGTGTGTGTGCGTGTGTGATGGGTGTGCATATGTGTGTCTGTGCTTGTACCTTCAACTCTGTCTTGCCTCTGACAGTGACTTTGTAGCCCAGATTCAAACTGTGCAGGATGTCAACGGTGCTCTGGTTGACATGGATCCTGTAAGCTGCATTTCAAGGAAAAAAAACATGCTTTAGACTGAGTCTCTGGCCCATCCTGTGTGTGCGTGCATTTGTGTGTGTGTGTGTGTGTGTGTGTGTGTGTGTGTGTGTGTGCGTGCATTTGTGTGTGTGTGTGTGTGTGTGTGTGTGTGTGTGTGTGTGTGTGTGTGTGTGTGTGTGTGTGTGTGTGTGTGTGTGTGTGTGTGTGTGTGTGTTTGTGTGCGCGCGATAAAGGGATAAAGATGTTATGAAGCACTCCAACCTCTCTAGTCTTGAAAAACTAAAAACTAAAAAGTAATTAATTATAAAGTAATTATGAATAAATAGTAAAACAAGGGGAATGAAAATATAAATCATATTAATTTTGCTAATTGTTCGAAGGAGACCCAGACAAACTATTTAAGCATACACTGATGAGTCAAAACATTATGACCACTCACAGGTGAACCAAATAACGTTGATCATCTCCAAACGAGGGCACGTGTCAAGGTCTGGGTAGATTAGATGGTAAGCGAACAATCAGTTCTCATAGTCAATGTGTTGGATGCAGGAGAAATCGGCAGGAGTAAAGAACTGAGCGACTTTGACAAGCACCAAACGTCTATGACCAGACAACTGGGTCAGAACATCTCTGAAACGGCAAGGCTTGTGGGGTGCTCCCGGTCAGCAGTGGTGAGTACCTACAGACAGCGGTCCGAGGAGGGACAAACCACAAACCAACAACAGGGTGTTGGGTGCCCAAGGCTCAACGATGCGCCAGGGCAAGGAAGGCTATCCCGTCTGGTCTGAACTGACAGAAGGTCTACTGTGGCACAAGTCACAGAAAATTTTAATGATGGTTACGGGAAGAATGTGTCACAACACACAGTGCATTGCACTCTGCTGCGTATGGGGCTGCGTAGCCGCAAACCGGTCAGAGTGCCCATGATGACCCCTGTCCACCGTCGAAAGCACCTACAATGGGCACGGGAGTGTCAGAACTGGACCTTGGAGCAATGGAAGAAGGTCGCCTGGTCCGATGCGTCCCGTTTTCTTTTAGATCACGTGGATGTCCGTGTACGTGTGCACCGTTTACCTGGAGAACTGATGGCACCATGATGCACTGTGGGAAGACCACAAGCTGGTGGAGGGAGTGTGATGCTCTGGGAAATGTTCTGCTGGGAAACCCTGGGTCCGGCCATTCATGTGGACGTCAATTTGACACGTGTCACCTAACTAAACGTCGTTGCAAACCAGGTACACCCCTTCATGGCAATGGCATTCCCTGATGGCAGTGGCCTCTTTCAGCAGGATAATGCACCCTGCCACACTGCACACATTGTTCAGGAATGGTTTAAGGAACATGATGAAGTGTTGAAGGTGCTGCCCTGGCCTCCAAATTCTCCAGATTTCAATCCAATTGAGCATCTGTGGGATGTGCTGGACCAACAAGTCCGATCCACGGCGGCTCCACCTCGCAACTTATAGGACTTGAAGGATCTGCTGCTAATGGTTTGGTGCCAGATACCACAGGACACCTTCAGGGGTCTTTCCATGCCTTGGCAGGTTGGCGCTGTTTTGGCGGCACATGGAGGACCAACAGCATATTAGACAGGTGGTCAGAATATTTTGGCTCATCAGTGCATAGGCGTCATTTACGCTGGGAACATGTCCCCACCACTTTAAAAATGTGTGAACACGTCAAACCCGTTGTTGTCCCCAGCACTTTTCAAAACAAACTGACTGCCATGCATCAGTGTAAACAGCGCTCAGTATTTCATGGGTGAGTGTGGCACCTTTATTTCACTAGGTTTGTCCCATTGAGATTAAAATCTCTTTTACAAGAGAGACCTGGCCAAGAAAAGCAGCACATCAAGTTTCAGACAAAACAAAACAACATAAGCATAAAAAATGCACAAAAGATGAAGGACAAGTAGAAAGTGCAAAGTACAAGTGCAAAAGCAATCAATTTTCAGCTAAAACATTTGCAATTCCCAATAGACACTGTTTCCAAACTCTTAACAATAGCTTTAAATTCACTGAGCGTGACCAAGTCCTGAAGTTTTAAATCTGGAGCTTCTCACTGCAATATACTTTATGGTCACTAGAGGGAATCTAGTCACAACGTCAGCCACATTATGTGACCAGTTTTTTTTTATAACCTTGTAACGCCTGGTTTTCAACCGTATTTTTGCCGCTTCAACGTTGAACTGTGTATGCATTAACCGTAGGATCTTGATTACATAAACGCGGAAGACCATTATTGGTGTTGTTCGTGTAAACTAATTCCAGAACCGTCACACAGCGGATACCACGGATAGACTATGTATTTGTTTTAAGGTTTGATTTCTAGTCTGTGTAGGC
Source organism: Megalops cyprinoides (assembly GCF_013368585.1). NCBI lineage: Eukaryota > Metazoa > Chordata > Actinopteri > Elopiformes > Megalopidae > Megalops > Megalops cyprinoides. The sequence continues at coordinate 5,368,731 of NC_050598.1, forward strand.
TACGTAACTCAAAAAAAAAAAAAAGTTCTATTTAACGACTGGTGCTTCCAGAAATACGTTTGCGAAAAGTTTAAACCCTACATTAATTTTTTTAACGATATACTTAAATCAAATTTCTTCGGAAGTGGTCTCACTTCCAGCTGAAAGTAGGGGTAGGAGGCTTCATAACTCCCAGTCTACCCTGAGGCAGTTTTTTTTTTTTTTTAACTAAGAGTGCTTTTAGCAGGGTCTTCCAGCATTCCAACATTAACTTATGTTGTCAGCAAAGCTGGTCATACACAGGCTCGGCGCCCGGACAAAATACAGAGGGGTGCACTTGCAATCCACGGGGCGGGAGGAAAAATGTCATATCTTAAAAAACGTAGTAAATACTATGTAGACATCGGGTGTAAGGAGACAACTGGGGGTGCACTGCGGTCTGTCTGCGGGTGTAACGCACGCCTAAGCACCCCATAGCTGCTGCGGGCCTGATCCTACATCAGCACTTAACCTACGCGTTGAGGACAACAGCACTGTTCTGACGCACTCCAGTCGTGGTACAGCCGATCCTCCTCCCTGCTTTTGAAACCCATTCCGACCAACCGCTGATTGATTTCTGGAACAGCAGGACATTCCAGTTCCTATCCAATTAACGGTTCCAATCAAGTAATTAAGACCGGAGTTTGAACCAATAGCAGAAAAGTACAAGGACACCGCCAGCTAAACCGACCCAGTAGCGGTCTCATGACGTGTAGCCTACTGAAATTATCCGACTGTTTTTGAACAACAGTCGGCTGTGTGTTCTGGGATATCATTTGTGAGGGACGGATCCTTATGACAAGCAAGAACGATTTTATATGGACCAATGCCTGCAATACATATTGTAACATTCTTAAAAGAACGTTTACGATTATTTAGCTTAAAAAGAGAATATTTAAGGATAGTGTATCTCACGATTCTTTACATTTTTTCTTTTAACTGGCAGGTGACAGACAATCTCACATGTTGTTCTCTCGTAAGAAATGATCTGACGCGAAAGTCTATGAAGGAAAAACGTTAGTTTTTTTATCTTCAGTGTATGAGTTCAGCAATCCCTATACGCAGTCGGGCTAACTCACGGGCCGAGGACCCTGCCTCAGTCTTTATACTTTATCTTATATTTTAAGGTACTCCCAAGCGAACCAAAATGAACTCGCTCACCGGGACACTGATAATCTCATCATAATTTTACAAACAGGCTCCCAGGGCCCCAGTTTCTGTTACTTTGAACGCAGTGAGGGACGGTGTTGGTGCGGTGGGGTTCTGTGCATTTAATAACCGAACGCGGTGGGCAGTGGATGTTCCCTCTGGCCTGACCATGAGAGATGAGGAGATAGAGGTTTGGCTATTAGAGGAGGCTACCGGTAAGCCCTGAACATTCTGGCTAATTCTGCTGATAGTCTTAAAGGATTACAGAGCACTCTGTAAACCTCCCTGAGCTACTCACACACTCTCAATACACACACTCTTCGTCTCTCTCTCTCTCTGACACACACACAGATATGTACACACAAATGCATTCAGTCACTGCCATGGACACACAAGCCCACACCACTACCCAGCATACACAAGTGCACATGCAGTCAGACATACATACATACCCAACATGTATGTATTCAGATCCTGGCACCAACAGTGACACACACACACAGACACACACACACAGAGGCATGCTATGCCAACACGTGAGTATATGAATGTGCACATTTAAAACTTTTTACTCTTCAGTTTTAATTTCACTCTGCAGTTTAACCCCTCTCAGGGTTATTTGGTAGGCATCTAAATTTGGACAACCGAGGCCTCCAGGGGACACTGACTGCAGTTCCTTCCCCAGATACCAAGAAGTTTAAACTCTGAGCATCAGTGCTGTGTCTGCGGTTCTGTGGTTCTATGGCTGTGAAAGTGAGGCTATATTAATACCCACTCTTGACATGGCGGCCTTAATCTCCGCCCGGAGGGAGGGGAGGGCCGACGGGGGCAAAGCAGTTTTACTCGCTTAAACAAAGCTGATTGGTTTAATCAAAGCCAGGTTATTATTACTACAAAAAAGAGCCCTTTTAATTCCAGCGGCCGCCCTCCCTCCCCCGTCGCCTCCTCTCCTCCTTTTCCGGCTCTCTTCCATCCCCTTCTTCTTCCGTCATCGCTCTATTTTCGGAGCACTGGCGTATAGAGGGCACGTCAGAGCTGCTCCTTGCTGCCTTCCAGCTACCTCCCAGCGCGTTTTTCCCTAACAGGGGCGAATTGGTGTCACCGCGTCATCTGGGGCGAGCCGTAGGAGCAGCCACGGGGATCTTTCCGGAAAGTACAAGTTTAAATGGGCCAGCACCTTCACTCGTCCCCTGAGCAAGCGCTGGTGTGAATTGGGAAATTGTTAAATGTTTAAGGGCCCTCTTTGTTTTCCGTCCTCTTCAAATCCAACAACAGGCAGATCTTGTTTCTTCAGAGTCATTTCAAAAAGGCTGATTGTTGAATGTGTAATTGCCATTGTCTGTGTGTGAACATTTATTGGTCAATCAGCCACGTGCTCTAATTAGCGGGCCGCAAATGCAGGTGTGTGGCTGCAGAGGGGACTCACTTTTTCTACGGTTGACTGTGTGCTGAGGCTGGTTTCGGTGATTGTAGATTTTTAAAAATAAATGATTGTTTTTGGTAAGTTTGCTGCATTTTGCTCACTTCGGGTGGTAAGATGCTTCTTTGTGAAGTGTTGCTGAGCTTCTCTATGCAACCTCGAAGCACAATGTTTAGACTGCAGTGCAGGTGTGCTCGTGTAGAGGAGCAGCACAGGTAGCAGGGGGTGGGAAAGGGGTTTAGGACTGCACTTTGAGTATCAGCAGAGTCTGACAACCGAGTCTGAGGCCCAATGCAATACTCACGCAACCCTGTGGACTCCATTCGGGAGGCTGTGTTGACGGTGTCTCCAAAGAGACAGTACCGAGGCATCGTCAGGCCGACGACTCCTGCCACAACGGTACCTGGGAGGAGGGACAGCCAATCAGATGGGCATACAGACAGTTGAATGGATAGAGTGACAAACGGACAGACCAGGAGATGGTGTCAGGGTTAGGGTTAGCAGTTAGCAGTGCACCAGGGCAGTGTCAGGCAGGGTTGAGCAAAGAGAAACAACTAATAACTAACTAATAAGCGGGGCAAGGGGAGTTATCCATCTGATATTTATCATGAATTAGGTATATTGGTTTGTATGTTTCCCTTTCCCAGTCAGGGTTGTATTGTTGTGTGCAGACAATTTGTCAATTAATTGCTAACTGGAACAAACTGGCCCCATAAACATGTATTGATTAGGAAATGGTGGATAGGAGTGGAGACAAGTCCTGAAGGGAATAGGATGGAAACCATGCCTCAGGGGAACAGGATGGAGACCAGGACTGGGGGGAAGAGAAGGGACAGTGGGCATCATGGGGAAAGGATGGGAACCACAGCCTAGGGGAACAGGATGAAGACCATGCCACAATGGAGGAACATCACTCACCAGAGTGCAGGCCGATGCGGATTTTGACTTTGACGTCGGGCATGTGTCTCATCTTAAAGGCCCCGATGCAGTGCAGGATGTCCAGGGACATGTTGGCCACCTCAGCCGCATGGCGGTTACCGTTGCGGTTGGGGACGCCCGAGGCCACCATGTAGGCGTCTCCAATGGTCTCGACCTAACATATATACACACGCGCACACACACACACACACACACACAGTGAGAGAATACACATATTACATTCACGGGCACGCTGACACAGAGATGCCAAGTGAAAGAAGAGTATACTCCTTCACAATCTAACCTATAAGTGCACATGAGCACACACACACACACACACACACACACACACATATGCACACCTTGTATACATCGTGCTCTCCAATGATGGCATCGAAGAGAGTGTAGAGGTCGTTCAGCAGGTCCACCACCTCGATGGGCTCGCTGAGGGCAGAGATGGTGGTGAAGCCCACGATGTCGCTGAAATAGAGCGTGGCATCGGGGAAGTGCTCTGGCTGCACGGGCTTCCCCGTCTTCAGGGCCTGAGCCACTGTCCTGTGCAGGGGAGCACAGGAAGGAGGGGAGGCAGGGGGGAGGACAGAACAGAGGGCAGAAAGCAGGGTGAGAAGGGAAGGAGGAGGAGGAGAGAGGAAAGAGAGGTATTGGGGGACAGTAATGAGGGAGGAGATATTAGAGAAAGAAGGAAGAATGTAGGGCAGGAATGGAGGAATAGGAAGCAGAACAGAGAGAGACAGGGAGAAGAGGAGAGAAGGCAGAAAACAGGCCAGGTAGGGAAGGAGGGATGGAGGAGAGAGGAAAGAGATATTGCAGGGACAGGAACAAGGGAGCAGAGATTGCAGAAAGAGAGAGGACAGAAGGAAGAATACAGGGCACGAATGGGAGGGAGAAGGGGAGGACAGAGAGGAGAGGAGAGAGGTGAGCATGAAATTTTTGTATGTTCATGTTAACCTACTGTGTGTTTAGATGTGTCCCATCTACTCATCTGACGACCTATTCAATACACATCGAGGGACATATAGTTCAGTACATTTCTAACACATACAGCGCTTCCTAGTGCAGTCTGCTGACAATACAGTACACTACAGCCAGTGGCTCAAATAGAAGAGATGAGGAGGGAGAAGTGAAAGATGAGGGAATGAGAAAGGAAGAGAGGAAAGGAAGAATGAAAGAGAGGAGGAGGAGAGAGGGAGATAGAGAAGGCAAGCTGCTGTTAGCAAAAGGCAGACGGTAGGACCGCATAGTGTTGTGGTCATAGGGTGGTCACAGTGCTGTCATGGTGCGGTTGTAGTGTGGTCATGGGGCAGTCGCAGTGACAGTCGCAGTGAAGTCATAGTGTGGTTGCAGTGCCAGTATAGTGTAGGAACAGACCTGGGCAGCATCTGGGCCAGCAGCTTGTCTGTCTTCTGCCTCTCCACCTCCAGCTCCTCGGTCCTCTCTCGGATCAGGTCCTCCAGGTTACTGGAGTACTGCTCCAGCATGCGCAGCATGGAGTCGATGATGTTGGTCTTCTTGCCTTTGTTCACGTTTTTGAACTGTAAATTGATGCTCTCACATTAGAGTATGGCATGAGAATGGATGCTTTCACATTATAGTACAGTATACAGTACAGCTTTAACAGACCTGAACCCTGTCTCTCCATACTTTTATGTCTGTATGTGCGTGTGTGTGCGCGCATGCATTTATGTATGTATGCATGTGAAGATGTGTGTATGTGTGTGTGTATATGTGTGTATGTGTAGATGTGTGTGTATGTGTGTGTATATGTGAAGTTGTGTGTATGTGTGTGTGTATATACGTGTGTGTGTGTGTGTGTGTGTGTGTATTCCTGACCTGGCTGAATATCTCCTCGAAGGTGGGCCTCCGGTCAGGCTCCTCACTCCAGCACTGCTTCATGATCTGGATGCACTCGAGCGGTGCCTCGTCCACGGAGACCGAGGGCCGACACAGCGGAGGCGGTGACCGCACCTTTTCGATGATTTCTGTTCAAACATGGCACGTTTGAGAGACTCTGTCAATGTCTGCCAGCTCTGGCCCCTTCCCCACCCCCCCTACCCCCCAGCATTCCTCCCCCTCCCTCCTCCCTCCCTCTCCGTCCCGCACCCCTCCCTGTCTCACCCTGTGCTGGCATGTCCAGCATGCAGAAGGGGGCATTGCGGGATATGATCTCCTGCATGATGATGGCAAAACTGTACACGTCCCCCTGGAAGGTGCCCTTTCGCTCCTTTTTCGGGTCCCGCAGGAGCTCCGGCGCTGTCCACAGCAGGTCTGCAGGGGGAGAGGGGCCACAAACCACACATTTAAGTCAAACTGAATGAGGGAGTCATGGTACAGAGAGAGAGTCATGGAGAATAGAGGGTCACAGATAAGAGAGCAAGAGTCATGGAGAAGAGAAAGTCCTGAAGAAAAGAGAGAGTGTTACAGAAAAGAGAGTCATGGCAGAGAGAGAGAATCGTGACAGAGATAGAGTCATGGAAAAGGGAGTGTCGCAGAAAACAGAAAGTGTCATGGTAGAGGAGAGTCATAAATAAGAGAGCAGGAGTCATGGAAAAGAGAGACTCTGGGTGAAAAGAAAGAGTCATGGCAAAGAAAGACAGTCATGGAAAACAGAGAGTCATACATAAGAGAGAGTCAGACATTGAGATATAGAGAGGAGAGACTTGAAAGGAAGGAAAGTCCCTTCTTTGGACCATGGCACTGAGATCTGCCCTGCCCCCCTGGGTTTGGACCCTATCACCCCTCCAGTGTTCTCACCTTCTGGTTTGTTCTCCTCTATAGTCATGTTCTGGGAATCCAGGATCCCGTTGTAGCCGTATTCCGTCACCTTCAGCACAAAGCGCCCATCCACCACACAGTTTCGCGACTTCAGGCGGGCGTGGACGATGTCATGGTGGTGGAGGTACTTCATTCCCTGGGGGACAAGGCGGAGGACGAGGAGAAAGAAAGGGGGAGAGAATGAGCACGTCACCCTCACCAAAAGCGAGAGATGCTAAAAAACTACAAATGGAGAAGGACTACGTCCCCCACAAGATGTCTCATGCGTGAGAAATATATCAACCATTTCCAGTTTCACACAGGTAATGTCATGAACATATTGCAACACATGATGCAAAACTACATAGAGCATTATAGTTCTGTGAACCATCTCAAATGTCCCCTGAGCAGACAACAATTAATATATTTCCACTATGGCAAATTGCATTCCCATACAATATGCTCACACTATATATGCTTCTAACAAACTATGTATGACTCACCTCTCATGTTTGGTAACATATGAATGTATAAAACAGTCAGTGGGGAGGATGAGGACGGTGATGATGGGTGAGGATGGGGGAATGTGGAGGACAGGATGGGGGCCTCTCTCACCCGGATGAGGTCCATCAGAAGGGAGGACTTGAACATCCAGTCGAGGCGCATCTCGCTGTTGTTAATGAGGTCCTCCAGGCTGCCGCGGGTGCAGTGCTCCGTCACTATGGCAAAGATGCCCGAGTCCAGGAACAGGCCCAGGTACAGGTTCAGGTTCTCATGGCGCATGTCCCGCAGCTGGGGAGGGGGGTGGGTTTTGGGAGAGGGTGCAAAGACATTGCTTTAGTTTGTTTATGTTTTTTCCTCCCTTCGCACCCCTTGTTTGAATCATCGGTTACACATTTAGGCTCGTCTCACTGCAACAACCTTTCTACAGCATAGGCACAAAGCATGCAGTCCTTCTAAATGCTTGCATGCCTACGGCTATTATTTTTCACGCTACATGTCCTACAATTAACCACAGTGGAGCAATTGTCAATTGGAGGACAGCTATTGTCTCCACTGATGTAATCTGAAACCCTGTCCCCTTCAGTTTGTTCCACACCCATGGGATCCCAGTCATGATTGGCTGATGACACAGCTGGGCTCAAATGCAGGTCTCAGTAACTGGTTATTGGACATGGCTTACCCTAACTTAAGGTTGAGGGTAAGACTGAACACAGTTTCAGTGTGCTTCAGAATGTTGTACAGTACTTCCATAGAAGGGGTCTAGAAGACTGGGTTGATGAATTCTACAATTCTGTATGCAGCTTTGGTCTTGTACATTTACTATAATGCGTCAGTGTATCGGTCTGCCCTTGGGCATGTCTACTAGGTCAGTGGTAAGTCCTCTGCACTGTGTCTTTTGTAGTCTTGCTGCCACTGCTGTCCATCTTACCTTGTTAAAGATGGCCTTGGTGCTCTCATTCACCTCTGACACCTTGTCTCCATGTGGGCATTTCTTCAGCCAGACCCAGTCACCCTGAAGAACACAATTTCTGTTACACAACTTGGGGACCACAATACCTGTTACACACTCTGAGGAACACAATACACATTACATACTCTGAGGAATGCAATATCCGTTACACACTCTAGAGAACACAATATCTGGTGCACTCTGGAAAACAATACCTGTTCTGCACTGGGGAATATAATTACAGGTTATATACCACAAGGAGCAGGACTCAGAGCCATCTTTGCTGAGTGGGAGAATTTCCAGGTGATTATCTTTGCTATGTGCATGCTAGGAAGAGTCAACAGCCAGTCAACTGTCAACCTGGATCTGTGCCCACGATCCTTCAGGACCAGAGACCTCCCCTCTCCAAAGTGAAGATGGGTTTGTGAGGGCGTAGGATGTGTCAGAGCACGGTGTGAGGATAGGGTTTGTGTGTGTGTGTTTGTTTTTGTGTGTGAGTGTGTGAACGTGTGTCCCACCCAGGACCGGTGCATGCATTTCTGCCACTCTAGGTGAAAAACAATTATGCTGCCCCTCTATTTGCAACAACACACAAAGGCCAATATGGCATACACATAACATAAATAGTCTAGTTCAACGCTAGTGTGCTCAAAGTGTCAACAATACTTAAGTATGCATGACGCAATATGCGGGCATTTTGCAGATCCATACACAAATAACGCACCAAACAGGTCTGCATAATAACTCCAATAATCTGGTTCCAAATTCTTTACAGCAGAGTCATGACAGCACAGCTATCTGAAGGCGGCTCAGTGTCTGCTCTGGTGACGCTGCTAAAGCTAGCACCTGCTGCCTCTTCTGGAGCACATGGTGATGGAGCAACGGTGGTAGTTGTGCTAGCGGTCTCTTGGTTCGGTGGTGGACTTGAAGGTGCGTCATCCTTGCTAACACTCCTTGCTAACACTCCCGAGATCAATATTTGTTTTTGTTTTTGTTCAATATCTGTTTTCGGAGTGCTTGCTCCTTCAATAGTCTCCTCTTTTTATATTCGCAGCCAGATAATTTCGGTCGTTTAGACATGCTGCTTCCCTTATCCTCAGTCATGGCTTGTGAGAGCTGGGGGCGGGAGGCGGGGGAGGGAGGTGGCTACAGGTGCAGCGTGATTGACACATTCCTCAGGAATTCATATATTCTTTGAATATTGGCCCCTGGTTGGCCCACATTTTGCCACCCTTGCCAAAGTGCTGCCCTAGGCAATTGCCTAGTTCGCTTATATAGACACGCCGACATTGGTCCCACCTCATAGAGGGCGATGTTGGAGCTCTCTGGGGAGGAGTGGATGTAGCTGCGGCCTGACACGGATTTGTAGGGAGTCTTCACATCCAGCGTGCTCTTCATCATGCTCTCCTCATTCAGTTTCTGCATAGGAAGAGGTGGGGGAAGAATTAGGCCGTCGCACATCCCATAGAGGGGCACCTTGTAACTATGACTATCACTGCAAGCCCCACAAAAGAGGCTCAAATACAAAGCTCTGGGTTGGCTGTGCCCCTAAGCAACTGACCCAGGATCAGCCATCCCAAACACAGACTGGGCAAACAGATTGGCCTAAATGGGACAGGCTGTTCTCGTGCATCAGTTGTGTCAGAGATAGAGACAGAGCTGTGCTTTCTCATGAAATGTGAAAGGTTCATATAGATAAAGCACCTGCTCCCCTAAAAGAAAGAAAATCGCATCATTCCAGGGCAGACCCTGATCAGCGTAATATAAACGCACACACACACACATACATACATACAAACACACAAACACAGCTTTGCCTAATACTCACCCTCCTGCTGACTTGAGTGTTAATGAAGACCAGGTCATCCAGAGTCAGCAAAATTTTGGAGGATCCTCCTCCTCCTCCGAAAAATGGCGCCACCCGTGAAAGCTTGCCCCTGGACAGATCACCAGACACAAACACACAGATGCACAGGGCCACAGACAGACAAACAGAGACACAAGAAGAAAGGAGTCATTAGGAGGCCTGTGATTGGGTGGCTGAAGAGCTTGAGTGAGTTACCTGCTCCTCTGTCAGTCCTGCTTACCTGAACACGATGGCCAGGACAGCACCCCCCGCAGCCAGGAGACACACCAACATAAACATGAGGAAGAGAGAGACCCCATCCATGCCTTAAAAAAAGGAAGAGAGGGTGAAAGGGAGGGAGGGAAGGAGGAGAAAGATGGAGGGAAGGAGGGAGGGAGGGAGTGAAGGAGGGACAGAAATGGAGGGAGAGAGGGAGGTGGAGAGGAGGGTGAGAAAGGTAGGGTAGGAGAGAGAGAGCGAGGGAGGGATGGCGGGAGGGAAAGAAATGGAGAGAGAGTGAGATAGAGAGGAGGGTAAGAGAGAGGGAGGGGAGAGATGGGGGAGGGGTAGAGAGATAGAAATGGAGGGAGAGATGGAGGTAAAGAGGGAGGGAAAAGCGGAAGAAAGAAACCGACAAAAGATTGTTTTACCCCATCTGCAGCTGCAGTTCTGTCAGTGATACTATGCACTTGCTCTGTGCTTTCCCTCAAATATTATGTCACTTGGTTAGCAGACACCCTTATCCAGAGTGACTTATACAGCTTACATATTATCCATTTATAAAGCTGGATACTGAGGCAAGACAGATTTACTACCAAAGGGTACAACAGTTGTGCCCCACTGACACCCTCTATGCAACTCTACCACACTCCTAGTCCTTCTGCAGTAAATAAGTGGGTTTGCCATTGGAAGGAGCAGCATTGCCATCTTTTCCCTTCACCCCTCGCCCCTGTACCCCTGGATCCCCGCCCTGCCCTGCCCTGCCCCATCCCACCACACTGTGACCACGCCCCACTGTGACCCCGCCCCACCGTGACCCGCTGACTCACCCCCACTGCAGGCGATGTAGGGGCTGAACCAGCAGTTGGACTCGGAGGTGGGGGACCCCCCAGGGAAGTGGATGGAGCGGCCCAGGTACTTGAGGCCGCCAAACTCGCCGTAGGTGTGGGGGGCCTCCAGCCGGTGTGTGGCGCGCAGCGTGGAGCCCCGCCCGTCCGTGTCCAGCACCACGTATGCGACCTGCATGCCCTCGCCGTTCTTCCCGGCGGACAGGGGCTGGTTGAAGCCAGCAAACTCGAAGCCGCCCTCGCCCTGCACCAGCAGGTCGCCAGTGACCCAGCGGCCATGCGCCAGCCGGACCTGCTCCACCGCCATGGCGATGTAGTACAGGCTGTTGTAGATGGTGCCGAAGAGCGGCGACACCTAGAGACGGGGAGGAGGGATTACGACACCCAAGTCAGTGAATGTTGTACAGCAGGCCACGCCCCTTCCTGTCCTCAATAGAGCCCTGTTACAGGCTGCTCAGAATCTGCCTTCCTTGAAGATCTGTGTGTTGAACGGGTCAGCGACAGATCTTTCTATGTAAAAGGCAGATGCCCACATGCATTGCAACTGAACAGAACATCTCTGATTCTGCCATGGTGGTGACAATGACGAAAAAGAGGAGACAGAAGGACAGATTTGTTAGTGTCACCATCGAAAGGCTTCGGAATATAAATCCAATTTATATTGACAAATCTTTTGTCAATAATTTTATGGTTACACATGTGAAAACTCTCATTGTTTGCATACGCATACACACACACACACACACACACACACACATAAAAAATGCATTTCTTTTAATACAGAGTGATGCAGGTAAGTTTGATGTAAAATGTGTAAAATTTGCAGGAAAAGACTGAAGGAATCTTATGGAGAAGATCTGCATAGCCAGGAAAGAGCAATTTATTCTACTCTTAACAGCATTTCAACAGTACAGGCTGCTGAGGTCCAATCAGAAGCCAGAAAATAGCTAAAACATTATTTTTATTGTTGCCCTTTAAGTGAAGTGAAGGAATCACTTGACACCATCTTAAATGCACCACCTGGGAAAAAGCTCAATGTTTGGACACCTGAGTCTTCAGAGTGCTGGAGTTAAGTTATAGAATGAATTAAGGAACTCTTAAACTGACCCCAACATCCCCCAACCAGTAAATATTGGCCTACTTTACATTGTTCGGGAAATAATGCATGAACATTGCCTGAAGGCACTAACAAAATGGCCCAAAGATCCAGTGAAGTAGGAGCTAGAAAACCCCAGCCACTGAAAACAACAAAAATAACAATAGCAAGTGCAATAACCAGTGACCTGACATGCACATTGGAGGTTTTATTTAATAAATTTTTTAATTTATCTACATATATATTTATTTATTTATTGCATGGTGTGTGTGACAATGGATTTGATGGTGACAGGGAAAAGTCCGCAGTGGTTGTTATAGGTTTTTCCCCAGGTTTTCCTTGAATCACAAGCAGAGGATGTGACCACGGCCCTTTGAAAACTTCACCCACCTGTTAACGGATGCAGAACTCAGAAGTGCCACCCCACTGATCTTTGATTGGTTATTGAGTGTGTGCACTTGCTATGGAACTGACATGGTGCCAAACAGTGCCACACTTTGTTAATACTGGATGGATCAGTCATCCCTCATTCTACTAGACCTGTCTGCCGCCTTCGACACAGTAAATCACCAGATTCTTCTGTCCACTCTTGCTGGTCTGGGCATCACCAGCGTCTCTAAGCCACATTAGCTAACCACTGGGGTACCTAAGAGATCGGTGCTTAGCCCCCTCCGCTTCTCACTGTATACAACCTTACTGGGCCCAATCAATCAGGCACATGGGTTCTCCTACCACTGCTACGCTGATGACACCCAGCTCTACTTCTCATTCCATCCTGATGACCCCACAGTGTTGGCACAAATCTCTGCCTGCCTCTCAGACATCTCAGCTTGGATGAAGGAAGGCCAACTTCAACTCAACCTGTCTAAGATGGAGCTCCGCATCATCCCAGCCAGTCCGTCCATTCAGCACAACATCACTTGTACAGCTTGGCTCAACGACACTAACTCCATCTAGGTCTGCAAGGAACCTGGGGGGATGTGTTTGATGACCAGCTAAACTTTAAGGACCACACTGCGATGACAGCTAGGTTATGCAGAATCGCACTGTACAACATCTGGAAAATCAGGCCCTACCTGTCTGAGTATGCTGCACGCTGCTTGTCCAGGCTCTTTTCATCTCAAGAGTGGACTACTGCAGTGCTCTCTTGGCTGGCCTTCCTACACGCACCATTAAGCCTCTGCAACTGATACGAAATGCAGCTGCACGTCTGGTTTGCAACCAGCTGAAGAAGGCCCACATTACACTGCTCTTTGTCTCGCTCCATTGGCTCCCTGTAGCTGTCTATACCAGGTAAAAGGCTTTGTTGCTTGCTTCAGAACAGCCAACAAAACTGCACCTCCCCACCGGACTGCTCTACTACAAGCATATGTTCCCTCCCGACCACTACGCTCTACTACAGAACAGCGGCTGGTGGTCCCATCACATCGCGGCACAATATTACTATACAGAACTTTCTCTGCCGTTGTCCCCCAATCGTGGAAAGACCTTCCACACTTCATCCATTCTGCCGAATCCCTCACTATTATTAAGAAACATCTGAAGACACAGCTCTTCCGCACTCACCTAATCACCTGAATTGCTACCACCTAAAGCAATTTCTTATGTCCTACACTCTGTTTTCCTTTAAAAAAAATGATGGTTTAATGCAGTTGGGTTTTTACCAGCTAGCTTGTTCCTTGTCTGGCCAACTATTGAAATTTGCTCGTGCAGCACTTCTACCATTGTGACTCAACGTATGGCTTTCCCTTATGTTGTACTCTGCCTCACTTAAAAGTCACTTTGGACAAAAGCATCTGTCAAACAAATGAATAAGAAAATAACAAATCACAAGGTGTGCCACCCTAACTCTGAGCACTGCTGGTTGCACATATGGGTCAAACGTGGAGAAATGGTTGCAAACAAAAGCCAACGAGCATGGAAAAGCATGGCACTCAGACTGGATGTTGGCATTTGTCCTGTACTGTTGGGGTATGCTGTGTGAATATGCAAGCACTGATAGAAGGATCTACTGTCCTGCTGCATTTGTACCATTTCTTTTTTTTTCATAAAACAAGTGATAAATCAAATATGACTGAGGCCAAACAGAATCAGAGCAGAGACCCAAACCCCACCCACCAAAAGTTCTGCACATGAAGACACACTTCAGAGTCACTTCCCCCTCCCTGCCCCCTGCCCTCTGACCTGCTCGGGCTGAGAGCTGGAGCGGATCTCATAGCTGTCCTGGGCGTCTTTGAAGGCCTCGTAGAAGTTGCGCTCGCCGGAGTCTACGGTGACGGTCAGCACGGCATCGTAGGCCCTCCGCAGCTTGGTGTCGTTGGCCAGGATGGGGTAGTTGATGTTGTTGTAGGGCAGGGAGTACAGGAGGGTGTCGTAGGGGATGAAGACGTAGCCACGGTCCACCATGCGCATGTCCATGGCTGTGGTCAGGAGCTGTCGCTGGGCCTCTCCACCAATCAGCACAGAGTGCATGCACATGATGACCACTGCAGAGACAGGGGGAAAATGGTTAGAAGAGAGTGTGGGAGGAAGAGAGAGAGAGAGAGATGGGAGGGGAGGTAAGAAATATAGAGAAAGAGAGGGAGGGAGACAGACATGGGAGAGAGAGGAGAACAAAGAGAGAGAAAGAGAGAGAGAGAGCAAGGAAGGTAGGCAGTAGAAAAAGGGGGTAGAAAGAGAGAAGGAGGTAGAGAGATGCATAAAAGGAGAAATGAAGGGAGAAAGAGAGAGGTAGGAGAGAGGGGTAGAAAGAGAAAAGAGGGAAGGAGAACAAAGAGAAGAGGAAGAAAGAGAGGGAGGGGCAGGAGAGAGAGTGTGTGTGGGGGGTTGACAGACAGCAGGATCTCATGGTTTGTGCCAATTTCACCACCTTTCTGATTATCATCGGCACTGTCAGTGTCAGCATTCAGACTCTTTAAAATCAAGTTAGTATTCCATTTGCCATTGGCAAACTTCAAAATCATTTTAATTACTCATTTTAAGGTTATTTTTCTTGAAATAAAAAACTCCTTATATGCATTTTCACATAACCTGTGTACTAAGTAATATACCCCTGTGCTTTCAAGAACCATGAATTAGCACACTCTGAATAGTTGTCGGACAGAATGGAATGTACTTTTTTCTATATTCAGCAATCATTGAATACAAAAATGTTCCCTGCGATCTCATTGGATTCCTGAAAATGACCTATAGGAAGCAAGAATACAGACTTACAATGTTCAGATCCACCAAAGAGAGACAAGAGGTGCAGGATGAGAAACAAACTGAAAGGTAGAGGTTTTCTGCTGATCATACATGTCACTCGTGGGCCAAAAAATCATTTAAACATTTAAACTGTGATAAGCAACACTGGGTAGATGACACCTAAAGGTATCTAAAGTCACATTAACTATGAACCGGCTGTAAGAGTGTTCCACTCCATTACAGTATATTATTGTCATTTAGCAGGCAGTTTTAGCCAGAACTTAGACAGCGCATCTAATAAGCAGCATGAGAAGCTCTACCAACAGGACATCACTAACCACACATAAACAATACTCCAAAGTGCCAAACATACTGCTGAGATGGCAAGTGTGTACCTAGACAGATATGTAAGTGCAATGCAATATGCACAACCTAGGAACTATACCATTCCAAATAAAATGCTAACACATGCCCTGAAGAAAAACTTCACATATCTAATTACATAAAACTCCAAAGTACGCTTACACATGTATAATTACACATAAGGAGAATGAAAAATCATGCTTTGCCAGTTAAGTAACCATGAATTACTTAAATTCAATCAGAAAAATTCCATTATGCGAATGCAAGTTATGTATTTGCTAGTTAACTACCTGGCTAGCTGTTGCTTCTATAGATGATGAAGTGCAGTCCTGCAATCACACACCACCCAGTTGGGATGTTCAAAACACAAAGCATCCTGGGATATCATCTTTGCCCCCTTCTCCCCACACCCACCTCGAACCCTGTCCGTGTCCCGAACGGCCTGCAGGGCGTTGCGGGGCCCGTCGCTGTCCGTCTCCATGGTGACGACGGTGCGGACGGGCAGGCCGAGGGCGCGCAGCGACGAGGCCAGCTCCTGGCCCGTGGCCTCCCACACGTCGCCCTCGGAGGTGACGATGGCCACGTGCGCCCAGCGGAAAAAGCGGAGCACGGCAAAGAGCACACGCGAGGACAGCGGCAGCGGCCGCCCGAACGTCGGGTAGGTGCTGTCCTCGCCCATGCGCGGTTCCAGGCAGGCCCACGACAGCACTGGCTTGTTCCAGTTCTTGGCGAACAGGGCGGCCGCTGAGCAGTAGCCCGGGTTGGCGGGCCCCAGGTAGGCCGAGCCATAGCCCTCCAGCTCGGCGAAGCGGGCCAGCGCCCGGGACGTCTGGCAGTCCTCGTTGACCAGCGAGTAGTCATACCAGTAGCCCTTGCTGAGGTAGGGGTCCTTGTTGATGCGGCTGGTGGCCAGCCGCGCTGCCAGGTCGGGGAGGGCCTTGGAGAAGAGCGGGTCGCACGTCCAAGGCCCCACAATGGCCACCTTGAAAGTAGCGGCCCAGGCCTCGCAGGGCAGGTAGGCTGCCACCAGCAGGCCGAGCCACAGCCAGCCAGCCGTCCAGCTGAGGGGGCGCAGCGCCGGGGTCGGAGCGGCCTCTACGCCGCCTGGCGTGTCCATCCCTTTGTCTGGCCTCCGTTGCCGGGCTCTCTGGGGGGGCCCATGCCACCGGGGGTGATGGGAGAGGCTATAGAGGCAGCCTGTGTCCGCGTGGGCCGCCATCGCTCCACTGTGCTATGGTCCAGGGAAGAGGGTGGTGACACGCTGAGGAGGGGGAGAGCTGGGGGCACTCTGGGGGGTGGGGGGAGGGTTTGGAGGGGTGGATAGGTATAGAGAGGAGAGTCTGTGCTTTTTGATGGGGTGTGCCACTGCTCTCCTTCTCTCCGTTCTGCTCCTTGGCACAGAAGGGCTCTAGCCCTGAAGGTATGGGGTGGGGGAAGAGAGAGAGAGGGAGAAGAAAAGAGGAGGGGAGTCAGAGTTTCAATACTGCAATAAATTGCAATTCAATTTTGCAATAAAGGAATAGTTCAGACCCACAGTACTGCAGTACAGTGACATCACACAAATACACGCACACACATGCACACACACACACAACCAGATCAGCTAATAAGCTAAGCAACTGCTCCGCTAATACCCTGCAAGCCTATTAACATCTCAGTTCTTTACCGAGAAAGAGCGGCACCAGAGAAACGCAAGAGGAGCCGGAATGGAAAAGATACAGGTACAGGAAAACCACTGATTTCCTTCTGCAGAACAATGCAGTGTATAGAAGCAGGAAGTCCCAGACATATGGGGGTCAGACTACTGTGACACACAGGGTACCACATGGGCACACTCTGTATGAGTGAATGAGTATGTGCATGTGTGTTTGTGTGATAGAAGGGCAGAGAAGGTGATAGAATGAGACAACCGAAGAGAAATGGTTTCTTAATTTAATCCTCTCTCAATCCATCTGTTTGTTAGATTATCGCTGAGTAGGGGGGCTGGGGGGAGTGTCTAAAGAACAAAAGGGGACAAGAGGTTAAAGAAGGTAAAAGTGAAAAAGATTGAGTGGAAAGCTAACCACAGAGACACTGGTTTAACTCCATGACCGTCAGACATAGCGCTCGCTTCTAGTCCTGCCACTTAAAAGCAACAGTCACACCTTTTCTCACGACCCATTCTGGAACTTTCTCAAGACTCTGGGGTGAAGGGTGCCAACCTAGTCACCCACCTTTTACCGACACATCCTATTAGACCGGGCCATTCTTTTGGGATCTTGTAATTAGCTGGCGAGCTCCTGCAGTAAATTAGCTAAAGGACGTTTAGGTAGGGTAGTGTCACGGTAACTTCTGCCTTGTTGCCAACAGCCTTACCATTGCTGTAATCTGTCATATGTCTGCCAGTGAGCATCTCTGAGGTAGCAGAGCAAAGGCTCTCTAGAAGGTTCTATCGCTACAGAGAGTGATATTGTGGCACACATCACCCGCTTCAGCAAGAAGGTGGGACGCTTATCTGACCTCCTTAAACTGCCTACAATGATTTTCCACATGACAAAAATCACGGCCTATCAAATCATCCCTTTCATTAAAACACACACTTTCTTATCTGGATCACAGGATGTTCATAGAAATTTTTTTTAGTTGGGCAGGTGAAGCTGAAGGACGTGGCTGAGACCTATTCTTTACCAGCCCTTTAAGGCAGCCTTAAGCCCGTGACGTAGGGCCTGAGGCTCAGGAGAGCCCGATTCGCTCAGTTTCCCCTTCACACTGCCAGCAGCTGAACGGAAGCATTCCCATGTATCGCCTGTACCAGGGACAAGGGGGCCAGAGAGAATGAGCGGGGGTTGAGAGCAGCATGGCAGGTGATGTCAGCGCCTTCCCAGAATTCTTGGGAGTCACCTTTCCTCTCCATCGCTGTCCTTTAATCGCATCAGACACCAAAGGGTGAATTAAAACGACCTGGCAGGCAACCGTGTTCAGCTAGCCTGAGTGCCCTCGGCAAAGGACCATTTTATAATAGCGAGGTACAGACAGGTTTTAGAATTTGTTTGACGCTGTGATAGTGCGCAAGCAAGACATCTGTGATAGTTCTTGTCCTCAGCTGGTCCTTGACAGCAGAATTTCAGGGACTCATGGCTTGTGGAGGAAAAGAGAGCAATAAAACCATCACTACTAAGATGGGCACCAAGTGGAGACTGTCACCAAAAGTAGCAAAGAGGCACCTGTGCTATCGTTGTGGTTTCCTGATCTTGCAATTCTCTCGATATTTGCTTAAAACACAGACAACAAGCTTGAAGAGAACACCAGAAGGCACAAGCCTATGAGGGAACTGAAACGAGGACACATTCCTAACAAAACCTCAGCATGTCATTTCTCAGCAGGTTTTTACTAATCAATTTTCCACCTTGGAAACAGGCTAGTCTAAAAATGGGTAAGACATTTAGCACTAGGCTCAGGTTGCCCAGTCACTCTACCCTGAAGCAATAATTTCACATAAAGGAGCAAAAGAGGAGGCTAAACTTTCAGAGAGACTTCAGAACACAGGCCTCCGAATGAGGAGAAATGTAAAGATATCCTAAAATAGTGTGAGAAACTGGTCCAAGGCTCACTTCCACTCTAACAATACATTATAGCTCACTCAATAGCCGTCTGTTCAAGTCCATCTCTTCGCTTTGGTCTTTGGCAGAAGACCATAGAAGAAACTTGACAACGGTAAGAAACCTTAAAAGAGAGTGAAAAGGACACAGAAACAGTGCGTTCCCCTTCTCTTGACAGGAGCAGACTTGACTCCTGAGGCCTCCAATGCCTGCAGGTGCCCAGCTATGTAGTGGTGATAATGCTCTGTGACACCATCATGGTTCACGCCCCTGCCTCACTCTCTCCTTTCCCAGCAGGCTTTGCCACTGTTCTCACAGACAGTATACCAGTATATCCATCTAACCAAAACCCGCCAACTTTTCTCCTCAACTTCATAGTCCTTGGCAGAGTGCAGCACAGTCTGGCTGAAACAGATTGGAGCTGTGCCATCTCTGACGTACTGTCTGTCTGTCTGATTTATGCGTCCCAGTCTGGATACAACAAGTGTTGACGCTGTACTCAGGAAGTGTGGAGACTGTACACAGGAAGTGTGGAAACCAGACAAATGAAGTCTGGAGTCTGGACACAGGGCAGAACAGAAACCGGACACAGGAAGCACGCAGACTGAACACAACCACTATGGGTCAGAATCACACAAGCGTAGAGCGAGTATTGCTGTGAATTAACTTGAATTGCAGCATTCAATATATGACTCAATGATTACAATTTCTCTGGAATTACATAAACATCCATCATAAGATGAGTTTATCTAGTTTGAACATTTTCTTTAAGACAGATCACAAGTGGTGTTTGACTGGGATATTAATGCTGTTATAATTTTATATACTAATATTACACACTATGGCATAGGGCCTACAATCTCGACTTGTTCCCATATGTTAAATTCATGATAATTGAGATCTTACTGGAGGACATAAATAACATTTCCACACCCTCTGTAGTAGCATGTGGTTGTATATGTCTAAGTGATAATGACATCCTAAATCAATCCTCAGCTTCTGAAGCTTCTTCAGCATTATACACATTTTAAAGCTAAACCCAAAATAAACCACTGTTAGAGATCGGAGAACCCCGAGAGGATTGTCTCCATTACGAAAGTCGTTCCACTCTGGTTGTGAAGGACCTGAGACAGCTAACTATTGTAAGCCTGGAAATGCAATGTGATTTGTGCCTGTGGTTCAATCAACATACCAATTTTTTTTGGGACCTTACAGTTACAGTGGAGTTGAATCCAGCTGCATTTAAACAGCAAGCCTCAGGTGGATCCGAGGGTGACGGATGTTGCACTGTAAAGCACTCCTTCCTATCTTTGACCCTCTGTCTTTAAACTCTCACCGTGGTGGGTGGCACATTCAGTGTAATGCAGCAAAGTGATTCACTGTAGCACACTGACCTGGTCTGCCACCTGCTGCAGGGCATATACTGTCGACTGTTCACCCATAAACGCTGCAAAATACTTTCAGCACCATAAGATTTGCATAGTAAAGCTGTGGTGTGCTGTGCCATGCTTAAGGGCACACCAGTTAACAGGGTAAACCCAACAGCAAACACTTTCTACAAACAGTAATCATTACTCAGTCTAAATACATCATAAATGCATTGCACAGCTCTGCCTTTTTCCTTATACTGCCAGCCAAGAAGTCACTTACTGTGTAAATGAAGAAATGGGGTTTGAATTTTAATGGAGTATAAGACACAGAGATGAGACAGTGAGGTTTTGCATTCCCTCACTGATTGGTTGGTTCTGTGCCTGCCTTAGCCTGTGGTCGGGCCATGACTTCAGCTACATGCGTGAGACCAGCTGGTCATCAGTGTGGTGACACATGGCTTTAGAATGGTGGGGGTCATTGGGATAAATCACTGGGGTCCTTCACCTTGGGAAATGTCCCAAGGCTAAAAACTGTTTCTCTCTCTGTAACATACACACCTGACCACAGTGTTCCCTTACCCCCACCAAAAAGGTCACCTATACCACCTCAGTGTCTGTATGATAGGCTATATGATAGCAAGCTGATGTCAAACCAATCCCCAAAACATAGATGGCTCTGCTCCACCCCTTTAGGCCACTATCACATGCAGACTCAGCAGGGGGCAGTTCTTCTGGCCCAATGGAGGCCAGCCATTGGTTTAATCAGGTCACGTGAATAAGAGATCATGTGGTATGAAGACCTCGTGAACATTGGCCTCCCAGGACCAGGCTGCGGTAGGCCCGCTGTAAAGGGATTCCATAAATACAGTAATAGGAGGATTAACGGCACATGAGTCAGAACATTGAAGGAGAGATCAATTCAGATTCAAAAGTGCTTTATCGGCATGACAGTTCAGCACTGTCAAAGCAATAGCTCTACAATAACACTGCAGTCGATTAGCATTAAAGGAGAATATGCATTCATGAAAAATAAGAGCATAAAGAAGCAATGTCTTCATTGCGTATAGAATCAGTCATCACTGAGCCACAATAAAAGTTTTATTTCCTGTTTTTACCTTTGATCCTAATGAAGTTTAAATAATTCTGACATCTGGCCTCAGATTGACAGCAGAGTGCTGGGCACAGGTGCCCCAAGCTGGATTCAGCATCGACATTGACACTGAGTCCCACATCACAATCCAGCACCCATTGTCCCACAGCCCGCCGACCGATAGTCAATGACCACTGACCAAGTGACCCGATGATATTGACTCCATTCAGGCTGAGTGGACAAATCGTGATTGATGTGTGGAGAATAAAAAATAGATCAGGTGTCGGCCATCCATACATTATCGCAGTAAATTTTTGCAGATACATTTTTGCTATATACGGAACACACCAAATAATTCTGCTCTCAAGCTTATTGTGACTCGTAATTCTGGACACAAATTTTATGCTGACTCCATATCCTCTGTGTCACCCTTTTGTGGATGACCCCGAAACAAGCCAACTGCCCATGGCTGTGGAAAAAGAGAGTAGCCTGCATTATTCTGATTGGTCTGCTATTACGGAAGCACAGGGCTGGTATCGAATGGCTGGGTTTAGCTATGCTGTGCATGGACTTTACAAAGAGCTGTTCAGAAGGCCATAAAAGCCCAGGGCCGATACCATCACCGGCACAGAATTACTTCTAGACACAGTATCACCTGACCTCATCACACTCCATTGTGTGGATGTTGATGTACCTTATAGAGAAGTAAATGACAGAAACAAATTGCAGGGAATGAGATACAGTAAACGGAGTCTACTGTATCTGTAGTCTGTTAGTGAATCCCTTGTAAATTTCTCACTCCTGCAGAGTCTGAGGATTAGAGCATTCGACTTGTCGGCTCAAGTCTCTCTGGACCCTGTGATAGCTTTACCTGGATTTTCACTCACCCCATTGCAGAGCAGTTCAAGCGGCTCATGCACCAGAGCGCTCACGTTCTAGAACCACACTGGACCCGCAGCCACACCTGTGCTCTGGAACCGCACTAGAGCTCCACGCGTTCTGTATTCACTGAAGATGATAGTTTTGTTCTAGAGCTCCATCAGGAGGCTGGCTGTACTTGACATACTCATACATAACTGCATCACATAGATTTCTCCGACATTCTGTATAGAGCTTTGTTAGAGCTGCAACTGTACATCCTCAAAGATCTCAACTGGGTAAAAATGTTCAAATATAACACCCAAATACATATATTTCATTACTGTCATTTAGCAGATGTCCTTATTCAGAGCGACTCACGATTTTATCAAGTTATACAGCTGGATATTTATTGAGGCACTTGTGGGTTTAGGACCTTTCCCAAGGGTGCAACGACAGTGCCTTAGTTGGAAATTGAACCAGCAAACTTTTGGTTACAAGCCCTGCTCCTTACCACTACACCACGCTACTGCCCAAAACATATACACACATGCCCTCGTGCTATTCTATTTACTTAAACACATAAACGTTATACATGCGCGAGTAAGATTATACGCCAGGCAGAGACAGGGTGGAGCATCCAGTGCTTTTTGGCCACTTTTACACACGAAGGGACGAGTGAGCGTGTGCAAACACACACGCACGGACAGACAGACAGACTCAGGCACAGACACATGGCTGATTAAGCACTTTCAGGGGTGCAGCGTGTCCTCTCCCACTACCAGGAAAGATGAGAGGCCGCAGACCTTGCGTGTCACAGTCGATCAATCGGATTATCGTAGGCTGCTTGCTCTTAAAATACCCAGGTTTCACTTCCATCTTTACTGGAGCCCGTGCTAGCACAAGCCTACCCTGTGGGGCTCCAGTCCTGCCACCTTTGGCACAATCACAACGGACAGAGGTGTTGCCTCTTCTCCATCAGACATTGATACAAAAACAAATACACAATATCGACAATTCAAAAAACCTGTTCTCACCCCAAGGTCAGCGTACATACAGCATGCCCATATTTTATTATAAGTGAAGGGAACAGTAAAAAAGAATGGCGTTTCTCCATGTTTGTCTAGACACAGGCCTTAGAAGGGACAATAAGCTCTTGTAATACTGCAAAATTTACATTACATATTGGTAGTGGTTAACACAAATTGCCCTTGGTCGCATATAAAACAAACAAGTAGTGCTTATTCTGTATGGCTACTAATATTTGGTGCTGAATGTCTGGCACAGCGTGGCTTGGTGTCATAGAAAGGAGAGAGCAGCCTGAATAGGCCCCAGCGAGCAGATAATACTACACAGTCGGGTCGGTTGTGAAGTTCCAGTTTGCAAACCCTAACATTTTCTCCTCCACATTAGAAGTCGTGTTGGAGGCTTCGCGTGATTATCACAGTTTAAGGTTATTACGTATTACATGTCATGAGGCGGCCTGTCGGGACAGGCTGCCCCCTGGAGGCCAGGGAGGGAACTATGACCTTCTTACATCAGCGCAGGCACGGACCATCCCTCACAGTCCCTCACGGCTTCTGACTGGAGGAGCTCCATTCGCCCTTTCAGCGGAGCAGTCAACTCCAGACCACATACACACACCTCGACACACTTACAAATGAGTCACTGTGTAAACTAAGAACAAGTAGCAACAACCATCCTCCACACAGTTTAAAGTTGCACTTTCTACTTCCCACTCTGCTTTTATGTCACTTCTTTCTGCATAAACTCAGGTACATGTGAAACCACAGCACTGCATTTGATAAAAATGAGCTGGCTGCTCTGTACGAATGGAGGGCTTACAAGCTGTTTTCATGATTTACCCTGATATATAAGACCATTTATAGTCTTTCTATAGTAGTGTAAACTACAGTTAGGCGTGTACCACAGTAACAGTTTACCAAGGTACATTCTAAAGTTGTTGTTGGGAAGAAAGAAGATGTCATGATTAACTTTGAAATTAGAAAAAATACTTCACCGGAGGGAGAATGTTTTATGATTACAATACTTTAAATCCATCCTCATACGTACTTTAAAGATGTTACAACACTACTATTACTACTGATAATAAGAATTGATTGACTCAGAGAATTGCTATTGAACATTTTAAATCAGAGAAAAGAAAAGTGCTGTGAGGTATTTGATCATTAAAGAGAACTTTGCCTTACTTTTTCAATGAATTAATAAGGCTTTCCAACTCTGGATACCACAGTAAACACTATTAAATAACTCTACAGAGGCATTTAACTGAAGGAAAGAAATGAAGAAAGGTATTCAAATGATAAGGGATTAAGAGAAACAGAGAAGCTATGAATTACAGCACAGATAAATGTAAGGACAATCAAGGTGGCCTACATTATACTAACTGCTACCAGAACAATGAGAAATGCTCCAACCTGATGCATCGGATCTATCTGAGAGACATAGTGCCGCTTCTCTTGAGAGTGGAGTTTCTTCTGATTGACAGCTTCAGTCTTGGAGAGCACTGACAGATCCACAATTCCTGTAACTTCCACAATTCCTTAGATGTCACCAATCAACTAATAGTAAAAACCTGTAATATTCCAGGTGCAAATGTGGGAAAAAGTAGATTATGAAAACCTTGCAAAGAAAAAGGTATTTCCTTGCTATCTCCCTTGGAATGGCATAAATATAGTTGGGATTGTCCTCCTTTCAAGATGAGAAAAATCCACTGCTTTGCTTGAGAACAGCAACACGTGTGGCAACTTAAAAAACAGAAATGTAAAAATGCAGCTGAAGCAATTGAACCAAAAGGATCGCGTGGTCGCTCCAGGGTCAGGTTCCTCCAAAGCTGTGAGCTCCTGAGGGAATTGCAAAGGTCCAGGGGAAGTCACGGAGAGCACCCAGTCTCCTGAATTTTAGTCCTGGTGGGGTTTTTTTTTTGCCCCTGTTTCTTTTTGGACTGGGACCTGCCCCAAACCAGAGAGCAAGCGCTGGGAACAGGGTCAGGCTCTCTAGCTCTCAGCTCCCTGCTACCAGATAGAGAGAGATGGGGGGAGAGAGAGAGAGAGAGAGAGAGAGAGGAAGGGAGGGAAAGAAGGGGAGGGCAAGCAAGGGCAGAGCTCCCTAACGTCTTTAGTCGTTAATCCAGGCGAACGGTATTGGGGCGGGATCAGTGCACGCGTTGCGCGTGCATATCAAAGATTCTGGGCGCGCATCTAAGACTCAGAACAGACGGTAAGGGGGACTGAAGTTGCATTGATGTGTGCTGCACCGCAGGTGCACGAGCCCCCAGCTCTCGGACACATGTTCATCTCATGATACATCTGACGTACAGAGAGAAAGGGAGGGAGAGAGAGAGAGAGAGAGAGAGAGAGAGAGAGAGACGCCTCCATTAGATTTTAAATTTGGAGTTCAGTTAGGGTGACAAAACTCAGATGTCCCCACGGTGTCCCCATCCCCAGGTGGGGGGTTGCAGTGAACCTGAGCCATCGTGTTGCTGGTAACAAGATAAAGCTGCTAGGAGTGTGCCATAAATGCCTCCTGGTAGGGATAGGCACCCTGCTGTGGCTGCCCTGAATGACGCCAAGAAGCCAGATCCTCAAGTGTCTGCTTACTGGTCTGGAGTTGTAACTAAAGACAATAAAAAGGAAAAATTAAGACAAATAAAAATGACGTGTATCCTATTGTATCTCTGGTGGGCTTCTGAGAGTTTGTTTTGCGTTTGCTGCAGGGACTTTTCCACAGCAAGCAGCTGGTTGGGAGGGACAAATCTGCAGTTTGGCTCAGAGAAGGACACTCCTGTTGTTTAAAGTGAGGGTGACTGTGGCCGGCTCCCCATAGCCTCACCCACATTATAACATCCAAAAGAGACACAGGACACACACAGACACGCGTGATCGATACAGATACACACATACACACATACATAACCTTCTTCCCTCAACCTTCTTTGTACAATATTCTGTGTTCACTTTCATAAGACCAGGTACACACACAGAGACAAAAAAACAGAAGACAGAAAATCCCAGGTGTAGCAAAAGTAAATTTTTAATAAAAGCATCGGACAACTGCGTCATGTACAAATACTACATAAATAAATAAAAACTCCTTCAATTAGACACAAACTGTGTATTAAAAAACCATACATGTAAAAAATGTCCTCTTTTTAGGTCTGTCATATAAGCCTGAATTTGCATCGCAGTCTCAGTGGTGATCTGGTCCAAAGTCTTTGTACAGATGCTCAGCATTGTTATGGTATCACTTATAAAAACCACACAAAACACATCATTATGATTAGCAACCCGTCAGAGACATGGTTGATGAGCACATTGTCTGATTGGTCAGAACACTCTGTCAGTCTTCATAAACAATTAGCTGAAGCAGGCCATGCTACAGAGGTGCTAAAGAGGCCATGCTAAAGAGACGTGAAAGCTGAGACAGGGCAGCAAGTTACGTGAATAAGACCTGAATAAGCTGCCAAAAATAAGAAACCTCTCTGTGGAGAGACCGCTCCTGTTCCCGGCCCCCTGGTTCATCTCCACACGCCACCCCGAGCCGGGGGTCCTCGCTGGGCCTGGGGGGCGACCCTCTTGCCCTTTGGAGCCTGGCTCTGAACCTTCTCGCCCCCTAGGGGCCGTGGGGGCTGAGTGCGGCGTTGCGGGGCTGACCCGACCGTCTGAGGGGACAGAGAGACGCAGCGCTAATGCTGACTTGTTACGGTCAATCTACCTGTAACGTATTTCCACCTATGCCCTTTTGTTCTGCTGCAAACTCCCAACTTGAAATCTCTTTCTAAATCAACTTTATTTAATCCCATTAAATTTCAAAAAACTCAGCCAAGTCCGTGCCAAGTCTCCCTTTTGATGACTTAAGCATCTTCAGTCTCACCTTATAATACTTGGAACTAGTCTTGTTGCCCTTCTCTGTGCTTTCTGGAGAGCTGCTTTATCCTTACTATAATGCGGTACCCAAAGCTGGACACTACACCTTAAATATGGTCTGGTCAAGACAGTGTAAATGAACATAGCCTACTTTGACTTGCATGTTTTGCTGTACGTGGAGAGTGCGACGTTGAGGGGGAATGACAGAGTGAATGTGACAGTGCAGGGTTTACACTTCTCCTCACCTCTTTTCGGGCCTGACTCAGCTTCTGGTCCGGGTTTCTGTGGACAGGCCCGTCTGCCTCCCCTTTCCCTTGCCCAGGAAGTGACCTGGCACACAGTGACAGAACCACGTCAGAACTTCTCATGCCTTCCCATACTCATTTGGCGCTACTGCCATTCAGTGTCTGTGAGGATCCCTCCAACAGGGTTTGGATCAGTACAACCTCACCTACAAACTCCCATCATAAAAGCTCTTTAACGATGACACACTCAGCATTTCTCAGTCAGCCTTGTGTAGGCCTTTTCCCTGGTCTTTGATTGGCATTTCCAAACGTGCGCCTTTCCAGGGTGTCTTTCAAAATACACATGGATTTCTTCCCCTGACAACTACATGAATTTTAAATTCTAATTACCCGCAACAGGAGAGAAAAGTGACTCTCACATGTGTAGTAGGTATAGTAGGTTCCTTTTGATTTGAACTGCCATGCCTTCAACAGGATATACTTACACATAAGGCAAGCTTCTCTGATGTAAAACCCCTGAAAACCTACAATCCTGTCATGGATTCCACCCACAACTGCGCACAACCTGCTTTAACTCATCACAGCAGGGCTGTCATCAGAGAAGTTCACTTTGGTTTCACCCAGGGCCTTGATAAAAGTGGTTTCGTTGGTTTCTACTGCGCCATTGCTAATCCCGTGCCACTCCTGCTAACCTTCTCACCTGTCAGCCTGGCTCTGGAGCATGCAAGTGAGGAGTTCTTCCAGAGGTAGCGCCGCCCTTTCGGGCTGGGAGTGGTACTGCGACAGGAGGAGGGACAGCTGGCCCAGCTTCTCTGGGGGGAGCGCTGCACACACAGATAAGACGCTGTAACGCATGTAACACTACAACCTGATACAGTGTACAGAGCACGCTGTAACAGATGTAACACTTAGATGAGGCAATGTACAGAGCACACTATAAGAGGTAGAACTAAGCTGCAACAAGGTGCAGAGCAGACTAACGTGTAATGCTGTAATGTGAAACAATGAGCTCTGAGCACACATACACGTGAAATACAAACTGCATTCATTGGAAAGAGACAGCAAAAATGGTGATTTACATTTAGATTTATTCATTTAGCAGACGCTTTTATCCAAAGCGACTTACATAGGTTACAGTTCTTTACAATGTTATCCATTTATACAGCTGGATATTTTACTGAGGCAATTGTGGGTTAAGTACCTTGCCCAAGGGTACAGCAACAGTGTCCCAGCGGGGATCGAACCGGCAACCTTTTGGTTACAAGTCCTGCTCCTTAACCACTATGCTACACTGCCGCCCCAGATGCAGTCAGTATATAGCTCTTTAATGCATTAATAATATCAGACTTTGGATCACTGGTAAAAGAAACAAAGCGATAGTGGCTATTTAGGAATCACTGCAGTAATTGATGGTCTGAACCTGAAAACCAATTCTGCAAACCAAATTCATGTAAACATCTTTCAAACTCAGTATACAGACGTTATAGAGCCGCAACAGCAACTAAGAATATCTACAAAAAATCATTCATACCAAGTGCAATAACTTTGCTTAACTCACAACAGGCCACTCATATGGAATCCATATTTATTTATACTGCTGTCTGTTTCGTGTATGTGTACTATTTATTAACTGTGTTTTATTGTATTCATTGTGTCTGTATTTTTAACAACTACCTGTGGAGCCAAAGACAAATTTCCACATCTGTGGACAATAAAGTCATATTATTATTATTATTATTTTTAAAATTTACATGCTGCACTCGTAACATGCATTATATGTGGTGTTCCAGCTGCTAGGGGATCTTGAGTCAGCTGAGCCATCAGGGGTGGGGCAAGAGCCTGTGGTTGCCTTACCTGCCATCGCTTCAGGGGGGAGGGTTCCTGGGTGTGGCTCCTTGACTGACACTTGACCGGGTGCCAAGGGGCGGAGCTTGGTTTTGGTGACCGCCGAGCTAGGAGGCTGTGTGGGGGATATGGCCTTTCCAGCCGGGGCCTTGGCCTTCTCGCTGTCCCAGGACGCGCCGAGACCTGCAGTCACAGGGGCAGGGCAGGGAGGGTCACATGCCCACTGGATGAGGTGGACAGCTGTGAGCTGACAACACCCGAAAAGGGGTCATTACCCGTCTGTGCGTGCGCGGAGCTCTGACCTGATGGCTGATGCTCGTGTTCCAGGGCGGACAATTCCAGGGGTTGGCCAGGGGAGCGGTCCAGCAGCTGGCAGGGGAGAGGAGAGAGGGGTGGCTTCAGGCACAGGGGTGGGTACGATACCCTGTTTCTGGTACAGCATTTGGTACAGTATATACAAACACGCATCTGTATAGTGCTTATAGAGAGGAAGACACACCCACACATGCTAAGCACTCCTCTATTGCAGTGCAGCAATTCTGTAGGACAGACTTGTTTTGGGTTTTTATAAATTTTTATTGTGTATTGCAATGCTGTAATTATGACAAATCTTACAGCAACAGTGCCTCATCTGAATGTGAGAACTAAACACACAGGTATGTTGACAGAGAGACCTAAAGCTTGGCTAGATACCGTAGAGAGATCAAATCCAAGCCTTTCCAGCTGATCTGAATACATGTGGCTGGCAACACAGCATAGTATATGGCTTACCATTTCGATGTAGTACTGCAATTCTCTCTGCCTGTCCTCATCCTTGGCGCCAGGCCGTTCTCCTTGCGCAGCCTCCCCCGGGGGCCTCTGTGGGACCCCCCCGCCTGGTTTAGCCTGAGTCGAAGCCAAGCTGCTGTAGCTGGCATCCCCGATCGACATGCCTGACGCGTTTAGGGCCTGCAGGACCCTGGTTCCACCGGCCCCTCTGTCCGCCACCCCCGCCCACTTGCTGTGGCCCCTCCCCCCCAGGCTGCCCTGCCCCGCCGCGTGGTGCTCATGCCCGGCGGGAAACGCCTTCTCCCTGCCCACACCCCAGTGACCCCCGCCGTTCGTGCTCAGAGGGAGACAGGCACCACTGTTGGTGCTGTAAACCACGCGGGCCTCTCCCCCCCTCGCGGTGCTGTACCCGCTGTCCCCACCTCCGTGTCCCCTCTCCCCACCTCCCGGGGCGCCATACCCCCTCTCGCCCCGTCGGAGTCCCATGTCCACTCCGTAGCTGCTGGGTGCTTGTCTCTCCATGCAGGAGGAGTACGCGCTCTGTCCCACGCTACCACCGCGAAACCTATACCCACTGCTATCCTCCCTCTCAGAGCTGTGGCCCCTGTCCCGGCCCTCTCTCTCAGAGCTGTACCCCCTCTCCCGCCCCTCCCTGTCTGAGCTGTGGCCCCTCTCGGTGACATGTCCCCTCGGCTGCGTCCCCCTCTCCATGCCGTAGCCCCTGTCTCCTGCTCCGGCCAGCGGCTTCGCGGACAGCTCCTCTGTCTCACAGCTGCCCAGCACTGAGAAGAGAAAGAGCCACAAAAACGCTGCCTGTAAGAACACAAAGCTCCCCTGGTCCTGGAGAACTGTGACACGGCAGGCTTCGTAGCTAATGCAGAAACACTCTCAGAACTCAGGGCACATATCTTGCGAGGTGTTGTGAGGTTGGTGCACTCTTTTGCATCTGTAACAATTACACATTCTTGTTTTATGTAGAATTTCTAATGGGAGGAAAAATCAATAAAAAGAGCTGAAATATATTAGAGGTGCAAGGCCGTCATGTAGATACAAAACAAAACATTCACACAGGAACTGCACAGCTGATCCAGACGCAGAGGGTAGCCTAGCTTTCACTCCACTCTGCCAGCCCCAACGCCGCAGCTGTCTGGGACCAGAGCGGGGGGGGACGAGGCCAGTGACCGCAGACTACACCTGCCGTCACTCAGCCCACACACACCGGAGGCGCGGACAACAATTTATAATAACAAAGGGCTGTTCCAATACAGTGATCATTTACATATGTAGTCAGGCTCCCATAAACTATACACTGGTGTCGACAAATTAATTTTATGCCACACTGAAGTTCTCAGCATTGATGCCCCTGCTCCATCTTTCAGAGACACACCGGCAGAGGGTTGACATAAGTTTAATGAGACATGAGGCCACCAATAAGGCATATATAGACCAACTGCAAGGGATTTTAGAGGAGGATGTATTTATAGCAGCCTGCAGCTGAGGCCTTGTGTAAGCCAATTAGACTACAGTACATGCAAAGTCATAGCTAGCAATAGGCTTTGGATGATGGCACATTTGATCTGCCTCTTTCCTGGGTAACATGTAAGTGGTCTGTAGACCCCAAAAAACTGTGCTGAAAGAGATTTACATGATAAATAAATCTTGGATTTTTAATAAGGCACTTGGTGCTCCAAGCCAATTTTAGAGTGCTGAAATGAAAGCAAAGTGTTGAATTGAAGTGTACTGACACAAAAGGTTACTACTGAAATGATGGTCATCTGACACAGTAAGCCCTGAACTCACAGCGTGGAATAATTACAGCACGGAGCCGGGGGATTTTCGGTTCTGAAACAGAAAAAACTACTGTTTTACTATCGAGGAAGAAAAAACTGAGTCTCGAACACTGTGTGGACATCCTCAGCTATCACTTTTTTCATGGATGTTGGAATTACCTAAAGTGCCAACTGACCTGGTCACTTGGGCAGTCTTAAAGACATGGCCCAGGTCAAAGGTGTAAAAAAAGATGACGTTTGGTAAGGCCTATCATATTAAACAGGGAACACTGGGGGGGAGCAGAACAGGGGGAGAGAGAGAGAGAAAACCACCTCCTTGTGAGGACAAGTCCTCCGAAAGTAACGGTGTTTTCCTCACTTGGCAGCCGACTCCGATGTAACCGGAAAAGGAGGCTAGGAATGTAATTGATCAGTGCACCGGTTCTATGACGCTGTGGGTGAGTGCAGGAGAGCGGCAGGTGGCTAAGTATTGACAGCAGGCTAATCCATTTGAGGGCCTGATTCCTTGCAGCTGACCTGCTACCAGAGGGCAGGCAAGCCGATTGGATTATGAAGGTTTTATGAAATAAAAAGCTGGGTGCGGCCAACGAGCGGAGAGCAGCCGGGTCTCGTCTCAAAGCTCAGCCACAGAGCGTGGGATTGAAGGGCTATGCTGGGATCAGTGGTTGATTCATATAAAGTTGCGCTTGTGCTGGGTTGCACTGCATTTCCATATGCTTTAACAGACCTATATCTCCCATGATAAATCAGTACTCTCAGGATAAATGTTATGGTGTGCTGAAACATGTCCCTCTAGCTGGGACCTCATCACCTTCTCTGAATACCAAGATTAAGGTTAAAAGACAATATGCTTCCTAGCCCATGGTGGGCTTGGAAGCATAATTATACCAGTAATAAAGAAACAACTACTACGTTTTCAGAGACCCACCCTCGGGGGGCTGGCACGGGGGCTGAGTGTAAGCCCTGAGAAGAGACGTAGTGTACCTATGTGTCGGGATGAGAGAGGCCGCTGCGCTAATTTGCTTAGCAGACACCCTAGACTGCTGAGTCTATTCAAGAGTGGGTCAAGTACGCTCCCCCCAGGCTACCGCCACACCGCCGACATCACTCACCCCCTCACAGCGCTGTGGGGAGCTGAGCCGCGGGGTTCGACCCCCCACTCCCCCCTCAGTCTCACACTGGGGTAGTGTGTGCATCTGTCTGTGCGGATGGCAGACCAAACCTCATCTGGGTTCACTAGATTCTACCTGTCCCCTCATCTCTGTTTGCCTGTATGTGTCTCAGTATCCCAGCTGTCAGTGCAAGCAAATGTGTGTTCAAAGTAAATAGAAGGATCATCTCTGAAAAAACCTGAATAGATCAAACAAAAACAACCTTACAGATCACAACTGTTCCATATCTGTTCCGCAATATGTATATGGTAGACTGGTCAGAGACTGAGGGTCAGTGGTGTAAAGGTCAGAAAGGGGTGACGTCTGACCTGTGACGGTGGTGTCATCCAGTTGGGGCTCCAGGGGGCTGAAGGTGTGGCTGTGGTTGAGCAGGACGCTGAGCTCCTGCTCCGGGGCGTGGGGTGGGGCGAGGGGGGCGTGCAGGCCGTCGCTGTGGGCCACTCGTGGGCCCCCCCTCTCTCGGGACAGGTGGAGTGCCACTGCTTGGGGGCAGTCTGCAGGGGAAGGGGGGGGGGGGGAGACGACGACTGAAACATTCCTCTCCTCTAACAGAAATATGCAGCGTGACATGGAGCCCCGTTACCTGCGTAGCTTTACTGTGTAAGTGACATGATACAGAGCAGCGCTTGTGAATTCTAGCCTGATTTTCTGCCAATCTGTGAACACACATTCATTTTAGGCGAGTGGGTGGTTTGCAGGAGTGGTTAACATTCCAGAACCTCAAGTGGGCGTGGTTTTGGAGTGATCAGGGAGGAAACGCTCCCACTGCTGGCATTGGCATGCTGAATACGGGCGAGGGGCGGGTCCCCGGCTCGGTGCCGCTACCTGACACGAGTTGGGAGGCGGGGCTGGCCCCTGCCGAGCCCCCGCTTGCCCTCGTCTGGCTCTCCCAGCCGCCACTGTCCCCACCGCCGCCGGAGGGGGACAGGGACACGTCTCCTTCGTACGAGGAGGCATGGCGCTGGGAGGGAGGAGAGGGACTGCCGTCCATCTGTGAAGAGAGGCGGGGTTAGATTACAGGCAGGGACAGTCAGCCATTTTCCCTACCCCAATACAGCCCCGCGCAACCAATGCTGCTTTTCACACTGCAAGTCCCAAAATGCACTGCGAGAGAGCAAACACTGATTGGAGGACAGGCGCATCTCCCCTCCCCCTCCTGACCTGGGTCTGGGTGGACAGCAGCCTCAGGGCCTCGGCCCAGTGGGAGCGCATCAGGCCCTGCAGCCGCGTCACCAGCTCCGTCCTCTGCCCCTCCAGCTTCCTCCGGCTGGCCTCCAGGCACAGCACCTCCTCCTGCCGCGCAGACAACCTGCCACAGCGGGGGACACAGGGGTCACTCATAGACACACACACTCAGACTGAATCATAGACACACACATAATACACTCACTCAGACTGAATCATAGACACACACATAATACACTCACTCAGACTGAATCATAGACACACACATAATACACTCACTCAGACTGAATCATAGACACACACATAATACACTCACTCAGACTGAATCAGAGACACACACACACACACTCAGACTGAATCATAGACACACACATAATACACTCACTCAGACTGAATCATAGACACACACATAATACACTCACTCAGACTGAATCAGAGACACACACATAATACACTCACTCAGACTGAATCATAGACACACACATAATACACTCACTCAGACTGAATCAGAGACACACACACACACACTCAGACTGAATCATAGACACACACATAATACACTCACTCAGACTGAATCAGAGAGACACACACACACACTCAGACTGAATCATAGACACACACATAATACACTCACTCAGACTGAATCAGAGAGACACACACACACACACTCAGACTGAATCATAGACACACACATAATACACTCACTCAGACTGAATCAGAGACACACACTCAGACTGAATCATAGACACACACATAATACACTCACTCAGACTGAATCAGAGAGACACACACACACACACTCAGACTGAATCAGAGAGACACGCATTCACATACTCACTCAGACAGAATCAGAGAAACACACATACACATACTCACTCAGACAGAATCAGAGAGACACGCATACACACACTCACACAGACAGAATCAGAGAGACACGCATTCACATACTCACACAGACAGACACTCGGGTAAGACCAGGCACGCACAGGTGAAGGAGCCAGTGATACAAGGACTGTTGATATGAACAAGTCAGTACTGACAGAAGCCAATGCTGGTGTGAGTCAGAACTGTCATGAGTCAGTGCTAGTAGGTGAGTCAATGTAACAGGAGTCAGTGTTTGCATGAAAACAGTGCTTGCATGAAAGTGCCAGAGACCCAAGGCACACACTTTGTGTCATATTCCTCAGTGAGTTTGCGCAGACGCTCTTCCCGCTCCTGAAGCTCGGTCTTAAACTGCGCCAGCTGCGCAGACAGCTCTCTCTCGTGACGGGCACTCAGATCCAACAGCTGCTTCCTGTGACACAGGGGAGAGGAGAGAGTCAGCGACATTCAGCCTGAATGTCAGGGGGTCGGTGTGCGTGTGCGTGTGCGTGTGTGTGTGTGTGTGCATGTGAGTGAGTGTGTGTGTGTGTGTGTGTGTGTGTGTGTGTGTGTGTGTGTGTGCGTGTGTGTGTGCGTGTGCGTGTGTGTGGGGGGGGTTGTGTACCTGTGCTGTTCTCTCAGTGCAGCGGTGGTCTTGGCGTTGTCTTCCTGAAGAGTCGCCAGTCTCTCAGTCACCTGCTGCTCCACTGACAGTCGGAACTCCACCTCCATCTGAGAGCGCTGGGCCTCGAACCGGGCCTGAGAAGCACACACACATTCACACGGAGATTAACACGTGCACACGCGCACACACACACGAACGAACACACAGGCATGCATGCACACAGACACGGACACAGACGCGCACACACACGCAAATGGACACGTACACACAGACATGGACATAAAGAGGCACACACAGATACGGGGACAAACACACACACACACACAAACACATACAAAATGATTCTGCCTGCTCTACTGTATGCAAACCCTCACATACAAACACCTATTACCCAGCATATGCCTCCACCTGTCTCCATCTGCATGCCACCCCCAGTGTAAGACGGAGTGGTCACCTGATCCAGGGCCCTGTCCATGCGCGTCCCGTCCCTCTCCCGCCGCGCCTCCTCCAGCTCCACCTCCAGCTGCCTCAGCCTCCCCTGCGCCTCCTGCAGCTCCTGCTGGGCCTCCTGCAGCCGCTGCGCCTCCCTCTCACGGCTCTCCTGCAGGGTGGGGTGGGGGTGTACAGTGCTCATTAATGGACATCCTGGCACAGGACCTTACTTTCACTCTTATCGAGAGTGACTTACGATTCTTACATTATCCATCTATACAGCCACATATTTCAATCACTTTTAAGTTACAGCAAAGGGCTGCCCATATAGCATACTGCATTTTTCCAGAGGGAATCAAAACACAAGAAAACCCAGGCCAGTTGGGAAAAACATAACATCATTCCCTAACCCCGGGAAAAGGTGGTCAAGAGACTGCTGAGACAAAATATTAATAGAAATTATGACATTTGCCGAACACATAAGGCATCAGTTCATCTCAACAGTTAGTCAGAACAGTTCCATTCCACAGCCAGTGATGTGGACAGGGGACGGGAATATTGACCTCTGGCAGGTTATGAGTGGGGACACTTCTGAGAGAGCATGGCGCAGCGATGATCCAGGCATCATATTCCTTGTGGCCAGTTAACAGAGCTTACAGATTTAGTAAGGAAATTCAGGTTAAGCACCCTGCCCCAGGGTACAACAGCAGTGCCCCACCATTGTGGCCAGTGCAATTTTTCCTTGTTACACATTATTATCTTCATTAAGTATTCATTTATGTAGCAACAGCCAACAGCCAGGGTGACCCCATAAAACACACAGCACAATCTGTACCCCATCTGGCTACGCTATGTCTAATTCTAATATGTCTAATAGGGATTCAAACCCAGGACCTTCAGGCTCGGTGGATGACTGTGAGCAGCTGTGGGGACCCCTCCGCCTCTCCTCACCTTCTCACTGTCCAGCTGGGCCCCCAGCGCCTCCAGCTGCCCCTGCAGCTCCCTCTCCCTGTGGGTCCAGGTGTCCCTGTGCTGGGCCAGGCTGGCGAGGGCGTCCTGGGCCTGGGCGCGGAGACGCCCCTCCTCCGCCCGCGCCTCGTCCCGCTCGGCCCGCACCCGCTCGCCCTCCTGGTTTTCCTCCTCCAGCCGCGCGGCCAGCTCAGCCAGCTCCCGCTCCTGCAGAGGCTCAGAGTCAGCGAGGTTCTGCTGATCCGGGGTCAGCACAGAGCTCTGCTGATCCGGGGTCTGCACAGCTAAACTGACCCGGGGTCAGCACAGAGCTCAGCTGATCCGGGGTCAGCACAGAACTAAACTGATGTCTGCATGTGTCTGTATGATTGAATGTGTCTGCATGTGTGCCTGTATGTAGGCTGGTGTTTGAGTGTATGTATGCATGTGACACAGAGTGAATGAATGTGTGTGTCTGTAATATGTGTGTGTCTGTATGTGTGGGACTCACCAGCTGTTGGTTGGCGCTGCGCAGCTCCTCAGTACGTTTCTGCTCTCGATCCAGAGTCTCTGCTGCCTGGGAGAGAGACTGCTCAAAGCGCAGCAGCACCTGCAACACACACACACACACACACACACACACACACACACACACACACACACACACACACACACACACACACACACACATACACACAGACACACAGACACACACAGAGTCATTCCCTGTCTCAACCCAGCCTGTGCACAGTGGAACAGACACGCTCATGGTGGATGGGGGGGGGCGGCATTTCCTCACCTCCTGCTGTGTGGCCTGGGCCTTCACCGCCGCCTCCTTCTCCTCCTGCAGCCGCCTCACGCCCGCGCTCTTCTCCTCCTCGTGCCTCCTCCAGCCCTCCACCACCTTGGCCAGAGTCTGGGAGGGGCGACATTCAGGAGCTCAGAACGCCTCCCCATTCAGACACGCATTGCTCTTCCATCTGCTATTGTATTTGTTAATCTGCGTGCTTTAGACAATGGAAAGATTTTTTCTATAGGGGACACGTGGTGTGGAGATAACACAGCATGAAAGTCAGGGTGTACGTAGCTTGGGAATTGGGGTATAGTGTGGACAGTGGACAGTGTTCTGCTCCTCACTGACCTTGTCAAGCTGCTCTATCATGATGTCCTTCTTCCTGTCAGCTGACACTGCCATAGCCAATTGCTGTTGGAGCTGCAGTGCCTTGCTCTGTAGCACCTGGATCTGTTTCTCATATTGCTGAGGAACAAAGAGGACGCATTAACACATTGAAGAGAGGTGACAGAATTACACACACACACACAGAAAAATTGGCTAAACAGTTTTACACATCAATTTTTATCTGTAAGTAAAGAACATACTAATCCAAAACACATATCACTTGAGCAGTGAATTATGGCCTTTGATACTGGACTGGTCTAATACGGTCTTGGCTCTGTTTAGTTTCATTTTGAAAGAAGGCATTCCCTGTACCCCATTCGCAGGCCCCTGTATCTCACTGTTCCCTGTACGTGCCAGCAGACACACAAATTCAGTTACATTTGTACGCACGCAACATGTTCATTCACTTGAACAGTCCACTCCAAAGCACATTCCAAACAAACAGCGCCAAGCTCCACAGTCAAAAACGGGGTCGTCACCCCTCTTCCCCATGAAACTCACACTATGTTATGTTCCATTACATTGTTGTCACTTGTCTTTGCCACTTTTGTCATGAGATGTTCACTCTACTATATGAATGAACTGTGCCCATGTTAGTGCCAAACATATGTAGAGCATGAGTGCACTGAAAATATCTCACAACAAGATATAGTTGCCCTTCTCCTCAGCTGCTAAATGATTAAGCCCTTTAATTGATGTCAATAAGGAAAAGGTGTTAATAGAAAACAAAAAGCAAAATCGAATTTCAATCATAGAGTGGGAAAACTAGTGTGTTTCTAGCTATTTTACTAACCTAAACACAGGAAATATGAGTACCAGTGTCTAGCTTTCTGACTTCATTTCAGCTGAAGGGTCATTCGATGTGAAATGACCCTCTCAAAAGGTTCTTCAAAGCTGGACCATAATTGTTGTCTGAAGATTCCAATATAAATAACAGTTCACTGAAGTAAACTGAAGTTAACTGAGGTAGTCATTTTTGTGCCTTCCCTGGTGCGTTTTAGTTGATGAGATTTATATTCTGCGTAAGAGATATGAGAATGACTGAGCCGTCCCTCCTGGATAAAGGGAGCTCACTCACACCTCTAACGTATTACTGACATCATCCAGTACACAGCTAAGCCGCCACATTTCCAATCATACTCTACTGAAGTCCTGTGTGCTGCCGTGGTAAAGGAGCAGGACTCATAACCCAAAGGTTGCTGGTTTGATTCCCAGGTGGGTCACTGCTGCTGTCCCCTTGGGATAGGAACTTAACCTGAATTCCCTATGTAAATATCCAGCTGTATAAACAGATAACGTCAAAACGGTAAGCTATACACGTCTCTCTGGGTAAGAGCATCTGCAAAGCAAACATGGCACTATCTCCCAAGCGGAGCATTCTGGGACAACTGCAGCCACCCAGGGAAAGGTAAGATTGGAACTGGCTTTGGCCTACAGCTGAGAAGGTCACGCCAAAGCTGGTCCTATCTACAGGAGGCAGAGAGAGAGGGAGGGAGACAGAGAGCCCGCCCAGCAGGGCATCAGGGAAAGGAGAATGAAAGAAGCCTGGGTCTAAGGAGGACAAGGAGGGAGGTACATGACACAGGGCGCTGAGCCAGCTGAAAAAGAGAGAACCTGGGCTGCAAAGCCACCAAGAAAGGGAAGAGACAGGGAGAGGCTCCAGGCAGAAGTTGCCTAAAAGTGCTGACCCAGGACCAGTTTTGCTGTTTAGCTTATAGCGCTTAAGGCAAATGTAAATGTAAAAGTAAGGTTAGAATTGTGGGGAATCTTGTTGTAGAACAGCACCTGTAGGCAACCTGAGCATCAAGCCAGAGAGGGGGTGAAGAGGAGGAGGAGGGAAGCTAGGTTCCCTCCCTTCAGGTTAAGGGTTAGGGGTTATGGGAGGTAGAGCGATATAGAGTTGAGGAGGGAGGGAATGGGCCAGAGCGAGGGGCGTGAGCAACAGGCTTCTAAGGGGGGACATGGGAAAAGAACATCAAACTGCTGGTCAACAGGGTTAATCTGGTCTGCACATTAGGCTAAGGGATGACAGGGAACACAGCTACATGAGACTGTGTGTGTGTGTGTGTGTGCGCGCGCACAGGCGTGTGCGCTCCCTTTAGTTGGGCTAATCAGATTAGGCAGCTAAATGGAGCCGCTCTCACAGGCCTGAAAGCTGATTAGCCCCATGTGAGACTCGCTGGCAGCACCTGTGCCGTGCTGCAAGGTCGGCCCGGGAGAGCTGAGGGGTGGGTGAGGGGGGTCCCAGGACACTGGGGCGGGGGGGCGTGAGGGATCACCCCCTCTAACCCCCACACTAGAACTCTTGCCAGTGGAGAGAATCGACTGCATAACTTTCCATTTTAGCCTGTGGGAGGAGGGTGCACCTAACATGTGGCTGCCAAGAGAGACTGGGGGCACAGTAACTTGCTATTGCAGTGTGTAACATTCTCTAGACGTATTCATTTCGTTTTAGCAACGTTTTGGTCATGCTGCCCCAGCGTGGGCACAAATAACCTGAGCAAGTGACATAAAGGTGAAGCGAAGGAAAGGGACATTATGGCCATGCTGACTATGGCCTTCTCAGTATTACCAGCTCTGCCTGCACCTGAGCACCATGATCAGTAGAAGGGATATCTCTGAGGATGGGAGAGCACTGAAAGATAGAGAGAGAGAGGGAGAGAGAGAGAGGGAAGGAAGGAGAAGACAAAGAAGCAGAGAGAGAGAGGGAGAGGACAAGGCAGACAGAGAGGGAGAAAGCAGAAGGGAATGAGTGACTTCATTATATTTTTTAATTCGTTCAGCTATTATTTATGTTATTTGCCCCTTTTGGACTCATGTACTACAGAGCTTTCTTTGGCAGTAACAACACAATGTATTTTATGTCAATAAAGCAACTTTGAGAGAAAAAGAGGAAGAGAGGAGAGGGGAGAGAGGGAGAAAGGTAGAGAGAGAGAGAGAAAGAAGGAAAGAAAGAAAAAGAAAGAGGGAGAGAAAGAGAGACAGAGAGGGAGAGACGAGGCGCAGGCAGCACTGGACATCGTACTGAGAGCTGGAATGACAGTGGAGCTGGAGACGGCGTTCTGCCCCCCCCCCCCCCCCCAGGGCTGTCCTGCTGGGCTCCAAGTCAAAACGCATTACATCAATCGGCGGCTGCTCGGGCGGTGGGAGGGGCACCAAAGCGGATTTCGCGGGAGCCCACACCCCGCTCCTGGGGCGACTGCATTAGAGATATTACAGCCCGTTGCGTGGGCTAATTCAGAAGCGGGGGCCTAAGCTGGGCCTAGGCACACAGCGGTGAGGGACGAGGGGCCGGGGAGTTACTGGGGATCAAACGCAAATCACCCAGGTCACACATAACAGGGATAGCCCCAGATTTTCTATTAATGTCACACCAACCGGGAGCAAAGGCAGAGACGGTATGTAAGAGTTAACATTAGGTAAGCTAGGGCAGCCCCTTTTCCTTAAATAGATGAAGAATGCAGAAAAGTTGTGCAATGTCGCTGGAAAACCCAAGTTCTGTTACGACACTGACTCACTTTCACAGGCTACACTCAACGTCATCTGGCTCTGTCGGCAAAAGCCATCAGGTCCCGGTGCTGCGTTTCAGTAGGATCCTTCGGTGCAGACAGGTTGGGAGCACAAAATTAGGAGAGGTCTATGTGTGTCTGTGTATGCAGAACTGACAGAACCTGAGCATCTAATTTTAATAAGTCTTAGTCAAAATGCTAAATTCAAGTTCTGATACACAATCGAACAAGAAATCTTGCTCAGCAATACATTTTGAGGAGGTTACCATTACAAATACTCACCTACAAAATGGAGCACTACTGATTATATGAACCTGTACTTGGACGAGGAGTCCATGCAACAGTGATTTTAGGACTGTATTAGTCAGACAGAAATGGCATTGAAATTGGACCTGCATGTACTATGGAAACGTTTCTGGCCCATGGTGAGGGCTTGAATTGATTCCAGATTGACTACAGGCACCGCACTGCAATTAAGTACATAATCCTGCAGCCAAAAATAAACAGACCGCACTGTACTTCTATAATTAAAGTGAAGTACTGTGGTTTTGCCCACTATGTTGTGTAATCAGGCCACGTGGGGAATTCCGCACCAAGAGGAGGGTAACAGTATAAGGGGAGCCATGGGCAATGAGAGCTATATTTCGGTTTTATTTTCATTAAGAATAGTATCAAGTAGTATCAGGTGCAAAGCAGGTGTCTTCTTGTTATTGCAGTAGTGCTGTCATTTCCTGCATTGTTCCCCCCACTTTGGAGAAATGGTTGAAAAATCTAGAGTTCACTGAAGCAAGTGGGCAGTGGTGTGGAATGCAGTATAGTGGCAGCAAGGAGCAACTGCTAT
The DNA here is from genome assembly GCF_013368585.1 of Megalops cyprinoides. Lineage (NCBI taxonomy): Eukaryota > Metazoa > Chordata > Actinopteri > Elopiformes > Megalopidae > Megalops > Megalops cyprinoides. Next base: position 5,411,199 of record NC_050598.1, read on the forward strand.
GACCAGGTTGCGGTTCAATTCCTGGGTGGAGCGCTGCCGTTGTGGCCTTGTGGGAAAGGTACTTAAACCTGAACTGTCTCAGAAATTAATAAGGATAACTATGACTGCTAGCATTACTACAACATTAGCATGACTGTTAGCATGGACATTCCATTCCATACAAATTTTTAGATGTACATTTCCTGCCAAAAAAGCTTTTTTACTTTGAGTTTGAAAAGGGTAGTGGGGGGGGGGGGGGTAAAGCTTTAGAGAAGGAAAGGCAGTGAGAAGAGAAAGGGAGATAGTTCTTCTCTTGATGGGTACAAGGATTGGGTGACACACTGCAGTTTTCTGTAGAACGACGCAACTTTGATGGTTTTGCGGTACCTTAAACTTCATAGAATAACTTCTGTATCTGTATCTTCAAGACTGTTCCATGCAGATTTAATACTTAATTTAAAACCATGTTCTCGCAGGTAAGGCTGACATTACCGTATGGGAACCAATGAAACAAAGGGAAATTAGCGGGAGTGCTTGGCACTGGCAGTGTAATTAAAAGGCCTCTTACTGAGTGACACACACGGGGGGTTTGGATACCTATAAATGTTTAATCCTGTGGTAGCCCTCCTAAGACTACTGTAATTTGGTTCATGAGGTCTGTAAGATGAATTGTGAATGCTGAAATTTTCCTTCTGTTCCTTGTGTGTACACCGTCTAAATTAATGGTATGTAAAAAAGACAGTTTGAAAGGATTTGGCCAAGCTTCTAGCTGGGTAACCATCCCTTACATCTAAATGCCTTCTTTAACCTTTATTTTCTAAAAGGACCAGCCCATATGACTCAAAAAACAGTTTATTCTTAAAAGAGGATGAGCTGAGTTAGGTTTGAATGGTTGAATATTTGAAGAGAACTGAATTATGACTGAATAGTTTGGATATTTAAGCATCCAGTCAAAAGCATCCATTTCTCCTGAACTGAGCAGGTGCAGAAACTGACATGTAATTAGGAGTAGGAGTAATCAGGAGTAATTACTGCTATGGGAGTGGCTGAGAGCCCGTCTCTGGACTCTGTACAGTGGCTGAGACCCTGCCTGGCTGTTCTCTCATTTAGGGGGAGGGGCTTCTCTATTTCTGCACACTGCACTAAGCCTCTCCTTTACAGGAGAGCACGCGGTGTCCCCGTCGCCGAATCACAACACCGCGCAAAGCGGCGTGAGGTCATGTGACCTGGGCTCGTGCAGGTGGCCCGGGATAAGCTTTCCTGGAAGCCCCCATGTGGAGGAGGAGAGAGAGGAGAGAGTCTTCCTCATCATCCTCACTGTCAATGCCACATCACTATCCACCTCAGTCTCAGAGCGCAACGGCTATGATGCCTGATTAAAGTGCACTGTTATATTCCTGATTATCACTGCTAATGTTTTTGTGCTTGGGGGCAACCTGATATGTGTCCACAGTGGAAAAGATTTGGGTGTAATACCAGACTGAAATCTAACTGGATCAAGGCACTGTGCCAAAGCAGTGAATGAAAGCAAACAGGACTTTGGGTAAAGAGTATAGAGCATCAATCAAAGGTCATTAGAGTTGATCATTGTCATGCACAGAGGAAATGTTCTTGAGAGCCCTGGAAAATGGGAAACAAGCAAATACTGCACCCATAACAGACTTATTCCTATGGTAAAACAATCCTAATCTAATGTAGTCATGTAATAAACAAGTGATTAGCATGTGTGCTTATGTAACCACAGGGCTATGGACAAAGCAATAGTCTCGTCCCGCTTAAGTTGAATCTAAAAGGTTCTCTTCATTGTATGTGAACCTGTGACAACTACAGAGGGGAATGGAGCTGAGCAAGCAACTGCAGAAATAACACAACATCTAAGCATTCATTTTGGGCTGCACCCACGGATTCATACACCCTCCCAACATCTGCCTTTTCTGTATTAACTCTAGGGCTGCAACTAACAACTATTTTGATAGTTGAATAATCTATCGATTATTGAAATGAATAATCGACTATTCGGATTATGATCGCACAATTACTCAATGGCTCTCATTTATCTATCAGCTTTTAACTTTAGCTTGAGGTTGTTTTAAGCATATGCTAACTAACAAAGACAATAAGGATGAGAACCTCATTCAAAAATACATCTTTTAATGAATGGTTACTAGGACTAATTCAGTGAAGGCAGTAGCTTGCCGGGGAGTACAAATCTGCTTCCTTTGAAAAAAGCCATCCATGGTAACATTACGAGATCCAACAAACCTATAACTCGTTGGAATTAATTCGAATGCAACCCACACTGGGCACGCACGCATAGATTCGAGTTGTAGAAATCTTCTTAGAAAATAACAAATTCTCCAGTGTTCTCTAAACTTGTGCACTCGGCAGCATCACTATCTCCAGCCATAAATGTCGCCATGACAACGATGCAATGTTTAAGCAGAGAATTTCTAAGTAGCAGACGGGCTCTGATTTAACATTGTAAAGTTAGGGCACATTTGGGATGTGAACAGGGTTGTTGTGAATAAGAGGTTATTATTTGCTACACTGTATGTTCGACGTCATAATTAATTGATCAGGAGAAAATGTATTTCAAAACAGAAAACGTAATAGCTCATAATGTGAAGTAACATGGCTTTTAACATTAACATTAGCTATGCTAGCTAACTAACTTAACGAGACGAGTCTTCATTATCCAGAGAGCCAACGTGCCACTTCTTCAGATGCTCGAGCATAACTGATGTGCTCCAATGTCAGGCAAGGCCAGATTTGAAAATGTTGCAGAGTTAACCCTTTCGGGCGTACCGGTGTGATTAGCTGTTTAGCGTGTATGCTAAAACCGGTGCGATTAGAAAACTAGATTGGGAAAATTCTAGCTAATTTTAGCTTTGAGGAAACAAAAATACTACATACAAACAGTATATACAAATACTATGAGAAGCTTAATAACGCTAATGAAAACATAATGAACCATGCAACGTAACGCACACTACATAGCATAAAAAATAAGTTACATCCAAAAGGGTTAAGAGTGAAATGCTGCGACACTTTTCTTTGGTCGTGAAGGTATTGCCATCTCTGTTGTTCACTCCAGTAATACAATGTAGCTTAGGTTACATGTCTGAGCGTTCTGAGTCAGCACGAAAAACACACGCGATGATGTTACCAACTAATCGACAATAAAATTCGTTGGTAACTAATTTGGTTAGTTATAATTTTAGTCGACTACGTCGATTATTCCTTGCACCCCTAATTAACTCCATTAAAAACTGGGGTTGACCAGCCACTAGAACATCACAGTGTGATCACGGGTTCAGACTACTGATTGGTCCACGCACAAACAATAAACATAGGTAACGAGTAGTGCTGGGCAGTATGACCAAAAATGTGTATCACGGTATTTTTTAAGATTCTGCTAGCTTCATGGAATATCACGTTTTTTTTTTTTTTTTGCATGACTGAGCGTTTATATATGTTTGTGGCTTATTCTACTGTCAGGAGTACATAGAATATAAATACATTTTAATTTCATCATGTATATAATGAAGGCTTTGATTACTATAGGGTTTGCTTGGCCCCACAAAATGACACAATATATTAAGGAATCAGTATGCATCAAACAGTTGCGGAATGTAAACCATTTTTAGTGTGCAAACTGCAATGTAGTAAAAACAGAACTTAAAAAATAGATATAGCAACAACTCTAACATTGTTTCCTTTTCAAAACCAAATATTATACTATAAACTGACCTAAAATACTCAAAACTGTTTAAGTATTCAAAGAGATATTACTCAAACGTTCTATTGCACAAGTAAGAAACAAGCTTAATATTAATTTACAATATGTTATCCTTCAAGCTAAGGTATTCAAGTATTAAAATGGCTGTTGATCAGTCACAATTCCCTTGGTTCTCCATTTACCAAATAAATCATTCTAACTCCGGTCTCACTTTCTTCATCCTAGATCTTGGTTTTCTGTTCTTTAATGTACCGTAGCGACAGAGCCTCTCCCAGCTGTTAACAGACTGTTATGCTACCTGGCTAGCTAGTGAGCTGTACCCAGTATGGCATTCGGCGGTGTAATTTTGTCAACGTACAATTATTAGTGTCACACAGTGGAGGCTGGTGAGCTGGAAACAGGGGAAGCAGAAACACTACCTTTAAATCTATCATTACTTTCAACCTGTTCCCCTTTATCCTCCTTGATTAACAATAAAACAAATTCACAGCATAATCGACACCAATGGCGTAATTAGAATAAATGATTATGCTCGCGAAACACCGCAGATTGTCTGTAGTTTGTGTGCTATTGTGAAAGCTACAGCATGAGATTGCAAATGGCAATTTGAATAATTAAGTGGCAAGTAATCCCAAAGCTTTCTCTTAAACGTTTCATATTATAGCTTTCTTGTGTTACAAAATTCAAATTACAAAACAAGTTAAATTTAGTTAAATCGATTAAATTAGCGAGAATAAACTTCTAGGTTAGGTTAGGTGCAATGAACAATAACGTTGGAGAAACACAGACCTCACAAAAGATGTGATGCGTCATGAGTATCTAACGTAATTTAAATCGATAAATGCCATCCTTGTTAATCTCACGTTGTAGCTTTCGCAAGCACACAAACTACAGACAATCTGCGCTGTTTCATGAGCATATTCATTGTTCACTGTTCTTGCTATTAAACGTCCCAGTGTTCTTTTAAATTACATTACAGTTCCTCGGGAGTCATACTTATGCAGAGCAAGTTACATAACTAACAATTTTTACAAGTTGTCCTGAGGCAATGTGGATTAAGAACCTTATGAGCCCTGCTACTTAGCACTATGCCACACTCAAGGACATCAGGAGTTTTGTAACAGTAGAGTGTAATGGAAAATGTGCTGGCCTACCAGCCCTGTTCCTTACCACTGTACCACACTACTGCTCTGTGTTAACTAGAAGGCCCAGCAAGTGAGAAGGATGGATGGCTAGGTGATTCTGATACTACCACATCCATGGGTATGAAGGAAAAGGAGGAAAAGGAAGAGGAAGAGGAGGGAGAAGGAGGAGGAGGAAGGTGTTCTGTACCTTGCGCCGTGCCCGTTCCCTCTCCAGGCTCTCCCGCAGGACCTGCGTCTCCGAGGAGAGGGGTGCGCCGTCGGGCCGCAGGCGGGAGTAGCGGGGGAACAGCTCCTCCAGGCCACCCAGCGGCAGGGGTGGGGACAGGTCAGCCAGCAGGGGGGCGCTAATGCACAGCGGAGAGGGAGGGAGGGGTTACAGCTTATCACCTGTACATCTGCCCCATTCACTGAGGAAGTCGAGGGAAAAAAGCCCCTCAAAATTACTCCCAGGCACTTCAATATGGCAAACAATACCCTCTGCAAACTTCCAGAAACTTGACACCCAGCCATATGTCGACCACAGGTCCTCACTGAGTAGACGGTAGCAGCGTTCCCCTGGTATTTGACTAAGGGGGGCTGTGATCAAAAGGACTTAAGTAACACTGTAAAACCTGTTATGTGGGTTTGTGGCTGCTGGTTTGTGGCTCCAGTTCCAGCTGCCAGGGGTGGCTGTGATTCACAGGCATCATGCAGTGTAAATGTGGGATAGTGTCAGTAGTTAAGTATCCTTCACAATGGAAATGACCTGCTCTGTGCTGCCTTCTGGGCATAGCAGTATTGTGATATGCTGCTAGTTGTACCTCACTTGCCAATCTACTATTTACATTCAGGACTGCCATTTCTAATGTTCCTTATATTCGCATACCTGCTAAATACCTAAATAATAATAATCACAGAATATGGACCATAAATTACAGCAATGCAAAGTGATCTCATTTCCAAAATAAATGGAGGGAAATAACTGGAACCCATCAAGGCCAGTGGCAGAAGGTCTAAGCGCTGTGCAGGGGGTATAATTACACGCCCTACCTGAGCAGGTGGGCTGTGCTGTCACTTTCAAAGGACTCATTGCCCATTCGGTGTCTCTCAGGCAAGGTGTATGTAGTCAGTGTGGTGGCGCCCTCTGTAGGAAAAAGAGAGAAGACCAAACAAGGGTCAGCAGTCAATCAGTGTTCAACCTAGGGCTGGGCAGTATATCGACTTAAGGTACGATATATTTTCAAACAAGATATAGGATGAGACAATACCGTTTATATCAATATAGTCTGTTGTCGCGTTACTTAACCCGCTTCTTCCGTAAATCCGTGCTAGTGTTTGCATCTCTCCTCTCTCACACTCTCCGCGCAACCCTGCCCCCACTTTCCCTCTGCGTCCCACTGCCCCACTCGTTCACACAGCTGTATATTTTCAAACAGGGAAGGAACCCCTGTCTTTGCATTTTATTTTGATCACAGCGTTTTAATAAAAGTGCTTGTGACCAGGGTTTCCGTTAGCCGGTAATTTTGCCTGGTAAAATTTATAAAAAAAAAAAAAAACGATAACTTAAAAACTTGCCAGTCAAAACGTCCAGTAATAATGCTCATACAAAATGTAGCTATAACGAAGGCTATCCCTAAACAGGACATTTGTGACAGCGAAACGTGCTTATTTATGAGTTCAGCGAGCTGTACCCCGACTGGGCTACACTGGCTAAAATTGCCTGTGTTCTGCCCGTGTCAAGCGTGCCAGCAGAGAGGGGCTTCTCTCTGCAGAATCGAATTAAGACAGTGCTGCGAAGCCGTCTGGAGGCGGAGAGTGACACGGCTTATGTGCATTGCAAGCTGCAAAGACACATTGGACACGTCTGGTTTCAAGTTAGCAGCAGACGGCTTTGCTGCAATGAAAAAAAGGAGAAAATAAAATGTTACCTGGTAGCCTATAGGCTACATTTTTTAAACAGGCTACAGATGTTACAGGTTACAGATGTTTCGTAATAGCCTACATTTTAGCGGCTAATGCTGAGGTTTTGCTCAATCATTACTGATTGTTTCGCTTTATTGTTACTGTTCATTAAACAGTCAAACTGATTTCAGGCCGTTGTCATTTTTTCGTCAACCTAGGTGTAAATTATATTTGCGTTTGTAACATAGGCTGTTATTGAACGTGACCGGTAAGTTTCAAATTTGTCCGGTAAAATAAATTCTTCCCGGACACCGGACTGCCAAGAAAAAATCCTAGTGGAATCCCTGCTTGTGACATCTCACATGTGGCTTTGAGTTACCACTGAAGATTTAGCCCAATTCATAGAAAATACCGAGATATATGTTGTGTATCACGATTCAGCCTAAAAATACCAAAATATGATTTCACCCAGCCCTATTTCAACTTCCTCTAAAAATCAAGTACCACACACTGGAGTGTGTGCAAGCCTCATACTGATGTACTGGCACGCTCTACAGCGTAGAGCAAGTGTACAGATGTCTCCGTTACCAACAATCCCTTTTTTTCCGTTTTTCCATTTCCACAACCACACTGTGCCTGCTGCCCCTGGTGGTAGCCAAGGGTGGTTAACACTGACTGACAAATAGAAATGGGCTAAGTGGGAGGAGTGAGAAAGCTCAAAACAGTTGAGAGGGAGATGAAGACAAATGTTCATTTTCCATAGTAGGGTTTTTTTGCAAGTGAACAGTGCATGCATTTTACCCAAGAACATACTATCCTGAAATTTATTTTCACTGGAACAGGAAATGTGAACATTAGAGACAGATTATGAGCAATATATATGCAGTGACTTCTGCAGGAGCAAGTGACTGGAGCGGAGCTTCTGAGGGATTAAAAAAATTAAGTAGAAAAGGTAGAGTATGTCTCTTTGAGGAACTGAAGTTTTAGCTCTATTGTTACTGATGAGGTCTCGGCACTAGAACTGACCAGATGAAATGACAGCCAGAGGCAGAGATAGTAAAAGGGGCATGTGGCTGTATGCAATAGAGAAAAGGATAAAGAGAAAAGGGGAAAGAGAAAGGAGAGGAAACAGAGAGACTACCAGACTCACTCTCATGCTCCATGGGATCATGCGTGGCCCTCAGCATGGTCTTTAAGTGACTGCGCACATTCTCCATGTCCAAGATGTGCCGCCGACCATTCTAACACACACAAACGCACACACAAACAGAAAGAGAAACAGAAACACACACACACAGCTGTTACAATCAGACTGACAATCTTAAACCTCTGCACAGTGCATTGTTGGCACAGCGGCAGCGTGACGGGCAGGCGTGGTATGGAGCAGTTACCGGCACGGTGGCAGTATTGTCCACGCTGGTCTGCAGGTTGGCGCTCATCTCCTCCGCCAGCTGCCCCAGCTCCAGGCCCCCCTCCTCCTCCCCCTCCTCTGTACCCCTGGTCCCGCCTGCTCCAGGGTCACCTGTGCCAGGGGAGGGGCATGTGGCGAGGGAGGCCGGGGAGAAGGAGTCCACCCCCTCTCGCTCCTCCATCTGCCTGGGCAATGACGGGGGCGTGTCCTCCGGCCAGCCCGCCCCTGTCTCCGGGCGGGGTGGCACCGCCCTATTGCTGTAGAGCTCAGGGGACGAGAGGTTGAAAGTGACCTGCCTGGAAAGAGGAAGAAATGGGGAAAAAAAAACCCATCAGATTGAAATGTGAAGATCTCTGGGTCACAGTACCACAGTACCATCAGAATGTGGGAATGGTACATAAGATACAAGCAATGGGAAAAAGCATGAGAGAGGGTGCAATGCTGAGCAGGACTACTGGAAGGAAAGCGCACCTGGGCCTGTCTGGGCATTCAGGAAAGGGGTCGGTGGCTGCATAACCTTTGACCTCCAGCTCCCGGCTCCTCTGGAGGGAGGCGTACAGCCTTGCAGTCACCTGGCTGGAGGATGCAAGGACAGAGAGGGGCGAGGAAGGCCAAGAGTGGGCCAGGGAAAGGGGGGAGCGGGAGGAGGAGTGGGGGAGAGGGGGGTTCGTCAGGTGGGAGAGGGACAAGGCGGAGGGAGGGGGCGAGGGGGGCGCAGAGGAGGGCAGCGGCTCCACGTCACTGAGCAGGTCTTCAGTCTTCAGTGAGGACATCACTGGGGATGGAAGTGATCTTCACGGTCATTCAAGTACAGTAACACAGTCGCACAATCTTTAAACTTTCAAACAAAGCATTACATATTCACACAGTTCTAGATAGCAAGGTCTAATTTACCAACAGTCAGCGAGTAACTTAGTATAGCTAATAACTACCTAACCACAATGACTTGCACACAAGAATTCACAAATAATGTTAGCATGCACTTGCTCCAGCAATATTCTGTCCGCTGGGTAGCCAGCTACCTCAAAACAAAAACAATAATTCGAACTAACAGCCAACGTTAGTTTAAGCATCATCGTTACTTAACTAAGTCAGCTAACTAACTGAACTATAACGTTTCACCTTTATTGCTGAACCAGACCGCTACTATGTAGCTAGCTATAGGCACCAAGACATTGTAAGGTAGCTAGGTAGTCTATGTAGTTAGTTACGAAGCTTACTTTAAACAACTGGCGAGCAAATTAAAAGTCCCCACAAAACATTAGAAGAAGCTCTACTCTGTTGATTAATTGCAACAAGTAGCTACTGACGAACCTAAGCAGCTATCAACGCAACTAACAATACACGAAGGGCTAATTAGCTAATGTTAACATTAGGTAAAATGACAAGACAATTTGCTTATTAAATTTGCTAGACTAACTAGCTAGTTAGCTCACTAGAAGTACTCTGAATTGCTTCAGAACAAAGTTAGCATTCGTTAAATGCTGAGGCGAGAAGCTCTGATGCTCACCGGGACTACTTAGGACATCCTCCAGAGGACCGCTCTCAGTGCTCCTATTTGCTTAATTAAATCCCCAGGAGAAAGTCGGTTACGAACTACAGAGGAGCAGAAAACTCCCGGTTTCGAACGCGCCATAGCAACCGCGCATCCCTCAGCGACGGGTTTGCGTCATCAAAAAGCGCCAACGTCTCCGCGTCAACTGTGTGTACTTACGTAGTGTTTTACGCAAATAAAGTTGGATAAATTGGCGAGAGATGAAGCTCATGTGACCGAAATAACAAATGACGTTGGCTAATAAGTAACGAACACAACGTCCGAAAAGGAGCGATGGTCCTTCACATTGTTTGGATTTCGTAGTTGTGCCTAGGGTTGCCAACTTCCTGAAATAGAAACGGACGGACGGACGGACGGGGGAGGAGGGGTGTTGGACTGAGGAGCTCTGACTACTACACCTGCATTAATTGCACCTGCTACTTATGTAGTAGACTTACTGTATTTAAAGATATAATGTAAAAATGCCCACATACTTGGTTGTGAGAAGTCCTATCCATACCGTACATAATCACATCAAGGAAACTGCAATGGCCTCAACCATTTACCAGACATGTATCTATAGGCCCATGTATTAAGACAAGCAAACACAAACCTGAATTTGATCAGTTTTGTATTTCTGAGCGATAGGAATACGCGTGTAACAGATTGTCATTAAAGAATTTTATTTGGGCAGTGCAAAACAAGTTTAACATATATTATTTTCTCATTTTTTAGAATAAAACATCTGTATTCTAAGAAAAACAATATATATATATACATATACACACACAGGCTAAAACTACATTTGATGGACTCTGATAAGCTTCTTGAATCTCATTTTCGACAGTGCTAATGGAAAGCATGTCTTTTGCAATGCAATATGCAATTGCATTTGCGATGTCTTTGTGCCTTTGTCGTAAGGCCGTAAAATGGTGATACGATCGTTTGCTACTGTCTAGTCGCACTGGGTACTGGCCTGGTGCTTGTCGAGGGTCCACTAACAACACTCGTTTGGGACTGTAATTTCTTACGTTTTGCGTGTTCTAATGGATATTGGTTCAAATGATGAAATAGGTTTGTGGTGTTGCCTGTCTATGATGGCATGTGTCTTTGGCACAGTTTGCAGAGCACGCTGCTCTGTTTTGTCGGATTGTAAATAGCAAAATAGAAAATATCTCCAAACTACTGAAGTTGAGTAACCTTTCTTGTCGACGATGTCTTCGTCCTTCGAGCTGGTCATGGGCACTGCTTTTTCTTCGGTGTCCCTCATTCGCTTATTTTGCTTATTCCACTCTAACTACAAACCTATCAGCCACTGTGTCTGCAAACAATACCACGTGCTGGCCGTGGAACCTAACTGCGCAATCCATACCTCTATTCCTGCGACATGATTGGCAGTTCGTGAATCATTTCTGTGATAGCATGGAAAGTAATTATATCGAATATTTATCGAACATTTGTTGTATTTCTATCAAGGAAAATTATATCACGATAATTACTGTTATCGTTTTATCGCCCAGCCCTACTTTTGAATAAAACAGACCTGGTATTATGAAAGAATTTCAATCATTAGCGCTGTCAGGCGTATCGTAGCAACGCTGACAGCGCTTCTCATTGGTCGTGACTCACGGCCAATGAGAAGCGCATTCTCTGTTTGGATAGTGGAACATAACATGACAGACAGGCTGAGGGAGAGCAGCAGGGTTTCCTTCTATCTCGTACACACCCTGTCTTAATAGTCTAACCTGTAATATTTCTCTCCCATAGATTTGCACTGAATTGATTCTCAAAAATACGGAACAAAGCGAGTCCCGTATCAGGTCAATACGCAACACTCTTTCAGTTCAATTACAGAATGATTCCGTATTTTATTGGACAGTTGGCAACCCTAGTTGTGCCTCCTGATACTTGCTTGTACTTGATAATTTAACATGAACAGTTATCATCACCAAAGTTACAAAACTGCAGTTAGACACAAACCACTCCGTGATTATTGTATGAATCAGTTTATTAACTTGATACGATGTGAATTAGCTATTAACTATAAATGATTCATTTAAACTGAATACAAAAGTGCAGATACTTTTTGTGCTGGGATATGGTATTGAACATGGATGCAGCAGGGAAAAAACTTTGGATTTTTTAACAAGACCCACGAGTAAGACTGCTCTCTATGGGTAGTAGCAGTGTGTCAACCTTTGCAAGAACGTCCATCATTTTAAATATGTACGAATTTAAAAGCAACGCCAGAAAAAAAAGATGATGTAACACATCGTTAGACAGCTCCATTATTTACATAGGTCCAAATCACTGAAATTCAGATAGGATTTAAAGTGTCACCATCATCAAAACTATAAAAAAAAAAACTTTTTTTTTTTTTTTTTTTTTACAAAATTAAGACCAATGCACATACGTTTCATAAACAATTTTGAAGTAGAACTGGAGAGAGCTGATTTTCAGAGGGATTTCACCTCCCCCCCATTACATATTATCCATCTGAGCAGCTGGATATTTACTGAGGCAAGAACTTTGCCCAACATAAAAGCAGTGGCTTGGAATTGAACCAGCAACATGCTCTTCCACCACTACCCTCATTGCTACCCACACACCTCACAGCCCCAGTGCCCTGAGTGATGCGCTGTTATCTACTATGGTGCAGGGAGAGGGTCGTAAAAAGGGACAGACTCCTCTCTTTAGGCAGCGGAAGCAGAACTGCGTTAGGCAGTGCGGGCACACGATATTGGGGCAACCCCGTCCCGTATGGGTCAGGAGGGCCTTGCACTGGGGGCAGGCCCGGAAGAAGGGGCAACCATAAACGGAGCTCTGAATGACGGTGATGGTCTGTGGAGAGAGGAGTGCGGCGCGCGTCTCACACCCGGGGAGAGTGCAGGACTTTTCCCCGGTCACCCCCCGGGGCCACTCCCGCTTGCAGGCGCAGCAGTAGTGGTAAAGGCGCTTCAGCTCCTTGGAGCAGGAGACGCATGGCGTACGCTGGCCCCCGACCGTCTTAACCCCCTGCTGATGGCATCGGGGACACTGCATGGTCAAGAGAAAAACAGTACATTACATTACATTTAGCACACGCTCTTATTCAAAGGGACTTATATGGGTTACAGTTTTCCCATGTAACTCATTTATACAGCTGGATATTTACTAAGGCAGCTCTTGGTTAAGTACCTTGCCCAACAGTACAGCAGCAGTGCCCAGCAGGGAATCAAACCTGCAGCCTTTCGGTTATAAGCCCTGCTCCTTTACCACTGATACCACACTACCACAGTACTAACACATTTACATGCTCACTGACTCGCAGATGAATAGCAGTAATTAATTTTTTTGCCTTTAAGTATCAAAATCTGTAATTCTGTGCATGGAAAATAATTTTTGTACCTCAGATAAGTATTGTTCTGTTGTAATGATTGAGATACTTTTTTGTACCTCAAATGCTGTATTGTTTTGTTCACTATGAAATTAAATAAACTAAAATAAATGCAGTTCAAATGCATAATTTCTCCCATCACTGTCTGTAGTTTTTGTAAAAATCTAAATGGTGAGTTTCCTCAGCAAAAACATTATTTCTGTCAGTTCATTTCCTCTGTACAGTATGCAGCAGTTCTATAATCAATAGCATGTAATGGACTGCTGAACAATTCTCAAGGAGTCAATACAAAAACAGTATGTCATCAAAATACAAGACAAAATCAGCTCCTTGTATTTATATTAGAAAGCATGGCTGAAGACCTCATGTAACCTCATGTCAAAATCTAATATGCTCCTTAGTTTGTCTTGTTGATTCTCCAGAACCTGTGTTAGCATAACTAGCTCACTGTGTAACAGCAGCTTACAATGGACACAAGATGTTTACCTGTATCTGCGTCTGAGAGACACTCATATTCCCAGAATTGGCAGATACCCGAGTCACTGGCCTTTAGCCTGAGATAGAGAGAGAAGAAGTAAGGTTTTACTGCTTCACCAAAATGTGCCAAGAAATGCTTTTATTTTTTAGAGAAGGGGAACCAAACCCCTTTCGAAAGTAACAATATTTTTTGGTCCTTTATAGCTCATTTCCTGCTTTATATAACCATAACACTTGAGCTAACACAAGTAGTTCAAAGTTTTACCTTAATAACGACTTACAGCACGATGAAATACGATGCCTTTGTGAGGTCTTCTACTGATCGAAGGCAAAACTTTAGGTGCTCGGTGTTTCTCTCTCGTTCTCTTTCAAAATGAACGCTGATGTGACTTTGCTTTCACTTTCTCTTTACTCCGATTTTACACTCCAAAAATCTTCCTCCTTCTGTCTCTTCAGCCTGTTTAAACTACAAATGATTAAACCACAAAGTCCCACCAGTTAAAAAAATGTTAGCGACCTGTTAGCGACAGCAAGTTCAAACTTCAGTGGCTGTTAATCATATAAGGCAGTGGTTTTCAAAGTGTGGGGCAGAAAAGATCCATCGAGACTTTTAGCACTGTGAATGTTAAGGCAACCGAAGCATCATATCTCGTGGCCTTACGCATCGCAAAGGCAGGTAAACCCCACAACATTGGTGAAACCTTACTCCTCCTTGCTGCTAAAGATATATGTGTTCAGCAATGATAGGAGCATATAATAACAATAATGGCCGTGTGTGTGTGTGTTGGGGGATGGGGGGCGCAGTAGCTTTTATGCTCTCTGGGGGGGCCCACAGTCTTAGACTTTGAAAACCCCTGATATAAGGTGTGGAATTTAACATTCATTTTTATCTGCCCTTAAAATTGAAAAACACGTTTAACAGTTCTACTGTTTTCAATCATTTACAGTACACATTTTGAATAAATTTCAGCTTTCAGTTAAACATCAAACAGCAGCAGTGAATTCCACTAAATGTGTGTGACTTCTCACTGTTGCCATACAGTTAGTGTGCATAATATATTATGGAACTAGACCACATGATCTCTATGCACATACAGTGCTGAGACTTGGCCCCCTTTTGGGGCTTCTTAAATAACCCCAATGACCCTGTATTTGTGACACACACCTGTTGGGGTGCATTCTCCGGTTGCCTTATGAAGTAACTGTAGCCTTCGGCCAGGAGCAGATATCATCAGGTGGTACCCAACCTTCACTGAGTGTTTCGACCCTTAACCACGACACTCTCCAGTTGGTGGGCCGGCAGTAGTGGTCAAATCACTGCCCATCTGCTCCTGGCTTCCAGCCTCCCTCCTCTCGCCTACTCCATATCCAACAAGAGGCTCGTTTTGCCTCTTCCCCCATCCTATGAGCTGCTTGATTCTTACTCCTTTCATCCAGGCCCAGAGCTGACAACAACCGCCATGTTGATCTGGCTGGAAAACCTCTGCAGCCGATATCCACGGGGAACAACCATGCCTGCCATCCCTTGTCCTTGCACTCCTGAACTAAGGGCTGGTACTTCAAGGCCTTTCTCTCGTGGGCCTCTGCACAACTCTCCTCCCACGGCACCGTCAGCTCCACCAGAATTATTTTCCGGTCTTCGGTTGACCACAATACAATATCCGGATGGAGGCTTGTGTGCACCACCTCCGGGAACTGCAGCCTCCTTCCCACACCGACCCTCATCTCCCAGGACCTAGCAGTTTGCAGCTGATTGGGCTTTGGTCTTTTGGTTGAGAAAGGCCTGGTTCCCTCTCTGATGAAGGTGATGGCCTTCTTCAAGTCCGTACCGGCTGGCCTCTTCTTGCATCTCTCCCACTCTAGTGTGTCAGCAAGAGACAAAAGCACTTTATCATGGTGCCACCTATACCGTCCTTGAGTTAGAGATGTTTTACACCCGGACAGTATGTGTGCCAGTGTCCCTTTTTGACCACAGAGCTTGCAGTGCGGGTCCTCTCTCAGCCCCCGTGTGTGCAGATGTGATGCCGAAGGAAGGGTGTCATACACAGATCGCAAGAGGAGGGAAATACGGAAGGGCTTTGGGCTCCAGTCTCCACAGCTCTGCCCATGAGATCTTGCGCTTGGGCAGATCCCATTTTGTCCATGCACCCTGGGACCCTTGTTCCACTGCCTTTGACATCTGCTTCTCCTCATTACGAGTCCGTACTTGTACCTGGACCATGTCTCGCCTCTTCCTTGCACTTGCGTTTCCCCACTGCTGGAAGTGTGCAGAGCTGAGGCCTTGCCTCCCCACGCAGGGGTTGTCGATGATGTCTCGCAGCTTCAGAGAAATCACTGCCTGCTCTACGGCTGCGTTGGCTGCCCACTTGCGCCCAGTTCTGGTTGTGACACCAGTTCTTCGTTGGAGACTCTCAGACTCTGCATTTTGCCACCTTGAATTCCTCCACAACTGATGACAGGGGGAGCTGTAGTTGCCCTGATTGGATGTAGAGGCCCACTGAAGAGAAGCTTGATGCACTCCAGTGTGCAGGTGTACACTTTCAACTTGAGGGTCTGTGGTCTTAACACATGCATTTCTGTGCTGTCAGAATTGATTTAATTTATGAACACACAAATTTGCTATAACAAAATGGAGACCCTGCCTAGCAGTGTACATATGTTCATGTATAAAATGGACACAGTTTTAAACACATCAAGTTTTTACTTAAATGTGAGCAGAAGTGCATTGCAGCCACACACACATATGCATACTGGCATGTACAAGCATGCACTCACACACACACACACAGAGTCAGAGCTGGAGAACAAGTAATCATGCTGGCTGGTCTTTCAAAACATTGTGTGCAAGTAGACAAGCTGACACTCTCAACAGAAAGAGTCAGTGTTTATAGTCTTAGGAACACTGGAGTGAATTCAGTTGTCAGACAGTTCCTCCCCCCTGCCTTTGCCCTCCCATTGGTTCTGTTCATTTTGGTCATTGATCTGTTGATCACAAAGATGACAAAGTCCATCATTGGAAAAAAACAGAGAGAAAAAGAGGTGGATCGACTTATCCGTCCCTCATTCATCCATCCACCCATCCCTCACTCCCTGGGTCTTCACACTGTAATCTTTGTGTTGCAGAAGCTGGACCTCTCAAGAATTTAAACATGGTACACTTTAAATTGGTAACCCTACAGTTTTGGGAAAAGGTTTTTTTCATGAGACAGAAATAATAATGCACTATAAGCATTTACTGGCAAAAGCTGTTAACCTTTGCAAGAACATCCATCTTTTTAATATGTATGAATTAATGACTTAACACAACGTTAGTAAGCAAAGCTGATATAACCTAGCAACTATGCATGTCAAGAACATGAGATATTAGATAGTTCCATTATATAGAAAAAAATCACAGAAATTCACATAGGATCTCCATTTCTCTCCCACGCAGGACACCTTTACATTAGCTTACAGCACACTTTGCCAAGAGTGAATAGACATATTAATATTATCCAAATATACACCTGGATATTTGGTGAAGAAACCAGCTTGCCCAGGGGTACAACAACAATGCCCACCTTTGGGTCACAAGCCCTGTTCCTTACCACTACACCACACTGGTGTCCGCACGCCTCACAGACCCAAAGCCCTGAGACATTCACTGTTATGCACCACACGGCACAAGTTAAAGAGACACTGTGTCCTCAGGCAACGGAAGCAGAATGATAAACCACAATGGGGGCACCTGATATTGGGGCAGCCCTGTCCTGTGTGGTTCAGGAGGGCTTTGCAGCCAGGACAAGCCCTGAAAAAGGGGCATCCATGAACACAGCTGAGCGGGTCAGTAATGGTCTCGGAGGAGAGGAGGGCAGCCCGGATCTCGCACCTGGGAAGAGTGCAGGAACTCTCCCTGGTCCTGCCCCGTGGCCACTGTCGCTTGCAGGCATAGCAGTAGCGGTAAGCATGCCCCAGGTCTTTGGAGCAGGAGGCACATGTGGTACGCTGACCTCCACTCGTTTTAACCCCCTGCTGATGGCAACGGGGACACTGCAGGGTCAAGAGACACAGTGCCAACTCATTTACACACTCACTGACTCACAAATAAATAGAGGTGACAGCTTTTCTGTTTTTTAAATCCTCTATATCCTAGTTAGATCAATGTCTGTAATTCATGAATGAAAAGGTGATTTGTGTGCCTCAGATATTGCTGTACTTTCTGTAATGCTGTTTTATTTCCTATAAAGTACACATTGTAAAAAATGTAATTAAAACTGCCGCTTTACTTATCCCTGTCTGCAGATTTTTATTACAAAAAAATTAAGTGGTGAGTTTACTCAACAACAAAAATAAATAAATAATCATTATTTAAACCAATTTCGTTCCTTTCTACAGTATGCAGTACCATAGGCACTTCAAAAGCATGTGTGCTGCTGATGAGAAAGTTTTAGGAGCAATAATGTCATGAAAATATATAACCAAATCTGCTACTTTAGTTTAATTTCCAAAGCATGACTGAAGACCTCATATAACCTCAAACAAAATCTAGCATTCTCCTATACTCCTGAGCTTGTCTAATTGAATCTGCAGATCCTATTCAAGACATGTCACCAGTCTAAGATAGTGCAACTAGCTCACTGTGTAACAAAAGCTTAGAAAGAACACAAAATGTTTACCTGTGTCTTTATCTGCAAGACACTCATATTCCCAGAACTGTCAGAGCAGATATCCACAGTAACTTTGGTTTGAAACAGAAGAAACAGGGGTTTATCAGTTCAACCAAAAAGTTGACAAGATTCACATTCCATTATTTAGAGAAGAGGAGCCCAACCCCCTTTTGAAAGTGACATGTTTTGGTCACTTTTGAAACAATTTCCTGTTTTATAAAAGCATACTATTTTGAGGTAACAAAAGTAGTTAAAAGTTTTACTTTCACAACGACATACAGTATGATGAAATACAATACCTTTAGATGGTATTCTCCTGATCTTGGGAAAAAATCAGGCGTTTAGGCGATTCCCTTAGATCTCAAAGCATGCATGTGGTGATGTTTTTTTGATGTCATTTTGCTTTTACTTTCTCTTTGCATTCCAAATCTCCTCCTCTCCCCTCTCAGTCCATTTAAACCTACAAATTATGACACTAAAAAGACCCACTCGTTAAAAAAATGCCTAACACCTTTTACGGAATATGACTATTTTAAACTCAGTAACACACTGTATAGAATTTCATACTTTTTCCTTCTGGTCTTAAATTTGAATATCACATTCAACACAGTTCTACTTATTTCAATCATTCACAGTACACATTTTAAACAAGTATCAGCTATACATTAAACAGCAAGTGCCAGCATTGAATTTCCACTCAATGTGTGCGACTTCTGCTATGTTATAGCTATATTACAATCTACAGTGTGCATAGTATGCTGTGAAACTAGACCATATGACCACAATCTTTTTTAAATATTGAAAACTTTAGGACAAATGTTTAACCAGCTTCAAACATTGAAATACACCAGAATGGTAGTTGGGGCATCTAAATCATACAGAACCAAGAACTGCACCCATTTTGGGGCTTTGTATAAAACTAACCACAATGACCCTGCACAATCAGAGCCGTTTCGACTCCGTGTACAATATGACTCTGATGCCCTCTAGTGTTCATTGTTTCATTATCTGAAGGTTCATGGCGTTAACCGCATTTCTGTGCTGTCAGAACCGATTAAATTTACAAATACACAAATCTGGTATAACAAAATGAAGCCACTATTAACCAGAGTATATATGTCTGGGATGCAGACAGGTAAGGGTTAAAAAAGGTGAGAACATTGCGTGGATAGAGAAAACCTGCCACAATGATGTAGCCTACTAGTAATGATTCTCCTACCAAAAATGAGTGGGAGAATACACCATTGAATAATATATTAATATTATAATAGGCAATATTATCATTTAGGGTTTATCCTTTCAATTATTAGTGTGATTGCGATGCGAGGCATTATAACTATTATTATCTGATAGCTTTATTCTTCTTCTTATTCCACCAAATTTTGTACCGCTTCTCTTCCCACAGTTTTCATCAGTTTTTTTACTCATTTATTCATCCCTCCATCCTGCCATTGACTTCAATTAATTTTTCAAAGCCCTATCACGCGGTCACACTTAGGCTGTCGGCAAACATACCTCATATGCTGGCTCAGGTCATGCCGTCCAACACTCATTGAAACCTGTTCTGACCCACACTTGTTTTTTTGTCATTCACTCATCCCTCCATCCTCCCATTCACTTCAGTTCATTTTTCAAAGTCTTACCGCTCAGTCACCATTTGACCAATACCCACAGGACCTGATATGCTGCTTTGGGTCTTGTGACCTAACACTCAGCAAAGGTGGGTGTGTCCCTAGCAACCATATTGTTTACCCTAGCAACCACTTAGCAACACTTTGGCAACCACCCAGCAACGCCCTAGCAGCCACCTCATATACCTTAGTAACCATCTAGCAATAGCCCAGCAACCACCTAGAAACACCCCAGCACCCCACCTGTGAAGCTTAGTGTGAACGCGTAGTGTCAATACTGTGCTTGTTTGATGAAGACGGTGATGTGGGAGTAAACGTAAGTCTCGTGTGATGCATTCAAACTTCAAAGGGCATTCCAAACATAATTTCTACCATTGCCTTCTGAGATACCTTACAGGTTAAGCAGTGACTACCAAGTTACCTGCCTTCTGCATGGAACACAGAGGTGTCCGTTGTTTTTTTTTTTAATCTGCCAATCAGAGGCAGTGTAGGGGTTGGTCTTCGCAGAATGCGGGTGGGAAAAAAACGCAGTCCACAGAGAAGGTACAGAAGTGTTTCTGAACTTCTGCTGTTGCCGGTCACCTGACTGACACCCCCCCCCCCCCCCCCCCAAAACAATTCCTCCTCAGATCTGCACGAATCTCATAGGTGACCTATTTTGATCTCAAAACAGCGAATTTCGCCAAAAGGTGAGGAGTTTGCATCAATGATATGTTCATGTACAACATCTACACACTTTCAAACACACAAAGCTTTTATTTAAATGTGAACAGGTAAACAGTGCATCCACACACACACATGCTGGAATGAGCACATCTCGCATACATGCTTACAATCACCCACATACACACACACATATTCAGAGCTGGAAAATAAGAAATCATGCTGGTCTTCCAAAACGTGTGCAACTGGACCAACTGATACACCTGACAAAGTCAGCCTTTTTAGTGCCAGGAATATTGGACTGGTTTCAGTTGTGAGATTGTGCAGAGGGTACAAACATGTCTGACTGACGCTGCTTCCTAAGACAGAGCACTCGAGATGGATGTTATCTCCTTAAAAACAAAAGAACACAAACTGAAACTTTGGGGCAGAAACACTGGTATACTCACTGGCTATTTCACACATGACGTCTGAGAAAACCAGTGTGCCATGTCGAGCGAGATTATCTTTGATTAAGTCTTTGCATTTTAAGCAGAGGTTTTTGAATATCTTGTTCCAAGTTCTCAACTCATCAGTGTTGATGGCCTGAAAAAACCTTAGGTATTATGTTTACCAAAAAATACCATCCCTTGTAAAAAAAAATCTGTGTTGCACCAGGCTAGATCTGTATCACATGCATTCTGGAAACATAATAGAAGGCTTATATTTTGTTCAGTGGAAAATACAGGATGTGACATCAGTGGCTCTGAGGGTTCCGAACGCCCACTCGCAGATATAAGCAAAGGTCACAAAAGAAGGGGGACTGAAACATGAGTTGTGCTGCTGTGTGGCGCGAGGCCACTGTCATGGTCACTTGACGTGGTCCCTTGGGGTCTCCCCTTTCGCTCTCCCGTCGGTCTTGTCTGGTTCCGTCACTGATTCATTGATCGCAGAGACAACAAAGTCCATCATTGGGAAAAAGAAGGGGAGAGAGAGAAAGAGGTGCACCCACTCATCCGTCCATCATTCATCCCCCGCCCACTCATTCATTCATCCATCCATCCATCCATCCCTTGCTCTCCAGGTCTTCACAATGTGATCTTCGTGTTGCGGAAGCTGGAGTTGTCCCTGCGGGAGAACAGAGGCACGGTGATGGTTTAGACAGACTGGGATACAAAGCCAAGAACAGAAAGAGCAGCACTACCTGTATGAGAGAGTACTATCCTGTGCATGGCAATGTGCTGTCATGCACCTGAATTTTCAGCTAAAGTAAGGCAACTGTATTTCTGTATGGATGTGAGCATTCCTGTGGGTGTCATTTCATGCTGCACTTCAGTAACAGTAACTGGTAGTGTATGTGTGTGAACATGAATTAGTGTTCTGCGAGTGACTTCGGGAGTGTGTGTGTTGGGTGTGTGTGTGGGTGTGTGTGCGCACGAGCGTGCATTTGTGCTGTGAGTGTCTGCAGCATAGTGTACTCGGTGGTCTGTATGTGAGCACGCAGGTGCCTCTGTGTGTGTGTGTGTGTGTGTGTTTGTGCGCACGGCCGTCTGTGTGTGAATGACAGCGTACTTGAGGCTGTCGTTGTGTGTCTTGTACTCCATGATGGTGTTGGGGGGCAGGTTGAGCACCCTGCGCAGCGTGTCCCGGATGCGGGACGTGGTCACTTGGTCGTTGGCCGTCTTGTTCCAGATGGACAGGATGTCCTCCTGCAGAAACGAACCAAAGACATGTGTGTACCATCAGCAACCCCACTCCCTAGGACCAACATCTGCTACCAGCGCGCGGATATTTTCCCATCCCTTTTTCCTCATGTTTGCCTCGCTCTCCCGTTGCCTGTCAGTGTCTTACCCGAAAGTACATATATCTCTCTCTCTCCCTCTCCCTCTCTATGTGCCTGCCAGTATGTGACCCAGAAGGATTCCCGTGCTTGCATTATTTTAGAAATGTGTCCTTGTGTCTCCTCCTTGCCTCTCTTCCTTGGTGATGCCCATCAAAAAGACCAGAAAGTGACGAGAAGTAAAAAATAATGTGGTACCTACTGCAATGAGTTTTTAAGGAAGTAAAAAAATGCATGGAATGTGACACCTCTATGGTGGCTTGCTTCACAGATCCGCATGAGGACACAAATGAGGACATGTTTTTCCTCCTTTATATATGTCTACTACATAACTGGAATAATCCTTATAAAGGTGATCAATGATCATTTCCTGGGTCACAAAGTATGCAAGGATGTAGGAATCGAGGAAAAAGATGCAACTGAAGCACTACTGAAATACAGCCAATGAGTCTGTCAGCGTCTGACCTGGAAGTATTTCCTCACTCTTAAAGTGCCCATTATTATCTGACCCAGAAGTACTTCTTCACTGTCAGTGCCTGACCTGGAAGCGGATGGACACCACCACTCCGCAGATCTCCTCTCCCACCATGAACTGCTCCCCCAGCATGGCCAGGATGATGTTCTCCCAGAAGCGTGAGGCCAACCCTTTCCGCAACCGAATGATCCACTTCCCCCCGTTCTTGTTGGCCTCGTCCTGAAGACGCACACAGAACCATATTACCCACAGAAACATTACATCAATGCAAACAGGACAATACGCTAAACTAAGCCATAGCTGTCACTCCCTGCCAAACACAAACACACACAGTTACTTGGTAATCAAGGTAAAATCATAAGGTATCAGAATGCTATAGCAGTAATATCCTAAAAACAAAAACTGAAAGCATACACAGACAATCACTGTAAAAAAAAAAAACACCCCAATTCCTGCACCTTGCTGCCCCTTCACATATTCATATACTTTAACCACAGCTTAACACACTCAAACATGCACTCAAACCTCGCTCATTCGCTAACACAGTCATATACTTTCCATACTTTTCAACACTCATACACCTCTACCACTCCTTAACACTTATACAACTTTCATACACCTTAAAATACACCAATACCTTGTCATTCCCTAGTAAACTTTAATACCTCACCCACTCCTTAAGACACATACGCATTCCATACTCCTTAACACAAACCTATACCCTCACCTCCCACATAGGCTTGATGCCCTCCTTGAAGAGGTGGAAGTCGCTGTGACCCGTCAGGTCTCCAGGCCGGACCAGGTGACTGTAGAACTTCCAGAACTGCTCCACCTGGGAGAGGACCAGAGGGGCAGCAGTCGGGTCACAAACATGAGGCTGCTCCTAGTCAGGCTGTTACTCACTGTGAGAGTGACTAAAACACGCTCAAGGCTTCAGTCGACAAAACAACATCTCTGATATTTCAGCAGTATTGTTTATGTGGTGCCATTTCCTGTGCAAGTGTGCTCACGAAATAAAACAGCTCATGGACTAAAGAGACATAATGCACTATATGTGACAGCATTTGCATCAAAAATGTTACGTTGTCACTGCCAAATAAGAATAGGATAAATAAAGTAAATGCAAATCAGGCAAAGTACACAACAGGCCCATTAACTGGCTAAAAACATTTTATGGATTTGTGTTTCATTATCGTCTTCCTATCCGAGGCTCCCCCAACCCGCCTGCACTCCCACTGAACTGACCGAGGCCACGGTGCCGATTTGCCGGATGTTCTGCTCGTAGCTCTGTGTGTTGGCCGGTCGGCTGGGCGTGCGCCGCGAGTACCAGAAGGTGTAGTTGTACTGAAGCGGGTGCTCCCCTACTCCCGGGGAGATGGTCTACAAGAGAAAAACCACATTCAGACTAATGTTCCTGAAATCATGGCGTTCGTGCACTTATATTCAAACCAGCGCGGAGACCCCTGGTCACATGTCTGTTAAGGGCCACTTAATTGAGGGTCGGGACTGTGTCTGGGAGGGCGAGATGGGGGACGGGGCTTTCTCAGTGGCACGGAAGGAGTTATGACTGGTCAAGTTAGGTGAGGCTGCGAGCTTGGCACTTAGGTAAACCCTGTGTGACATATATATACGACCACGATCAGCAAATAGAAGCGGGTTTACCTTCCGTCGGCCGTTGTTATTGTTGTTGTTGACCGAGCCGCTGTCGGTGTCGTTCTTCTCTTCTCGGGTCGCGACCGAGTCCTCGTGGTCTCCGCTGTCGTCATCTTTCAAACTGGGGAGGCATGAGGTGTCAGTATTTGCAAATTACTTCTCAAAAATCTGGCGCATAAGGTAGCCAGCCACAGTAACATCCAACGTGTGCAGACTTGTCGAGCCGGCCAGTAATCTAATAGTTGGCTGGAAAATAATTCCGCTTCAGCTAACTGCAATGAACTTTTCAAGAAAGTTAGTCACATGGCTGTACACATACCAACTGTGTAGTTGTTGCGTTGATTCTTTTCGATTTAAGTACAGCCATCATAACCCAGTTATTGACAGGCGGAAACACTGTTAGCCAACTAGCAATAAAGTTAATTGCATATTTTGCAGTCTAGCAAGACAGGTAGCTATTAACACAGACAGATAACTAGATAGCCACCGAGATATGCCCAAGGTTGCTAATATCTAGCTCGCTAGTTACAACTTACTGGTCAAACTGATTCATTGTCAAATCGGAGAATCGTCTCCTCCTTCAGTGGAAGCGTCTACTTCGACAGGCAGTTTTAATATAGCGTAGACAGTTCACCCCTGAAAGCAATCGTTTATCCTAATGAGGTTAGTGATATAGCTAGCTAGCTAGCCAGCCAATATAAAACGTCTAAACGTTATGTACGTTATAAATATAACTCGTTTCTGCTTCAAACACTTCCATCTACATGCTACCGCTGACACTCATTGCATTCTGCGCAGCCGCAGTCCCCAAACTCAGAACGCATGTGAACGGGAGAAGAAACGGGACAAAAGTAACGACGAAGGAAAGCGCGTTGGACAAAATGCAGTCTTTTGGCTCAATCAGTTAGACTCAATGACGTGAACATATGACTGGCCGTCATATGAATATTTCCTTTTATAAATGTTACATCAATCACAGTATTACACACCTCTACTTCAAGCAACAGAACTTAGCACTCCATTTTATAAATATATTTTAGGTACACCTCTACCTCAACTACATAATTGCAAGACGAACAGAAGGTTAGTTATGTCCTCTTGTTCTTAAATTAAACGCGTATTTACAAAGAAATCAAACGATTTCATTTTTAGTCAGATGGTAGTCTATTGTATGACATGATGTAAGCGCAGCTCGAAAAGTTTGCGTGTCTGGCTGGGCGTTTGGTTTGGTACTTTTTAAAAGAACAGAGTCTATTGGAAAGAAAAACGATGGGAGTGCACAGACCCAAGACGATCACAGAACATTGCTTTGCTTTTCCATTTTCTTCGTATTGATAGTCGTGTTTTGTAGATTAAGTCGTTTAAGAACAAAACAGGCGTTATTCATAAATACAGACAAACGAATGCTCTTCCCATTCTAGTTTAAAGGAGACGGGTTCATTCCATTTAAATACAGGCCGGTGTATTATCATGACAGGGCTACATTTACAGGCAATTTCTTACGGCTGAACGAATGTCAATACGTTTCTTGTAAGTCTACAAAGGCCTTTACAATGAGCGACCGTGAGTCAAGAACAGTTATCCATCTTTATCCACTAGATGGCAGCCTGTATATACCATATCACTACCGCGGTCAAACCAGTGACGTCTAAATTAACAGTGACACGCATAACGTTACGTGGTGCTTTGCTAATGTAGACAAGATTTTTTTCTATCATTGTAATGACTCTGTAAGTAGACAGCCTCCTAGTAGATACAGACATATGACTGTTGTCGCCTTGAGAATGTATCTATCGCAGAAAAAGTAACAGTGTTCTGATCCAAACGGAATGATCCACCTCCCCTATCACTTCATTATGCGAATCTTGTATTAATCTCCTTCCAAAAAGTATTCTGTTCTAGACTATGGCACAGTGTTTACCAATGTTCGAGCCGTTCAAAATAGATTCAATTTTTTCGCTGAATTCAGTGAATTGTCACAGGTTCGCAGCAACTTTTTTCCCTTTCGCGTAACATCTCAAGTGACAGGCCTACAGAGAGGACAATTGCACTTAACGTATCACAATGGGGCATATTGTGTGAACAAATCGATGCGAGAAAGGCAAGGCAAAAGACCGTTGGGAGGTAATTTGATAAGCCGCTAGAAAAGGACCGTCGCTGCACCGAATTTCCGCTGATGGATCTGACCCCGTTTCTCTTACAGCTGAATCAGAGGTCAACCGCCCCTCACCCCGTCGCTGCTCCTCACCCAGTACAGCAAACCAGAGTAGTAGGCTACGCGTGTACATTTGATGTTTTGTTTATGAGTGCTTTATCTTTACTGTTTCCTGCTGCCACATATTCAAATTGTAATGATAACTGCCGACAGTATTTAAGTCATACGAGTTTGGTAAGTAATAATACTTTTGGAATTAGACACTAGTTTAAATCTACACCTTTGAGGAGAGCAGGGGTTTAATGTAACTGTGGGTTACAGCAATAGCCAAATAGCCATCACTGAACTGAACCATGTGTCTGTCATTCACTTTTCACTGTGCAAACTGCAGATCAGCACTCTCATAGATTTGTTACTTTAGTGTCTGCCCTGCTTCACTGATTATTAAGGAGATCTTTGCATTTTTATGTGGACAGGCAGGTCTCATTCATTGCAGTACCACACTAGAATTACAGCAATGTCATTCATCAGTAGAATGTCTAACATCTGTCAACCGTTTTACAACATTTACTGCACTAATCTTATCACAATGCAAACAGAAATCCTGACAAAATACGTAGGCGTTTTTTTTTTTTTTTTTTTTTTTACAGTGCTGTTTAGTCATGGGGTCATGCACAAGACAAGACAAAACAAGACAGTTTCCTCATCCCACAAAATCACAAATGAATACCTGCTCAGCCACTTTGTCTGCTTTGGGTGCCATATCAGGAATGATTCAGCAGTCCAGGGTTCAGACAGACCTACACTCTGCGGAGCTGTTCCTGTTTCCTGGTCCACAGCTCTAAAAAAGACCACAGCCAACTACAGCACTATAGATCCCAAACAACAGTTGGCAGTACATCAATAAATTATGTTATGTGTCTAAAGAAATTTATAATGAACAACTAGTGCTCCCACATAAAATGCTAGAGCTGTATTATTTTATGTGGGAGTAGTAGTTGTTAAGTACTAATTTGGAGTAGGCTACTAATTTGTTAGCTGTATCTTGTCCTGAATAACTCACCTGGTGAAATTATAGACAGAGATGGTCTCACAGCCCTACAAAAGGAACTTCACATAAATGCATGTCAGTCACTTTAAGCTATTTCAAAATACAGGATACACATCACAGTGTCTACTTACACTGTTCTTCAGCTCCCCCCCCCCCCCCCCCCCCCCCCCCCAGGATCCCGTTCTGAGAGAGGAGGCAGACAGCTCATTGGTTCTTTCAGTGTGTTCAGTTCATCACAATTCCAGATCACCAGAGTCTGAAGAAACATTAATCATTTTTTTAACCTTTTTAATATTTCTAAAACCTATTAAACTTAAGTCAGCTGTGCAACTTTCTTATTTATTTGAGATCAATGGAAAATATCACGTTTGACTGGTGTAACCAAATTAATAATAAAAATGTACATCATTTACAATGCATAAATATTCAAATTAATCATATCAATGACATGACTCAGCAATGTATACTAATAATTTATATCAACAACTCACTAATGCTGACCCTGTATGCATGTTGCAGCAGCTGGATGTGGTTCGATTTCCCACCACAACACCAGAAGGCTATGAGTTCAGTCCCCAGTCAAGTCGTCCCATATAAATCATTCTGAGTGGCTTCATGTTTAACACTGCAGTAAACAGGTAGCCTGTATAGTGTGCCTGCTTGTGTGCCTCAGGGTTCTGGACACTTATTGTCTAATACTGGTGGACACAGGGATCAGAACCACATCAGTTAGGTCTGTTTCAGAAATGGAAGAGGAAAGAACTGGATGAAGACCAGTCTCTAGCTGTGTTATTTCCGTCCAACCATTAGGAACAGGCATAAGGAGGTACCGGTGTGAACCAATCAGAAGTTATAACACATGCACTGAAGTCCTAAAACACACCAATCCAATTATGGCATCTTCACATAGCAGGAAAGTAGCACTCATATTATGGAATCCTTCCCACTATTCACAACAGCTGGCCATTGTCTGTGAGCTATAACCAATAAAAACATACACAGTCAGATAGACAAGCAGACAGACAGTCTAGCAGACAGACAAACAGATACACAGATAGATAGATAGATAGATACATATATACATACATACATACATACATACATAAATACATCGACAGGTAGGCCCATATTGAAACACTGAAAATGGCCTTCCTCCATCAGTGTCCTCAGGTCAGTGTAAAAGAGAAGGACACTTTTGGTGGCTGAGTTTGTTTCTCCAGACACAATGTGCCTCTTCAGCTCTGTTGCGCTATTGAGAGAGGGATAAGAAGAAGCTGGGGGGGTGAGGAGGAGGCATTGTCTCAAAGGAGATTCTGAGTGTGGGAGAGAGGGGATTTGGGAGAGGGATGCTGTCGGTCAAACTGGAATTTAATCTCCCAGGTCTCTTCCCTCCGTTCCCCTCGCTGATCTCTCGTTCCGCGGCTCCTTTTCCTTCCTCCTTCTGCCCCTGAACTCCCTCTTTTTGGTCGTTTCCCACAACCCTCTTTTTTCTTCCTTCTTTCCTATACACATACTTTTTACCCTTTCTGTCCTCTCTCCCTCTTCTCTGCGACACTTTAATGTACATACACAGTCTCTTACAAATGCACTCACGCATATTCACGCGCACACACTCACACACATTTGAGTTTTGAGTTTGAGTTTGTTTACTCTCACTCACTCACATACACACACACACACACACACACACACACACACATGCACACTCATGCACACTCATGCACTCTCTCTCTCACACACACTCACACATATTCGAGCGCTCTCTCTGTCACTCACACACTCAAGCACACACTTGACCACTCTCTCATGCACACACACTCACACACTCACACACACTCGAGCGCTCTCCCGCACACACAGGCCCTCCAGCTGAAGAGGCTCCACGCTTGCCCTCTTGAGTCGCGGAGAAAAGAAAAGGACAGAAGAAAAGCAGGATGAGGACAGGCTCTGTCAAACGGACGGAAAAAAGACGCTCCTCTCGTGCCCCCTCTCCATCCCGTCTCACCCTACCCAAAAAAAGAGGGAAAGGGGGGCTTATAAACAATACTCTGTCTATCTCTCTCTCCCTTCTCCCTCCATCCTCCTTTTCAGCCTCTCCCTCTTTCACTCAGTTGATCCCACGCTATCTCTAATCTCCTCCTCAGCTAAGTCTCATCACCCCCTTTTCAGCAGGAGAGGGGGGAACTTAACAGACAGGGTGAGAACTGAGGGGGAAGCGATTCTGTTTAAACTTTCAAACCTTAAGAACGAGGTTTTATGAGTTTTATTTCATCATTTTTAAGTGCAGCGTGCTCATCAAACAGGCGTCTGTATAGATGTGTCATGCATGACCAAGGAGCCATAGTCACATATGACATTTGCCCGTGCTGTCTGAGTGTATGTCATGGAGTGTCAACCTCCACACTTCCTTCATTATCAAGTTTGCAACACTTATTCATAGGTATGCTTTGCTTCCTAAAGCTGTGAACCCAAATCTGTTGTACATTCCTGGTCCAAGGAGAAATGTCTTAAGGTGCACTGTTAAAAGGCAGCTTAGGATAGCTTTTGATATGTTTATGTTTTTGATAATGTTTCCTTAATGGCCCTTTTCAAAAGAAAAGATAAGGCTAACCAGGCTAACCTAGTCTGTGTGTTTCACATAGTAAGTAGAGGATAATTCATCCGAGTAACACAGAATGATTCTTATTCACAATGCCTTAGTTTATTTCATGTTTATTCTCTGTTTGTTTTTAATAACGATTTTGTGCATGCATTTGTAAGTGACAGGACAAAAGTGAATGTTCCCATGTGTGTATACAAAAAACAGGCAATGTTGCTCTCTCTGTTACTGTGTCTCCTGATTGAGTGGTTTTGCACAGGTCAGCTCACTGCTTAATTTCAGTAAGAGCATGAAGTGTAGCTAAGGAATTTTTAATTTCATTCTGGTGCACATGTCATATTCTGCATATGTACAATAGTTCTTTCACTCCTCCAAATGTATGCCATGTACCCCCTGGTATGGCTTCATTAAACCCATGGGGATCCACGTGCACCGTGGATTCAGAATCTCTGTCTTAATGATTCACTTGCGGTTAAGGTTTATATATGGAGTCAGCACTACTGTTTGCTAATTAAGAAGTAACTCTAACCATTGCAAGGGTCAGGTTCTCCAGCTCTGAGGGTTCCCCCTCTGGGTGTGTGTGCGTGTGTATGTGTGTGAGAGAGCACATCGTATCAGCATGTATCAGCCAGGGAAGGACTAGCCTCTTTCCATCACACTGATAACATTGTGACAACATTAGAGAAATGCTGCAATCATGTGCATGAGCTGCAACAAGCTGCAAACTCAGAAATAACTGGGACAGGAGAGCTGTTTCCTCCCTGTTACCCCAGCTCAGCACTGTACTCCAGCACTTTCTTTCCTCCTTGTCTCCATACTTTCTTTCACTTCCCCAAACCTTCTGTCTTTCTTTCCATGTCCACCCCTTTGGTCTTTTGTCTACATACTGTACAGTATCAAATATGATTTCATACAGGACCATAAATCTCTCCAAGATAATCCATCTGATGAGGGCGTGTGTGTTAGATACAATTTTATTGACAGGTAGCTTGAAGTGCTACATCATGCAGAAATTCATAGGATATTTTCTACTGTCACTGTGAAAAATTCGGGGAAGCATTCAGGTTCAGTAGCACAGGTTGGGAATGCTTACATCCGCAGGTGGACTCTCTGCGCCACTTCACCTGGCATTCAACCCACACCTTTTCCACTTCTCTCACGGGTGAATTGGCCCTCGACAAACTTGGACATCTGTCCCAGATTCTCGATCCCTGCAACTCCTCTCGCCTCCCTCGTCTCCATGTCCCTGGGGCGGGCCGGGGATTAAGTCCATGTCGGAGGCAGAAAGGACAAGTGTCGCGCTTTTCTGTGCGAGCTCCGGGGACAAGAGGGAGGGGGGGGAGACGGGCGGAGAGAGGGCGGGGCCGGGAGAGAGGGAGCAGCTCCAGGGAGAAAGGAGAGAGAATGGAATTAAGAGCAACAGATGCATGGGTCCATGTTCCCTCTCTGTAAGGCGAGGCAGATTCCCTACCCTCTGCTCTTGTTCGCTTTTGTAAAAAAAAAAAAAACAAAACAAAAAATCCCCCCGCCCCCAAAATTCGTGTGTGGCCCGCGTTCTGTCCCTCTGGCACTAGGCTTCTTCGTTCTCTCACTCTGCGCCCATGTGCGCGTCCCTACAATGCCTATTTACAGTAGAGCTCAGCATCCTGCACAATGACAATGTTTGAAATAAGGCCTGTTATGTAGTGTGTGTTGTGCAAGTAATGCTATGCAATATTACGTTCATGTTTTCACAATGTCATCTGTTCCAATTTGGCTGCTGTGCACTGTAATAATGTTCACAGAGGGCACTCTCAATACGCAATGTTTGAACTGAAAGGTTTAAAGGTTGGCTGGGGGGATTAATGAACACGACAACACCGCAAATGTTATGTGCGTTCCTGCAGGATGTTCGTTTTGCTCATTTACCTTTTGAGGAACAAGTCCTAAGCCGCTCAGTTCACTTAGCACTGACCAACTTTCCTCATCCCTATACATGCACATAGAGAGAAATCAGCAAAAACTTTGAGGCAGGCTTACTTTATAGATACAGACCTTTACATTTTACCAGATTGAGGTCATTTTAAAAAGTTTAAGTAGCATATATATCCTCTTTGGATTTGTAGCTATTGCTAAGGACTAAATGTCTGGTGTGAGACCGAGGGACTAGTTTCCAAATCAGTCATTTTGTGCATCAGTTTAGAAGGTCAGCTCATACAGTCTCCCTCTCTTTTTCTTCTTGCAATCTCTCTCGTTCCCTGTCTGTTCCTCATCCGTTCCTCCTATCGCAGCTGCTTTGTATTCCCTCCTTCCCTACTCTCTTCAGTTTTTTTTTCCCTATCCCCCTCTTCATTCGAGCCCTTCCTGTCTGTTCTTCTCTCTCCCTCTCCATACCGCCATCCATCTTTCGCTGTCCTTACACAGAGGAGCGCTCCCCACTGAGCGTGTGTCCACGCGGGTGATGTCTGTGTCCGGAGGGCGTGGGGGTCCGCGCCGGAGTGTACACGGAGGGGCGAGCGTAATTAGATTACAGCACAGTTCAGGGGGTCGTGTCAGCGCGAGCGGGTGTGTGGGAGAGGGAGGAAGAGTGTGTGAAACAAGGCATGGGAGGATGCGCCGAGAGGAAAATGAGTTATCACGCACAATGGTCACATTCGCCTTTTGGGAAGGTACACCAGAGGCACACTCTCCTCACCGCCCTCCATCTGTCGCACCGCATTCCACGCAGAAAGTGCAGCGCTCTTTTTGTCCCGCGTGTCTCTCGCTTTCTGCGTCTGTGTCTCTCTCCCTCCCCTCCTTCAGTGTTAAAAAGCATTAAAACGCCCAGCCTTTGAGACAGCAGGACCCTCTCTCAGGGGTTGTCTGTGCTGTGTAATGTCTTCAGAAAACTGAGTCTTAATTAGATGGCATAATGGAAAAACTTCACTAGGATGCTTATACACGCAACAGACTGAAAAATTGGCGACTGAGCAACAAAGCGTAGTGAGAGTACCAAATATAAATTCAGATAAATTAAAATATTTTAAAATAATAAAATAAAAATAAAATATTTTGTAGATTGCTGAGCTTTTTTAACAGGCATGAACCAAAATTGAATAACACTGAAAAAGAAGCACATTTGAAAACAAATGGTTGTTAGCTTATGCAAGTGTTTGAGATGTGAATATTGAACAGATTCAGTTTTGAAATATAAGGCAATGTGATCAGTGAAAAGCTGGAAAGTGATTTTTTTTGTTCATGGTTCTTTAAAAAAAACATGGAGGCTTTAACTTTAATCTTTTTGATTGCTGTTTATGGTTAATTGTGTAATTACTGTGAAATTTCTGGTACCCTCTTAGGTTGTATTTCTATTCTCTCTTTTTGTGAGTCAATCCCTTCCACTCCTTCCATATTCCCCTTGCCTCTTTTGAAAGACAGAGAGAGAAGGGAAGTGAGAGAATGACAGAAAGACTGATTGTCACTCTTTTCTACCCCCTGTGACTCACCTGTCCTCTCCATCACTGGCAGCTGAGTGATTCGTCACATGTGACGGACAAGCAATCACTGACATGGAGCCAGACAGGAAGGGGAACAGGGGTGGGGTGGGGGGGTGGGGGGGGGAGAGACAGAGAGAGAGAGAGAAAGATGGATAGAGGGAGAAAGAGAGAGAGAGGTGAACTGGGAAGGAGAATTAGAGAGAAAGAGAAAAGAGGGATAGAGAGAGGAGAGGGGAAAAGAGAGTAATGAAGAGAGAGATGGAGGTTGTAGGCTTGGGGGGTGGCAGGGGCGGGTGTGTGTGTGTGTGTGTGTGTGTGTGTGTGTGCAGGGGGGGGGGGGGGGGGGTGTTAGCAACGACTGTATCCGACATGCCTTTTGAGCTCGCTAATTGGCGCCCCGTGGTCTCTCCTCCTTCCCCTCCTCCTCTCCCGTCTTGCCTAAAGTTACGAGCGCTTGAAGTGGAAGCCGGGCTTTGTGACAGTCAGAGACTTAAGTGGGTGCGGATCGGATCCATCCTCTCGAAAAACGCGAAACAGATCGGCTGCTACACGGGCGCATATTTCATCCCCGATTGAAAGATTAAGACTCGAAACGAAACTGATTTATAATTCGGATGTTATGCTTTAAATTAGGCATATTTATGATGGTACTTTGATTACTTTACCAAGTATGTCATATATCATTCAGAACACTGTCCTTAAATGTTGCCCGTAAAAGCCCCAAGGCATCTGGAAATCAGCGGTCAATGTCTGTTAGAAAACCACTGGTCAAAATGGGATGCCAATAGAAAATTAAGATTTAAATTTTAAAGACAGGCTATTAGAGGGGTCGACAGACAGAAAGACATGTAAAAAAAATTAAGTGTATATTTACGAAGATCAAAACTCGCCCTATCCGTCTGCGTAGGCTATCTTTCCAATGATTTTTTCCGGAACGATGTAAAATGCAGACTTAGAAGTTGAACGAACTTCTGCCCCTTTCTCCTAACCCCTTCATGTGTCAATCAGCGCTGAGTGACAGCTAGATGCTCTTTTGGCATGATCACTAATCCCTGAATAGAGGGGGTGAGGGGTTGGTGGAGGGGGGGTTAAGTGACACTTCAAACTTATGAATTAAACAGCACTTCACCCCCCCCCCCCCCCCCCGCCTCACCAACGCCCCTTCTTCCCAAACAAGCGCGCACAAACCGCGTACTACACGCCCATGAGACTACCACCCACAGACCTATTGGTGAGACCCTTACACTACTACTTACAACAACACTTTGTTATAATTTCTTTCTCCTCTGTCCTGCCTCTTTTAACCCCCGTGTGATTGCATTGTGTTGTACTTACACCCATCCCCGCCCATCCTCTGCCCCGAGTGTTTCCAGCCTATATAAACGGGCCGACCTCAGCCTTCCCAATTCCTTCAGTTTACCAAAGGTAGCGACACGGTAATTTTTTTACCGGTTCTGATAGCGACTTGGATTAGTGAAGGTTTAATATTTGGGCAGTATAACATTTTTTTCAGTTTCTTGAAGAGGCTTTCCGGCAACATTAGACAATATCGTGTGCATAAAATAGAGTATTAAACAGGCCTCGGTGTAGTATATTGTCGTTACAATTCAAGCCTATTACTCACATGTCTTCAGCACCGGAAGGGAATATATAGAGGCTACTTACCTTAGGTCTGCAAATGAAAACTTTTTGCATCACTAGGTTGTTTTAATGTAGATTACAATAAATAAGAAATAAGTGACATTAAAGTAGTGCAGATAATAAAATTTCTTGGCCTGTTTCTTAACTGTAATTGCTGCAAGGACCGCAGTATTATTGTGACAGTGTAGGCCTGCCTACGGACTGCAGAGTGAAAACAATATATGGAGCTGGTTGCAGACAGCCAATTAAACATGAAACAATCTGATACCTTCAAGACCCAACAAAATGGAAAGACACATCGTCAGGTACGCGCAGGTTAATTCAATATTAATACAATTCAGTGTGCGCATTGTTTGTATGTGTGTGTGTGTGTGTGTGTGTGCACGCACATATATGCCTTAAATCTGGTGTGTGTGCAGGTGTCGAAGCCGCTGATGGAGAGGAGACGGAGAGCACGCATCAACGGTTGCCTTGGAGAACTAAGAACCTTGCTCCTACAATCGCGCGCAGCGCAGGTAATGAGCGGGCCTTGCTGCCTGTTCGCTGCGGAAACTTTTTCGATTTTCCCTCACTTAAACCATTTTGCCTTACAGTTGTTAATGCGCTGTAATAGAGAGACATTAGCCTATAGCCAAGTAAAAAGATTAAGACATTATCAGAAAAATGTTAACAGTATGCTGACCTGTACTGAAATTATAGTGCTTATTAAATGAGCTGTAGCCTATATTGATCACTCAACATCACATAATATGTGAATATTATGTACATATTTATTCATTTTAATTAGTGGAACGAGTCTTTTACTGTGATCAAGTCACTGAAATTACTGTGTCCCCCAACAAGTCACTGACCAGATGATAACCCTGCGTGTGGTTTACAGTCTTGCCGCCGCTCTAAACTGGAGAAAGCGGATATTCTCGAGCTGACAGTTCGGCATCTGAAAGCGCTCACATGCGCTCAAAGACCAGGTGAGTGAGACAGAGGTTGGCCAACGGATGCACGCCCAATTGCTGACATATATGATATCTCATAAAGTACAACGTAGCTTACTATTCCATTTATGTCAAACTTGTCAGACTTGAAGTGACTGTGCAAATCT
This sequence comes from Megalops cyprinoides, assembly GCF_013368585.1. NCBI lineage: Eukaryota > Metazoa > Chordata > Actinopteri > Elopiformes > Megalopidae > Megalops > Megalops cyprinoides. The sequence goes on from NC_050598.1 coordinate 5,447,628, forward strand.
GTGAAATGTAGGCCTATATACCTGAATACGGATAATAAATCTGTTGGAATTTGTATAGCCTGGTTCATTGAAAGCCTTTTAAAACACAGAACACGCATGCACACGTTCAGTATCGGTTGATATTAAGGGCACAAATTTGATTTCCGTTATACAGGCACTTTTGCTGACGCTGACGTCCCGATGAGCAGGTTCTACGACGGTTACACCGACTGCGCCAGGGAGGTGAGCCGCTTCCTCAGCACCAGCGACGGCATCCACAACACCGTGAGGGCCGCTCTGCTTCATCGGCTGTCAGATCGGGTCTCAGCTCTGACCAGCGGCGCCGTTCCGCTGCACCATCAAGAGCCTCCTCACCTTGGCCCTTTCATGTGTAATTTCCCGGGGGTTTCCGACGCCACCTCTTCCGCCGTTGATTCCCATTTGCTGGCGGCTCTGCAGACCACAGTCGCCGGTCAGCCGGCCACTCTTCCACTTGCGGATTCAGCATTTTCGTTCCCGCTACAGCCTCGCCGCTCACCCTCCCTCGGCGCAGGCGTCAGCGTGCAACTTGGGCGTCTAAACGGTGAAGCCCTGGCGAAGAAGGCGCACACGTCAAACTCATGTTTGGCCGAAGCAGTCTGGAGACCGTGGTGACTCACGGTGACAAGAGACTCTCGATAATGTGGAAAAGACTGACTTGAAAACTGGAATAGCCGGTTACGGCACCGTAAACGATACAATTATTTTTTATGAAACTGCCAAGTGACTGACTTCCTCTCTGCCCTTTAGTGACGGTCTCATAGGACCTTATATGGCCGTTTTACCGTATAAATACGAGGATACTTTTGGTGTTGTGTTTAGGTTAAAACGTTTTTTATTGTGTGATGAAGATAGTTTTATCTTGCTTCATATTGAATGTCAAGGTAGTCAGGGGCCGGTGGTTTTACTCTCCAGAGTAAAGTCAGGATCAGACTTTACCAAATTCGTTTTTGAAAAGGCATTTCTATGACTGTTCTACTGGAATATAGCCCATGTAGCGTTTGCACTTACAATGAATAAAAACTATTTTCATTTCTGTTGTTTTGCACTTTATTGCTAATATACATTGAAAATTCACAAAAAAGCAAAGGCTAGATTTACCGTTATGTCAGTATATTAAAGCTGGATTTTGGTTATAATATTATCCATGAAAAAAGAAGCATATCTTTCAGCATGCTGTCTGAAAATGAACAGAAGAATAAGACATAAAAAAAAACCAGGTACAACAAAATATACATTAATTTGTTAGCTGCACAATCTCATCCAACCCAAAACTGAACAATACTTTTGTTTGGTCATACACCTCAATGCCCAAACTGGTTCATCAGTCCACTCTCGCTGCACACAAAGCGGTACAGGAAGGCATTTTCGCTGCTCCGTATCATAAAGATGACCTCATTTAAAGGTATGCAACAATGGCTCCCAACTGACAGTGCATGAGGAAGGAGCTAGGTTGCACTTTCCATGTAGACCTGAGCAACATGCATGGTAATGTAGTCTGCTGGCTCCAAAGGACACCGCACAATGCTGAAAGACTGGGCAGGGGGTGCCACTATAGGCCTGCATTAGGCCCCAAGGAGAGACTGAACCACACATGTGATCCAGGTTACAGGTCAAATGTGTGTGGAACTCTTGGATTCAAAAGAAAACCTCCATGTCATCTCGAAGGCAAATTCTAAGGAATATGAAAAAATCTTATGAAAAGATCTTTTTAAGAGAAAATGTCACTTTGCTGTATTGACCAGGGAGGCATTTTTATTGAGTTTTCCTTAAGATGACTTGGCAGTTTTGAATGAATACGATGGCTTATTCCTGGCCTGTCTTCTGTGGGAGCAATTGGGCTAGTGCATCGGGCATGAAAAGGATTTTTTTGAGGGGAGGGTGTGCAGGTATAGCAATAGGAGTTGGTGTGAGCAGCTACTTTTGTGAGGTTCATGGAAAAGGTGGAGATGAGGAGGCAAGTTAAGTTATATAAGGCGAGACGGAAAAACTGCGAAAGAAAGTACACTTGACCAAAGCTAGTTAATGGGAGGTTTGCTTTACACTTTGCTTTAACACTCACAAAATAAATAAATCATAATAAAAAGACTTCAGTTATTTTTATGTGGCATACAAACATCTTTCTAACAAAATAAATACATTTAGTAGATTGTCTCACACTGTTTTCCCTTTTTGCCTTCAATCTGCAGCATTATTCTTACAGTAGTGCTAAATAAAAGATTAATCCTTTTTAGTGCTAAGAATGTTAATGAATACCAGTGAAATGTCATACGAAAAGCATTTCTTTTTTACATCTGAACAAGCTTATAATTACAGAGTAGATGAGTGCTGTTGCAATGAGCAGTTCATTGGACCTTTGTCACATCATGTGACACTAGCACTGGACACTTCCCTCAACAGGCGTGGGTGTTGACACTTCAGGGCCAGTCCCCTGATTGGTCAGATCACAAGACGTGCCTGACTACCTACCGAATGATTTGTCACTGACACAAACCATTCATTTGAGAGTATATGAAAATATGCAAATGGTCCACGAACAAAGGATAACTAGTTTGGCCTGCATGAGGCCAGGCAGGTATGCCTGCTGTGCGATTCAAACTGCGGCCCCCAGAACCTGCAGAGGTAGAGATACGATTGGGCAGCTGGGGCTAAAGACCAGCGTGTCCAGATAAAGGAACCAATCATACCCTTCCTCCAGTTCTAGGGGGTGACACTCTCATGCTCACACACTTCTCTGAATTCCACAGCATTAGCGTTCACTTTCAGCCACTCAGTTGTTACATTTTCACATGAGAGTCCCAGTCCAAGTTATAGTGTAGATAATGCACACATTTGGATCAGTGTTTTTCAGTTTGTTGGTTAGGAAATGTCAGTCCAAAGTTTGAGTTTTCACACAAGGACAGAGAAAGATGAGCCTTCTTCTGAGAACAGCAAGAACAGCTAAGGCCATTAAAAGTCAATACTGCCCACAGCCAATATTTTCAAGTGAAAATGGAACAGTAATGAACAGTGTTAACAATAACCAAACAGTACAGACTGTACCATTCTTCAAGATGGATCATTCTTTGACATGGACGCACAATATTGGCATCACTGAACTGGTGATCAGTTTTTGCTATTATATTACCAGAGCAAAATGAAATACAATTCAGTATGAATGCAGTACTAATATGAACATTTAACACAGAATATAACCAAATGTTAGACAGACTGAGTTATAAGTATTGTTCTTTAGTAGCTTGCCTGGTAACAGGAAGGTGAAAAATGACATCATATAGGTCTTGGAACCTCCCACATCCTATAGACCCAACAACACCAGGTCAGCCCGCCAGCTCTGCCTCTTGTGTTTCATCAATAGTTTCTGAGAGATTCAACGGCCCCTCGGGCTGCTCTCCGAAATAGTATTAAACAGGTGTGGTCACCCTGTGGCCCTTCATAGCTTCATTTGTGGCCCCTGACAGTATTGTGGAAAACAAAGACACATCCATTAGAAAGCGGGCTGATGCTCTGATTAAAAATGTTATTGCTGGGTCCTGTGACATATGCCAGATGTTATTACATTGAAAAGGAAATGAGGGTGCTCTTGAGCAAGGAGTGTTTAGGTTATCCCTGTCATCTCACCAGCATTAACCCTGCAGGAGTGCAAAGTATGCATGGCAAAATAGCTATCCCATCACCTGCCCCTCATATCAAGTGAAAAATGAAATAGATTTCACATACAAAAAAATACATGGACCACTACTAATATAAAGTACATTTGACAGCTCTCAGTATAATAAATTGACCTGGTGCTGCAATTTAATTTAGAATTTTTACTGTGGCTTTTTGACAATGATGCTTCCAACTTCCATATCCTATTCTGGGTCAGGTTAGCCATCCTTGTTATTAAAGCTTCCAAATCAAGTCATTCTGAGAGCATTAGTGTGCATCTTCTGAATCTGAAAGCTACAACTGGTTGTGCTAAGGGGGAAAATTACATTAAGACAGACTTGGTAAAATTTGGCAGACGTTTGGAGGCACAGCTGCAAAATAACTTCAAAAAGGAAAAACTATTACTTCAAGTAGTCTTTCTCATTTTGTATAGTTTGTCACTAATACAAAATGGCAAGAAAAGAAAGCCTATTTGGTTTTGTGCTATATCTCACTAATTATAGACTCCATTTTGTTTTTTTATGTACAGTGTTAAATACAAACCACTTCCTACTGTGAAATGCAGGACAGCAAACAGTTTTTTTTTCTCATTCACAACTCATTCACATATTCACAGAAACCCGAAGAGAGCCATTTCATTCTGATAGGCTGTTTGGTCACAGACAGTGCTGTTTGACTGGACGACTTGCAACTTAGCTAAAGTTTAGAGGGAGTAAAAGGGGCGGAGACCCATATGAGAAGAGTAACGGACAAACAAACAGATAAAGATGCAAAGGAAAGCACAAAGCTGTGAAGAGGGGGTATACGACAGGACACGCTAACACATCCACAAACAGAACAGTCACACCCACACCTACATAACAATGCACCATAACTGATGGAGAGACTCCGGCTGAATTGGGATAGGAAGAAACGGATGACTGACAGGGACACGGGCCAATAGAAAGGCACAGAGAGCCAATACAAACACACAGGCACACCCACACACACACGTGCAAGCCCTCAGAGCTCGGTGCACGTGACAGGCGTCTGGCCGTGTATCAGGAGGGTGGGGCCCAGGTCGCGTGTGATCGCCTCCAGCTGCGCCAGGTAGCGCTGCGATTGGCCAGAGCCGGCCGGTGGGCGTGGCAGGTAGAGGAACCGCACGGCGGCCAGGGCGCTGTGCTCCATCACCAGGGCGTTGGCGGCGGCCAGGAACTCCTCGGAGACACCGGGTGCGGCGCGGGCCCAGCCGCCCAGCTCGCCCTCGCCGACGTCGCCGCCGCCTGGTGTGGCCGCCCGCCGCTCGGGGCCGCCCGCCTGCAGCCGCGCCACGGCGTCCCACGCCACGATCTTGATGGAGGCGCGGATGCGCAGCTTGCCGAGCAGCTCACGTAGCGTTTCCTCTTTGGCCACCCAGCCCTGGTCACCTGACTCCGCCTCCACGCACAGGAAGATGCGGAGGCGGGCACGGCGCCACCCGCTGGCCATGTTCAGCACGCACGCCATCTGCAGGAGGAAGAGGCTGCAGACGTCCACGTAGCCGCTGTTCTCAGGCCGCAGCAGGTTGAGCGGCCACACGTCGATAGTCCGCTCCTCCCCTGTCTGGGGCGCCCCGCCCACCGCGCCACCCTCCAGCTGGAAGAAGTAGCGGCCCAGGCACACGTTCTTGCCCATCTTGATGGCATCGGAGATGATGCCCACGTACTCGTCCGGCGAGAGCCAGCGGGGAGACTCCACCGTGCGGACCGGGGGGAAGTGGGCCTGCAGGGAGGGCAGGTCCACCCCAAAGTTGTCCCCGCCGCTGCCAGGGCCGCAGACGCCCTCACAGAAGGCCGGGTCCTGCAGGAAGTAGTCCTCGGGGACGCAGTTGTCGTAGAAACCCAAGACCAGGGTGTTGGGCTTCATCCCTCCTGGAAGGGGGAGAGGACAAGGATGTGAGGTGGCCCAAAGGGGGCAGGTTTGGAGGAAAAGAGGAGAGTAAGTATTGTGTGTATGTGTGTGCGTGTATGTGTGTGTACACGAGTATGTGTGTGGTTGCTGGGAGAAGGCTGTGGTCAAAGTGAATCACACTGACACTGACATCACATGACATGCGCTGACAGCACATCAGTTTTTCCAAGGGGGCTTGCTGACTCTGCACACCAACTGAAAGACTGAAAGCAGGAAGAGGCTGCACACCGCAGACTGGCTGGTTGTCAAGCCTGCACATGTGCTTTACTTCACTATGAGCAGCCAATCACAGAGCAGAGTTAGGGGAAGTGGAATCTCACCCAGGCCGGTGATTCTGAGTAGGTGCTGCGTTCCCTGTCTGACTGAAGACGACAGTGTCAGGTCCACGAACGCCTTCACCCCCAGTTTGTCCACCAGACTGAGCCAAAAGTTGTACTGTGGCTGAATAGGGTCTGAGGGGAGGGTGTCTGAGAGAGGGAGAGAGACACACACAGCCAGACAGAGAAGGGCTTAATAGGCAGTATGACCATAAAAGACCCAGGGCTGTTTATAGGCAAGTGCATGACAGTCCTACACACAAGATGCACGAGTTTTTCTTTTTTGCAGAATTCGATACGCTAGGTAGTGCAGGTAGCGCAGGTAGCGCTATTTTGATTTTCTCACCAAAACAGGACTGAGCCCAATAAATACAGTAGTCCATTTCACAGCGAAAGAAGGACACATATTCTCCTGCCCCCCACCTCCTGCTCTCCACCTGCATCTCCAGCTCACTGTTCCCGTTTCTCTGTCTCCTACCCCCTTATCGACTGGTCTCTGTCCTCTACCCCTCCCAACTAACCCTTGTTCCCCACCCCCTCATCAACTAACCCCACATCCCTATCCCCTACCCACTAACCCCTGCAGCATACCTTCTTACCCCCCAACCCTGTCCTCTGCCTTCTGTTCCCATTATCCTGTCCCCTACCCCCTTTACTAAACTACTAGTAAACCCTGCTGCCTATCCCCTTACCTACTAAGCCCTGCCCCCTACCACTTTACCCACTAAGCCCTGCCCCCTACCCCCTGGCCCCTACACATACCCAGGTCCCCCAGCTGCACATGCCCCAGCACGAACAGCCCGCCCTTCTTCAGCTGGTTGACGAAGGTGATCAGCTGGCAGGAGGAGCGAGGGTTGGCCACCATCAGCAGCACCTGCGGCCTCCAGAACTTCACATGCTCCTTCCGCACGTCCAGCATCAGCAGGTACTTACGCACCTGGGCACAGAGGAGGAGGGGGAAGCACCAAAACACGAGGGTTTTTAGCTAGCATTACCACGCAAAGCTTCTCAGCATCCTGGACCTCAACAAAGTAACGTTACCAGTGACATATCACGAACTCAACGGACTTTCTGTGGATTTATAATAATTGGACGTGGCCTCCAGATTGTATGATCAGAACTGCATCCCTAGCAACGGTCTGTTATAGATAGCAGCAGTCTGCCATAGAGAAATAACAGACCGTAGAATGCCGTAATTGACCAATCAGAATCGAGTATTCAACAAAGCCGTGTAATAAGTATTTATATCTGTATGCAGGTACGCATACCTGTCCCACACTCCTGCCCACTGCATGTGAGTGTGTGCGTGTACGTGTGTGTGAGTGTGTGTGTGTGTGTGTGTGTGTGTGTGTGTAAATGTGTGTGTGTCTTTGTGTGTACCTGGTGGAAGATGAGTGCCTGGCTGATGTAGCCCCAGCTGCTGGTCGGGGCTCTGTAGTGGATGAAAAGAAGCAGTAGCAGCAGCAGGGCAATGCTGGCTGAGGAGTATACGGGGTTGATCACAAACATCATCACCACACATCCCAAGATCCCCAGCAGGCAGGAGTGCCAGGAGAAGAACTGGAACGTAGGCCTGAGAGAGGGACAGATGGAGAGAGGGAAAAATAGAGAGAGAGAGAGAGAGAGAGAGAGGGAGAGAGAGAAAGGTCATCAGATGACCACTTCTGGCACTCTACATAGAACCATCAAAAGCCACATTTCATTAACATACTCATAGAAAAGTCACACCAGACAGCCACAACGATGACACACAAAGCATCTAAATCCCCTAATCCTGTTATCACCCAGAGTATAGAACTGTCCCAGAAATCAGAGGGAAAAGGAGAGAGACAAAGAGAGAGGGATGAAGAGGCAATGAGAGATGGAGAGAGATATATAAATCTACTCTAAGAGGCAAACAGCTAAGCTTATGCCATCATAGAACACTCAAACCAAAAGCAGGGTGTCATGGTGAGAAACTGAACTCCAGGGACAGAGAAATGACACATGAAGCTTCAGTATCAGACAGACAGCCAGTCAGGCAGAATAGCTGAAACACTGACAAACTCTTGACATATTGGGATTGATTGTACTACTACATTGTTACACATAACTTTGGATACTTTTGGAGCCTCTATACACACTGCAGAATGCATCATTCTATGGCATGTAAAATCTATAGACAGGTTTGGGAATGGCTGGTGCAGACAGACAGTGCAGGTGATGCAGACAGATGGAACGGCATGTGGAGTCTGCGCAGACGCCCTGCGTTGAGACTGCAGGATGGACAGACAGACAGACGAAGCGTACCTGAAGTTGGGTGCAGACGCCCACTCCAGTGCCAGGCAGGCCAGGTCAACAGCAGCATAGGCCAGTAGGTAGAAGACGGTCACCAGGCTGGTGATGGAGTTCAGCTGGCCAGCGAAAACCACACACTGCAAAAGGGGAAACCAGTACCACACATTACACAAGCCATTCATGAATCCTGACACTGAAACACTGCGTATGTATACTGTGTGTTTGTGCATGTATGTGTATGAGATATATACATTGATAATTGTTGATAACTGATAACAGGAAAAAATGAACTACACAAAACAAAACAGGGTGGTATGAAACCAGATCCATGTAGAGGAAGACAATCAATGAACAAAAGTGATTAACTGGTCCCACTAATATGTTTGGCATCACAGTCTAACATGAACACACACACACACACACACACACACACACACAGAGGAACTGACTAGACAAAAAATAAGATGGAAGTAAACACCATGTGCAGTGATACAGGAATTCCAGCTGTAGGTGTTAGTGAGACATCCCCACACTGGGATCCTGTAGAAGAGTAACTTTTATCACATAGATTCCACAGGTCAGAATGCTAAGGTACTGGCTCTCTTTAGTGTATCATGAGCCTGCTACAGACAGTAAGAGAGTGATGTTCATGTTGAGCATATAAAAGCTGTAACTGTGATTACAGGCCAGAAGGATGGCCTTTTGGAGATGGGATTCAGCACCAGCTATAGTTTAAGGACCCATGTAAATATGGACAGCCTGATGAATACCACCCCTTTCCCCCTTCCCCATGCAGCTCACCTGCACCAGAGCCCAGGTGTACAGCACAGACACCCATGGGTTTCCAGAGCTTGAGGTAATGGTTGCTGGTGCCAGCGGCATCCCTACAGTGCAACACACACATACACACACGCACACATACACAAACACACACACACACAGTAATATTTGTTACCACAAGATCAATATCATGTGTAAGGAATCAAAGTACCATCACCTTGAAAAACATGCCATCGGAACTGCACACGCATGCATGCTTACATGAAGTTGCACATGGACACACGGCTCTCACACACAAACAACACATAGTGACAAATACATGAACAGCAATATCAGCAGCAGAAGTAGAACTCCACTTGGCCTAGACCCCGACCCTGCAGTGCAACAAGCACACACACAACACCAACACAAAACAATCTTCACTGGGCTTAAATTCGGATGACATCACACTCAGGGCTCCCCAGGCTCCCTACCACCACCATGCGGGCCCCTCGCCCCCTCACCGAAGAGCTGGTCCAGGGCGAGGGCGTGCAGGATCCGGGACGCCCCGATCAGAGAGCTCATGGCAGCGGACAGGGAGGTGCAGTACACCCCGATGACGACGAAGGGGGGCCACACGTTGATGCGGCGGAAGAACCCATAATCCTGGATCAGCAGAACCCTGCCAGGACAGGAGGGAAGCAAACATAAGGCTGTGATTGGTGGAAACAAAACAATGACACTAAAATAGTCGCAGCCCTCCTTTCCTGACACTATGCAACATTTTCCGCTGGGAAAGTCTCTAATAAAAAGACGAGGCACCATCATACTGCCCTTTAAAAATGGCATGACAGGCAGACATAATTCATATTGGAATATTCATATTTCCTTTGCTTTTTAAAACCCAGGGTTGCATATTGTCTACAACTTTGATTTTGATTACTACTTTGCAAGCTATTATTTTGCTGCTGTTATTAATGTGATATTATTTTGAATGTGCTTTTGGGGAAAAATCTGCTAATGTTTTTTCTTCAGCTAACTCTTTGCTAGTAGCATTAGCAAGGTCAGTTAGCAGCATGCTAGTGCACAGGGACTTGCTTCATTAGAGACTGAAGGCTCTGCTTTAACTAACCTGTCACAGGTGGAGCTGATGAGGAGAAAGAGGAACAGGTAGACAAAGAAGGTGTAGACCACTGCTATTATAGTTCCCTTGGGAATGGAGACACTGGGGTTCTTTAGCTCTCCTACAATGTGTGAGAGAGAGAGAGAGAGAGAGAGAGCAGGGGAAGAGAACAGTGAAAAAAAACTACTAAAACGTTTATTGTCTTAACAATTTGTTGACATGTTACATATGTTGGCACTTGTGAAGTACTTTGTAGCCATCACGTGAGCAATGTCAGTGAGTATCACAGAAAATTGATTAATTGAGAACATACGAGATAATAATGGTGTGGTCTTTACCAGACATGTTAGCCCCAGCCATGATCCCAGTGCAGCCATTGAACATGACGGCGAACACAGTGGCGAAGGTCATGACAGTGTTGGTGCTGTAGTCCAGGGAGTAGCCAGCTGCCGAGAACACGGAGTCCAAGCGTCAGACAGCTGCCCTCGGTGTTCGCTTTCCCTCCAGTTTCTCCCGTTCTGCTTCACCTCCTTCCTCCTTCTAATTCAACACTACCTAACCTACCCCAGTCCTCCTCAGCCATCTGAGGCCCCTAAGTAACGCACTCGTCTTGCCCCCCCCCCCCCCCCCCCCCCCCAACCCCACAAAACCCACCCTGCTTCTAAAATCCCGCCCCTTGCCCTGTCACTCACGCCCAAGATTATTGTGCAGCGTGGTCCGGTTGAAGCCTGTGTAGCTGGCATTGTAGACGACGGTGCTGTTGGCAGCGCCGCCCTGGTGGCTGATGAGGAAGTCTCGGGGCCCCAGGGCGAGGGGGCTGATGTAGATGGACAGCAGGGAGAGGGTGACCACCAGCAGGATGAGGAAGGAGGCGCGGGAGTAGATCTGCGCGCCCACCAGGCAGACCAGCAGGCAGACCAGCAGCACGACGGACGAGTACAGCACCCCGTACCAGTACCCCTGCGGCAGCACCCGCATGCCCTCCGGCACTGAAGAAGCTGGGGGGGCACGGTCGTGTGGCAACACGAATGAAATGGCAGAAAAGTAAAGGGTGGGGGGGGGGTGGGGGAATGGTGGAGGGGGGGAGTGGCGGGGGGGTCAAGCAAGGGTACGGAGAGAGGGAGAACAGAACAGACAGAGAGAAGGAGGAGAATAAGGTTAAGGGCAAAGGTCAGAGGTCATTACACACCCGCCTGACCCCCGCTGCGCTTCGCTGGGTTCAAACACGGACACTGACAGGAGCTCACTGCATACAAATAGCATCCATTCCACTATTCAGCAGAAGCAGTCACTCATAGAGAGAGAAACATACACATTTCATTCAGCTGCAGTGACATGCTCTTCGGTCACTTATAAAGGATGTTTTTGGATCCATATAAGCAAAAGTTGAAAACAGGAGCTTCTGTGACAGTTTCCCATCGGTCACTAGAGCAATGGTAGAGCTTTTCTTTCTTTGAGTTACAGCAATGTAACTGTTGCTGTAAATGCTAAATATAAATATATATTAAGATCACATGACTTTGTCATATATGGAACATTCCAGTTCCATTCATGTAACAGTGTAAAGCCACTAGTTCATACTTCCAACTGTGTAGCTGTAATAAGCAGAAGCAATAATGTACCTAAAGAAACAGTGCTAACAAGGCAGTAATGTACCACAAACTATTACGGTTACTGACACTGGATTCACAGTGCGACATGACCACTGAAAGGGTGGGGTGGAGGTAATCAAGCACGCACCTGGGTCCTGTCCAAAAATGTCGAGTATGGCCTCCACCAATCCCAGCACGTACACCCCACATGCACAGACGTTGGCCAGGTAGAACATGAGACCAATGCTGCCCCCAAATTCTGGACCCAGAGATCGGCTGATCATGACTGGAATGCACTGAGTCAAGGATTGGAAAACAAGACACATATCTTCATTGCAGAGATCAGCTGATCATGACTGGGGACACACCAAGTCAAGGATCAGACACGACACACAACTGTATTGCAGAGATCCGCTGATCGTGACCAGCATACCAAGTCAAGGATCACACAAGACATACATCCTCATCCACTGATCATGAGTGCAACACAGCAGGTCAAAGATCAGACAGGACACGGATCTCTATTACAGTGCTGTTTCATCGATGACCATGGACACTTAGTCATACAGTCAGGCAACATAAATCCCTGAGTCATTTCACACTGCCAGCTATTATCCAGTCTGGGTCGGTCACTGAATACAGCCTTTTAGTACATAGCTGTCAGAAAGAGGGTAATCGATTAGGAGAAGATTGTTGAGAAAAATAACAGAGTATCCGTCATGCACTCCATCACTCTATAAGCCTGAGTCCGTTTCTGCTAAATAAAAAGCGCAGATTTCAGAAAGATACAGTAAGCCCCGCCCCCTTGGACCGCTCCATTAGTGGAGATGGCACAAATGGAGAGGATCGTCAGGGAAATGATGACATAGGCCACGCCCAGCATAATGAGGGCCTGAAAGAGCCCAGCATGACCAACCACAAAACCTGTGGAGACATCAGAGAGACATAATCAACATCATCACCTTCATCCACAGTACCTCTGCATCACACTGTTACAATATGGCAGTAGTTGTCAGCATTGTATGTTGACTGCTTAAGCGTAGTAAACTGCTCTTGTCGCCAATCCCTTCCAAACAGGAAGTACTATGACAACGACAAAACTACTGATGCAAAGTGCATCACCATCGAATCCACTTTTACTACCAAACCTGCACCACTCAAAATCTGACCTCAGAACACCACCCTGAGTCAGTCCATGGACTGAAATGATCTACCCTCTCTTCCCAAACAGGAGTGTAGCTCCCCGCCAAATTGTGTTCTCCTTCAGGTGCAGTACAGCATTATTCCACTCAGAAGCTACTTAATCTTTACTCACCCGTCCTGAGGAAGAGGACGATGCTGAACATGGAGAGCACGGTGGGCACGATCACCCCGAAGAAGGTGTTGAGGCTGCGGGGTGAGGGGGCGGGCCCCCCGGTGCCTGCCGCGCCCGCCCCCTGCGGCCCCGACTCAGACCCTGACACAGAGGGGTCACCCACCACGCTGAACAGCCCATAGGTGAGGAGGGGCGAGTGCTCGTTTGACATCCCTGCAGGCGGGACAGAGGCACACAGTGGGCACCACGGCTACTCTACCACGCTTGCATAGTCTGGACTAACAGTTCTGCTGACAGTGGCAAAGACTCTGACACAGGCCACCCGAAAACCACCACTCTCTAAATACACATCACATCACATCTTGCTGGATCCTTCATACAAACACATGACCCTCATCAACAGCTATGGAACCAAAACCAAAGGAAAGTGTTGGAACACGCTGAACCCAAGCGGAACTCACACTGTTTGGATTTTGACAGAGAACACCCATAATACATGATACCACGGCACAAGAATTAGCCGGTGGTGTCATTTGGGGGCGGTAAGTAGGCTATCATTTATCCTTGTTATCACAAGCTATTACAGGCATGTAAATTAAATACTTTCCAGTTAGAATGATTAGATAAACCCGTTACTGGTGTGTTTTTTTTAATCTGAAAATAGTCCCTCAAAACGGACATGTTTTCTAATTACGGAAGTGAAAACTGCTGCACGTTCAGATAATATGGAGTTCGTCCAAGGGTCACAAGACAGCCCATGGGATTCATATTAAACATATATATCGGAGCTTAATACTATTAATTATGCTGACATAGAATATTAACCTACGTCTGTATCGGCGTTATGGGTGGATTTTTTAATCACAAGGCGAACATAGCTTGCCCGTTGTCTCCATCACAGTCACAGATGCACCTGTTTATTTACATTTTGGATGTAAATTGAAATGCAAAGATGCACCGATTACAGGTCGCACTCAGCTGTGCTCTCGTACGTACGCACGCACACGATTAGCAGCGGTATTTAGAACTTACTTGCCAGGTTTGGAATATTGAGAACGTCGATAGCTTTTAGGCTTCCAGCTACAGCACCACGCTAGCTCGCTAGCTAGCTACTTCCGTCGGCAGATAAATGGTTCGCCCAAGGACTGAAGAGCGAACTCCTCTTTATTTTGAAAATATAAATTATTTTATCACGGTGGATACTTTATGGCTAGAACGAGCTAACTAGTTTTAAGAAACGAAACAACACCACCTCCGTTTTGGGAGGCTGGCATCACGTACAAGGATAATAAATGGCAAAACATCAGGCAGCTATTTTCGCCGTTGTCTAGCAATAAACCCGAGAGTCAACTTGTTTTCATTGTACGAGCTTGCTGGCGAGCTGAAGTATGTGCAACCGAGCAAGCAGACCGTTAAATTTAGTTGCCATTTTGAAGCAATTGGTTTAAGATGTTTAAAAACGCCGTTGTTTTTTGTATCCCCCAGTGTCAGATTCACTCTCGGTCAGTCTGACAGGTCATGGGACAGTCGTTCATTGTGACGATGTAGCGAAAGGGAGCGAAAAAGGGGGGGTTGACGGGGGTGGGGGTGAACGAGGGAGGGGATAGAATGGCAAAGCATGCCTCTTCGGCATCTGCGAGTTTAGCCGAGGAGAGGAGATTGGAAGGCGTTAGGTGAGAACAGAGATTATAACCGGCCAGTGCAACAGGCTCATTTTAGCTAAGATAGCTAATTAATCCCAAATAGTGGAAAATGCCGAACATGAGACACAACAAATTATGCCCAAGACAGAAGCAACAGCAAACAGTGACTAACTTTTGGTGACTAGTGAAGTGAAGTGACAAGTGATAGTGAAGAATGCATGACATAAACGAACTGTAGGCAACACATCAAAGTGTCCATATGCCGAGTTTGAGAAAGATGAGAGAAGCATAGAACTGTAGGCTCTGACTTTTCAGAGCAAAATGAGATCCTTTCACCTCAGTTGCCTACTGTTACCTGCACTGCATCTGAGGCCAAATTTGTGTCATCCTCATCATCCTAGCTCTCCAACTCTCACTGATGGAATTATCACAGTAATTATCTGCCTTCGTCAGACTTGACATCTTCGACAGGCACAAGCACACAGCAGCCCTTTATAACCTGATAGATGATCACAACTATCATCTTAAACTAAGGAGTGCTTGAACGCCATGCTATACGTTATGACTACACTGGTGACTAACCTTATGACCTTCTGACTACACTGGTGACTAACCTAATGCACTTTCTGAGAAACTACATCCAAGAGGAACATAACAGCAAAATGTGACTCATCTCTTGGTGAATGACAGTCAAGAAAGGATGAGAAGTTAGAGTGGAAAAATGATATAATATTTCCTAGACATGAAACTCTGGATAAAAGCATCCACTTTAATTTCGCAGTTGATCTTATGTATCCTAAGTCACTGTGAGTAAGGATCCCAGCTAAGCAAATGAATGAGATGCTTTCTTACAGTAGTGCTGATGGCCAGGACTGAGATAAGGAGCACTGTTTGTAACCCAAATGTTGCTGGTTCACTTCTTCAGTGGAACAGTGCTGTTACAGGCAAGGTGCTTAACTCCAATTACCTCAGTAAACATCCAGCTGTATAACTGGATGAAGTGTAAAAATCTAACTGGGTCACTCTGCATCAGAGCATCTGCTTAGCAACTGTAATGTAATGATGTATTGCCTCTGTCCCCTCTCCACCTGATGCCCTGGTTACTCTGTGAACTTGCTGGCATGAACAGACAGATCACTGAGAAGCTGATGGAGCTTGTGGTGAACCTCCAGAGACAAATTGTCCCACTTCCTCTACTCATGTTCACTGTCATGACATGACATGACAACCATAATGAAAAGGCCAAGGGTGGAATTCAAGGGAGTAAGCACCTTTCTTACATTGCAGGGCAGTATTGGGGAGGTATGGTGTATGGTATGAAGATGCACACTGAGAATTATGATGGCTGGAAGACTGGTTTAGCATAATGTGCCATTAGCCTTGTAGGGTGTTTGTTGAACAGAATTACCTCACACTGAGACGTGTGATAAGGCAGGTGATCCTAGGCTTAAATGTGCAGTTACTCAGTGCAGTTTACCCCTTGCCAGTTGTGACTTACTGAGCATATACACTGGGGTCCAAAATGATTGGGACACTCACTTTTTTTTCTGAAAACCCACAATATTTTTGCTGCATATTCCATCAGACATTGGGAAAGTCATATTTATGTCAATGTCAATTTCAGCTTCATCTTCTGTGACCATGTTCCAACCTTGTTAGGTTTATATAGGCTTCAGTATGAGTGTTCAATTAGGGGGCAGGGCAACGTTCAATCAGGCCTAATTGAAGTGGTGGTCATTTTTGTTCACTTATGTGCACTCAAGAAGTATGTAGGTACCTTTTAAAATTAAGTTAATGTCATGGTATTGTCAGTTTGTTTGGCAGAATTAATGTCATACATAATATTAAAATGTTGGAAATAAAGGTAGTCATCAGGCAATCATGTGCCAACCACATAAAGAGATGTTTTGAAAATGTTAATAGTTGCCAGAACATGAAACTGTTTTCACCACACCATAAATTAGGTTTGAGTGTTAAAACTAATAGCTACATGGACACATCCACACTTAACCGCAAAATGCCCAGGTGTCCCAATAATTTTGGACCCTAGTGTAAAACAGGTCACTTTTTTTTTTTTTTTTACAATAAGCCCACTTGCAAAAATACCTGTTCACGAATCGTTAATGCTCATTGGCCAGACTGGAAAGACAAAGTTGAGTATTAACTACCCCTGTGAACACAAGTTTCATGAAACAATGGCTTATAGTTATCATTGGCAGTCTTTAAATTGGCCATACGTTTAAATGTGCTGAGTTGATGTACACTGCAAAATCCATCTCCATTGCGAGTGAGGTTCTTACTCGTGACAAAAAAATAACTTGATTAGCATGTGCTCAGTGCGATCCTGTGCCCAAGTACAGCTTGAATGGGTCTTTCATGCTCCCCCGCTCACCCGTTTACCCTTATTGTCTCAAACACGACACACTGTATGACCACCAGGGGGCAAAAATATCCAAGAGCAAGTGGATGTTTTCAGTGCAGAAAGTTGACTGACAGGATGACAGTGTAAATTCTAAGACCAGAAATAGCTAGAAAATTAAGGCCACATAGCTGTTGAGCTTTCCCTTATAAAACTCCATCTGGAGTTGTGAAAGGGGTTTTGAATGACCAAGTCTGAAATTTTCCTTGCATATGGAAAACAGATTGCCCTTTACACATTTGCTACTTTATTTTGATTCTGCCAAAACACACTGATAGGGTTGTCCATGAGCAATGTACATGAAAGCTATCCAAACAGCACAGAACAGAAATAAACACACTGTTCTAGTTCCTCTGCTACCTATTCCTTGTAGGAAATATGCCTGCCCTGTTTTAAGAACTGTCCCTTGTTCAGCTGTCCTAGTTCTACAATGGAAATGAGTCCATTCTTCACAGGTGATCTTAGTTCAGGCACTTGTACAAAATAAAAACACATTCAAGTAGGCTATATATAAAGACGCACACACATATACACACAGATTTGTGTGTCTACAGTATAAATAAGTATACTACAGTATGCCACCACCAACACTTCATTATGGTTATTGAAATGAAAAATGCTGACGAAATCTCCTGCAACCCAGGTCTTTGGTCACAAAAGATGCTTCTGTCCACAGAAAACTGAAAACTGCTACTATGTTGAGCACTGGGTCTCAGAGATGGGGTTGACGGTGTAATGGTTTGTTTTATGCCCTGTAGAGGGGCCACATATGTACATCCAGCTGCTTCACACAAAACTGAAGGATCACCCTGTGATCCTCTTAAGGTCTCCAAACCCACCCCTCATTACAACATTACTATATCAATGCTTAAGATGAACAAATCCAGGCAGCAAAGTCAGCTGAAAGGTACGCAGCAGTTGACTTTGGGTGGTTGAAAGGCCTGGCTTCACCCCAGATACAGGGATCCACCTATCTCTGGTCCAAGCACACACAAAGGCACCGCTGATGATGCAACTCTCAGTATGGAGAGGGCTACTGTGGTCCAACAGGTGCTAAAGGGTGAGGATGCAACCCTGGCATGACCACTGTGAAAGGGGCAGGGCCTGAGCTGTGAAGGTCAATAGAGTACTGTGAACAGGAGTGGGGCCAGACCACTGTGAAAGTCACTGGGAACTGTGCAAAAGGGGCAGGGTCTTAGCTGTGAAGGTTTATGATATTTTCTCCTGACAGGTGGCCTACATTATATACTGGTCTGAGTGTTTGTGGAACTGACATGTAAAATCAGTAGTTTTTTAACCCGAGTATTACTGTATATATGGAAACCAGTGATTATGTCTCCACATGCAAAGCAAGCTTGCAGTGGTTTCAGTTTGTAGTTATGTCACCTTTCCAGTACTTTCTAATATAAAAAGAAGTTAAAAGGAAGTAATTTGGTGTTCACAATGTATAAGGGAAGCACAATGACCATAGCGACTGTAACTATTTACCTTCAGGTGACACCATATTGATGCTGACCTACTTTATGCTTCCTGTGGGCATGTGCAAACTCTGATGTAGATACTGTGCTGTCTGTCAGGAGACAATGGGTTTATGGGAGCTGTGTGAACAGGGTGAGGACTGGGTTAGGAAGGCTGATGGGAGAAAGGTCAAAGAGGAGGTGCTGAATCACACTATCATGGTTAACCTTCAGATCATGATTTCTGGAATGTCATGCCAGACACATACACTTTGGTATAGTGTGAAAAGGCAGTTCTTGTTATATAAAAGAACTAAGAACGAAACATGTGGTCTTCACAGATGTCCAGCAGATCCTCAAAATTCATCACAGGCTTTCAGGAGGTTCAGGATTAGCACTCTGTTGGATTTACCAATGTGTACTAACTTGAGTGGCATTTTTATTTAGAGAGGCAGGCAGTGTAGTGATCGGCAATTAGACTCCGTACCCTTAGGTCTGGTTCAAATCCCATCGTTGTAGTGGCCTTGAAAATGACTTGCTACCTCAGTTGCCCTGCAAACTGTAAGAGGCGGGCACTCCTGATAAGGAGTAAGGCCTGATAATAAAGTTTTCCCGATAAGCTGTCCTGATATCAACCAGGTAGTCTTGTTAAATGCATGTTTTAAACACAGGAACCCTCTTTTTTTTTAGAATCAAACAAGCTTCGTGGTTTGTTAATACCTTGTGTGTGTGTGCGTGTGCGTGCTTGTGTGGTGTTTTAGGTGCTGTCCAGGGACTGGGAAGCAAGGTGTGTCCAGGTGTAGGTGCTGCCCGTGGGGAGCGCCTGGGGTTGCGGCGAGTGGGTGAGCCGGTGCTTCTTGAGGTGGCCCAGCTCACGGAAGCAGAAGCCGCACTGGGCACAGCGGTACGGCCGCTCGCCCGTGTGGATGCGCTGGTGCTTCTGCAGGCTGTCCAGATGGCGGAAGCGCTTCTCGCAGAACATGCAGGGGTACGGCCGCTCGCCTGTGTGGATGCGCTGGTGCGTCTTGAGGCTGTAGAAGCGGCGGAACCCGCGGCCGCACACGTTGCAGCGGTGGACCTTGTCCGGGCTCTGCGGCTGCTGCTGCTGCTTTTGCGCCACGGCAACCCCATCCCCAGAGGTATCGCCAGAGGATTGTAGGAAGGCGCCACTGAGAATGCCGCCACCGCCGTCAGCAGGAGGGGAGACCTGTTGCAGGAGTGGGGCAGGGTCTGAGTCCTCCTCGATTTTGATCACACCCTCTTTGACATCCTCCCCATCGTCCAGTACCCGGATCAGGCCCAGCTCGTTCACGTGGCCCGCCGGGGGTGAGCCCATCTCAAACTCAAACTCTGTGACCTCAGTCTCCTCCTCCTGGGGCTCAGGTGACGCTCTCTGCCCCTCCTGCTGATATCTCCCAGCATCTTCCTCTCCCTTGGGTGCTGCTGTGTATTCTGGAATGTAATGTACACACCATGTAAAAATTCCTCAATAAACAATAAAGTATATTTTTCAAAATGGGAATAATGAAGGAATTGAATTCATTGAGATTCAAAAATCTCATTTTTAATAAGGCATCAAGGCCATAAACTTTGTATCACAGATTTTAGTGAGGTTCAAGTGTTGTGATTTCCAAATTATGAAGGGTTTTGATATACCAATCTATCACACAATGGATGATAAGGTGAGAGGAACTTTACTGGGCAACAGTCTCCAGTGACTGACTAATGTTCCTCATATGAGGATTTATACATGTTCTGAAAATGTGGAGAACTATGACAGTATTTTACAATAACACTACAAAATAAAGCCACTGAAAAATGATGAAGGGAGTAGAACATATTTTTGTCGTGGAGCTGTAAGGCCCAGATACACCTGTACCTTTCTCTGATGCTCCGTCTGCCGTGATGTAGAACTGATTTTCAGTGTCTCCCACAGTTCGCAACAGTTCGGGTTGGGTGTGCAACTCCGCCGCGCCGTGGGTAGTTCGGCTTTGGCTTGTCAGCAGGGATGGGTTTAAGGAGGACCGGATTCTCCTGCGGAAGCTGGAGCTGCTCCTGGTCCATTCCGTTTGCACTGTTGGCAAGCAGAGGCCAACACTGGGGAAGGATTTGGAGGTCGAAGCGCGCAGAGACGAGCTTCGAAATGATTTCACTGACCTACGCGAGGCGCCTCCGCCGCTCAGCGGGTCCGGCAGCAAATCAGAGGAAGTGGGGGGTAACAGAAAGAGGGCATCCTCGCTTCGGGTCTGCTCTGAGCTCACTGTATGTGAAAGCGGCTGACTTTGATTGAGGAGCAAGCACTGTTTTATGTTCTTCTCGGCCGCTGTCATGTAGTACCGCACAGCCTTCAGTTCACTTTCCTTGATCTCGAGTTTCTCTTTCAAGCTCTTGTTCTCTCGATCGCACTCGGCAGCGGCGGTGTGAGCAGCGCTCAGCTTCGTGTCTACTAGCTTGGCAGTTTCCTGCAGGACCGTCTCTACAGCGCATCTCACCGCTTGTTCGATGGTGGAGGCAAGCTCGTATTTTAAAAAAGAGATGCTTGGCTCCATATTTGCTTTCGTATTTATTTTATATACGGGCGATAGCGCTGTCGATTCCACCCAGAAATGTAAATGTAGATGAATTTAGCTAGCTAAGAAGTACAAAGATTAGCTAAATTAGCTAGATCTAGATGTCAGCGAACCAACAAATGAAGTGACCCCGAATTAAATCTCTCTACACCTCCTACCTAAAGCCAGACACAATTTATGTCATATACCTAGCCTGCTAGTTAGTTAATGTATTTATTCAAACGGTTGTTCGAAACTCACAATTCATTTGTGTGCGCTAGCACCAAGCGTTTCCACATCTATCATTAGCTCAGCTGTTTCCATTCATCCGGCTGTAGCTTGGTAGCTAATGTTAATAACGTTCAAAACAAGCCTTGAAGGTACACGGGTACACAAAAAGTTCTGGAGACACAGCCGTTCATCCTCTCTCAGATTTCACTGCATTTTGATTTACAACACTTCAAACACAGGTGGACAGAGACACCTCGCTAATTCGTGACTCCATCCCATTTCGCTTACCACTACTTGCATGAACTGTTGTCGTCGCTGAATAATGACGTAAGCCAGTCTTACGTAGCAGAGAAATTCATAATGTATCGCTTGGTAGCTGCAGAATTTGTTCATAAATACCGCAGTCGAAGAGGACCCATATAAATGTATAAATCCTCATATTTTACAGTATACCAGTTAACACCGGTTGTTCTCAGGTACATAGCAGTGCGTATACCAAGTGTCGAATTCAGCCTACCCCTTTAAAATGTGGTTTAAAAAGTTCAGAAGGTGTAGCAGTCAAACGAGCATGCCAAGAGCCGTTATTTTATTGCTCCACCACCCCCTGTAGCTGGCTGTTGCTATATTTGCTGAAACAATCTCTATAACCAGATCCATTGGCAACACAGACTAAACCCGAACAGGATGCACGAAAGACTAAGCAGAACTGAAAGAAGAGCAACATCTGTCGGTGTTTTAGCCTGGCTGAGGTGCTAGTTCACACTTGAGGGAGAAATAAAGAGGTGTCACTGGTGGGTTTGATCACCCCCCCCCATTTCTCTTTCAACACACACTCTTTCTCTCCTCTGTCTCTCAGCTCACCATCTTCACTGCGCTATCTGAAAACAGCAAGTGTGAACACTTTCCTATCTCTGTCTTATTTGAAAGATGAGACACACTGGCCCCCTGCAGTGACATGTCAGTTTCATTTTCAGAAAGCATTTCCCAGCTCCAGCATCCCCCACCCTACATGTTCACAAACAACTGCACTTTTATCTAGTGTAGCCCTCTTCATAATGAGTTACCACAAAGATGAGACTGCAAGAAATGGTCTGCTATTGTTAGGTCACGGCACACAAAGAATGGCGGCATAAGATAACTGTGTGTAATACCAAGGAAACAGTGGTAAACAAATCAGTACAAGGCATCAAAACCAAAATAAAGTAAAACGATTGGCCCAGAAGTCTGGAATAATACATCGACTTGTAGTCTTTGTCTTAAAAGCTCACAAGCTAAACTTGAAATTCCTGTTCTGAAACAGCACTCTGTTGTTGTGCCTGTGTGCTAAATCATATTTTGTAAAGCTGACCTCACAATATCTATATGTGTGAGAGACAGAGGGAGAGAGAGATTGAGGGAGAGATATAGAGAGAAGGGGAGCAGGTCTGGTGAGTGCTTCTATTTCCTGTTTTTTTTTCCTGTTGTTTTTTTTGTCACATGAAATACTTTTGCCTTCAGTGCATAAGGGTCACATCACCAAGCTCCCAGTTTTTTTTCATCTTGAGTATGTCTGTGTTGGACTTTCATTTCTGTGTGAAAATTTTTTTTTCCTCCTTAATGTCTGGGATTAATTTTCTATTTTGACAGGCACTCTTTAGGAAAACAAGGCTCACACCGTACATGTTTTGTAAATGATTTTCCTTTTGACTGTTGAGTGAAAAGGATAACATTGAACTTTCCAACCTCATTCTACAGTGCCTTTCTCAGGCCAGCAGAATGGTCCAGCAGTAAAACCAAATGTGTTTTATAGCTCTGTCACGCCACTTGCACAAAGTCAAGTTAGGTCCTTCATGAGTAAAAATACTGATCGAGGAACAGTATGAGACATGAGAAAATGACGAGTTAGCACCTCTTTCTGAATGACTAGCCTCTTCGTTTCTAACTCACCCACGACAAACTGCTCTGAACACAAACTTCACACCTAGACCAGAGCACTGAAACTTGCTGTGCAGAGAAGCTATGCTCATTTGTCACATCGAGAGACCAATACGCCAAACAAAACTTGTGATAATACTGTGCTTGCCTGTTTGTTTAAACAAATGGTAATGGCAACAGAGTCTTTTTCTCTATCATCTGTATGGAAATGTTGGTTATAATTGTGTCCAGGTAATAGAGAATTGTTCTCAGGTAACACCTGAGGTCTTCAGGGATCTTCAGGGTTCTAGCTGAAGTGTATGGGAATTTCTTTAGTGGTTCTTGCAATTTTGAGAAGTGTGTCATAGGCTGTGCTGAGGATGGTGGTGGTGGTAGGGGGCTGTCGTGATTGTTTGAAAAAGAAAAAAAGGCTTTGAAGTTCTGCTATCATTTATACAAATATTGAACGTGCACAGTGCCTGTCAAGGGTCTTTGAGGCTCAATTCCTTTCTGCTCCTGCTAGACAGATTGGCCATACCTGTCAAGAAGGTTATATTTATCCTATATTCCTCCACAACAACACCAGCATAACAGCCATGCAGGTATCTTAGTGTGTCCAGATTTGGATCTCAGCTGAAAGATTACTTCAACAACTTCTGCTTAGTGGTTTATGAATATGTTGACATTTTTACAAGGTTATTGTGCAGGCTTCGTCAATAAGTCAATGGAAGTAAATTACAGAGGCTCTTCGGGACAGTTTTGCCTTAAGTGACCAGGTAGTGACCAGATTCCCCTGGTTAATTACTAAAAATGCCAGACCAATGTTAAAAAAAAGACTTCAAGATTGTCTGTTTTGTTGGCATATACCACAATTAGTCTGTAGTTAAATTATGTTCATTGTTATACTGAAAATGTAAAATAGTTTAATATTATTCAAAATACCATTTAAATGAGAGCATTTAAATAAATAAATACATTTACGAATAGAAAAGACTTACATTTTGTTGATAACTCATATTTCATGGACTTCAGATGGTTACATATACTTTTGGCAGCTCTTCCATGTAAAAGCTTTAATTCTACATAATAGATTACTTCTTCCTTGACGTGTTAACGAGTAACATTCGCTGTCACCTTAATAGGCCTGCTGATAATGTTGCAGCCCCTCGTTTTGTTTTGCGAGTTCAACTTCCTTGTGTGTTGCCTTTAGTTTCGTTTCTTTAGTTTTATGCGTGGCCGCAGCTGCTGATAAACTCAGAGGCAGCAGAGACATTTGATTGTCTGACTCGGTGGGGAAGAGTCGCTCACAGTTTGCGAAGAAACTGCTCAGTCCTGCTTCAGAATGAAAAAGGGATTCATGCTGTTTGCTGTGGCTTGCGCCATAGCTGTAGGTAAGTAATTTGGTTTCTTTATTTGATAAATTGCAACATTTATCGAAATATTGCAACTATTTATTTAGTAGTAAACCACGCTTTGTGTTAGAATATGAAAACCGCGCTCAGTGTCGGAATATGCTAATCACAAAGTAACCGCACAGTTTACAGTTGAAACATTTATTTGCTAAAAAAAAAAAAAAAGCCCCAACAAAACAGTAATATTCCACAATTTGGTGGCATGTGTTTGAGACAATGCAGGAGTCTAAGGTTAGCGTAGTCAGGCCGCGTTCTAAATTGTATCAAATTACCTGTTGCACTCCTCTTCGTGCTTGGCGTCACTCTTTTCAGTTCTACACTTTTGTTGCTCTTAAAATGAGTAAAATTGCTCCAGTTCTGTGTAAAAATGTGTGAAATGTTTGAGATGATTTTGAATTCAAATACAGATTTCCTGGTTTGAGAGAACGCACAGCATTGAACTTTTTCTGTATGTTTTTGCTGTGTTGAAAAAAAATGTTTTTAAAATAGAAGTCTGTAATTGATTAGGTGCCATCCTTCATATCACCTAAAAGTTTATTCGCAATTTAGGTCCAAACTTACACACTTAAAATGGGCTCATCATGTGATTTCAAAGGGAGTGTCGAAAGTAGATCACGGGAGTGTTTGACGAGTTTCAGTTTCCAGTCAGTGCCAAACGCAGGAGGCGTCAAGCGTCAAAACCAATGTTCTCCACGCTCCCCAAAGGCAACCCGGTTACAAGCGGTTCAACTAGAAAACTGAACGCGAACACTGCGCCTACAAGAGGTCTACCATTTCATTGTTGGAAAAAACACCTGTTACTGTTGCCTTGACTACATGTCTTCTGTGTCGTCCGTTTTCTCCGAGCTGCGCCTATACGCGTGAATAAAAGTTTTTTTTTTTTTGAGACTGCGGTCAAGCCTATTTAACCATAAGTGATGTGAAAGAGACCACGTCAAACAGATTTGTCATAGAGTCTAGTCAAACAGTAACACAATCACAATTTTATGTTTAATGTTATCAACGACTGTTCTATTTTAAGATAAAGCGTGTAAATGTTCTAGTTTGTAATTAACGAATGTGTACCTGCAATACACAATTAAGTGACCTTCATATGCAAAGTCAGCTTGAGTTAAACGGCACCCCGCCAGCCTAGGGTACTTAGCCAGTTCGGGTCACACGTCAGTCTTCGCAATGACCAAGTCTATTCTGTGTAAAACACGTATTTTATGTCTCCTACTTCAGCAAGGTAATTTCACCTGCGTAAATTTAGTTTATTAGGTTTAATTTTGCTGTAAAACACGTCGGTGTTGGACTCCGATTTCGAAAGATATTGCTGTGCCAGTCACATGACTTCACCTGCTTGACTCCATTAGTAAACCTATGACTGACTTAATATTTGCCTGCCAAGGAAAGATTACATTCTACAATAGATTTATTTATTCTTTAATATTTATCAGTGTTGAAATATTACTTAATTTATATATACTTTGAAGAAAAAAAACTTCCACCATGTATAGCGTTGACGTGGCCAATACATGACAAACACACCCACTGATACGCACCGTTTCTGGTCTCGGCAATAAATTCGGTATTTAAGAAATTGTAATTTTCATAATCCGAAACCATACTCAAATTGGTACTAGGGATATACATGCGCAGAGATGAGTTGCGCCAATGTTCCACGTGAGATTAAATTGCGGGGACCTTGAAAAACGCCTTTGACCTGGATTTCCACTGTTGTTTACCAGCTATGTAGATAATGTGTGGGGCGATTAATAATATGTATGTTACCTTAAATGATGCTGACTTGCAAGTTGTAGGAATAATAATAACAATATTACTAAAATTAATGGTGTTTTAACACAAAATTTACACCATATAATTCACTGAGTGCAGAATATAAAATAATATATGCAAGAGTCATATAATCATAACAGTATTTATAATAGTATAGTGTTAATATTTGTAATTATGTATAATGGTCATATAACTGTAAATACTAACAATAAATCAAGGAGTGCCAGCCTTATCATCCAGATAGAATCACTATTGAAGAGTTCTTGCTTCATGACGTGTTGTGTTATCTAATGAAAGATCTCTTTACCAAAGAAATCAAAATGTGTTCATGCAGAAAAGTGGTGCTTCAGTCTTGTGGTTAAAATGTCTTTTTTATGCCCAGCTTGAAATGGTATCTTCTGAGGACTATGTACTCATGGTTACAACCCTTGTGCAAGTCAGTAACACAACTGACAGACGGTTCAGACACATGTGAAACTGATGTCGTGATGATGCAGACACTACACCAAATATCCATTGTTTCATCACACACCGCTTAGGGTTGTCCCTCATTTAGCCTCAAGTCCTTAAAACAAGCATTTCAAAGCCCTTTAGTAGAAGTGAAAGTGTACTACACTCAAAATGTAGGCAGAGATCATTCATTCGAAGCAGCTGAGAGGATGTTGCATTTCTGAGTCGTAGAGTAAGTTTCTGGCTGTTTCTAAGACAACCTGTGGGGTGACAACGTTGTTGCAGCAACACGAGTATCTCATGACACAAGCTGACTTGCTGCAGCTCGCAGCTGTAAAAAAGGAAAATATGAGGCCGTTTCTTGAGCCAAGCATTTACTGTTACTGTCCTAAACTGCTGTAGCACAGATTTCCATTGTAACTGTGAGCCATGTGTCATAGGTAGTTCTCACCCTATCGTCTTGGGTTTCATTTTATCCGGACAGAGTGACGCGTACATAGAGATTACTTCAGCTTCAGGTAGATGCGTCCAGGAGATTGATGGGCTTCCTCTCTGATATGGGAACAGCTGTCACCACTCCCTGTGGCCCCATGCTCAGGTCAGCCTGTCTGCTGAGCACCGATCCTAGATCACTGATGTGGGATCGGTGCTCAGCAGGAAAGCAGATTGGTGACGGCTCCATGTATCCCAACTCTTTGACCAGAGAGTACAATTGGAGCTCAATTCTCCAGGCCCCTGTGCTGAACAAAGATAGGCTGTATTGGTTTTAGATGTGTCCAAGTGAATTCTTGACAGTTGACACACAATGTCACTGAAATGCCAGAACCTTCGGTTGTTTTCACGGGTTTTCCAGCATTCAGACGATAAGCTGTACAGAGTAAGAAACCATAGTGCATCAAGGAGGAGCATGGAGATTTCAACCCTTGGAGTTCTGAGTTGCGAAACTGAATGCCTGGACCTGGTTCCTCATTCTCTGCAGTTATGAAGGGTGTGATTAATTGTCATCAGCAGCGGGGAAGTTCCTGCCCCCACTGCATGTGACCAGAGTTGCATGACATACAGTAACTGGTGAACTGCTGTTAATGCCATAGTCACGTGATGTTCTGGTTCCCCAGGTTGTGCGACGTTTTCTCCACTTCAGCAAACTATCCCTCCCCCCCAATCAAAAAACGGCAGAGAGGTCCACAGATCTGTTCCTGTCCGGCAAATTCTCGAAGCATTGCCAGAGGTAGCCCCGAGGGTTAAATTCACTTTGTGCTGGGAAACTCGTATGAATCCAGCATGTAGGAGACAAAACTGTGGGAGGATGAGACATATAAAATACACTATCAGACTGTGACAGTTCTGATCTAGTATCCTCTCTGCTCTTGGCCTAACCATATTGTATTGTATTGTATACACTTTCGGAAAGTGCATATGACTGAATGTAAATGAATACATTTTAAATGGGGGTGAAGTGCATTTTCCAACGCACTGTTGCTCATGTGGCCTTGTGTTATGACAGCAAGTGCCTTTTCAGTACAAGTCCCTCTAAGTGCGCCTGCCACATAAATCCAGATAAACATAATGTGACTCTCAGCTGGAGTGTACTTTGAATAGCACTAGGCCTGGAGTCTCCTCTCCTACAGGGATCCATTTAGGACAGCTGGGACTTTGAGACCTGTTAGGAGTGTGGCGTGGCTGCTTAGTTTGAACTGAGTCATTTAGGAGTAGTATTTAGGAAGGCGAAGGCCAAAGGGGACAGGGGCTTAGCCGGCTTTTTCCTGCCTTTTTGGCAGGCTGATCTTTCAGGCCCATCTGCTGTTGAAAGGACATTCAGAGGGACAGAGAGGTCGGGAGGGGGACGTGTCTGGTGTTTTGTGGGCTCCAGTTCTTGGCAACAGTCATTTATAGCTTCTTTTAAGGGGTCTGAGCCTTAGCTGCATGGGAGTGTGCCCACCAAAGGTATAACCCAGTCCAGGGTATAAGCACACATCATTTTGGCAGCTCATCAATATGAAATTGTTGGTCAAAATACAGTACATACAGGATTTCCACAACAGGTGTTGGTTAATAATGTGGTGTGGGTTGTACCTCCCTTAAAAAATGTTAAGCTTCTAATTTATAATTGGTGGTGGTGTTGTAGAATGTGGTTGGCACCATTTAGCTTACTGTAACACTATGTACAAAGCTGGGGAAGGTAGTTGAAGGGATAAACAATGATATTGGGTAAGTTAAGATAAGTTAAAATATAGTTTTATAGTAAGTAAAAATGTAAAAATCCCAACCACGTGGGTTAGAGCCCAGCTTTGCAGTCATTTTTGAATGCATACTTTTTTTTTTTTTTTTTTTTGCTTTCATGAAAGGCTATGGTTAAACAGAGTTAGGAATATCACATACCACTGTTGAGCTTCCCCTTTCTCTGTTAGGCATCTCCCAAGCCAACGTTTGCCTCCGATAATGCATTTGATTGCGGCAATTGTTGTCATGTGCCAGCACCAGTGTTGCAAAATCCAAAGGTAGTAGGGAGGACATTACCGAGTGACACGACAGGAATGGACTCAAACTGGGAAATGGCGTTGTGGGGAGTGGTTCCTATACCAGTGGAAGCTGTGTGGAAGAGACCATTGACTACCCTAGCAATGACTACACTTTTTTAGATTATATAATATAATATTATATAATAATGTGTTTATTATAGAGACATTTTGACAGAAATTTCTGTAGGTTAATTTTAGTGTGCCATTTCAATGCTCTGCTAAAGTTATAAGTGCCATGCAGTGTTGTAGATGGTGTGTGTAAGGATTGGTGTTCTTTCTTTAAAGCTTTTGCAGCAGATCAAGATGAACAGAAGAAAGGCAAACCAGCTGCCACCGTTTCTCCCCCTGGGAAATTTGGAGTGTCCCCTACCCCATCAGTCCAACCCAACACAACAACCACCGCTCCTAACACCACCACAACCACACACGCTCCTAACACCACCACCACTACACACGCTCCTAACACCACCACCACTACACACGCTCCTAACACCACCACCACTACACACGCTCCTAACACCACCACCACCACACATGCTCCTAACACCACCACCACCACACATGCTCCTAACACCACCACCACCACACATGCTCCTAACACCACCACCACCACACATGCTCCTAACACCACCACCACCACACATGCTCCTAACACCACCACTACCACACATGCTCCTAACACCACCACCACGGTCCATACTACGACGGCCAATCACACTGTGGGTCCCAACACGACCACTGCCACACCACCCCCTCCCCAGCCCACTCCCAAGGCCAATGTGACGACGGGCAACTACACCCTGAAGGATAAGGACGGGAAGTCGTGTGTGCTCATCCAGATGGGGCTGCAGATCAGGGTGCAGTTCGCCACCAAAAACAACAAGGTCAGCAGCCTGAATGTTCATGCATTACATGTGGAGATCAGTGTCTGTGGCCTGAGGCTATGGTACCGAGTAGCTTACCATTTTGCAATCCCAAATCATTTTTGTGCCTAAGCTGCCTTGCCCTTAGGAAAGGACAGTTCATTATAATCCTTTAGGAAAATATGTCCAGCAGTAAATATAATTTCAGTTCCATTTAAAGATAAACCTTATATAGATGTTTCCTTTGGAACTGTTTAGGAAACCAAGTTTAAATGGGCATTACTTTACATAATAGCGTCTGCTAAACACCAGTAATGTAATCTAGAATGACTTGCATCAGTTTTTTACAATGTTATCCATTCATACAGCTGGATATTTACTGAGACAATTGTGGGTTAGGTACCTTGCCCAAGGGTACAGCAGCAGTGCCCCTGTGGGGAATTGAACCTGCAACCTGCTCTTAACCATTATGCTACACTGCTTCCCAACAATGGGCAGGCTGAAAAAACCCATAGGCAAATATCGGGCATGGCGACTTCATGATTTAATACCGGGCATGGCGACTTCATGATTTAATGGGCCCTTTTCTCCTCCCCTCCACTGTACAAACAGGAGCCTTTAATTAGTAAGGGACCACTCCGGATCTCACTCGGCACCATCTTTACTCAGTCTTGCTGCCTGTTGCTAGTGAAAGTGACCCGTCCCCAAGGACTGCCTTTTTTAGAGGCCATGTGCTAGCACTGCAGCTAGGCTCTGTTGAATGTGAGCAGGGAAATCCCCTAAACTCCAGATGGATATGAATTTTCTGGACTATTATTTTTTTTTTTAGTCTGAGGGAACCTTCATCGTACAGCCATTGAAGACCACTGTAACTGGGACCTGCGACGCTTCTAAGGCAAACTTCAATCTCACCTTCCCTGAGGGATTCGTTGCCCTCCAGTTTCAGAAGGTAAGACTTAAGATGCTGGGTAGTGAGGTTAGAAAAAAAGTGTGTGTATGTGTATATATGTATGCATATATAGATATATATGTAAAGATACAGTATGTGTAAAATATGGTACTTGGGGTAATGATTGTTCCCAGATCAAAAGCATTTGATGATTGTGTATGCCTAGGTGTAGCTTATTAAACTATTATTAACTATTATTAAACTATTATTTTCCTCATTTAGTGTATGTATGTAATATATATATATATATATATATATATATATATATATATTCACACACTCACACTCTTTTTTTTTTTTGACCACATCACTATTTGGACCAAAATTGATGTGATGTGACAATTTCACAAGGAATACGAAAAATTTTAATTGGGTTCTGTGTATATTAATCTAATATACAGATACAGAAAACGTGGAGACAGAAAGCAAACTCAGCCATAGTTTTTGATTTTAGCAAATTGCTCCTCAATTGTATGGAGAGAGGAATGGCAGTGTGAACAGTGCGAGGTGCTTCATACCTGTCAGTGTGTAACCCTAGCTTTTGCATGTTTTGAGTTGGGCATCTCCTAGGAATATAGAGAATATATTGTGGTGCTGTAAAAATAACTACAGTATCAAAAAAAGGGTATCTTTAAAAATGTACTAAGGAATTGAATAAATGAACACAATATTAAATGTCCCTATTTCTTATAAAGACTAGTTATCTGCTAGAGACCGAAGAGATGAAAAAGGAACCTGGATTTTAAAGAGGAAGTTGTAACACAAAAGTCCTATTTTTAAAGCCTATAAAAAATAACCCCTCAAAGAGACAGCTTAAAAGGGGCAGCAGGGCCCGTTTGAAGAAACCAGGTGTTCAGGAGCAGCTACAAGAGCATAGTCAACCTAAGACTTAATGTTCTCAAAATGTACTGTTCTAGCAGTGTTTTCTAATGCTCCACAACACTGTGAGGATTTCCTTTTGGTAAGCTGTCATGGTTGAGGTTGAGAGATTGAGAGAGTGAGAGCGTTATTCAATGAGTTTATTGTGCAACTGAACGTCACCCACATTAACATATTAAAGGGTAATTCCCCTGGAAAATCCATAACTTGACACAGCACATTAATAAAACGTTGAGTTTAATGTTTTTGTATGTTCTGTTGTGTTCAGAGTGGGACAAATGCGTAATGGTGCCTTGATACATGTGTCCATGTAGCCCACATACATATGTTTTGTTTTTTCTAATATTCTTATGAATCGGGGAAAGATTATGCAAGGTCTCTAAGTGGCTGCTCATCTTTTTCAGAATGCCACCCAGAAAGCAGTCTATGTCACCTCTGTTGCTGTGGAAGTGACCTACCCTTTTGACCAAGCAGGTATAGTTCAATGTTACACTGGGCCATAAACTGCCTGGTTAGAAAAGGACACACATTTACATAAGTCACTGCTGCTTCATTGCTTCTGATATTATTTTAGGGTCGTTGTACCTTTTTGTACCTAAACATGTAAGTGCAGCTTTTTGATGTTTAGCGTTTATTTGCATAGATGTTCTGTCTCTCTTGTTTATGCTATTTCAAATGGTTAGATATTAACAAGAGCACAGTTTACTTTGAGTCAGCATGACATTAACTTAACCTGTGCACACACCACAGGTTAGCATGGACGCATTATTTAAAGGGGCACTCACAGCACCTTATGCGATGCATTACAGAATGATTGTATTATTTAAGCTCATCAATATCTCCAATGCAGTGTTGACCAGTAGGCTTGATGTGCATGGTTTGCAGTGCATGTGATGTTATGACGAGAATGGCGTTCTCTTTGTAGTGGATCCCACAGCCAAGTACTCGGCCAAGAACGAGTCTCTGGAGCTCTTCCGCGCAGGCATTGGCCACTCCTACTCCTGCAGGAGCCAAGTGGTGAACATGGGACAAGTGATCACTCTGAGTGTGACCCAAAACAGGATGCAGGCTTTCAACATCACCAATGACAACTACGGCCTCCGTACGTGTCTGATAGATCACCATGGGTTGTAACATGTGCAGCGAAATTCAGATTCTGGAATGTTGAATCCTTTTTGAAGTGAATTTCACAAAAGGCACTTCATAAATCCTCACGAAAACATTGGTAAAAAAAAAAAGTTTAATGGAAGTAAAGCATTAAAAGCCCATCATGTCTCTCTCCTTGGGCCTTGTGTGTTTGACAATGTTGCCTCTCTCTCTCCCCCTGCAGCTGATCCCTGCCCCGCCGACAAGCCGGACTACCGCGTGGCCATCGCTGTGGGCATCGTCCTCCTCGTCCTCATCTGCATCGTCGTCCTGGCTTACCTTGTCGGCAGGAGGAGACGGACGGACGGATACCAGTCCCTCTGAGCAAGCAAGTCTGCAGGATTTTAGGGGGGGGGGGGGCCTTTGCCGCGCTGCACAAGCTACTCTCCTCGCCCTCCTTTCACGTCCCAACCCCAAGACATCCCACGCCACTCTCACACCCGCTGCATAAACCAAGGACGATTAATCCATTCGTCCCCTCCAACCTCTTGCAGTCAAGTAGGGGGGGCATTTTCGGTCCAGGGGGTCCTGTGGACCCTGCAGGTTTTACAGGTGTACCTTTGTATACACAGTATGCTTTTTTTATACATTAAAAGAGCTAGGTGAGCAGGGGGTGAAACTGGGGAAATTGCATGGCCCTCAAGGACCAAAAATGCCCACCCTCTCCGCCTCAAAACCCTGTGCTCCACCAATGTGTCAGCACTCTCAACCACAGCGGAGCTGACGTAAGAACCTGGCAGCCTTTGTCTACAGGGTGACCCCAACAATGTTACCCCCTTACTTCCAACCCAACCCCGAATCCTGCCCCACTTCAGAGCTACTAAGACGTCTTTGATCATCCACCACGTCTAACAATACAATAACAATTGCAATTAATCACACAATTGTTCTGTCCATCCCACAATAATTCTGTTTGCATGGGTCTTCTGCATGCTTCTGTTCAAGTTAAGTTGTCAGGGCAGCTTCCCCCTTGCCTATTTGCTGTTCTGCGTGTTATTACATGTCATGCTTTACCATTGTTAATGGCCGTAGTGTTGAGGGGGAAACAAGACAAATTCAACTGTGATAGCTGTTTCTCATGGTTCTTGGTTATTTCGTAGTTCTAATGCATTACAAACTGCTGAGTTACCCTTGGTGAAAGCCCATTCTGTGAGATGCCATTCCTGACATCTTAACTTGAATATCAGAATGGATGGAGACCCATCCAATGCATTTGTGTTTATACTGTATATATTCATATGATTAATCTGCCTCCCTCAACTAACCTGTTTTTTTTTTTGTCTGCTTGTCTGAGGGAGCCTTGTAAGACCATGAACGCTACACTGTTGCACTATAATTCTTACACTGCTCAGAGAATCTAAAGGGAAACGTCCATATTTTTAACCCTGGGAAGCCGAATTGGTAGAATTGTGAAGTGTACTTTCTCGTGTCTGTTCAGTCAGAACAAAGGATATGTTGGTGGGCCGATAAGCGGTGGCATTCCCTTGCCTAAATTTGATCAGCTTGCCTCCTTGTTCATTGAGGGGTGTCATGCCAGAAAGCGTACCTTGCCTGATGATAGCTGTAAAACCAGGAAGATGGTGAGTGCTGACACATGCATCTTTCAGTTCGATTAAGCCAACCATCTGAGAATGAAGGTTTTTTTTTTTTTTTTTTTGTTAATTCCCAGATTTGCGGGTGCTTTCACTCAGTTTACGTAATTGGTTTTACAGCTGTCATGGGGGACAGTGGTTTGTTGAAGGTGACACCTTTGTGAAAATTCAGGGGTTCGGTAATCTTGACACACAGACAGTGTGTAGGGAACTGACAAGATCTGAGCAATGAGAATGAATGTACAAAATGCTGATTAAAGGGAAATTCTGGATAAAACTTAGGATTTAAAGGATTGTGAAAGGGAAGCAGCAGAATCTGAATTAACTTCTGAATCTATACAAGGGATTTCTTTGCTATCCCCCCCCCAATCATTTGGTCATCAGATATTAAATGTATTTATATATGTGAAGTGGTCAGTATCTGGGGATTTAATCATTTCCTGTGTAGGGAAAAGGTTCTGATTTGGATTTTAAATTTGATTGTGCTTACAATGAAAAAAATAAACATTTTCTATGTTTGAGTAACTTTTTTCTCACTAGGTGCAATATAAAAAAAGTCAAATAAAAGATTGCCTTCACATAAAATACTGTTATTGATTTAAAAAAATTGCTTCTAGTCACATGAAGGGATGCTTTGTTTGCTAGGAGAAATATTTCAAGTTTTCTTGCCTTGATGTACTAGCAGTTGCACAATTAATTCATTAAAAACAAAGTTAATTTAGTCAATGTAAGTCAATGTCTATGCATCCATCCACTCATTCTCTGTTGCCATTTTGGAAAAGTCTTGTGCATGTTTAGATAACAAATGGCCTATGGGGGTGTGTTCTGGTTATGTGCACTTGGACAACCTGTTGCTACAGGTTTGCACAGCCCAGCATTTGAATATGCGGTTTTATCACATACAGGAAATGTAATCAATGCTGCAGGGCATTAAATCTTAAGGATTTTTTTTCAATTCTTCAGAAGCTGGAGCTAGGGAGCCATAAAACCTGAACTTTGCCACAGTGGTACATGTTTTCAATGTGACCAATCACAAATGGAATAAAGATTACTCACAGGGCATGCTCCACTGCAGTGGTTGTTGTGGGTTTGTGCTGTCATGCCTTAACAGGCAGGGTGAAATTGGTGAGGCTGGAATGTACACCTTGGCTTTTTCAGCAAACAGTTGATCCTTTGAGGACAGTGACATCACTGCACTGCCATGGAGACCATGGTTTGGTTCCCTCCCTGCTACATTGTGTGCAAGACATACATTGCCAACCCATCTCAACATATTTTATCAATCCAGATAATCCTCTGCCTGTTGCATCTAAAGCAGTCTACATAGAGACTCATATGGACTCTGGAGAGACTCATGCAAGGTTGGACTTGCTCCTCCAGGTTACCACCTGGTTTTTTGACAGTTTGGACACATACCATTTTCTAACCATTTACATGGCTTTTAAAGTATAGACTTTGAAGGCCAAAGTCATCATTGGTAGTTTACGAATTTAGATTTAGTACAAGGTGAAAGAATCAAACACGGAAACTTCAAGTGCTGTCTATCTGGATTGACAACCTGTTCCCAGAAATCCAGGCCATCCTGGGTGTTGGAATTTAAAAGGGCAGTTATCTATTCAACTCCTTCCTTTGAAAGGTACATTGATTGGGTGTTGAAACATGTATAGAGGTGTTTACTCCTGCATCCTCAAGTTATAATTTTAGCACAAGCTTTGGACTAGATGCAAAAAATGCACTCATATCCACCAGTTACACTCCCTCACCTAGGGGATAGTGAAACTGACAGTAATAGGGTTGAAGTAATTTGAAATGCTACATTTAAAGTGACTGAGCACAGGTAAGTGAAGCTTCAAGTCTAACAGCATTAAGACAAGACTTGGTTTACACTCAACCTTCATTTTGAGCAAAAAAAAAAAAAAAAGGAAAATAGTATTACCACTTTTCTAGTAAATTTCACATCCTAGTGTCTTAACCCAGCAACACTAGAAATAGTGTTCAAGGAAGAGGCACCAATGTTTCATTAGTGCATGTTTTATTAGACCCATTCAGTAAAGGAATCTACGTCGTCTTCTGTAGATGACGGCAGCAATGCAGGCCAGGCCTAGAAGTGTCACAACGCACACCACACCTACAACTTTAGGGGAGAAGAGGACATGTATGAGAAGGGAGTGGTCCTTGCATTAAAAGATGAGACCAACATGGCATCAGGCAAGCCCTTTAGTTACCTGTCCGGCGGGAATGGTTTGGCTCGTGGACCACTTTTTTGGCCTCCGCCTCTGCTACGAGGCTCTCCCTCGGCTGAATGAAGACCACAACTGAAGCGTCACCCTCCAGTTCCAGAGCTGCATCACAGGGTCACATGATGGGGTTGAGTCACAAGACACCAGAACCACAGCAAAACCAGGTCAAGGAGCCTATTGCCTTACCCTCTTTCTCCGAGTTTAGGTCGCTGGACTTTCTGCCAATCCGGCGCCTTGACTGGGAATCGGGAGCATCACAGTTGGAGTCACAACAGTCACACACCTCGTCGTCCCCATCCACAGACCTCCATCTCGATAATGAACAGCAATATTGGGTTGCATGTGTTTCACAGCTTTAACAGATCAAGTTGTTTTACAGTGCATGGAAGGTGATTCCACCACTACCAGTGTGTAGTACCCATCTAGAAGATGCTCATTTTGAATCAGCTGGAGAGGGGAGGGATCTCAAACTGAGAACTACTTTGGCAATCTGTCAAGCTGGCTGGGGGGGGGGGGGGGGCATGCAACAAGTGCCATGCAAATCTTAATGACCCCAGTAGGTCAGAATCTTAGTTTAATGCCTCATCTGAAAGACTGTCTGCCATCACCCCATTACATGCATTCCTCTTCTACTTGGTTGAGATGAAAGATTGCCCCCTGCTGGCTACACACCAGCCCTTCCAGTGGCAACCTAGTTTTCCCTCAGCTCTCCCATCTGTGCATGGTCTCACCTAGCTTCATCAGGCAGGAGATCAGCTTTTGCATGCCTGCTGGCAGACTAAATTCCTGAATCCAACCTCCCACTTTCCCATTAAACTAACCTGCTACCTTCAGTGTAACATGTCTTGTGGACAGAGTCCGTATCCTTGGAAGCAGCAGTTAGTCTCAGGTGACAGTTAATGTAGATCTACAAAAAAGGATTTATTTTCATTTTAAAATTTGTTTCACAAATTCACCACTTCTAAACATTGATGTTCAAATAGCCTCTAGCTCACAAAAAGTCCAAAATGGTCAGAGGGAGATACATACTGAGCTCTTAACCTCTTGGTGGAACCTGAAGGCTTCCAGCTGCAAGAGCAGCTTGTGGTCCTGGGTTCTTGGGATGAAGTGTGATTTGGAGCTTGTTAGCCTAGCATCAATCAGACACCTGAGAAGAGGAGAAACCTCATGAGCAGATTCCAGGGTGCAAGTTTAATTACCTGTTAAGCTACAACCTGGAGACTGCTTCCAGGGTGGCAAGAACACTCACCCATAATTCTCAACAAAGGCATATCTAAGCACTGCGGTAGCATCAGGCTCCAAGGTGGCCACACAGCTGTCCACAAAGAGACGCAGGGGGATGTTGCTGGGCAGGGCGACAGAGGCTTCAATGTGAATGATATCTCCCAGGAAGTAGACATTGGAGGGCCTCTCAGAATTCCAGTGATCTGCAATGAATTTCATAGACTGTCTAGGCAGGTGGCCATACAAAGCAGTGGGGTTAATAGTCAACTTTACCTACCAGTCATGAGCTTCAGGGAGAAATCCAGGAACCCCTTGGATGGCACGGTGGCACTGAGGGGGATCTGGGTTGGCTTCAGGGAGTCACTGCTCCCATTGTGATTCCTCAGAAACAGGCAGGAATGCATTTCAAAACCCCTATCCATTACATTTAAACTAATTTTAACAAGACCACAATAGTAACAGCCATGCTACACCTACCTCAGGTAGTGACATTGAATGCCAATTTCAACTGCATTAGCTCTCACAATAGCGGTACCATCAATGGCGGATGGTGTGTACTCAAGGGTGTAACTGAAGACAAGATAATCATCATGAACCTGATACACAGAAAAGCAGGGTCACACTTGAGGTCCAGTGCGCAGTGTTGCCAAGCTTTGCGGCTGTTACGGGCATACCTGCAGCGTTCTCCGACATTCATGCAGAGCAGTCTCTAGAAACAAGAATGATGAATCGTCTTGTTGGTCAAAGGGACATCCTCCCAGGCTGATATCTGACGGGCGGATGAATTGGCCCAGCCCCAGCAAGTCCCGCTCTACCGTTACCCGGACGGAGCCCTCCATGCACTGCGCTTTCACAGCTCGTAGCACCGACGCAATCTGCTGCGGGGGGACAGAATGGTGCTTAATTGACACTTCCGCTGGTTGTTGCCCAGGCACGGATCTCAGAACATGCGCGAGTAGCAAAAGCTTTGTTAAAAAAGAAGCGTTGCTCCAAGTGGAAGTCATTTTCCCCGTCTTCCACCCCTTTTTCGGGAAGACAGTTGCAAAGTAAACATGCGCTGTGTCATACGAACTGGTTTATATCAGCTTTACGCATTAAGGTGATTGATTTCAGGTTTTCGTGTTGATTGTAGAACATTTTCACGTATGCATGTGTTCCGTTTTAATCTAGAACTGGTGCTTCTGTCTGCATTCGTGGTATTTTAGAATTCACACTGTGTACAACCTGTTATCACAAGTCAGACATTACCAGTCTCATACTGACTGCCTTAACAACGAAGCTATAGTACATGATATTACAGATATCTTAATATCATGTATGTGGCTACGCTCTCACTCCAGTGCTACGTAACAAATTGATTGTTCATCCCCCCATAGAGTGTCGTGCTACCATTTTTGTGCTGTTTTATTTGTCGTCTAGGCCTGTGTCGCAGATGCTTTTGAATTAGACTGTTGTCTTATATCCACCCTCAGATTAAAATAAACACATAATAAGGTTCGTCTCACTGCATTCCTCGTTGTAATATATATACGTTGGTGCGATTAAACTCTACCTGTATTGTTTAATTTTGAGACCGATTTTAAGTGAATCATTTTAAGATAATCATAATTTCTATTTTTTTTTAATCGCCATTAAGAATGTGTTTTTTATTTGATCAGAACTTACGAGTTTCTGCTATCAGTAAAATCTATATTTTGCATACTGTATTGTCCATTTTAGATGGAAATAAAAGGGTAGGTAAAGTGCACCCGTTCACTAACCTTCTGCGTTTACAGCATTTGCTCCCCTGTCCACTTCCAGTGTTTTAAGGCTAGGTGTGTGAGTCATATTTACAAAAACGTAGGCGCTTATCAAGA
Organism: Megalops cyprinoides; assembly: GCF_013368585.1. Taxonomy (NCBI): domain Eukaryota; kingdom Metazoa; phylum Chordata; class Actinopteri; order Elopiformes; family Megalopidae; genus Megalops; species Megalops cyprinoides. The sequence continues at coordinate 5,487,713 of NC_050598.1, forward strand.
GGCTTGATAGAAATATACAAAGAGGTTTATCAGGTGCTCTGTAAGTAATCCCATGTAAAAACTTCTAAAGAAAAAGCACCAGGATTTTGAACAAATGACATGTACTATTTTGCAGTTGCACTGATACATCTCATTGGCAGATGATGATTGGCAGACTATTAAATCTGTGAGACGGTCGTTACCGGTTTGTCGTCACTAATGCTCTCCATGTATTGATCGCCACATAATCCCATGTCCCAGAAAAGAGAACACAGACAATTTGTGGAGGCAGCATTCCTTAGCAAACTGTATCTGAGACTGCGGTAAGGAGACATGTATTCTACATGTAATCTACTACCACACGAATGTCTCTTTTATTTACGTGGGACGAATATTGCCTGTGCTTTGGACGATGTTAACAGCGTATTGATACTGGCATATTTTAAAAAATAACTAGGCCTAGGCCTAGGAGAGATTTCATTAATGGAAGCAGTGTGGTCTATCATGCCAATTCCAACATTGCCATTTCCTGTTGTAAACTGTCGGGACGGGAGCACATCTGCAACAGGGGGAAGGGGCGTAGAGGGTCAAGCTCTTCTCGTTTAAATGCTAGCCCGTGGAACTTAACGGTCGAGATAAAATTTGCGTTCAGGGACAAGAGAAACAGTAACAGTCCCCGAAAGATCAGTTGGAAAGTTCGCTCTGCAAAAAGAGAGTGGGGGTGGGTAGGAAACAAAACTTTGGGGGTAGTGTGTGTGTCCAGAGAGTCAAATTCCTATTATAAAGCTCAGGATTGGTTGAAAGAGGCACAGCTCACATACAGCCCAGACGCGGAAAACAACGGGGCGTCACTAATACGAGGTAAATGTTTCATATGAAAAGTACAGTTTTCAGATAAATTCGACATAAAAACGATCTGATTTGTGCGATTTTCGTGCTCCCTGATTTATAGGAAGTAATTATTACGAAAGATCTGCGTAGATATGTGTTGAAATACCAGGGAGGAGTTTGTCATCAACAATTTGTAAGGTCTTCCATGGCTGCATGGATGCGTTCCTGCGGATATTGATTTTTATTTTGATACTCATTTTTAATTGAGATGATCAAGTAGAGGACGTTTGCAAATAAAAAATCGAGACGTTTTTGTTCCATGTTTTTGAATGTTCTGAACTTAAAGCCTTTGAAAGGGATTAGGTGGTTATACGCTTCGTAATTATTCATGTCAATTTCGTGGCAATGTCAGACTTGAGATCATAAAGTCAGTTACGTTGCGAAGAAAAACAGTTTACAGCGCTCCCGCGTCAGTGAAGCTAAAAAATGTTTATTGATTTATTTGGCTGAGGCTCTGTATTTGTGTGTTTAAGCGCTTGCCCTTTAAACTCGAATCCCGACCCAAACTGTTGGCCTGTTGTTTCAGAGACATGGAAGCAGTTGCCTTAAACGACCAATCGCCCAACCCTGAAAACGCGGAGGGACCGCTTGTCGCCGTTAGTTTTCAGAAGAATCCTCAACATGTACGGAAGTATCTTGAGGCTGAACCCAAGGCCCTCGGAGTGAGTCTTAATATATGAGAAAGTATGAAAACACGTTGGTGTAGATGCTAGTTGGTTGAACACCAGCGAATCTCGTGAGTTTGACAGTGATCCCTCTCTCCCATTAGGTGACACAGATCACTCTCGGTGTATTTAAGATTAGCATGTCCTTGTCTACCCTTTCCAATGGCTTTGAAGATGTCACCCTCGATGTGATACACCTTGCTGGGTCATTACTGGTGAGTATCCATTGCTGCATATTGCCTTCGTTGTCATCTCTGTTTGGGCAGTGTTATGTGTAAGTCTGGAATGCAGAGTGCACCTTCCTCGGAAATCTCCTTCATCCAGAAATTTCACCATGCGGTAAAAATGTGGTAGCTAACTAATTAGCATCAGCAGAAAAAGGTCTTCAGACCCCACTTAAAATCTGTTCTTCAGGGTTTTTTGAGAGGGGTGTGTCAGCTCTCAGTGGTCTTCCACATCTGGATTGATACAAGGATTATGCTAGCCTTGCTATTGTGACACTCATTAAAACCTTGTAGAATCAGTATCACGTGTGTTGATACAAAAGTTAGTCTTTAATGAAGCTAAACGCAACCTATGAATGGAAAATTTAATATACAATTCACATAGTTTCTTCCTTTTTGTTAGTTGGTTTTAACTCCTCATAATACTGAATATTTTTAATACCTTATAATAATTTTAGCCATGATAATATGTCATTCATGAAACCAAGCTGAATGATGAGATGGACACGCACAAGAAAAAGATTTTTTCAAACTATTTTCTCAGTGTTTCCCACACATTTATCAGTCTGTGCTATCAGCAAACTGTAAAAGGAAAAGTTTACATTACATTCATACATATATCAGTTTATATCAGCAGAAGTATTAACTCTCTGTCATTCATTGCAGGTCATCATTGCTGGGAGTGTGGCAGTAGCAGCCCAGAATCTACACCTGCCTACTGTAAGACATTCTTTTTCCACTGAGAGGTGGGAATGGGGATGTGTTTGGGGGCATTAGGGTTAGGTTTAGGGATGAATTTAGGGAGTGGAGTTAGGTTTTTTTGCAGGGGGTGGGAAGTGGTGGGGCTTTATGGGGTAGGTTTGGTGATGCATTTCAGAAAAATTCACCTGCACCGAGCTCACCATTAGAGGCCGAAGGGGGATGGTTCACCTCAAACTCCAGAAATCCCCAAAATACCATTTTGATGGTTTTTCTCTGTCCTTTTAAGTGAGTTGACAAACAACAGCTAACATCAAATAATGTCAAAATTAAGACCAGTGGCTGGAAACCTAACAGTTTGTTTAGCTAAATATACCATACAGAACCTAATTTACTTCCAAGGAACATACATGTAGAAACATACTTGATGCACAGTAGAATAACAAGCATTAACTTTGCCATGTGCTGTTACTTGGCCACAGGCAGGTAATTCATTAAAAAATCACTAAAAACAGTGGTAGTGAAAGTGTAGCCTAATTTATTACCTTCTTCACCAGCTGTGTGTCTGTTTGAATCCCAGATAAGTGTTAGATGTAGTGTACTTACCCCAACCCCCGCCATCAACATGTGGAAACAATGAACACCTCCCACCAGCACACATAATACGCAGAGTGGAACATCTGCAGTCGACTAAGAGTGAAATGACTGTATGGGTTGTACTGTGTTGGGTGAAACAGTGCACTGCATAACTGTGTCCCCCAAATAAATAAACGGATATTAATGCTGTGTTGATGCTTCTGTGCTTCCCACAGCTGAGGGCCTGCCTTGGCATGCAGGTGCTGGCGTGCGCCGTGTCTGTGGTCAGCATCTTTATTAGCTTCTTTCAGGTGGGGTATAACTACGGCAGCATAGGCTGTTGGTTGATGAAAACGAATGGTACAGAACAGCATAACGTCTGCCACACACTTTCGGTGAGTCCAGACAAACTGTTTTAATGCACCGGGCATATTAGTTTGACCTTTTTTTTTTCTGCTGTGTTGTTTGGTGTGTAAGTCCTTTGGGGAAGGAGACTGTGTCATCATGGGAAATAGTTCAGTCCCCAGTGACAGGGGCCAAGGCTATGAGGCCTTCTTTGAAGCCTTCTTATCTGAAGATATGTGCTGTAGAGTGGCAAACCCTGCTGGTCTTAATCAGCTGTGAGACTGAGTAAGCAGTGTGTGTTGAAATACGGTGATCGCACTTCTTTCTTTCTTTTATTACCTGCATTATCAGATGTCAGATGTAGATTTAGCAGTAGCATGGGTCATGAACTACAATAACAAATATGCTGTTATAAATAGAAAGCAAAATTATTTTTAAATGAAATTCATGAGTAGAATATAGCATGTGTTAAAATTAAAATCCTCATTAGAGACTAATCACAATCAACAGGAAGGAATTTATGTGTTACTGGACAAACAATAGTTTGATAGTTGGTAGCTGATATTTAAAAGAGCAGGTTATCTCCAGTCCTTAAAAGTGGGTATAGCAGTGGTCATTTATACCAGCTGCTACACACACTTTTAATAACTCAATACACCTGCCCTTTTCTTGACTACCAGCTGCGGAGCCCCTATGATCTGATCTCATCTCATTCTCAGAGCCTTTGTTATACACTATTGTGTGGTACTGAATTGGATGTTTAGGTCTGTGTTTATGGTTCCCCTCTGTTTCTCACTGTATTGCATTTTTTCAGTCATGTGTTTCTTTTTCTTTAGATTCATTTAAGTATCCTGAAATGTCTCGTATTTGAATTTCTACACACGGCGGGATAGCGAATTAAGTGCTCTGACAACATGCCCTGATATGGTGGTCCTGCCTTGGCTCCGCCCCTCTCACTCCTCTCTTCCCTCTCCTCTTGAGCAGACAGCATTGGAGCTCTACCTCGCAGAGGGCTTGCTCATCCACACAGCCCTGGCCGCCATCTGCGCCACCCTGGCAGCCTACTGCTGCAAGGTCATCAACTGCTGCACCCCCATGTCCAAAATGGTGAGGAGGGAGGGAGAAAGGTAGCGAGAGAGGGAGAAAGACACTTTGAGTGACGGAGAAGAGTAATAGGCACAGCGTGGGGTCATATGTTGTGTTTCACTGACAGTGTGTTGAGTGCAAAGGAACACTCGAACTCGCACTTGAACTTGAACACTTGGAATTGAACTTGAACTTTTTACTATCAACTGAGACTTACAGTAGTAACAGAGAGATGCAGTCCAGTGAATTCCCTCCGTCAGAAAGCAACACCATCCATCTACATGGAAGTGAGTAAAAGATGCTCATCACTCTCTTCAGATCTGATGATCTGTTTTTTCCTTTTCTGTTTTAGACAGTGATCACCATAAATACTCCCCCAGCCCAACAGTAAAGGACACAGCAGGGAGTGGAAGACATTTCGCATGCGCTCAAGGAGTAACAACAGGAGAGCATTGTACTGAGGGGTAGAAGCCATTCAGAAAATCTTAACATTACAATGGCTGTATCGCTAAAATAACGGCAGTGTATTATGGTGCTTGTGTAATAAAACAATTAAAATATTAACAGCAACAAATATAGCATGAGTAAAAGTAAAACTATGTTTAAAAGCATAACTAAGACATTGGTAATTTAATAAAAATACAGTAATAACATTTTAGACATTAACAAAAAAGATGATTTTACATGTCCAGAGTAATGCCATCACAGTGTTGTGTTTGGTCATGAATGTTCCCGGTGTCTGATCTCCGCCATACCACAAATGCACAGAAAGCTATTTCGCGAATAACTGTATGTTTGAAAAAATGCTTTCTAATGTCAGTGTGAAGTTGCTTTCATCTAATTATATCTGGAATCTGGGAGAGAGATTGACACCTTTCACACTCTAAGTGCATTGGTACTTGAACTGGAAATGGGGAGCAAACTCTAAAAGGACAGGCACTTATGATTTTTTTTTTATAAACTAAAGCAAGCTAACCTGAAATTATTTTATGGTTTGGTAATCAGCTTCACAGCCATGTGAGCCTCATTACAACCCCCAGAATGCATTTCAGCACCTCTCTCTCTTTCTCTGGATCTTGCTGTGCATGCTGGGGACTTGAGGCAGGTCGCCATCCGTTTCTTCTCACATCTTAACATGATGTGAAAAACATAAACAGCTTCCTTATTCCAAAAGAATCCCCTAAACATGCTTTGAGGGCTCATGTTGAGATCAGTTACCCATTCAGCTTTAACTGATGGAGGAGAAGGGGAAAGGCATTACACTCAGTAAAAACTGAGGAATTAAAGGGAGAGCTTTCGAGCCCAGAGATGCATTTATGCATTTCATTTAAATACCTGCTAGATTGTATAAAGTAAGCAACAACTTAGTAATACATTTGTTTTTTGGTGAAGTGCTACTTTAATGCATCTCCATTAAAAGTAAAGGTAATTGTACTTTAATAACACTATCAATGCATGATTTAATGTGTTTCTATGATTATTGTGATTATGAAATATTTGAATTTATTATTCTCTCCACAGTATGTAATTGTAACCTCTTTTTTGCATTATTTGTACAAAATAAATCACATCCTCTTTCCAATACAATTGTTTGCATGGGTCATGTTTTGCTTAATCTAGTCAATGTTACAAAGGCAAATCGAACCTAGCTGTTCTATAGTTCATGTATTATGAAGCTGCTGTGTCAGTTGCTCTTTTAAGAGCCTCTAGTGATTGACAATAAGTAATGTAATGTATTATGATATATAATCATAACATAATCATGTACTCCTGTAATACGCCTCGCCACTCTCTGCAAATGTTTTGCTCGCTCGAATGTGTTACAGAGTTTAAAAGCAGGGCAGATAGATCTCTCTGTGCAGGCTGCACAGCTGCATGGCCTGGCAGTGGCTCAAGGTTGTGAGTTGTGAAATACGTAGATGATGATTGGCTCATAAGGTTATGGAGTCATTTGCAGAGTGAAGAGACATGCCTGTTTGTGGAGTAATTCTGATGGCGAAAACGAAACGGAGTAATACAAATCGTTTGCAATATTAATTTACCACTGGTTCACATAAGAATACTCCTCAACATTGTTCACAGACGTTGGAGAAATACCCATGGGGCTGTTTAGCCATAAAGTTAGACTTGGAATGTAAAACAAACAAATAGTAGATACAACAGCACATATCTAGCTAGCAAGCAAAATATCAAGTTAGACACTGAAAATGCTGATTCAGTATGGCTGTCATGGAAATGACTTGCCTTGCTTTTCATGAAGTCCCAAGTACTTTGATACAAAGGTTTTTTTAAAATCTCCTTGTAGAAAAGGTATGTTACTTGAATGACTTTAGACAGCCTACACTTACACAAAGTTGGCTATCTTGGCAGTCAAACTATCAGCATATAAAGTAGTTAAGAGTCTACCACCTCATACCGTGACATATGTAATAATATATGGCTGACATCATAGTTAGCATTACCAGAACTTTATTTCCACCCTTCGTCTCAACATATAAGAACTTTGTGGTGCCCTCCAGAGACCGCAGTAGGAGAACCTACACTATCTTTATCACACTCAATGCCAACTAAAGCTGTCACAATATGGGTAACACTAATGGTTTGTGGTTGAGCGTGAAACTGATAACAAGATAATCCTCGATGTCCTGCAAGTAATGCTTCAGGTCGTGTTGTCACCGCTGCTAAATCTGGCAGCTGCTACAAGTGTGCTTGCAGTGTGCTCCGACATCCACTCTTGAAACAATTATATGGAGCTGTACTGCTGGGTAGAAGCGCATTCTCCCACACTGATCTGGTGGCTGGATTAGCTGGACCAGAGCAAGCAAGTCCCGCTCGTCCGTTACGTGCCCGATACATAACATGCACTACGCTTTCACTGCCATCTGTTGGGGAGGGAACGAATGGTTCAAGACTCACAGGTTCGCTCGCTATTAGTCAGGTACCTGGACGTTAACCTTGTTTGATGGGAACGTGAAACTTCTGTGAAATTTGAATATTGCTTCCCTTCCACTCTTTTTTTCTCAGTGTGATGAAATGATATCATTATATCAACTGATAAAGTTATTTGATTTGATGTACGCAATGAGTCCGGGGATATTTTCAGGTTAGTTTTCTAAAACTGAAGCTGCTCACTGCTTGCAAGGAACTGTAGATTACGCTATGTAATATGTTATTACAGGTGATACATTCTCAAAATCATGCAGACCACACTCACATGCCGAGATTATTCCAGTTTTTTTTATGAATTCTGCTCATCATATTTGCCGATTTTTACATGGATGCGCAACGCAGTAAATCCACCACGTTAGGTCTGACGTAGTGCGTCAGCATGTTTTCCTTTTTTGCAACATTAATGCATGGTTTGTATCCTTGCAGTAAACAGAGCCACACTGATGGCAGCTTCCCCCATTAGGGTATAGCTGTGGGCACTTGCATATTTGACTTACTTTAAGTTTGTAGGAACAATTCCGTTGCAAAGTGGAACATTGTAAACTACTTACTACTTACTACTGTAAGACGGCCTGTCTTGTCCCAACTCTGCTGTTTCCTGGCGAAAACCACCGGGACCAAAGCGGCTGCAACGAGGAAGGGGCGGGGAAGTTCACGCGCTCCTGGTTAAAATAAGTTACTTGCCAGTAGGAAATACAAGCTTTAAAAACTGAAAGAAGACTCTAAAGACTCAAAAGTCACATACCCGGGAAATAGGATTAATGAGAACAGTTACACAATAATGCAGCGTGACCTTATGGGTGTGTAGTAAAGACTTTGTGCGTGCATGTGGTCCATCGGGTACAGTGTGTACCCATAGTTTTGTCAGCCCCGAGAGTTACATTCCTTATTGTTAGGCAGTGGACTGGCTGGAAGAATCTCATCGCAAATAAAGTCCATAAACTGAGGACAACGGAGCGTTCTCGTCTGGGGGTAACCATTTCACGCTTACTGTGACGAAAATTTTATTTGCGTACATGATTTTATGCTGCATGTTTGCTTTGTAAGGGGTAATGTGTTTATGTGTTATAGATATACGGTGAACGCCCTGGGAACGTTTCAGGTGTTTTTCCATCGAGAATACCCAAGTTATTTTGTTTACAAATACGCCTAACAAGTTAACAGTCGCAAGTTCAGCATGCATTTTAAAAATAACGTTAACATTTTAAGCGCTGTCCAAACGACTTGCTTCACTAACGTCGCAGAAGTTGCCCAGGATCGCTTTTGGTTGTGTCGTGATAACGCAGTCTCATTGGAATTGACTGCAGGTCTGTTCTTTCAGAAAGAAATGGAAGCAATCCCCTTATACGAGCAACCTCCCATCCTTCGTACTGGAAACGAGGGAAGTCCGCCAGCCCCCGACACTTTTCAACAGAATCCTCAACAGAAGTACCTGGAGGCCAAACCCAAGGCGCTCGGCGTGAGTCTTAAAATTCCAACCTGTACGGCACCGTTTTTAAATGCCAGTCCGTATGTTTACAGTTTTTTCCCAGACAGGTAGACTATTTAGAAAACAAACAGCTAATCGGAGAAAATTAAAGATGTTTTCGACTATTACTTACACAAGTGGTCCCTGAAGAAGATGAAGATGCAAAGGGTTATGTAACGATGTTATTTGGTTACATTTGTTTGATGGTAGTTCTTCTCCCATTAGGTGACCCAGATCACTCTCAGTGTATTTCTGATCAGCATGTCATTGGCGGGTCTCGCCACTGACATGGATGAGGTGAAACTCAGTATGACACGGATTTCAGAGCTCATTGGGTCACTGCTTGTGAGTATAAACTCTGTCTTCACCTGACCACATGCTCTACCTGATTTCCTGCGTTTATTGTTGCAGTATACTCCTCTGCATTGTTACATTTGTTGGCGTTTTTTGGAAGCAGTTTGGTCCAGTGCTTTTTGGCTGAGTCTTACCAATTAGCAGCAAAGAGTTAACACTCTCCTTTGGTCATGACAGGTCATCATCGCTGGGACTGTGGCACTAGCTGCTCAGAATCTGAACCTGCCCACTGTAAGACATTCTTTTCTCGTTGAGGGGTGGGGTAAGGTTTGGATTTAGGGGAGGGCTTTAGGGTGGGTGTACAGCAGGGAGATAATCATAACTGAGTTAATATAGCCCACAGTTTCCCATTAAACAGATGCAGTTTGGGACAAAACAGCAGTGGAGCGACAGTAAGACCAAGAAGTGGAATCGCAGCAAAAGGCCTGGTTGAGGCAGCAGTGTGAAACTGCTTGCTACCTTCCTTTTCATCCATGTGTCTGTTTGAATCCCAGATTAGTGTTAGATGTACTGTACCTACCCCAACCCCCCCATCAACATGTGGAGACAATGAACACTTCCTACCGGCACAGACAATGCACAGACCAGAACATCTGCAGCTGACTAAGAGTGAAATGACTGTATGGGTTGCACTGTGTGTTGGGTGAAACAGTGCACTGCATAACTGTGTCCCCAAAATGAATAAATGGATATTAATGCTGTGTTGATGCCTCTGTGCTTCCCACAGCTGAGGGCCTGCTTTGCCATGCAGGTGCTGGCGTGCACTGTGTCCTTGATCAACATTGCAAATACCTCCATGAAGCAGATAGGCAATTTTGTAGACTATGACTGCCGGTGGAACAGCACGGATGATGACTCAGAGCAATCAACTCTCTGCCAGAAGATCATGGTGAGCTCAAATGAATCTATGCATGTCCGTAACTAGCTATGAGGTCACCAAGGTCCAAACCTCGGTAATTTTTTTAGCGTAGAAAATAAAATTTGAAGCTAAATACAACTGGATAAAAAAATCAGTGGTTGAGAACTTCTCCTCTGAGACGAGTGCATGCTTAATTCAGTTTAGAATTGTTATTTAGTGTCCGCTGTGTGTGAGAGTTGAGAGAGAAGGTGCGAGAGCAGCCCCTTGCATCATCAGCACTTCCACTGACAGCAGCAATTGGAATTTATGCATGTTGGCAGCAGCATGGGGCTTGTGTATGAACTGACAGCATACCATTAAATAGCAACAGGTCTCTTTCTATGTATGTAATGTTTATATGTGTAATTTTGACAAACATTGACAAAAGCATTGACAAAACAGACCTCACTATTTTTCAAACCCTGGTTACGGGCATGAATCTATGTGTCATACTGGAAATGTACTGCTATTTAGCTAAATATATCAAATTTATCTTTTTTGGTATAATTTATTTCCTTTTTACAAGCCTTTCGATAAAGGTGATGGTCATCCACAGAAATCAGTGGTTGTTTAGTCCCCCGTGATTGGGGACTGACATTTTTAGGCATGGCTGTCTGAAATGTTGTTATTGGAAGCTCTTTCAGAGTCTCAGAGTTTGCTGATTGGAATCAGATGAGGCTATGTGAGCAATGTGTTGAAATATGGTGATCTTTATGCCCCTGCCTTTTTGTATGTTATCAAAACATTTCAGTTGCATGGGCCATTAACTACAAATCAAATACACCGTTATAAACAGAGAGTAAAATTCTTTTAAAATGAAAATATTTAAATAGGAATACCATGTTGAAAATGATGAATGATTCTGTATCTAAAGGGATGTCAGAATAAAAGCATTTACTGTAACTGTTCTATTTATTATAAAAGTTTATCTTTTATAGGAAAAGGGTGGAGATTGTGATGTTTGAGTTTTGGCAGGATGCTGTTTCAGACTTAATCTTAGCACCCAAACTTTGTTCCATAAGGCATTATCATTAACTAGTTCAAGGTATGTGGCTAACTAGCTAACTAGTACAGTCCATTTGGTGTAGCCAAGTCATGTTCTTCCATTCAGTATATATTAAGATAGCTTATAACCAATACATAGTGAAGATGACCAACATTTTCGCTAGCTAAAATGAACGCCTCCATCTGCTACAAGCTGTCAGAAGGCTACTGGGGCCAAATAAATACAAAGGCATTAGATGAGGTACGTATAGGGGAGAAATTACTGAACTGGGGGAAGAACTATTGATAAAATAATAGGCATAAGAGATAACAATAAAAGCAATAATAGGCCGAAGTTCTAATGTTGGCAGACAGTTCTTTCTGCCATCACAGTACATGCTGAATAATGCTGATTCTGCAAGTATCTTTAAAATCATTACAACTGGACTCTTCATATGGGGGCAGCATTATTTGTAGTAACCAAGGCCCACACTCTTCCCACCTCTCCTCCTGTGCCTTTCCTTTGCCTCCCCTCATGGACAGACGGTGTCTCTGCTTTACCATGGAGAAGGCTTCCTGATTCACGTGGCTGTTGTGGCCATCTGCGTCACCCTGGCTGCCTACTGCTGCAAGGGCATGAACTGCTGAAAGCCCATTCCCCCAGAACGGCGTGGAGAGAGAGAGAAAGAGACGGACAGACTGCATGTTCCTTTTACGGGATGAAGACACTGACTGGGTGCAGCATGGGATTATGTGGTGTGTTAGCTACTGGCTACGAATTAGCTACTGGTTTTAAGTGATGCCATATTTAAAAACAGTCTTAATGAGAGTTAAAAGATTGCAAGACTCACATATTCACTCCCTGCAGATTAAAAGCTTTAGTCCAAAATGTTGATATTCGGCTCCTGAGTGGTTCAGCTGGTTAAAGTGCTTGTTCCACGCAGGGTGATCGTTACAGTTCAGACTCTGACAGATTCTGTGTCATTTGAGAACAACAACCCAGAATCCATAGCGGAAGAATAGTTGGTTTTATTTGGCTGGGGTGGGGTAGTTTTCAATGCCGTGGGTCTGCTCATCTTGCCTCTATGGTGCCATCTAGCAGCTTGTGCGGTGCCTGTGAGTAGCTCGTGTATGACCTAGAAGTTACTGTAGCTAATCCAACACTGTCTGAATTCATAATGCTATCCACACAATATAATTAATTGTTCAATTTGCAGTTACTTAAAAAAAATACATTCTTGTTCCAATAAATTTGTTTGTGTAGTTTGTTGTTGTTGCAGACCACAGTCAAAATTATAAAGATAAAATCAACCTGCTCTTCAATATTTTATATACCATAATGTACATGAAAACATTTCATTTTGATAGTCAGAACTATTAGTATAATTGTAGGAATGGGTTACAATATTATTGCCCACCCCAGAAACAGACTTCAACTTTCTTCACAGCAGGACAATTACCCATGGGGTTTCTTAAATAAAACTAAACTTTTTTGCTGGACTGTGATTCAAATACATTGTACATACATGGTGACTGGTAGAAAATTCAACATTACTAACATGGAAATAACTCACTATACTAAGACCCATGTACTTACAGAGGAACAGAGGTAGAAATATACATTTTAAAAGCACATTATAACTTGGGTTGTTTTGATAACTGACATTGTCTTAAAATGTGGGTCAATGTAGGTCCTGGGTTCAGTGCTGTTAAGATAAATGGTTGTTACTAGTGTAGCTGCAGTGTGTGCTGATAGTATGGAGAATTGTCCTGCCAGCTAAAGGGGCATTCTCCCAGACTGATAGCTGTACTTCACTACTTGTAGCCCTGACGTCACCTTTTGGGGAAGAAAAGAATGGTTCTTCATTGACTGGGTCAATGATGGTCAGATCCCTTAACATGCCAACAGAGCACAATCTTGTGTTATTAAAAAAAATCTGCTACAAGTGAAACTCGTGTCTTGCTTTCCTCTACCCAGATGCTTATGCACTGTGAATATCAGGACTGCTGCTTCACAGATTTGACAGTAAAATTTCATCTTCCACAATATATTTGATGTAGTATGTCTGTGTATGTTCTTCTGGTCTGTTTGCAATCTAAACCCAATAGCATGTGCCTGAGCCAGCATAGCAGACAGAGGAATTCAGATAGTAGCATCCCTGAGTGGTAGCTGAGTGCACTGAAGGGACATGCTCACATAATGCCCCACAAACCATCTGGACCTTTTAATTTTGTGAAAACAGTCTTGATTGTGACAACTCTGGGTTATATTAATAATAACCAGGTTTAAACATGAGAGATTTTGTATACTGGACGATTGTGAACTACTACAAACAACAGCGGAATTCCCGTGTCTAAAATTGCGAGGAAGGAGGCAGAAAGGTAGCAAGAGAGAGAGGCACTTTGAGTGATGGAGAGGAGGACTTGGGCCAGTGTGAAATACTGCTGTAAATGAACACTTGAACTTGAACTTGAACACTTGAATTTGGACTTGAACACTTGAATTTGTTCCTATCAACTGAGACATACAGTAGTATCAGAGATATGCAGTCCAGTGGTAACCCTCCATCATTAAGCAACACCATCCATCTACATGGAAGCGAGACACTCAATCACACTTTTCTCTGGTGATTTGTTTGTTCTCTCTTCTAGACAGTGATCACCATAAATACTCCCCCAGCTCAGAAGTAAAGGACACAGCAAGGAGCGGGAGACATTTTGGGAGAACATAAGAGCATTGCCCTGAGGAGGACAGGCCATTCAGAGCATATTGTAAAGTATGTATCACTTTGCCTGTGTGTAAAATAATAGTACATTTGGGAACAGACAGGGTACGTATATATTGAAACAATGACATCAACAAATATCACAATGGTAAAAGTAAAAATTCCTGCTTAAATACAATATCTAATATATTTTTGAAATTGTGTGTTTGAAATTTTAATTAACAAAAATGTGACTCAGTTTCTCTCCTCAAGGATGGACTGTGGATGCATGGCAAGCCATTTTGTCCATGAATAACTGTATGAAGACATGCTTTCTAATGTCAGTGTGAAATTTGCTTTTTGCAAATTAGGTCTGCACTCTGGGAGAGGGATCAACACATTTGAGTTCTAATCAAATTTATACTTGAGTATGAAATAGGAATAAATGCCAAAAGTACAAGCACAAGATTTTTTGTTCATTTGTTTATAAACAAGTAAAATAAGCTTGTCCTGGACAGCCGCCTGATCATACTTTTTTATTCACATTGATGTAAGGACAAGTCGAAAAACAAGTACTCATTCACTTCTTAATCAGTGGAGAGGGGAAATTTAACATGAGATGTCAGAGTGAGTAAGAATTGAGAAATTAAGGGGGAAGGCCTCAGATGGTGCCATGTGCTTTAGACACCCACTAAAATATAAGGTAAGGAACAACTGAAAATGTGTGAATGTATTTGTTTATGGTGGAGTGTTGCTTTCATATATTAGCTACAGTAACTTGTACTTATGACACAATCAGTGCATCATTTCATGTGTTTTATTGGTTACTGTAAATTCATGTAATGGTGCTTTTGACATCATGTAATTAATTATATTGTTTTAATTATTATTTCTATTATTTATATAATAAATATGTTTGCATGGTTCGTTTTACTTAAACGTGTAAAATTAATAAGTGAAAGAAAATCAACTTGCTGTTCTGTATTCTATGCAATACCTATTGTATTCCTTAGTGTACAAGCTTGCTGCAAACATTTCGCACGTTCAAATCGTTCACAGGACGCAAAAGTAGGACAGAGAGACCCCTCCCCCTTTCCTCTTTCCACTTCAGGGGTTGGACAACAGCATGGCTTGGGGAGGATACACAGGCATGTTTTGTGAAGTATGAACGTAATGATTGGCTGCTTAGTTCGTAGAGTGACTTGTAGAATAAAAAAGAAAGATTCCAGTTTGTAGAGTAATATCGACAGTGAGAACTATTGCAGTTAGCTACAGATAAATAGATCACAGCGTTAATGTAACAGGCACGCTAGTTCACAAAGAAGCAGACTTCAAATTTGCCGCTCACGGAAGCTGAAGAAATAGCTACGCATTGAGTCGGTCGGCTGTAAAACGAAGCACTTTGCCTGCTTGCGATTAAAATAAAGATTTAAATAATACAGTTTTTATTAACTAAGGTATCGATACTGGTACGTAACAATGTCGAAAATGCGGAGTCAACGGTGGTGAAGTGGACATGATTTACCATGCCTTCCATTGAATCCCGAGCACTTCGATTCAAAGGTAAAATCCACTTTTGAAATATCTCTTTAGATGAAGTTTTCAGATAATTTATTTTGTTTTTCAAGAACATGTCTGGCAGTTAGTGTATATTGCTTTCGCCCTGGTAACGTTAGCTAACTACTTGCATTGACAGTATTTTCCAG
The DNA here is from genome assembly GCF_013368585.1 of Megalops cyprinoides. NCBI lineage: Eukaryota > Metazoa > Chordata > Actinopteri > Elopiformes > Megalopidae > Megalops > Megalops cyprinoides. The sequence continues at coordinate 5,503,242 of NC_050598.1, forward strand.
ATAACTACCCAATGTAGTAAATCTATCAACATAGTCTAGGTAATAACAATAACAAAAACCCTACGGTCTGATTCACCGAATTAAATTTGTGACAGTCGCGGTAACGTTTACTGTGTTGACCGCGGAGCGCCGGAAGATGCATGTTTTAAATAATTTTAACATTTCTTAGTTAAATAACGGCCGCACCAACTAGTTTGACTTGAGTTTGACCCTGCAACTAACCACCTGCTTTCACGCTCCAGTGATCTGTCGACCACTTCATGTAGCACGACCGACGTTACTACAAGTGGCGTTAATCAGCAGTGCGGTTAGTGTAGCGAGGGCGGGGCAGGAAGCCCAAACACACGAAGACAACAAACCCTCGAAATATAGGCCACCGTGACCTAATTCCTGTGCACACAGCGGCGAATGTGGAGCACAGCGTGTACTCGCCCCGAATTCAAGACGCGGCACGGCTCTTGGCTCCTCTTGCGCTGTCATAGATGTTGAAAGGGGGTTGATACCGTGCTGCAAAATAAATCTGAACTGTAGCTTGTTTTTTCTTGTTTTGTTATTATGATTCATATGGATCTCAGTGTCAGTAATAATATACATAACAATAGTTTCGGTTTGAACGTTGACACAAATGGTGAGAATAATAAAATAACTAAATAATAGATTGTCATTTGATTTACGGCCAAGACTGGGCGTATTAAAAAGCAAATGTCAACATGGCTTTGTGCGCTGTTTCGTCTCCTGTGTGTTTGCTTGTCTTTAGGAATCCGCAAGTGCATGATCACAGAGAGAGGACTTGTGTTGTTTTAATTAAAGCTACACACAGAGGAGGCCGTTTTCCCTGGGAGAGTGCACAGCACGCATGTACACGTGACCTTTTGCACGAGAAAGTTCGGTTCGTGACATTCATGCGCATTTCGGTTTGAGGGCGCATGAAAATTTTAATGGCAGCCATTCACGCGTGTGAGACATTCCCGGTTGAAAGTGTCCACCACAAGCAGAAAGGCCATATTGTCCTGTGATACATATTTTGTTACAGAACCCCCCCCCCCCCCCCCCCCTCTGGCGGTGTTCTCAGTCTAGTTCTGACCTACTTCGCTCTCTACCTCATACCTGCTGTGAGGAGCTATTTATATCAGTGACGAGGCTGTGGGAACAGACTGCACCTCAGACAGGCGAACACAAGCCAGGTTCACCTTCTTCACACGGAGGAAGTCTCCGGGGAATTCTTAGCGGTCATTTCAGTCCCTCGGCAGACACTAGACCGGTGGACTATTGTGCCGAATCATATTGTTTCTCCGCGAGTGTGACAGACGATATGTGAATGCCTCCCACCCTTTTCTGTACTCCGACGCGATCGCGTGTGCGTCATAGGAATTGCTTATAGAGTTGTTACATTTCTCTCTGACTTATTGGCACGACCAACTTTTTATCCGAGGATAGCACATTTTTCATTAAGGTCGATAAGATGAAATGTTGACCGCTTTGTTTTTTTTAATGCGCGAGATTCTGCCTGGGTACGTTTTCATTGCTGAATCTACTGTTTAACGGTAGGTAACCAGTGTGTACCCGTCTGCTTTCAGGAGAGATATTGAAGCCATGGGCAGACGCCAACCCTAACCACTAATCCACACTGATCAGAGTGCTGAAACTGGAGTAAAATTATTGCAGTATCAAGTGTCAGTATCATGTACCTCTAGAGTAAACTGGATCACAACAGGGAACATTTCCACTTTGGAACTTTTGGGTAACATTGCATGGACAGATCTGTGTGGCATGTAAAAAGTGCATGTCAGACTGTATTTGCACTTCATTTGCCATTTGTGTTTCTACCCTAATGTCGTTTGACTTGGATAACATAAACTGTGCTACAACTATAAAATAGGCATTTGTGTTAATTTTTTGTCAGGAATGACTTGCGAATGACGTAGACTTGCTTGCATGTTTGCAGCAGGTAGAATCACAGTCCAGCTATGGAGGAATGGAGAAGAGTCCGAGTGGAAGGAGAGGATAATCCGAAGCTCAAACCCTTGGCTGTAAAAGTCAAGCCGGGCGATGAGACCTCGCCGGTCAGGGAGAGGGCGGGCGGGACCACTGGGTTGATGCACGTTTCGTTAAAAAAGGAGAACCCAGCTGACCCGCCACCGAAGGTCCCTAGATTCCAGTACGTGGACTTCCCTTCCTTGCACCAGTGCATCCAGCAGCTGTCTGTACCCCCTGCAGACAGCTGGCTGACAGGCAGGTCCCAGGGGAGCAGACCTACAAACCAAGGCTCCTCCGCCTCTGGGGAACGAGTACCGAAGTTCAGGTACGTGGACTACCCCTCGCTGCACCACTGCATCCAGCAACTGTCGGTGCCACCCCTGGAGAAATGGAGTTTGGCTTTGCCCAAGCCGGGGAGGGACAGCAAGGCAGGACCTGGAGGACTCCTACTGCCACCTGCTGGTAAGGAGGACACCTGCTACGAGCATCGTGTGGCATCAGGAAATAAGCATGACCTGGGTGTCGCAGCGCTCCCTGGCCGCAAACCTGGTGCCAGCCTAGTCCCACACTCAGTGATTCCGGACACCTCTCCCTGTCAACACCAGCCCTCACTGGGCGCGAGCAGGCATCTTGAGGCCCAAACTCCCATCCACTCTGCCACGGGACAAACCCATTCAGGAAAGGCTGGCTCTGACTACCCACGAAAAAGACCCCCCGGTGCCAAATTGAGATCCTCTGGCACAGCCGCCAACAGGAAGACAGCCTCCTGGCTCTGTGCGCCTAAGATGGGTCTGCCTGTCCATGGGCCATGTTCAGAGCCCGCCCCAGGCCCAGACCAAATGCGGCCTAAGCTTTGTGGCACTGCTGATTCACAGCAGGGCATCCCGAAAACCCTACCCAGCACACCGCCAACCTGCGCATTCTGCCGAAAGAGGTTTTCAGACAACGAGCTATTGAAGACCCATCTCAAGAGCCATCAACAGGAGGTGTGTACATCTTTTTCTTCTACAGTTTTTACCTCTTGGTTTCTTGTATTCTAAGTTCAACTTTAAAAATGAAATGCGGTTCTTTGTTTTGAGTAGATGACAATTCAGGTGAACATTCTCAGACCACATCTGCCTTAAGGCACACAGCACACCTTATTAAAAATGTATTTGCTTTATTAAACTGAATACTGTTCCTGTACTGAAGCTATGCTTGTGATGTATTTCTGTTCATTAGTGCATCCAACCAGAACAGAACAGGCAGCATTTAGTAAGAAAATTAACAATTTCTGTTTTGGCCATTGGACTGCAGATATCAATACACTATTTTTAAAAAAAGATTTTTTTTTTTTTTTACATTTTTTTGTCTTCAGAACCCACACTGATGCCCAACTTTGGAAAACCTCCTCCCTGGTGACCCTGCGGAATACTTCAGGGCAGCTGCCGTTGCCTGGACTACAGCAGCCAATCACTGCACCTAGACTGGAAACCGCACCCTATCAGACATGGAAGGCTGCTGCCAAAATGAGGAAGTCCAGCCAATAAGGGCACACCCATAACCCAGACTAAGCTCCTGTCTTCACTTCGCCTGTTACCAGACTCAGGACATAGGCGTGTCACTGCTCTCTGTCTCTTGAGCTGACAGACTTTAAACAGAAAAAAAGACCTGCTCTGTAGTTAAGTTTTGAAATAGTGTGCTGTTACATGCTGAGGTACAACAGCGTTTTCCTTATCAATGGTTTCCAGTAGAGACGATGAGCACCTCGGGTACAGATGGGTGATGGGAACCTGCTTGTAGTTACAGTTGTTGCCTACTTTTAGTGCCTGAAATAATTTCCAGATCAGACCCTTGGCAGTGGAAGTCAGGAATAACAGGAATTTTCAATGGAAAAAACACACCCGGCTATCTGTCCGGTGCAAACAGGCTTTGTGTATTCAGAAGAGAGATAGCTAGATAGCTTATAGTCAAAGTCCTAGTATAAGCTCTTGGCATTTGTCTTGCTCATGCTCCCCCTTGTGGGCAGTTTGATGTGATGTGTTTGCTGTGTTGGCCTCCACTGTGTTAGTAACTTTGTAGGTGGCAGGCACTGTCTGCCTGGGTGATGTGATGCACGAGGTCAAATGGGAAGTTACTCAGATTTCAGTTGGCTTGTTCACTGTTGCCATCCGAAGGTCTAAGACCTGGTTGGATCTACTTATCTGTCCAGAACTCATCATAGTTTTTTTTTCAAAACCACTCTATAAATGAGTGCTGTCAGACAGATTATAGAGCAGGGAGGAGGATTGTTTGTGTCATAAATAAAACAGAATTCTCTGACTCCCTTCAACATTGCTAGATTTGTTATCAGTTGCTCTCAACAAAAACTGACCCCCAGCCAACCCTCTTAGTTTCAGAACTGGCAACAAAGTTGCTAATTTGGCAACACTGGGAAAGTAGATCTGCCACTGCCATATAATGGTAGGGAACACAGTGGGTGGAGTTAAGACTCAGCAAGTTCAAGGGAGACAAAGCACTTGTGACGACCAGCCTTACTGAGTTAAGTCCAGATCTGGGTCTCTATAAAAACTCTGACTTTGTTCATGCTGCAACCTGTGACATAAAGAATCAAAATTCTTTGGGATTTGGAAAAAGGATCTCTTTTTATTCTTTTTTAATTAAAGATTTTTTAACAATGGTACTTGTTACTCAGTCCTGATTGCCTTGATTTTCTGGATTAACTTTAAAAATAAACACATTCTTGTACTTAAAAAAAAAACAGTGTTTTGTTTTCTTATGCATTAAAAACCACTTTGACATAACTTTCATTTAAGCGTCAAATGTTTCACGGTTAAAATCAGTCGGCTGATGCGTTCAACTGCGTCTCTGAGTTGAACATCCTTAGACACAAGAGTAAGACTTGTGTCACAGTGACTTACTGAAATACAATTCCAAGGGTCTGACTACCCACCAGTTACTACCCATAATCCTTTTGTTAATGTGTGCTTTTTGATGGCTGATTTTGTTTCAATACCAGCAGTTGTTAAAATATCCATATACCTCTGGAGAAGTGTGCATTCACAAGGTGGTTGTGCTGACTGATGTTTTGCCAGAAATCCCAAATCATCATGTACTGCGTTGTGCCTGCACAACACCTGCACACCCGAGGCTCTTCATCAGGTTCCTCAAAGGTGGCGATCCGTCGTGATGTTCAGAAGTTCTCTTCAAAGGCGTCATTCTTCACAGTGACCAATGGGAGCGAGTGGGAAACCAGTGGTGACTCTGAGTGGCAGATTGGCTCAGTTCAGATCTGAAGTTCGTCTGCCCAATGGCTCTGTGGGACACATGCACACACACGGGGCAGCGAGAGGAATTAGTACTGTTTTGGTCCTTATCTGTCCTTTGACTTTGGGTGCCTCCAGTGAGCAGTATCCACACTACAGTGGCATTACTTTATTACAGTTTGCATTCAAACTGTACCATTACTATACAATACTAACACATACCTATAATTCAACCAACATCACTGGAAAACTTAACACTGTTCAACAGAGCTGTCCCTGGAGTGCTGCAGTGCCCAAATGACAACTCGATGTGATGTTCAATGTGAATTATACCGAATTTACCTGAGATGATGATGATGCTGTAATTTCTTCCAGGTCGCCATAGCAACCTTTCTTGTGACGAATCAGATTGCCCCACAGTACAGAATTGTGACAGCCAGGGCACTCCCCTTCCACTGGGAGTAGATGCGTGGGCTCAGATTTCAGGAAGTGCTTGGCCAGGCAGATCACATGACAGGTCATTTGACAAGAGGGATGGAAGCAGGACAATCTGTCAACAGACTACAACAGGAGAGAAAGAGAATCTCACTGAAGCACAAGGACAGACATACAACAAAATAAGGTGTTCAAACAGGAGTCATAAATGCAGAAAATGGAAAAAAGTAGGACAGATTATTTTCAGAAAAGATGCACTGAACTTTACAGCATGTTGGGCCACAGAATGGCCTCGATGTATAGGAAAAGCCATCTCCACGCTTATAGGACAAGCATCCATGCACTTTTAAGATCCCTAAATCTACACAGATTCAACACCAAGCCCATTCTGAGTTTTTAGGGGGGAAATGCCTTGGGGCTCACCTGAACGACCTCCCGGCAGAGCTTACAGGTCTCTGGCCTCTGCTCCTTCGGCAGCCCCTCCTCAGGGGGGTGCGGCGGCTGCTTCTTGGCCCTCACGCTGCCGAAGGCCAGGGGCACGTGCAGTGGGGGCTGGAGGCCCGGCTCGAAGTCCAGCCGGTACTCCTGCCTCAGCCAGCGGGCGGTGAGCGGCAGCCGGCTCCATGGCGCCACCCGCAGCATGTGCGACACCACGCGCCAGTGGAACTGCAGGCTGGATTCGCGCCGCGCCCGCCGCGCCACGTGAGACAGCCGGCGGGAGGAGTGGGGGTGCTGCCATGCCCACTCAAACTGCAGGAGGAGAGGTGGGAAGCAGGGCACAGGTTAGTGAGGCAAAGGCGGCAGGTATGAGCACCAGACAGAGACAGAATCACCTCCCTTCTGGAGAGGTGGAGAGCATGGGGGATGGACGGAGAGACAAAGGGAGAGTTTAGCAAGTGATGGGGCATTCTGGTGACACTGTTACTGTGTGGGTCGAGTAAATAAATTCAATAAATAAATTCAATCACACAGTTTGAAAGACTAACTGTCAATCTAGCTGAGTGCTGTACACGTCTAGAAAGGAACTGGCTCAAGGACTCAACAAATCAGTCCTGAAGCAAAATTCCATCGAGCTATGAAACAATTCATCTTTCAAAGGGGTTTCTCAAGTGTTGAGCACTGTCTCATAGGTGATGACACCAGTAGTCCCTTATCATTTCCGCTAGGTTTTTATAAGAAGGAGGTAGGGCTTCATGATATAGCGAATAGCTATTTTTAGCGCAATAACAGCTATCCCCGGTATGTGGCGTCAGGTTTCTTCCCGTATTGTTTTCATTTAACTTGATGCGGGAGCACACCTCCAGTTTTCCAAGGCCATGTGAAATGCTTCCGGGGCGAAAAACGCCACTCGTATCTATTCAACGTTGATATTACAGCAACAGCACTATGCTCCTTCCATGCTGTAGATAGAAACACATGGCTACAAAGATAAAGAGTGAAAACATATGCTATGTGTTTTTCAAAGCTAATAGGTAAATTAACCAACATATAGATACAAGTGATATTTTTCTGCCCGGGGGCAGTGGCGGCGGGTGAGCTGGAAACAGGGGAAGCCCGAACACTACCTTTAAATCTATCATTACTTTCAACCTGTTCCCCTTTATCCTCCTTGATTAACAATAAAACAAATAATTCACAGAATAATCGACACCAATCCCGTAATTAGAATAAATGATTATGCTCACGAAACACCGCAGATTGTCTGTAGTTTGTGTGCTTACGAAAGCTACAACGTGAGATTGTTTAATTAACAAGGATGGCATTTACCGATTTAAATTAGGTTAAATGCTCATGACACATCACAGCTTTTGTGAGGTCTGTGTTCTAAACGTTATTGTTCACTGCACTCAACCTAACCTAAAAGTTCATTCTCAGCAATTTAAATCGATTTAACTAAATTTAGCTCCGTTTTGTAGGCCTAATTTGAATTTTGTAACACTAAAAAGCTATAATGTGAAACATTTAAGAGAAAGCTTTGGGATTACTTGCCACTTAATTATTCAAATTGCCATCCTTGTTAATTAAACAATCTCATGCTGTAACTTTCGCAATAGCACACAAATTTCAGACAATCAGTGTTTGGAGAACATCATCGTTTATTCTAATTACGCGATTGGGATTGATTATGCTGTGAATTATTTGTTTCATTGTTGAACCGGTTGAAAATTATAAATTTAAAGGTAGTGTTCGGGCTTCCCGTTTCCAGCTCACCCGCCACCCACTACCCCGGAAGCATTTCACTGAACTTTGGAGGTATGCTCCTGTATCAGGTATGACTAAAGGGAAAAAATACGGGAAGAAACATAACGCCACATACCGGGGATAGCTGTTATTGCGCTAAAAATAGCTATTCGATATATCGCGACGGCTATATCCTCCAGCCCTAGAAGGAGGCAAATAATGGTCTATGAAAATCCAGGCGTGAACACTTATGGAGGTACTCAAAAGGCTATAACATTACCTCAAATTCTTTCACATTAACTTAAACATTATCTCAATGTATTTCCAAAAATACAATAAAACCCCAGAAAACTTGAAAAGTATCACATCATATGTTCAGAAAATGTACTGTAAGTGTTATGTTACAAATATAAGAGCAATGTTTAAAAAGTCTAGCGTCTGAAAAAAACAGTTTTTGTTTCCATTATTTATCCAACTTCAGCTAATGGCTTTGAGAAGTGTGTGAGTGAATGCAAATAAGACAACTCTCAGACAACTTACTCTTAAAGCTGCAATGTCTGATGGAAAGCCATGAATGATGAGAACCATTTCCCTAGATAGGACACAAGGACACAAAAATTTAGATACAAAAAAGACAAATAGCAAAAAGGTACATGATCGCAATTCAAAAGAACTCTTACAGCATAACAGTCCTCATTATCGAAGTTAAAACCTCAAGACACTCCAACATGAAAAGTCTACTTGCAGATATAAATTCCATACATTAACAGTATTATAACTGTCAACCTCATAAAGAAAATCGTAGCTAGAAAGGAAGAGCATGAAAGAGGATGATTGGTCACCATGGTCCTCGTCCGCTGGTCCTCTTGGCTCCGCCCCTGTGTCGCCCGGCGTTGTGTTGCCCTATCCGGCGCTCTGGGTTCACGGTGAAGCCAATGTAGATACGACCCTTGAATTTAGGATTAGTGCAGTACAGCATATACACACCGAAGAAATTCTCAACCTCGACCACCATCTCAAAGCACTGACACGGAGAAAAGACAAGACGCACCAATCAGATAACTGTTTATACAGTTTCACAGTAAGAGCATCACTTAATGAGAAGCAAACCGTGTCGCTTAACAAGCCATACGACTCGTGGGCTATGTTTCAAACTGTCTGCACAAGGAATCGCTAAATCACACATTTTATCATGATGGCCACACAGCAACTACAGAGGGCCCGTCAGACACCCCTAGTTTGCAAGCTCGCTCACAGCAATATCAAATATGCAGAGTACCAAGATAATGTTAGCTACATACCTTAATCAGGAGCTATCTCACTAGGTAGCTCAGTCTCTTTAAACAGCGACAAAATGTCAGAGTGCCATTCTGATTGTAGCAACAAATTCTCGGTTCATTCGGATCAGATCAGCATCTGAACAGGAATCTCTTAGCAACAGACATCACTAATCACTGTTCAACCTGATATAAATAAGCCATCTATTCTTATAAACAGAAAACATTTCATAGATACACAGAGCTCAGTGTAGAGCTAACGTTACAATAATCCAGTAAGTACAGCTGCTTTCGCTGTCGCCCGATAATACTTCTCTAAAATATTTCGTAAAATATGCTATATATACGTTTTTAAAAGTGTTATTACTTTAGTATGATAAATCTCAGAACCAAATATGTAAAAGTCAAAGATAATAAGAAGTCAATATATTAATTTTGACATTTTGATTTAGGCATTCATGAGAGACAGACTCATCCTACAAGGACCCCTAGAAAAGTTTATGGTGATTGGTCCTTTCTCACGCCAACAACACCCGCCCCATTTTTATATTTCAGGATTAGAATTGGTTACTGGTAAATAAGGGGCGGTACATATTTACAGGATTTGAGATACAATTGGTCAATTGATGAATGGATACGCCCTTAGCGCAAGAGCCGGTAGGGGACTACATCCGCAGCAATACATGCAGGTTCAATAACGTTGGGAGTTAAGTTTAGTGATAAGAGATATCCCAACCAGATTAAAACAAATACCAATTGGCAGTTGTGTACGTACTCTTTGGAACATCATGGCTATAACAGCAGACCACATTCGCAATAAGCTAACAACGGATATTGGAGCAATATATGTGGTATGTAGCTTGCTGCAACGTTACTGAACAGTACGATTGCTCACAGACCACGCTCTTTCTCATTTGCTAGTCACCAGTTTTCATCGGCATAGCTCGCAACATACCGTGCCTTCTACCACAATAACCGATTCAGGCTCACCCAACTATAACGTCACCCTAACCAGCAGGATAAATGGAAAAAATGAAAGAAAAACAGTGCTTTCGGTCTCATGAAATTAATGACAGTGGTTAATCAACAATGACGGTGACTGTATCTGGTAAGCTTGGGAGCTGACAGGCATGGCTAGTTAGTTGATATAAATTAGCTCCATATTAAGATGCTAAATTACCTCCTCATGTCAAGGCACCGGCATATGCATGGATCAGTTAACCAGATATGCTTTAAATCATGAACGCCACTGTACACGTAACATGAATTTGCAAATTAAAGGTAGCCGTCGAGACAGTTATTACAGCACTGGAATATGAACGATGACCTGTCCCTTTTCTGCTGCTTGCAGGAAGTTGAAGACACATCCCCCAATAGATGTGCTGCCAGCTTCAAGGTGCTTGTCGTGTCACCGCAGTTTGAGGGAAAACCGCTGCTGCAAAGACACAGGTAAAGTGGAGGAGTGGGCTCAAATGTTTTTTGAGTGGGCACACACACAGGGAGGGAACAATACAAAGACAGAGGAGAAAGGGGGTAGAGCCGGGCTGTCAGGTTTGGTGGTTTCACGCAAATTTGTCACTGCTTCCGAATTTATCGAGGCGCCTTAAAAGCAGGCTGGTATTTTCTCCCCTCTCCTCAGATCGCATCAGCTTGAGTTATAATCACAACAGAGATTCATTCTTGAACTGTCCTGGTCTTTATCATTGAGAGCTTTTGTCTGAGCCATGTAACATCATGGCTTTGCCTGACAGATGATATCACTTTGACTTGGGGTTTGGAAAGTAGGAGAGCAGCCCTGGCATGGAGGCCTAGTACATTGGGGAGAGAGAGTTTGCCGACAGTGCATAGAGATGCACTGTCAAACACATATCCTGGAGGGCCACATATATGCAGTGCCTTGTTCTTACTGGCCACATCCAAGAGTAGCTGTCAACTCAGAGCTGCTCAGAAAATATTAAGTGGCTTTTGTCTGGATCCTTACCTGCAGTAGATCAACTGCTCCTTGGTAGAGCTTTATTTAATTTGCAGGCATGGAATATGTCTTGAAAATGACCAAAATGTGGAAGCCTAATGAGACAAAATGATTATGCTGCAGCTATGTTATTTGCTTACACTTAATAAGGTTGTTTTTTTTTGCTGCCATACATTAATATTATTTATTTATGTTTAGGCAGCTGAAGTATTGGCACTGAAATTACAGATAACTGGTAGGGACCTAATCAATTTGCGAGTATGCAAATTTTGCAAAGATCATGACTGCTACAAACAATGCCGAACACTGAATCCGCCGCTAAAACACATGAGATGTGGATGTGAGAAACGGTAGAATTCCTGTTGGTCATATTATGACAGTTATAAGGCAGACTTAATCTTTGAAGCGTTTTTGTCCCTTTAATAATCCACTCCTTTTGATTTGTGCTCCCTGAAAAGAAAAAAAATGACACCTAAGTGACAGTCTTATGTGTCAGCGTCACAATATGATACCGAAAACAAAGATCAACGTAAGTACGCTGAGAAACATACCTTACTGATTTACTTGTGATTGTATTTGACTTCTGTAAAGGAATGACATTCAACCGCAGAACCGTCCGCTTTTTGGGTTTCAGACATGTCTCCTCATCGAGCGGGAAAAAAACATCCCAAAAAGAAAAACGCCTGACAGTTCCTATGAATTCACTAAGCGTAGCCAATTGCATTGTTCATTAGCGTCATGTCAAACCAAATTCTTCGCAGATCCATTGATGTTTACGTCAGATGGATGGGTTGATATCATATATAGATGAGTATCTTGCTGCCGTCATACAAGATCGAGGTTAGTGGAATTTCACGGCGCTTGGCCTAATTTGTTGCCTGTGAACAACCAACATTAATTACGCCTGAGACAGGATGACAGCTGATAGAGTAGGTGGTTGCTGTATGCTGACATTGAACAAATACGAGCTTTATTGTAGTTATACGTTATTTACAAGACTTATTACGCTGCGTTCAGCAGCCACAAAATCTCCATGTAATTTGCTGTTAAGCTGTGACGGATCCGCGTGAAACTTTGTGATTTATGCGCGCACTAAGTAGGTCCGTTGTGAATGACATTCTAATGGTGCACCACAGTAGTATGTTTGTTTCAATCTGCTTGTTTGAGGACATCAAGTGTTTCATGTGTGGTTATTAGTCCAATCAATGTATGGCATTGAACGGCTTGTGGGTCTTCAGCTCGCTTCTCCATGTTCATGGCCAATAGCGCCACACACGAAGAAGTGGTGCTTCGCATTTTAACGCGGCTGGCATTGCAGTTGGATTCTAAATGAAGAAAAATAGCACTCAAATGATTTTCCATACCTTTTTACCTCATTTTAAGTTTCTTACAGTAATTCAATAAACATGGTAATTATAAAATTAAAAAATTGCAACCACCCTCAGCTAGGCCTGCTTTGGCCACGTTGAAAAGACAGGAAGTATACCTGAAGATAATATGCATACTGCAATATCGCTGCAGTCCTCTGTTTGATGCAGGCCATTGTGTAAACCCCATCCCAAAAATCCAAACGTCTTGGTATGAATGGTTTAGTAACATTAATAGACAGTTGTATTGAAATACCACTTGCATGTTTTTCAAAAGACAAGTAAAAGTTCTGTAAAGTAAAGAGGAGCTGAAGTATAGTGTTTAGATGTGGATTGCTGTTTTCAGGGAGGAAAATGGATAAACTGAGGTATAGTAATGATGTAATTCAGAGGAAAAACAAACCCACCACATGGCTCTCACGACAGGGAGAGCAGGGGTATGAGTGGTATTTTAAATGCATTTTCAGATGTCATGTTAAATGTTCAAATCATCAGACTGTCTTGGCTTGCTGACTCATCTGTCTTAATATCTTAGGATGGTGAACACCTGCTTGGCTGAGGAGCTGAAGGAGATCCATGCATTTGAACAGAAGACCCTTACGCCAGAGCAATGGGAAAAGCACAAGGCCCAGTGATCCCTCATTCACGCAGAGGCACACATCCATTTCTTTTTTTTTTTTTCAAAAAATGCAAGTAATGGATCAAAGATGGAGAAAGGTAAAATAATGCTGTCACTCAAGCCTTCTGCTGATACCACAAACAATACTTTAAAAAGTGTTCAAAAGGATTCTGCAGTTAGCCTGTGGTCTGACTGACAAATCACGTTTTAAATTGTGTTGCCAATTTTCTTTTTTCTCCTGTTATCCCCGTAGAGGTCAACAACCTCATGGCTTTTCTCTGTAAAACAGACACTGACTACAATAAAATCAACAAAAGGAAACGGGTCTCGTCATTTTGGATTGTTTTGTTGTTATTAAATGAACATGACGAACAATACAAATAAAATGTATTATCACCTTAAGGGACTTTCTTGTTTCATTAATCTATCAGACACGAAATGGTATTTCCCTATGGCCACTGAGTTTTCACTTTTAGTTTTGACAATACTGTATGTCTTTTCTGACTGGCGGTGTTCAGAAAAGTTATACTCATGAAGAGTGTAAGGAAACGGAGAACAAGAAGAAAAGACGATGTCGCCAAGACAAGGGACTGCAGTGAAATCGAGGCAAGTTCTGAAACGAAGAGACAAAAACGCGTGAGAGACAGTGATGTCACAGCGACAGGACAAGATAAAGGGAAAGTGCACTCTACCGTGACCCTGATGGGTAAGTTGTTACCCCCAAATTTACAGGACATAATATATATACAGTCTTGTACACAATTTCGATTTATACACAAAAATTGGCTTTTAAATACTTAAGATTGGCTTTGTACATAAAAGAAATGAACGATTGCAGTAGTGCGATGTTAGCATTAAGTTTGATAGAACTCGTTATATTAAAAGGATAATAAGGATAATAAAAAGCAAGCATGCCATAACATGTTTATTCTTTAGGGGAAAATGAATTAATGGAGAGATTTTATAACTTGCTTACCGATTAACTCCACATTGTCTTCCAATGAGACCCTCGTGTGTAAACGTTAACGCGTAAACGCATAAAGTTAATAACGCCTGGAAGCAGTAAGAATCGGTAGCACTTTCAACATAGTTTTTGAAATGGGGATTAATTTATTTAGCAGAATGAAAGATGAAAAGCTCATTCTATTTTTGCAGATAAATCATAGTTTCATTTTCTCTTTTGTCAACCTGTATGAGACGACGGTCTCTTTGCGACAAGTATCAGTGCAACGATCAAAATCACCACTCGGGGGCGACAAAACAGTTTTCACTTGCCCTGGATCGATTCCTTCCATAGTTATACGTGCATGTGCACTTGACATTGGTTGGCTGTCCCAGAATTACTTCTTCTGATACTCCATGGTGCACGTTTGCATAGACCTCTCCGTGAATTTTCCGAGTTCTGTCCAACCACAGCTCCAAATGTTTAACCAACATTGCCATCAGGTACTGAATTTCACAGTACTTGAACGTTTCTAATGCAGAATCGCGATAGTCTCATCGGACTGAGTTATGTGCAAGAACAGAAATGCTGACAAACGACTTCTTCAGTGTTACACTGCTAAAACTGTAAGATTAATGCGAACAGGAGTCAAACGTTGATTTAATATTACTTCCGTGCAGTCCGTCAATTTCTGAACAGTGCTTACCAATAATGGGAAGGGTCATTGCGGCAGAGGTCACGATAGAGAAAATGTAATAAATAATGTTTTAACCCAATGTCAGATTTGTGTTGAACTGCAATGTTAGTGCGACGATTCCACTATAATTCCATTGGCCTTTTTCATGGTTTCGTTTTTGTTTGTTTAGTAGGCATTTGCTCTTGTGCCATCAAGCTAGAAAGATGACAGCGGAGTGCGTCCTTTGTACTCTATCAAATCATTCTTCCCTTCCATCGTTCAGTTTCTATTCCTGTACTTGCTTGGACGGGGATGCTGCCTTCAAACTTTAGACGCGGGCAGGAAAACATGTCTCCCAGCTCCGAGACACGGCTCACGCTCACGAACGCACCCGTTGCTTTAATTCGCAGTTGCGGGTAAAATCATACTGTCACTCAAAATCCTTACGCTGACACCGTAAACAACTCGTTAAGGAGTATTTAAAAGGATTCTACAGTGAGTCGGTGATCTGACTGACAAATCACATTTACAATTCTTAAAGTTTAGCTCTTTAATTCGCAGCTGCGCTTCGTAGCAGAACGTCAGCAATGGGTGCGTTCAAGCCCTTCATATGCTGGGGCGCTCCTCTGCGTAAAACTGTTCGTGGACTGTTGTGGACGAAGAAATTGTGTGACGAATCTAACGGTCCAGGAGCTGAAACTGTGTGAATTACGTTTCCAGGGTGACTGGGAGTCAGCAGCATCCACTGCCCTTTAGTCAGAGAGCTATAAAAAGACCGTCCACTGCTGTCCCTATATGTCTATCCGCAGTGGTGTGCTGAAGTGGCAAATGTTTTTGCGGCATTTGGTTGATGCCTCTGTACCAGGCATATGTCAGGTCAGCCTTGCTCAAGCAGCATTAATATACAGTTAACATACAACTATATACAAAGCAGTTTAGCATCTCCCTTTACCTCTCTCATTTCTCACTCCATTTTCTCTCTCTCTCTCTCTCTCTGTTTTTCTCTGTCTCTCAGATCTTTCTTCCCCTCTTTAGGAAGCAAAGTAATCCCCTCTTTATCCCTTCTCACAGCTCTCTTCTCCATCCCCTTTCCCCAGGTAATAGCCCCCTGCTGCCAACCCCCTGTGGACACAAGATTCACCCTTCTGATGTCAACAGCATGGTGACAACCTGTCTGGACAAAGTGAGTGAGCGCACTCCTATCATTCATTAGTCATCTGTGGTTGTCATGGTGGGGTTAAAGTCCTCATCATGCCAGCACTTTCCGATTAGGGTCACCAAGCTCTAGACAATCACGCAGGACCTACCTGTCCTTGAAATATTCTAGCAGAATACAGTAAGCCTTCAGGGTTACTGTGTTCTGCTAGGATATCTGTAGCACTTATCAGTGGGTATCTGTAGCAGGTGATTACAAGTTATAAGCAACTCATTGATCATCTAGGTGTCTCACAAAATGTGTTACACACAATGAACTTTTGAGGCTTTAAATCCATTTTCCAGTGCTGGTCCTGGGGAACTCTGTGTATGCGAGATAACTGTTGGGTTGTAGGACTGTAAGGCATCGAACCGCCGAATAACAAGCACATCACGTAAAGGAGCACAACGTGGGTTTCACAGAAAGTCCATCCGTGATGACGTAAGCGCTGCACTTTGACCCGAACGCTACCTCAATGTATCAACTAAGGAACACAAAGGTGCAAGGCAAACTGAAATTATTATGTCTGACCTGTGTCAATAAATGGATATTAAATGAAATCAGAGTAAGTTTAGAGCCTTTTGTACACCCTGTGTATGCTGGTTTTCACTGCAGCTGAGCTAGTTTATTAGGTTTGACTGAGCTGTTAAATAAATACTGATCTCAGTTTGACTTAAATATCTGCTTTCTCACACAGAAATGGGTTGTTGGAAATATGTTTGCTCTAATATGTGTATACATGTGTATAAAAGTTATTTCTAATCACCTTAATTTATTTTCAAAAGGGACAGATATTCACAAAAATATGTTGAACAAACAGATTTCCTTTTTTCATATTAGTACAAACACATCAGTAACAGCATAGTTTGTTAAAAAGAACTTCTAGAAAATCAGATATACAGATATCAATAAATATACGCATTTATGAAAATAAAGGGCAGTGTTCAGCTAACAGCTCGATCAAACCTGAATTAGTGAGAGCTCAGCCTGACTGAAACCCAGCATACACAGGAGGTCTACAGCCCAGGACCGGGAAACATTGTGTTAATGGATTTTATGTGGGTTGTGTGCATGTCTTTGTCTTTTCCCCACAGGCTGCGAAGGGGAAACTATAAACCTTTTAGACTTCAGTCTTTTAAAATGAATGATTTAATGATTGTTGTTGAGGTGGTATGGTACCCTGTTAGGGACAAAATGTATTAAATTATTTTTTTGCTCTTCCTCACAACTTGATATTGTGTTTAGCTTTGTTTCATCTTTCCACCAACCTTTGTTTGAATTATAGTGCTGTTGATTTGACCACAAAACTACATAAAAGCTTGCAGAAGTCAAACTGGTGTTAGCGAGCTATGTAGACTCTGTATACCTATGAATTGTCCATTAGCTTTCAGGATTTTTATAGCCATGAGTTAGTTTCTCTCCTGTATTATGCACTGAGATAGTGAAGCAACAGTTGTGATCAGAAGGTTAAAGTTAATGTATTGATTTTTTACAGCCATCTTCAGCTAATTTTACAGGGATTACTGAAGTGTTCTGCTTCAACAAGTGAGAGGTCATGCTCCTACCAGTGTTCCATTGATAAAGATCACAGAGGTCCTGTGTGAAAAGGATCAAACAAAATGACTTCTTGCTGTCACATTTTAAAATAATATAACACAGGAAATGAACCCTGCTTGTTTTCCCATACATCATGACTCACACCCCCTCTCCGCTGAAGAGAAGATGTTTGTGACAATGTCAGATCGGTCAAGTTAACTGAGCTGAAGTTTCCATCAATATCACAAATGCGTAAAACTATGGTGGTTCATTTTATTTCGCGTAGCAAGATTTGGTACCTGGGCAGCTAGCTAGCTTATTATGTGTGCTGGATAAGGTTATAATGCCTCAAAACTAGTGTTACTTTAAGGTCAAACAAAATACTGAAATTTCTCAGCTAACACCTGTCATAAATACTGTCCTAAAAAGATTTTAATCACAGACATCCTGTATGACATACTAATAAAAAATACCTTTTTTGCATATGTTTTTACTTTACTTTTTTTTTACATTTTTCAACATATTTGTTCAAATAACATGTTTTGAGTTCAAGTACCACCAGAAAATCCAATGTTTTGACATGGAAGATTACACCAAGCTGCTTTCGTGGGTTATGAGCTATTCATAAGTCTGGCCTTGGGCATTTCCACAGCAAACTGACCCAGACCCAAATAATGATGGTCAACTTCAGTTAACATGGCACAAGGCAATTCGAGTAAGAAGTAGAAATATTTATTCTTGGTAGCATACCATAGCTTTAATCAATGGTGCTCAAAAATCAGATTTCACTTACAGGAAGAGTTGTTGAGGAGAGGTACCCAAATACTCAGAACGATCAACACCTAAGCCAAAACAACTATGGCACACTAATTTGCTACAATTGTAACCAGACCGTCAACAGCAAGTCTGCTGGTTAGCTGCACGGAAACAATGAAAAAGATGTCATTTTGCTTGCGGTGACATGTAACCACCAAATGCTGCCTTCTCATCCCTCTGCTTCTCTGCAGAAATCCCTGGACTTCAGCTGCCCGGTCTGTAAGGAGGCTTGGCAGTGGGAACAGCTGCAGGAACTCATGCAGCTATCCCAGGACCATCTGGCTAAGCACCAAAAAAGAGTTGACCAAATTGTAGAGGCCTGTCCTGAGAATTATAAGAAGGTGAGTTGGCATGGCAGGGCATTTCACCTCAGGTGTGTTTACCTGTAGGCATAAAGACTTTCTCTGAGTAATTTTAAATGGCAGTTGGACAGTATTATATAGGTAAGCTGGTATGTATACTGATCTGCAATCATATGGAATGAACACTTAGTGAAGGAGTTTCTTTGATTGCGGTGGCTGAAGTCAAATATATTTCATCTCTGTGGAGCAAGTTGCAATACCCGTTGCAATCTCTGGAACTGGAGATCTGGCTGTAGCAATTTAGGTAAAGGTTGCTAATGCTAACCCAATGTAGAGCAGCTGTTTTCAGTACCAGCTGGCACTGACCCCAGTACTCAGCGCCCACCCCACCCTGTACCTGTGCCCTCTCCTTCACAGTGCCCCACCTGTTCTTCCATCTTGAAACGGCCTCTGGATAGCGCCGGCCAGCCCTGCCAGTTCTGCCGGTGCCCCCGGTGCCCCCAGTCGCACCTCTGCTGGTCCTGCCTTTCCCCCTGGTGCTTCCCCAGCGAGGCCGGCGCCGGCCACTGCGGCAACCGCTCCTGCGATGTGGTGGCCGTGTTGTTGAGCTGCGACACAGTCACCGACCCCATGAGCAGCGTCTTTGGGTGCCCAGTCTTTCGCGCCTGCCCCAAATGCCATGGCCTGATCATGCACACAACAGGGTGCAAGTATGTCTGGTGCCCTAACTGCGATCACAACTTCTGCTTCATCTGTCTGCAGAAAGCATCCAGATGTTGCCGCCATGAGGACATGTACTTTTCTTTATCCTGTAAGAAGCAGAGGGCAGCCAGGCAGAGGTTTGTGACTTAGCACAGAGGGGATTGGCTTAGCAGGCTATGTCCCCTACATGGGCATGTTTTATGAATTGTTCAGGCAGTTTGTTTAATTTCAGAAAATCCTTCATGTTTCTTCTTGGGAACAGAGGACACTGGGGCAGCAGTGTAGCATAGTGGTTAAGGAGCAGGACTCGTAACCAAAAGGTTGCCGGTTCTGATGCTGTACCCTTGGGTAAGGTACTTAACCCACAATTGCCTCAGTAAATATCCAGCTGTATAAATGGATAACATTGTATTAAAAAAAACTGCAATTGATGTAAGTTGCTCTGGATAAAAGCATCTGCTAAATGCCAATGCCAATAATGACACTGAATTCTGAAGCAAAAGTGTTGGGTCTTTCCAGTCTGTGAACTTAAATGCTAAGGCAATATAGGTTATCAGTGAGGAGGTGTGACAGCTAGGATGGAAACGTGGACAAGCCTACAAGGTCAACAATGGATATTAGAAATAAAAGATTGCTGCCTGTCAGTAAGACAGTGAGGAAAAGGAACAGTTTACTTTTTTCACTTTCACTTTTTTCAGGAATTGGGCATCAACATTTAATGACCAAAATCTTAAGTCCCAATGAAATCCTATGTGCGCATGCTATTAATACTGCAGTGGTTCTTAAAAATATTAAGCAGCCGATCTGGCAGTTCTGTTTCTATGCTCTTAGGCAATCCTTATGCGGCATAAGCCTACACCCACTCAGGAATATTTTGAGGGTGATGTCATATATGCATTGTTGTTAGCCATGAGATGGCAGTTCATATTGTTGTCCTGTGCTTCCTTTCACTGGAGCTTTTTGGAACGTTTCTACTCTGTTCTTCAATTGTCATCCTCTAGGAGCACATGGACTTATAGATCAGAAGGTACAGTGTACTAAAGTTGTAAATAAAGACAAAAATAAACGTCAGTCTTTGTGCCTGAAAAACATGTCAAAGTTCCTGTCCCCTTTGTTTCTTCAATTGTCATAATACATCTGAAAAACATGTATATATAACGTTCTGAAAAACTCCCAGCAGAATAGGTAGACAATTATGAAGGGAGAGTGATGGAGGAGATGGATTATGAATGAGATGATGGAGGCAGAGCGAGTCAGAGGAAGGCCAGCGACAGGAGCAACCACAGCTGAAGAGGAAGTAATGAAGACTGATGCTGTGGCGGCTTTGGGGTATCAGCAGGGGCTGGCCATGAACATTTAACACAGAGACAGCGAGAGAGAGCGGGGGGGAGGCAGTCTGCACAGGAAAGATGTGGGCGAGACTAACGCTCAGTCTGGGCCCAGGGATTACTTCCAGTATTCTCACTATTGGGATTGCCCCATCAGGTGGAAAAAAGAGCAACAGCATGAGAGAGAGAGAGAAAGCGAGAGAGAGAAGGGGCGGGGGGAGAGGAGATGCTCAATATTGTATCCATTCCGCTGTGTGCCCTTTCAAAAAAAACCCAGCTTCGATTGTAGATATTGGAAGCCAGCTGGGCTGGTGAAGTCTTAACCTCCTCCACAGAGTGGGCTTTAAGTGCAGCAACAGAAAGTGACCCTGCCCTAGGAAGCCCTTTTTCTAGTAATGCACTGAGGAGTCATGAGGGGCCCCTGAGGTCCAAGAGATGTAGCTGAGCTAGACTTGGCAGGTTCCAGTCAGGCTGGGTTGTAATAGCACATTGATGCCTGTAATAAAGTATATTTATAGACACAGTTAACCATACTGTAACTGGAAATGGAGGTTGTTCATAGCCTAAGACACAGAAGGATAAATTAACTAAAATTATGACAGCATCCCATAAAAAATGACATTTTATAATATATGGTTTTTTTCTTTGCTTTAGGAGCTTTCCAGAAGGTTTGTTAATTTTTAGTGTATTCATAGTGTATCCATTGGCACATCAATACTGCTTATAGCACTGTTTCTATTATGTTCAAAGCTGAAGCATTGTATTCATTAAGCTTTGGCATATTGCTCTTGTTGGAGGAAAGTTTTAATGGACAGAATTGTAATGAGAGTGTGATCATTGGTGTCATGTATTTCTCATTTCCATCTCTCTCCCCAGGGGAGATATAAATCCTCCACCCTCCACCCCCTACCACACACAAGATGCTGTTTCTCCAGGCCTTGGTGCGCGTTGTGTAAGATGTGGAAAAAATCGCATTTCGAGCAAGAGACTGCTCGTCAATTAGATTCCATTAACTCTATCTCCAGCTGCTGTCCTATTAAACCATACCCCTCTGTCTGCTTCAGTGACACACTCCCACTCGTTTAATGGTGACTCAGACACCGCATGCACACAGACACACACACACACACACAAACACGACTTGCCTTGTTTTGCAAATTTTGAAAGACATCAGTCTATTCCTAAAGCACCAAACAAACAAAAAAGTACAGTGGAAAATATGAAAAAATATTCTGTCAGTTTTTTTTTTACTTGTCGAAAGATTAACATATGATTCCCTCATAGAAACTGTGCATTACAGATCATTTTCATGTACAGATCCTTTCATGCAGTCTTTTCGATGCCTGCCGACACTGACAATTATTTTCATTTGTAGCCACAAGCTTGCAAGTTTCGCATCTATTATTACATTTATCAATCAAAGGAAAAGAATACAGAGCATGACTGAACAGTTAAGACAATAAACCCATTTGTACTGACAGAACAGTTTCTGCAGTCAAATACACAGTTTGGTATAAGTGAAAGCCTGGTTGAGAAAAGCATCTGATTCTCAACTGACACGTAATAAATCTGCAGTTAACATTTTTTTCTAACATTTTTTCTCAATATCAAAATAAGCCTACATGACCATTGATAAAAGAATTGTATGGGAAAGGTTTCTATTAACATTTAGCCATTTAGCAGACCCTCTTAACCACAGCAACTTACAATAGCATTTACACAGGCAACAGAAAGTAGGAGCCATTGCATACCATACAGCATTCTGTGGCTAAGTGCCACAGTAGGTAAAAGAAGGAGTTCGAGGACAAAGTCTTTTACTTAACGTATTAATGTCCAGAGTTCAGGGTTGGTCAAACCAAGATGCAGCCTGAACTTTTTCATTCTGCTGAAGATAGTAGTGTTGTCATGAAGTTATGCTGTGTCAGAAAATTGTGCCAAATTTACTGGAACCCTCCGTGTCATGTCATCACATTGTGTAAATCTAACTGCATTTGTTGCCATGTACTCGGCTTCCGTAGCCATGACAATGTTGATGTTATGACGTTTAATTTATATCATTTCTGTCTGATGTCCATTTGTCCATTATACCCGCAATATACATGCTGAAATGTACAGAAAATAAATCCAGTTAAAAAAAGTACATGGATAAAACCAACAGTATTCTGAGGACAAAAATATTGAAGAGACAAAATTATTTAAATCAACCTTTTTTATTATGAAACTTTTGGATGGGGGTACAGCAATGACTTTTTTAACATTAGGGCTTGGTGAGAGTCTATGTGGACTATGTGACATGTTGTCCCAACCTCATGGCAACATTCTGAGGACACCGTTAGCTGGGGTTAGCTACCGTTAGCTGGGCTACAACCAGATGCACAGCAGGGCAAGGTCCTGGTGGAATGTTGGCAGACACTGTGCTCGAGTTCGGGGCTGTGAGGCCCACGTCCTCGGTGTGATGCTCTGGGTGTTCACTCCTGTCCGTCTCCAGGCGGGGTGTCCGGCAGGGTGCACAGCCCCCCGGGGTCACACCCCAACAGGCCTCGCAGGTTGCAGACGAAGCGGTACACATAGCGCTTGCCAGCGGTCTTGTGGATGATGTTCTTGTCGTAGTAGTAGCGCAGGCCGCGGCTCAGCTTCTCGTAGTTCATGTTGGGCTTGTTCTTCCGCCTGCCCCACAGGCGGGCCACCTGGGAGGTGTGGTGGGGGGTGGGGGTGGAGCGGAGAGGAGGGGCGGGGCAGAGGTGGGGTGGGAAGGGCAACACACACAGCCCAGGGGTCACAGAAAGAAAGAAACAGCAAGAGACAGAGAGATAAAGAGGCACATTAAGGAGAAAAGGGCTTGTGTGTCTGCCAGTAAGGAGTGGCTGAGAGGGAAAACAGAGCAGAGCAACAAAAGGAACAGTGGAAAAAACAAATTCAGAAGAGGATGAGGGGCAGGGGAGAGGTACAGAGTAAACCGTCTGCTTGAAAATGAAGCCATTTACTGGGTTGTTGTGTACAGTACCAGATGAAACATATGGCAGTCTTATAGTGATTTAAATAATCTCCTTATAAACACTTTTAAAATGAATGGGTACACTCAGTGACAAGCAGAGGAACATGAGTAATAGCCCAGTTAGCCATTAATTAGCCATCAGGTAGCATCTTGCCCATTTATTTAACCAGGAAGGTCTTCAAAAAGGTCTTTTTTGAAGGACCTGACATAAAGGCGTTTGGTATGCCAAGCTGTTCCATATATAGAACGGTCTGACCTTATAGACCACCCAAGCTCAAACCCACCCATTTTCCCATCACACCCTTCTTACCTCGTTAGGGTCCGTCAATTTGAACTCCCAGCCATCCCCGGTCCAGGTGATGAATGACTGACAACTGCGATCAGAGAGAAGCTCCAGTAGAAACTGCCATAACTGTATGGGCCCACTTCCTGTGGCGTGAAATAGAGTGGGTGGGGCTTGACCATTTGGAAGCTAAATAATGCATGACCCTGAGGTTCTAAATCAGCTCATCAATCTAGCCTGTGTAACCTGTGTATGATGTTTATAGTGCATTTTGTAATTATATTGACACATTGAAAACAAAAACATTTGAGCTATTGCCAAAGACAGAAACAAGCTAGAATGACACAGAACAGTGTAAACACAGCAAATAGCATATAGTGCCTAATGTAAGCATGTTCATTCTTTTTTATCAAGAATGGCTGCTTACCAGTATAACCAGCAAGAAACACTGCTGAGACCACAGCTCTCCCACATCCACTGAGGTCCCCCTTCTCCCCTACAAACTCTTTGAAATTTCCACCTTGGTGTGGTAGGGAGTAGGCCTCGCTGGACATGGGCACATCCTTCTCTTCCTGCTCCGGGTCTTGGAGCTGACCAACCCAGGAAACTGATGTAGTTATCTCTGTAACACTGCAGCACGGTGGCCCCACCTCCAAGTCACAGTCTGAAAAAAGGATACAAGCTACATTTAATTGCAAAGAAAAAGCTTTTATCCAGAAGAACTTACATAGGACTGTCCATTTCTACCGCTGGTTATTTAAGGCAACCTAAGTAACCTGCCCAAGGGTACAGCAGCTATGCCCCAGTGGGAAAGTGAACCAGCAACTTCTGGGTTATGAGCCTTTTTCCTCACCACTACACCACACTGCTGTCCCACAGCTAACAGTAAATTACACAAAGAGAGCTGGACTTTTGTGGGAAAACATCAGAGTTCTCCAAATTTACAGCTCTTGATCTTTGCCAAAAAGTAGAAAGGTGATGATACCACTTTTGTAGTACTTCATATTTCATAAGGTTTTATGGATTTTCATCTCATTGCTAATTTTGCATCTTATTGCTAGCCTGCCCAGCAAAGATATATGTAATATAGGAAACCTTAACACGTTCTGATGACTGACTAACAGCATGCAGTACATTAAAAATGACTTTTATTATATGGAAAAAGTTTGCTGGTCTGAATGAAATAAAACAGAGAAACTTCCTTGCCTGTCCTGCTGAGCTGAGTGAGAGGTACGGTGGCTTCCTGTTTCCTTGCCAGCCCTTCCTGCTTTACCTGGAAGTAATCCTGGTTTCCTGGGGTAACAGGGTCAAGGGAAAGGACCTGCAGGGGTTCAGCCAGGTAACTGGAGAGCTGTGGGTAACTGTGCTCATCTGGGTACTGGGCATGCTCAGAAGAATAATCTAAGGAAAGTATGGAGGCTAATGTCACTGTGAGGGGAAGGACCCTAGCCCACAGAAAAAGCTGAGAATTGACCAGGCTAAAAGTAAGCCAATAAACCAGATTTTGCCAGGCAATTCCTGTCTATGAGAAGGATGTTAACTAAATCGAAGACATTAAATGAAACACAACTAAGAAAATGAAAGAACAGGAGCAATGCAAAGGTATCGTTCAAAAAAGTGTGTCCCTGATCAAAGACAATAATGGACTACATTTACAAAATGCCTTTCAGGGATCTGGTAGTGTATCCTCAGACAAAATAGGGAAGGCAAACGCTAAACTGGTCTAACAGTTCAGAGTAAAACCAAATAGCAGGCATATAACATGCTCTGGCTCTCACAGAGCAAGGTGAACATCCCCAGAACAGGTAAGTGAAAGTCATGGAGACACACAGGAGAACTGAGTTCTCACCTGTGACCAGCTCGGAATGGGGGTAGGGGACGGAAGTGCAAGGGAGCATGGTATAGCCGCAGTCCGTTCGACACTCTGAAAGGAATGCATGCAAACACGTACATACACACATACATATTTGTTATTTTTGTGAACACTGGGGAAATTCATTTCCTGTGAAACAATAGCTGTTATTTACCATCACATCATTAATCATCGTTAATCATCCTACGCGCCTGTGATGCAGGTGTTGTAACTAGGCTATTTCTATCATATTTACAGCCAGACCGAAGGAAATGAACAATCTTGTTCTTTCAGTGCTTCATAACACCCAAATAATATCTTCAGTCTTCAGGATATAATGTACTGTATATGTACTGTATTTAACAGGGTTACATACAATGTGCCATGTCAATGCAGGTTTCAGTATTTTAATGACAATAATAAATTGGGCATTATGCTAAAATGACTGAATTGCACATCAACCTGTTAGATGCACATTTAATTTTCCCAGCAGGTGAAGCTTATTAGCTTCATCCGAGTGGTTTCACAGATCGTGTTAACCTGTTAACCTCAAAAGAATTTCTTGTTCTTGACCATTCGCCTACATCAAATGCAACTTCACTATAAATATTTTTCCACTTTTCTTAGCTCAGTGTCTCTGAGTATTTGTTAAGGTCAAGGGCTGCAGTGACTGAAGCCACAGTGTTCTGGGTAAGAGGTCATACACTGCCACATCCTGCTACCTTAAACCTGTTGAAGCACAGAAACATATTCTACGTTTCTTTAATTAATGCTTGTATAAATGAAGAAAAATGTATCAATCACATTTAGCTATTTAGCCAACTGATTAGGTGCCCTGATTAGGTTTTTTCTGTATTGTTACACGTATCACAAAGCAATTAGGTGACACACTATTTCTATATTGTTGCCAACAAGCAGGTTTGATCGCTAGCAGTAATAATGTATCAAGTAAAATGTGTACAAGAAGTGGACTTTGAGCAATATTATAGCTTCCAATACACTGTATAGGTATTGCCATAGGTCAGGTAGCAACATCACTTTGGACAGTCTAACTTTCTTAATTTCTTCATATTGCATTTCCCAAATGTTGCTGAAAACGTATGCACAGATTTGTTTCTTTGTGGGCCTGCCCTGCTTCTACTATTTCATTGAATATATCATTAATTTGCAGATGTACTGAGCAGGGAATGTAAATGGTTCAGAAAGAATTTTTTGCTAGGAGCAGAGCCAAAAATCAGAATGACAATTTATAATATTCAAGGATGAAAAAAATATTTGAAAAAAATCACAAAAGTCACAATTGTTGCTATGAGCAACTCTACACATCCTGTTACTTGCAGCAGGTAGAACCTAACTGTGCCAATATAATTTTGGCACAACACACTGTACACACAGGTGAATAAAATCTGAATTCAGGGCTAATGGTCAGATCCACTTTGTTTATTTTATATTATAGCACAGGACCTCTGAGTGGGTGGTAGCTGCAAGAGAATCTGAAAAGGTGAGAGAAGAAGATCTGGGACAGGAAGGTGTATTTACTGTTGTTGACTGCGTGCAGTCGAATTAGGATGTGGGTGAGCAAAAGGGGGAACTTTCACCTACTGCAGATGCTGCAGCAATAGATGGAGGACGAGAGATGATTCTTTAGGAAACAAGCCATCAAATGATGAGCTGTCACCTTGTCAGAGCTCACTGAATCAAGAATATGAATATTTTAAAAATCCCTGTTCTTGGATAACCAAGTTAACTGACCTCAAACAGACATGATGAGATTGTTATGTTAAAAGCAGTATTGTTAACATTCTATTAATTTAGATATAATTGGTTAGGAACAGACTACAAGGAGCAGGCATGACTATTTAGTGAGAAAAAATTCTAATTCTGTGTTACAGCACAGATTACATTATTACACAGTTACATTATTGGCATGTTAGCAGACGCATAGGAAGTGATATATTTTCTCCTCTCACCACTGCGCATAGTCTCCAGGTGCTCCCATAGAATTTCTCCAGCGGTGCAGTCAGAGGTCAGGGCCAGGAACTCCTCTCTGTCCAGGGAGCACAGCTCATTCCCGGGCATACCCTTCAAATCCGGGCCCAGGCTATGGAGGCTGAACTCAGCCTGGCACCAGTCTAACCAATGACTAACCTCCCACTCTGACCACAGTTTAGGGTCTTAGAAAGAGAGAGAGAGAGACTACTGATGAGAAAAGGATCCACATCTTTTTTACATACTAACCTGCTCACTGTTTTCAGGTTTCAAATGCCTTCAGCTAATAAACTTCTATATAAATGATCACAATGATTAATTAGCTAAACAATCACTGACACTAATGGTCTGCCTCCCAAGTAGTGCTTTTGCTTTACATTATATTACAGTTGCGTAGCAGATGTTCTCATCTAAAATTATTTACATGGCACACAATTTCAGGTTATATTTACTCTACAGTTCTGGTTAAGTGCTTTGCCCAAGGATACAACAAGTCTCGTTTCTTCTGTAGTTCCACTATTCTGCACTGCTGCCCCAGCACACACAAAACCTCACCAATTCATTCAATCACTAAGCCACTAAATGTGTAACCACTTTAATCTAAACAAAGGCTAACCAATACAGTTAGGCTGATACAAGGAGCATGTAAAGCAATGATGTGTTTCTGTGACATAGCATCTCTGTAACATTGCAGTTCATAGCTTCAGTGCCTGGTGTACAATGTTCTTCCAGCACCCCTGTAACATTACAAGCACTGGCACTGCACACTTTACGGAACATTCCGTTCCCTCGCAACATTTTCACAGCGTCTCCGTAACATTCCAGCTCTACCTGGTGGGAATCGCAGGCGGATTCGCTCCTGTGTGAAGCCGGCGAAGGTGGCTTTCACAGCCCGGCTAAGGACATCCTTACTGGTGGGGGTGAGAGGGGGCACCACCAGGGAGTCCGGCTCTGCATGGTGAACAGAGCGGGACCGTTAGAGAGAGGAGATGGACAGGTACCTCAACAGACAGACAGACAGACAGACGGGCAGGCAAACACAGCTTGGCAGGTGAAGAGAGGAAGAGTGAAAGAGACAGAGGAGAAGAAGTGGCAAACCCACAGACCTCGACAGTCCCACAGAGGTACAGCAGAACCAAGACAACCATATCAAGCCTCTGTTGATAAGGTGTCATTTCCATTGACAGAATAAATCATTTTCTTTTTCTTTTCATTGCATAACAGAAATTATAATAATTAAATAAGAGAATAAACAACTTTAACCTCATCAGAGTGTCAAGTTACAAGTTACTTAAACCATTCAGATGACATTCCTGTCCCAGAATGCTCCGGTGCGATTTTGAATGCTTCAGTCAGGTGGATGCTGGTTACCCTCTACCGAGGCCACAGGTTCAATGACACAAAGTACTATAAAGAAGACTAACATGATGAGTAGATCAGTAAGCAACAACCCAGGTGCACAGGTGGCAGCTAGAGAAGACGGAGACACAATGGCAAAAGGAGAGGAGGGGGACCGTACCGTAAGAGCTCCAGTCCATTCTGCTCTCTGGGAAACAAGTGGTAAGGACGACCGCGATGAACAGAGCCAGGAGGGGACAAAGGGGGGAGTTTAATACGACACGGCCGAGGAGGGAGGAGGTGAAGGATATGTGTCAATCTCATGGACAGGGGACAGGGAGAGGGCGTAATTACCGGTGGGGGGGGAGGGGGTGGATTTCAAAAATAGGCAGGCATAAGGGGCAAAGGATGGAGGGAGAAGAGAGGGGAGGGGAGGAGAGGGGAGGTACCCAAGAGCAGTAACAGGGTTTAGAGCCCAGCTGTCTGTCAGAAAGGGTTGGGGAAAATGAACAAAGGCAGTGAAAACTGTTGTCACCGTACGCAGCTGAACACTGGGTGGAAACAGTGGACCTGATCCATGCTGTCAGCCTGATGGCCCATCGTGGAGGTCAGAATGTTCAGCAATTATGACTTTTTCTTGCTTACCTTACTCTCCTGGATGAGTATTCCGAGTAAAAAGCATGATAGTAATGAAAAGTGTCACCATTTCAATATGTGGCAGAAATGACTGGTCTTTCCCAATAAAACCAAACTAGTGCCCACCTCCCAACCTCTCTCATTAGCCTGAGAACAAAATGCATTTGTCTCCATTTTTTGACAAACACAGCCTCATAGATGAGTGGGAGATACTTCTACCCTAAGGCCTTGACTTTTACAACACACTGAAGATAAAACCATCTTCATTAAAATCAACTGGTTTAGATGCTAAAGAGCTTCTTCTGTGTTATACTTGAACTAAATTAAGCCCTCGTTCAGTCTCTCTACCAAAAATTCCTATGTACAGTGGTTGTTACACTGGTCTCTCAACCATTGCGCCATTTTCAAATATAGCCACCCTGCCAGAATTTAACCACTACATCCCATGTGAAGAAAGTTATGAAAAGTTGGTTTTGAATCAGCTATTACCAAGACCCCTTAAATTCATGTGCAGGGCAAACAGAAAGTATGACCACCTGCCTCTTCCATGCACTTTTATAATGCTTGTGAATTACCAGGCCAGCATGTCAGAATTGTGCTCACATGTTTTAGAGCTCCCTTCAACACCTAGTGCTACATAATGGTAAAAAATACTAATCAAACACACTCTGATTAGATGGCTACATAGCATGCTAAAGGCCTCCTGAAGGCCTAGTTGTTGAGCTGTAGGTTCAGGAAGAGTCTTTCAAATACCCAGACTGTATTATGCATTTGGAACTTTGTTTCTAAAAGCATATTACTGAAGTTCTGAAACAGACACAGCAAAGACCAAGTGCCCAAGCTTCTTTGTCTGATCAGAATCGCTGCTCTTGCTTTACAGTAGAACAATGGAACATCTAATAACCTACTGCAGTGTCTATTATTAACAAACTATTGAAAACCTCCAAAGATCAATCACTAATCCTCTTCCTTTGCCCAGCATCTCAGGGGTTAGTGATTATTCCATTAATCTTCACTGGTCATTGGTGGCACTGGTGCCAGTGTGAGAAAGTACCTTTATTAGTAGCTTTATTCCCATGGCTTTCAAACTTAGAAACCCAAGAACCCAAATGTGCATGATAGCATACACATATCCGGTCATTTTCAAGTGCCTTCTTTCCTTTCTGTAAGTGTTAACCACTTCTGTGCTGCAAGTGTATCTATTTTTGTACATGTCAGAGCTACTGCGTTGACCTGAGTTTGAAAGTCACTGACTCAGGTGTGACTAATTGGAAGGTCAATGAACTAAGATGAAGACCCTCTTCATTTGTTTAATTTTTCATTTCCTTTCCCCTTTCTGCACCCTGTTTTGGAATCAGGAATTGCACATGAGGCTCCCCTTCAGCCCTGGGGAGAGTGAGTACAATCCTTCAATACACTCACATACTGACCATTTGTCACACTGCAAGTCCGACATTTTACCACTGTGAAGCATCTGCCCACTGAAGGATATATGTCACTGCTGACATGAGATACACCCCTTATTGTTTATTTGTATCAATAGGAGGGGAAAAATCTGACATATATAGTCGATATATAATATGCACAAATTCACTATGTTCATTCTAATTAACTTTTAACTATTCACTTTTATTGTATATTTATTGTAGCCCTTTTTCTTCATGACAACCATAAACCATGATTTTTGCCCTGGAAGAGAAGACATTGTTTGTTGTCTTATTTTGAACTTCAGCTGTATCAAGTGCCTTCCTTATTTTTTTTAACAAGTGTAATATTTTACTGACTGATTCAAATGTAAATGTTATTCTAGATACAATTTGCTATTTTATTTCTTATTGTAATTTTACCATACATTGCAAGTTACCTTGGATCCAGGTGATGATGACAATATTAACAATAACAGCTGAGTAAAACTAAGCCTGCAAGGGGCAACCCTGTTTGGATACGATGTTCAGTGTTTTATGGCACAGAGGTGCCCTAACAGTCCTCAGACAATGAGTAATCTGAAGACAAAATCATGTGGAATGCACACACGCACATTACATATACACACACACACACATAAAGGCTTTAGTGAGGAGCATCTCCAGGGCCTTTTTCATGCATGGCTATGTAACAGACTGCGGGCAGATTTACAAAAATGATCTTCTTTTTTCAAACATTTCTGACATTTAGTGGAGAATGACAGGTCTTTGCACAACAGATGAAGAAAAATCTTTTATTATCTCTGTGTCTCATCATTCAAAACCTGCACAGGGCTCTCTTGTTTCCCTGTAAAATGGAAATTAACAATACATTGATTATAAAAAAGCACAGAAGCATTTTCTGCTACCCGAGGGATCTGGTTTGGGATGGAGTAGTAGGGTGGGGGCTGAGGGTTGAGTATAAGTGTTTGGGTAGGGGGGCATACACATCCATTCTGAGACCTGAAATGTGGGGATTATGCCAAAGGATTTCATGTAAGACTTTGAGCTTGTACAAATGTGTGTGTGTGTGTGATTTGGGGGTGGCCTCTAATCCCCCCTGCTGATCCAGATCTCCAGTCCAGCAGGAAAGTACAGAATCAGACTCAGCTGGGGGTATGGAGCCCATTACCAGATGCCACCATGCTGATGGTTTGAATCCGGGATATCGCTGGTTATTTTTTTCACCTCAGTGACTTCCACTGAAGACACTGATTACCTTTAAAAGGATATTATCATCTCCTTTCTTACCCTCTATGTCAACCCTCACATTACTCATGTAAACTGCTTTCTGTATAGTGTTATCTGGACTCCACAACATACAGCTCATTGAGTACCATGCCCTGGTTTCTGTCAGTTTGGTT
The DNA here is from genome assembly GCF_013368585.1 of Megalops cyprinoides. NCBI lineage: Eukaryota > Metazoa > Chordata > Actinopteri > Elopiformes > Megalopidae > Megalops > Megalops cyprinoides. The sequence continues at coordinate 5,535,733 of NC_050598.1, forward strand.
TGGTGCAGATTCACACTTTACATTACATTACACCGCCATTTAGCAGACACCCTTTTCTAAAGCAACTTAGATAGATTACAATTTTTACATGGCATCCATTTATACAGCTGGATATTTACTGAGGCAATTCTGGGTTAAGTACCTGGCTCAAGGGTACAACAGAAATGTCTCAGGACACTTCAGGCCTAGAATGGAGGATGTGGAGGTGGAATCCAGGCTGTAGTTCACCTGCAACGCTGACCAGTGACAAATAAAAAATTCTAAACGTGGACCTATTAGTGCTGGTGCAGAGGCTGAAGGTTGGAAATGTGGTCTTTTGCAGAAGCCTCAGACCCCAGTGACGTGGTCCTGAAGCACGACACGCATATAGCTTGTTATGATGTTCCTGTGTGTGTGTGTGTGTGTGAGAGAGTCAGGAGGGTCTGGTGGTGCATCATTTTCTGCTTTGAAGTCTCTGATACACGACGTGCCTCGAACCTCCAGCCAAGACCTCAGGAACCTTGAAGAGGGGTATGTGGGGTCATTGCATTTGTGTCTTTATCATTTTAATTGGGTTGCTCATATATGAATGCATAAAAGCATAATTGCCAGCATCAATATTGTCTCATTTCTCTAAATGGAGATGGAATCCCCTGCCTCTGCAGATTTAAATCCATCCATGTTTGAGTTAGTATTTGTAAAATCTTTTTGGGGTGATCAAAAACACATACTACAGATGCTTGTTGTTGCTACCAGCACCAGTTTTATTCTGTGCATGTCTGTGATCAGCAATATTCCAAAATTACCTGTTGAAAAAGGTCAAATGTTCATAAACCTGTTTTTCCATATGTTTATGCTCAGTTGCAGTAATTATTGCAGACCCTTTCCCTTAAAATTAAACCTACCTGCATCATTTTAAAAGGAAAAAAGAAAAATAAGAGATGAGAAATGAGAATTGAAATCCATACTCAAATATCATAGACAGTCCTTTGAATGTGTGCTGGCAGATCAATGGCCTGGTTGATGATGATGGTGATGAGGGCAGCCCTGGGACTTTCCTGCCTGTTCCTGGCCCACTGCAGCAGCCCTCCCGTGGGAAGCGAGTTTACAGGGCCTCCCTCTGCTCCACGGCCCTGTGTGCTCCTGCAGGCCTCCACACCTGACCTCCACCCAGACCTGGGAGTGCTGCCTCCTGGGGGTGTATCTGAGGGCAGTGGCGGGTGGCAGTGGGGGTCTGCTGAAGCCCAGGGCTCCCTCACTGTGGCTCAGGGCTGTGTGCTGACCCTGTGGGGGGAACAGGGGGGTCACCAATCCTTCCAAAGCGGGACACATGTGCTCCTTAAGGGATTGGAATGGCCCCTTGCTCTCCACTGCAGCTGTGAAGCGGAGGAGGGACGGCCTCGCCGGGTGAGAAGTATAACCGGTTACATCATTTTCTCTGTGTGTCAAAATGCAAAGCTCCTCTTTCATTTCCTTCTCTCCTCACCTACAGAATGAATCTGCTTACCAGAAATTCCTCCGCCAACATTTGGATCCAAAGCAGTCCAGAGGTGACGACCAGTACTGCTATGAAATGATGAAAAAAAGGATAATTAACGTGACCAACAGGTGCAAGGAGGTCAACACGTTCATTCACGCCACAAAACAAAAGGTCAAAAATGTGTGCAATACGAAACCCATTGAGAACACAGATAAGCATGAGAGCACAGAGAAATTCGCTTTAACGAAGTGCACCCTGCGGGGGGGACGTGATAGGCCACCCTGCCGCTACAGAGCCAGCGACTCAAAAAGTTTCATTGTCATCGCCTGCAGGAACAAAGAGCCCGTTCACTTTGATGGCCAAGGTGATGAGAATTAGCGGTTTCACAGCTGCTTGCTTCTAGTAATGAAAACAAAATAAACAAGCTTAAATAGCGCACTGGTGAAAATGTTGAGCGGGTTATCTTTGGCAATGTAGTTGCAATTGTAAGTACCTACAATAAAGCATGTTTTAAAAAGGATGTGGTAATTTGTTTTTTGTGTATTTTTATGACCAGCACATCAGACAAACTTAAGAGAGAGACGCGATGTGAGAAGCAACAGAACTGACCAGCGACTCCTATAACGAGCACTAGGGTGGGAGTGAATGTTACTATACCTCACTGCCCCTCTAACTCCAGCAGGCTGGAGGAATGAAAACACAGACTTTATGATGTTTCATGTTGAGTTACATAGTCTGCCACTAGAGGGCGCATATGCGCTAGGTAGCTTCATGGATGGAGCAGGGAAAGTACAAGATGATGTACGACAGGTGGAATGGGGCGTCTGAATTAAACATGTTAACTGGGAACAGTATCGGAGGATTATTATAAATTTTCCACATATGCGAGAGGTAGTGGTGCCAGTGGTAAAAAGACACACATTCTTTTTGTTTATGTTGTATTCACCTGTGCTATCTGGGCTGAAAATGGCACGTTTTTACAGCTGAGGGAGCAGGCTAGGGCTGAGATGGTAAAAGTACTCTTCGGGATTGTAGAATTGGATTCAAAACCATGTCATCTACCAGCAGTTCCTAGGAGCCCACAGTGGAAGAAGAAATTGGCCTCGTTTCAGGTCATATTCCCTTGTCTCTTCATTGTGAAGCTTTGATGAAAGATTTGTGAAGCACCTGTGGTGTCTCTCACTGATGTCAGCGAGGACGTGGCTGTCTGCCACGCAATTGCAGTGTGGTCTCTGCAATCAATCCCTTGTGGTCTGCTGCAGCAATTGCAATGTGAAAAACAGCCATTGGCTGTGTAAAACAGACGTTGGCTGTGCTGGCTAAATCGACCCTGCATCTGCATTCAGAGATGAGAAATAATTTCACCAGAGAAGGTGGTTACCAGTAACATGTGACCATGTTGCCCTATTCACCATTAGTGCTCCAGGGACTGCACTGAAACACAGTTCTGTGTTATAGGCACTCTGAGATCTTTGTGGTGCAATGAAACCATTTGCCCATACCAGAAGAGTGGAGATGATGAACAGATCCCCTTTGACACTTTCCAGGTGTTGTGGAGAACCCCAGCATAAGAACACTTGTTTCCAAAGGACACAAGCAGTGGATGCTGTGTCGTTCTGCCTTATGGGGAAAGCCTATATCCAACGCATAAACATATCCACCACTACTATGATATTCTCTTTGGGGAGCAGACATGTGTACTGAATTTGCACACACTGAATGAACCACAAATTCAGTGATACATCCAGGACCTGCTTTGCACACTGAGCAAATGATATTTCAACATGTGTAGGTATGTATGAGAAGCAAGTAATCTCCATATGTTTGCCATTCATTCAGCTTTTGCAAAAGCACATGATGCTAACAGCTGAGACGGCTACCTCAGGCCAGGGGCTGAAATGAGTGCACGTTGTCAAACTGATAAGGGGAAGTTACATTCCTGTGTTCCATTCCAACAAATCATTCTTTCCTGGGTGACTTGTTAAGAGTTCATAGAGGTGAGTGGCCTATTCACTGTAGCTCTCTGTGAAGTCCAGGCACAACCAACAATCACCAGGAAGGTGCGTAGTGATGTGGCAGTGTACGTGCATGGCAACGCTTCAGCAAGCTGTGGCTTGACTGGAACAGGAATCTGTCCTCCTGCTGGGAGTTTGACTCCTAGTAAACAAAGAGACTTGCTCCTTTCAGCATATTGAAATACAGTATGCGAGTGTGGTTGTGAGCAGCCCGGTAGGATGTTTGCCATATGTTGGGGAAACAAAGTAGGGAAGTTACGAAACCCTTGTGATATGTCTACCCAAAGTATACTGTCTCTAAAAGAGAAAGCAAATTTGTACTGGCACTGACATACTCCAAGAACTGTTGGATACATTAAGGGTAGAATAGACTTTTACAGAGCTCTGGAATGGTGCAGCACTGGGCGTATACGAATTCAGATGCCTGTAATCAAGACTGAACCTACTTTAATAAGGTGATTACCTCATTCTACCTGTGGTGGAGTTTTCATATCTATTGGTGCACATTGTGATATCCTCATTACTATGAACACTGTCCTCTACTCTTAACATTCTATGTCTCTACATCTCAAACTCGGTTTTTCCAAAACTTTTCCAAATGCTGTCATCACAACCTCTCCTTCACCCTTGACAGCATGACTGTGTTGTATCTGAGCATCAACAACCTGGTGGTGGTGCTGAATATTAACCTGGCTTTCCCAGATAATAAAGCATCAGTGATACAGGCCTGCAGATTTCTGCCCTGTAACATCCAAAGAAGCTATTCAGTTTTTTTACTACCAACTACTAGTGCTACTAGTTGTGTTCTCCAGACTAGACTACTGCAGCTCTCTTCTGACAATCCTCCTAACTAATGCCATGAGACCTTTCCAGTTGATTTAGAATGCAAGCTGCTTCAGTGATCTACAACCAGCCACAATACTGTTGTCACACCTCACTTCATTTCGGTACATTACCTGTCATGACTGGCATCATATTCAAAACTCTTGTTCTAACATATCGATCAGAACAAAAAATGTCATCTCCATACTTCCAATCTATCATCACATCATACCAGACTCCACTGAGTTAATGTGCAATCTAGGCCCATGTCAATCAAAAATATTGTCTCCTCCAAAACCATGACACAGGGGTGGCTTTCTTTAACTAACTGCAAACTAACTAACTGCAGCTAGATAAAGAAGGCCGTTATGTTGAGGCTCCAATAACAGATTTTAGCATTTTATGACTGGATATTCAGTGTCTGGTCTATTTTCGCACTTCAAATAGGAAGTTCCAGTTGGTAAAAGGTGGCAATTCTATGTACTTTGCTCTTTCCCTCTATGCACGTCACCCCCTCAGCAGCTGAACGTTGTGTCAGAACATTTGCACTGCTTTCAGACTAGTTACTTCAGGCAAACGCAATAGGAGGAAAAGAAACCTTCTTTCTACCACTAGTTCAGCTTCTTCTCAGAAATAGTACACAAGTTGATGGGAGATCACTGTTAATCATTGTCACTGTTATAACTACTAACATTCATTGAAGCCCTCTCTGGATATAATGATTACAGAAATCATATCAGCAGTGTCTGCAAACATCATATATCACATCAAATATGTCAAATATCATAGAACACATCATATTATCAGCTAATGGCCCAGCCCAAGCCATTACTGTTAAAGCACACATCATGTGATATTTTCATATGTTGTGACATGTGATCACATGTTTTGGCTGTTTGGATAGGCTACTGTTTGGTCATAGGTACCACTGATTCCAGGGCAAGAAAGTACCTTTCAGCATGACCTTTATTCTCATGGCTATCAAACTTGCAGATATAAAAGCATGATGGTTTATGCTTATCTAGTCATTTCTAATGTTTCCTCCTTTTCTACCCCTGTGTTAACCAGTACTGCACTGCCTTCATGTCTGCTTTTGTACATGTGTCTCTAATACTACCATAACCTGAATCAGAAGGTCACTCAGGTGTGAGTCGCTTGCCAAGTTGTGGAGCAAAATGTCCGTCTTGGGGCTTCCCAAGAAGCTCAATGATTGATGCTCACCTGGAACACAAGCTGAGCCCCATGGCCTGGCTTTTCCCACAGCTGTGACATCAGCAGACAATGACTGGGAGTCCACAGCAGCCCTGACTTCATCTTAGACTGAGGGATTGGGGCTGGTTTGTAATCCCCTGCACATCCAGATCTCCAGTCCAGCAGGAGAGGACAGAGTCAGACTTGGTTAAGAGCTGACAGCCCGTGGGTGGATGTCACCATGCTTTCTCAACCCAGAGAACTTGGTTAGCTGTGTTTTTTTTTTTCTATTATGACACTCAGGGGAACCAGATGGATCAAAGCTGGGGATTGTCATGCTGTGCTTTCAAAACTCCAGAATGCGAGCTGCCTCGAAACACCAGCCAGGACCTCACTGCCTGAATACAATCCAACAACAACAACAGAGGAACGTTACACAGGGATATGTGGGGTCATTTGTGGTTTTGTATTTTCAACTGAGTTGCTAATATATGAAGGCATACTAGTATGACCATAGGTTTAAATACATCAAAAATGACCAGATATCATTTGAAAGTCTATGGAAATTAATATATGGTAGTGGCAGCAGGTCTCTGCTGGAACCCAGAGCCCCCTCACTGTGGCTCAGGGCTATGTGCTGACCCTGTGGGGGGAACAGGGGGAAAAATGACAAATTAAAATGACAAAAAGGAAATTTGCCTTTTTGTTGTTTTAATTGGGTTGCTCATGTATGAATACATTCAAACATGTGTGCAATGTGAAAAGCTCCTCGTTGGTGTAATTTCCTCTGCATCAACCAAATGAAAGCCCTTACGAGAAATTCGTCCATCAACACATTGACCCAAGCCGATCCAAGGGTGACCACAGATACTGCAATGAGCAGATGAACAGAGTGAACAAGATTACGGGGAGGTGCAAGGAATTCAACACATTCACTCACACCACGGAGAAAGAGGTCACTGAAGTGTCCCAAAACAGAGGAATACTGCCTGTATAAAGCTACCAATCTGGTGAAGAAAATCACCATGCAAGTTTCATTCCTTTCAATAAAGCAGGGTTAAAAAAAGGATGTGGAGTAAAGAAATAGTTGGCCAGATTATATATCTGATATAATGTTGTATCTTTTTATTTAAACAACTTACTCAATGAATTTTTTCAGATAAAAAATACCATATGCTATATACATGTATACTATATATATGGTATATGTGTGATTCATCTATCTATCTATCTATCTATCTATCTATATATATAGTGTTAACCCTCTAATTTAGTTGCAACTGGTTATGAACTTCAGTAAGTGTACAGGACTGTTCAGGTCAAACAGAAAAAAAATTCTGTTTCTGTTACTGTATAATATGTGATATGTTTTCCCCTCTCACCACTGCGCATAGTCTCCAGGTGCTCCCATACAATTTCTCCAGCGGTGCAGTCAGAGGTCAGGGCCAGGAACTCCTCTCTGTCCAGGGAGCACAGCTCATTCCTGTGCATACCCCGCAAACCCAGGCCCAGGCTGCAGGAGCTGAGCTCGGCCTGGCACCAGTATTACCAGTGACTAACCTCCTATTCTGACCACAGCTTAGGGTCTTAGAAAGAGAGAGCGAGCAAGAGAAGAAGAGATTGATTAGTGGTGGGTAAAAGGATATACATTGCTTCACATATGAAACTGCTTTCTGTTTTCTGATTTAGAATGCCTTCAGATAATTAACTTCTATCTAAACAACACTTCATGAGCAAAACAAATACTGATGTGATGATAATTATCTTCCTTCCAAGCAGAGGTCTTATCCTAACACAAACCACTGTATTCAGTTCCTTCAGTCAAATGCAGCTTGTACCACTTGGTGTCCTATGAGTAAGACTGAGCCTGTACAAATACATGTGTGCCGTTCTCTGTCCAGTTTTCCGTCACATAGAAACTGAGACTGGGAATTGAGGCTAGTTTCTGCAGGTCAGTGTCATTCCTCACAATGCTCACAAACTGCTTCACTTGCTGCATCCTATGGCCTCCACAACATACAGCTCAGTGAGTACCATGCACTGGCTTCTGTCAGTTTGGCTTGGCACAATATCACACTTAGGTTACGGTGTTGAGCTCTTCTCAGAAGCATCTGGTGAGCATTTACATTTACATTTAGTCATGTGGCAGACGCTTGTATCCAAAGCGACTTACAAGTGAGGCAGAGTACAACACAAGCAAAAAGCTGTTAGGAGACAGTTTTGTGGAATGGCATGGCGTTTGTTCCGGAGACACGCGATGTGTATTCGAATACAAACGCTGGAGACAAGCGATGTGTATTTGACTACAAAGCGATGTGGCTACATCCGACCGGAGCCAAATGGCGCCTCTTGTGAACCCTATGGAGCCAATTAGGTTACAGGGCTCAGGAAATACCCAATTAGAGAGGGAGCTGTTTAGCTATGCACAGCTCCGCAAGACCAATCAAAAACAGCACCCCTGCTGGTTATCATAGCTCATATGCAAATGTGACTGCTATTAACTGTATAAAAATTAACTGAATTCTATACCTGTTGAACTTCTGCTCAATGCTGATGTTCCCACGGCCGGCTGTGCTAATAAACTTCCTGTCTTTTGCTACGAATATCGAATCTGCTTCTTGTCGTAACGAAACACTTTTTGGTGTTCCGGACTTTGACTAACAATTTGGCGCTGCGAGCAGGGTGGAGGCCGACTCGGACTTCAGCGGGTCTCTCGTCGTGATACACGAGGTGAGTACGTTTACTTTTACCACCTCCATAGTTAGAGTGTATCGCAGGACAGACCCGCGGGGATCAGAGCGCTCCACCTAGAGGTACGAACCTCTCATGTTATATTGCGATGAGGGGATTCCGTGTTCGTAGTTAAAGACTGTGTCTTTCATTTAATTTGTCTATCGTGGAATTAGTTTAAATGTGTTTGTTCAAAGTATTGATCATGTCGTTTGTTTGAAGTTCGTCTGTTGTAGTGTCTGTCCATTCGTATTGTCAGGTTAAGTGTTAGTTTCGTCTATCGTGATTATAAGTTGTCTGTCGTCTTTTGGACCCCATCGGGAGCCCCAGGAGAGATCGCCGTCTCCTGGGAGCCCGGGTTCCGGGATTTGTGTTTTGTGTTTCCCCGGTGGGGCCTCAGGAGAGCAGCCGTCTCCTGGGAAGCTAGGTGGTACCTAGAAAAGCGCGCTTGTTGTCCGACGTGGTCGACGGCACCGGTACCCCAGGGGGCTTGCCTGGGAAGCTCGCGTATATTCTGGTAGGGATTATCGTGAGGTTTATGTTCGTTTGTCTTTTTGTGTTTGGACCGGCGGCCGCCTCAGTGATCGCGTTTAGGCAGTTGCCGCTGTGCTTACGGGTCGTTGATCGCGTTTAGGCAGTTGCCGCTGTGCTTACGGATCGCTGGGAAGCTAGGTAACAATTGTTACTTAGGAGTGGGATCACGTCATTGTGATTTGCGTTGTTTCTATGTTGTTTGGATGTTGTGCCTTGGCCAATAACGTACGTTTATAGATAACAATTAACGCAGGCCTATATTTAATTAATAATAATAAAAACTATATAAACTGCGGTAAAATGCCCGCAACTAAAGAAACATCTAAAGCCCCTCGTGGTTACGCAGGCAGCATTACTACGTATTTGTTGGAAAAGTATGTGAAGAAGGAAAGTGAAATGTTGAGACATGGTTGGGATCCAATACGGATCCACTTAGACATCGTTAGAATGGTGGGCGAATCAGAAGAAGGATAAAAATGCAAGTGGTACTGTTATTTTGGTAACAGCATAGAAAGCTAATCGAGAAGTGTGATAAAATGCATGACCGCGTACAAACACAGGGTAAATTATCGGAATTGCGCAAAAGTGATTTAGAAGAAAATGTAAAAGCTATGATCAGAGCGCCGCGCTTGCGTGTAATCTTCAAACGATAGTAGTTCGCACCTGAATAGAGAACAACTATGCTGGATAATTTAAAACAATAGGAATTTGCGGCTTCCTCTGCAGTCAGTAGTATAAGCACCCCCCCTTCCAGTAGACCGTATCTTAGTGCGTGGTTAGGAAACCGGCCATGTGATATGCTAATTGATACTGGTGCTTCAGTTTCTACTACTGATCTGCCACTTCCGTGTACTAAACCTTTCATTGATCGTGTTGGCATTGGGGGTAACTCAGTTTGTGCATATAAATCTCTACCCGTGCTAGCTGAATTGTAGATATTGCAAATGGTTTCTGGACTTTGCTCGTTGCTGAGACCTCAAGAGCATGGTTTGCCTTCACACACCAATGTACACAATATACCTGGACACGTGTGCCCCAGGGTTTTCACAAAGTCCTACACTCTTCCATTGTGAAATTCTAGCATCAGTCTCATGGTCCATTCTGCTGGCTTCTTCTGACTCTGACTCTCATTTTCAGGCTCTGCAAGCAATTGGAAGGAGAAAGCTCAAATTGCTCGGGAGACTGTTCGGTACTCGGGCTTTGGGCTTTGCTGTTCTGAAGAAGTCGAGGCAGCTCCCTGTTGGCGAGGGAGCTGCTGTTGCCACTACTCCGTGCCCCGTGCTGTGCATGGTATCCCGGGGGGTTCTGATATTCTGGGTCTTTTCAATTTCTGCAGGAGCCATATTCCTAACTTTTCTGTTGCTGCTGCACCAGTCGGCGCACTCTTGGGGGGCCCGTGTTGCCCCCTGGGGGAAGTTGACTGGTCATCTGGATGTGGTGTTGCATTTGCTGCTCTAGAGGTGGCCCCTGCTTTGAGAATGACTTGCTCTGACCTGCCGTTCATTCTGTGGTCAGTTGTTGGACAGGACAGGGCCATGCTGCAGCCGTTCTTGCCTGGCCCCATGGAGGTTTGCAACACCCTGTTGCATATTGTTCTCGGCTGGGCCCTGTGGTCTCTGGTCTTTCTCCCTGCTTGTGGGGGGTGCGGGCTGCTGCTGCTGTGGCAGTGGCAGTCTCTGCTCTGCTGGTCTCGGTGGTACCACTCTCTGCTGGTGTGTACTCGATGGGAAGCCATCTTACTGGTCCCACATATCACACTCATTCACTCCCCTGCTGTGAGTCTGGCCAATCTCCTACCTGTTGAGGGTGATGGTGAGCGATGCTGTTCGTGATTTCATGCCTAACTGATCTTCTCGGGGTTTCCTGTCTTCATCAGGCACCCCGATAAAAAAGGGGGGGATGGATGGTTCAAAATCTCAAAAAAAAAAAAATATACATCAAGGTTGTAAATCACTACCCATCTACCAAATAATGACTACTAAAGTGTCGGGCCCGACTGAATTGGACATTGCCAAATTACAGAATGACTGTACCAGTGAAGAAAAATGGACTTGGATTGAAAATGCAACCACTCATGCTGTATCATTACAGGATCTGAAGGACAAACAACAGGAGGGTGAACAACATGAGCAGGAGTATGAGTCTGGACAATGGGTTATGATAAAAGCCCATCATCCGAAGTCCTTCCAACCCCGATGGCAAGGATCATACCAAGTGCTTTTAACCTCTGAGTCTGCCCTTCAAGTCGCAGGTATTCCAGTCCAGTCCACCACTTTTGGGCCAAGCCGTGTCCATCGCCTGAAGACACCTGTGCTGGAGGACATCTGACACCTGGCTGCTGCTGCTGGTGCTGCTGACATCCAACACCTGCTCTGAACACACTTGACATCTGCTTCAGAAGATCTCCGCCACCGACGCAGTCTGGCACCCAAGTGTGGAACCATCTACCACACCAACGTCTTCTTTTATTTTACACTATAAGTAGAGATGCCTATACTCAGTATTAGGCTGTGTATATGATTATTGTCAACATATTTAGAAGGCTTCCTTTTCCTCTATTTTTTCTTTGTATCACTGTTTTTTGTTTTGTTTTTTCCCCTCTCATGTAATGGAACCCCTTCCTATGCACAGTCGGTCACAGTTTTACATTGGACTATTCCAGTCATAGTCTGCCCAGTGCCAGCCAGAAGCAGATGGGCTTCCTCTCTGAGCCAGGTTCTGCTCAAGGTTTCTTCCTATTAGCCAGGAAGTTTTTCCTTGCCACTGTCGCTTATAAGCTTGCTCTGAGGGGGTCTCAGGCCTGGGATCTATGCAAAGCTATTTTCCTACACACAACCACTGGTCAACTTATACTGCCTCTACATGTGTAACTCTGTTAAAGGTTAATCGTAAGGTTGACCTCATCATTCGCTGTATGTTGGGTCAAACAGGAGGGACTGTTAGGAGACAGTTTTGTGGAATGGCATGGCGTTTGTTCCGGAGACACGCGATGTGTATTCGAATACAAACGCTGGAGACAAGCGATGTGTATTTGACTACAAAGCGATGTGGCTACATCCGACCGGAGCCAAATGGCGCCTCTTGTGAACCCTATGGAGCCAATTAGGTTACAGGGCTCAGGAAATACCCAATTAGAGAGGGAGCTGTTTAGCTATGCACAGCTCCGCAAGACCAATCAAAAACAGCACCCCTGCTGGTTATCATAGCTCATATGCAAATGTGACTGCTATTAACTGTATAAAAATTAACTGAATTCTATACCTGTTGAACTTCTGCTCAATGCTGATGTTCCCACGGCCGGCTGTGCTAATAAACTTCCTGTCTTTTGCTACGAATATCGAATCTGCTTCTTGTCGTAACGAAACACTTTTTGGTGTTCCGGACTTTGACTAACAAAGCCATATAATGAGTCAACAGGTTTAAAAACTGCTTTACAATCCAAAGTGAAAAAGGAAATGGAAAGTGTGTAGTCCAGGTTATAGCTAAAGGATCACGGTTAAAACATGTTGTGCTGGTGCAGGAGCTGGAGGTTGGAAATGTGGTCTTTCGCAGAAGCCTCAGACCCCAGTGACGTGGTCCTGAAGCACGACATACATATAGGTTGGTGTGATGTTCCTGCGTGTGTGAGGGGGGTCTGTACTTAAACCAGGTTAGAGCAAAGCTGGTGAGCATCATTCAGTGCTTCTAAGTGTTTTGTATGCAACGTGCCTCAAATCTCCAGCCAAGACCTGACTGCTTGAACAGGATCCAGCTACGTGGAGGAACTTTGAAGAGGGGTATGTGGGGTCACTTTATGTTCTTTTTTTTATTGAGATGTTCTTGTACTCATGCATTCAAGCGCAACTATTAGCATTAATATTGTTTCACTGTTTTATGGAGACAGTGTTCTCCCTCTGTAGATTTAAATCCATGCATGTTTATGAGTTAGCAATGGTAAAGTCTTTGTCAGAAACACATACTACTGATAAAAATTTGACTATGGCTCAACTGTCAAGTCAAAAATAGTAAAAAGTCTAAATCATCAACAAGAAGATACCAAGGCACAAATTTTGGGAGTACAAAAATGAAAAAGCAGTATTTGAAAATGTTTAATCAAGGTCCATCTCCCTTTAGTCCAAATTGTATATTTTATATATTTTTAAATACATTATACCTTTTTCCAAAGCACTGCACAGCTCCTTACTCCTTTGTTCAGATACTACAGGTACTTTTGTTTCCAGTACCAGTTAGTGTTTTTTTCTTCTGAGATTGACAACTACCTGCTGAAAAAAGTTGCTTGTATACACTTTTTTCCATAGACTAATGCATTGTTCAAATGCAAATATTAGCAGATTTTCACCTTATGTGCATATACAGCTGAATTAATCATTTTAAAAGACAAAAATATGAGTTTGGAAAGCAACATTCAAACATTACTGACATTACTCTGAATGCTTGCTAGCAGATTAGTGGCCTGGATGACGATGATTAGGATGATGGTGATGAGGGCAGCCCTGGGACTTTCCTGCCTGTTCCTGGCCCACTGCAGCAGCCCTCCCGTGGGAAGCGAGTTCACAGGGCCTCCCTCTGCTCCACGGCCCTGTGTGCTCCTGCAGGCCTCCACACCCGACCTCCACCCAGACCTGGGAGTGCTGCCTCCTGGGGGTGTATCTGAGGGCAGCAGTGGGTGGTTGTGGCGGTCTGCTGGAGCCCAGGGCTCCCTCACCGTGGCTCAGGGCTGTGTGGTGACCCTGTGGGGGGAACAGGGGGGTCACCAGTCCTTCCCCAGTGGAACACATGTGCCCCTTAAGGGACTGAAATGGCCCCTTGCTCTCCACTGCAGCTGTGAAGAGGAGGAGGGACAGCCTCGCCGGGTGAGAAGTATAACCGGTTACATCGTTTTCTCTGTGTGTCAAAATGCAAAGCTCCTCTTTCATTTCCTTCTCTCCTCACCTACAGAATGAATCTGCTTACCAGAAATTCCTCCGCCAACATTTGGATCAAAAGCAGCCCAGAGGCAATGACAAGTACTGCAATAAAATGATGAGCAGCAGGATAACTAACGTGACCAAGATGTGCAAGAAGGTCAACACGTTCATTCACGCCACAAAACAAAAGGTCAAAAATGTGTGCGATACGAAGCCCATCAAAAAGACCAATAACCACAAGAGCATGGAGAAATTCGCTCTGACCAAGTGCACCCTACAGGGGGGACGTGATCGGCCACCCTGCCGCTACAGAGCCAGCAACTCAAACGACTTCATCACCATCGCCTGCAGGAACAACGAGCCTGTTCACCTCGACGGCCAAGGCGATGAGAATTAACGGTTTTGTAGCTGCGACTTTCAAGCAACTAAAACAAAACAAGCTAGTTCAAACACAGCATTGGTGAAAATGTGGGTTGTTGGTTGCCTTTCTATGACAGATGCATTTGCAAATTTAATTCCCTTCAATAAAGCATGACTAAAAAACGATGCGGTAATCTGTTTTTTGTGCATCTTTCTGTGGTGGCCACATCTGAGAAATATACAAAGAGCGAGAGACGAGGTAGAAAGCCACAGCGTCTGCCCCTGACTCCTATGCAAGACACTGTGATCGGAACAAGCGCCAGCAGACCACAACAGCGCCCTCACCACATGAGTCAGAGGGGTCTGGAAACAAGAACACATAAAAGAACGCAAAACATGTTCTGTGACTTACAGGACAACAACCAATCAGCTACTCCGATTTCAGTTCCCTCTCCTTTAGTGCATACATGTCTGTGTGTATATTCATGTGTCAATGAGTATCTGTTTTCCATTGTCAATTCTCACTGCTGCTTTGCAATATATATAAACAAATAAATAGACAGGCACATACCAGATGAAATACATGTTCCTAGGAAGCAAAAGAAACCAAAAGAAAAATACTCAACACAAAAGGCAAATGGATTCCAGAAAAGGGAAGGTATGTGTGATTCTGCATAATCTGGGAGTTCTGGGAGTCTTTGCATAACAAACAAAGCCATGAAAAAATGTGTGGGGTTGTTTCTCAAGTTTAATACATTTTACTGCTCAAAACTCAAAAGAAAGAAACAGTCTTTGAGGAGGATTTGCAACTATCAGAAAGTAAAACCACACAATTCTAAAGAGGTCAATTCATCATCAGGCCAGATTCTGTGAATAATATGCTTCTCCACAGTGATGCTGTAGCATCCTCTTGGCTCTTTGCGCTTAAGAGTCCTCTCCTTACGACATAACCTTCATGGTCATACCCACAATTACTCAGCATGCAACACTATGCAACTAAGCAATCAAGGGTGTTTAAAAAATGATAAAATGCCTGTTGACTTTCAACTGTTACAAGTCAATGAGCCAGTCTGGAGGAATTCATCCAGGGTGGTTTGAAAGAGCTGACTCTGGCGACCTGGGTGGCCTGCCTCTGAGCTAAGCTCTGTCCGCCCTTGGTCCCGCCCCCTGGGTCTGTTTGGTTTCCACGAGCGAAGTCGCTTTTCCTTCTCGTACCAAGCCACCAGCCTGCCTCAGTGCCCCAGGCCCTGGCCCTCCCGAGTGTGGGAGCGCTGGTGGAAGCGGAGCCCGCCGCAGTTGCGGAAGGTCTTACCGCACTGGCTGCAGACGTAGGGCTTCTCGCCCGTGTGGATGCGGAAATGGCGCGTCAGCGCCCCCGAGTGGCGGAAGCGCACGCCGCACACGGAGCAGGCATAGGGCCGCTCGCCCGTGTGGATGCGCAGGTGGGTCTTCAGGTTCTCCATGCGGTTGAAGTCGCGGCCGCACTGGGAGCAGTGGTAGGGGCTCCGCCCCGGCGGGAACGCTTGCCGCTTGGGGCTCCGGCCGGGCTTGGCGCTGTGCCGCTGGCTGTGGTGCCGCCGGAGCTCCCCCGGCGCGTGGAACGCCTCGCCGCAGACCTTGCACACGTGCATTCTGGGAGGCGCTGCCGCTGCAGAGGCGGGGCTTGGGCCGCCCATCTGACCCGCAAAGGGGTGCTGGGAGGGTGGGATCCCCATCGTCTCCCCGGGCTGGAAAGGGTTCGAGAAAGGAGAGGGGAAGACCGGGGGGCCGCCGGTTGCTGGAGTGAGGGTGTCTGCATCTGGAGTGTCTGAGCTGAAGACAGGGGGCTGGGCTGCAAACACGCAGGAAAGCACACAAAAATATTATTAGTCAGGGTCAAAGTTCATTTGCATTACTATAACAAAAGCTATCAAAACATGGAAAACTGGAAACAAAGTCCAGGCATCTCCTACATCCTACCAAACAACTCTTCAAATTCTCCTTCTACAAGCGCCTACTAGATCAGATGTTTCTATATTGGATTTAGGCAGTTCTGAATATGAGCGCTGCTAGACCCCTTTTACTGGGGCACATGCCCCAGTATTGATTTGCTGTGCCCCAGTAAAATCTCACGTTCGAATGTTAACAAGCTCCTATATTTGGCAGTGGATTAATTTAGATTGATAATAATGGAAAAGAATGGATTTTTTCCTAATCCAAAATACAAACTGAGGCGCGCACCTTGCGGTCCGGGTCCATACACACAATCCGTGTATCGGCGCACGAAACAAGAATAAAAATGATGTGAGTAATGGGGGGCCTGTGCCCCAGTAGAGCTTTATGTCTAGCAACACCTCTGGTTCTGAACAATTACAGCCGAGGATACAACAGACAGGGGCATGCATAAAACAGCACTGTATGCATACAGCACTTCCATCCAGACACACGACACATGTTATCCCAAAAAGATACTATGTAGCTAAAATGTGATCATCTACATTGTAGAGAAGGGCAAGAGCAGTCACCCCACCCGGCCTCAAACCCGGGTCTACAGGGTACCAAACATGCGACTTTGTCCACAACGCTAAAGGGCGTCGCAGTTAAAGTCGCATGTTTGGTACTCCGTAGACCCGGGTTCGAGGCCGGGCGGGGTGACTGCTCTCGCCCTTTGCTACAATTGGTGTCAGTGTGGGATGGCTTGCCATGAGGCCATCAGAAGTGTGCCCAGTGTGTGAGCCATACGAGGGACCCCCAGGTTCAGTTGACCCCGGTGTGTGATGGACCCCAGAGATGGGTGAAGCACCAGCGAGTGGGGCACCCTGGGATGGGAAAAGTACGGTGGGGGATGCGCAAGGGACGCCTTGGTGAGAAGCACATGGGTGCACTTCTCGAAGGGGGGGGCAGTGTGATGGAGTCCCGTCACTATGGTTGAGTATGCGCTCTGACTGCCATACCAACAAGTCTGGCTCTTTGGCATCGCGGTCAAAGTCGCATTGGTACCCCGTAGACCTGGGTTCAAGGCCGGGTGGGGTGACTGCTCTCGCCCTTTGCTATATACATATATTAAATGACTGCAGTTATATGGGGGACAATAGTGTGAACGTTAGAGTCCATCAGACAGCCACCCTGAGCTCTCCAGTGGCACTTACACAATGAGAGACTGCTGCAGGGGACAAGAGAGTCACTGTTGCAGGCCTCAAGGGGCAGGGGATCAGGTCGCCAGTCTTCCAGCAGTTTGGACTGAGCCAGAGAGAGGTTGTCTGGGTTGAAGCTGTCCTCTTCCATAGCATCAACACTGGAGGTGTGGCCAGAGCCAGAACCATGGTCCGGCTCAGCCTTCTCTTGCTTCACCTTCACCTCCTCCACTTCAGAGCTGCTGGAACCAATGCGTGGCGACGACGTGTTCTTCACTGCTGAGTCTGCTGCTTGACCGAAATTCACCAGATTTTCGGTGTACACACTGGGAGAATTCCGCTTGATGTCTGTGCAGCACATGAGGAGAGATGGGTAATGAACAGTGTTATTATAGGGGTAACGCAGACGCAGTCTGAATAACGGCCCCTTTACAATGCATTCCCACTCTACCATGTGTATTTGAATTTCATCAAGGCCTCATGCCCATACTGATCTCTGAATTGGAGAAGAACAACATAATAAAGCCAAAACAAAGTACTGTACCTGTCACTAACTCCCGATTTGGGGCTGGCTCCCTCCCCAGGTCCGGGTTCAGCTCTTGGGAGCACACCCGGCCATCCTCGCGGATTTCACTGAACGAGCCGTTGTGGCGCGCGCTGATCTCCGCCGACGCGACCAAATACTCGTAACTTTCCTCGAGCGCAACATTCAACGTGGCACCTATCTGCAGTTCGGGTTGGGGCTTCTCGTCCCTCTGCGCTTTCCGCTTCCCCGTTTTCAGCCTGCTGTTCGCTTGGGGCCGCGGCGTCGGGTGGCCCCGCGGACTTGCAGGCGCCGGGGTCTGGTTATCCGCGGCGACGAGCCGGCCCCGACGCTCGTCCCCCGCGGTAACTTTGCGCGCGCCGCGGGCGCTGAGCTCGCGCTCCGCCGCTTGCAGGCGCTGCTTGAGGGACTTGTTCTCGCGCAGCGTCTCGTGCATCTGGTCGCGCACGTCACCCAGCGCCTGGCCCACCAGCTTGGTCACCTCCAGCACGGCGATCTCCACCGCCACTTCGAACGCGCCGTGTATGGTCGCCGCCAGCTCGTCCTGGAAGGACAGCGACACCTCGCCGCTCAGAGCCGCGTTCGCGGACGGGCGAGCGTGCGTCGTCGACATTGCCGAGCTGTAGTCCTCTCTTCTCCTGTCACCGACTCTGAATTTACTGTGAGGTTTCATGTCGCGGCATGGCTCACGCGTCCTTAGGCACAGCCAGCGTTCACCCCCTCACAACTTGAAAACATTAGCTACTGTTTTTTTGGGATAAAAAAAATTCCATAAGTATGCGCCCTATTATTTAGTGAATTGAAAACAAGGGAAGAAGCACCAAACTTGTTCCTTAGAACTCCTCATTAGCTGAAGTGTTATGTTTAATATTAATGTTAGCACTTTGCTACCTAGCTACTCTTGGGTAAAAGGTACACAATACCAAACGCTAAACTACCTATCTTGCGGCTAAGACTGTTGGTTACTTACAGTCTTGGGGACTGGAGTGAAGAAATGTAGCGTTACTGTTGTTAACTAGACGTAATTTTTGAGTGTTGCAACATAAAACGTTTCAGTTATTCGAAAACATACACATTCTCTAAGATGTAAATCCAATGAAGAGAATACTCTCGTAAATTCAAATATTCTGATCTAACGTTGTCTGACTACTTAACATCTTTGTTCAGACGCTCGGATAGGCAACTTCCCTTTTCCTGTTTACATTAATTTGGGCCGATTGGATCGGTTTCCTGGAAAACCCTATCTTGGCCCGCAGATCTCTTCAGGATAAGAGAGGAATATAGATTTCCTTTACGAATTAACACATTGCAATGGAGTAACGCTGAGTATCATTCCTGTATAAATACATATATATGTAAAACATTATATTAAGGCCAGACTCTGTGATATCTCCTAGTTGACCCAACAGTTGTCGTTGTTCTTCTTCTTTTGATGCATGGCGGTTTTAAGCAGCTTTACGGTGCATACTGCCATCTACTGTAGCGGAGTGTGGCTATACTAACTCCGACAATTACCCCAAAACTTCTTGAATAAAAAAATGAACACAAATTATTGGACTTGTCTACCTCATGTTGTACCTTGTAACCCTATTATACTGAGATTGGCCCTTAATGCCCCAGCGTTAATACCTGGCTTTCACCCAACGATTTTTCTACTGTAGGTTTTTGAGCATTTTACAGGCGTATAATGCTACCTGTAAACTGCTAGGCTGGAGTGTGACTCAAAAAGACAGGCAAAAAATTTATCAACAAGTAAACCTAAAATCAATATGCTAAATATGAAATGTTATTTTATTGATGGTTAGGGAGAAGAATAAGATTTTGCATAAGGACCTTGCATTTCAAATCCATAAGCATGACATTAAAAAATAAATAAGTGTACCACTCTATCAGGAGCAAGACGTGTAACATAAAATCCACTGGGACCTTTATCCACTCGATCATTCAATCCAATGATCACACGTGTCACCAAGACCTCACCCTTCCTACATTAACCAGAATAGTCTTCACACCACACATAGCTTTGTGTCTCATGTAACAATTGTGTCCCTCCCATCCTAAGGCATTGCCACATTACCATTATATATCTTTTTTATATATTTATATTATATATATATATATATATATATATATATATATATTTTTTTTTTTTTTTTTTTTTTTTTTTACTAGATGCTCTTATCCCCCCCCCCCCACACACACACACACACATTGCGTCATTTCTCATCGCACAGCTACAAATTAAAACACTTTTGAATGTTACTGGACATGTACATATATTAAAAATATTTTCATAAACCGTATAATATACAACTTAAAATGTCGTTTGAGCGTTTCTGTCAATGTACTTTATTTTGAAACACCTCTCCTTGCGGGAACAGGAAGCATATTTATGTCTTTTGTAGCTAACTTTACACTGTGGGCGTGCTTTGAAGGAGTCCTGCTGCGCAGCGTTCTGTGAAAAACTGATCTTTTGCCTTGTTGGGTTCATCTGGTGGACAGTGGAAAGCGCGAGCTGTCCGGGGCACGTAGCCTAAAGATTTAACTACAGTATCGTATCCTCGAACACAGCCGGTGTTTTGGAGGGCCATGCTGCGCGGATGCGGCTCTTGTTACTGATGTGTATTATATGTGGATAGGCTCAAACGATTGGAATAAAGACAGAGATAAGCCGTCCGTTGAACGACAGTGTTGCATATTTATATAAATCGGATTTGTGTCGCTTCTACTCAAATTTAAAATACATCTCTTATGGCGATCAGCTAAATAAATGGGTAACACAAATAAATTTAACTGTCCAGTTTGCATAACATCGGTGGATGCGTGCAGATGTGCGCAGACGTGACCTAACGAATGGGAACATAGTTCAGCTAAATTAGCGAGCCAAAGCAGAAGTAGAGGAAACATTACGCGGAAGAATGCTTGTAGACCCGAGCGGTTTGTGATACCTTGTTCTTTCTATGTTTGTAAGGAATGCCGAAACCAAAATATTTTCTCAGAAAAACAACACTGTGACATTTGACGGAAAAAGTTTATTATAACGCAGTAAACTCACCTGCGTGTTGAACAGGTATGGTGGAACTTTCACTTGATTGGCTGGCGTCTTTTTCAAGGTGCACAAGGTTTATCTGACGAGTTTAACATTAAGATACACTAAGAACCACGTTAAAACAGCTTGCTCCAAGTCCATAAAGTTTAGCGACTAAAGCAAAAGATTTAGCTACCTAATGGAATGTCCGAATATACATGGACAATTTTGGGCAAGGAGTCTTCTGGCTCACATAGTTACCGAGTTGCTAAATGGCATATACAGTTGTTAGCGACATAGCTCAAGCAACAGAGTATGTCTTTTCGTGTTGCATCTGTAGCGTATGTATTTATCTGTAAATCTTACATGGTTCAATTATGCAGTTCATCCTTCAACTGTAATGAGGTGACAGCAAAAAGGCGCTTATCTAAGTATGAAAGGAGCCTCACCGATCCTGTAAGGGGAAAATACTGAAACATGCATATGAAGCCAGAGGAAACATAGATAAGTAGTTCAGAGCTGAGGTTAATTCTACAGCTTGCTTATAGCAGGACCATATCATCTTGTAGGACCATGTCATCTTCAAGCTGTAGGTGAGCTATAACCCTAAGGTGCTTTTTGTTTTAAACAGGGAGTGAGAGAAACACCTTGACAGACAGCAGTCTGGGATGGACCCCAGTGCCCGCACTGAAGAGCCGGAAGTTGCTGCTTGTTCAACGGTGCTGGCAGACTGTGAGAGACTGCGTTTTCCTGACACGGGGGGAGGAAGTGGACCAGAGCGAGATCCCAGACCACCCGGGCCCCACCACACAGCTGACGACAGAGGCGAAGGTGATAGAGATGCAGAGGAAGAGACCCAAGAGAGGGATGGATTTGTGGAAGGAGGAACGGATGAGTGGATGGATGGTCAAATAGAAATACTGGAGCTGGACTCCGTCAGCATCGAAGTGGAGCTGCCGCCCAGCATCGCAGCTCAGATTAAGAGCAATGCCGTCAACCCTCACCATGGAAACCAGCGGGCAGTGCAGGCTGTCCTGGCGGGGAGGCGGGCCAAAGTGAAGGAGGAACCAACCTGGATTGAGACAGAGGGGTCCGGCAATTCCCATCACGATAAAACAGGAAGGTTAATCTCCATTCACATCAAGCAAGAGGTCAAGGAGGAAGGAGGACATGTGGACATCTCCCGAGTGAAACAGGAGAGTACCAGACCTGGGGGATGTTTCAAGGAGGAGCCGGAGGAGGCTCCCATCCAATCTGAGGACAGAGGGCCACCCTCAACTGACAGAGCCTCAAGGGGGGAGCAAGAGGTGGGGCTAGATGAAGACCGGGTTCGAGCAGAGCCTTTAGGGGTGAAAGAACCACAGAAACAGTCAGAGCCATCCAAAAATGGGTCAGTAAGAAACACAGACACCACTGAAAGGACCTCACACCAGCAGCCCTATCACTGCATAGAGCAGACAGCCCAAGATGGTGAAGCTGAGATACGCACAGCTCGGAGAACAGAGGAGGAAGGAATGATACCTGCAAAGGTGGCACAAGCTAGTGGCAAAGAGACAGCCACCAGTCTTGCTGTTCATGTTCTGAGGAGTAGGTCAGACCATCCAGAATCTGCAGGCAAAGATAGTTCATCCTCTAACAGCATCCAGGAGGAGAGAACAGTGGAAGAGCCTACAGCCCAGCCGACTGAGTGCCACCCCACACCCTGTCCTGTGATCTCAGCAGTCCGTGGTTGTTCTCATTGTGGGGTTGGTCAGTCAGAGGGTCCTGCTTCCAGCTGCACAGATCCCTGTCCACCATCTGTTCAGCATGGCTGCCTCCTGTGTAATGAGACAGTCACCGCTGAGGACGGGCTCCGTGCCCACACAGAGACACACCAGGAAACACAGGGGGAGGCCTCAGCCGCGAGGCAGCCCAACCAGTGCCAGAAGTGCAAGAAGACCCTCAAGACCGCTGCCGCCCTGGAGAGGCACGCCAAACTTCACGAGCGGCGCCACGTGTGCGGGGTGTGCGGCCGGGTCTACAGCAAGGCCGAGCACCTGCGCCGCCACGTCCTCGTGCACTCCGACGAGGAGCCCACCCACACGTGCCCCGCCCCGGGCTGTGGCAAACGCTTCCGCAGCCCCGCCGTGCTCCGCCGCCACCAGGTGGCGCACAGCCACCACAGGCCGCACCGCTGCGCCGACTGCGGGAAGGCGTTCCGCCTGCATGACCAGCTGCAGCGGCACCGGCGCGTGCACTCGGACTGCATGCCCTTCTCTTGCGGCCAGTGCGGCAAGGGCTTCCGCTTCTCGGGGGGGCTCAAGGTGCACCTGCGCACCCACGACGGCTCCATGCCCCACGCCTGCCGCGAGTGCGGCAAGAGCTTCCGCCAGTCCAGCCACCTGAAGCTGCACCTGCGCACACACTCCGGGGAGACGCCCTTCGCCTGCCAGCACTGTGGCAAGAGCTTCTCGCGCTCGGACACGCTCAAGGGCCACCTGCGGGTGCACTCAGGGGAGCGGCCGTACCACTGCCAGCACTGCCCACGCTCTTTCACCCAGCTGAACACGCTCAAAGGGCACCTGCTCACCCACACCGGGCAGAAGCCCTACGCCTGCCCGCATTGCGACCGCCGCTTCGTCCAGCAGAGCACCCTGAAAGGGCACCTTCGGACTCACGCCGCGGAGACCAGCGATGGTGGTGCCGCCCAGGAGAGGCCCCACAGGTGCCCGAACTGCGACAAGGGCTTCACCCGTGCCGACAACCTCCGCAAGCACCGCCTCATCCACCAGGGCGCCCGGCCCTTTGGCTGCGAGCGCTGCGGCAAGCACTTCCGCACGCGCCACGGCCGCGGCGTCCACCTGCGCACGCACACGGGCGAGCGGCCGTACCCCTGCGGCGAGTGCGGCCGCAGCTTCCGCGAGGCGGCCCTGCTGCGCAAGCACCGCCTCATCCACACGGGCGACCGGCCGTACCCCTGCCCCGAGTGCGGCCGCGCTTTCCGCGACGCCGGCAACCTGCGCTGCCACCGCCGCATCCACAGCGGCGAGAAGCCCTACGCCTGCGAGGCCTGCGATAGGAGGTTCAGGCACAGGAGCGCGCTGCGGAGCCACGCACGCCAGCACACGGGGGACGCCCCCGGGCACACCTGCTCCCTCTGCGGCCAGCAGTTCCCCCGCCTCCAGGGGCTGAGGGCCCACCTGAAGAGCGAATACCCGGAGGCTGGGGCGGGGCCTGCCGAGAAGGGCGGGGAGGCCACCAAAAAGGGGGGGAACAAGAGACCCACCAAGGAGAAGACGAAGGGGAAGGGCAGAGGGACACGTTCTGAGGAGGTTGCACCACCAGGGAGGGCGGGGCAGACCAGAAAAAGGAAGGCAGAGCCAAAAGAACTGCCGCAAAAGCCCAGAAGGTCGAGGAGGAGAGCACCAGGAGAGGCTCAGAGAGAAACCCTGAGGCTCACGGAGGGCAACCAGTGTGGGCAGTGTGAGAAGACGTTCAGAACTGCAGCTGCATTGCGCAAACATGCCGCATTACACCAGAAGACTCCTGGACTCTGACATACCTGTACCTTAGCTGTAAATTTGTTTGCCCTTGTAGCTTGGAATGCTTTTTTTTATTTCATCATATTCATACATGACTTTTTGTGACATGCATCTTTTCCCGTCATACAGCTCTCACTCTGGATGGCACACCAAACAATTGCATCACTGCAATAAAGACTCAAGTCCCTAGCTTAAGAGCATATTGGCTCTTTTAAGAATTGGCACTCTCATACTGACTGTGGGGGTGGGGGGGGGGCTTTCACATATTAATGAATGTATGTCACTGTTGTACATTTTAAAGAATTATTTTATTTTGACTAGATGAAATTGAGTGTTCGTAGAAGTGACAGAGCAAGTGTGTGTCTAATATCAGAGTGAAGCTCTGAGTGTGTTCTTACAGGGTTATCTGTATTTATCTATGATCTATGTTAGTATGTTGAAACTCAGGTAATACAGTATATCAATGACCCTGGTTGTCTTCTGGTGTTGCTTGAAAAATAAGGTTAAAAACAAGCCTGAAAATGCTACTGAGTAATTCACCAAAAATGTTTTAATCTGGTGGTCATTGTCAGATAACTATTTGTGTTCTGCCTTCACTTTCCAAGGTCAGGTAACCTGATGAAAACCATGTGTCATTTTGTAGTACATCACTTGGGAGCATTTAACACCATACAAGAGCATTATTATCTAATTTCTTTTTGTTAAATTGCATTAATTGCTGGATGTGTGCAGTTCCCTTTTTTCCTTATATAAAACCAGAGAGCCTGGTGCCTCTTGACATTTTTGAAAATGCCATTTCAGTTTTACCTGGCTGTAAAGCTATCATCAAAACCATGGGAAGAGAGGGCAGATAAGAGCAATTTACATGTTTTAAAATGCTTAAAATATGTAAATGTATCTAATTATAAGATCTGCTGCTGCTGCTGCTTGAAGCTGATGGCATCTCTGTGTTTGTGTATCTTCATGTGATGTAGGCTGTATCACTTAATCTCAGTGATTTAAAAAGCCAAAAACTGACATGTGACAAAGTTTCAGCAATTCTCACACTGTTTTTGCCAAAGACATCACTGAGGTACTATAGCATTTTATTTAAAAACAAAACAAAACAAAACTACAGTTGTCACATAATTTCAGTCTCATTTGGATTGTTTTTAACATGTTAAGGTGAAATTGTACTGCGTACTGAGCCTGTATCTTTCTGATGAAATATGTAATATTTTTTGATGTGTAGCAAAAGGCTATCCATGAGTAAACATTGAGAAATAGGTACTGATTATTGGTGGTTCAAATTAAATGGGCCATGTTGTAGATGTAGTGTGAGGCCAATGTTTTCTTGATGTGGACAAGAAAGAGGACTTGCATTGTGCTGGACTCAGTTTATGTCTGTTAGTGCAGCGTTTCCCAAACCTCACCTGGAGGACCCCTTGTCCTGCATATTTTAGATCTCTCCCTGCTGCAACACAGCTGATTTAAATGATCAATTTATTATTAAGCAGCTTCAGGAGTTCATAACGAGTTGATCATTTGAATCAGCTGTGTTGGAGCAGGGAGAGATCTAAAACATGCAGGACAAGGGGTCCTCCAGGAGAGGTTTGGGAAACGCTGTGTTAGTGTATTGCATGGCGTGTGAAGTGAGTGTATGCATGTGGGCAAGAGGTTCAGGATCACAGAGGAGATCATTTGAATGTGGGAGAAATGAGGCCATGTTACTGCACTGTTAGTGTCCTGCGGGGTAGTTGCCTCACTGCACCTCCACAGCACTACCGCTATATCATGAGAAGCAAACGCACCCTGCTCCTGTGACATTACCACATAACAATGGTGTTCTCGCATAATGTAATCCAATGTGAGCCATTGTTTTGTCGCTTGAGTGTCACTTCAGAGTTGTGGTGGCGTTTATGTTCACAGCACAGCATCTCATACGTGACATGAGTCACACTTACAGGTTCCACTGTCACATGCATAGAGCAATCACCTTGCCAACCCCCCTCCACCCCCATATCACAGACATTCTATTATGACCATATATTCAGCTCCCACATTGCATCTGTCTTCCATCTAGGAGGTCTCAGTTGGTGACAGGATGTTCTGGTGCTGTCTGCGTTCCTGTGCTATGCATATTCTGTTTAAGGCCACCCCCCACCCCCAAGAATCATGTTTGCTACGTGTGAGCAAATCAGAAAACTTAACTTCAGAACACTTAACCTTGCAATGGCAGAAACAGAATTTTCTATGTCACACAAACCATGTTGACTATCTTGCCCAAATACAGAAAATCTGTGCCCTTCATTACTGCTTCAGTGTCAATGTGATTTTTATCATGCCAATTCAGAATCCAAATCCAAAATCCAGTGAAATCAACAAATACAAAATAATTATATTTTGAGAATACAATTAAAATATGCAAATTATTCCTATCCTGGTATATAATAGTATTTGGGATTTCCCTTAACATATTTTAATTGTATTTGCAATATATTCTTGGGCTGAACAACATCTCAGTATATTACAATACATTTAATTTCTGTGTGGTTTTACTACTGGAAAATGAATGTTCTGCTTGTGTAGCCACAGTGACTAGTAGAAACTTAAGACTGATGTCTCATGCAGGAAGTGGAAGAAGAACTGTTGTAGTGATTATGATGATTTCATGTGTTCTGTGAGGTTATACTGTGGTTAAGTTTGACAGGTGGAATATGGCTTTTTTTTTTTCATTTAGTTATAGTAAGCTTTGTAGCTGATATAAATTAGCCCCTGTTTCATTTGGCCAACTGGCTTATTCTGCTCTGCCAAAATCTGTCACAGCAGCTACATTAAATGTGTTAATGTGTTAAATGTAGTTGATATATTAAATGTATTAACACATTAGGTGATCTCTGTAATCAGAAAATGTACATTATGCTGTCACAATGCTCTACCCAATATTGTACTGAAACAAAACCACTTCCTCCATTGCAAAACATTCTATAATTTTGCCTTTGTGTTCAGTTGTTTCACATATTTTTACAGCATTTTGAGTAAATACAGTTGCACAAAGCACTTTTTTCCATTACAAAATGGATCTTTTTTCTCGTATCTCTAAATAACACACAAAGAATAAGATTAGACCGAACTATCAAATTTCCAACAAACAGGAATGGAAATGTATCTAACCACTTCACTAATGAGCATACACTTTCAATTAAAAACCAAAAAATCTGTTCTAAATTAATTATATCTAATATATTAGCTTACATTCATATTGGGGCTACATACTACATAGATTTGCTAATTACCCAATGAACAATATTCATTTCCAAAAGAAAGTGAAGATGCAGACATGGAAGCTACAGGAGGATGTGTATACCTGAGAAATCGGGAAAAGTTCCCCAACGTACAGAGTTTGGTCAAGGGTCTTTGTGGATATGCTGTGGTCCTCAAGGATTAAAGGTGGAAGTGCTCCAACTCTGACCTGTAAATCTGAAAAACGAAATTGTGTCTGTAGCTTTACTACCAAATCTCGCCATGGAGATAATGACTTTAACTTCAAAGAAATTCAGCTGTGCCACCACCTATACCTATACCTGTTTCTTCCCTCCATCAAGCTCAGGTAGAAGGGTGGCAAGATTGCCGGAAGGACCCCACGTGGCCATATTTAGCTGCCCAGTGTGGCGCCTGCAGTGCTGACAGCCCCCCTATCTGTTGAAAATGTTAATGAGAGCCCGAGGCGGCGTGAGGGAACTGAGTAATCAGAGACAAACAACACGTTTCCCCACGGGAGGGGAGAGGCAGAGCGGAAGGAAAGGTCACCTTGCCACTCCCGGACACGGCGTGGGCCCTGTCTCTCGGGCCGACTGAAGGTGATCGGCATTAGTCCGGACGTGCCTGCGGAAGAGAGTCCAAGAAATTCAGCAGGAGGCCCAGTGAGGAAAATTTCTGCCAGCTCTCTGTGACAGACGGTTGCCAGATCCTGTGCCATGCTCATTCTTTTGGGGATTGTATCTTCTGAATTTATGAATCACAGATTTCATGTCATGCCAGAAACCATTATAGTGTTCTTTACTGCTGGAAATAAATCAGTATATAGCAGATCATTCTTAATTCTGGATGTCCTTAGATTTTGGTGAACAAAGGTGCCAACCTGAGAATGAAGGTGCCATAGGCTAAAGCCCCCCTGGGATCCACAATTGTCTTGAAAATCCCATGAGGAAGTGCTTATCATATTGCAGGAACACAGAGACGTGCATCACTGTACAACACTGGCCTAAATTATCCTCTGAGAAGCTTCACTGACTAAATGGGATCCCAGTTATCCTTCCATCGTTTTTACATTTTCCATTCTTTTGGGAGGAGCTAAAAAGAGTTTTATTGAAAACTGCTACCTTTAATCATTGACAATCACCATTCATAAACAGCACGCTATCATTGTGCCATTTTGGGACACATTAAGCCCTACATTGAAATGAGTGAACACAACGGTCTGACAAGCATGGATGTAGCTAACATACATGACATGCAAATGGGGTTTCTTAAGAATGTTGCTGTTGTTGGTGTTTGCCCTTTAGCAGGGACACTGTGATGTGTGTGTGGGGGTGACTGTGGGTAGTGGGCTGGTAGACCAATTAACATTTGAGTCACTTCTTGTCATTAACAGCGAGGACCTCACAGGGAGAGAGATACGCACAAGCCCATTGCTCTTAATCAGAACTGACGCACCGCTGGCCTTAATTGCATCAGACGTCAAACCCCTCGACCGCTATCCATTGGAGTCTCCAAGTGCACAATCAGTTCAAAATTACTGACCATTTACTAATGCAAAAATTGATTAGCCCTACCAGACCAGGTAGTGCCAAAGACTATTTCTAAGGTTCTACCAGGTCAGGAACATCAATATTCAAGTAAACACATATTACTATACAGTTTAAGGTCTTAAGTTCACCATAAGAGCAGTGCCGATTTTATAGTTCTCTTCACACTTTTTTCCTTCGTGCTGTCCTCTGAAGACCAAATGAAGTCTTTGTGACGTCAGTGTTTTTTTTCTTCCAATTTGACACCTCTGCACACCCCCCCCCCCACCCAACCTCCTCCTACCCCCACCCAACCACACATACATCTGCTGACCCCCTCTCCGCTCTGTCCACTCCCTGCACCCCACATCCAGCCAATCATGTCCTTCCACGGGGAAGAGCGCCAGTATGAGAGGAGGTATATAGCTTCTCGCCTTCCTTCACAAGACCACTCCGATGCTGAAGATTTCCGTGGAAGCTACCACCTCCTCTCACGACCGCCCGCAAACTCCCAGGTTAAGGCAGGAAGAGGATGCTGTGCTCACAGCTCCAGGTGCTCCTGGTGGCCCTCTCCGCATCCGTGCTGCTGGCCCGAGTCGGTGGGGCCCCGCAGAGGGAAACGCTGGCCGGACTACTGAGGACAAACGTCGCCGATGGCAACAAGGTGAGGGGCCCCATCCGTGCGCAAGCACCCCGGTCTCATGGGGACTTGTGGGGAACTTAGAAGTCCTTTCAACTGTCCTTATGTGGATGTTGATGATCAGTCTGTAACGTAACCTCATAGGATTGTCGTAAGTGTGTGCATGTGGTGGGTTGAATCAGGAACTCAGCTGCACCCAACTGGAGCCAAATCGCTGCTTCTGTGAGACAGTTTAGGTGGCTGCGCTAATGTGCTTATTTTGTGCAAACCATTATAACAGGACCATACCCATTTCAGGAGGAAAGAACCTCTGAGCCAGCTTGCCTTGCAGATAACCCTAACTGACCAACAGACTGATGTGGCAGAAAGGTTTTTGTCCCGTGGGTTAACTCCAGCCACTGTGCTTTTTAGCTTACATGGGTGTTTGTACCATAGGGTCTGAGTGCAAATTGACCCACCTATCACCAGAAGCAAAAGTCAGAACACAAAACAGCTAGGAATTTAAATACAATGATAGAAGGTCCTGGAGAATTTCTCACATTATTTTATACAAGTGTAAATTGCCTCTCAGATTAAGGTAGAAGTCTGGTAAGGCAATGTCTATTTAGGTTGAGGGTATTCTCATTCAATGGTCAGCATGAGAACTGTAAGAGAGCATTTCCCTGACGTCAGTTAGCCTTGACTAAGTACAAAAGTTCTTCATTCGGACAAGGAACTACGTCACGCCGTTGGACCTAATTAGGCAAATTTGGGGTTCTTCTGGAAAATGCGGTCCTCCCAAAAAGAAGCCACAAGTAATTTAGGATTACTTTCAATAGCATTGATGTATATTTGTTTAGTTCTATAGTCATCTAGTATGACTGGAAATCATATCCCTAAGCAGTCCTCTCCTCCACCTCCATATTACAGGATCTCTCGCGTGCCCTGCTGCTGAAGATCATGTCAGACCTGATGACGCAGGGGGGGGACGAGGTCCTGCCGGAGATGGAAGAGCTGGGCATACGCGAGGAAGTGGCGCGGCAGCTGCCCCTCTCCCAGCGCGAACGCAAAGCAGGCTGCCGGAACTTCTTCTGGAAGACGTTCACCTCGTGTTAGTACGCCGCACCAAGTAGACCCTTGTGTCGATCGGTTGTCAGACCTGTATCGATTTGTAAACAGATAACTCTTTCTTTCGCACTTATCTTACTCTTGAAAAGCCTGTACAATGTATTGTAACCGTATCTGTGTGAATACAAGAAGGACTGACCATCCGGCCACATCTTGGAAATCATCTCTACCCTTGTTTTCAGTAAGTAAAGCCATGTTGCACCAATAATGATTCTACGCTCTTCAAGATTTGGAAGTATGCTTGATCTTTAAGTGGTTGGACACTGAGTGGAGCTGGGCTCCAGGACCGGGGCTGGTTATGGTCATTCTGACACCAAGCACTGGAGGAATGTAACACTATGAACAGGAGAAGTTGGGGTGCAATGTTCTCCCAGCAAACTCTACTCATAGACTCTGATTAAAACCCTAGCAGTGTTTGTTTTTTCTCAGGCTGTGTCTGAATGTCTCTTTTCTGCACACTATCTTAGCAGCAGATGTTTTTCACACTGCTCCAAAACCCAAGCTACAACCCATTTTAAAAAGCTAGACTACAAAAGGAGAGTCAGTCAAATGAACTCACAAAAGAAAAATCAACCACTGTAAAAATGGATGGTTTTATTACCAGAGCAGTTTCCTACAATCGGCGTCAGAAATTAACACACACACGCGCGCACACACACACGCAAGTGCTGGTATCTAACAACCAGCTGCAATAACACTGCATCTACAATCCAAATCCTTCATACAAACAGCTTTGTAGTGCACAGGATCACTGATCACCTGGTTTTAAATGATCACAGCTTTCCGACACCAGCTCTGGGTCACACAGAGCGGCCGCCTTGGGTTACAAATAGAAATCATGAATAAAGAACTGGCTTCAAGGCAAGCTTTTTTCAAAGTGGGATCTTAGTTCTTCATGTCAAGCTGGACCTGGTGGACAGTACTACATCATATTAGGATAAACAATACAAAACAGCTATCCAACAGGGACAGCTTCATTTTCCATAGTAACACATCACTAGAGCTCTTTCACACAGTACATCGCTGTCCTCCTTGTAGTTTACTAGAGAAAGCTAACCCATCATCACACTAGGACCGAAATCACTAAAAGACTAGGTCAATCAAAAACAAGTAACAAAAATCAACTAACGAGGACGAATTTCTGTTGACAATAAATAAGAAAAATTGCAGCTGTAACAATCAATTCATGTTTCTCTTTTTTCTCCTGTTAAAAACTACAGAAAACCCATTCACAACATTTATGACACTGTATCTTTTCTTGAAAGACATTTGACAACCACACATCTAGGTAAGGCTCACACCAGTTAGTGTAGTGTTTCAAAGTGAGAGCTGAATGTTATTTTTCAAATGCCTCAGCAACACAGACTGTTGTGAATGCCTGCCTGGAAGTCAGTCCTCGTTCTTTTTCCATAT
Source organism: Megalops cyprinoides (assembly GCF_013368585.1). Taxonomy (NCBI): domain Eukaryota; kingdom Metazoa; phylum Chordata; class Actinopteri; order Elopiformes; family Megalopidae; genus Megalops; species Megalops cyprinoides. The sequence continues at coordinate 5,567,883 of NC_050598.1, forward strand.
TTGCTACTTCCTTTACCTTGCATTAACCGCATGCATATGAAGTATTCCAGACCCTTCTCTTTCTTCAGCAAAGACAGCCTTGCCCAAATGCTTGGACTTCCTGCTCCATTTGTCTGCAGAGACTGATGGGAAACCCCCACAGCCTCAAGCCAGCAATCTGGAATGAAGCCAACACTGAGGATACTAAATGAGGCAAAACAGGCCATCTAGTTTCTGTACTACACATTTTTCTCCTTCATGGTTAAAAAGAGCTGCTTGCAACTTGTACAAAAAAAGTCAGCCAAACATCAAACAAAGCAAGAACATGACATCACATGGACTAGGACTACAGAAACTGAGACAACACCAACTTCTATACAGAACTCTACCATCAGAAAAAGTACAATAAAGAGTAAGAGGCAATACACAACCAGCAAGGTGACCAGACAAACTTAGGATTCAGTCCTATACCAGAACTAATCAGGGTTTGTGAAACACCTCCGATGATGGGGTGGGTTCTTTTTTTCTTTTTCATAACACATGGAACGGATTTTACTCTTCCTTCATTGCACCTTAAATCAGTAACAGTCAAGTCACAGCACTAAAAAAAAAAAAAAGAAAAGAAAAAAAAATCTAAAGCATCCAACACAACATCCCGTAATGTTTGTCCAACGCTGCACTGATGTCGCTATACATCCACGGCTGCTTAGAGAGGTGGTTAGATCCTCTGCTGACAGGGGACAGTCATGAGGAAAGGTGAAGGGAAATGGACAGGGTTTCTTATAACACCCCCTTTCTTCACTGAACCATTTTCCTCTCTCTTTCTGTGTGCCAAACGTTTCTGCTGCTCAAAACATTCTGCTGAGAATCCCTTCTCTGCCAATCAACCTTGCTCTGAAATGCACAGACTAGCATGCCCATTTCAAAAGCGCAGGGGCCTCATTAAACCTAACATAGAAAATAGCCCTTCCTTCATGTTAAGCCATGCTGTAATGCAAAAAAAAGCCTTCTGTTTGGGTCCAGTGGTTTTGTGCCAAAAACTACCAACCTTTTCAAACCCACAAAGCTTGCATGAGTTTACAATGTGAACTTCTTGAAGCAAAAAAAAAAACAATAATAATGCAGCAATGAGAAACATCTTAATATTGTTATCATTATCCTTATCCTTAGTTACGAACTATCATTATTGTTATGAAATGTTAAAGCTGCTAAACGCCTGCTCCTGCTGCCTCCTGCAAGGTAGGGTTGGGAATGAAGCGCTGGTGCAGTGCGGATTCTGGGAGGGGGTAAAAATTCGCCCCTGCTGCCTGCAGTACAGGGGCGTAATACAGTACTCAAGGGGATGGGGATGAGGGGGAAGGGCGTGGCAGGACTGGGCCTCTCTCTCCTCAGCCTGCTCCTCGGAGGCCTTGCGCTACGGGCACGGAGGTCAGGGGGTGGGCGCTATGGCCTGCACTCTCAGCACACAAGCACTTGTAATGGAGTTTTCCAGGAGCAAACGAGTACAAGGACATGATGGAAAGATTCAAGCATCCGCATTATGTTCCATGCTCCCAAAAGTGATTATATGTGTGAGAGTGTGTATATGTATACATACACACATGCACACATATATACATCTCTGTTTGTGTGATGGACTCCTTCTCCATTACATGCTGTGCAGCAGTTCTCTAAGCCTGGCCCTGAGAGTTAATGTCAGAGATTTCAGGTGATTCCCAGATTTGATGGAATCAGTTCCGAGACTGATTTTGGGTGACAGGTAGGGGTTTCTCTGTGACCCGAGCCCAAAGCCCCCGAGCAGGTCGCACGTACTGCAACACTCGGACCCTACCGTTGACCCGCAGGTCCCAAACGGGGGCCCGTGCCCTCACTGTGAGTGCCATGCCTGAGTCGCTTTCGCCCAGGAGAGCTTTGCGGACAGGGGGAGGAGGGTGGGGGAGGAGGGGCGCGGGGGCAGGGGAGGCAGGGGGAGCTATGGCCCCTTGTCCCGTCAGCAGTCGGTGGAGATTTTAGCAGAGAGGTCCTGAATGCGGCGGGCGCTGCAGCTCTTGCACAAGATGTGGCCGTCCAGGGGGTAGCAGCCGCGCCCCTCTCCTTCTGAGGACAACAGCAGGCCGCACTCCTGCAGAGGACAGACACAGACGGCAAAATTCCACACGCTGCTGCTAATCAGTTTGTCACTTTTTTCCCGTTAGCCTGCTAATATACTGCTTCTGTGAAAGTCTGAATCAAAACACCACATTAGCACCTACCACGCACTTCTTTGCCTTTATTACTCCTACTTTAAGTCCTCTTTTTGGACATTATTATTAAACAGAAATATCAGTACACCTTCAGCTGCAAATTCCTGTCCTCTGTCATACCCACTTTGAGTCCTCCAAGTAGGAATTTAGGAGATACTAAATCCGACATAGGGGATAAACCCCTGATAATGCCACTGCCAACAAGAAACCATGGTTGATTTCTGAGTTTTCTAATCTATACAGTAACAGTTTAAATGCAACCATTTATTAAAAATGTCTTATGAGAGGAACATCTTAAAATGCGATAAGCTCAAGAGTACGGGGCCATAGGGAAACAGCCTAATCCAGAAAGGTTTCTTATTCTACAGAATGCACCTCACACACCAGCTGGAACGTTTGATGAGGGAACCACAAATACTATGTTAATACTGAAAACTGAAGAATTATTTTGGAATGCATAAAGATAAAACATTGAGAATTTCAGTTAACTTCAATCTATCTTACTGCCAGGGTACCAACTTCTTCCTGTGTGTCTCTGTCACATTCCAAGGTACTCCTCTGATAAGATGCATTTTATGGTAAATCACAAGGTAGACTTGTCTGGTCCTCTACAATTACACTCTGCCCAAGACCACGTTATTGCGCATTATGCGTTTTGAAGTAAATACACTGAAACTGAAAAACAACAATTAACAAAACCTAAATACTGCCTGTGTAATGCTCTGCAACGTTATGAGAACGTTATGAGCTAACTGAGATCCCTCCCCCCTCTGAAGGGATGGGACCCCCCCACGACAGCAGTGGAATGGTGCCGCTCACCTCACAGACATAGCAGTTGACGTGGAAGCTGCGGTCCAGGGCCACGATCCTGACTGTCTCCTCCTGCCCGGGTTCGGGCATGATGGCCTGGCCACACACAGAGCACCGCGGGGCGAACTTCCTGTGAGGGTGGGAACACAGGCGTTAGCACTGACCAATGAGCTTGCAGGACGAGTGAGCAGCCCGTCAGTGGATGTGACCGGCAGTTCATCTCAAGCATACAGCACTGCTATGGAAACAACCACGCCTGCAGGTTGTTGCCATGGCCCTGAGAGAAAGCTTTATTAAGTGGTGAAACCAAACAATGCTTTGACCATGGCAGTCATCTCCAGGTCAGACTTTTTTTTTGAAATCAAAGCAGTTGGCACTGATCACCGGGAAACCACATAACCAAAACAAACTATACTGACTCCAGTAAGACCTAGCTGGCAAATATACCAAACCATGTTGATAATTCAGCAGTCATGATACTCAGGTAATGCTGGAGCCAAGATGGTGACCTCTGGCGTGTCCTGCACAGGCAGAGCTGGTCAGATATGTTTCGGCATAATGCACATGGGCAGGCTATTTGGCGTTTAAGCTCCGGGTTGAGGTAAGCCAGAGAGAATTTCTGTCTGTAACAATCAGTCACGTGGCCGCCCCTCTCGCCCAAAGCAGCTCACAAAGTAAAGGCCGCACAGGTGCATGCGGTACACGAACAACGGCGCACACAGAAAACGGCAGACTAGTCTCCCAGTGTGCATCGAGCCGTAAGGCAGCGCTGCAATACCCAGCCGAGCCTGACCTGTGGAAGTCCTCGATGCAGTGGATCTGCGAGGTGGCGTCCACGGTGAAGGGCACGCCGTCCAGGCAGCAGCCGCACACCACGCAGGTGAAGCAGCGCGGGTGGTAGGCCTTGCCCATGGCACGCAGGATGCGGTCCAGGATGGGGTGCGAGCACTTGGAGCAGCGCTCGAGGGTGCTCTGCCGAGGGGCGCGGGGGAGAGCGCGGAGAGAGGGGGAGACGGAGGGGGACAGAGAGAACGGAGAGTTACAGAGAGAGGGAGGGAGAGGGAGGGGGAGGGAGAGAGACAGAGTGTCAGAGGCACAGTTCAAGTCATCACATGTCTAGCGAGCCATAACTAAGAACATGAACACAATTAAACTTTCTATCATTAACTTTAAAACTTTATATCACACAGTGACCTTGTATTTATCTTATTCCTAAACAGGTATGCACAACTTTCACAGGCAGCCAGATTAGATACAGATACACAGATATATAGACGGATAGACAAACAGACAGACAGATAGACACAGAAATCCAAAGTCGTCACAGGGCCATGAAAGGACGAGGGCAGTGGTGAACCCAGAGTGAAGGGGGCCCCACTCACAATGTAGCAGCTCTCGCAGTAACTCTTCTTGTCCAGGGCGTAGAAGGGCTGGCCGCGCAGACGGGCGTGGCACGTGATGCAGGTGAAGCAGTCCACGTGGAAGACCTGCTCCATGGCGATGCAGCCGCTGCCATCCCCCAGGACGTTGTCTCCGCACCGGGCACAGCGACCTGCAGGGCGGCGATGGAGAGCAGGAGGAGGGCATGACGGGGAGCAGGGTGGTGGCAGACAGGAAATCAGAAGAGGGAGGTCAGAATAAATTAAATTTGAACATATGATCAAGTGGAAACAATAAGAAAAACCAGCAGTGCTGGTAACAGTCGAAGCACAAAAGTGTTTTGTCACTGGTCTTCACACTGTAAACGACATGTCACAATTTACATCCACACCATCAGAAAATGACTTTGCAGTCTGCTAACCAATTCAGACCTAAACCGGGCCCAGAACTGCAAACCTACATACCAAAGTACTCCTCTGCTGGGGGGTGATTCATGTCATACACCAGTTTCTTAGTCAGCCGCTCCAGCTCATCCTCTGGCCTTGGCAGCGGCCCCTTGTGGTCACATACGGTAAAATGAAAAATTAGTCCATAGAAACTGATGAAAACAGAGCCAAACTTTTAAATAATGTAACTGTCTGCATTCGTAACAGGTGAGCCATTACGTCAGCTAGAGGACCCTTTAAAAGGACAGGATGGGTTAAGTGATCCTGTGTGTACACATGCTGCACCCAACTATTATTAGAGGAACTACTACAGCTTGACATGAGTAAAAGGACCAGGCAGGAGTGGCTGCATTGTGGCGAGAAGGCGCCACAGGGACCCTGAGGGCCCTTACCTTGCTGGCCGGATAAGCAGGGCTGTGGGAGGGAGCTGTGGGCAGGCTATCGGGGCTCCGCTTTGGCAGGGGTGCCTGGGCAGCACGGGGAGCTGGGACAGTGGCGGCGGCGGCCCCCTTGTACCCGCCCCCGGCCTCGTGCTCTTGGACGGGGGGAGGGGGAGAGTACCAGGCCTGCTGGCCCGGGGCGGGATCAGGGTAGGGCTGTGGGCGGTCCTGCGGCGAGGGGCGGGAGGCGTGCTGCCGGGGGGGAGGGGGCGTGTAGGCCTGCTCTGCCTGCCTCCCCGTTTGGGAGTAGGTGACAGGCTGGGCCGTTTTGACCTGGACGCTGAAGCGAGGGCCTGTGGGAGTGGAGGCGGTGGTGTAGGATGCCGGGACAGGCTGGGGGTACGGTTTGTGCGGGGGCGGATAGGGGTAGTCCTGCTGGGGGCCAGAGACTGGGGGCTCGCTGGGGTACTGGGGTGCAGGGTGGTACTGGGTCTGGGGGTGAGCGGGGTACCCAGTAGAAGACCTGCCCTGGGACGGTGGGCCTGGCGGTTTATAGCGCTCCCCTGAGATGGGTTTGGTGTAAGGCACATTGTCATAGATCTGCAAAGAAGAGAAAGTCAGAAACAGGTAAACATGGACCTCAGGTAAATGAGACATGAGTGGCATTTATAGCTACAGCCAATATTACTTTTGTTATTTAGAGTTTTGACAAATCAGCAGATGTGCACAGGGCCAGATCAGATGCCCATATATGAATAAATCATCTTCACCTGGGACCTTGAGTTCTGTGGGTGGCTGTCCAGGTCAGCCAGCATACAGGTGAGGGAGTCTATCTCTGCGTCAATGTTGGTGAGGAGCGTGCCAGGCTTCTCCTGGCCTCGGTTCTGCCGGAAACCATGGGAAAGAACACCACATTTGAATGTTCATAACCTACTGACTGAAATGACAAAGGCAAATATAACTTCTGGTGTTTAACAGCACACTTACCGCACTGCTATTTCTTTGCTTTCCCTTTCATTGTTTAAATCAATGGTTTGAGTATCATTTTCAAAACCTTGTAGAGCATGCGTCTTGCAAGCTTAACCTACAGTTACTAAAGAATCTGATGAAACTAAATAATGTTGCCCATTTCACCAAGACCCCAGATGCAATACCATACAGTGTACTGCCCCATGTTGCAACAGAGGCCTTGGAGCTGACCCACAGCCCTGATTTCACAGATCAAAACCCCCAGCCCTGAATTAATCTGGTCAACACTCTTACTGTACCTACCTGAAGGTCATAGCTGGCCATATGTGGATTCCAGGAACAGCGGTCATCTTTGGGGCCATGGGAAGGTGGGTAATAGTGGTCATTTGACTTAGGAGATAGTGGGCGGAAAACCGCCGACCCAGAATCCTCTTGGTGTGGCATGACCCCACCTGGGGAGAGAGACAGAGAGAAGAAAGGAGAGGAAGAAAGGACACATAAACACACATCCATTCTCTTCAGCTTTTCTTTGTTTTCATATTGGACTGGTCACTGCTGTATGAACACTTGGTCACTTTTGTATGAGCACTGCAAGAAAAGCTGGAAAAGTGTTTACAAAATATGTGGCCCACATAAAACCCTTGTGATGCCATTAGTGCTTGTTTTAAAATTCATTTGGGAAAACTTTAACCCCAGAGAAGAAAGAAATAAGAAATATGAAGGACTACTCCCACGTGTTTGGGCTTCCTGTATATGTTGCATCCCGTTTCAGATTAAATATCACCAACAGTCAGTAAATCCTTGTACTATGATACTTTGATTTCTTGACAGACCAAATTAACCGAACTCAGAGTCCAATGACATGCATGATCTTACCAGTGGGCCCAGTAGCCATGTACCTGGTGGCCATTCCACTTCCTCCTGCACCATTCTGAGCATAGGTTCCGTACTTGGGCCGCGTTTCCACAGCGACCTTCTTGGGAGGCCTGTAGAAGGCAGCACCGGACGGTGAAATTTGGGGTGCAGGTCTCTCTGGGCTTCCCAGAGTCCTCGGCGGCAGCCAGGTGGGACCAGACATCTCTGAATTCTGTGGATGGCAGAAAGATTTGGGATGTTTGGAACAGTCTCCCTCACATCTCTACTCAGGTACTTCAACCACACACTGTGGGTGGGTACAGCACACCCCCCACCAATAGTAGATAGATTTACTAGAGAGAAAACTTTTGGCAGCCACAGCGGGGAAATTCATCGCCACATCCCTGAAGACCTGAACAGTTCCCTCACCTGAGAGAGCAGCTACCCTGGTTAAAGTGACCGCCTCACTCAGGAAGAGGCGGCAAAATGCATCAGCAGCCAGAGCAGGCTTCTGAGTCCTTTGCCAGCGGGCTCAGGGGAGGTGGGGAAGCCATTTCCGGGTAACGTTGCCCACTCTGCTTACCTGATAACCCAGGGAGAGACCCATCCTAAACTCCCCAGGTGCCAGACTGGGCGCGAGCTCAGCTGAGGAGCATGGGTGTTCCTGTCCCTGCTGTTCCGCCGCCACACACAGGCTGCAGCCAGGCACAGGAAGCTACATCTACCGCATCTTTAAATAACAGGTTACCAGGGGAAACTGAGCCACGTTACATTTTTGGTTTCCTATGGCAACCCCACAGTACTCTGGCAAACAATAGGCTTGTTGTTAAAAAGCAGGAAAAGGTACCCGTCCTGCATGAACGAGGGGAATTCCAGTGGTCAGGGACAAACCCCTTTCCACCCCACACGCGCATGCACACACACAACTCACACAGGTGCTCACACTAAGACTCATACAGCTTATTCTTCAAAAACACATGGTAAGTGGTCCTCACAATATACAATAGCTATTGTCTTAGATGGTTGTGCGAGACACCCCCCCCCCCCACCACCACCACCAAAAGCACACACGGAAACAACACAGGATATGTTGTGTAATGATCTCTCGGTGTAAGCACCTGGTTGTGTTTTCCAGTAACAATTACACAATGCCCACACATCATTTTATATTTAATAAACTATGAAAATGTCATGCATTAACTGGAAAAAACCCTGAGACAGTTCCAAAGTCGCGTGGACTACATACATTCACACCACTCAGCTGTGTAGTCGTTACTAACCATTATATTGGTTTGAATGTATCAGTGATGACGCTGTTATTCAAACGTCTCGGCGATATTGACGTGGCGATAACTGATCTGTTTGTTCACTTTAAAGATAGCGGCAAAAAATGCCTACTTTCATACTTCAGTCTTAACAGATTTGTTCCTTCTTGCAAAGTCACTTACAATGTAGTTTTTTTCTGTATATAAATTATAGTCTTTACAATTCGTGTTCCTATTCAATGTTCACTCACAGTAGTTTAACGAATGGCTAATTTTTGTACTAGTTTTGATAATATTCCGCGACGAGCAATCCCGGTACTTCTCGACACCCAGCGAATGGACTGATGCACAGTCTGAATTTAAGCCTAAATCCCCGGCTAAGTGCATAGACTTGAATCCGAGGATTGGTGGGCCCGACAGCAATCGCAAAACCGTTTGAGCCTGAAATGATAAACTATCCTCCATGCACATTCGCCTTCGCATTGCAGTAGGTCTGACAATAAGTAAAAACGCGAACACGCAAGCAATCTGTTGCCGACTGTGTGTCAAACTGTAACTCCAGCGCGCTTTGCCGGTGCACACCGCTGACAGAACTGTAACAACGGAAGGCATTCGAACGCGTCAGCGTGGAAGTGAGAGCAAACTTCGCAGCGGTACTAGCAACAGTACGAACACGGTACAAAAACTACATTCGAATGCGGTTCATCACGCCGATTATGTAGCACGAACATCACAGCAATGGCAGACGAAAAAACTCTTTCCATACCTTTTGGAAATCCTGAAATCGCCTTTATCGGTAGTTCCCCTGCCTCCTCTTTTTCATCTGCAAAAGAAACAAAAGATACTTGCGGCCAAATTGTGCGGCTAAGTACAATAGTAGTGGCTGAGCATGCAACACTTTTCTGAATTAAAACTTTCCAACCAAACAAAACGTGGCACACTGAACCATTGCTCTAACAATCAAGCGTTGATTTATTGCACGCGCATGCTTTGACATTAATTAAAAACATCTCATATGAAAAGATCTTAAATGTAAACTTTTAGCAACACATTCAACAGAAACTAACAATAATCACCACGAATATATAACTCGATGTGTTGTAGCTTTAATTTTAAAACAAAATCATGATCAATTGTATATGGTTGTTTACTTATTTGTGTAGTTTCTGGTCGCTACCACGTTTACACTGATATATCACCCAACAAAACGTTTACACTTGTTGCACTCTAATCAACCATCGAATTCAAATATTTGGTCAATTCTTAATTCATTTCTCATGCAATGCTTTACTAAGAAAACAAACTTTTAAAGGACTTTGATTTAGTCATTTTACTCTCGGTAACCTACTTTTCCCCAGGATCCTGCCCTTTCCACAGGCCTACAAATTCGTCATCGCATTCCATGCGTGTGACGTAGGTCGCTGGGAGCTGATGGAAGCTGTAATTTTAGATGGCTTGTGCGCCTGTCGCCCATACCTAGATGGCGGGCCTTTCGATCAGCCGAAACTCTAAATGCCCGGCAATCGAGGCGCACTGTATCTCGGTCTCTCGTGATGTCTGAATCTGGAAAATCTCCAGGTTTGCAGTGCTCACGTAACATTGGATTTACACACCAGCAGTAATTCAGCCCAGCCTTTGTTGACATGCATTTAGTCCTGCACGTCCAAAGCCAGGCTGTCACACTATGTGGTACACCATAATGGAAAACCGTTCATATTCAAAACAATTCATATTTTAAAAGGTTATATTACATACATTTTTATGAATGAGTGTATTTTCATGGGCAAAGACAGACATCTCACAATGCAAACCCATAAGCAGCGGCATTTTACATACTTTTCACAGGATGTGAAAAGTACCCGATGAAATGTGCTTCAGCATGGTTTTTTGTTGTGTCGTAAGAGAAAGCGAACTGCTGGAAATTCACACATACAACGCTATTCACAAAAAGATGGATTATCTCATTAGGCAAGCGAATGGGTCATGTGACAGTCACTGAAATGGAATCAACCACAGCCGTGGGAAAGAGGGTGGACGGAATTGGATGCTTACCTGAAATACCCCATGCGCGAATAAAGCTGTCATCTCTGTTTGTGGAAGATAAACAGACTGATGATTGTTAGTGATATTTAATTGCGCTGGGAAACACGATTCGGTCAGCAACTTCGATCAAACCTACCCGTCCGTTTCTGTGATAACTGGTGTACCCGTGAATACGAGACGATTTGCTCTAGTTCTGAGAATTGGCCGGTAGAAGTTTCTCAGAATTGCGCTATGAAGAAGACCTGAGATCCTACCTGTGCACAGTTACGGAAACTAGGCCAGGGGCGCATCCATTCACCGACAGGTAAATTAGGTTAAATAAACGTGAAGATGTCGCGATAGGTTCAGCATAAATTTGGTCAGTGCATATTGATAACTACTTTTGTAGTGAGTAGTAAGTCGCAGTAACAACTTAATACCAAGCTATTGAAACAATAGGTTGAATATTGAAATAGGGAACCAAGAATTGACAAAATTGATAAAGTAATTTTATAGCTATAGGCCTACAAAAAGAGTTGGAAATGATCTGAATCCAAGTATTCCTCCCATACATGTTCCTCATCATTAAATGTAATCCATTAATTCATCATGTTTATCTGTGAGAAGAAACTGAACGTTGGAGTGTTTATACACATATTTTTAAAAACTATATATACATACTGTATAGCATATATTACCTCTATGAGAATGGTATGCAGGCTATGTTTGTGTCATTTGGAGACATGTTGCTGTGTTAGTATGCTGTGTTGCTGCATAATTAGATTTAGCCATACCTGAAAGCACCATTTTATTCCAGTTTGACCTGTAATTTCTTTATGGACATATACAGGTGTGATACAAGGTATGGTGTAGGGTTAGCCGTTGTGTATCAGTTGGCCTCTTCTGTTTTCTGTTGTTTCAATGTAGCTAAGCTTAAGCCTCTGTTTAGAAGGATAATGCTCTGTCCTTAAATAAATTTGTTTATCTATAGTACACCAAAGCACCAAATGAAGATGTAAGGAAGCTGCTTTGGCTGATCCTTGTGATGTTAATCCAGTTAAGTACTCAGAGCTGTTGATTCCACTCGACCACTCCAAATATCCCTCCTCACCTCATCCCCACTTTTGGTTCACCTAAGCTAGTGACAAACAGTGGACCTCTGAGCATCCGCTATCGCAGTGATCCTTTTCTTGCTTACACGAAAGGTGCCTCCTGTTCATTTCAATCTGCTACGCTGCCACTGCCTTTTCCTGCTCTGAACATCTGGAAGGGCACTAACTATGAACGGGGACTTCCCCTCTGTCTCCGTCTGTATCGCACGCACGCACGCACGCGCCCTCACTCTCCGACCGGATGCTGTTTCCAGGGAAGCCTTTTCTCAATCTTGTTTTTGCATGCTGTTTTTTTCTTTGTCTTTTCTCTTGATTTTTTTTTTTTTTCAAATTTCCGCCTCCGCCTCCTACCTTCCGAAGTAGCAGAACAATCTCTCTCTTTCTCTCCTTTTCTCTCTCTCTCTCTCTCCCTCGGAGCAGCGTATACGGCAGACCATATATGTACAAAAACTTTAGACATTGCCGGGTGTCGGGGCAGGGGGATGTGTTTATTGAGGAAACAACCGTTTGTGTATGTCCCCCATTTCCTGGAGTGTTGTAGTAGCCTTGATCCAAATTCACAGCGGTGGCTGGGAACAATGGCTGTATCATCATTGAGAGCTGGGTTACAGAGACCGTGTCAGATCCTGACCATAAAAGGTACCCATCCGGGTGGGGAAGGAGGAGATCAAATATTAAAGGAAACTGTGAATTTTGTAGTACATGCATATTTGCATGCTTTGCATATATCTGTGTGTCTGCTCTGGCTTGTCCACCATAACACATATCAGAATATCATTGTTTTTTGCAGTAGACCAGTGAGTTACCTTACTGTCAATTAGCAGATGCTTTTCTCCAGAGCAACTTAGATAGGATACAATTTTTACATGTTATCCATTTATACAGTATACAGTGCTGGCCAAAAGTATTGGCACCCCTGCAATTCTGTCAGATAATGCTCAATTTCTCCCAGAAAATGATTGCAATTACAAATGTTTTGGTAGTAATATCTTCATTTATTTTGCTTGCAATAAAAAAACACAAAAGAGAAAGAAAAAAAAGTCAAATCAAGTATCAATTTACACAAAACTCCAAAAATGGGCCGGACAAAAGTATTGGCACCCTTTGAAAAATCACGTGATGCTTCTCTAATTTGTGTAATTAACAGCATCTGTTACTTACCTGTGACACATAACAGGTGGTGGCAATCACTAAATCACACTTGCAGCCAGTTAAAATGGATTAAAGTTGACTCAACCTCTGTCCTGTGTCCTTGTGTGTACCACATTGAGTATGGAGAAAAGAAAGAAGACCAAAGAACTGTCTGAGGACTTGAGAAGCAAAATTGTGAGGAAGCATGGGCAATCTCAAGGCTACAAGTCCATCTCCAAAGACCTGAATGTTCCTGTGTCTACCGTGCGCAGTGTCATCAATAGGTTTAAAGCCCATGGCACTGTGGCTAACCTCCCTAGATGTGGACGGAAAAGAAAAATTGACGAGAGATTTCAACGAAAGATTGTGCGGATGGTGGATAAAGAACCTCGACTAACATCCAGACAAGTTCAAGCTGTCCTGCAGTCCGAGGGTACAACAGTGTCAACCCGTACTATCCGTCGGTGTCTGAATGAAAAGGGACTCTATGGTAGGATACCCAGGAAGACTCCACTTCTGACCCAGAGACATAAAAAAGCCAGGCTGGAGTTTGCTAAAACTTACCTGAGAAAGCCAAAAACATTTTGGAAGAATGTTCTCTGGTCAGATGAGACAAAAGTAGAGCTTTTTGGGAAAAGGCATCAACATAGAGTTTACAGGAAAAAAAACGAGGCCTTCAAAGAAAAGAACACGGTCCCCACAGTCAAACATGGCGGAGGTTCCCTGATGTTTTGGGGTTGCTTTGCTGCCTCTGGCACTGGACTGCTTGACCGTGTGCATGGCATTATGAAGTCTGAAGACTACCAACAAATTTTGCAGCGTAATGTAGGGCCCAGTGTGAGAAAGCTGGGTCTCCCTCAGAGGTCATGGGTCTTCCAGCAGGACAATGACCCAAAGCACACTTCAAAAAGCACTAGAAAATGGTTTGAGGGAAAGCACTGGAGACTTCTAAAGTGGCCAGCAATGAGTCCAGACCTGAATCCCATAGAACACTTGTGGAGAGATCTGAAAATGGCAGTTTGGAGAAGGCACCCTTCAAATCTCAGGGAGCTGGAGCAGTTTGCCAAAGAAGAATGGTCTAAAATTCCAGCAGAGCATTGTAAGAAACTCATTGATGGATACCGGAAGCGGTTGTTCGCAGTTATTTTGTCCAAAGGTTGTGCTACCAAGTATTAGGCTGAGGGTGCCAATACTTTTGTCCGGTCCATTTTTGGAGTTTTGTGTAAAATGATAATTGATTTAATTTTTTTTTCATTGTCTTTTGTGTTTTTTCATTGCAAGCAAAATAAATGAAGATATTACTACCAAAACATTTGTAATTGCAATCATTTTCTGGGAGAAATTGAGCATTATCTGACAGAATTGCAGGGGTGCCAATACTTTTGGCCAGCACTGTAGCTGGATATGTACTGGGGCAATTGTGGGTTAAGTACCTTGCCCCTGGGTACAACAGCAGTGCCCTGGCAGGGAATCAAACCGGCGACCCTTTGGTTACAAGCTCTGCTCCTTCCCACCATACCACAGTGCTTAATTACTTACCAAGGAACTTGCCAAGTTATCTTTAATAGTTGTTACTAGAATAGTAGTCACTAGATCACCTAGCATGGCTATAGTTTCTTGTTTTTTTAAGCAGTTAAACAATTGGGTCATTATTGTAGCAAGTCTAAATAAGCATACAGCAGTACAGTAGTAGCTCACCCTAGGGTGTGGGGTTTGAACCTAAGACACAGGCTGAGGGTGGGGAAGATCACAGAGTTGTTTATGTTCAGGGCCGCAGTGGATGCAGCCAGGGTCGGAGAAGGGGTGGTGTCAGAGCCGGATTAGCACTCCGCTGTAAGCGAGACAGACTGAATGGCTTCCTCTCATTGGTAAACCTGTTTAGTAATGTTCTCACTTTTCCTCCTAATGCGCTCCCCCCACCACACACACACAAACGCACACATAACCCGCCCCCCTGTTCCGCAACTCTCACAATGCCTGGAAGTTGCCTAGACCTACATCTCTCTCCCTCCCTCTCTCTCTCTCTCTCTCTCTCTCTCTCTCTCTCTGTCTCTCTTTCCCTCCCTGTCCGATTTCCTTTGTTTTTGTTTGGCTCAGGCCAGCCCCATTAAAACAAACAGGGGCACAGGGGCACGCGTGCGTTCAACACCCCACACATACACAGGGCTTCTGTCTCGCGTACGGACCGAGGCCCCGCCCCCTCCCACCCCCTTCTTCCTCGGTCCGCGCGTGACTGCTTTTAAGAAGCCCCAAAATCTCAGCGCCATGCAGTATCCACATTTCAGTGTCCAGACGGTGCTATGGGCCAGACGTCTGGGCAGACCTGTGAGCATGTGCAGGCCGGGGCTGTATGTCTGCAGCACGCTGCCTCAGTTTGCTTGTATCAATGCCATTGCACTGTTTCTCATAGTTCTGAAGCTGCTTTCTGCTTTTGTTGGCGTGGATGGGGCTCCTGAAAAGTAACCATGAAGACGCAGACAAACACACTTAGGGTAACAGTGCGGCGTGGTGACCCACAGACTGGCGGTTTGAACCCGCTGGGCAAGGCACTCGCTGTATTACTGCAGTAAATATCCAACTGTAATATTGAATAATGCGGAAATTGTATGCTGTCCAAGCTGCCCTGGATAAGCATGTCCGCTAAGCAAATGCAATGTTATGTAATGCGTTGTTTACTTACACCACAGCTGGCAGTGCTAAAAATGCACCTCAGGATCACAGCAGCGCTTCCACAGTGATATGTGGTGAAGGTTTATTCATCACCCTCAGGAATAAGTCTCTCTATCCCTATCTCTCCCTCTCTCTCTCACACAATTACTGGATTTTTTTCAGAGACTGTCTGAACACTTAAATCACATTATATTATGATTATATTATATTATGATATATTATGATTATATTATATTATCCAGAGTGACTTACACAGGTTGCAGTTTTTACAGGTTATCTGTTTATGCACCTGAGTGTTTCCTAAGACAATTCTAGGTTAAGTACCTTGGCCAATGGTACAACAGCAGTGCCCCAGTGGGGAATCAAACCAGTGACCTTTTGGTTATGAACCCTGCTCCTTACCACTATGTTACACTGCTGACCTTATTGATGCACTCAGTTTGTTGATTCACCCCATTGCCGTCAATTGGTAATTGCAATGGTAAAATTATCAGGCCCAGAAGTTATGCATTCAAACCACTGCTGTGTCCATGGAGTCCCAGCAGCATATAACGTGAGCAGGGCCAGATTACCTCAGCTTCCTCAGCTCTTCCTCCTCTCTGCCGAGCCTCTGAAATCCAAGTCAGTCAAAAAGGCTCTGTTGAGGCACACTTCTGTTAAATATTTACATGGGAGCGAACAATGTTGTTCAGGCAGAACGGATACAGGGGTTCATGGGGTTCTAGCGCGTGGAACCTCTCAGTGAACCATTCCGCCGCAGAAGATGAGGTAAGTTTCCGCTTGTTTTTTGGTGACAGGAGACCTTTGGGCCTGACCCGCTCCCACCCCCCACCCCACACGCCCCTCCCTGTGTTGTGACGGATGTCCTGCGCGGGCGTTTTATCCTCGTCTCCGAGCGTCTCGCAGGAAGCGCAGAGGGGTCCCGCAATTCCTGCACATCTGTCCGTCGCATTTCTGTCATTTCGGGCGGGGGGGGGGTTGTTTTTCTGCCGAGGGAAGGTATCTCCCGTGTTATTTTTCCGCTCCTCTGCTCCTGGGCTTCCTTCCCCCAATTACGCGCCTTGCCGAGGGACGACGCGCCTGCCCACGCGCGTGCGGCGGGGCCCCCGGTGCGAGCGCCGCCCGGAAGTTTGGGCGGGGCCCCGGGGACAGGCGGGAGGTATAGCGACAGGCGGAAAGCGCGGAGTGCAGGGGTGGGGGCACGGGGGAGAAAAAAACATGACACCATGACGGGGAAGTTGGGGACCTCTTTGTATTCTCCGCCACAGCTCCCGGTTCCTTTTCGCTCAGGGGGCCACTTCAGAACCTAGGGGCCTCTGGGACTGGTTGGACCCCATCAACATTTAACAACACCGGCACAGTCCATTCCTGCTCTCACAAGCTGTTGCTGAAATGCTTCTGAACACTTTGTCAGCTCTTGTTTGCACACTGTGGGGAGCTTGCGAGATGGGGACTGTTCAAACTCAGAACAGTCCATTCTCTAATATTGCCCCTATCCCTTGTTTCTACTAACATCCCTCTGAGTTGAGAAACTGTTTGATAAGTTCAATGGTGCGCAGCAATGAGCTGAGTTTGTGGACGCGCCAATGCTGTTGATTTAGTGCTTGTGTTTTTTGTTGTTTTTTTCCAAGCTTCCCTTCCGACTGTTTTCTTTGTCCTGGAGAGGGGTTAAGGGGGTAGTGGGAGGGGTTTGCTAAGGTAAAGTTTGGCCCTGGAAGGCACTGTCTGCTTTTCCTGCTCCCAGTGGATATATACTTTTTTTTCTTCTTGCATGAAACAAAAACACAAGCCATTTTCCTGCCATTACTGTACAGAGGGGAAAAAAAACGAATGGTTCACTAAAAATACCCGAGGTTCTGGGCCTGGATCTTTCCTGCATGGCTTCCTGGCTGCGCGTGGGCTGATGGGGGAAAGAGGAAATGAGCGCCCCGGCTGAATGGGGTTTCCTGCGCGACGTTATAAAGAGTCCCCCCCCGTCTCCCTTCAGTCCTCATCACCATCCTGACACAGTCATAGCAGAGGCACCAGTGCAGCCTCTCCTACCTCTGCCCGAGAGATTGTTTGCTGCGTGGGGGTTTTGGGGTTGGGACTGTCTGCCTCAGTTCTCGTCCCTGCTGGCCGGGGTGAGTGCATCTTTGAATTGATTCATGATTGTTGAGATTATCATTTAGGCTGAGTATTGTTGACAACATTTAGGGTATTCCATCATGAAGGACGTTGTGTTCTCCATTCTTCGATAATTTTTTTTTTTTTCCTTTTTTGTATTGTTGAAATACAGGCGCCGTCTCTTTGGCCTGTAAGAATGACAGCCAGCAATAATGACATGGGATGCCTTCGAAAAACTTGATAGTCTGCAGTTTCGTATATTTTTTAAATTTGTGGAGCCCATTTTAACATCATGGGACAAAGCGGTCATGCCAAAACATGGACCCCCTCAATGCAAGCGTCTTAATTCTCAAGGATTTTGATTTTCACCAAGGAAAAAAAATCTTTGCCAGCGACTCCAAAACTCTGCTTTGTGTGGTTTTATCCAACTTTTCCGACAGTGCTTTGATAGGGAAGTTTGTTGTGACAATCAGTAGTGAGCAGAAGGGACACCACAGGGATGTGTTAGCCCCACTCCTACATACACTGAGAGCATGTGCGGGTTCAGAGCCGTTTCGGCTGAGAGAGTAGGGCATAGACGGGCTTGTATACGTTTTTGATAACATTCATCTTGTCCTTTTTGTCCTTTGATTAATCTCACATTCATTTGGAGACCACAAGGCATAGCAACACCTCTGTGGGATGTTTAGAAGCGCATTGCGTAACGGCTGTGGCTAACTGTGTTCTATTGTTGTTGTTGTTGTTTTTATTTTAACAAAATGACACATAACTGGGCTGAATATGTACGGCATGTGTTGCATGACTTTGAAAGGGTGAAAAGGATGTGAATGAGATGAAGACAGCTGGATGGGGTAGAGTCCGAGTGACGGGAATTTTGTTGGATAGTTTGTGCGTGCGTTGTGACTCACAGACTGCTGCTCTGTGAGTGCGCTTGTGTACGTGGGTGCGTGCATGTGCATTTGTGCTGTGCTTGTCTCTTTTGTGGAGAACTGCAGCTTTTCTGTAAGCCATAATAGCATAATCTGGTTCATAAGCTTTATCATAGTCAAAGTGCAGGACTTTGGTTCATGTGACTTGTGAGCAAGCTCAGTATCATAGTTGTTAGTGTACACAGAGTAATAAGTGGTGTTGTGGAAGTTTTTGATTACACACAGTGTAAGCTGACCTGAGACAGAATGAATCACTGTAACGTATTTTGTAATCTAGCCTTCAGACAAACTGTACATCATCCTTTGCAATGTTTGTTTATGCGACATTCATATTTGTCTTCCTGCAGGTACGAGTAGGGAGCTGGTCTCACCTGTCAGATGCTGCCAGCTGACTGGTTGTCGCACTGTCCAATCAAACACTGCTCTGAGGTGGGTTAGTGACATTAACAGGGAGTGAAAGCTTTAAACGAGCTTCCACGGAGAAACTTTGTTGACGTTCTGTTGTAACACTCTCCTCTTTTGTCCCAGCAGACGAGGTGAGCAGGATGCAGGCAGCGGAGGGATACGGGACCGGGCGGGGGCGCGTGGAGGGCCGCAGCGTGGCGGAGGGGTACGTGAAGGAGTTCACGCGCCACTCTGGCGACGTCCTGCGGAACCTGAACGAGATGAGGCACCGCGGCATCCTGACCGACGCCACGCTGGTGGTGGGCGCCATCAGCCTGCGGGCACACTGCTCTGTGCTGGTCGCCTGCAGGTCAGTCCACACCAGGGGCTGCTCTCTCTCCCTTTCTCTCTGCCTCTGTCTGTCTCTCTCCCTCTCTCTGCATCTCTCTTTCTCTTTCTCTCTCTCTCTTCCTTTTCTCAATCCCGTCCACTACGTGCTTTCTCTCTCCTGCTCTTTTTCTGCAAGATTTGGCCCTCCTCCGGTCTCTCTCTTTTACTGTTCTATCTCTCTTTCTCTCTGTTCATCTCCTCTCTTTTGTTCTCTTCCTCTCCACAAGAGACCCGCCCATTCAGTTCAATTCAATGCACTTCACTGGCCGGAAATACATTTTGCGAGTGTTGCCAAAGCTTATGATGCAACACAAAAAAGTAAGTGATAACAACTGAATAACAACTGTACCTTTAAACATGAGCATATTAAACACTGTAATTCTAATAAGTTCTAATGAACCATCAATTCATTTAAGTCTAAAATACAGTAATGTCTAGTTATTTACTTGCTGACGGTCGGTGTTGGGTGGTCACTCACTGTCACTCAGGCTATGGCAGGCTCAGATGTACTGTGCTGCTAGTGGGGCTGTTGGTCCTTCCCCTAACAGGCCTGGTGGTTTTTCTCTCTCTCCCCATCAGTGGGTTCTTCTACTCCCTGTTCTCCCGGTGCTCGCCCGCTGGCAGGGAGCGGCCGGTGTCACTGTCCCTGCCCGAATCGCTGGACGCGGCCAGCGTGTCTCTGCTGCTGGACTTCATGTACACGTCTCGCCTGCCGCTGTCTGCCCGCACTGTCCCCGGCGTGCTCGCCGCTGCCACCTACCTGCAGATGGAGCACGTGGCGGACACCTGCCGCACCTTTATGCTGAACAGGTAAGAAGCGTTGGAGTCTTCCCAAAACGGGCGGTGCCGATAGATGAAGTTCAGGTGTAAAGAAATGGTGAGGGGGGAGGAGAAAGACGGGGGCTTTTCCTCCTTGTTTTGTGCATTCTGTGCCTGCAGTTGGCTTTTTATGCTATAGGGTAATATTGTTGTTGCATTAATGTTTCATTTTACTGTAATTTCAGCTGTAGATACCTTACAGTTTTCTCCTTGTGATCTTCAGTGAGAGAATGTCAGGTCCCCCTCAAAAGGAGCTGGACTCCCCTTCATCTGCCATCTCGCTTGCGCCCCCTGGAGGAGCGTTCCCGAACAGCTCGCTGAGTGGCCGCCCAACTCCATACGCTGCCACCTCCCATCCACCTGGGGGAGCCGCTGCACATCTGTGTTGCGACTCTGCAAGGTGAGGCAAGACGTAACGTGAAAGGACAAGAACTGATTTCTCCTGACCATGGTTTTAAAAAAGGCGCATAACCAGCGCATTTCCCCCTTCCAGGGTCCCTGGAGAGAGCTGGGCCTCACAGGATCCGGGGACTCGCCTTGACCGCGAGCCCAGGTCTGAGAGGGTGAAGCTGGAGATTGAGTCGCCGACCCTGGGGTCCCCCACTCCATCTCCAGACAGCCCAACCCGCTCCGGCTGTCAGCCCAACTCCCCTGCCGAATCCAGTGGCTGCAGCAAGACACCCCAGCCAGTGGTGTGTTACCCCTCTACCACGCCCACACCCTGCAATGAAAACGCTGACAGTTATGAGTGTTTGGTGGTCCACCCAGGAAAACTAATAATACAACTCTGCTAAGCATTGTGATGGTAGTTGCAATCGGAGGGTGTTCCATGACAGCGGTAATGACTGTAGGGAATGTAATGTAAAATACTAAAATACGTATAGATAATATGGGCATTAAAATAATTCACACTTTAAGTCTTGAACATGTAGGTTTCATGAAGGACAGTAAAAGTACAACTGCAAGATAGTAGTGTTGTTAAAGGCAGAAAATGGTGGAAAATATAAATAACAAAAAAACAATACCCAGAATACCCATCACAGCCATTTGGTCCAGGATTCAGTTTGCGCTGTTTCACATTTCTTCAGTGCTGATATATTTACTGGTTTGCCTACAGGTGCAGAATGGGACCAAATCCATCCCTGATCCCAAGGCCTGCAACTGGAAGAAGTACAAGTTCATCGTTCTGAACCCTCTCTGCACTGCTACAGTCAAGGAGGAGGAGCCAGCTGAGGGGGAGGGGCCACAACATTGCAGCCATGTCCCCGCCACCACTGATAGGTTGGCCTCTACGCCAAAGCCTCCCCTAGAGGTCTGGCCAATGGATGGACCCGACGAGGACAATAGGTGCGTGGACTGTGTACAGTGTGGCCTTTATTCTGGAACTGAATGCATGTTTGCATTACATTAAATCTACATTAAATTTACATTAAGTCTGAACATATTAGCAGATGACACTGTAGTTGCTTACACACTGAGTGGGCACTTTTGTCTAAATTCTGTTGGGCTATTTCAGCTCCAGAATCACCATCATTGTCCTCCCAATATAAAGGCAATGAAAGAGTACTTCTAATATTTAAAGACAGTGTAAAACAGAGGGCAAATGTTTTGCCCTGAATTGCTTCAGAGAGAATGCTTGAACGCTGTACTCAAGCAGGGATGTACTGGTATGGTTCTCCTGTAGGGGGAGCTCTTCATCTGTGGCAGGTGCAGGGCCACACTGTGACAACTCTCCTCTATTCCAGGGCCGGACAGGGCTTTCAGTGCGATGTATCCCAGAACACCCTGCTCCAGGAGGCCTGCCATGGGCTGCTGCCCCGCCCCACGGATGAACTAACCCCACTTGCCACCCCACTGATCCAGGACAAGTCAGGTTAGGCACATTTAACGCCATGACCCTCCTCACCTCATTCGCTCCCAGCATTGAGAGTTGGGGTCTCTCAACTTCCTCTGTCCTGAGGGCTTTTATCCTCGATTGTTCCCTCTGTAATTCTGTCACATACTAAGGATTGATTAATGGTTTGAGTTCCCAGATCTATAATGATAAAGCACCACTTTGTAGTAGTTGCCAAATACACAAGTGATTTACAGGGAAGGTTGTGTGACTTTCATTCAGAACTATACTCTTTCTCTCTCTCCCCCTCCCACTCTCTCCTTCAGCTCCCTGCTGTTCTCTCTGCCTGCACCCCTGTTCCACCGAACCGCAGGCCCCCCATCATAACAGGCACCTGCGTTGCCTAGGTGACAGCCCGAACAGTCACCCAATGAAGAACGAGAGCTGCTGCTCACCGTTCCGTGTCAGCAGCACCCTGGGCGGGGCCAAATCTGCGAGCACAGGTGAGGCGACAGACCCTGGATTTAATCAGGTTTTTAACTGATCAGCAACACATTGAGCTGCAGAGGAAAGAATAATGCTAAATGAATAAAGAAACAATATATACAGAAAATATTCAGTCTGACTCTGATGCTTACAATGACCTGAAGTTGAACCCAGAGATGCAGTACAAATGCATACGAAGTGATATTGAAATGGAATATTTTTATGCGATGTATTATACAGTCACCCAAAGATAAGGTCATACACAATATGCTCTGTGACAGTGAGGCAAATAGACAGACGTGAGGCAGACGGACAGGCAGCTAGGCACCCTGAGGATAGATGTCAGGACTGACGACCTTTGCGTGGCAGGCTGAATATATGAGTATCGCTCTGACTCATTATCGCCCCCTGCAGGAGACAAGCCGTATCGCTGCAGCGTGTGTGGAGCGCAGTTCAACCGGCCGGCTAACCTGAAAACGCACTCCCGCATCCACTCCGGAGAGAAACCCTACCGCTGCGACACCTGCGGGGCCAGATTTGTCCAGGTGGGGAACTGGTAGGGGGTTAACAACAGGTAGCTTAAAGGTGTCTGTTGGTGTTTACTTATGAATATAAATTTATATTCACAGGTAGCTCACCTATGTGTGTTTTTACATTGGCAAGCAGCTCACGGGTGTGCACGTGTGTGCTTGTATTGACAGGTAGCTCACCTGCGTGTATGTGGTACATTGGCAGGTAGCTCACCTGTGTATGTGTTTATATTGACAGGTAGCTCACCTGCGCGCTCACGTGCTGATCCACACTGGGGAGAAGCCGTACCCCTGCCACACCTGTGGCACCCGCTTCCGTCACCTGCAAACGCTGAAAAGCCACCTGCGCATTCACACTGGAGAGAAGCCCTACACTGTAAGTATACTCACACACACACACATAAACACGCACACAATAAACATGCATACCAATGCATATGGTAATGTCAACCCATCATACCCAGGCTGATCTCTCTCTACCAGCTCTCTCTGGAAACATTCCTCACAGGAAAAGAGAGAGCCACTCTCAATGAAATTTTCACATTTTCTTTGCAAGTCACATTTAATAGTCTGAGCTTTAGGTAACCAGGCCATCAAGCATATATTATTATGAATGTATAGTGTATGTATCTATTGTATGCCTGATGCGTCCAATGTATCGGCTTATTTAAGGGAAATTTGTAAACCTCACAGAATGTGGAAGTTTTATTCATTTCTGTCTGTAAATTCTCCACTTCTGTTTTGGTGAGGTGTTAATATGTTTACTTTTCTCCCTCACACTCTTAAAAGTGGGGAACTTGTAAAACGCATGATGCGAGGTGTAAAACCAATGCAGAAAGAGGACCATTCTCCTCTTACCCTGTTTTTGTCTCCCCCCCCCCCCCCCCCCCTCCCTCTCTCTCTCTCTCTCTCTCTCTCTCTCTCTCAGTGCGAAAAGTGTGACCTGCACTTCCGCCACAAGAGCCAGCTTCGGCTGCACCTGCGTCAGAAGCATGGCGCCGTCACCAACACCAAGATCCGCTACAAAGTCCTGGTTGACCCCTACCGACCTGTCCTGCAGTCCTGCTGAAGCCCTTGCCTCCACCTGTGACCCCTGACCCCACCGTTCCCCTCACCCCCTCACCCCCACCCCCACCCCACACCATCAGCTGGATTGACTGGTTTCCCTTCCTCAGAGGCAACACCTGACACCCTTTCACAGTAATGGTTGATTTGCTTGTATTATTTCTCCTCTTTTACTTTGACCTGCTGAAAAGTGTGTGTTTCCATGCACTGTTTAAATGGGAGCTCTCCCCCCTGGCAGCAAATGTGAGCTGGAGCTCCGTGCTGCTGTTGAGGTTCAGGCCACCAGCGGCAGGAGGCACTGAGCAACGCCTGCGGAGGAGGAGAGTGTAAAAGATGTGCAAACGGCGGGAAGGCAGGCACTTACTGTACGATGGCGGCATAGTGACGGCGAAGATGCCGTGTGGCTCAGATCACGACGCTGTGGCTATCTGTCACCGGAGCGTTCAGTCAGGGGTTTGGAATCAGACTGAGGACGGGATGTTCCAGAACATGTTTTAAGTTCTGTTTCTTTCTTTTTTTTTTTTTTTTTTTTTGCGAGAGAGAGAGAGAGAGGGAGAGAAAGGACCACTCTCCTTTGTCTTGGGCTGTGAGATCCCCCCCCCTGGGGACCGCTGGTTTGTCATTCCTCACATTCTTTCAGGGCAGCAGCCTCCGCTCGTTCATGTGTCGGTGGAGCCTCTGAAAGTGATTGGCAGGGCAAGATGTGTTTTGTCGAGACAGGCAGACAATGGTGTGCTTTAGAGCCGATGGGCAGGGCAGTCAGGTTGAATATGGCAATGGAGAGGGCCGACAAAGAGGTTGCCAAAAGGATTGGTGAGAGGAGAGGGGGATGATAAGTGAATAACAGGAATGTTATGGGAAAGTGAAAGAAGGATGGATGTTTGAGAGGGA
Source organism: Megalops cyprinoides (assembly GCF_013368585.1). NCBI lineage: Eukaryota > Metazoa > Chordata > Actinopteri > Elopiformes > Megalopidae > Megalops > Megalops cyprinoides. The sequence goes on from NC_050598.1 coordinate 5,592,579, forward strand.
CGAGAAAGCGAGAGATGGAGAGATGAAGCAGTAATGTGTCAGGAAACGAAGGTGAAAGGGTTGGAGGAACGCTAGGGTAGCCGTAAGGGTGTATGGTTAGTAGAGTTCTTGGTATACCTTGTCAGTTTTTCATGTCTTATTTTTTGTCCTTTTTTTTTGTTTCCCCAAGCCAATAGGGCCAATCAGCTAGCGTCGTCCATCAGAGTAGCACCGCTAAGAGGAATGAGAGGGGAAACTCGATGCGGGCCGTTGAGTTTTGACAGGGGGTAAAAGGGGGCGAGGTTTATTGCGGTGTGACATCAGTCCGCAGGCGGGGTCACACATCGGTCGCCTCCCCCTTTTATGTCGTCAACCCTTCCATTTTTTCTCCAGTGCTGTGCTTTCAAGTGCACCTCCCCTGTTGTGTGTGTGTGTGTTTGTCCATAAACAATACATCACCTCCTAGCCAGAATCAGCAGGTTCTGTTGAGCTGGGAACTCTGGGGAGCAGGTATTTTGAGAATGGTTTGTGTTGAGCCAGCTTTTTACATATCGGACTGGAAGAAAGAAGCAAAGTGTCCGTCTAAGGCTTTGGCTGGAGTTGAAGCTGTGGGTCTGGCCATTGCGTAACATGTACGTTTGTTAAAAAATGTCAGCCTGACCTCTGTGTCAGGCTAACACAAACAGTCTGAGGGCACAGAGTGTGTGTCCTTATTCTAAACTATTCCAATGTTTGTTGTAACGCATGGTTGACTGTCCTCCTCTCGCAAGCGTTTAGCAGTGCAGCCGAGCTGCAGAAGCTAACCACTGCATGTAAAATCAGTGCCACTCTTTTCCAAGTGGAATTCAGCATGTGGGCCAGTTTCCATGTCTCAAGTCTAACATTACTAAGGGCTCCAGCCAGCAGGAACACGTAGCACTCAGAGGTCACAGCAGTGTCATCATTGGTGTTCAAATGGAATGGCCGTTCCCAGAAATTTCTTACTTATCAGTTGGTCTGTTCTGAATTTCTTCAGTGTGGGGTGATATTTTTTTTTCTATAAAACAAAATGAAACAAAACAAAACACTTGGGGAATGTGTGGAGTCTTGGGCTTTGATATCACTGCTGTATTTCTCTCTTGCTCTCTTCTGATTGAAAAATACCATGTACTAAACCCTCTCATTGGTGCACAGTCATAGCTACATTTCAGTGTCCTGGCAGGGACCAGTCTTTATTTTGTTAAAGGATGATTTCTTGGAAAGCAGAACAGTTACCTACATGACATAAATGTAAAAATTGATCATGATGATGATGATAATGATGATGATAAGGATGATAATATATGAAAAATGTAAGGAGCTCTTTTGCTGGACAAAGACAAGACCTGTTTCATATATATTGGAATAAATTAAATGCTCTGAATTAAAAGAAAGTGTATTTCTTATGTATTGTACTGTGTGTGTGTGTGTGTGTGTGTGTGTGTGTGTGTGTGTGTGCGTGTGTGTTAATGGCATGCAATTCAAACACTTTACATGGCTAATCCCTTATGGCTAATCTCTTTCAAATTATAAAACATAGTGAATTTCTGAAAATACATTGTGGCAAAAATAACAAGCAACTAGGTCAGTCTGCAGTTTACCACAGAGCACTGTAAACATAGTGGGGAGGGGAAAAGCCATAGTTTTAGAAGGACTTTGTTTCATTTTTCTCTTAACATGGTAATTGCCATGATTGTAGCCTCCTCTGGTGTGATTTCTTATAAAGTTTCAGAAATCGACTAGAGTGGCAGGATAACTGAACAAGGGTGCTCTTTTTTAAGATCTCAGGGCTCTGGACCCCTCCCCCCCCCTGTTGTTTCCTTCCTCTCACTCATTAACTCACCCCTTGGAACCATGACTCATTTCTGGTGTACAGCAAGAGTGTCTTATTACTTTCTGGGTGTTGGGGAGAGGGAAGGAACAATAGAGTCCCTGGCACCTGTTTCCGGCCCTGCTCTAATCCGGAGCGCACACTGCCCTCCAGTAATGCATGTCAGCACGCCGCTTCCTGTGTCGAGGGCAATGGCCTGTTGAACTCTCCCACCCTCTGTCTGCCCCACTTCCTGTAAAGGGCCATTCTGCAGTTGACTGCCCATCAGGCCCTCTGTAGGTTTGGTGCAAGATCAGATATTGGCAACAGGAACCTCGCCTTTTGACCTCCTCAGTCGCCGCCTCAAGGGTCACCATCTCTTATGCGCGTGAGAATGGGGTTTCGACAGACGGCAAGTGTCGCGGTGACTGAACAACAGGCGCCAGCCCCCATCGTGTTTCGTGTCGTCCCTTTGCGAGGGAGTGCGTGTCTGCCTTCATTTCCTCACCTCTTGATTAGACTCGTCATCAAGAGGGACGTACAAGCCCCTTTTGCTTTCCTTTCCCCCCATCAGTAGTAAAAAAGAGGGCGTTTCTGTTATTTACGAATGGACACTTGGAAATGTCCACTGATCGCGGTCCAGTGCTGGCTGCAGTTAAGATGGTGGTTTCTGTCATTGACCAGCATATGAACCACATATTCCAATTCTTGCTGAAAACACACAGATCCATGTGTATATGAGGGTGGACAGATTATCCTCCCCTCCCTCACAAAAAAAAAACACACACTCCCAGACTTCCCTGAGAAAGACAGAGCAAGGAGCAGGTCAAGATGAATAAATACTGCTAGGTGGAAACAATTGCACAGATGTAATGAGGTGTGGCAGGAGCAGAGTGATAGAAATAGAGGGAAGCTCTCAATGGCTGCCAACCTGGTAACTTCACACCTGTTTCCTGTGCTGAGTGAAGTCACAGGGTTGCCAGGTTGACCTATGTTCCCTGTTTTTGCGGTGCACTTTTCATTCAGGAGATTTATAAAGAGGCTGGGAATGGACACATCAGACATATTTGTATGTCTATGGTGATGCTGACTGACAGTGATTTATGGTACATATCTGAGATAAAGATACCATAAATTACATTACGTTGTTTAACAGATAATTTCATCAGTCATTTCCAAATAAATGCCAAGTACAGCATAAATGTAAAGCACAAGCAGATAAAACAACAAGGTAACTAAAAAAAAAAAACATTGTTTGTATTTTCCCCTCCTATTTCTTATATAGATCACCGAAAATTTCACAGACGTGATATGACGTATGCGGCAAAGAACTATCTGGAAGATAATGTGGTCATAAACATATGTAAATATACGTTTCTGCATTTACTACATCTCATTATCTGCAGTTTTGTAATGCGATTAAGCCAAACTCGCAAGCGTGACACTGGCCAAATGTCAAGTAGTAATTACTGGCCGTCTAGAGCACTGGTTTTCAACCTTTTTGCGGCTAAGGCACATCAAAGGTCAAACCAGAACGTCAAGGCACACCAACTTATAATTGGTTATCGATTATGAAGAATTATGAAGAACACGTTACGATAGGCTATGATGTCATTAGCGAGATTTGACCCATATTTCACCACAGCAGACTGTCAAATAATTATCTAACTACAGATAGTTAAATCAGACAGGCAATCATATAATTTATTAAAAATGCAGTGAAGTGCATCGGAGCAAGAACTTGACATAGTGCGGCATCATGAACAGCAAGATACTAAAATAAAACAAATAAAATAAAACAAAACATTACTCCATTAACCCTTTCGCACGTACGGTCACACAAGTGTGAGTTGCCGTTTAGCGCGTATGCTACAACCGGTTCGATTAGAACACTAGATTGGAAAAAAATTAGCTTTGAGGAAACAGCGATTTAACGTTAAAAAATATAGCAGATGCCAATTGAAAACTATCAGAAGCTTAATAACGCTAATGAAAACATAACGAAACATTCAATGTGACGCGTGTGCTACATAGCATAAAATTAGGTTACGTGCGAAAGGGTTAATAGCACAATATAAAACATCAGTCTTTTCACAGAGTGTAAGTGCACACGCACACACTCCTATATAAAAACTAATAAAAAGCGTATTGGCTTCCTCAAAATTCCTCGGCACACTTCACTTCGCCTCACAGCACACCAGTTGAGAACCACTGGTAGAGCATGACGCATTGCTCATCATGATGTTGCATTTACCCATACGTGCGAGCCCAAAACAAACTGTGATGACGTTATGCCTCACGTACATGTACGTACAAATTAGAGGTTGATGGTAGCACCTATTCTGTTACACACCTTCTGCTGCTGTTCATTCATTTTAGCCAAGCTACCTTCCATAAGCATCATGCTTTGCCTTTAAATCTATTCTCTGTCGACATTAAACTAAAATCAGTTAGTGAAAGGAACAGCAAACAAGTACTTTTAGATTCAGGACCGGTCAGTCAATTTAATTCAACAGGAGCCCGGAGCCGGGTACTTGCTTGGTGACAAATAGACGGCCAGTTCTTGTTTGTTTGTGAAAAACAAGTATCGCAGATGATGGAGACGTTGTTTATTACATTTATTTATTTATACCCAAATTTTTCATTTTATAAGATGCTGTTAATGTAGCGGTAATTGTACCTGCGGTTTGTGGCTCGTAATGTAACGTAATGTTGATATGCGCGTGCATGTGGCGCAGACGGGCACGAGCACTTCAGACGGCCTTGTTTGCCGTTTTAGCCCGCCCTCTCAAGCATAATGAACCGGTCTTCGGTGTGTTTCCTTTAAAATTATTGATCAGCTGTAACTCTTGCCTCGATGTAGCCTTAATATCCTCCCAAAACAAGTTCGACGGTCCTAAATATACGAGGACATAGACTCAAGACTTCAAGCATGATTCAACGGAACACGAGGTAGACAGGTGAGCAAAGAAACGGGGAAGGGAATGAACCATTTGTGAAATTACAGCACGCACAGGCCTACCTTGTAGTTGCACACATTGCTAGAGTAACGGAGACGCATGTGAATGCATTAGCGTGTTACGAATCCAAGGCGGCTACAACATGTTCAATACCGAGAATGAATACGTAACCGGCCTTTTTGCTGTTGTCACTTGCCTAGCCACGGTTGATGTTGTTGGTCGCTGTATTAGTGTTGGTTAATCTGTGGGTTAGAGGGTATTGTGTTGAGTCGCTACGCCTAGTGTCTTGCATAATATAGATATCACCTGTCCGTTAATGCCAGATATATATTTTCGGTATCTGTTAATTAAATTATGCTTCAAGCTCACTCTGAGTCACTAAAGCGCTCGTGCACTTCTTTCGCAGTTACCTCGGAAACAGTTTGAAGCCGCTACAGTGCACGAGCGCCTCATTAATATTATTTTAAGATTTTGGCACTGCTGAAGCAGAAAAGACTGCCCAACGTGTCCACAGAGAGAAAATGTTAAAAGGCGAATCAAGTCAAGTTGCTGTATATTCATGATAAGCCCGCTCAAAAGATAAATGAAGGGTTGTATTTTCGAATGAAAAAGTAGTACACGTTTAGGGTAGATGCAAGATTAAACATTATATGCAACAGCATTTTCACGGGCAAATATTTTGCCTGTACACTTAAAAGAGAGACAGGTCTGAAAATTCAGTTCGTAATACTAATGTTTCGTAGCGCTGATTACCTGAGTATTGCGATGTTAATTTAAATTTCGTTCCACTGTCATGTTTCATTAAGTTTACCCTGCTCCCACCGAAGTAAACCCCTAACAGTTGTGAGTAATACAGAGCCTCCTAGCGGTACATTGAGTGAGAGCACTAGTGTACTTGGACGGCACAGTGCACACTTACGGGCTGCGTGAGTAAACGTGGTATTATATGGCCCACTGTTCTCTAAAGTCTATCAGGAAAGCAGCGCTAACTAGAGCGTGCGCAGTCCCCCACTGACCTAGTTAGCTAACCGGCGAGCAAAGTTAAGGTGTTTTTTTAAATACATATCAAAGCCGAATAGTAAGCAAATACCAATGTAACATTCATGAAAACTCAAGCAGTATTATGTTTCCATAGAAAACGGAAATATTTGAATGTCTTATGTTAATGTTATCTAGCTACATGAGTACTGTCGTGTGTTGGAAAGGGAGTGGTCTTTTCTATTTTAGCATAACAGGGACATAGCTGTGACATAATTTGGACAAAATAATGGAGGATTAGAAGGCAAAACCAATAAAACACTCTACCTGGCTTTAATATGGATTAGTTTACTGTTTAATATCTTTTTTTTTTCAGGAAGCCATAAGTAATGGATGTTCAATGAATGAATTACAATAATTTTTTTGGTTGACCCTGTGTTAATGGGTGGATTTTAGGCTGTGGAGTGTGGGTAACATGCTGCCAGGTGCTCTGATACATGCACACCTGGCATTAACCATAGCTCACTAATCTACTCCCTCCTCTCTAGCTCCCTGTACCTTAGCCCCATGTTGCATCAGCAGGTGGTGTCATTCAGTCAGATGTCATACGTATATTACTGCGTGTGTATGGTTCAATACTTAATATCTCATTAACTGAGGCAAGTGCTTCCAATACCTTTCAATACCTTTGTCCATTGTTGCCTAGTGAGCAAATTCATATTTAGAGGCCTAGTTATACGTTCCTATTCTGTTGAACTACAAGGCAGTAGGGTTGCCACACTATGAAATATTCATTATAATATAATATAATATAATGTAATATAATTTATTCTTGGTGTTATTATTATACCATGGAAGATATTTAGCCAGATCCTTGTCATGTTTGTGGCAGAAAAAAGGGAATTTGATCACCCTCAACAAAAGCCCACAAATTAAATGTGGTCAGGTATTGTCCAGATTTCTTTATCTTCACATTACTACATATGAATGTTATGAAAGTTATGAAACTACAGTACAACAATTTACCTACTATGCTGTAAATGATTATGGAGAGCATACTGTTTATTTTAGTGAGAAGTATTGGCCAGCTTCTCCTGACAACATGACAGTAAATGAAGAAAAAAACAGAAATTAATGTTTTCACACAACTTATATTTGTTAAGAAACTACAAAATTTTCTTAACAGTTAAACCTTTTAAACATAACATGACTTCAGATATGACTTAAAAGACCGACCTCAGATTTCCAATGTCAAACAGTTTCGCAATGGCCATTTCAGAGACTTTCAGTGGCTGTTTTAGAGAAGTGTGATTCATTCCTTCATTTACACTGTGAGTAATACCAAAAAGAAGGAAGTGCTATCCAGTGAAATCAAAGCTTTAAAGATACCTCCTAATACAAAAATGAAAACATGCCATGGGAACAGTCACAGAACATGGAAAAGAAGTTTTGCGAAAAGTTTCTGACTTCCTACTCAAAAGAACAAAGAGCTGTTGTCAACCAGTTACTGTACATTTAATGTTATGCAGTACACAGTAAAGATTGTCTCTGTGAAGTGATGGTTGTTTTCAGGATTTACATGTCACAAAACATGAGTATTTTGTCCAGATTATATAGTATGAGAGTAGGCAATAACACTATATGTATAGAAGCATGGAACACTGAAAACTGTCCTTTAACGGTCAGAATGAAAAAAATTCAGCTTTAGTTAATAATAACATGTCTTTCCCTTGCCGGCTGTTTGGCTGTACTGCTTGTCTATGCTCCCTTGTGAAATTCCTGTACATTTTGAACTGCAGCGTACTCCTGAAGTGCTCAACACATGCTCTGAGGCACAAATCAAGGATGAAATTCACAAGTATTGTCTTGCATAGCAGCAGAGGCGGGGTACTTGCATTTCCTTTCTGCTGTGCAAGAGTCTGAGCAGTGGCTGTTGCCTCTGCTACCCCAATGACCGCTCACAGCTTTCTTCTCCTCTGTCTTGATGCCAGATAGAATCCCATTTATGTCAACTCTTGTTTGCTTGCTTTCTGGCTCCTTTCCATCAGGGAGTTTGGTCTGGTACGATGGGTCTTCCTCCAAGATCTCGTTATACTCCAGTAAGCGGTTCCTTCACTTCACTTCGCCTTTTTGATATTTCATTGTAACAGAAGTGTTCTTGAAACGTAGATCGAGCAAAGGGGCAGTGCTGACAATAATTGTATGTCTGTTTTTGTATCTTACACCTCCTCTTCATATCTCTACTTACTTTCTCCTTCATTTCTTGTGGCAAGTCACTGTTGGTTCCCAACACAGTGAGGCATGAAAAAGCCCCACATTTAAATAGCAGAACAGTGGAAAGAGTTGTTTTCCGCACTTATTAGTGAGCTGAGGGCATGTGGTAAGATTTTGAGAGGTAATGTCGGTCTCCTTGGGCAAAAGATACCTCTTTTTAGCTGTTTTCTGCCACTACAGCACAACCAGCTTGCCTCTGCTATGAAAAGTCCACCATGTCATATGCAGAGTTTCATATTGGCTCATCAAGAATCAGTGTGTGTCCTAGCAGAGAAATGAATAGTTCAGGGTATTTTATTAATCAGTTTGGAAAGAATGGTTTTAATTTCAGTTTGGGATTCCATGTATAAATATATAAATTTGTGTGTGTGTGTGTGTGTGTGTGTGTGTGTGACTTTTTGTGACTGTTTTGCAGAATGTAGAGTAATTCTTCCACATGCTTCTGAGTATTTATAATTACGTTGTATGAGACTACGCAATAACTCTAGATAAAGCATGAGCATGGAAGACTAAAAGCTGTGCTTTAACAATGTTTTTGGCTTCTGATTGTTCAGGATGAACAAAAATTCAGCTTTAGTTAACAATAACAGGTCTTGCCTCTGTGGGGTGTTTGGCTGTACCGCTTACATGCTAAATTGTTTCTTTTTAAGGAACACATGCTTATCTATGCTCCCTTAAGTCTTTTACATTTGGAGCTGCATAGTACTGCTGAGGTGGTGAGCATATGTTCTGAGGCACAAACCGAGGCTGAAATGCACAAGTATTTTCTTGTGTAGGGGCAGAGATAGCAGGGTTCGAATTATGGGAAGGATCGGGGGGTCCAGGCATGAGTATGGGAAATATATTGTAATATATACAATTACAGGTAGGAAGGACATTTAAATGTTTCGACCCCCCCCCCTCCCCCCAAACTGTTGTTTTTATCTCTTTTGGGGGGGGCCCAAGTCCTAATTAGGGGGGTCAGACCCCCCTGATCCCCCCCATAATTTGAACCCTGAGAGACAGGCTACCAGCATTTTTTTTCCACTGACCAAGAGCGGTCTCTTCAGCACCATTTTCATCCTTTCCAGTACATCTTAAGAACAACCTGAAATTTTCCTCTGGAGTCTGAGCAGTGGCTGTTGCTTCTGCTGTCCCATGACTGCTTGCACCTTCTTTTCCCGCTATCCTGATGCACGGAAGAAATCTTGTCATGTCAATTCTTGTTCAGTTGCTTTATGACTCCTTGTCATCAGGGTGTTTGGACAAGTACAATGGATCTTCCTCCAAGACCTTGCTGGCATGCTCTGATAAGCTCTTTCTTCACTTTGCTTTCTTTGGTTTCTTGTTGTCATAAAAGTGTCCTTGGAATGTGGATTGAGCAAAGGGACAGTGTTGAGAACTGTTTGTATGTCTATGTTTTTGTACCCTCTACCTGTTCTTCAGATCTCTACTTACATACTGTCTACCTCATTTCTTGTGCCAGGTCACAGTTGGTCTCAGGTGCAGTAAGGCAGGAAAAAGCCATGCATTTAAGTGGCAGAACAGAGGAAGGAGTTGGGTGTTTCTCACCACTTAGTGCATTGGTGAAACTTTATAGAGGGCTGCGGGTATCTTGTAAGGTTTCAAATGGTAATGTCCATCTCCTTGGGCATGCAATGCCACTTTTTAATGTTGTCTGTCAGTATAGCACAAACAGCATGCCTCTACCATAAAAAAAGCTTTACCCTGTGAAGAATAGTGGTGATTATTTAGTGATCAGTATATTAATAGACTGATGAGTTTAGTAGAATTAGTATACGCCGGGACAATGATGATTGTATTCTGTGTAGTTTTTAGGCTGATCACAGAGTTACGACCTGTGGCCTACATTCCAAGAGATGCTGCTATGTTGAACTAATCATGCACACAGGCATACTGAAAGTGTGTACGTGGCACAAGGCTGTCCCAACGGAAAGGCCTCTGATTTCGAGCACTCATATAGCTGTAGTTCGGTATTAGGTCAGTCACTCCATATTTAACCGTGTGGAAATGAATATATTACAACATATATCACAACCAAGATATCTTAGATCTTTGAGGCTTCTTATATTAAAAGTTTTGTTCTTGGGTGATATAGGGATTCTCTACTCGGTGGGACTTTCTCCCACTCTGTCTCCCATGTCACCATTTGTGACAAAGAGGAGTTGGGTCAGTGTGTGCTCCCTTATCAACCAAGGATACCCTTTGAAGCAATGTTTTTCCAATTAGGCGCCAGACTCTAGACGATGCAAGGTCAGTTATAATCAAATATCTGTACAGCTTAGGTCATTAGTTTCCCACTCTTTAGGATGCTGTAAGATATTCTTTGTGAAGCAGAGTTGCCAGTTCCAGCACCTGCAGCACCAGCCACAGCAGCGGACTCGGACTGGACCGTGAGAGATTGATGAGTGTTAGGTGTAAGACTCTAAGTGTGAAACTTAGTGCGTGTAACATCTGAAACTCTGCGAAGCCTTGCTGTACTGAAGATCATCAATAAACATCTTCTTCCTATTCTGCAAAAACAATCTAGACTGAAGTTCTTTGTGTAACAGTTTATTAGTTAGCTTGCAAGTGCGTCAATTTCACCGAAAACCAACAACTTGGTGCCGTGACTCAGATCCAAGAGGAAAAGGAGAGATCCTGCCAAAGTGAAGAGAAGACACCTGCGTGCGCCTTCAACATCTGTTGATCTTCTCTGACAATTGGTGAGCCCCTTTCCTTACCTTGCTGGATCAAAAGGAAGAACCGAGACATTTACAGAGTAACACTATAAGTAAAAGCTAACAGTTAGACAAAGAACTGTGAAGATATGTGCTTACAATGATAAAGCTGTAATCATTCTATGACTGCTGTGTACACGTGGGTAAAAGGGAAAAGTGGCAAAGTGTGTGGTGCACCTTGACTGCAGAGAAAAGAGTCCATAGTGACCGGTTAAACGTGTAACTCCTTTGGGAGAGCGCTATAGTGGATAGCCTACGAGTGAGGGTACACTGGTGGACACGTGTGTGACAGTTGGCACTTGTGTGTGTACGCCTGCACTTGTGGATGCTCGTGCCTTGTCATGGAAGATCGCGATATCCTACAGTTTGAAACTGATCTGCAGAAGCCCATCTGAGAAGGGAAGAGCTGCCGACGTTTATGTGTTTATGTGTTTATGTGTTTAATGTTGTGTTTGTCTTGTTGACATTGTAATTTTGTGGGTTGAGGTGTTTGGATAAAGAGCTCTATCTAAACAACCGACTGAGTGAAACTCTCCGGGAGGTGGAAGAGTTGTGTTAAAAACATCTGGGTTTTCTTAGTGAGAGAACTAGCACAGATGTGACAACAGTCTGAGATTAATGACGATGGCTGGCACTCAGGGAAACTCTGAGCCTGGTGCTGACAAAGCGGAGCAGATTCCTACTACTGAGAAAGGTGAGAGAGCTGCACCTGATGTTGATTTTGAAACTATGGTGGCAATGAGTACGGTGTATTTGCGCTCCACTTTTAAACTTGAACAACTTGAAAGAGAGATTGAGTAAAAGTATGGGATTGAGCTTGAGCATGGTGGTTTGTGGCTAATTGATGATGTTTAAAAGGCTTGGGGGAAATCACAACGTGTGCCTGAAAAAGAAAGAGTGCCGTTAACTTTGGTGGTGTTGGGTCAATTGCGGAAAAGATACGAAAAGCAAGTAAATTCGGAGTCTGAGAGACAATTGAGTCACGAGAAAGAGAATGTCAGGGCGTTGGCTGAGCAGATGAGAGATAAGAGCATGAAATGCAAGAGGCTAGAAGAGGAGCTGTCGGAGCTCAGAGGCAGACTGAGAGAAAATGGGAAGGAACAGGAGCCCTACTGGAGGGGCGGAGCTACAGTTGAAAGGGGAGCTCACTCCTATCCCACTGCCCACTTCAGAGTTACCCATGAAGTTGAAGTAGCATTGGGAGATGAAAGACAGAATTTGGGTAATGCCTGGGAAGCAATTTGTTTGTGGATCCAACGAGCTACAAGAGCAACAACAGATTGGGGAAAGATTTCTGCCTGCATACAGAAAGCAGGAGAAGCTTTGGAATGGATGACTACTCAGACCGATTCACCAAGCTGTTCCTGAGACGTTCTGGTTTGGAAGGCTTCAATGAACGGAACATCGGAGCAAATGCGAATGGTCCACTGAAGGCGACATTCATGCAAGGCCTGTTACCTGAAGTGTGGAAGGCGGTCAAGCTCAGCACGCCTGGTTGGGAGGATAACCGCACAACATTTGAAGACCTGGTGGCAGCAGCAAGAAGAGTGGAAACAGATCTCGAATGCAAGATTCGTAATGTGGCTGCATAAAAGCAGAAGGCTGAGTTTGCCTAGTATCAGAAGGGCAAGAAAGGAGCCTGTAGGAAGTGTGGGAAGTATGGACATTGGGCTAAAGATTGCCACATGAAAAATCGAACAGGCAATCACAGTCAGTGACGTGATGATGCGGAAGACAACTTGACTCAGAGATTCAAGAACCTGAGTGAAGGTAAAAAGAGAGAACAAAATGGAGAACAAGATGGAGAGGAAGACACCGAAACTGACACTCCAATATCACACCTGGCAGTGTATCAGAAAAGTGAACGATTGACGGACGTCAAAGATATGCAACAGAATGCCAGTAAGGAAAAAATGGGGATGGATCGAGCACGGAGCAACACTCCACGATGACTGCCTGTGGCGACATGGCATGAAGACAGTGGCTCCATCCAGTCTCGTACCGTACCTGGCGACACAGATTCACTCCCTGGGACATGTGGGAGTAGATAAGATGAGGTATCGATTTTCACAAACATGGTGGAATTCAAACTTTGCAAGTGTTGCGAGACAAATAGTACAAGGGTTTGTCACCTGTCAGAAGAACAACGATGACAGGAAAATCAAAGTGCCTGCCAAAAGGACACCGGCACCGCCAGGACCGTTTTGACACCTACAGGTGGACTAAAGTTCACTGCCGCCTTGTAAGGGTTATCAAGATGTACTGGTGATTGTGGATAAATTTTCCAGGTGGGTGGAAGCGTACCCCACTAGGAGAGGCACTGCAACGCACACTGCGAAGACATTGGTGAAGGACATAATCCCTCGATGGGGATTGCCGGATCAGATCGACTCAGGCCAAGGAACGTACTTTATGGGAACCGTTTATGCGGAGGTTTGTCGAATGCTGGAGATCCAGTGGTCTCTTCATTGTCTGCATCAACCACAATTCTCCAGACAGGTGGAACAAGTGAACCGGACGCTGAAAGAGAGGCTGGCGAAGAAACATCAGGACGGGATTTCTTGGCTCAATGCCCTGTCTGCGGTTCTGTGTAGCATGAGGGCGACACACAACAAGGAAACAGGACCGAGCCCCTTTGAGATCGTCACTGGAAGACCAATGTCTTTGCCGGGAACGATTGACATGCGCAAGGCTGACATACACTTGACAGTCAGATGCCTTGATCTCTTACTGCACTGAGTTGACTGAAGCAGTTCGAACAGCTGCCCAGCGGGTGGTGGAGGCGTGGAGACAGCCACCTGACGGGGGACATTCTTTAGTACCTGGTCAATGGGTCATGATTCACAAGCCCCAAAGGTTGGCGACAGAGGCGAAATGCGAGGGACACTATCAGGTGTTGTTGATTACAGATGCTGCAGTCAAGGTGCAGGGAAAGCAGAAATGGATTCATGTGAGTCATTGTAAATTAGCTGAGCCCCCAAAAGAATAGGGAGAGCAAACGGCAGCGCTATGGGGAGAGTCGGAGGGTAGAACTGGAGACAGTAAGTTCCAGGGGTTATCCAAAGACGAAGAAAACATGAAATGACGTGTTTCACGCTATTTCACGTTAACATTTCTCATTGTGTTACGACCCTGCCAGAGGGCCAGACGGGGGAAATTAGTAAAATTACTGGAATTGACAATTAGCTAGGACGCTTAAAATGTCATTACAGCTGTGATGTGTTGTTCGTTTTCCTGTGTGTTTGTGTATTTTTTCAGGGTTCCGTGTCCTGAGCATCCAGAGGTTACAGGAGCTGGCCCGGATCAACCTGTGGATCGAGTGAGCCTCCTCCTGAACTGCAACATGACCTCGTTTGTCATCGCGAGTGCCTTGGGGACGACAACGGAATCCCTGGGAACATCGTTCAAGATTATCTATAAACTGATATATTGACATTCTGTGTGATAATATCCATGTTGAATATGTGGTTTGTTTTGGTGTTTCTGATGTTTCTGAGAGTTCAAGCACATTATGACAGTCATCACGATGCACACAGAGACAACACATTTCTAGCCATGGCACACAGCTATGCTAGGGTAAAAGGTCAAGACTCATGTTGGGTGTGTGGGTTATTACCAACATCTTCTAACACATATCCATACGTATCAGTTCCATTCACATTAGCAGATTATGCCACGGCTTATGAGGACACACAAAGCCCCTTTTTTGAGGAAAATGTGACTTTCTATACATAACCAATTCCATCAGGTCCCCCAGATCAAGTGAAATTGAGTTATGCACCCAAGGGTATGTTGGGAAAACAATGGTACAGGTATGTTTTTGGGACGTAGTTCATGTAACTATAGTCTTTCTACTTTAAGACCATGGGAAATGATGCATCAGCAAGGACGTTTTGCTGTAATATCTTTGTTTGTTTTAATGCCAAATTTAGGAGTTGTAGACAGAGCCAAATCCAAACGGGACTATGTATGTTTTCAGGAAACACACTTATTCGTATTTACCTACTGAATGGTCAGGGTCTTGTTACACAGCATATGTAGTACCAGCTATGCGTGTGCTTAACATCAAACATAGAGGTAAAAGGGATTTGTTTTCACAGCACAGAAGCTGTTGCCACCCCAACTGAACGTTTCTTTGCTTCATTAGTTCCAACTTAGAAAAACTTTGTTTTTCTATTAACGCTGGTACGCAAAATGCCTATGCTCTTGAGAGTATAAGATTTGCTTGCTCATATGTATACTTACATCTGTATCTATCACACATAATCACACTTTCCTTTTGTGATCATTGATGAGTTTGAGAATGATCAGATAGGGGACTGAAGAATAGTGGTGATTATTTAGTGATCAGTATATTAATAGACTGATTAGTTTAGTAGAATTAGTATACGCTGGGACAATGATGATTGTATTCTGTGTAGTTTTTAGGCTGATCACAGAGTTACGACCTGTGGCCTACATTCCAAGAGATGCTGCTATGTTGAACTAATCATGCACACAGGCATACTGAAAGTGTGTACGTGGCACAAGGCCGTTCCAACGGAAAGGCCTATGATTTCGAGCACTCATATAGCTGTAGTTCGGTATTAGGTCAGTCACTCCATATTTAACCATGTGGAAATTCATATATTACAACATATATCACAACCAAGATATCTTAGATCTTTGAGGCTTCTTATATTAAAAGTTTTGTTCTTGGGTGATATAGGGATTCTGTACCCGGTGGGACTTTCTCCCACTCTGTCTCCCATGTCAACATAATCACACTTTCCTTTTGTGATCATTGATGAGTTTGAGAATGATCAGATAGGGGACTGAAGAATAGTGGTGATTATTTAGTGATCAGTATATTAATAGACTGATTAGTTTAGTAGAATTAGTATACGCTGGGACAATGATGATTGTATTCTGTGTAGTTTTTAGGCTGATCACAGAGTTACGACCTGTGGCCTACATTCCAAGAGATGCTGCTATGTTGAACTAATCATGCACACAGGCATACTGAAAGTGTGTACGTGGCACAAGGCCGTTCCAACGGAAAGGCCTATGATTTCGAGCACTCCTATAGCTGTAGTTCGGTATTAGGTCAGTCACTCCATATTTAACCATGTGGAAATGCATATATTACAACATATATCACAACCAAGATATCTTAGATCTTTGAGGCTTCTTATATTAAAAGTTTTGTTCTTGGGTGATATAGGGATTCTCTACCCGGTGGGACTTTCTCCCACTCTGTCTCCCATGTCAACGTTTGTGACAAAGAGGAGTTGGGTCAGTGTGTGCTCCCTTATCAACCAAGGATACCCTTTGAAGCAATGTTTTTCCAATTAGGTGCCAGACTCTAGGCGATGCAAGGTCAGTTATAATCAAATATCTGTACAGCTTAGGTCATTAGTTTCCCACTCTTTAGGATGCTGTAAGATATTCTTTGTGAAGCAGAGTTGCCAGTTCCAGCACCCGCAGCACCAGCCGCAGCAGCGGAATCGGACTGGACCGTGAGAGATTGATGAGTGTTAGGCGTAAGACTCTAAGTGTGAAACTCAGTGTGTGTAACATCTGAAGCCTTGCTGTACTGAAGATCATCAATAAACATCTTTTTCCTATTCTGCAAAAACGATCCAGACTGAAGTTCTTTGTGTAACAGTTTATTAGTTAGCTTGCAAGTGCGTCAATTTCACCGAAAACCAACAACTTGGTGCCGTGACTCGGATCCAAGAGGAAAAGGAGAGATCCTGCCAAAGTGAAGAGAAGACACCTGCGTGCGCCTTCAACATCTGTTGATCTTCTCTGACTATTGGTGAGCCCCTTTCCTTACCTTGCTGGATCAAAAGGAAGAACCGAGACATTTACAGAGTAACACTATAAGTAAAAGCTAACAGTTAGACAAAGAACTGTGAAGATATGTGCCTACAATGATAAAGCTGTAATCATTGTATGACTGCTGTGTACACGTGGGTAAAAGGGAAAAGTTGCAAAGTGTGTGGTGTACCTTGACTGCAGAGAAAAGAGTCCATAGTGACCGGTTAAATGTGTAACTCCTTTGGGAGAGCGCTATAGCGGATAGCCTACGAGTGAGGGTACACTGGTGGACACGTGCGTGACAGTTGGCACTTGTGTGTGTATGCCTGCACTTGTGGATGCTCGTGCCTTGTCATGGAAGATTGCGATATCCTACAGTTTGAAACAGATCTGCAGAAGCCCGTCTGAGAACGGAAGAGCTGTCGACGTTTATGTGTTTAATGTTGTGTTTGTCTTGTTGACATTGTAATTTTGTGGGTTGAGGTGTTTGGATAAAGAGCTCTATCTAAACAACCAACTGAGTGAAACTCTCCAGGAGGGGGAGAGTTGTGTTAAAAACATCTGGGTTTTCTTAGTGAGAGTGCATCAATTTCACCGAAAACCAACACCTGTCAAATGCTTAGTCCCAGAGCTTCAGTTCATTAAGAATGAGTTTGTGTCACAGAGTAAAGTTTTGGAATTTACCTGCCAAAGTCAAATTTTCTATGTTATATCACATTTTTACAGGTGAGATTGTCAAAAAGCGCTGCATATGCATTTATTCCAGAGGCAATAAAAAAGCCCAGAAAACCCAGGCCATTTTGGAAAAAAATAAAAATTTATTTCCTAACCCTGGGAAAAGGTGGTTGAGAGGCTTCTGGATCAATGGCACAGCATATATAAGGCATCAGTTCATCACAACAGTCCCATTGCACACCCAGTGAGGTGGACAGGGGATTGCATGTTGGCCTTGGACAGGTTATGAGTGAGGACCCTCCCTCTGAGAGTGGATGGTGCAGCAATGGTCCAGGTGTTGTGTTAGGTCCAGGTATGGTGTAGCTCATCCTAATTGATTAACCTCAGCAGAGTTTGTCTAAATCCAGGTTTCTCCTCTGTAAACATGTATTTGATCCGTGCAGATAAATGCTCCCATAGCCATGTTTAACAGGTTTTTTTAACAGAAATTACTGGAGCCTTAGCAAGCCTATCAAGAGCCTTGTGGCATAATGGCAAGCTTACATTCAAACATAGCCTACCTAGCAGAGAGATGCATAGTTCAGGGTATTTTATTACTCAGTTTGGAAAGAATGTCTTTTATTTCAGTTTGGGATTCCGTGTCATAATGTCTCTGCCTCAGGGCTTTGCTTACCAGTGATAGGCTGACATTACTCAGCCACGGTCCAACGACAACACCTAAATATCCTTACTTCTGCCTTTCTGTCTTGCCCAGAAGCATGTGTGTCTGATGAGAAAGTACTTGTGTGTAATGCGTAAAACACAGGTTAATGTACCGTTGCCTTTGACTACAGCCCAGACAGGCTCAGGTTTTCATTGCATCAACTGTAAAATGCAGAGTTTCAGAACACAAGCAACAGTCACAGGAGCATTGAAACCATTTTGGAATTGAAATCACAAAATGCATACTTGTATTCCTTGGAGTTTGGCAAACACAGTTATGAGCTCTAATGTATTTATGATACAGTATGCTCCCAGAAATATTGCATAACCTCTTTTTTGAGCTTTGGCATTCTGTTCATTTTCACTGCCCCCAGGTCAATTGCCTCAGTTTGAGGTTCAAACAGCTTTTGTCTTTAACAATGACTCACAGTTGAAGGGATTTTTCCTTCTTGTGAAGTAAGACTCGTAGTTCCAAAGTTTAGGTTAATAGCAATTTAATAACAAAGCAAAAACTAGTGTTTAATTACAGTATGAAACATACCGGGTAAAAGCAAGGCAGATCAATTACAAAATGATGTTGTATGGGTACAAGCTTTTATACCCAAACTTGAAATAAAATGCTGAAATAAAATGCAGGTTCCTGTCCCTGACTGGATGGCAGAGAAACAAATGGACATTTACGTGTGTAAGGTTTTCGAGGCTCCACAGAGTCTCCTCCTTTATCCTGCTCACGGGAAGGGACAGGGGTATCGTACCTCATACAGCAACAAAGGGTGTGGTGTGGAAGGCAACCAAACGGTCATTGTCAACATTGAGTTAGTTTTGATTGTATTAGGTGACCATCCAAGAACACTGAAGCAGGTTTTGCATTTTCCTTACACAGTTAAATCCAAGTGTTATTCTATGTTTTTCATGCAGTTTGGAGAGTTCAGTGATCTTCAGAAATTAGTGAAAATAATTGTGTTTGTATTGAAAAAGTTACAATGGCATTTATTTGTCAGTTAAAAGAACTTTCATATTGAATTCAGTTTTCTTTCATTTCATGTGATTTTAATCAAACCCAAAATAAGGAAATTGAAGTATCCACATGTAGGAGCTGTATGCAGTGCCTGTTTTCAGATCATAACAGACCTTTCAGAAAATGTCAGTGCTACAGTCCTTAAAAGCTCTATTTTTAGCTACACTGTGTATATTTACAAAACTGGAAGGGATATTTTGTCCATATGGTTTTCCTGTCTCCTTGAGTTTCAGAGATGGTGGAATTGACAGACATGGTCTGACATCTCAAGAAGGCCTCTTTGCTTGTCTGATGTGCTTAAAATAGAATGCTAACAACAGGTTTCTCATGTTTTCACACATCGCTGTTCACACCTGAGTCTCGCATCATGCGTCTCCAAGGTGTCCAGCTGACCACTTGTGTTCAGATTTCGTTACTGCCTACGTCACCCTGCCTACAGTTATTACGTCAGTCTCTGTCGCCAGACAAGCGCCAGATTTGTTTAGCACGGGCTAGCTAAGAAAACAAAAATGTTTCAAGAACTAATAAACACGTACGGGCTATTCCAACTGTTGAGATTGGCAGGACAAAGTCATTTCCGACTTGCAAAAGAACGCAGGACAAGACGAAGAAGGAAGAATGTTAGAAAAGCATTTTTTCGAGCGTTGGCGCGCTGTCACCAAAACAACCACCACGTCCTGCATTGATGATGTATTTTCCTGTTACGTCCTTGTCGGAGGCGCATCATGACGCATTAGCGTTTACAGTACAAAAGATATGTGGTCAAATGCGTCCCAGTTTGAGTGATCGGATCACAATGCGTCTTGGTGGTCGTTTACACTTGTATTTGGCGCTGTCTACTTGTGATTCGATTGCCCAAGGCGCATTTTAAAGCCAAGTGTAAACGGGGCCTAAGAGATGATCTCGTGAAGGTCCCGTTCACTGAATCCTTTTTAGTCTTTCACTTGTGGTTAGTTAAACATGTGCCAAACGTTGCTTCTTTGACAACACGTGTAGCGTTTGTATGTTGCCTACTTATATAATGTCTGGAATGAGTTGGGCCATAATTGCCCCTGATTTGACCTACATACCCACAAGTGAGACACACATTTAAAGATAAACAAATTTTAAGTGTGACAACCATGTTCAGAAAGTAATTTGAAAATGTTACGGCCCCTGTCTCGTTGCAAAATAGGCTGTGATACAAACATATACAGATATAAACATGCTGCTTCTTTGGCATAGCTGTAAGAATTTTTTTTTTAATGTTTTTCGTGTTTTTTTTTTCATGCGCTTTGCTGTCTTGACAAAGCTGATGATAGCTTGCGGTGAGACGAGGGACGCTGGAGCTGTTCACTCTTAAGTAAAACACACTCTGTCGTGTGTTTCTGCGAGATCCGCTGCGACACTGATCCTTCTACGTTCTGGAGATGCGGCTTAAGAGAACGTGACTAGGAGATGTAACTAGCTACGCGTTCCCCATAGGGTTTGCATGGTAATGTGCCAAAGCGTCAGCATTCCAGTCCCGACATGCTGATTAATTGTACATTCCAGTCGGTTCTGACTGGACGAGCTGGAGAGTGGGCGTGCCACGTTGAAGGTGTGCGGGTCTGGAGGGGAGGCGTGCCCGATGCATATTAGGCTAGTCCAGTGGAGTAGTGGACTGGAAGCCTGATTTGTCTTGCACGGCATGTCAGTGTTGGCTGTCACCGGGTCGTTCAAGTGAAGCGCCTCTTCAGTACACCGAGTGCAGCTCGCAGAAAGGTCAGGAAGAAATACGGTGTTAGATTCTGCAATGTTACGTCAGACACACCTATAGCACACACCGCGCGTCTGTATCTACATGACGTGAGTATGCACACTACAGCTCTTATAATTTGTAGATATAGAAAAATTAGTTTCGGACTTTAAACAATCACAGGCAATAATGATCGTTGTGAGCGTGTTGCGTTATTGAGTACAAATCTTGTCATAGGGACGTAATTAGTATTATAACAGCACCGAGTAAGATATCACCGTGCAAGAGTGTTTATCAAGATAAACTCGCCTTGAAAGAGTGATTTTAATATTTGCCAAACTACAACAAAGAGTATTTAGCGCCACAGAATTACCTAACATTGCGGGAGGGACTCAGGAAAAAAGTTGACATACGCACCATAATAGATGGAAAGGAGCGAGATTGTACTGTACCACTAAAATTAAGTTCGCGGTTGTGAAAAAAATCGCATTCACTGATAGCCAAAAGGTGGACTTGCGGGTATTTTACGGGACGGCGTTGTAGTGTGAAGCTTTCAAGATGACCAATCCGTGCCACTAGTTTTTGTTGTTGTCTTTGTTGTCAATGCGCACTAGTGCGCGGTGTTTACGCAGGCACGCGATGTAAGGCGTTTGGTCCAGTCTGACATGACACTACTTTGGGTTCAAAAGCGGCTCCTAAGTCCCCGTGAAAATGAATTAACACCTCTGTTTAATTGTTGTAGTTTGTGAAATTAGTTCTTGCAAAAATCGTGATTGCAGGAAAACATTAGTTTAACAAGGAGGTGTAATAATAATGATAATAATAATAATAATAATAGTAATTTGTAGGGATTTTTCCTTCTTGTGAAGTAAGACTCGTAGTTCCAAAGTTTAGGTTAATAGCAATTTAATAACAAAGCAAAACTAGTGTTTAATTACAGTATGAAACATACCAGGTAAAAGCAAGGCAGATCAATTACAAAATGATGTTGTATGGGTACAAACCTGAAATAAAATGCAAGTTCCTGTCCCTGATTGGATGGCAGAGAAACAAATGGACATTTACATGTGTAAGGTTCTCGAGGCTCCACAGAGTCTCCTCCTTCATCCTGCTCACGGGAAGGGACAGGGGTATCGCACCTAATACAGCAACAAAGGGTGTGGTGTGGAAGGCAACCAAATGGTCATTGTCAACATCAAGGCATGCCAATCAACTTTGTCTCTAAACCCCTTGATAATTGAATTAGTTTTGATTGTATTAGGTGACCATCCAAGAACACTGAAGCAGGTTTTGCATTTTCCTTACAAATTGGTATTATTATTATTAAAATGGTAATATTATCATTATTGAGTTCTTCTGAGTGCGGCAAAAGTCAAGTCAAACACTGCTAAGAAAGTTTTGTTGAGGGTAGTTTATTGGACAGGAGCAGTCAGGGTCCTGACGGCAGGTGATTACATCCTGCGGCATTAATATCAGGTAGGCTCAGGGGACCCTGGGGCTGTAGAGGATAGCACACCGCTTAGTGCATTGCTGGACCATGAGCTCATCATATCATGAAACCCTGTTTGGAATCACCAGTTGTACATGAGGCTCATCTCACCGTGAAAACATCTGCAGTTGTACAGGAGAGCTGAGGCAAGAGGAATGAAATCCTCCAATACGCTTGAATGCTACTGACAGCTATTTTTCACACTACAAGTCACACAGCGTACCACAGTGATGCAGGTGCTATTCCACTTACATAATGCGAACAATTAGCAGGCACCTGAGTGATTGCAGGGCTCCTGAGAGCGGTGAGACAGGGAAGCTCTGGCCCGACCCATCTCTGGTGGAACTGAGCCAGTTTTTTCTGATCCAGGTCGTTGTTGGATGACACAACTGGTTTTAAACCTCAAACAGTTCTTTTGTGGATCAGTTTACCCACTGAAGTTCGGGGAGCAGATTCTCTCTCCACCTTTAAGTCTAGGCTAAAAACGTATCTTTATTTCAAATCCTTTGAGGGACAAGGCACAGTGCTGGCATTGATCATAGAGCCTCTGGTGGACTAAGTGGTCACTGCTGTCACTCCCATCCCTTAGGTATGCTGCCATAGTGCATATCTGCTGGGATTTTTTTTTATTACACACATGCATCCCTCTTCCCCCCTCTGTTCCCCCCTTTGCCTTTATGCCTTTATGTTTCCATTCCTGCAATTAACATCCCCTAATCACTGTTTTCTATTTGTTTCCTATCCCTGCTCTGGGCTTGCTTTCAGGGGGTCAGCACTATACAAATAAAATTTAATTGAATTGAAATAGTTTCAGCCTGCACTATAGATGAGTTACTTTTAAACTGAGTCCCCAACCCTTTCACTCAATCACACACCTTTACAGCTGTTATGGAGATTTACACTGTTGCATGGAACCAGATTCATCTCCCAGGTCATGGGTCCACCCGGTACTTTTTAATGGAGAAGTTTATGAAGTCTTTTTTTTATTCACAACTGGTTCTTAGTTAGTATTGTGTTAGCCTCATATTTGCAGCAACCACCACCAAGACAGCTTCAAGCTGTCTACAAGAAAAACAAGGGACCAGTTTAGCGTGAACTTGCTGGTTCATGACCCCTGGCACCTATCCACTGCTGACAGCAAGCAGACAAGTGTCAGGGGTCACTGGAAAAGCAAGAGGTACCTTCCATCTGCCCAATCCACCAGAACCATTCTGACAGTTCCGAGGGGTTACCCTCAAGCTCGCGGAGGGCAAGGCAAGGGCTTGGCAAGCCTTTCCTTGTCCAGCCTTCCAGCCAGCTTCTGCGTTCCAGCAGCAAGAAAGGAGCCGTGGGTGACAGCCAGCTGCATGTGGAGCCCTTCCTCCCGAGATGCTTGATGTCCCCTGGGGGACAGATGTCCCTTTCTCGAAAGTTGCTGACGCTCACCATCACCCCTTCTTAGTTGGCACTGTTGTTGTTAAGTAGAAGTGGAGGAGGCTCTAAAAGAATGTATTAAAGTTGCAAATGAATTGATTGAGTCATTTGTGCCTAGGTGAAGAAAAGTAGCCAATCTGTACACTAGACTGCACTTTAGCAGAACTGCTTCCCATCTAAAATGCCAGTCAGCAGTTGTAGCTTTGACCCATTTATATGGTATTGTAAAGACATCTTCGGTACTATCCCTGGTAAAGAAGCCGTCTGCAGAAAGTGAGCAGCAAGATGGGGTCAAGTGGTTGAAAGGTCAGAGTCACAGGCATTGAGGCAGGGGGAGGGGTTTGGGGATAGTTGACCTTCCACAGTGGAATGTTGGGGCTGCAGGGGATGTGGTCTGTGCTCTGAGGACTTCCTTGTTCACACACCACAGTCACTCACATTCGTGTTCATGCAATAATTCAGTGCCTCATGTGTGCATTAAAGAGCTTGTGCTGCTAGTCATTTCCGAAATTGGTGCACAGATGCACAAATGCGTGTTATTGGAAAGATGGCACTGGTTGGCTTTGGTGCTAAGCCAATCTGTTTTGGGGTGCCCTGGAGCAATGGAATGTAATAGTCCTAGCATTTATCTATGATGAAAAGGCTTCTCCATGCTGGTAGCTTGAAGCAAAGGCCTAAAGACCATAGGTGTATTAATGGTGGAATGGACTCATTTGTCTTGATGTCATTTTTGAAATCCAAGAAATTGCTTACAAACGCACACACTGTTAGAAAACAAGGAGTCGATAATCTTGCCAAGCATTAAGTGCTTAAAGGCTTTTTAGCCAGTGAAGACTTTCACAAGCACTGTCAAAACACTTGTCTTTTTCATCTTCAGTTCCAGGCTGATCTTTGAAGACTTTGGTTCCACTATAGTGAATGGGGATTTTTCTTAATTAAGGCCATGAACTTATACATGTATTGCCTTGCACTAACGCATAGAACCAGACACACACTTGTGATCTCAGCGCTGTTTGGCACTATTCCATGTTAGAATGTGGTCAGTAGTGTCCTGTTTATACAACTTTTTATGCCACTTTATGAAATAAACTTTTAACTCCCACCTTGTAAGTCACTCTGGAGAGAACCATCTGAGTGACGATAATGTCAATGTAATGTGATGTAATAGGTTTGCTGGCAGTTCCACGCGTGAATTCAGAACAACCTTGAACTGAAGACGCACAGATACATGTTTAGTAGTAGCTTTTAATAGTAATAACATTTGTAAGTTCATAAGCCCACTCACAGAATGATGAGGTTAATGACATTGGGTGGGGTCGAATATGGAATGAAATGTGCCCATGTCAGTTGAGCATTTTTGTTGAAGTCTCAAACGTGCAGCTCAGGGGCTCCTGAGTAGCTTGGTGGCTAAGGCTCTCACAACGAGCACAAGCTGAGTCCTACAGCCCAGGATCGATCCCAGCCATGTCGTCAGCTGGCGATGACCGCATTCTGTGGTCGATGAGGGTGGGTAGGTTGATGGGGGCTGCTCATCTTGCTGCTCTTGGGTGTCCTGTGTCACGTTGACCAGGCAGATGACATCAGCAAAGCCATGCCCATTCCTCCAGTAGGCGATTAGCCCACTAGTGCATGAGGTGACTTTCAGTGTGGAAAATAATCACTGTCGGTGTGCAAATGGTGCAAGGACTGCATTTGCTGCTCCCCAGCGCACCTGCACAAGCACAGTTGTCGCAGTGAGATGAGTGTAATAAATTCAATTTGCGTTTCCACTAGAGGGCTGCACAAATATAGGAAAAAAGCCCAAAAAGACAAAGCTCAGGAGACCAATTTACTCTGAACCATAAGGTGCTACACACCATGGTGGAGATACAGACAAGCCCAGCATCATTCAAGTCAAGACCAGTATTTTAGTTTTGACTTGATTTATTTATTCAGGTTATTACTTGACTTTTGCAAGGTTGACAATTCCACAGTTAACTTATTTTGCAGATAGGTATGCATACAGTAGCTTGCTCCTCACATGGGAGCAAAACTTAACTCCAAGTTTGTTTACTGCCTTCGTTTTACAATTGGAAACTGTAGACATTTTTGCCGACACACACAGTTTCTGTAACAAGAGTATGCAGGAAAGCGCAATTGGCTAAGGTATTGCCAGGTGGTTTCGCCTTATACCAGCGCTGCTTTAGAAACTGAACAGGCAAGCGATCACAATGAGCCAGACAAAGAGGCTCCTCATTAGGGCACAGGGTTGCTAGCTTCCTTGTACGTGAATTCTTGTCAAGTGACAAGGTTTGCTTGTCAGTCAGAAAAAGACTAGCTGATGCCAGCATTTCCCTGTTCTCTTCAGTTCCTTTTCCAGTACATACAGTATTGCGTAGAAGGAGATGGCAGGAGAGAAATTAATTTTAATTTTGCTTTTGCGGTGGAGTAGTGCTATTGTTACTGTTTACGCTGTCATGTTTCAGGTATGTGCTCATCTGTGTAGAGTATTACCACCTTTAACTAGTGCGCCTGTCTGAGGATTGAGCTTCATTTTGGTTGTGTATGGCAAGTCAGTGATATGTGTGCAGTGTTCATTGTTTTTGTTTGTGTACGTATATGGGAGTTCTCAGTATGTATGCATGTGGTTTTGGCAATTGCCTAAGGCATTTGAATGTTATCAATACTTCTGTGTTTTGCCTTAATGTTTTGCATGTTGCCTCTTGTTTGAGCTCTGAAACCCCCCACAGAGTAACCTAAAACTTAGAAGAGATAAAGAGTGTTTTAAAGTTCTAGTGTGAGGAGTCGAGCATGTGGTGTCCACATGCCCCACATTTCATGTCAGTTGCTGTCAATGTCTCTGTTGGTATGTACTGTTTATTATAATTAACCTCTGACAGACAGCAAGACCTCTGTGTCAGAGAAGCACCGACCTAACCTTTGCAGCAAGGTAAAGAGGTCAAACTTAACACAGCCCACAGGCCAGAAGGCCAGGGTTTTCTCAGCATACATCAGACGGAGCAGTGTTATTTTGGGGCAGGTCCACAGGCTTGATGTTATAGTCAGTAATCACTTTTGCACTAAACAAGGTACAGGACTGGTTGGAGGAAGGCGGAGCGCTGTTGACTCCAATAGAATGCCAATAACTGACTTACTGTAAGCTTCCTCTTCAAGGAAGTTGTCCTGTAATTTCAAAAGATCGCAGCAGTTTGCCAAAAACAATCCGCGGCATCCTTTGAACAGCTTGGTAACTTTTACCATGAATGGGTGAGATTTTTCACCGACAGAATTAAAATGACCTGAAATGGTCTTCTCATAGGATTACATGGGTGGTGGACAGAAAGCCTTGTGTTTTTAGCATACTGTTGTGTGTGTCTGCTGTTTCCTGTATGTCTGTCTGTGCCCTGTGTGATCAGCACTATCAGCCTGTAGAGGAGGACTAAAAAACACTGATCTGTGTCTGTCTCCCTCAGCTCCACCTGCTGCATCAGACTCCAGGGTAGACTGTGACCACGCCTTTCCAGACCACACAGGTAAGACCTAAAGTCTGCTAGGCTAGATTTATCCACTTCGATCATCCGGTGGAAGTCAAGTTGGACAGGGTATTAGCTCTGGAAACTTTCTCACTGAGGCCTTTGTAGACACAGAGAGAAAGAGCACAGAAAGTGTACAGTATACTGACACACACACAAACACATTGCCCCATACACACTCATACACCCACACATTCACAGTCATGTTATGTTACTCTATCTTTTGTTCTTTTTTAAAGTTGTATGTCTTTTTTTGTCGTTTTTCTACAAATTTTCTGAATTGAAACTGAATTGAATGAGCACAGAGCTGCCTGATTTGTTTGCAGTCATCTCCAGGCAGCCAGAGACAGGAAGCGGAGATGTGGCAGAGCATTTTCAGTTCTGTGATCACACGTCACGCAGATTTTTCAGATTTGCTGTAGTTCATTTCACACACGTTCATCCCCGTCCCCAGGAGAGGGTGTTATAAAAGAAAGTGGCTTCATACCAACACGTGCATAATATGTCAGCAGCAGTGGAATTGTTTCTGTGAAACTACAACTGAAAGCTGCATTTGCTTTAATGTTCATCTTAGCAAACACTTTTTTCACCATAAGACAGACTATGGATTTTCTTTGAAAATTGTTGCGTTTAATGCTCTTTCCCCTTTATGCAAGCCTGTTTTTTGGAGCTGGCGGTTGTACTTTAGGCTCGTCTCACTGCAACGACCTCTGCGCTGAACACAACCCTCTGATACACTCACAAGTAGCCAATGGCTGTTTTTCACAGTACGAGTCTCACAGTATTCTGCAGTGAAATGGGCAATAATTGGAGAATAAGTGCTACATCACTGATGGGTGTCTGAGGAATTGGCAGGCCCCTGATGAGTCGCAAGTGTATTTGAAAGAGGTGAGATAAGGGAATTCTGACCGACTTGCCCACCCCTGTTCAAACCAGATTATTCTGCCCCTGTGCCCCCCAGGCATTTTCAGCAAATGACACAGCCAGTTTTGGACACCCAAAGCAACAACACCCATGTGCAGTGCTGCTCCATGTATGGGTTACCCCAAATTAAAGAGGGGGGAAACTGGCCTTCGACAATGCCCTTCCCCTGGATAGGTGACCCAGACAACCCAGAAGAAGACTTAGTCTTAATTGCATATTGGGTTGAGAAGGAAGTCGCTGGTTTAGCTAGTGAAATCTCACACCTGGAGCATGCACACCTGATGGAATGTACATTTGAGGAGGCTGCCAAAGAATTCCATGATTAAAAGAAGCCACTCATAAGCCACACTTCCATATATAGAATCATTACATGGGGAAGCATCTTCCCTCTGGCAGTCCTCTGTGCTGCTAGAGTGTCTGGAGCATTGGGTCACCTGAGGACTGGGCCCAGTGACTGTCAGTGACTATAGCCCAACTGCTCAGACAGGACACACAGAAGCTGGAAGGAGCCAGGGGGGCAGAAGTACTCTTTTGATGTTACCTTATTTTTTATTTGAGGGTCCTGATCGTACTGGTCTGTCCAATCATGATGCAGAAACCGCGGCTTGTAGAAGTGCTCCTCACCGGTAAAAATGCAAGAGACAGTGGTGTGACTTTGGGGTCTGTCTGCAGTGTCACACAGCAGGACAAGGTCAAAGGTCAAAGGGAGGCTGCAGAAAGTGACAGGATGAAGCTTGTTTAGCTAGCAGTGCTTGATCTTCTCTTCTTCTCGAAGGTGTCAGAGCAGGCATAGCACAAAGAATAGAGACATAGCCTCATCTGATTCAGTGGACAAAAATGACATCTGAGTGATAAAAAGCAAAAGTGAATGGATAGCAGCTCTCAGAAATTATCCAAGCCCCCACCTCACCTGCTCTGATTTTCTCAGTTTTTCTGTGTCCAAAGAATATAAACCTTTAGATTTTGCACAGATTCATTATAAATGTTGTAGTCACTGTATCCAGAAAAATCAGAGGGGATGAGGTGGGGGCACCTCTGATTCCTGAAGGAATAACTCAGACAGCCTTTCATGATGCAGAACTGATACAGAAAACGAGGTCTACGGTGTACGATTCGGGGTGGCTTAAAGAGCACCAGCAGCCGGCAAGGTGATCCCAACACAACTGGCATTTAAGGAAACCAAAGGCCATAGCAGTCTGAACATCGTTCTCAGACAGTCCCCTTGAGGCAGAGGTGCGTTTTGTCATGACCTGCTCTGTATTTGTTTTTAGTGCAGGCCATGCCAAGCACAGGTGCACTGTAGTCACAGTTTAAGTAAGACTTACATAAATAATTTGCTATGTTTTATAATACGTACAATCAAGTACTTACACGCAAGGCTGAGCATTCTGGGCTGTGACCAGAAGCCACATTCACCCCTTCAGGCAGCTGATGCAAACCTGAACAGAATAAACACATGGCCCTATCAGAAAAAGCTGTTGTTTCCACATATTTATGTCTGCACATACAGTATATACATATTTATATGATACACATTTTTCACATATGTCTGATCACTGAGACACATAGAATCTAGGGGCAAATTCTTGTTCAGGTGCAGCGGTATATATCTCCTGCAAGGTGACCTCTACGAATCTGAAATTTAAGAAAGGGTGAACACCTGGTATTAATGAGGTCCGGATGGGCTCCTGTGTTGGTTGGGCGCATAATAAATCTAACCAAGGTAATATTATTGATATTAATGATGAAACTACCGAATGGTTATTATTATGTCATAATAATCATTAGCCGTTTTTTAGTGACTAGCGAGCACAATGTGATGGTAGCCGAAATGTCAACGACACATCTCTGACCCGCGTAGCTAAAACTCACTCCCTTTTCAGTCTTTTAGAAAAAAAATTGAAGGCAGTTGTGGTTGCAGTCAACAGTAGTGTATGGCATCATTTCCTTGTTTGCTTCGCACCAGAGCAGGGTGAGCAAAAGTCCACTCTGCCCCAAAGCTCTGACATCACTCTTTGCCCTTGTATCAACGAAATTCAGTTGAAATCAGGTAAGAAAACCAGTGATCCATTTGTCTGAATGGCCACGCTGGCTATATTTCTAAAAAAGAGTAAATATATATACACACACATATGCTTTGTTTGCTATGCTTTGTTGCAACCCTGTTTCGGAATCACAGATTGTACGTTACAACTCCTCTCACCAGGAGCACTAAAGTGAGATGAAGGCAATTCTCCAGTGCACTCATATGCCACTGGCTATTTTCCACACCTGCCAGTTCACAGGGAGCACTGCAGTGAAGTGGACGCAGGCAGACAGACACTTCTCCAGTGATGCCAGTGGTGCAGCTCGCAGGCTCCTCACAAATCACATGTGGACCTCTACCGAGGCAGAACAAAGCTAGTTTGTGCCTCCGGGGGATGTTAGTCATTGTTGGAGTATGAGCCGGCAGGTTTCAGACCTAGGCTTTAGGGCTCAGCCCACTCTTAAGGTTGTACTTCCTTACTAAGCCAAACGGAATTTAAAGATTGAAAGAATCAGCAAAAGACCAAACTATTATGTAACAGCATAAATATACAGCACATGTTATTAGATTGCCTCTTCTCTTCAAAAATGGAAGACCTCTACTCTGTTTGAGCCATTGCTGATAGCCAGCCTGTCTTCAGTTGGTGTTTCAGTTATTAAAATCCCCCAAGGGAAGCAGCAACCCACAAATTGCATTTGATTACCCTCTCAAAATATGTCAGTCCCGAGTAAAAACAAGCCTCTCGGAATTTCATTTTAATCAAAGGCAATTACATAATAATGAAGGCCGCACCTGCGTGGACTCAGCAAAGCCTGCTCAGCCCCTCTGACAGGTATCTGACAGCGCCTCTGCCCGGCTCACATGGGACTATCCCTCTGAGGAACATCACTGCAGGAAACATTCTGGATGCATTCATCTGGTGTTTCGCCAACGTTAGCCTTCCAGAAGGAAAGGACGTCAAGTCGAGAATCAAAGTTTGATGTTGGGTGTTTTTTTCCCAAGAGGTTGTGGGAGCAGGTGGTGAAACAGCTTGGGGGTTTTCAGTACGACGTTCTCGGGCTCAAGGGGCACTGGGATGCCACTCTGAGTTTAAAGACTGCCTCTGCCCTGCTGTGCAGCTGGCCAGAGATCACCTGAGGGAAGCCCAGTCAAAAATGGAAAGACAGTACAACAGGTGTTCTTTTCCGGGGACAAGTTGTGTTTTTTTCCAGTTCCTGGCTCTCATGACAGAAAAAACCAAACCAGCCTTGCCATGGGTAATGACTTGTCACAGACACACTCATAAGCTACTAAGCCCATGTTTCCATCCTGCTTTGGGATGTATATTGGATGGGCGGAGCTTATTTCCATGAGCATCACATTTACTAAATATATACAGCATTTTACAACATTTAGACAGTAACAAATCGAAAACATGTCGCTCGCAAAAATTTCCATCAGAGATGGAAATAAACCCAATCCAAAGTGTGTATTACTTCTTTGGAACTCATAGGACATGGGACATTAGGACACCAGTCTGCCAGAATTCGAAACATATGGATCTTCCTTTCCCAAACCAGTGCTGTGCAGCTGCTGTTGTATGTGTTAGGTAACTGTGCGGCTTACAGAAGGTCTGTACCCAGCTTGCTGTTCTCTCTCCCACAGAGCAGCTGACATAAAAAATTGCGGCATTCCACTGAACAGAAACATGCTCAGCAGCCTTTGAGCCGTTAAAGTCGATGTGTAAACTGTTCCTGCCTTTTACATTCGTGACGCATAGCTGATGCTCGTGACGCAGGAGTGCTGCACTTTCACAGGGGGCATCTCTCGGAGGGATAATCCTCGGACCTACTTCTGCGGAAAACCGAATGCACATCTGTGAAAGGCAGCAGTGCGGCGTGGTTTAGAGTGCGTGACCCGAAATTTGCCCGTGTCAGTTCCCCAGGTGGGAAACTGCTGTTGTACATTTGGGCGGGGTGCTTAACCTGAAACACTTCAGTAAATACGAAGCCATACAAATGGATAACGTAACAATGCAATGTAACAAAAAGCCACCTCTAGCAAAGATAAGGAGGCTCATTTTGTAGGCCTTCAGCGTATTTGCATATATTGGATCAGGGGGTCAGATAGTTCACATCGATCACTATTTGTTCTCTTTGAGAAGTTCAAGAGAACAAACGGAAGGGACTGTAGAACTTTTACACACACACGTGGCATATTGCTAAGAAAGGCAATATTATAGCTGGCACATTATCCTAGTCACAAATTATTGACCCAGCACACTGAGTTTCAAACCCTGTGCTGGACTTTTGTTGAGACTTTAGCATGACTTTTGCATATATGTAAGGATTTTTCCATATTCTTGTGGAATACTGTAAAAACCATATCCAGAGAATTTCTTGTTTGATTGGTTGGTGTGTCAGTATATTATCTACAGGTTTGTGTGCAGGTCCATGCACACACCCCCTACATACATGTCAAACTTGCACCTTTACTTTGGCATTTACATTACATTAATGTGCAGGAGACAGTTCCCATTTAAAGTGAAGTGAAGAACCCCATAGGGCAATTTGAACATACTTTGCTCCGACAGCTGTGACTGTCAGACGAGTCTTTGGCTGTATGTGTGACATGGTGCCAAGTCTTTAACCATTTGGTAGGGATTTGTTAGACAACAGGTTTTATAAGGTATCTTTTGTTCAACAGGTAGCTTTTTTTTCTGGCTGTAGAATCCCCTCTAAAGAAATAATCATTTCACACATTTATTTGGGCCTATGGTTAAATCGAACAGGAAAGCCATCTTGTTCCCACTCAGCAGAGGGGTTTTTCTCTGTCTTGGCTTGATTTCTGTGTTTGCTAATGCTGCCAAATAGGTCACTGAAAATGTGTTCTCCTGTTTTTACCCTGACTTTTGGAATCATCAGCTGAGTATTAACCTCACCTCAATGTGTACATCAAAAGCAGAAAAAAGCCATAATACAAATTCAACAAAACATAGAGTCACATAACTTGAACTTTGTCTGTGTGTCTGTGTATGTATTTATGAGTGTGTATGGGGCATCGTGTGTGTGAATGTGTGTGTGTATGGGTGTGTATGAAGCATCTTGTGTTTGTGTGTTAGTGTGTCAAGCTGTCTCTGCAGCTAAATCTGTGCCTGCTCACAAAGCTTCTGAGACATGAACACATTCTAAAGAATACGTCTGTAAACGTAAGTAGAAACTGAACAATTTTCAAACATTTCAAATTTAGATGTCACATTTCACAAGCATTTAAGTCGAATAGGAAAAAAATGTGTTCAGATGCCGACCAGTTAAATCCATGTCCAAAGCGTGGGTAGTGTGGAGCTGGAGAGTGAGATGTTGGCGTAACTGTGCATGGTTCAAAGTGCAAAATCAAAAGCAGGCAACACTCCAGTTGGGTACAGACTGTTGTATATCAGTTACATTGTTATGTTAAGGTACTCCATGTTTCATTGGCTATTTGCTAAAAATAGAAAGGTTTTGGAGCATAGGTTTACAGGAAGCCATAAACCACTACTCATTAGCTTAGATGGGTTAGATGGGTTTCTGTAATTTAGATTAATTTTTAATGACTGCCATGTTGTGTGGAGCACTGCTGACATAATACTGTGTAATAACTCTAGCCATTGAAAAAGACACAAAAGCACAAAAAACCATGGCTACCAAATGAAGGCTATGGTGAGGTTGAGAAAGGTGAGGTCAAAGGTTTGGACATACCTGATTAAAATAATGGGAAACATGCATTGAAAGACATTTTGATCTAAAGGCTTATGCTTAAATGTTTGAATTTTTTTCTTAGACAAATATAAATCATGAATGTATGAATTTCTTTCCAAAAATGTGATTTTAAAAAGTTCTTTTTTGCTATTTTGAAAAATCTACACTGTAAGATAGTTTGGATTTGTTTATAACACCTTTTTTGGTCACTGAATAATTCCATTTGTGTTGTTTCATAGGTTTGATGTCTGAACTATTATTCTGAAATGTGGAAACTGGTAAAAATAAAGAAGGAAAAGTGTGTCAACTTTTAGCTGGTACTGTAAAGACAGTAGAATAGAAGTATTTCGGACGATTTACAAGAATCATTCAAAATTTTAAAGAACCAGATAACATAAGTTGGATAATTGACCATGTGTCTAGCAGAGGGATGGACAGCAACACTTGTTGCACAATTTGTGTCAGAGTGCCATAGCTGGACAGACAGCAGCTGACAGTATCTGATAGTATTGTCATAGTCCTATATCCCTCTATCCTAATCATTACTGGTTTATTTGTACATGTTGTATGCCTGATTGTAAGAATGGTTAGGCAAAACTTTGGCAAAATTGTTACTGAAACAGTCAATAAGCAATTTGATTTTGAATGTGTGCCATGGCTGCACTAGGCCAGAAGCCATCATAGCATTACACAGTTAATGATTGTAGTGTAAATGACTAAAGGTGGTTCTCAAAGGATTTGAACTTTGAGCCAAAGTCAATGCAGTGCCTTCACACACCAGCCTTTTTACACACATACACTCTCTCTTTCTCTCTGAGTTCAGTTTCATTCAGCTCAATTCAGTTCACTTCAATTCAATTTAGTGTGACTTCATTAGCAGGACAAACAAAAGCAGTGTGGCAAAAGCAATGATGTGAGCTAAATCAGATCTAAGAGCACCTTAAAGATAAGAGAAAACGTATATACATCAAGCAATGCAAGGATATAATCAATGTAATAAGACATACACACACTGTAGCAAAGAGCGAGAGCAGTCACCCCACCCGGCCTCGAACCCAGGTCTACAGGGTACCAAACATGCGACTTTGACCGCAACGCCAGGCTAGACCCGGGTTCAAGGCCGGGTGGGGTGACTGCTCTTGCCCTTCGCTACACACACAAATAATAATAATGTCTCTCCCTCCTTCCCCACCCTTTCTCCCTCTCCTGCTGTATCTCCTCTCTCTCTTTCTCTCTCTTTCTCTCTCTCCCTCTGTCTCTCTGCAGTGGCCATGGCCAAGTGTGAGCCCCAGGCGAGCCCAGACGGAGGGTGGGGCTGGGTGGTGGTGGGGGCGCTGTTCGTGGCCTCGGCGCTGGTGTTCGGGCTGATCCGGAGCCTGGGGGTCTTCTTCGTGGAGTTTGTGCAGTACTTCGGGGAGAGCGCACAGGCCGTGTCCTGGATAACCTCCATCGGCGTGGCCATGCAGCAGCTGATCAGTGAGCAGGAGAAGGGGGTGGGAATAGAGTATGTGGGAGTGGGAGGGGCCAGTAAAAGAGGGCGGGGCTTAGATTGACCTGCGTGACAATAATGTAAACAATGGTTATGGTTATGGGCATGGTTAAGTAGAAGTGAATATGCAGGCATGATAAGGATGAGAGAGACAGAGATCAATGCATGTTTGTGTTCTGGCATGTTTACATGGTTTGTGTGTGTGTGTACATGTGTACGTTTGGGTCTTCAGGTCCAGTGGGTACAGCTCTATGTAATGCATATGGGGCGCGGCCAGTGGTGATGATGGGCGGCTTTCTGTCCGGCCTTGGCCTCATCCTGGCCTCCCAGGCCACCTCCCTGATACACCTTTACCTCACCATGGGCCTCATCACAGGTAACAGCTTCTTACACACATAAACATGCACACTCACACACACACAATCATTGTTTT
The DNA here is from genome assembly GCF_013368585.1 of Megalops cyprinoides. Lineage (NCBI taxonomy): Eukaryota > Metazoa > Chordata > Actinopteri > Elopiformes > Megalopidae > Megalops > Megalops cyprinoides. The sequence continues at coordinate 5,628,234 of NC_050598.1, forward strand.
GCCAACCTGTTCTTTCTGCACATATACAAATACACATACACCCTCTGTATCCTCCACTATCCCACAGTCCTTTGCACCTTTTCTTTATCCAAGTGACCCACAGCTCCTCATCCACAGCCCTGCGCAGAACTGACCTATCCTTAACCACCTCCTCCCTACCACTCTGATACAATATACACCACTCTTATGCTGTATAACAGCTCTCTAATGCAGTATTATGTCCCTCAAATACATATACCACTCTATTGCAGTATACACCACTCTAGTGCAGTACACGCTGCTCTTTTGAAGTGTATACCTCAAATGTGGCAAACACCACTCTGTTGCAGCACACACCACTCTAGTGCAGCATACACCACTCTAGTGCAGTATGCCCCCCTCTAATTCAGTATACACCACTCTAATGTAGTATACACAACTCTAATGCAGCATATACCACTCTAATACTGTATACACCACTCTAGTGCAGCATACAACCCCTCTTGTGCAGCATACACCACTCTAGTGCAGTATACACCAATCTAGTGCAGCATACACCACTCTATTGCAGCATACACCACTCTGTTGGAGCATACACCACTCTAGTGCAGCATACACCACTCTAGTGCAGTATACACCACTCTAGTGCAGCACACACCACTCTAGTGCAGCATACACCACTCTCAGTGCACTTGACGGTTGCCCTCTGTCCTCACAGGCTCAGGCTGGGCCCTGGTCTTCACCCCCACCGTGGCCTCTGTCATGCAGTACTTCACTCGCCGCCGCTCGCTTGCCATGGCCCTGGGATTCACGGGCGTGGGGCTGTCCTCCTTCGCCTTCTCGCCCCTCTTCCAGCTGCTGGTGGAGCTGTACGCCTGGCGGGGCGCACTGCTCATCCTGGGGGGCCTCAGCCTCAACATGGTGGCCTGCGGGGCCCTCATTCGGCCCCTGGAAGCCCCCAAAACCATGGAGCAGGTACCTCCCTCAATCTAAGACTTGTTACTGGACAGAAAAATGTATGCGGTGTTAAACGCGTTCTCTTCTTGAACGTAGCTAATATCAGAGGGATTTTTGTGAACACCAAAGCCTTGCTGTTTCTCCATGTCTCCTGCGGCAATCCTCCAGGAGGGAGAAACTCTCCCTGACCTGTACTTTTATTTCAACAAAGTTAAAAAAAATGTCAAGAAAGGTATTGGTCTGTAGCAAATTAAGGTTATGAAAGAGGTGGATTGATCAGTATTCAGCATAACCAGAGAGGATGTGTTCTGGGACATTTGCCGGAGGCAAGCTCAGTCTCCACAGGCAAATAGCTGTCCGCAGTCAAGCTTTCAGCACCCAATCAGACAAGGAGAAATGCAAGACTTTGGGTGGAATTTTCAGAAAAAGAGAACACCACAAAATTAGCTGCGTTCAAGGTAAGAGAATGTTTAATAAATTCTAAAAAAATTTTGTGGAATATTGGTTTACCATTCAGAGGTATCCAAAAATAAAAGGTGGACAAACAAGTCCACCATACAAGAGGCAGGGGAAGGGGCTGCTCAGCATTAAAAAATAGCATTTTGTACCAGTTGGGTTTGTCACACTGCTCTTTGTTTTGTTACGACAGCATGGAATAGAACATGATTATAATGTTGAAAAACTGTTCTCCATGGGTCCCATCCCCCCTCCATACACCGAGACTGTAATCCTTATGAAACCTACATTCACATTTCTGCTGGCTAGCCTGTGTTGGGTTACTGTAGCCAGTCTCAGTATGTGGGAAGGAGAAGTTATTTTCATTGTAAATCCATACCACTGCAGAACAGTGCCATGAGTGTTATGCGAGGGGCTCGGCAGAGACAGTGTGGACCTCGGTATGTGAGGAAAACACACTAAGGAAAACACACATTTCCTAAATGAGGTCACTGGAAATCCCAGGAGATGACCTCCCTCCTGAAAATGACCAAGCCTGCACTGTAGAAAAATCTTTTCTCCTCTAAGCAGTGTCTATAAGAAACTCTCATATGGAGGACAGCCATTTGGTGTGAGGCCAGAAAGAGCACTTCTCATCTGTGTGAGGAAGTTGAGATGTGTTGCTCTTTCTTTGTTTCAGTTTGCTTTGCGCATTGGTTAACTTTCCCTGTGTTCTCCCCTGCTGGTGAAACAGATCCCTGAGTGGATTTGGTAACAGTGTATTTAATCTGGTGGAAAGCCAGCTCTTGCAACCTGCAGTGCTAGCAAGTTTGCTGACTCAATGAACATGATCTGGAAGATACAGGTCACATGTCATTGGTAAAGATTGCATTGTGAAGGTCAGTGTATTCCTAAGATAAACTAACATACGTTCATGAAGTAACCTGAACATTGTTTCTTTAACACTATTATATGTTAACGTTATAATATGTACGTTAACCAAGTTCCAAATGAAGACTCCGGAGGAGAGTTTTCTAACAGTCCCTATGCAGTTAACCCAACTTAGACAAACCAGTCTCATCCACACACAGAAAAATCTCACCTATCGCTTATTTGTGTCAGCTGTTCACAGTATCCATCCACCCATCTCCACCTTTTTTACCTGTTTACCATGTCCATATGGATGGGGGAAGGGAGGGGGGTCACCAACCTCAGCCTCATGGCCAGATGTGGTCCCTTCATCAGACTCCAAGCCAGTACCCCTGTGTCCTTATCAGCAACCACATTTTTATTGTACGGAAATTCATGTCTATTGATTAATAATAGATCACAAGTGTTAGTGAGAATATATATGATGAAGCACACTCTTAACACCATGTTTCATAACGTAGCTTAGTTTACCAAAGAAATATCAGCAAATGTCACTGTAACGGCTCAGATAAGGACTCAGTTGCAGACCAAGAGAGCTTCAGATTCCAGTCGGGTTTATTGATAACATCAGGCAAGATTCAAATCAAAAGCAGGCAAGGTCGAAAACCGGAAGGCAGTCCGTGGACAAAAACATGGTCGGGAACAGGAGCAGGCAGGGTCAGGAACCAGGCAGGCAGGTGATCAGGCAACGGGACAAGACTGCAGGCAGAAAAACGAAGACGAAGAGCAGGCAGAGTCAAACACGGTAATAACGGAATCGAGAAAACCGGCAGGGACGAAACAGGTACAGAAACGCTGAGACGAACTAGCAAACAAGACAGGAACAAGCAGGGTAGAAATGGGGCTGGGCTGATGAGGAGATGGGATGCAGGTGGGCAGGCAGGCAGGTGAAGGTGATGGGGCAATCAGGTGGGCGGAGACCAGGAGGGGAGCGGCGTGGGTCTGGAACACAAGGAAAACAAAAAGCACATGGACAGGGAAAAAACAAAACACCACACCTAAGGGGGCGGAGCCCTGACAATCACACTCTACAGCTCTGCTTGCTGTTACTATATGTAACAAATCATGTCCAAGCGAAAATTTCTTTTTAAACACATCTAGCGTTTGATATCTAGATTTTGCCTGAAGTCTACTCACCTCATTCCTTGCTGCAGTAAATACACAGACAGGAAGATGTGTATTTCATGTATACTTCCAGGTGGATATATAAGATAGAAGTAGCTTTTTTTCTGAACCTAAAATTTAACAGGTCTCCTCCTCCAGGCATGTGGAGCTCAAATTAAACAATAATGAAGAGAGAATTGCTGTCTGCACAATGTCAAAGACTGCAGGAGTCAGACTATTATGTATAAAAGATCTCTCTTTGCAGGTTCGTTTCTGCATTTATGTGGAGAAAAACCACAACGCAAAAATGTGAAAAAGGAGTGAAAAAGATCACGAGTGAGGGCCAGTGCTGAGGCCGTTCTTTCTGATGTGTTTCCTGTGGGTCACAGGTTAGCGTGTTGTAGCCTGAGCCAGCACTTACGCCTGTGACCTTCGAGTCTGTATGTGCCTTAACAGGACACAGCATTCTCTTATGCCCTGAAGTTCAAAGCACGGATGTGTGGATCTTTGGTTTAGTTTAAAAGCATTTCTTTAGATAATTGGAGAGGTGCCGGTGAAGCTGGTTATATGTATTAAATGTCATTAATGGCTACCTGGTTAAAGGCTTTCGGCACCAGTGCACTAAGGGGGAGCATATCTAATATCTCTCTACAGAAGAGAATTTGCATGAAGTCTCACACAGTATCTCCAAAGCATGTTATGGTGTAATCCCTCTCTCCCAATATAATTCAGTTCAATTCAGTTTGCTTTGTTGGCCTAGCAAATGTACACATATTCCTTTGCCAAGGCAGGATTGCGAGAAAATAAACATAAGGTAATGATAATATTAATGGTATTCAATGACAGTTTAGAGTGAATAATTATGCAATTCTCTTTCTCTTTTCCTCTCTTCCCCATCCCTCTCTCTCCCTCGCTCTCCATCTCTCTTTCCCTCTCTTTCCTTCTCTTCTTTTCTCCCTGTCTCTCCCTCTCTCTCCCTCCTCCCTCTCTCCCCCTCTCCCTCCTCTTTCTCCCTCTCTCCCTCCTCTCTCCCTGTCTTTCCCTCTCCCCCCCACTCCCCCCCCGCTCTCTCCCTCTCTCACACACACTCTCCTCATCTCTATACACTCTCTCTCCCCCTCCTCTCTCTCCCTCCCTCCCTCTCTCTCACACACACCACAAGGTTGAGAGTGACAGCGGGCGGAAGGCCTCCTGCCGCTCCTTCCTCAGACGTGCGCTGGTCTACCTCGAGCTGTCACTGCTGTGCAAGCGCGCCTTCCTCACCTACGGCCTGGCCATCACCTTCTTCAACTCGGGCTACTTCGTGCCTTACGTCCACCTGGTGGCCCACAGCCGCCACGCGGGCTTCTCCGAGTACCAGGCGGCCTTCGTCATCTCGGCCACCGGCGTGACGGACCTGGTGGGCCGCGTGGTGTCGGGCTGGCTGTCGGACCTGGGCCGGCTGCGGCTGCCGCACATGCTGACGGTGTGGACGGGCCTGACGGGCGCCTTCATGGTGCTGCTGCCGCTGGGCTCTGCGCAGGGCTCCTACGCCGGCCTGCTGCTCATCAGCCTGGTCTACGGCTTCTGCGCCGGCGCCATGACGCCGCTGGTCTTCTCCGTGGTGCCGGAGATCGTGGGCATGCCGCGCATGCTGGGCGCCCTGGGGCTGCTGCAGCTCATCGAGAGCCTGGGCGGCCTGCTGGGGGCACCGCTGTCAGGTGAGAGAATGCGCCCCGGCTCATTGTCTCCAGTCTTTAATATCGCCCCTCTCTGACTCTCTCTGCAGTTTCACTTATTGCCCTCTCCCCTTCTTTGTGAGGTCTTTAATATCACCCCTGTCCACTTCTCTCTGCATATCACCCCTCTCTGACTTTCAGTAGTGTTTAATGTTGCCCCTCTCTCTGCAGTCTTTAATATTCCTCTCTCTCTCTCTTCATTTTGTAGTCTTTCGTGTCACAGTAATACTTCGTGATGTGCTTCTGTTTGCTGTTTTTAATATGTCCCTCCCTCTCTGCACAGGCTGGCTGAGGGACCAGACCGGCAGCTACACGGCCTCCTTCCTGGTGGCGGGCGGGTTCATCCTGATGGGCACCGTGGTGATAATGACCCTGCCTCACTTCTGCTCCTGCAGCCCGCCTCCATCCCCACAACACCAGAAGCAGAGCCAGAGTCCCGAATCCGGGCTGCTGAACAACTCCGCCCCCTCCCCTCCCCCCACCCCCTCTGACAAGCACCACAAACCAGGACTTGGGCCCCCCTCTGAGCCCATCCACAGTGACTGTCAGAACTGCCAGCCAGAGGGGCAGACTCCCCGCCTGACCACGCCCACACCTGAGGTTGACACGAACTGCTGATTGGTGGTGTTGTTATCATCTGTATGGCATCTGATAGGCTGTTCAGGTTGCTGCTTAATGGGTGTCCAGTGGCTGGGCAGCAATGGTGTGAGCTTGGTGCGTCTCTAAGGAGACAGATGGTGAATGGAACGTGAATGATTGACACCAGGTGTGTTGACAACCCTGGCTATCCTAGCCGGCCCCAGACTGCACCGCAGAACAGCTGTGCGGTGTAAAACTAAATCAGGTAGTGTTTGGTGGTGTTAGGTGGAAAAAACAAAACAGAATCATGCTCTTTGGTTCACAGGGTCACCACCACAGAGGCATACAAGCTCATTTAACACATTTTATTTTACCTTTCACCAAAAAACATGTAACATTTTAGAAGTAGAGGGATATCAAAAAAACAGATGAACTGTGGGAATTCAGAGAGAGAGAGAAGTGACTACACTAATGAAACATCAGCCCTCCAATTCACCTATTATACCATACCGTGCAATGCACAGCACAATACCACTATCTATGAAAGACTTCCGGCTTTTACAAGAACGACAGTGTGTAAAGATGTCGCATTTATCAGCATGCAGTCACCTTAGGCTTAACAACCAATTGGCTGATCCACAATTATAAGACTTTTGGTTTATGTAGATGCTGTACCACAGATTCCCAAACATGGACAAGATAGCTGGCATGGCATACTGAAATTTCTGTGTCTGCTATTGTTGAAGCAACAAGTGTTCTGATTCGTGAGCTCAATTTGAATATTTATGAAGGGTTGTGGTCTAAAAGAACACATCCATAGTAAGCATAGCAGTTCAGACAGCCCCAGAACCCTCCTGTTACTAGTCAGAAGCTCTTCGAAGGAGGATGGATGGAGAGCAAGAGCTGAATATCTGGTCATAGTGGAATATCTGTGGCTGCACTGTCACCATTTTTCTTTGTTTTGCCACCACTTCCTCAGCCACGAAGGCCGATGGGGTGCTGTCGTCATCGTGTCTGTGCGCGTTGGCGTGATGACTGTTGAAATGCAGTGAGCGGTTCCAGCTGGCACCACAGAGTTTGCACAAAGAGCTCTTAATGAGTTCGCTTCTGGGTGATCTTGACCTGCAACTCAGCCCGAGCCGACCGGCTCCTTTGAGCACCAAATGGCAGGCAGGTGTCATTTATGATCTTTCCAACCGTTGGACCAAATAAACACTGCATTGATGTTCACCGACGGAGTGCTGCACCAGACGCCCGTGTAATCCTTGCCCCGAGCTCAGAACCATGGCAACCGTGCAGTGGCATATTCTGCTGTCAAATTTCATTACACTAAACATTGACATTATTGTATTGAAATACTACATATTACACCTATAAGCACCATACAGCTACAGACAAATAGCAGCGACTAGGACGGGGTCTGGATCTATTTGTCAGTGGTGACCCTAAAGCCATAAATAATACACCCCCCAAGACCACTTGTGGTCAGTGGGGGGGTGCGGTCCATGGAATCCTCTTGTTCGGGCCTACGTGGCCGTGACTGGCAGTGAGAGGGTTACTGCACGTTCCGAGAACCGAGTGCCTTAATTCACACATCACAGCACAGCTCAGCCGTGTCCCAAGGGAGCTGAGAGCACCGTCATGGTATCACTTTGTTCTGCCGGTGCTCGGGTACCTTCATGTAATTCCTGTCATGTTATTTGTACCAAAAGCCCTGCAGTACTGGGATGTTTTTAAAGCCATATTCTGCTAATATGTCTAGATGAAGTTTTAGCTCGCTGCTACTGCCTCAGTGTCCCTTAGCTGCCCCCTCCTCCATATTTTAACTGCCAACTTGGTGTACAAAGTGCAAAGTGCACAGACTAGCTAGCAAATGTTTTGCATTCCCAATCCTAGCAAAAGCGACTACATTTGGCCCATGCGTTTGGTGTGTGCACTGGCCAGGTCCTCATTGGATAATATAGGCTGTCACTGTCATTTCTGTTAGAAGCATTGTAGTTTAGTTTGAAAGTATGTGCCAAAGACAATGTAACATCAGCTGGTCTGCAAAGGATGCACTTGCCCATGCATATGACCGACACAGGCAGTCAGACTCTCACTTGATGTCCAAACCGTTTTAACATCAATTTGTTTTCTAAAGCCACATGCTAGTAACTCCCATAGGTTGCTAGCATTAAATATAATAATAAATGCTTTAAGCCCGGCATCTCACCATTAATATCAGTCTTGGATTAGTTAGCATTAAATCTGTGAATTCTGGCTGTTGCTGTTCACGGTTGCAGATTGGCAAACAGTGAAAGCAGTTGGTCATTTTTGCTCAAACGTGGAATGCATCCTGAAGCTGAAAGAGGCCTCCGGTGAAAGATGATATCAGTGGGAAATATCTGCTTTGAAAGGAAACATTGAGTTCTGCTGCAGTGTTGTCAGTTTAACAGAATTTTGAAGTAAAATTGTATAATGACAGAACTCAATGTACTGCCTACACAACAGGGTTCATGTTGCTTTGGGGAATGTTCTCTATATTACTACATTTTTCTTCGCAGACACACCTATCCAGACCAATGTACGTTGTTATAAGTCTTATATGCTATCCATTTACCCTCTTGGTGTACTGAGGGAAATATGGTTAAGCACCTCACCAAAGGGCACCACAGCAGTGGCCCTGTTGGGTGACCTTTGGGTTATGGGTCCTGCTCTGTACCACTGTGCCATACTGCTGCCCCAAATCCCAGACACCTCCTCAGCACCGACACAGGTGCCCCCAGGAGCGGTCTCAGTACAGATTCAGCAAAAAGATATGTCAGCAAAGTGCTACAGCTGCGGGTTTTTCCAGGTGCCACGTTTCCAAAATGAAAGGATGAAGAATTTTAGGGGCAGCAGGACATAAGTGTTTTGTGGGACAGGGCTGGTGACTCGAAGTTTGCAGTGTTCAGGTCACGGGGGATAGGGGGGATGTGGGAGGGCATTGCTTACCTTGCATGCCAATCCAGACCAGGATCCCAAGTCAATTGGTGTATTTCCAAGTGTTTAATTAGTATTTGATACTTTAAAGGCAGGCTGTTTAATCCACTGGGGGTAAGAGAGTCTGCAGGGAAAAGCAAGCTGTTCTAAAGAACTGTTCCTCTGAACCCCATAGCAGGTGCCCTTTTCCCACTCTGAGCTCCTGGCTTCCCACGTACTTTGTGTGCCCAGTAGTGTGAAATGGAGCATAAAGTGAAATTAGGGATTACCCTACATTCTCCAGTACATCCCCTTATTTGCAGTGTTTCCTGCCAACTAGTGCATATTGAGCAATGAGGGAGCTCTGTCCACTCCTTTGACATTACCCGGGCAAGGTGCCCCTGGTGGAATTATCAACGCCCAAAGTCATAAAGTTGTTCCATTACATTGTAAATGCTGTCTGTGGAAAGTGTGACTGAGATAGAAGGTGCTTTGAAAGTGAGCTGTGGGGAGTGGGGGAATGAGTACTGTTGGCCCCCACCCTCTGACTCACACTCTGAAGGCCTGATGTGCTGATCTCAGTGGCCCACGGATGGGTTGAATCCAGGGTCAAAGGTCAGGTCCCCGTGGCGCACAGTCTCCAGCCCCTGCACTCCCTCTGACCCCCCCCCCCCCCAGAGAGGCGCCTGACTTGGCGATCACAGCCTGTCTGTCAAGCGTGGCAGGTCACAGGAAATCATGACCACGGTGCAGTCTTCCTGTGTGGTCTCTATGAGTCAGGGGAGGTGGAGTGATATTCTCTTACATGGCAAAAATACTGTAAATCTAAGAGGAAAAAGTTAAGTAAACAATAATTTGTAAAGCTGCTCAGTGTATCACACATTGTCCAAGTCTTTGGAGCGCTGGATAATGACTCTGTACGCACAAATAAACTCATGGACTTAGTATGGTCATTATTTTGTGTAACATCTGGTTGCTAATGGCTGTGGCAACAGGATGCATGTGTTGTTTTTCCTGACCAACTTGTTTTGTATTCTGTTCTTAATTTGCTTCGAATTTTCACCTCTGGTAATGTATGCAGAAATATCATTTGTGCAAATGAGGAACTGTGCACTGTGAATTTGAATTTCAGCTCAAGAGACCGACACCAACTTATCATGACCCGCAAAGCTTACCAAACAGATCCTGCAGTACACTGCCAGAGAGGGGACAGATGGGGGAGAGAGAGACAGAGAGAGTGAGTGAGTGATTTAGAGTTGGTATATACATTCATGTTCTGTATTGCACCGCGTGGGACTGCTTTGAGGGTACTGTTTTTAGTTTGTCTTGCCAATAAAGCACAACTGAATTTGCAAAGAGTGAGAGAGAGAGCAGAGGCCCTGATAGTCTTAACCCAGCACCTGCTGGAGGGGTTCTTCGGCTTGCATAAATGAACTTGCTGTGGGTTTATTCACAATGCCAGTGGAGAGGAAATCACTGTTTACAAATGACAGCACTTGTGTCATTCACTGCCTGTCATACATAACAAACCACGATTGCCTTGTATTGTGGAGGTGTGTATTTCCAGTTCTGTTTGAAATTGTTTTTCTTTTTACCTTTCATTTTTTTCTGATATACAGCATACATTTTCATTGTACTGAATTCTGATGTATTATAAAAGAGAAATTATAGGATGCACAAACAAGTCTGTGTGTCTGAGTGCTAGTTGAGAGATCTGAGAATCTGATCCTACTCCCTGTAATAATGAGTTTTCAGTCTGTTCTGACACGGCCATCTGGGCAAGCAGTGAACGGAACTAATGCAGTACAGTGCTGAGTATTTAGATGGAAAATGTCACAACGCTGCTTAATCTCCTAATTTTTATAACATAATTTCTGCATCTCTCAATAATTCATGTTTACAGTAAGACCTCCATCACCAACTGTCAGTTCAGTAATGACCCAGTCAGAGTATTAGCGCATATAGTGCTTTTGTGATTTTGGAACTCAAGTCACACGAAAGGGTCATTCAGTTCATGACTGACTAAGGCAAGGGTCAGCTTGGACAATAAACAAGTCTGGCTTTGAGAACCTATGAGGCCAGGGGTTGGCCAACTGTTCTTGAGAGCTACTCATTTACCTTCAGGGAATAGTAATGTTTCCAGCAAAAACAGTCAGGTGGGCAGTTGGGGTCCTGGGTGCTCGTGAGGACGACAACGCAGTTCAACTTTGACATACAGACAACCACCTGCATTACTACAGTCCAACTGAAAAAAAAACAGTTGCTGTAGTAAATGCCGAGTTAAAAATCTATTTACGATGGTTATATAGGGTTTTTTTGATGTATTTGTAACCTAACTTTAAATTATGTAAGTATAGGTGGATATTTACCTACAGAGGAGGTAATCGTGTAAATGCCGACTTCAAGGGGTGTGTGAAGTGGGAAGTGGGAAGTGTGATATTTAAGAATACGTTGCGCCACTGGGAATATAACTGTCGATGTATTGTACAACTACTGTAAATGAGTAGGCCCACACTCTGCTTACAAAACACTGATATAAGAGTCAACTGTCTACACTGTCATTTTGGGCTCACTCGCAGCATGTAATGCGCTCGGAGTGGAGTGGCACGTAAGTAATAAAAAGCTGGAAATTTGCATACAGCGTGTGTGTGTGGCGGCAATGACTGAAGCACCTTGAGCATAAAATATTTTGGGAAAAAAGTGCAGTTTTGCCGAATGCCTTAATGTCAGTGCATGGATACGCTGCCTACTCGCGTTATAGTCGTGAGTTCAATTAACGAAACAGAGCTGAGGAACTGGACATCCTACGTTGTCTATTATATTACGAAATAATGAGCCGTCACGTTGTATGTAGCAGATTTTAATGGGGACAAAAATGTTTAACGAGTCATATGAGTGATGTTTTAGTCACTTTGTTTTTTTCACTTTTATTTAGTAAATTAATAGTTCTATAAACATACAGAACACCTTAAAATATTTTAAAGAAAGAATGAAAACTAATTTAGCACAAGGACATTCATCAATAAACGTCCGTTTTAACCCTAAATTTGGAACTCTGCTTTTAAGCCTAAGAGTTTCACTGGATATAACTGTGTTGTCTCGCTATTGAGGAATTCAGTGGGAATGTTGGCGTTTTTCCCTCAAATAATAAGAAAGTGTTAAAAAAAGAGAAGTTGTAAGGAAGTTGTAATTTTGTGGGTGCATGTGGATCCTGGCGCAGATCAGCTATCACCAACAAACCCTCGCGTTTCAACGGGTGAGCTCCTGCGTCATTGTCTTACCAGCATTATGTAGAGGTTGACACGATGCAATGAAATTATTCACAAATGGGGAACTTAAGTATTTAGTTTCAAACCGTAATTTTTTGTTCGATTATTGGAGTGTTTGATGATAATGATAATAGCTCTCTTTGTGAATTACATTCCTATGATGTCTGGTCTCGTGGTTATGACAAGGGTTAGGGTAAATTATGGACAAAGGTCCTTCGCAGCAAGCAGTAAAGTTAGAATTCATTTGAGAGATTTTCCCGTCCTGTTTACATCACTCCAGTGAGTCTCCCATAATTTCCCTCAGAAACCAATGTGCTTCTGGAGATGTGCTTGTGCCAGTATAAATAAAAAGCTGTTTGTGCATATTTTAGCGTTATAATTATCATGTTTATATATTTCAGAAAGAAATGTAGGCTACTTTTCCCATTTAGAACAAACATTTACAAGAAGTAGTTTCTGTATATATATATATATATATATATATATATATATATATATATATATATATATATATATATAGAGCAGGTTAGACAACGAACGAGCAGACAATTCGTTTTCCATCCACTCATCACCTCAGCAAACTGGTTTCTCACAACACAAACTTAAAAAAACATTGTGAGCTCAAAGAAGTTAACTGACAGTCACATCAGCTACAGAGGTTGTTTCTTTACCTCTAATACAAGTACAGAGTAGCACAGTAAAGTTAGTACAGTACTGTATCATTTCATTGATTTAAGCAACCTAGTGTTACTGCTCACTATATTTGTACAAGCAGCTGACATTTTCAGGACACTGATACCATGTTAAAGGGAATGCTGTCCAAGAACAGCAGGTGAAAGGATGTGTTCATTGTGTGGATTGTCTACTTACAGCTAATTTACCCTTTTTACTTTTTTATCCACTTAACCATGAAAGGGTCTTCTGTTTGGGATCCATGGTATGCACAGATTATCAAATTATGTGTGTAGTATGAGATGTTCATACCATACTCATACTATAATTTGTCAATTAATTAGCTTCATTATCTCCTGATTCACCATTATTGGCTGGCTGCTCAGCACAAGTGATCCAATTCATGCCAGTAAAAGCCACGGATGATGGAAGATGACAAGACTTAATTCTTGATGTGATAAAAAGGTTCCATTGCACCTTTGAGAAAGTTATGTAATCTGACGGCAGGGTTTTGCTCTACGTCTAGCCTGCCTTATTCCAAGAGCTTTACAAGAGGTGAGAACTGAGTCAGTAAACCCTGGATGGCTGGATAGCTCAGCTGGTAGTATCAAGTGTCAGACATGCAATCTGAGGGTCCAGGGTGTATGTCCCCTATTTGGGTCATAGTGCTTACTTTACCAACTGGATGCTCACAGCTATGGTGTTTTCAGCCCAGATGCTTTGAGTTGATCTCACCATGAAGGTGGCCCCCTTTTTAGGCAGTAGTTGGGGGAGGAAAGGGTGGTGAGAGGTAGTGAGGTGTAGTGGCAAAAGACAAGCTTTGCAACCCAAAAGCTGCTGGTTTGACTCCCAGGTCCCAACTATTTCTGTATCTGCTAGCCAGTTGTTTGACCTGAAGTGCTAAGTTCTATTGATGGTTTATGTGTGAATCTGCATATGAGGTAAAATATGGATGATATGATAGTTGGATGAGGGTGTCCTACATGAATGATATCAATGTAAATATACATACTCCACCCCCTACAGCAGGATGGAGTGTTGCTCTCAGAATGACAGATTCCTGCTCCATGATACCTGAGTCAGTAAATCACCTGCTCTGTTTTTGATTGCTCTGGCTTGTCACATTCAGTATCTAAGTTCAGAGCATGGTTGTCACCAGACATGTTGTCAGGCGTGAAATGTGACTGGTAAGGTTGTGTAACATGACTTGCTTTAGCAAATATGCAACAGTATCATTTAACCTCATTTCCACATACACTTGCACTCTCTTCCTGGACTGGCTGCCATTATACCATTAGCCTTAAATGGACACTATCCTTCTTAATGGACTCTACACTGGAAAGTGGCAGATTCTGATTTTTGTGAATTCTTTTATGACCATCTCCCAATTTGTGGTCAATGACCATTTACCTGCACTCTTCAGAGTGCTCTCTGACTATAACCATGGCAACAAAGACTACTGATGAATATCTACCCTCCTTTTATACCCTGGGGAAACACAAAGCCCTTGGATATCTTGGTATAAATTCTGAAACTTTCACTGAAATTGTAAAATGCAGAATTTTTGTGTAGATTTTTGTTGTTGTTGTATTTCACTTAAAAGATTATGTGTAAATAAAAGTGACCTTGATGTTTTCTGGAATAAAATCCATTATTTGGGAACAACATGGATTTTCTCTCCACAGTGCTGTTGAGATTAAAGTGCAATTTCTTTTAAACAAAAAAAAAGAGAAAATCCTATGTACATTTTGTTCTGTTACGTCATGTCTTTTTGTTCCTACTTAATCAGGGGAATGAATAAATACTAGGGGCATTCTATGTGTTCTGCCATGAATGTATGGTTTGTGAAAGAGATTATAGAAAGCGAGAAAATTCCCCTCAACTCAGCTGTGAAACTGGGACCTGTAGGGCTGGCAAAGTTATTTATCTATTGTTAGTCACAGTCAGTTTAGCAAAATAATTGCCCCTTTCAAATGCACCATAGTCACTGCAGGCTGCTTCTGTCCCAAGCTGAATTGTCCTTCCGTCCTTCCTGGAAGCCAGGAGGGTAAAGCTGTTCATAGCAGGAGTGTATCTGACAGTAATGGTTTAATAGGGGCCTGTCCCCTCTGGCATCTTCAGCTAACATGCAAATAAGACACATATTTATGCTTTAGAAAAAAAAAAAACAAATTTTATTTCTGTTAACGTGCGGTGATAAACAATGACGATAAAGAGAATTCTGACAATACAAAATATCCAAGGTGCTGGAAAAAAAATACAAAACAACAAGTACACAGAATATCTTTTCTGGAAAAAACAAAGGAACCCCCCCCCCCCCAAAAAAAAAAAAAAAAAAAAAAAATTGCACCCCAGATTATGTTACATTCTGCTCGTTACGTTTTACAACGCCGACACCTTGGGGTGGGGAAGAAGAACTGCAGTTTGGAAAAAAAAACTATTGCAATTGCCATGTCAGGTCGTTTCTGTGCCCTTGATCGTGAATGTGGCTGTGCTCCTTTCATGCCCACCCTCCACTGCTCAACCTAGCTACTTTCCTTAGACTAACGGCCTTCGGGTCCAAACAGAAAATCCATCTTTCTGGGATGTCACATCTGGTCCTGAAGGCCTTCTTCATCCATTCCATCCAAACATTTTGCCCTGACTGGACTAGCTGGACTAAATGCCAACAACCCTTGACAAACATGAACCAGGCTCATCAGTATAATGCACCCTATCACAAACTGAGACACTGCCTGCTATAGTGAGAATGTGCAAGCCCTAGCCCTAAAGCGCACCCTTAGCTGCTAGAATGATTGCACTGCCTCGTGCACTATGATGCCAGAAATTGGCACGCCCAATCACATACATGATCTTCCATGTGTCTTATAGAGGATTAAGACACATAATGTCTTTTATTTTGAACAAGTCCTCACTGAGGAGTAGCACATTTTGTGTCTTTTCTTTTATGCAACCCTACTTGAGATGAGGAAACCCTGAAAAACCTATCCACCCCTATCATCTGTAGAATGAAGCCAATTTTTTTTTTTTTTGCTGCTGTTGGCTCCTGGTCATCATTAGCTGATGACACAGCTGGGATCGACCCCTGGGAAGTAGAGCTCAGCTTACTTTCAAGGTGAACACCTTAACTGCTGAACTGCTCAGGACCCGGACTAGCACATTTTACCACATCTGAAAATCCCTTTTTACTGAAAAATAGAGAATTATTCCAATGGTTGTTGAATGGCACCCACTGTAATTACTGTGATGAAGTGTAAGATCTTTACTACTTGGCTGTAATGGTCACCACGCCACTGTGTAACTTGCCACTGTGACCACTGTGTAATGCCTGTAATTGTTAATAGTCTTTTAAGACAACCACATTGGAAATAATGTTTCCAGTGTTTTCCTCTTAAAGGGGTATTAAGTGTTTTAGTAACACTTTCCTGTTCTCTCCTCTGGGCAATATGGTTGTTTTGTGTTTTGTACATGTACACACATTACATCCTAAATAAAATCCAAACTGAAGACAGGATTTGTGTGACACAGAGATGCATTTGGCTAGATCCTTTTGGAAACAAGAATCCAAGCATTGGAATTAACTGGGATGTTGTGGGCCAATCTCTATATAGAGAACCATGTATTACAGTGGGGAAACAATCGGATAGAATGAAATAAAGTCATACTGATAATTGTTACATTTCAAATGATTGAATGACCTGTGATGGAAATTAGAGTTCAAATCGAGTACCAGGTCACTGTTCTCTGCAGATCTTTGAAGGGTGTGGGGGATTGAAGGCTTTAGTCCTGTTGAAAGAGTTCCTTAAAATGAATACTTCCTCCTAGTGTGGCATTTTTCAGTCCCAGATCAAAAAGATACCAAAAAAATATCAACTCTAGCCCTTCAAGGAACAGCATTTCCGACCCATCCTAAAATCAATCCCTGTTCTGATCCATAACGTTGTTATGCCGTTTCTTTAATGCCATGGCACTGGTTTCACCTTCCTGCAACATCAAAAAATGTTAAATAAGGCCCTTGGTGTTGTTGTAACTGGAGGGTGACGGACCTGATGTTAAGCCCAGCAGGAGGGGGTGGCCAGTGCCTGCACACGCAAGTTAACAAAAGGGTGAAACAGCGACACCCCGTGGTCAGGGCGTCTTAATGTCGGTGCTGCGCCGTTTCAGCTTCTCCGGGTTGTTGGAGGCCATTTGGGAGAAATCCCGAAAGATATCATGATACGTTTCATCACCTAAAGAGAAAAACAGGAAAAGAAACATATTAGAAAAAAAACCTCATGATAAACTGGAGCATTCAATGTAACAATATCATCTTTTTCTTGTACTGCTAAATAAATTTTACTGGTAAATTAAACCAGATCTTGTACACCTTTCTGTTTATACATTGAAGAACAACGACTGAGAGTAGGTTTTTACCCTTCTTCTCTACCTCCTCTCATCTGTCTGTTTTCGCTTCTCTCCACACCGCTATCCCTTTTTTCCCATCCATCCCATGGCCGTGTTTATTCCCCACTACCTTACCCACTTATAAATCACTGGGAAAATGCCTCCACAATCTGAAGTGTGTAAAGCACATCCAGAACAAACAGCACACACACACATCAAGACCCATACATGAACACACACCCCCTCACGTATACAGATGTGTGCCATCTCTCTCTCTTACACACGCACAAACACACAGAATATTTGCAGGCTGGCTTTACTCAGTTGAGGTGCAGCGTACTGCAGCACACACACACACACACACACACACACATATATACAAACTATGCTCCCATATCTACACTGGTCACCGTGGTGCATCGTGGGATATTTGGGGTCAGTCTGAGTACTGCATTATAAACTAGCGTGGGTGAGTTGGCAGTCGGGGGAAGGCGGGGGGAAGGGCAGGTGTTGCACGGGAGCCAATCAGCAGCGGATTACCTGTTCTGCCAGGACGGGGCGCGGCAGGACGCGACAGAGACTGCGCAAACAACGGAGACCCTGGGGCGGCGTCTCATTGGACAAACAGACACAGACAGACAGACGGCGATAAAAAGCATTTGCAACATTAAAACTGCAGGACAAGGTCTCTCCTCCGGATGCAGCGGCAGCAGACGGAAGCTGTCTCTGTGGCGGCGGCGGGCCGCCCCGGCCATGAGCGATCTAATGCTGAACACTGTGGCAGGGCACGCTTTAAAAAGCCACTGCATCGGTCCCAGTTCAGCGGAACCAGGAAAAGAGCCGGTCCGGCACAGTCAGCTCCAACCTGGAGCAGACTGTACTCAGGCCAGAGCTCTTCAGCATACAGTCAGGAGTGGACAGTCCCAAGCTTTGAGGATGCCTCTAAGTCTTTTATTTTGTACTTTTTTGTACTTTTCCCCTTATTTCTTTGGAATTGGAAATTGCACATCAAGCCAAACTGTTGCATTCTCTAAACTTGCACCGGAGTGCTAAAGCATGGAGAATGCATCCCTCCTGCAGGCTTACAAACAGCCAATGGGTATTTTTCGCACTACAAGTCCCACAGTGCATTGTAGGATAGGCACATCACTACTGATGTCACTTGAGTAGTCGTAGATGCCTGCTGAGTTGTTGGAGGGTGCTAATGAGTAGTGGGACAAGGAGACCCTGGCCGACATAGCCCCTCCAATTCCTGGCGGAGTGAAGCCAATTGTTTTCCACCACTGTGGACAGCTGGTCATTATTGGCTAATGACAAGGAATTTTCATAATTTATCTGCAATAACACTTTAAAACACACTGTGATTAATGATGTCAATTATGATCTGTGCTGAGCTGGAAGTCTGCCAGCAGACATTTTGGCCCTCAAAGAGTGAAAAAGGACTCTCCACTTCTGGTAATGACAGCATGCGTTACACATCTAAAATTTGTAGAGGCACAACTCTGCCCCCTAGTGGCCCCCATTATATCAGCTCTTTGATCCCCTTGGCCCTCAATCCCGCTGAGGCGTTACGGGAGGTGTTTGGCCCAACAGTGCAAACACAAATCAACAAATGTCTGAATGAATTAAAATGGTATTTTTGGTGAGTGGTACACCTTATACCCCTGCCCTTGAGACCCGTGCCCTTGGGACGTGCTGATTTGGGGCCATCAGAGAGGTGGGGGCAGAGTTCTGCGTGCGCTGCCTGCATTTCGCGCTAGCGGGTTAAAGTGCTTGCATTCGGCTCGTGCCTCCGGATGGGCTGAGAGCAGGTCATACGCTCGGCTGCAGACCGCTCAGACACACATTGCACTTTAATGCCGTCTGGAGAGGCCCATCGGCCTGGCGCCCTCTCGCCACCAACAGAAAAACCTGATCGATCCTCACAGTGGAACATTACTCAAACTGAATGTGAAGCAGCGGCTAAAAACGAGGTCATTCCACGCAGATGCTCGGACAAGCGCAATAAGAAAGTGCACGTCTGACCTTTTTGGAAAACATGACGCGGGTCCTTATGTGCGCGTGGCAGGCGCTCGTATCCAGAGCAACTCACACGGTTTCTGATTTTTAACGTGTCGGCCATTATGTGCAGCTGGATATTATTATCCTGTTCCTGCCACGGCAGGCAGTGACTAAGACAATGACTAAGATGTACCCATAAAATCTGCCGTGCTTTTTTTTTTGAAACAGCTTATTCAGGAAATTGCCACATAAGCTTCAATTCCCTGAGGACACCTTGTGCAGTGCATTTTACAGCCCAGATCAATAATGCTATTCAATTTTAGCACATTTCCCTGTCCCCGTATGAAGCACCTTATAATAACACCACAAGGTACACTGCACCAAAAGCTGCTTGGGGGGGGCGGAGGTGAGTCTCATTTTATGGAGGGGGTTGTAACAATGTTACAGCTTTAACAACATCACAGAAACATTTTACAAACATACACTGTACAATCATACCTACATACATAGAAAACCACAGAGATCTGTACATTATAATTCACAAGATGAAATGCATAACTGCCTGAACATTATCTTTTCAAACACAATGTTGCTTCTGTTTTGCTAATGCCCATGTTTTAGTGTTGTATCTGAGCTCTGTGCACAGTTATTTTTAGATCTCATAGGCGTTAAAGTGCAGTCCGGCTGTGCGGTCCTTACTCATCAAAGTGCAAAATGGTCTCCGCTGTGGGAGTGATTACATAAATACTCCCTCTCCTCACCTGTCCTCCTTTTCCCTGCCTCAGCACTGTCATCTCTTCATTTCTAGTCCTCCCATACTTTTATATACACTCCTCTCTCTGCCCCCCCTGGCACTGGCTTTCTATTGGCTCCCCCACCCCGCCCCGCCCCTCTCTAGTCACTCTGCCCCCCCAGCGCCCATCCGCTCAGTTGGTTCTTGAGAGCCTGAAAGCTCTTCTTGGTCTGGCCCAGCCCAGCTCCGCCCCCTCCTCCCAGGAAGCCCAGCCCCCCGCATTGACCTGATTGGCCAAAGGCGCCATCCATCTCCCGCATCTCCTTGTTCATCTTGGCGATCCGCAGCCTGGGGGGGGGGGAGAGAGTTAGTCAAGCGTCAGGGTCCTGTTAGGTGCCGATTCAGTGCCATCTACAGGTACTGGCTGCTCATCAGCAAACGCTGTGTCTCCTCTGAAGCTCTTCTCTGGTACTATCCCCTGCTGTCTCTGAAACTGCGATGATGTTCTGTCCCAGAGCAATCTTTATCCAACACCCCGCCCCGTACCTGCACACTTTCCCTCCCTCACCCTCCCATCCTTCCACTCCCCCACCCCTCTGTGCCCCTCCCTCTCTCTCACAGTGTGACAATGTCCGCGTTGGCGTTCTCCACAGCAATGGTGATGGGGTCTTTCTGGTCCTTGTCCCGGGCGTTGTAGTCCGCCCCCCGTTTCAGAAAAAGGCACACCAGCCTGAAGGATGCCAGAGCAACTCATGTTATGGGGGAGAGAGAGTGTGTGGGCTTGTGCTGTGAGGCTGTATGCCGAGTATATACATGTGAATGTGTGTGTGTGTGTGTGTGTGTATGTGTGTGCGTGAGAGAGAGAGAAAGGGATAGAGAGGGAGAGATATTTTGTGTGTGTGTTTCTGTATGGTTATGTGTTTGACAGTGTGTGTTTTTGTCTATACCATTTCGTGTGTGAGAGTGTGTGTGTTTTCGCCTCTGTATCATTCCATACGTGTATGCATGTTTTCATTCCCGCTCTGTGTTTGTGTGTGTGTGTGTGTGTGTGTGTGTGTGTGTGTGTGAGAGAGAGAGAGAGAGAGAGAGAGTGTATCATACCCAGTGTGTCCCAGTATTGTCGCATGGTGTAGAGGTCCTCTCCCGTTGCTGTCTGCCTGGTTGACGTTGGCGCCGTTCTGCAGAAGAAACTCACATGCCGCCAGGGAATTCTGGCAACACAAGAGGGGACAGATTAGAGATGAGAGTTCTCTCTCGCTCTCACACACACACACACACACACACATATACACACACATACACACGGTCTTACACGCACACTCACAGCGGACACGGCCTGTATGAGGGGGGTGGAGCTGTCCTCAGCAGTGTTGACCCAGTTGACGTCAGCGCCGTGGGCAATGGCGTCGGCCATGACGGGGAAGTTCTGCAGCGAGGCCGAGCGGTACAGCAGTGCCCCAGGATGAAGGGTGCTCAGATCCTCCTCCTCCTCCTCGTCTGGGGCAGAGAGATGTGACCACATTAGACAGCGCGGTGCTCTGCGCTCCTCTCTAATATGAATCTGTAACTGTCTCTTTTCTCAGGGGTGATCATGCTGGTGCCGTGAGAACGGGTTTGTGTGGGGGCAAATATGTGTGTGTACATGTGTACGTGTGTGTGTGTGTGTGTAAGAAAGCATGTGAATATATATTATATTATATATATATGTGTGTGTGTGTGTGTGTGTGTGTGTGTGTGTGTGTGAGTGAGTGAGTGAGTGAGTGTGTGAGAGAGACAATGTGGGTGTGTGTGTGTGTGTGTATGTGATGTGTATGTTTGCGGGTATGTGTATGGTCATGCATGTGTATGTGTGCATGTGTGCTTGTGTGACTGGGCTTGTATGTGTGTGCATGCTCTTGCTATGAACTCTCACCTTGGTGGAAGCCAGTGTGGTTCTTCTGGACCAGGTCACTCTGGCTCAGGCCTGGGATAAAGTGTCACATGACATTCCCTCTGTGAGTAACACTCTTAGGGCGTTTACACCTCTGATTAAATCAATGCGCAATATGAGGACCAAGCTGCAGGGCTTAACACCCGTCCTTGCTGAAACGCATGGGCTTATCCTGAGACCACCTCAGACCTTGCCCCCACCCTGCTTTGAGTGTGTCTTCCTGTGTTTGTGGTGTTCCCTTGTCTGCATATACGCTGATATAGCAATGGGTCTATACTGTATATAGCAGTGTAAGCAGCACACTATCTATATCAGCATCTGAGCACACCTCTGTGTATGAAGCTGTGTATGACTATACCTGTCGCTGTGTTTGTGAGTGTGTGTATGCGGGCGTTACCTGTGAGGCGTGGCAGGGTGGCCCGGTTGGGCTTGGGTTTGATGGGGGGGCGTCCCCCGGGCCGCTCCTGGGTGTTGGCCCGGTTGCGCCGGGCGCTGGAGCGCCTCAGGGGGGCCACCCGGCCCGTCTCTGGAAGCTTCTGGATGAACTTCTTCTCCACATATTTGGAGCGGATCCACGACTCTTTATCCTGTCTGAGAGAGAGATATGTGGATTACCAGAATGCTACTTTTATGATAGAATTTTGATCAATATTATGTTCTTGTTTTCTCAAATCAATTAATGTACTTTCAATGTTTACATATATCTTTGCCTGTGTACACTCTGTACACATTTTCAGGATCGCAATGTAGCTGTGTTAAAACTGAACTGAACCAAATGGAACCAAACTGAACTGAACTGAACTAAACTGAATTGAATTGAATTGAACTGAATCAAATGGAATTGAACTCAGATAGACAGCTGTGGGTTCCAGAATGTAGCATCGATTTTGCTGGAACTGGAATTCAGTCAACCATACTACGCAAACACATTTTCAATGCATGCACAAAATTATAACCAGCACAACACACACAACCATTCACGACAACCGGCCAGCGTTAAACATCTCTCTCGCACGGTGAAGCAGGTCTGATCAGAAGCTGCAGCCAGCTGGTGTTAAAATAAAACCACGGAACGATGAAGTCAGACGTCATGTTTCCGGAGGCGGCTTTATTACAACACGCTACACAACACCCTACCTGTGCAACTTCCTGACTTGATGGGCAGCAGAGAAGGAGAGAAAGAGGAAGTCAGAAAATAGCAGATGGAGATATCAATGCTCACGCTAAGCTTGTGTCGAAACAACGGAAATGGTGCACAGTTACAGACAGATCAATCGACTGTTGCGTTACACAACAGCAGCTGGCCCTGCTGAAGATGCATACATGATGTGTGCTTTGGGGCCATGACACAAAATGGCTGCAGTGCCTACATATGGACAGCAGGGGGAGGTAGAGAGTTGTTTTGTTGTTTGTTCCTCTGGCAAAGCCTTTTACAACAAACAGGACAACCCACATTTTTTCAAGCTAATGACAAGATCAAATGTCACCTACCCCACCTTCTGGTTGCTGGTTACGCAATAGGACTTGGAGGTTTGAAAACTTCTGTACATTTTGCTTGTGCTTGTAAAACAGCATCGAGGTGGTGCCCTGAGTAATATTCACCTGGGACTAGAGGGGTGGGGCTTCTTGATGGTGATTTCATCAATGCGAGCCTCGTAGATCCTGTTGATTGCAGCGTTTCCCAGCTCACACATCAACTACAGGGCCGGAGGGAGAGACGTGGTGAGGGCAAGGGAGAGAGAGAGGCAGTGAAGGAGAGAGAGGGAAAGAGGCAGAACAAGAGAGAGAGGGCAAGGGGCAGTTAGGGAAAACGATCCAAGCACATGACCAATAAACAAACTTGTGCTCGTCTTTGGCAGTCAGCAGACTTTTTTTTCTTTCTCCTTCAAAGAAACCTATTTTCTGTTCAGAATTATGTTTTTTGATTGCTTCATTAGTGTAACCCCATACGCTTTGGCAACTGGAATATATTTCTGACAACAAGGCAGCTGAAATGGAATTGAACCGAGGAGGAGGGAGAGAGGGAGGGAGGAATGGCAACATGTTGTGCAGGAGACGCAAACACATATTGCAAGGTTTCAAAGAAAGACCAACGGAGTGTGGACTACAAAGGAGTCAAGGCTTTGCGCAACGTTTAATTACCACATGCTCCTTTTTGCCCTGGATAAAAAAACAAAAACACTTAAATTCTCAGACTTTGAACTGGCTCCTAATGAAGTGATTTAAGACATTACAGTGTGTGTGAGTTTGTGTGCGCGTGTGTGTGTGTTCACATTTGCTGCGGACTATTGTACCCTGACTAGCTCTGGCTCCCAGGAATCCAAGGTGAGAGAGCGCACTTTGGAGAAATGGACACCCAGACTCCTGTGAGAGAGGAACAGAGGGAAAGAACAGACAAGCAAAGAGCAAATCATAATTAGTTATTATTAATAATAATCGCACACAGGTTTGCTCTCATGCTGCTACACACAGTCACCTGTATGTACAACCCCATGGCCTGTACCTGTCTTACCTGTACACTGCAATAACAAGTGCATGGTCCTGTGTGTACTTGCTCATGTGTGCATGTCTGCAGGTGTTACCTGCATGTGCAGCCTAAGCTCAGGTGTGTATGTGTGCAGTGGTTACCTGCATGTGCCGGCCTAAGCTCATGCGTGCATGTCTGCAGATGTTACCTGTATGTGCTGGCCTAAGCTCAGGTGTGTATGTGTGCAGTGATTACCTGTATGTGCTGGCCTAAGCTCAGGTGTGTATGTGTGCAGTGGTTACCTGCATGTGCGGCCTAAGCTCAGGTGTGTATGTGTGCAGTGGTTACCTGCATGTGCGGCCTAAGCTCAGGTGTGTATGTGTGCAGTGGTTACCTGTATGTGCCGGCCTAAGCTCAGGTGTGCATGTGTGCAGTGGTTACCTGCATGTGCGGCCTAAGCTCAGGTGTGTATGTGTGCAGTGGTTACCTGTATGTGCGGCCTAAGCTCAGGTGTGTATGTGTGCAGTGGTTACCTGCATGTGCGGCCTAAGCTCAGGTGTGTATGTGTGCAGTGGTTACCTGTATGTGCCGGCCTAAGCTCAGGTGTGCATGTGTGCAGTGGTTACCTGCATGTGCAGCCTAAGCTCAGGTGTGTATGTGTGCAGTGGTTACCTGTATGTGCGGCCTAAGCTCAGGTGTGCATGTGTGCAGTGGATACCTGTATCTGCTGGTCTAAGCTCAGGTGTGCATGTCTGCAGGTGTTACCTGTACATGGTTGCATAGATTCAGGTGTGCTTGTCTGCAGCGGGTACCTGTGGATGCCGGAGCAGACGATGCAGAGGGTGATGCCCAGGTTGATGGAGGCCCAGTCGGGGCCCGGCTCGCCGCAGTCACAACACTGGCCGTTGCCCGGGATCTTCTGCACCTCCTCCAGTGCCTCCTGCCCCGCGCTCTCCTGCTCCGCTGACAGCGCCCCACTGCCCGTGGACACGGAGCTGCAGCGCTCCCTCCATCTCTGAGAGGATCAGAGGGAGGCAGACACAGAGGGAGGACAGGAGAGGAAAAGTGAGGAGCGAGAAACAGACAGATACAAAGAGCAAATGGAAGTCAGAGAAAATACACATCATCAATACAATAATCAGACAATAAAAGAACAGAGCTGTTCACTCAAGGGTGTGTCGGGGGGACCGAGCTGCCATCTGAGCCAAACAGTGGTCAGTGTTTCCACTGATGAAATGGCAGAAATTACAGAGCAGCGCCTTAACTCCATGCGACACTGAAATAAAGTTTTTGTCTATACAGATGACCTGGTCCTCTGGTTCCCTACAGAGTTAACTGACACCTGTCTGTTAGAGTAATACCGTCAGAAAAGGGCACTGACAATCAATCTGAGCAAGGGCAGAATTATGGCACTTCAGAATAAATGTCTGTGTCAAGGCGCACTGGTGCAAATTTACTGTGGGCCTCAGAGACAAAAGCACTGCATCAGCTACAATTACCTCGCCCTACCCATCAGGTCCTGCTGCAGAAAGACCTGTTTCAGCAAAACTAAAATATTAATACAACTCTGCCTAAAATTTCCAGCACACCATTAATATCAACCCTGAGTATGCCTGGCCCTCCCATCTACAAATCCCACGCTCAAGAACTTTGTCAAAAACAGAACAAAGACCTTACACTTATAATTCTGTAAAATCTTTGTGCGGGCTTACAGGAGGGACCCCAAATAACGACTGCAGAGTTGAGCTGGGACTTTTCCACCATTCATATCCCAGTTGAGAAAAGAGCAGTAAAATGCTGTTTTCACTTAAAGACGTTTGACTGGAACTATAAATAAAAAAGCCCTACTGCGTAAAACCAGCTCTCCCCAGACAATGATCCCTTGAGGCATCTGCTTCTGGGGTTTCCACAGCCAGTCTACACCGAAACCAGAAGGCCTCAGACCCAAACCACCGAGAAAACTATTCCAAAGGCAAAAAAATTTTAAAAATGAATGCCCTTACCTTGAAAATCAGATACACTTAAAGAAAGCATAAATAAAATTACAGGACAAACTTGGATGCTATCCGGCCCTAATTAGAAACATTATACTGGCAAAACACCCCCCCCCCCACCACAGTAGAAAAAAGGACAAATTCTAACAAAGTACAGACTCTGTGACTACTGCCGAGCAATTGAAAAAAGACAGATATGAAAATCCTGGATTACCAGAGAGAGGCTGGGCTTGGATGGATAGAGTAGGACACGGGAGATGGAAAAAGAGAGGCGCTCTTTTTCATCCCCCGCTCAGAAATACACTGAAATTTCACAGATTTACATCCCCCAACTGGAGGGCCAAATTCCTCCGTTTAATCTCTTCTGAGAACCCGTCAAAGCCCTGGCCTTAGCGCACGAGCCCGGGGAGACAGCGGACCAGGGAGTTGTGGGTAGAACCCATGACACTGTTGGCCTATGTTACCGCTGCTTGGGAGGGTTGGTAAATGGAATCAACTGAACCGGTCATAAGACCAGAAAATATTCTGCAATTTAGTTTCTTTTCTCAAATGGCTACATATCAAGGGTCGTAAAATTACAGAGAAAGCTTAATAATCATATGCTTGGGAGATTATATGTTTTCTTGTTTCTGCTTAATGTCGAAGTGCTTTGCCAACAAAATTCTGTTTATGGTCCATGCCAACAAAGCTGATATGCCTTTCAGAGATAAAGGGAAGGGAGAAGGGAGGGGACCCTTGACATCTTGACTGTGTGTGTGTGTGTCTGTATGATTGTGTGTGTGTGTGTTGCGGCTCTCTCTCACCGGGCTGTGTGGGACTTCTCTTCGGTCCTGGAAGGCAGAAGCTATGCTGTTCTGTACCGCACTGATCCAGCCCTGCAGCTGCCTCTCTGAGTCTGCCTGCAGCAGACAGCTCCTAGACACAAGCATGCACAGTTACTGTACTGCACACCACACTGTTACTGCACCACATACACACTGTTACAGTACTGCACACCATACTGTTACTGCACCATATATACACTGTTACAGTACTGCACACCACACTGTTACTGTACCACATACACACTGTTACAGTACTGCACACCACACTGTTACTGCACCATATATACACTGTTACAGTACTGCACACCACACTGTTACTGTACCACATACACACTGTTACAGTACTGCACACCACACTGTTACTGCACCACATATACACTGTTACTGTACCAAATACACACTGTTACTGTACCACAAACACACACACACAGTTACTGTTACTGTACCACACAGACACAAACACTGTGACTGTACCACACACACACACATACACACATGCATACTATGTCTGTACCACACAGTGACTGTACCAGACACACATACTGTTATTGTATCTCACAGACTCTCACACACACAGTTACTGCACTACACACACACAGGGCAGGTGCTGTGCTGGGTGGGTGAGGACTCACTTGGATGGCGACACCACCTCAAAGCAGAACCTCCTCTCATTATCAGAGCAGGGCTTTACTGTGCACAGACGCAAGTCCTCCACCACCACTGTGGGCTGGTCCTGCCAAAGGAGGTAAGTGTCAGAGGTATGTGTGTACATGAGAGACAGAAGGAATGTGTGTATGTGCTTGTGAATGCACACGTTTCTGTTTGTGTCTGTGTGTATGTGTGCATTCATAAGTCAAAGCAACGTAATTTATTAATATTAATAAATTAATATTCACCTTGAATTTCTTCTGGTAAACCAATTGATTTTTCTGGATGGTAAACCAGCGCCTGCAACATTGTAAGAGATGGGGATAAAATTTAATGTTATGAATATGACTAATCTAAAATTCTTCCAATTTCTTTCATAGCTCTAATTCACTCAAGCCAAACACTTAAAAAGGAGGGAGTGCTGGGTGCAGGGGCATGGGGAGGACTGGCTCTGCCAACTCTCACTTAATTTACAGGCAGTCAGCAAAAAGCCAGCAGTATTTTATCATTGTCCGCGGGTCCGTAAACAGTAAACGCTGCACATACATTTGTACATGAATAATGGTATGCAATTTTCTTTTGTTGCAATTACTGTCTCGTTGGTCTTTTCTTTACCGAGACCAACCTGCCTGGAGATCTCTGTACAAAAAATTAGTTTTCTGTTCCGTTCTGTGTTTCTTGAAGTGTCAGTTCAAAAAGGGCAAACATCTATAAAAAGAATGCACATTTCAGTTTGCCAGAAAATGGGTTCCCCATGTCAGGGGAAAAAGGGAGAGAGACGGAGAGACAGAAAGACAGAGTGAGAGAGAATGGAAGAGAGAGAGACAGTGAGAAAGACAAAGCGAGAAAGAGAAAGAGAGAGACTACTACAAATCTACCTGCCGTAAACCGAGGGGCCGACTGAGAGACTCCACCCCATCACGCATTACATTCAAACCCCTCCCCCTACCTAACTCCTCCCAGCCTTTGCTGACGCACGATTCAAACGTGTTCCAACCTGCCCCTCTGAAACAGCAGAGCTGCTTGTGCACCTGCTTTGGTGCTCCATGCCAACAGCACCGAGGGGGGGGGGGGGGAGCAGCGCTGAGAGAGTGTACTTGAATTTGAATTTGAATCCGAGCGTACCTGCTCCAGGTCTTGAAGGCATTGCTGGCCCTCTTGTACAGGTAGCCCTCCATGGCGATCCCGCTGACGGCGTCCGGGCTGAAGTCCATGATGGAGTCATCGTAGGACATGTCCTGTGGACAGGCAGTGCGAGCCGGCCGATTAGAGGAGCCACCACTGTCCCGTGATGCCACACCAAAGAGAGGACTCGAGCTAAACACAGCTTAAAGCCACAGGGCTCCCTGTGTGCCGTACCTTCGTCTTAATCGCAGCGTGTCTCTGCTCCATGTCTCTTTTCTCCCGCGCCGAGTTCAGGACCAGGTGAGTGTGCTGGGATGGAGGTGGGGGAGAGTGAAGAGGACATGAAGGAAGAGGTGGGGAACACGGGGGAGAAGGGGAACAGGGTTTGGGGTAACAGGGGGAGAAGCACACTGCATTAGGAGACACAGAAAGTGCGTTTCGGATACTGTGCACCAGATCCTGCATATACACACACATTCCCAGAAACTGGACCCTTCAAAACTAGCAAACTCTGTGTCATCAGCCGACAATGACTGGGAAACCACAGAGGATAAGGGTGGGTGGGTCAGTTGAGGTTTCCTCGTTTCACCACTATCGAGCACCCTACGATTTGTCAGACGCTTGTAAGTTGCTTGAATGACGTCATTAGTGTAGACTAAACAGAGGCTCATATCCTCTGACTGCTGCCCTCTTCTCTGTGGTGCATTGTGGGACTTGTAGTACAAAAAGTGGCCACTGGCCATGTGCAACTGCACTGGAGGATGGCACTTGTCTTGCTTCATCACTCCTGCATAAATGGGTTATCACAGTGAGAAGAGCCTCCTGTGCAATTGCTGATTGCAAAAACGGTTGCATAAAGGGGGAAAACTGCATCCTATTAAGAAAGAGAGAAGCTGTAAATCCAACAGCATTACGTATACATGCCTTCCACAGCCTGAGGGGTTGTGGGTAATCACACACAGAAAACTCAGCTCAGGGGATAAAGGCAGGGGATAGGGATGCATGCAGAGAACAGAGAGAAACACAGCAATTCTTTCCACATTGCTGTAATTAATAACATGCGGAGGCCTTTTGTGCTCCTGTGTGTGCACTTAGAAACATGATCGAGGGGTGACAGGAAAAGGGAAATTGGCAATTACTTCCTGTTTAATAACATTATGTTCTGGGCTCTTAAAAATGCTTTGTCCCCTGCTTAAGAAGCGTGTAATGATTTGGTTCGATGTGACTGAGAGTGACACGGTTTGAAAGAGAGAGGACATGAGACAGGGGTGCAACAGAGCCAAAACAGACAGGATGGAGAGAAACTGGGACGGACAGCCAGAACAGCTTTCAGTTAGGGGGTCAAAGGGTGCACCAGGCCCGGATGTCAGAGGGGGAAAAAGGAAGTAGGATGTGATGCAGCTCTCCAGGTTTCCTGTGCTGGATCGAGGACAGAGCGAAGGGTTCCTGACTCTCTGTCCCTCCCTGCTCTGCCTCGCAAAACTCTCTCTCTCTCTCCCTCCCTCTCTCACACTCTCTCTCTCTCTCAGGCCATTTCCTGCCCCTGCAGGCGGTTTGCGGTTTTCTGAGGGACAGCGAAAGGTGAACCTGCTTCCTGTGTCACACTTCCGAAAGACGGCCTCCATTTAAGATCTGACTTGCAACCACCTCAGGCCCCACGCCCCGCTCAAGGTGAACTAACTTGCTCCACTCGTCCGTCGAGGACTTGCGCTTTAAGTAAAAACAAAGCCCTCTGCCGCTTTCCGTCACACGCTGATGCGATGCCAGCACACGCGCACCGTCACTGCTGCCACTCTGTCATGTTGTCATGTTTCCTGTTATTGCTGCCTTCTTCAGTTTCCTGTCATATGTGCTGGTGGCTGGTTTCTGGGGGGTGTTGGCGGTGTGCAGTGGGGGCGGGGCAGTCACCTTGTGATTCCCCATGTCCCACTGGAGGGGCTTTTTTGGACTTGCTTGGTAGAATTGCTCAATGTGAAAAAACAAGGCCGAAATCCCCTTCCCTTTTCTGCCCCTCCTCCATCTCCTCCTTCCACTCCTCTCATACCCCCATTCCCCTTTCTCTGCACTCCTGGCTCCTGAATCTTCTCAGGGGGTTACAGCACCCCTGTCTCCCTTACCTTCTAACCCTCTGCCCCCTGTTCCCATCTACCTTCCTCTGTGCCCGTCTCTCTCTCCCACCCCTTGTCTCTTTGCCTCTCTCTAACCCTTCTCACACATTTCTCTCCCACTCTATCCCCTTTCCCTCCTCTTCCCTCTCTCTCCTCCTCTCCTTCCCTCCCTCCCTCTTCCTTTTCCCCCTCTATCTCTCCTCCTCTTGCTCTTTCTCCTTCTTTCAACTCTTTCTCTTCCTCTCCCTCCCTCTCCCTCCCTCCCCTCTCTCCTCCTCTACACCTGCCTGCCCGTACTCTCTCTCACCTGCTCACTCAGGTTCTTGCGGTAATCCTCCAGCTCAGCCAGAGACTCGTGTCCCTGCTGGAAGAACTGAGCCTGGGCCTCCATCATAGACAGCATCTGTAACACATACAGAGAGACACCATCAACACACCTCCACGCGCACACACGCACACTGTCACTCACTGCACACACACCCACAGACCCTGCTAACCACTGTACGGACATACAAACACATGCAAATGTGCACAAGCGCACAACCAAGAGATGAGGACCCACACAGGCAGAGAAACGTGCACTGACCCACACACTCATGCATAAGCTGTTCTAACCTTGTGTAGTTAACTTCTTTCTTGCCTTTGTTTCCATTACATAGCTACATCAGAGGTTACAAAGATGGGGCTCACCGCGTTCAAAATGTCCGTCTTCTTCTTGGACTCGATGACATTGATCTGGGAGAGAGAGAACACAGCCTATGAGGGACAGCCGCCATGCACTGGCCTGTGGATACTTTCATATACTTTACAAGACCTAGAGTGACTCAGCTGATCTGAGCGCAAGTCACACAGCATTCCCACAGCTGAAGGGCGGTGCTGTTGTGAGCGGTACACTGTTCCTGGATGAGCAGGTCAGAGATGCTTCTGATGCCTCTTTTGTCCACAACCTTACTCATGACTAATTGGGGCGAATATTTCCCATCTGCAGAACAGTGAATGCAAAGCTGCTGACAGGAGAATGCATTAGCATGTGTGGGAGCAACACTGTCCAACCTGTGCGTGTGTATGCGCGCGTCAGTGTGTTTGTGCATGCGCGTGGGCGCGTGGCTTTGTCTTGCAGCTCGCCCTCACACCTGCAGCACGTAGTCCAGCGCCTCGGAGCGGAAGGCCTTGCGGGCGTTGAGCAGGGCGTTGCTGGCCTCCTCCACGTCGTGCTGCTTTCCACGCGGGGCCTGAGCGTTCCGGGACAGCGCCGCCTCCAAACTCTCGCTGCTGCGCTCGAACTCCTTCCGCACGTCCTTAAAGCGCTTCACGTCCCTGAGAGAGCGAGGGAGAGCGAGGAAGAGTGAGAGAGAGTGACAGGAAGAGAGTCAGAGTTAAAAATCTTATCATTTCTGTTTAACATTTACGTGAACGGCATGTTTGTGAGAATGTCAATAACACTGAAATGTATTGAACTGAAGGAAAGGGAAATAACAGAGGTGGAGAAGAAATGAAAGGAAGAGAAAGAGAGCTAGAGAAAGCAGTAAAAAAGATAGAGGGTGAAAGAGGAAAGGGACAGAGAGAGTAACAAAAGAACAGAGTGTGAGAGAAAGAAGACAGAAGAGACAGACAGAGGGGAAAAGGCCATAATCACTACACCCCTCTCCTAAACTAGAGCAGGAACCAAAACTACAGCTCTACCGGACCATGACAGACCGGCCAAATGAGCCCTTTCCTCCCGGGAAGTGCACGTTACAGCTAGCTGAATCATGCTCCTCTCTCCCTCCACGCATCCCCTGCAGAACCTCCAGCACAGAGACCAAAAGAGCGAGGGAGCCATGGAGAGAGAGAGGTCGCAACGGGGCGTCAATCACCAGGACGACCCCCCGCCTCAGAGGAGGGAAGGAGGGGAGGCGAGTGCCCGAGAAAGAAACCAACACTCACTCTTTCACAAAGTTCTGCAGCTTCGCCTTCACTGACTTCTGTGTGGCCTCTATCACTTCCTAGGAGAGAAAGAGAGGGAGAGAGAGGGATAAGTGGAGGAGGGGTGTATAAAAAAGGGAGCAGGGAGGCATAGAGGGAGGGCTAGAAAGACAAATTTAGAACACTTTGTCTCAATTTGGGTTGCAGTCAGCTCCAGAGAATCTGGGGAGATCTGCTTTCCCTCTGAGGTGACTGGACACGGATGATTCAAAAGACTGCAGTGAGCAGCTATTGCCACAGATTCAGCGACAACTGTCATGGATACAGGGGCACAGAGTTCAGGGACCGGCGTGGGTGGGCCGGGGACAAGCACCGTGAACGCACTCCACCTCAAAATCAGCCAGTAAATAACATGCTTGGAGCGCCACAGCAACCCTGGGAGCACACCACACAGTAGCCAGTCTCAAGATAGTTA
Source organism: Megalops cyprinoides (assembly GCF_013368585.1). NCBI lineage: Eukaryota > Metazoa > Chordata > Actinopteri > Elopiformes > Megalopidae > Megalops > Megalops cyprinoides. Next base: position 5,661,410 of record NC_050598.1, read on the forward strand.
TCTCATTTGACAGGAAAATATGATGACATATTTAGCAACTGTGCCATGTTATGCATTGTACGTCAGCTCTGAACACACAGAGCAAGGGCAGATACTTAGTAAACTTTATCAGCAATGCCAGCTATGTTCGTCACACATTAGGAGGGAACTTAATATCTTTCCTAACATTATTTTTTAATTTAGTTACCACATGAACTATGCTTCCTGCAAAATGCACTCAACTTTATAACAAGATATATACTACCTAACTGGAGCAAGTACACACAAAGCTAACAGGATAGGAGAGCTCATTTCAGTGCTACAACCAAATGGTTGCAGTGTGTGACATCACCACTACAGACTGGATTTGAACTAGGGCCACAGCACCCAGAGTCTGGATCGTCCGACCACACAGGGAGTCAAGGGATTTGTGGGTGTAGTTTCTGCCTGAGGGAGGGAAAGAGGAAGAGGTGGAGAGCTTCACTCACCCCTTGCGCCTCCAGAATGACTGACAGCTTGTTGGAGAATTTCTCCAGACATTCCTGAGTGAACAGAGAGAGAGAACTGGCATGTTATCGTACGGACTGTGAACAGCTCACTCACACCTCGTACCACACCACCCCCGCCCCCTTCCACCTTATCGTCCAGAGCTACCGCCACCAGTCCAAAGTCCCTCTACTGTCCTTATCACCCATTACAATACCCCTGTATCACACTGTTCCCAGTACAGACACCCCCGTATGACTCTGTTCCCAGTACAGAGACACCCCCATATCACACTGTTCCCAGTACAGAGACATCCCCGTATCACACTGTTCCCAGAACAGCAATACCCCCATATCATACTGTTCTCAGTACAGTGATACCCCTGTACCACACTGTTCCCAGTACAATCATACTGTTCCCAGTACAGTGATATCCCCGTAATCACTGTTCCAAGCACAGTGGTGCCCACTCTTTCACACTGTTCCCAGTACAACGGTGCCCCCTCTGTCACACCGGTACAGTGATGTCCCGTCTTTGCAGTCTCACCGACATCGTAATGTCCCCGGAACAGTAGTGGCCCAGTTCCCTCAGCCCTGTGACAAAGTTCTTGCTGTTCTGACAGTACACTTTCCCAGCCTCCAGCATGGAGTTACACTGCTTCACCAGCTGTATAAAGATGAGACACAAAGTTACCACAGATACACAAAGGCACAAACAGATACAAATGACCACACAAGCATACATGCATACACAAACACACACACGCACATACAGACACATACAGGCACACACGCACAGCAGAAATACAGCCTGAGTGATAAACGATCACAACAACAGCTGCAAAACAATGACATGGAAGGTGGTGCAGGAATGAAACACTCTGCTAAGGTCAATGTCACTGAATACCACAGCAACATACTGCAGTACACAAGCTACGAGGAAGGGGGAGCCAGAGAGCAGACAGCTACAAGACGCGGTGCGCGACGATGCAGTGCACATACACCTCTACATGCAGACCGCACAGAACACGTTACATTACATTGCTTAACTGACACCCTTATTCAGAGTGACTTACATAGCTCACATTTTACATACCATCCATTTATACAGCTGGATATTTACTGAGGCAATACAAGGTACATGCCTTGCCCAAGGGTACAACAGCACTGGGAATACATCTGGCAAATGCAACTTTCTGCTTATGAGCCCTGCTCTTTACCACTGTGCCAGTACTATCATCCTCCAAAAGAGACAGAAAGAGGTAGAGAGGCTAGAAAAATGCAGTGAAGAACATTAATGTAGCTGAATTACTGCACCTCTGTCCCTAGGACAGCAGAGGAGGGGTGCACAGAGGGGGAGGAGCACACAGGGGAAGTGCAGAGAGGAATTGCTGTGAACAGGTGTGTTTTCCGAAAGCAGGAGGAACTAAGAGATGGAGTGCAACTGCCAAACATGCCTGAGTGTACACTCACATTACATTACACAGACACACACGCGCGCATTACATTACATTACACAGACACACGCGCATTACATTACATAGACACACACGCGCGCATTACATTACATTACATTACACAGACACAGACACACGCGCATTACATTACATTACACACACACACACACACGCGCGCGCGCGCATTACATTACATTACACACACGCGCGCATTACATTACATTACATTACACACACACACGCGCATTACATTACATTACACAGACACAGACACAGACACACGCGCATTACATTACATTACATTACATCACACACAAACACACACACACGCATTACATTGCATTACACACACACACACGCGCATTACATTACACACACACACGCGCGCGCATTACATTACACACACACACACACACGCGCGCGCATTACATTACATTACACAGACACAGACACACGCGCATTACATTACATTACACACACACACACGCGCATTACATTACATTACACACACACACACGCGCATTACATTACAGTACACAGACACACGCGCATTACATTACACAGACACACACGCGCGCATTACATTACATTACACAGACACACGCGCATTACATTACACAGACACACACGCGCGCATTACATTACATTACATTACACAGACAGACACACGCGCGCATTACATTACATTACACACACACACGCGCGCGCGCATTACATTACATTACACACACACGCGCATTACATTACATTACATTACACACACACACGCGCATTACATTACATTACACAGACACAGACACACGTGCATTACATTACATTACATTACACAGACACAGACACACGCACATTACATTACATTACATTACACACAAACACACACACACGCATTACATTGCATTACACACAAACACACACACACGCATTACATTGCATTACACACACACACACACACCTGTGTGTGGATTCACAATCACACATGCAAACACACACATATATAGATTCACAACATATGGATGCACAAATCTTTCTCTCCTTTCTCTCTCTCTCCTACAAACACAAATGCTGAGGAAAATGGAGATTAAACCACAAACATGCAATAGGTAAATTAAAAAACTAAAAAACACACCCACCTACACACAAAGTGTTAAATATAGACACACAAACACATTATCAGACGTGACACATAGACTCTTATCAGGGAATGTTAGCTCTAAACAGGTCAAACAAAAAAAAAGGCCATTTCAAACCAACATGTTTTTAAAAAACACTCCTAACACTAATAAATGTAGGACAAACATACAAATATACATTTAAAAGCTCACACCCCTTTTAAAGGGATCTTATGGTTGTTCACGGAGGAAATATAAACCCAGAGAAAGTGTGCAGTTGGACATTCCAAGGATTTAGATGCCCAGCTTGTAACTGGCAGTTAAATGCTTCTTGGTGTCTTGCATAAAACCATGCGTTAGATTCCAATTAGACGCACGTGTGTATAGTACAACTGTTGATTCCTGTTTCTGATGGGAGTCTCTCGTTCCACTTCCACATTCTTTAGTTAAAAAAGTGAAACGGTGGTGGAGGACTGGCTCCAAAAACGGGAGCCGTGACGCTGAAGGGAAATCAGAATGAAACCCGCACGACTGGGGATCGCCAGCAGGATTCCTCTTTTTTTCAGATGACAATGGGGAGCGGTCAGCCGGACCGCAGCCAGTTCCCTCACCCTTTACAATGGCCGGGTGCCGGATCTCTCTCTTCTAGGCTGGGCTTTAGAGGAAGAGGACGTATGGGGGGATTCAATCACTGCAGAGTTTTCACACTATAGGCTGCAGCGGGTGCTGACACACAGCAACTAAAGCAGCTATTTTTGAAAGCTGAAAGCCGAAAACACGCACTCATTTGGCTAGGCGGCTCCGCCGGGTGGGACCGATTCAAAGTATATTCTAGGTTCAGATGACATTCATTGTCTGCTAAGAGATCTCAGGCAACTGCCCAGAGAATGCATTTCCAATCTGAATGCCACTGTAGGGTGACGTGTTTTACAGAAATAAACAGGGCAAATCTAGTTATTGTGTATCTACAGGGCCTGGCAGAAGAAATTCACTGCATACAGATATTTTTCTGGTGTTACCACACCCATCTCTGACCAAGCCAATGCCAGAAATGCTGCACTTGGACACATCTCAGTGTTGTTGATTTTATTGCTGTTTGTTTGTGAATTTGAATGAATTTGAATTTGTGATATGATTATGATTATTTATTGCACACGTGTTTGACTCAACTCGAGTGTGGCCTGGTGACCATGTGAACCAACGTCATCTTCAAATCCTTACTGAGACACAGGTAATGCTTATCCGTGAGGATCCTCTCACCTTGTCTAGTCTCGTCTCGAGCTCGCTCACATCTCCTTCCACCGACTCGATGGCAGCCCTGAAATGAAAGAAAAACACACACACACACACGCACACATGCACACACACACACATGCACACGCAGAGAAGACGACATCACTAAATTCATCAAGTCTTCTTCCACGTTTTCCCTGCCTGCGTGTCTCTGAGCTCAGCGTCTCGGTGGGATTTGATCCTTATAAATAGTTGATTCTGGTGAGCAGAGCATTTCGCAGTGGGCCTCTCACAAGAAGAGCGCGCTGTATCAAGCAGGCCACGAGCGCTCAACTTACTTCAAAGATTCAAACCTACTGTGTATAACCACGCTACTCTTCAAGAAGCAATACGTTCCCTTTACGGACTGAAATAATTAAAAATACTTTTTTAAAAAAATGATCACAGGAAAGTAATCAGCATGCACACTGTCTGGAAAATACCAGGGCTTCAGCGAGCTTCACAGAATGGTGCTCCTTCTCACTGTACAGCCCCGCGATGAACACAACCCAGAGGCTTGTGGGGACTGCATATATTTGTTAAAGATTTATTTGCGCGTCCACATCCATCGACTCTGCCTCCAAAAAAGCCTCAGCTTCCTGGATTACTGAAGCAACCTGGGAGGAGTGGTGCGTTCAGTGCACAGACTCCTTCCCAAGGGCCCACTACGTGCATCTTTCATGCTAGCAGCGTCTGCTTAGCAGTGCAGTGCAGCACTCCTTATTTGAAGTGAGAGCCTGGCTCTTTTAATGAGGTTTGCTCGCGTGTGAGTGCAAGGGGAGTCCAAATGTGTGTCTGTGTGTGTGTGTGAGCAACCGTATGTGGTGGTCTGAAGGCCATGCGCGTGCGTGTGTGCTTGTGTGCTTGTGGCAACTGTCCGTCAGATGGCAGGACCGCGGGGTGCCTAAGTCCCTGTCGGTGAGTCAGTGTCTCCCCTCATTTCTCATCTGACTCTTTGTCACACTGAGAGCACAGTAGAGCACAGCACCCGGGCCTGTGGTTTCTGCTGCCTTCCATAGAAGGAGATAGAGAGCAAGAGAGAAAAAGAGAGCGAGAGAGAGGGAGAGAGAGAGAGAGAGAGAGAAAGGGAAAGGCAGAGAGGCCCTGAGAAGAAAAACAGATCTCTGTCTAGGTCACTGTGAAGACTGTGGGTCAAGTGTTCGATTCAGATTTAAATGTGGTTAAATCAGCGTGTCCAGAGATCTCCGGGGCTGGAGAGGGCTTGGACAAAGGCCTTTAAAAAGCAGAGCAGGCGTCACATTGGCCCGGGAGGGAGCAGGGAGGGACCACGGCATCCCTGTGGCCGCCCCACAGCGGAGACCCTGCACTGCAGTCAGCGCAACCCCCCCACCTCTGATCCATCTATCAATATCAGCTCAGTGCTGAGACGATCTGTGTGCAAGACTGAGACGGAGGGAGAAAAAGAGAGAGTGAGAGAGAGCGAGACCTTGGGTTTCCGCAGCGATCCACCCCCCCAACACGCTTCCTGTCTCCTGTTTATCACCTCGGTATCTCACGCCTCACTTCCTGTTCCACTCCACCACCTCCCCCTCGCTGCTGGTAACCTGGCAACGGGAGGCAGCAGTTTGAGCAGTGCCCTGCCCCCGCCCCCCCCCTTCCTCCTCCCTTCTCTGTCTCTCTCAGCAGCAGCGTCACCCTTTTCCACTGCTTTCTGCAGGCTGGAGCCCTTGACCTCCTCCTCTTCTACACTGTTTGTGTGTCTTTCTGGCCATGCCCTCCGGTGGCCTAATTCTGTAACCCCCCCCGGGCTCTCTGTGCAACACCAGACCTTCCCCCAGCAGCATGCAGCACTGTCACCGCAGTGAAACTTTCCGTCGCTCTGGCATTCCAGATGTACCAGAGCCAGGAGAGCAGAGAGGGCCCTTCTAACCACTGTCACACTCTTGTAAAAACCCACGCCAAAAAAGAAGGCGCCACACCCAAAACACACAGGCCCACTTTTAGTCCGTTGCCTTCCAAAACCAGCCTGCCATCCGTTTTCTTTTTGGTGCAAGCGCAAACTTTCGAGGTTTGGATCGGTTTGGTTTTGCAGCCTTAGAAACATGTAGGTGGAAACTTTCTGAGTGGTACAGGATAGGCGCAACCTCAAATTTACACCTCCTACTACTCCCCCCACCTGATTCTGTGCCCCCTATCTAAACGACAATACACTTCATCCATGAACTTTGACCCTAGGGTTTTGGCTTTTTCCTCTTTGATTCGCTCAGACCTGACGAAGACCTCAGCAGTTGACGGATCCTTCGATTGCACCATTTCAGTTTTCAGCGACAGTATTTGGGTGCATTAATTCATAAATGCAGGTAATTTTTACTGACTGGCACCTGTAGAAATCTATAGATGTGCATACATTCTCATTTCCTCTTAAATGCTCCAGGACTCAAACCCTTGTAATCTTGTAGGCCATTAAGACTGCATGTACCTTCCTGTCACTGCATCCCCTGCTGCTGTAAGTCATTTCCTCCACCCTGTCTCCATTTTATTTCCACCTCTTCCTCTTTGATGAAGACAAAACCCAAATCTGTGCAGCATGACCAAGCCCGGTCCTACAGCTGTCTGATCCATGTCGGATTTGACCCTTCATAGCTGGCTGGAGGATTGTATGCAGATGGGTTAAATGGACTGTGTAGTTTGCCTGGCGCAAAATCTAAGGCCTAAACCGCCCTCCAACCTCCTTCAGGCAGGGAAACCTTCTGCATGTACAATCCCCTCACCTGTGTTAGCTCACACCTCTTCTGTCAAACCTCCACCTGACTGGACCTTTGACATCCCTGAGGCCGCTTGTCCACCCTTCTCCCTTCCTGCACCTCCAACAGTGAACGTTTTCACAACGCTGCCCTGATGTTGTAGCTATACTGAAACAATGCAGCAGTATCAAAAATGTTGCCACCTCAACCTACAAACACTCCAAAGCAGGGAAAACTGACTGGGTTTTGAAAATGAAACCTCAGACTGGAGTGGAGTAGGACGCACTCCGGCAACTTTAAGCGTGAGGCATCACTGCTGCCAAATCATGGCATGACGCAACACAAGGTGTTATAGAGAAATTAGATCTGCGGAAATCCGTTTGACGGCGTATTTCTCTGCTTTCGTTAACATGCAACCCATCACAAGCCCCACTAAACATATTTTCGGAGTTAATAATCTCTAGCTCGCCTCTGACTTGGTGTGTCCTTTGCTCAGTGCTCTATTTACGTCGAAATGTATACATTGCTACCATAATACGTTCAAAAACTGTCAACACGTCTTCAGCCCGTAACTCAATATTTTGTTTCTATCGAATAATGCGTTGAAAATGTTTGCCTATTTCGCAACAAAGCATACAATATTAACAAAATAACTAATTATCAGTTACATTTTACCTGTTGCGCAGCTATAACTCATGTGCATGTCTTTTCATATAATATTTAGAACAGATGAAGGCCTTAAGCAACCGCCTGTACGTAGGGGCTGTATCGTTGTATTGCAAACTAATCCATTTCAATTTACTGTAGCAATCACAAAAATGTGACAAATTTGTTTTTTCGTCCATTGATTTTGGTATGTGACGAACAGAAAGTATCCCCAATGAGCTGAATATTGCTAATTAATATTTTTAAGTGCCGACAGAAACAAGAAGTTTTGTGACTTACCTGAAGCGGGGGGAGTCTTTGAGACATTCTTCAAAATCCAGTTTGACGGTCATCCTTAGCTTGTATACAAAATAATGATAATGATGACAATAACATGAAAACACTTGTATACGCAAGACGAGTCCAGGCTGCAGGTGTTCTGTTTTTGTTCAACTTCGTTCCACTTCAAGGACGAAAAAAAAAAATCAACTTCGGCAAAACTTTTCGTGGATATCCTACTTTACACGCTTAAGAAACCCATTACGAAAGAGAACATGCTTGACTAATTACAGAACCACATCGGGACAATATATTAAAAATATAATTATGTATACCTGGTTTTATTCTGTTATCGTTCATTTATGTCGAAACAAATTCATATTCCGGTGTCACGGGCGAGCACGACACACTCCGTCTCCTGTCCTTTGACGACAGAAAATCTAAATTTAATACATTTACCAATGGTTTAAAGAGTTTCAATTTAACGCAAATTAATGGCTTTTGAGATTCGTACCAGTAACTTAAAAGTCGCCTTTTCTGTTCCCCCGTTTTTCCGTCAAACAATCCCCTTACTGGAACTACCGAAGTAATGCCGCGACACAGACGAACTTCAAGTCAAACAACACGAGCGAAAATAAGGAAATTATATACATATGCACAGAAACGATGCTAATTAAAATAACGCAATTAACAACATGTCCCTTCAGAAGCCTCGGAGCGGCGGGGCTGTCACAGAAACTCGGTTTTCTTCCTCTCTTCCCCGCTCACCCTTTTTGCCCTCCCCTTTGCACTATTTCCGGGTGTGCGAGTATTACAGTATTCAGTTAAATTTGAGCAAGCGGTTAAATTGCTGTGGCAGGGCGAAGCAGACGAAAACAGAGGAACTACTTGAAAAAACGGGTTAATGTTAAAACAGTTGTGGCTCAGTGAAAGTAGTTCACTACTTAACGAGGCAGAGGGTAAAAATTTTGGTGGCAAGGGTAGCATGGTATTATGCCAGAACAATTTTGAAGGCCTTTACACATTGCAGCAGCAATGGCATTATAATTATAGCTGGTGTCCTAATATGTGCCGTTCTGGTGAGCCCCATACAGCCTCGTTTAAAGCTTTGTATTTCTGCTGGGATTTTTTCCCTACCACTGCAGAATCTACAGAATCAGCCTCTCAATAAGCATGACATGGGAAACATTTTAACCATGGCCTTTTTCAAGATGATTTTTTAAAACACGCATACAACTTTTACAACATATGATAACTACAGTACTCAATATACTGGATTTTTGACCGGAGTAAGTGATTGTGTGAACTGGATCATGTGGTTGAGTTTGTTTAACCCTTTTGTGTGCGCGTGCAACAGTCACAACAGGAATAAATCAGGTCCAGGTTAAATGAGATTCAGGTACAACTGGGCCGCATGAGGACCAGGTCAAATGACACCCAGTGACAGTAGGGCCATATCAGGACCATGTCAAATGGGCCAATGGGGACACATAAGTTGCCAATACCCTAAAACATCTCCCTGTTCCTGTCACCAAGCCGGTTAAAGCTTTTGAGAACATTAGGATACAAAGTTGCTGTGCTACAATGACATATTCCAGCAGCATAGTGCAGATAATGTGAAGTCCAAAGAAAACTATTTATTCAGCTACAACAGTGAAACATTGAAGCAGCAGCTACAATGCCACAACTATGTCATTACTCATAAGACTTCTGGATAGCTGGTACAGATGAGGGGTGAGCCTGGGGTAGCCAACCTGTAATCCCAGGGCCTCATGTCCCAATTCATGTGAGGCTTGTGAAGACAGTGCAAGGGATAATTGGCTTCAGCAAAACAGTAATACCATAAATCAGACTTCACATACATACCAACATATGGTTACATAAAACCATTTGACGACTGTCTTCATGATAAATGCAGCAGGTGATAAAATGTGCAAAACATTTTTTTACTGTGGCCCTTTGGGAATGATATTGGTAAATCCTGGCTCCTGGTCTGGCCCAAGTTGGTGCATACTGTTCTTGTTCATCAAGCAGCCTTATAATACAAAAAAAAAAAAAAAATCAGGACAACTCTGTCCAGCAGCTTTGTCAGTCATCCAACCGAGAACACCCCCTACTTCCAAATCTGTCTAGTTAGCCACCACTAATCACCTACAAGGTTCCGTCTGACTTGCACAAACAAGGCCGCTTTGACAAAACATGAAAATGTTCAGAACAGCTCAGACACAGCCGCTGCGATCACAACCACACAAAAATGATTCAGTTTGAAAGACGCAGATTATAGCTTGCTCGCATCAGCTGTGATCAGAGGAGCTTACGTGCGAGGGTTTCTAAACCACCTTAGTTTAGTGTTGTAGACACATCGCGCTGCTCGAGAGTGGGTGAGCCAGAGGAAGACGGAGAGGGAAGACAGAGAGACTTACAATAGTCTTTCAAAACAAGGCTGCTAAGGCAATACGCTAGAGAGGCAAAGCGAAATAGCAATTATAAACTTTGTGCAACACGAGAACAGCTCTGCCCTGGGATTTATCGCAACATACCGTGTAACCACGGCCCCGTTTACCGCACTAGAACCGGTTTGTGGTTGTCTGACTCTGAGGCTATAATTATAGCAGCTGGGCGTCTGTTTCGTCCTCTCGCCGTCTCTGTCACACTCGCCCAGACAGACGTTTTCGATGGGCGCGCTCCTCTATATCTTTTAAAGGTTGCCAGCGTGGGCAAACCATTCTAAAATGGAACCTAAACGTTTAAAAACTCCTGGACTGAAGTGTGTGACGCATACAGGCTGAACATCTTGGTTTCATGAGAAATGAATGGTGTATGTGCTGTAGCATCGGGAAGAAGCAATCAGCTTTCACCGATCTGGAAGGCAAATGGCTCTCCCTTGTGACAAAAACACGTTAATACAGGGTACCGCTCCTCAATGCTGTTTAACAGATTACCTTGAGAGGTGCAGCATTAAGACGTACTGTATAACAGGTGGCAGCAGCTTAACAGGACCTATGATAGTTTTCCGTTTTGTCGTTGCAAGAGTGCTTTGACACTTCCCAATACTGACGTTGCAAAAAAAAACTGCAGTGTATCGTGCATGCCATGGTACAAGCCAAACACTCAACAGTTGCTAATTTAGAAGCGTATGGTGAAGCTGATCTCGTTTGAGCTGCTACTTTTGATCAAACGTGATCTCCTGTTGCCAGGGAATTGATAGCAGTGTTGATGGCATGAGTTGTACAGAATATGGTTTAGATTGGGTTTCTTAAAACAAACGAGCAGTTTCTCAACAGAAAGAGTTAATAAACAAAAGACAACATTTTTCTGTCTGAACGTCATACAATGGGCGTGGGATCTCATGACGGCTACGAAAACTCTTGTTGCTGAGTTACATTAAAAATAAAGCAATATAACAGATAGGCCTATGTGGGATTTTTCTCTGTCGACTAAATGTGTGTACAGTGTACAGTTCTGAACGGGGTATTTAATCGATTAATGTATTCGACTGCTTGTTTTTCCATTGGTTTACACGTTTTATCGGGCTCGGTTCGTTTCTTCGCCTGCGCTTCGGCTTCAAGGTTCCTATATTTTGACACCAGTCCAAAGCGCCGCGTATTCCCGGAACAACAGACCAAGACAGAGACCCAAAGAATACGCAAAATAGGGGTGTGCGTGTGAGAGCGTGGTGCACGGAAGGCAATAGCGAGTGTACAGGGGCAGCGAGCTGTAGGATTTTTTTTACGCCGCGATACCGCAGCGATGAATAAATAAATAATGACATAGTAAAACTCGAATAGGCAGACAGGTCGTTCCTGCTCCGCTTCCACACTCCAAGTGGACTACGCATGTGAAATATCGGTTTCAAATCACACGGACGTGGACCGCATAACCGTTTTCGTAATGCGGGCGTGAATTATATACACTAGTACAGGGGAAAGACGGGGAGGGGAGTGGAGGGTCTATCCTGATTGCACTCCACTATACGTCTCCGCCCGACTGAAGGGGGAGAGAAGCAGAGGCAGGTATGTCGAACCGAAAACACCGGGACAACCAAGAGATATGCGCCCGCAAGGTCCGGGAGCTCGCCCAGTCTGGAGTCAACAAGCATTGCTTCGAGTGCAATCAACCCGGGGTGACTTACATCGATATCACCGTAGGCTGCTTCGTGTGCACGTCGTGTTCAGGAATGCTGTGAGTATATGAAATGTACAAGTCAAAAGACAGACGTGTGGTGTTTTATAATGCTTAACATTTTAATTATGACGACCATGGCGATGGATACTATTTTGCTATACTACATTTTTATTATTATGCGTGTTATTATCCTTAGTAGCCGTAGTAGTAGTCATAGTAGTATCAAGCATTTCGTTTTATACGTGCATATCTCACTTACAAGTATCAGTATTGCATAAATGTTGTGCTGGAAAATTAACGGTAAAAATAAAAATACAGAATGAATCAGTTGGACTCTCACTGAAACGCTGAAATCTTGATGTCCTTATTTACTTCCCTCACAGTCGATAATTACTACTTTATCATTTTCAGGCGTGCAGTTAATCGCGTTTGCGTTACGTTTCGTTTCGTCACGGCTCCAGGTTTGGTATCATTTAGCCCTGTTGTTTTTGTGCATGTTCCCGGCGCGTGGCCCTGGATTTAGGTTAGATTTCACTGAATTGCTGGAGCGAGATCTCAGAGCAAGATTAATGTGGTTTCACAATATTAATATTTCACCAGCTTGAAACGAAAAGGAAAGGAGCAGCTCACGGTGTACACGGCGTCTGTTTACTTATGCTTTTGTTTTACTTTATTGTGTGGGCACAATTTCACTGTTCCAGCGTCTGCCTGTGTCTCTGCATAACCCAGTTTCACCAGTTCCTCTCCCCCTCCATCCCTGCCAATTATTAAGCCACTCTGCTTGACTGGTGTGTGTCATGCCCCACTGTTTTTCTTAAACACTTTCACCCAGTGTTAATGCTATTTTATATCAATCTGAATGGTTGCCACCTGTTTTTCATTGGATTTATTCAGACTTTAATGCCTCTGTCTGGCTCTCTGCACCCCCCCCCCCCCATCTCTCTCTTGCTTGCTCTCTCTCTTTCTCTCTCTCCGCCTCTCCATCTCTCAGGAGAGGACTCAACCCTCCCCACAGAGTCAAGTCCATCTCTATGACAACCTTCTCCCAACAGGAAGTGGAGTTTCTGCAAAACCATGGCAACGAGGTGAGTGGCAGGCAGACAGCATCCCTGGCTGATGGTGGTGGGTGGGCTTGTGGGTGGGACTCCTAGAGCACCCCCCCCCCCCCCCAGAATATGGACTCCTCATTCCCACTTCAGGGCCCATGCCTCGGCTCCTCTGAGTGTATTCTGACTGACAGGCCTTCAACAAACTGTGGCAAGAACATGAGAGGTTGTTTAATCCTTTTTCCGCCAATCGGCTACTGCTACAAACAACTGATTGGTGAAATAGCGAGAAGCTACAGAAACAGATGGTGACTGTGTGTGCACTGGTGTTTTGTTAAGTGCTTTACAACTCTGTAAGTCAGCATCAGTGACCAGTGAACGGCTCCATACAGAGGTCCTGAGGTGGTGACACATACCATTTCCACATTCCGAAACTCTTGGTGCAAGTTAGCCCAGGGCTTCTCCCCTCCTGCTGTAGCCCTGCCTTCATGCTTACCTGGGAAACCCACAGTGTGGTCGCGAGTGGCTTTCAGGATTCGTGATGCGTGTGGTAGATCTTAGTACGACGTCCACGCACCTTTGCGTAGTGTGTGCAGCAGTCTGGGATTCGGGTAGTCAAAGTGAGTTGAACTCTTCCTCCATGCTTGCAAAGGGCCTTCACACCCAGGGATGAAAGTGCCAAAGTGAATGAAAGGATACCCCTACAAGCTCTGCACCATTACTTGATTTGTTACTTGGAGAAAGCCAGCATGAGACATGAAGCTGTTCCAAAGGGGATGAGTACCGCTTGCAATCAGTTTGCCCCTGTGATGTAGTCCTACATGCCAGGATCCTGTTGTCGAGTCCCCCCCCCCGCCCCCAACACCAGTCAGACCTGTTGTGTTGCAGTCTGGGATGAGGCCGTTTTGCAGGAATGCTGTCATGTTGCCCTACCTGTCTGCAGACAACGTCCCACCCGCAGCAATCTCATGGCAGCCTCTCATGCATGCGTGTGATTAACCTCTGTTTTAACATACGATTCCACGCTGCGGTTGGCATGATATTGGCTATTTCCGCCTGCTTCCTCATGTGCCGGTGTCTCTCTGACGTTAGCATGTGGGTGCCTCTGAACCGCATCCCTCTCAGCTCGAATGAGCTCTCCTTCGTGCTCCACATTCTTGCTTGTCACCCAGGTGATTGTATCAGTTGCATTCCTTTCTCCACACCTTACAGCATCTCAGATCCTCTTTCGAAAAATATTGGCTTGTGATAATTGTGATATTGGCTTATCAGATACAAAGAGTAAAGTAACTCCAGCTAATTTTAAAAACAGGATACAGATGAAGTTACAGATTTTTGTGACTCTGGTAGCAAAAACACAGATTAACCTATTTAAAGGTGTGTGTTCGTGATTTAATTCATATTCACAGCCAAACATCTAAATTTCACTGATTCATGTGGTCCAAATGTATTACATTGATAAATGAGGGTTAAATACAACTAAATAGTGAAATAAAACAGTTAAGTGTGAATGCTTTGGCCCAAGCTTAACTCTCTCCCTCTGCCTGCTCTGTCTGACTGTCAATGCTTCAGTCCAAAACTTTCTATACACAAGGCAATGCACAAAAACATGAGCATGTTGTTTTAGATTATGTTTTGTGTGATTTTTTTATCAGTGCTGTGGTCCCAAACATGTTGATCAGGCTGATTCATCAACTAATGCTTTTAAAGGAGATCTTTTAATACATGGGCTTTATATATATATATATATATATATATATATATGTGTGTGTGTGTGTAATGCTCTGTGTCCAGTAGCTAGGAGTGTAGCGCTCTCTCCATTAGAATTCCCCTGGGCAGCCAATCCCCTGATTGACTCACAGCGCGCTCTTGAGCCCTGCCTCCAGCCGCACTCCAATGGTCTGAGAAGTAGGTGATTAAGGGACATTTTGTTTGATGAGAGGAACAAAATGAAGGCAGCTGACTCAACAGCTCAAGACTTCAAGAGTAAGGAGAGAGGGAGAACCATTATTATTACTATTATACTTATTGATTTCATTTATATAGCTTACAGCATAGCCTTCTGTACCTGTCAAGGATCTCAGGGTGACTCACCTTAACCAGCAGAGATGTGTACCATCCACCTTGGTGATGCTTGGCAGCCATTTTGCACCAGATTGCTCACTGCACATCAGCTGAGATGGAGAGAGTGAGATTTATTCAGCCAATAAAAGTGGGGGATGATTAGGTGGCCAGATTGGCAATTTGGCCAGGACACGGGGGACCTCCCACTCTCTCCGAGACATGTCATGGGATGTTTAATGGCCAATGAGTCAGGAGCCCGTGTTAAGGTCTTGTTTTGCTCTGCTCGTTTTTGTGGTTCAGTAGCATGTAAATGTAGCGAATCTGTTTCATTATGTGTTTATGTGGGGTATACCTCACCTGCTCATAACCTGGCATATGACACACATGCCGTCCCAGTATGGGGGAAAAAAAGCTAATGATAACATGTCCCTAGTTAGGATATGGTAATCATTAATATATTAGTATTTACCTTAAATTTCTTTGTTTGGTATATTCATATGATAATATTCATGTCATATTTTGTCTTAAATAAATAATTAAGGACAGTATACTTAACATTGTTCTTTTAAAATCTTCATGAATGTGGGGAAAAATGGTGTCTTTGTTAAATGTGGGATAAAAGCTAGAGTATATTTATTGTGAAAGTTGAAGGATGCATGCTGATATAAGTGCATTTTATGCACTAAAATACTGTGCTGTTGAAATGAAGTGAAGGTGGTTGCTTGTGACATGTAAATGGGAGAATGACAGCCTTGGTTGTGTGTGTGTGTGTGTGTGTGTGTGTGTGTGTGAGTGTGAGTGTGAGTGTGTGTGTGTGTGTGTGTGTGTGTGTGTGTGTGTGTGTGTGAGTGTGTGTGTGAGTGTATGCCTTTGTGTCTGTGAGGAATGTGTGTTACCTGTTGCATCACTTGCGGTGGGCCGTGTGCTTCTCAGGTGGGGAAGAGGACATGGCTGTGTGCGTTCGACCCCAAGACCGATGGCTGTTTTGATGCTCGGGATGCCCAGCGGCTGAAAGAGTTCCTCCAGGACAAATACGAAAAGAAGAAATGGTGAGCGAGGTGGACTCACCCATGCACCCTACACAGATTCAGTGTGTGTGTGTGCATGCCTGCACAGCTTTTGGGTCCATTATATTGTCATCAATGACAACAGTCACAGCCTAAATTTAAAGCTACAGGTATATCTTGGTTAATGGAGCTTATCAGAATGAAGACCCTTTATACTGAATATAACATTTTTAATCATTTATGTGTATGTGCATTTGTTTAAAAAATCTCCAAAAATCAAAACAGAGCAGATGCATTTTGATGCGGATTGCTTTTAGAAGTAAACAAAAGCTGTTTCTTTGTGTTACCAAAAAACGGCAGTTGAAGAGGTTTGCAAGTATCCCCTTTAGATGTCCCCTGTCTCACTTCTTTGGCTCCCATTTCTCATGTATGGCAGTGATTAAAGTAACTATCCAAACAGCCATCTAATGCAACTCTGAGTGTCCTTCTCGGGCAAGAGAAGAAACAAAAATCAGTTCCTCCAAACGAAAAGAATACGGAGTGTGTCAGGAGAAATGATATGTGAAGCTACACAGTTTTACACAGTCGGGTTAGTACAGTCAACAGTCAACCATAATACGAGTGTGAATGCATCTTAATTAACGTACATTAGATTAGAGTTGAAAACTCTAATGTCCTCAGTGAAGGAATTCATTTTGCAGCCAAAAAGTACAAAGACAAACTCCACAGTTACAACAGTTAAAAAAGTTAAAAGAAAAAACATTGAAAACACAGGTTTAAAAACCAACATGCTGAGAAAGTGTTTTGGTGATGAAGTACTATTTTAAAACAATGCAAATGCTGTACTGTGCAACTGAACCTACATTCATTAGGTAAATATGCATTTCGTATTGATAGTAAATCTGATTCTCTTTCTTTTGTAGGTAATGATATTTTGCCAGTTAGCCTAGTTTTCTGAAGCCTTGGAATGCATCCCTATCGATGTGATGATAGTTATGTCTCTGTGGAGGAAGTGACCTAATGGAGCCTGTCTGCTTTATTAAGCGAGGTGTGTCTGTAATAACTGTTAAGGACACAGTGAACAGGAAGCCGCTCCTCCATTTCAGGCATTTTTCGAAGAATAAGAATCGGAGGGAAGCAGAGGGGCCGTGGAGCCCGGGGGCACAGGCCCCGCCTCCCACTCAGAGCGCTGCCCACGCCCTGCCCACCTCCGCACGCCCCACTCGGACACTGGTGAGGGACTCCATTTCACCCCCAGCTGACTGTGAATGTGTCATGTGAGGGCATTTGGTAGGAGAGCTGGGGATACAGGCTTCACAAACACCCAAAATGAGTGGATGTAGCGTAAACTGTCAATGGCTTGCTGAGGGGACCCAGACAGTGTTTTACTATGGAGTCTTTTGACTTGTTGAAACAAGTCAGCAATGGACAGCACATGGGGTTCCTGCCATTATGGGGTTCATGAAGCCTCTCCCACAGCTGGTGTTTAGAGACCTATAGGGGTATCAGTTAGCATAAGCCTATGGATAGGGTTTGGGGGAGTGTGACCAAGAGAGACTGAAAGAGAGGGTTACAATCAGTCATGTGTGGTGCCTAGGTGAGAATATCAGTCATTCTGATGAACAATGAATAAAAAAGAGGAAAAGTGAGGAAGGCAATGTCATACAATATAAATATGTAAATAAACACATTCTATACACACTGTACATTTGTACATTTCACATAGCAAATTACATTATACACAAACAACCATACTGTGAATTATACATGATACACTGTTCATGATACAGTGCATATTATATATTATAGTATTTACTGTAATACTTTACATTATATTCATGACACACACTACTGTACATTTTGACTGGAATGTATATGGTAGTGTGAACTATTGCTTTGTACTCTGTCCTCAGTCGCAATCCCAGCTGTCGTCCTGGGACAGAGCGCCCCCTGTCTCCCCGGCTGACCTTCGCACGGATGTCTTCACCGCTCGCCCTTCTCGCTCCCAGAGTTTCCGAGACCCTCCCATCAAAGGTGTGCATTCTTCTGAAGAGTTTTTACATTTACATTTACATTTATTTATTTAGCAGACGCTTTTATCCAAAGCGACTTACAAAAGTGCATACAGCAAGTATAGCGACAGTACGGGGACAGGATTAGGACACCACAAGATGCCACACTATGTTTTCATGTCCCCTGTGTTTGCCCTAGTTATGACCTGAGTCCTAGTCTGTAGTGTGTATTCCACTGTAGTGTGTAACACACTGTAGCGTGTAACTCTCTCTCTCCCAGACTCTATGCTGAGTGGGCTGGAGAGGCAGCGGCCAGGCATGGGACCCCAAAGCCACACCCCTTCTTTTCCTGCTTTGCCCCGCCCCTCAGGTAAACACCGTCTCCAAAAGCTCCCTCGCCCAATAAATCAAATGATGTCGCAGTTTCTGTGCCCTATCTTTGTATATGTCATGTTTCTCTCCTTTCCTTGTTCCCTTCCTTCCATCCCGTTGCTGTCCTTCTCCCCCCCTCCTTTCCTATCCTTCTTTTTTTTCCTCTCTTTCTCTGCCTATCAGCCAGTAGCACTTTTAAAAACAGCTTCACCTTAGGTAAGGTATTGAAAAATATGAGCGAATGTTACCATCAGAGCTTGGAGTGATGCATTGTATTGTATGAAACAAAATCATTGCTGGGCGTTAAATGAACTGTGACTTTGCAAGAACAGAGAACTGGAGAGAAGAAAAAAATAATTGCAAGAAACTGCACTAATTGAAATGAGTAATTCATAGGGGGCTGAATAGCAACAGGCATTAGCATGCTGTGTTAGCCATTACAAAAAACAGCTGTAATAATATATACTGCATAATGAATGAGGCAATGCATCGATGAGTCAGGCCCATATACCCGTGACCAGTCTCATAACCTTTGAGCATGGGGATATCCTACCAGGCATGCGTTTTTATTACTGCATGTACAGGGACACAGCAGCAGAAAAGTCCCCTTAATGACAGTGGCACTTCACACATAATGTGGCATTCTGACATGTGGGGACATCTCCCTCTGACTCATCTAATAGCCTGCTGGATGCCTTTCATAGGCACCACACAAAAAGACGCTGAGAAGAAACAGATACAGAGTCAGTGAAGAGACCCATCCTGTGTGTATGTGTGTGTGTGTGTGTCCTTTGCCATGGCTACTCTGCATGCTGTGTGTCCTCATGCCTGTAATGGCCTGCACTGCCAGACGGTGGGACTGGATTGCACTTCCTGCTCAAGAGCGGCTCAGTTCAAAGCCCAAGATCAGAGGAGACCCAACTCGTGGGGAGCCGGAGAGTTCCCCAATGGAAAAATATGAGGGGGAAAAAAAGCTACTTTAAAGAGCTCCTGTAGCTATCTGGAGCAAATATGAAATACTCTTACCTCCAGGCTGTGATCACATACTTTTTTTTGATCAAATACTTTGATCAAAGTATTTTAATGTTCCCCTTCCCTTTCCAAATTTCCAAATTCCAAATTTACTCTCCCTTTAAACATGTGTGGCGAATTTGAATTTTGCTATTAAAATACAAATCCTATGAAGCAGTCACTTGAAATCATACCCATTTTGTTGTGACTGACTCTTTATTTCTTGAACATTGGAGCAAACATTTCAGACAACCACACAATTATATTGTATCTAAATACTTACTAAATATATACTAAATCCTTTTGAGATGTGGTTAATAAAACCAAGCACAGAATATATTTATGAAAAATTAGTATGAATATGACATGAATATTTTTGTTTTGTTTTTGAAAATTGAAAAGTAACATCATACACAACTGATGGGTTTACTCTGGATTACTCTGATAATGGGTTACTCTAGTAGCTGTAATATGACACCATGATTGTGTCACCACCATGTGTAAGTTGGCTGTGGGGAAGCTGGGTACTTACCAACTTAGAAATGTGGAAACTTTCAAGAAAATGACATTGGGTAAGATTTTGTTCAGAATGGCCCCTTTGGGAGACTTATGTCCAGAACGAATGTTCTGCAGTTGTGCTTTTGAGCAGAGTTGTCCTACGTCAGACATGCTGTCAGAGTTTTATACAGGATCACCTATTGCACTCTTCTGACAAAAAAACGAGCAAATTTTGTAAACAGAATCCTCATGTTCTGTCACCACACCCCCTGTTTTCGACTGGCTCAGGTCGAGCTGCCTCCGCTGTCGGTGGCCCCGCCCCCTTCAGGGCCTTTCCCAAGTCTTTGAGTGTTGATTTCGGGGGCCTGAGCCAGCACTCTGCGACCAGCCCCATCCCACCTGCTCCAGCCACGCAGGACAAATACGCGGCCCTGTCACAGCTGGACAGCGTCTTCTCTGATACATCACCGGGGACAGGTAAGAGGCCAACTGTCACATTCCCTGTCCTTTGTGTGAGATGGGACCACCGAACACCAGCTGAAAGGCTAGAACTGAAAGCTAAAAGCACAGAGCAAAAGCATATTTAGGAGCTGGTGAGAAGAATGCACAGTAGTGAGGGTGAGCCTACGGTTGGCTGCGAGTCATTCGCTGATTTGAACCAATGAAAACAATTCATTTTCATACAGTGAGACACATGGTAGCACCATCTGTTATAGAAATTATGGAGCCTCACTCTCCCCTTACCATAGAGAATATATTTAGAACAGAATTTAGTCAGTTGAGCATACATTTTAAAAGGGGAAAAAAGGACATTAACATGAAACTGAATATACGTGACATTATCTCTCGAAGTGGCCAGAACAAACGACAAGTTGTGATGTGTGCGCTTCTGTTTCAACAGCACCATCTGGTGGTCCACCACAATATAGCACCCTCTTTGGCAACAAAGTGTCCTCAAGCTCTACCCCTGCCAGGTAGTACTGTAATGTCCGTCTCTTTAAACTGTCCTCATTTGCAGTTAGAAATGTTCATGTAGCTCTGATAAACAATTTTCCCACCTGTTTCTCTCTCTCTCTCTCTTTCTTTTCTTGTGACAGTTCTCCTGGTCTCACAGATCCGGTTTCCAGCCCCCAAACCTTTCCAAGTAGGCCATGTTATAAATAACCATCACTGGTCCTGTTATTTTTGTATGTGCTATAGTCCATTGGTTCTGTTGTTTCTGTCTGCCTGAGAGCAAAGCCTCTTACAACAGTGGCATTAGAAATCCAATCTTAATTGATTACTGTGTGGAACAGAAAGAGACGAGCCAAATAAGGCAGGCGTGTTTGGAGGGCATAAAATTAAGTATTTAGCAGAGATGTGTTAACCCTTGTCAGAGCATTGGACTTTGGACCTGATGGTCATGGGTTTGAATCCTTGCTAGAGGGTGGCCATGGCACCCTAAGAGTGCAGTGTTTCGTGCCCATTGCGTCTGTAAAACATGACACAATTTAAAGCTCTTCAAGTGGTGAAAGGCACCAGTATCACAGAGCGCTAACACTGAAGCCTGAGTTTAATACAGTTAAATTCAGTTCACTTCAATTCAAGCAGTCAATCTTTATTTCTGTATAATGCCATTTACAAACAAGTTGACACACAATGGATAGTTTTGCTTCAAAATGGACATTTTCCAGAGGGAATAAAAAACCAAGAACAGAAAATTTAAAAAAAAATCCAGTTGGTAAGAACCTGGATATTTATTCCCCAGCCTTATCTAAGGTGATCCAGCTAATCTCACATATTCAATTCAATGGTGCTTTATTGGTGGGACAAAAAATAGCCAATAGCCAGTGTTGCCAAAAGCAGCGAAGTGAGCAATATTAAATGTATATGCAACTATTTAAAGTTAAAGAGAACATGTATGTTTCTCTCTCACACATTCTCTCTCCCTCCCTATCCACAGCTTTCCCCAATCCGTTTAACACCACTGCCAGCTCGCAGTCCTCCATTTCTCCCAGCAACCCCTTCACCAGCACGGCAGCAGCAGGTAGGCGGCGGGGCTGCGTTCCTCCTGTGCCTCTGCGCATGTCAGCGCCTGTGACAGATGCTAAACTCAGCTCTGCTCTGCAGGTGACTCCGGCAAATTTGGCTCCTCCCCCTCTGCTGTCTTCCCCCAATCGGCAAGCTTTCCTGCGCCCGGCGCCCAGGGCGCTTTTCTGCATCAGCCAACCGGCAGCCAGGAAGCTAATGGTGTGTGTTGAATCCGCTGTGAGAATATGGTGACGCCCTCGACACAAGAGAGATCTTTATCGGCATTTTCACTGTTATTTTTGTGTTGGCTCCGGCGAATCACGCAAGCGCAAAATCTGCACATGTTGTGAATGCAAGTTCATAGTTCATATGAATGCCTGGTTTGAAGTTTGCTGACTCACACAGTAGTCAGAACTGCTGCGGCGTGAAGCTGCTTGAATACAAGCAAGTGTGTCCTGTGCATCTGTCCATCTAATATATGCCTCTTTTGTTGACTGTTGAAATACGGGTGTAATTACCAAAGCATCGGTATGAGTTGAGGGGGCATCTGTTCAAACTCTGCCATCTGTTCAAACACTTTATCACAAGGGCATTGAATTGGTTTCATAGTTTATAATTGCCAATGATTATGAAGTAACAACATGTACAGTGCAATTTGTTTGCAAAGAATGTGGCCCTATGTCTTTACAGTGATTCAGATTGTAAAAATACCATAACTTCACAGATTAGCAGGGGAGCAAATTGATGTTCCTAGAATGTTTCAGTAGCAATACAGTACTATGAAGTGTATAATCAGGTTAGACAGCCATGTCATGTCTTTTTTTTGGGGGGGTGTGGGGTGGCTGCAGGTTTTGCCTCTTTCCCGGCACCAGAATCAACGCCCAGGGCGGCTGCTCCCGTGTCCGTCAACCCCTTCACTGTGAGTAACTCCTCCCTCCGACCCACCGGCAGACAGCTGCTGAGTTTTCCATGTGTGGTCATCATGTTCAATGTGCGTTCAGTGTGTGTTCAGTGTTCTCTCTGTGGGAGGGTGTGTGATGACCGTCTCTCCCAATGTCTCTCAGGGGACCGTGTATCCGAGCAGAGGGACATCACGAAACCCTTTCATCTGATACCAATGCCTACCCCTGCTCCCCCTCCTCGCCCCTCTTCCCCACCCCCACCGTCGTCCCTCCCATCCATCTTACAGGTGGGTGGAGGGATTTTAGCTGCCATCTCAACACTTTTTGGGTGACTCGCCGCACCCCCGGCCTAATCGGACAGGACTGCCCCAGGACTGGGTGACACAGGAGTACATGGGCTCTGCGGGTGTCATTTCTGGACCACCCCCCCCCCCCCCCCCCCCCCCACCCCCCGTCGCTTGGTACCAGCAGACGGAGACCCATGAACACATGCAGATCACACTGTCAGTCTGTTCAGTTTCAGACTCTGCTTATTGATTAATGGAGAGTGGGGGCGAAGCCCCTGGAGCTCAAAGTGGGACCTGACCCACCCCTGCCATGCCACACACCCAATCAGCACCCACACAGTGGGAGCTCACTTCTGCTCTTGACCACACCCATCAGTAATATAGTACTTTGCTTGCTTTTGGGCCAATTGAGATATTGTACATAAGCAATGATATGCAGGACAGCGTCTGTCGAGTTTAAGTTAGACCACAGACATCAAGGAACATTCAAACCGAATATCCAGCCAGAGCTAAGCATTGTTTCTGATGAAGATGCAGCAGTCCGACAGCTCCTAATGCATGTAGATAGGAGCCGGTAAATGGACAGCTTTCCATTTGTATCACATATACCATATATATATGGAATATATTTTGTATTTGAGTTTTTTTAATGCGTGATCACAGTATCGGGCTGCATGCGCTCGGGGAGCTTGAAGAGATGTCGCTGAATGTAAAAACAAAAAAAAAACAATGATTAAAAAAGGCATTTGTACGCCATCTCATGATATTATGGACCAAATGTATATTATTATTATTTTTTTTCTTTCATTTGCTTCTATTTGCTGCAAACAATAAGGGCCATTTAGAAATTTGGAGCAACAAGTTGTGCCAATGTGTATAATACATGGCTAATGTTGTTTTTTTTTTTCTTTTTATATCAGCGTGTTCATTTAGCCCTGTTGTAGCTTCTACTTTTCCATGACACTTGGGCACCCCAGTGTGTGTGTGTGTGTGTGTGTGTGTGTGTGTATTCACGTGTTTTATTCCCTGTGTGTTGTTGCATACAGGTGACTCCAGAAACAGGCAGTGGTTGATACCCAGCTGAAAGATAATGTTGGTATGCTGATCTCCCAAAATAGATTCATCTGAATGAGTGGGTGTTTTGCAGCGTTTCATTTTGAAGGACCCCTGTACTCTCACCCCTGTTCACCCCCATTCAGTTCCTTGTGTTCAGGCACTCATTTTCCTGGCAATAAAATCTTTCTGAATGGCATTTGCTACTGAAGACATTTTCAGTGTTGTGGAATTTAATCGGTCTATTCATCTTTTTACCCAGAGATGATTTCATAGTTGCTGTTTGAAACATCAGGTCTTATTGAAGGCATTGACCCTTCCACAGTGCCAAAAGGTCTTTGAAAAATAGCTGCCATAAATAAAAGAGGAAAAATACCACTGCAGTCATCGGTGGTTGATTTTAAATGCCTAAATTTCCTCTTTTGTGAATCAGAAATGTGACATCATGGCAAAGAAGCAAGCAGGTTCCCACGTCAACTAAAAGTGCAATAACACAAAATTACCAGCAGATGTCGTAAACCGGCAGGTAAAGAACAAGATTCAAAATCATGTTTGCGGTGTTGCTACATGAAATTCCATATTGAATAACTGTGCTAAAATATGCAGAAGTAAAACTTCTATTATGTGTAGTCGAAGCTACTTGTCAAATACAAATCTACACATATAATAGCAAGGGAAAATATAGAAATGATTAATGCTTTTTATGTTTAATAGGTATTTTTATTTTTAAAAAATACCCTGAACAGTAACACACTGAAATAGAAATAAATAATAGAAATGACAGTAATTTAATATCTGTAGTTGCAAAGATTTCCCAGTCAGTATGGTCCAACGCTAAGTTCATATAATGAACCCTGTGATCGCGCAATGCGTTGACGCAAAACTTCAGCAAAAATTGTAATTACAACATTAAACAACCGGGCGTATCCGTATTCACAACACCATAACCTATGCAGAATCGTCCATATTATTAATATCCGTGGATATGTTACACCACTGTTCATGTGAGCGATATTTTGAGGTTTCCAATTTACACAAACGACTGTATTACACGTGTCAGCATTTTTTCCCTCCCCAACACAAAACAGTAGGTTGGTCCTATTTAACTTTGCATGTGGTACTTAATGTGGCTTTGAGATGGATTCATCTAGACCGAACGGCAACTGAAATACGATGCCCGCACGCACAGTTGAGATACATGCGCTATTCTTCCTTGCCCTCACACACTCACAGGCGAGCGTTGACTGACAGGTCTCCACGGTAGCACGATGCGATGGCGAAAAAGGGTGGGGGGCGGCAGTCGCGTATTCTGTACAGTGCCTTGCAGTAAACGGGATTAAAGTACTCAAGCTCCTAAACAGTAGTAGTGGGCAGTTTCGTGCAGACATCGCGGCATGTGCACGTCTGTGTGCAGCAGCGGAGAGACGGAACCAGTTGTAGCTAGCTAGCTGGCTGGCAAGATAGACAGCCAAAGTAGAAACGCATAAAAATACATTAATTTTAAAAGACACGCGCGTTCAACCTCTCTCCCTTGAGTGCGTCTGTTGAGAAGGAGGGGAGGGAGGGGACTGGGAATGAATAAATAAGATAAGGCTAACATATCGCAACATTGATTTAAAACTATCTTTAGCTTTAATCCAAGACAGCCGAGGGAACTGCAGCCACGGAGCAATGGAGAACCAGGCATCGGAACAGCAAAGCTACGAGGACGTGCGGAAAAGCGGCTATCTCCGCAAGCAAAAATCTATGCACCGGCGGTACTTCGTTCTTCGGGCGGCCTCAGAGCGGGGCCCGGCTCGGCTTGAATACTACGAGAGTGAGAAGAAATTCCGCGGCAAGGCGCCTGTCCCGAAAAAAGCCCTGAACCTGGAAACATGCTTCAACATCAATAAACGGGCTGATTCTAAAAACAAGCACATGATCGTCCTCTACACCCGCGCGGAAAGCTTTTCCATCGCGGCGGAGAGCGAGGCGGACCAGGACGAGTGGTTCCAGGCCATGCTGGACCTCCAGTGCAAAAGTAAGTCCGCAAAGCAAGAGAGACGGCTGCCGGAGCACCGCAGTGCCCAATGCTCTGCGTGTCTCTCCAGCTTGCTAGCGAGCTAGCGATTGCTGTAAATTACCATTTGTTAACGTGGCACCCTATAAATGCACCAAGGTAACCTTCCTGTACCATTTATGGAGTGAAACAGGATAATGGATATTTATGCTCCGTTTATTTTTTATCTTCCACAATTAAAATAAATGCACGCTTGTTTTCTAAAGAACGCATGCATATTGCTATCTAGCAAGTCAGCACACAAGCGAGCGAGCTAGCTAAACAGTGACCAGCACGCGCTGTTCTGCAGAATCATTAGCTTGCTAACTAGCCAACTTGTCTAGCTAACTAGCTCGATTGCCAGCTATTTAACAATAATCTAGAGACTGTTTTTGGATTCACAAAACATCTCAATTTTTCTGTTTATTATTGGCATTGTCATTGTTGTTAAGAATTTAGGTAATTGTAGTGACTTCAATGTAAATGTGTTGGTAGTGGTCCTTGTCAACGTCGTGACTTAAGTGTTGACTGCAAATTTCTGATAGTTCAGAGTGCCTGCGTGTAACCTACATAGTACATACTGTAACTGACTGACAGAAGAGGCGAGTCTCTCCGCACTGGAAAACGAGGTCCTTTCTTTACCCACTTTAAAGTTGCCATATGCCCTTATCCTCGTCCCAACCACGTAAACGCACGTTATCATGCGGTGTACAGTACGGATACTTGGAAAAACGGCTGAGATATGAATGGAGACCCAAGTTGGGCGCAGTAAGATTAGGAACAAATCAAGTTAAAAACAACACAAGCGTCTCGTTACTGGGAGGCTCGCTAGCTAGCTTGCTATAACAGAAAGCCCGAGCCAGCAGCCCCCCTTATTTTCATGTCGACTGAGGCCATTACTCTGAAACACCCAAATCCGCATGGTGCGTTCTTGATCATAGTTTATATGCTTTGCTTGTTCTCTATTTTTGCTGACTTCGCAGTATCCCTGTAGACATTGAACCACGTCAGAAAAACACAACGCTGAAGTCGCTAACTTAACTCGCCAATGTTCTCGATGCAAGTGAACTATTTTGATATTTTGTGTGGCATGCTAGCAAGTTACTTAGCTGGCTTGCTAAGTATGCAGTGACCTAACGTGGCTAAGCGTAAGCACTGTTTTCTTATTTTCCAGCTGAAGGTGCATTTAAGTCGAAGTAGCTACGTAGTGCTTGGTCACATACTTATTATGTGTGAATATGGCCCGAGTGGTCAGTGCTTTACCAAATTACAACTGTAATTATTATACTTGATAGTTTTATAGATCTAGTTTGCTACATACATTTGCTGAAAATGACAGACTGCTGGGGAAAAACTGTCATTATTGTTCCCTCATAATCAGAATGAATTGACATGCTGAGCCAAGTTGTACATGAACATCATATTGACAGTGGTTAATTATGAGCTCAAGACATCATATAGTGGGGAAGGCTTTTGATGGAATAACATGTGACGCAATCTCACCAAACTCAGATTTGGGTCCAAGGTGCTTACCGCTGACCTGTTGTTACATAAGGAGCTGATCAGAAAAACTCTACCACTAAAATTAGACTGTCTCAGATCAGAAGCGGTAGGCTCTTGCAGTCACAACTGCAGGGTTTAGGTGAGGTGCTGCCCGACATTGCCTGCTTCTCTTTCCATTCATCACCAGCAATGGAAGCCCAGTATGCCAATTAACTGCAGCAGAACAAGAGAAAAGGAGCAGAGAAAGAGGGGTAGATAGGGGTGGCAGAGGCAGTATTGGGGTCTTCCAGTTGGCAGCCGTAAAACAATCTGCATAGTCAACTAAATAAACAACTGTGGACTAGTTGGCTGGCCAAACGTTTTTACATCTGTCTTTGGCATGTCTGCTTGTTATTTAGGTCTATTTTCTCTATTTTTTTGTGTTCCTTATTCTTTTTTGGCTATATTGGAATTATGCGAGTCATCTGAGGCCCTTGGTTCAGTTTGCACAGCTCTGCTCTGTTTTCAGGTGTGTCACCCATTCTCCCAAGTGTCTTTAACAGTCGTACTGTAACAGTCGTACAGCTTTCTGCTTTGATCGCTTTAATATGCACTCACTAGTTTTTGTCATTTATTTTGTCAATTATTGTCATTTCACTCTGATCAGCACCCGATCAGATAACTCCAGGACACGATTAATTCTAGTGCAGTAATCAGAATGGACAGTACAGTTTCCCTCTTGTTCAATTCAGTCGTGCCAGACCCAGGTGTGTGCATTCGTTTAAAAGCCGTAATACTGGATGCACTAACACTAACATTACATACTTTTTCTCTGTAATCCTAAATAATACTGAATATTATTTAATTGTGCCTGTGGTGCGCTGCCTGCTTCAGTTTTTGGTGGTTGCACTGCACTTTGTGACGTAACTCTGTGTTTGCTGCAGATTTCTGCTGGGGTTGCACGCTTGTGTTTAACTTACATTGCACACAGAGCTGCTAACTGTCAGGTAAAAAAAAGAAGGGGGGGGGGGGCACACTGGGTGGCAGGCTGTGCTGTGTTGCTGCACTGAAGGAGCCTGTAGTAGCGTGGCGTGTGCACTGTTAGAGACAGCTCGTTGGAGAAAGGCGGGGCAGATTATGCAGAGTGGGAGGAGCCGTGGGGGCCAGCTTTAGGAGTTTTCTCCAGTAACCAAAGTTTATGGTGTAATCCGAACCCCGCATGTACAGTTGCAGTTGAAGGTATTCGCACCCCTCACACAGAGAGTGGAGAATGGGGGCAGGGGTTGTGTGTGATGCAATGGAATGTATATTTTCCTTTTTTATGGTCCGTGATGGTCATGTCTCCTTTTTTTCTTTTGGCTGGGGACCGGGGGCCTACCTAGGTGTCATGGTCCATTTCTCAGATAACACTGCCTTATACAACTCTTGACTGACATGCGTGAGATATCAGATGATCAATAGGTCAGAATTGTGCTTGGTTGCTGAAACAACAGACAGGGACTAAAGCATGTCCATCTTCTGAGGGCAGGTCCGCTGGGCCTGCCCGGAGCACAGGTTCAGAATCTAACACACAGCACAATTGACGCAGCTTGGGTACTTGCGTTGCTGAGACAGGATCCCGTCACCTGGAGCTTTCCCCCAGGGATTTGGGACCGAGAAATTCACCTGTTCCGGAAACAATCAGAGGGCACAGTTGCTTCCCGCTTCCTGCCACACTTGGCAAATGCAGAACAGCTGCTGCACAGCACTGCATGAATGTTTGTGTTTCTGCAGTGAGGCTGAGTGGAGGGATTTGGGCTTCGGTGCGGTGTGGCGTAGCTGGACGCTAATATGCGCTAAGGCGTATTGGAGGTGTAAATAACAGTTAAGTATCTGGTGAGCCCACTGAAATGTCAAACAGTATTTGGCTGCTCATCAGAAATAGAAGTTGAGTTAATTACTTCAAGGCATAGTTGACTTTCAGCATTATCCTCCCTCCCTCATCCTGTCCGTGCGAATATAGTGATGTTTCGTCAGCGGTGTGATGCTGAAAATAATCCAGCATTGTGAGCCGCTCAGAAGAACAGAGTAAGGAAGAGTGGCAAACTGGCAGTATTGTTTGGAAGCCTTCATAGTTCCCCCTCTTTGACAGCTGAATGCTCCCATCGACACGGACCACCCCATGACTCACGACAGAAGTGACAAAAGAATTAGCGCCGTTGGGCAACTTTCACTTTCTTTGAGGATGTCTAGACACTTGCTTGGCTCATAGACGCTGCCCCCACAGAATAAACGCTCCCAAATAACTCGCAAGCGGCCGGAGCAAAAGCTTGTGAAACTTGGAATCCAAACAACTATTCCTCTTTAAAGTTTGCCATTTAAAGTGTGTTTTATTTAATGTTACAGGTAACCCTGTTCCCAGATACTTGTCAGCACACCTAATATACAGACCACTGTAAAAATCAACACTGCAAGGCTGCAAGGTGGTGTAAATGACATCTTGCAATGTGGCCAATGCAAAGGACACTCTGTTAAAAGCACAGTGGGAGCTGCACGGTACAGTGTGAGGGATAGTGCATTTCAATTCTGCGGTTGCGTGGAACAGCACAGTGCATTTCAGCTCTGAGACTGAGTTAAGCAGCACAGTGCATTTCAGCTCTGAGGTTGAGTTAAGCAGCACAGTGCATTTCAGCTGTGAGGTTGCGTGGGAGAGCAAACGCATTTCAGTCCCACAGTTGTGTGGCTCAGCACAGTGCATTTCGGCACTCTACAGTCATATGGAACAGCGCAGTGTGTTTCAGTGTTTCTCTGCAGTGTTTATGTAAAGCTGCCGGCGGAATCCTGATCTTCCTGGTCCCTGATGTTTAAAGGTTAAACCCCCTAATGCGGTGCTCATCTCCCTAATTAGGCAGTAATTAGTGTCCGAGCGACAGAGCGACATATCCAGTGGGAGCACAATGCTATTTTAACTCCCAAATCCCATGCAGTGAGCCGGATCTAGGGGGCTTGCCCCGCCTGGAGGTCTGTACCCAAAATTCCTGTACGCAGATAGTAATCTACATTCTGTGTCTGCCTTCTAACAACTGCTCTGGGATTACAAAATCAAGTGGCTATTTATAAGTGTCACTTTCAAAATGAACAGTCTTAGCTTTAAAGATGTCAAATTACTCTATAGCTCATCACGCAAACAAGAGTTAAGAGTTAATACTACTAATTATTTTAAACAGGGTTAATAGTTCATTTGTAGCGAATTGCAGTGTTAAAGTTGTGCTCAGTGAAGCCCTCTTGAAAGATTATTCAGATGGTTCCTCCTGCTCCTATGCCATGTGTGTATAGCTTTTGCTTATAACTCCACAAATGTCTAAACCAGGGTTATTATTGTTATAATAATGGACTTAATGATGTTTGTGCATGTCATTACCACTCATTATCGGACACCGCCAGAAGTATTTGAACGAGGCTGGGCACGGGAACATCATGTTCCCTCCCACAGATTTGTTGACCCGTCTTTTTTTTTTTTTTTTTGTGGTGACCATAATTCTGGCAAAGAGGCTGACGGGCGTTATTGGGAGTAAGGACCATCGCCTCCCGCTGAGTCATTAGGAGCTGGGATGCCACTGCCGCAGCTCCCAGGTGGGGGCGTGATTGTTCCCTGCGGGTCAATGTGCTGCAGGGCCCAGCAGGGCGTGGCATTCCTGGTGGCCCAAAATGTTGGTGGTTGCTTATGGCCACAGATACTGGTCCATAACGTAAACGCCAGAGCTAAAGAGGGGACTTGGCCGGTGTAGTGTGCACTTGAGACTCGGTGGAGTTACCCTCCATTTTGTCAAGTGTGCACTTGGTCAAGTGCACCTGGTCAAGTGCTCTTCAAGTTCAAGTCTCACAACATTTTTGAGTCAAGGTGAACACCTAATGAAAGGTACAAAATTTGATTTCCTGAGAGAAACATTCAACCCTCTGAAATGGTTGGGTTTTACATGGATGTCCTTGTGTCCTCGTACTGGGAAACGTAAAGCTTTAGGTTCTGGTGTTACCTTATTTTTCTGAAAGCTTTTATAGCTATAGTATTATATGAGGATTATAATAAGTGCACAATAAGATTGAAAGCAGAAAGCTGACGTGACATATAGGCTAACTACCTGCTAGCAGGTAATATCAGCTAGCTGTTGACCTAACTTGGAGAACTGGACAAACTACAGCCGGTGTGACAAAGGGACAGACGAACAGTGGATTCATTCATCACAATCGATTTTAAGTAGAGGTTCAAACTACACATTTGTCTGTCTGCTCCCTACATTGTGCAAGCATCAGTGTTTTAGGTGGACAGTATATACAACTGTCTCCTTAACTCAGAAACCCCAGGCCTCCAACCCATGCCAGACCATACTGTTACACATCTCCTTCCTTGTAGCTACAGTAGATACTTGTAGCGTATTCAAAATAGCTTTTGCCTGATTGAAAATTACTTTTGCTCAATTAAATTTTAAAAGCCAAAAAAAAATGTTTCCCTCAGAATTCCCACGCTCGCCTGTCTCGATCAATGTCACATGCTGAAAATATGTGTCAACAAACCTGGAAGGACCCGCTTCTGTATACCGTTTATACTCAGCGCACCTATACATAAACAAAAGAAATGGCTCAAAATAAATGAGGCGGTCCGTGGTACCACACGCCAGGGCCGTTATCGGTGCAGTTAAAGGAACCAGGGCCGAAGCATGAAGGACATGAGTCGGAGAGATGCACTCCATGGTGTCATTTAGTTAAGCAAAACCACAGGCTACCAGCCTTTCTATGCTAGATTATTTATCTCGAACAGTCACTTGTCTCCCACTCGAGTCTCACCAGAGTGTGTTTATATGTATACAAAGGTTTATTTATTTATTTGTTCAGGCCTTGAACGTTGTATTTTGAGCGAAATTATTGTGAAATTAGACGGCCGTGAGGATGTGGTATAATAAATAGTCTGCAGTGGTAAATAGTTTGAAATAGCCTGCGCTGAGCTGATGATATTTGCACTTAGTGTGTGCAACACAGTCAACATGAGAAGACTCAGACATCAACCATACCTATCAAATCCAGGCGCAACACTTGGCAGAGGTCCCTGGTGTGGTTTGGATCAGAATGTACTGAACACAAGGCTGGCATCGATACCTGCATCATAGCCCTTGTGAGGCCAGCCATTAAACCAATGACCCCAACATGTGCTCACATACACACCAAGGTAAACAGCTTGGAGCCCGATGGATGTGCGGTACATAACTGAAACCACATGCGTGAAACGAACCACAGCGGAGGTGTTGGTGAACTCTGTCTTTAGAGTGGGGAGGGGGATAAGGGGGTAGGAGACGGACAGGGACACTTGGTGGACCCTCCATTTTTTTTTCTTAATGAACCCTGGAGAGAGAGACACACTTACACACACACACACTCAGACACACTGATGCATTTACAGCTGTCCCACGTGTCTGCCTGTGCCGGGGTCCTCACAGGAGGCAGCAGATGTGTTGAAAATGACCCGGGCCCTGTGTGTTATCGCCCTGCCTCAGGTCACAGTTAGTCGCTGTCAGCGGTTAAGCTGGAAACATCAGCGCTCGCTTCCTCTTTTGAATTGTATCGATTCCTCTCTTCATGTGTTTGTTCCAGGATGTGGTGTTTGTCCCTGTTCTGCCCCGACAGAAGCCCAACACACAATCAAATCACTCCGATCAATAGTGGCCTGCTACAGCTTCCTGCAGCAGGCTAGGCTAGGCAAGGCTAGTGTGAGTGGGAGAGATGCTAGCCTGCTGTGCTGTATAGTGTTACAGTGTTTGGCAGTGTGTCAAGACTGCAAAGCACCGCAGCAGTGGAGCAGCATGCAGTATGACTCCTGGCTGTGTGGTGCTGGGAATGTGCTGTGGGCTGTTCTGGGACCTGTCTTCACCTGACCGTACTCTACTGCTGCACATCCTAATGCACTGTACTTTACCCCTTGTCTCCTAATGAACCATACTGTACCGCACCATATCCTAATGAACCATACTCTACCGTACTGTATCCTAATGAACCATACTGTACCGCACCGTATCCTAATGAACCATACTCTACCGCACTGTATCCTAAGGGACCATACTCTACCGCACTGTATCCTAAGGGACCATACTCTCCCGCACTGTATCCTAAGGGACCATACTCTACCGCACTGTATCCTAAGGAACCGTACTCTACCGCTCTGTATCCTAATGGGCTATGCACTACTGGACTGTGCCCTAATGGACCATAGTCTTTAGAGTATGGTACTACACTGCACCATGATGCACTGTGCTGTATCACGCCGTACTTCTGTTGCACTATATCGTACTGCACTGTACCATAATGCACTGTACTCTATCACAGTGTACATTACTGTGCTGTACCGTAATTATCCAAATTTGCCATATGTGCCATAGCATTGTACCGTAATGCACTGTACTCTGCCACACCTTACAAAAATGCACTTTGGCTCGTCATCTACCTCTACCACTAGACCGTAATGCACCGTGGTATACCACACTGTACCGTTGTGCATCATACTCTACAATGCCGTACACCATATTCTACCGCACCACACCCTACTACACCTTACACTACCTTATAGTATCACAATGCACTGTAATTACTGTGTGATACAATACAGTGCCATGCGCTTCCACACGGCACCATAACGCTCCACATCATAACGTGCGGCACCCTGCTGCTTCATACTGTGATACGCCGCACCCTCCTGTGTCGTGCCCCGCTGTGCTGTGCCCAGCCGCGCGGCCTGGCGCCGCGTGGCGCCCTGCAGCAGGCTGCCCAGCGGTGCCCCGCGCCGCCACGCTGCTGTTCATGACCTACTTTCCCAGGGAAGCAGAATCGTAATAATCTGTGCGTCACTGCGGCTAATGGCCGGGGTGGTCAGTCTCCCTGTGGCGAGCGTGGTTTCATGTGAGAATTACAAACAGCCCTGATGGCCCCAATAAAAATCCTATTGATAACGGCCGCCCGGGAAATACTGCAGTGTCAGAGAACTAATGAGGCTTCCTTATAAGCCCGTGTAATCTCCTGTGGAACGAGGAGGTGGGGTCAGATTACCGTGGCTCTGGGGACGAAAGCAGAGCTGAAGGACGAGCGAATAAACTGTTATTAAAGTGGCATTTTGTACGTGCAGTCGGGCACACATGGTATTTAAGTATAATTTGGATGCGCTGCCAAGCTTATGTGCACGCCGAAAATTATTAGCGTGGCACCAATGTACTGAGCGCCAGGGTCTTATTCTTGCCTTGGCAGAAAATGGCTCGATTTGCTCCTTGATGCTTGAGCCAGACTGTCATAGTCACTGGCCACAATGCAGGCTTTCCAGCACAGATTAGTCTTTCAGGTGTTAACTGTCTCTGTTGTCATCGAAACGATAGCCATTATCTTTACTGCCAGTCTGATTGTTATATTGTTATGGAGAGGGGAGTGCTTCGATCACGTGATCAGCTGCGGCGCGTATGAAGGGTGAGGTCACGCCAGTGTTTACAGGTCCTCTTCAACGCTTGGTGGAGTTCCACTGCCGAGGCCTTCGCAGCTGTCCTGGCCTGTGAGGGCCGGCGTACCCCACGAGGAGAATGCCATGGAATTACTTTGGTACGAGATTGTCTGGAATCGTCATCATACTGGGTACCAGAATGTTTACCCTCTGAGGCAATTCTAGGTTTTCGCTCTCATTCTCGTCCTCGATCTCATTCTCGCTCTCGTTCTCGATCTCATTGTCGCTCTCGTTCTCATCTCATTATTTTGAATGTGTTACATGTTTCTTGGACATATTCCCCCTTTGGCAAACCTCTTCGTTCATAAATTGCTATCAAACTGCTACACTATAATATTGTGCCATTCATGTTTAATATCATTTGCTGTGTATCAAAACCAGAATGAGAGTCCGCTGAGGGGAGGTGGTGGTGATGAGGAGAGAGCGCTGCATTGAGCTGACTGATATTCGGCTGAGTGTTGTGCTACAGTGGTGAATGCAGCACTTTTTAAGTTTCCTCCTTCAGCCTGCTTGTGCCAAGCCCTGTAGTGGGATGGGCGTGCCAGTGTTCACCTACCTAGAACATGAAAGGATGGGCCTCCTCAAAGCTCACCTGAAGCAGGCAATTCACTGTGAGGTATGTATATAGTCAGGAGAGGCCTTCATCAAGATAAGAGCATCGAGTGAAGCGATGTTGTTTTGGGGGGTGTGTCTTAGCCAGAAGAGAGGTGGAAGGAGGGATTTATAAAGAGGAAGACAAGATGGAGGGATGGGTGAGGCCTGAAGCACCAGCAGTGTTGTCCCTGAGTGTGTGTTCCTTTGTCTCTTTTCCAGTGTTTGTCTCTCTCACTGTCCATCCCTCCTTCTCCTGCTTCTTCCCTTCCCGCCGGTCAGTTAAAAAATCCCCCCCAGCGCAATGTGGACTTGCCTTGAGTTTAAAAGGGGGCTCATTAACGTGGGCCTTATCAGGATCTCATTAATGGGGGTGTGTTATAGTCTGTAAATAGCTGTTAAGTGTGAGGTGTTCTTGAGGGTGTTTTTCTTTTATCTCAATTTATTTCCAACTCTTTTTGTTTGTTTTCCATCCCATTTATTAATGCTGCTTGTGACAGCCATTCAATGTTCAATAAAGAGCTTTGAAAAGTAAATACAGTCTCTCTCTCTCTCTCTCTCTCTCTCTCTCTCTCTCTCTCTCTCTTCCCCTCTCGCCCCCCACTCCAGCTTTATGTGCCAAGCTAAGATGGCAATATATCTAAGCAGAAAAGCGAAAAAGTTCTAGCAAATGGATCAGCGCTTGGTTATGTAGTCACGCAGGATATAATTAAAGCCAGAGTTGCATCAGGTTTTAGGTTCCACAAGATGACAAATGAGCTTCTTCTGTTCCAAAAGATATTTGGTGTGTAAGGAGCGCCATTCAATGCCAAGATGAAGATATATCTTTTGCTGTCTGGTATCGAGCTGCCAGCACTAAAATAAAAGGATTGTTTCTCTTTCCTTCTTTGCGGTGTACCGTTGCGTTTACCGGACACTGCTTCAGTAATTCTTATTTTTATGTGGTTTAACTGTTTGGTGAGTCAAGTTTGTTTGATGAGTAAAGTCGGTTTCAGAATCTCCTTCCCTCTCTCCTCCCTCCTCCTTTTCTCTCTCCCTCCCCTCTCTTTGTCCATATGTCTGTCAGTGTATTTGTCTTCTCTGTCTCTGTCTGAAGAAGGCTTACATGTGGCTCCATTACCTAATGATCACGACTACATGTGAGATCTTCCCTGGCCAGCTAAAAAGCAGATCTGCCCGGGTCATCTGGCTCGAGGGATGCGCTTTAGAAACAACAAGGTCTATAGCCACGGCCTTCAGCAAAGCCTTTAACTGCGGAGTTATTCTGGGCCCCCGAAATAATAGCTCACCATTGAAAGAAGGGGGAAAAAAGAGAAACGCACATGAGCAGGTTTCCTCTTTCGTGCCCACAAGTAGATGTTTTGGAAGCTCGAGCGGAAACGTGAGTCAGACAAGCAGCGAGACGCTTTTTTTTCCCCTTCTTCTCCTCCTCCTCCTTATTCGGGATGCATTGCAACTCTTTTTTACATATGGTTGCGATTGGTCAGCCGCACAGCGAGAGAGAGAGAGAGAGAGAGAGAGAGAAAGGGAGAGCGAGAGAAGCATAAGCATGCCCACAGATGCGACCTCAGCCAGGGCTTGGGGGGGTGGGGGGGGGGGTTCTCTGGGTGGTGTGAGTTTTCTGGGGGTTTAGTGAAATTTGTGACGGCTGAGCTATATGTCGAGCACCGTGTGTTATTGACTTGGCATGGTCATGGAGAGAGTAGGAACCTCGGTATTCGGCTTTCCAGAAGGCAGTTCTTTTTCGGAACAGGCCTTGTCCATCACACCAGTGGCGGTATCAACTTGGCAACCTATCCCAGCCCATGCCCACCCCAGCCCCCCAGGGCTACACCACAAAAGAATTCCCCCATCGGGACAGATGTTTTATGAGTTTGTAAAAAAACGTTCTCTGTGTGTGTCTATTTTTACGATCTGATTACAGTATAAAGCACCGGGGTGTTGACATGCTCTTCAAGGAGCGTAGAAGCGCATTGAGCTCGCCCTTGGGCGTTCAGCTTGTCAGCGGATTGGTTGATTAACGACGCAGGTGTTGTAGTTCTCCGTCTCGTCTGAATGTCGTTTTTATACCCCAGGCTGTCATCATCAGCTAATAAGGCAGATTTGCCTGTTCTTCAGAAACATTTAAATTTTGGGTCTGAAGAGCAAGGCTGCAGGTTTGCAGGACCAGGCTTGGAACAGCCCTGACAGTCCTGACCTCCGTACTCCTGCAGTATTCACTGTTGCTGAGCTTCTGTCCCGAGAAATAGGTTTTCACGGTTTCACAAAGGACTGGAATCGGAGGGCCATGGAGGGACACAGAGAGAGGCAACCTCATGGACAACAGTGAGCATGCTGGGAAAATAGCTTTTAAAAACGTATGTGGGAGATCGGCTTCGCTCATACGGGTGGCACAGGTAACGGTCGATTTAGCCGAGCAGCTGACAGGCAGTACTTTAGTGGTGTTTGTTTTCTGCGTCCGTTATCCTCTTCTGAAGTGGCTGAATCCTCAGCAGGTTTCCATGCAGGTGTGTGAAGCCGAGGAGCGAGCCACTGAGCTGGAACATGCAGGTGTCGGGGCGTTTGGTGCAAGCTAGCACTTGCTAACACGGAGGGGAACAGTTGAGAGTTTAGAGAAGACGATATCTTCTGCGCTGCTTGCATAACAGCGGAAAGCTGTTCTTTTTCCCATCAGTAAATAGCGGCGTTCTGACCTGGCCTTCCTCTCCGCGCCTGCTGTGCAGAGATACCATCTCACTGATGAGGATCTCTCCCTGTGTTGGCCTCTCTTTTTGTCCTCCTCTTCTGTCTTTCACACCATCTGCAGTTCTGTATTAATCACCACTTCAATCTCTCTCTCCCCCCCCTCTACCCCTCTGCCACAGGCAAAACCCCCCATGACAGCGGAAGTGGCGGTGACTATGGAGTTCCCTCCCCAGGCCCCGCCTTCAAGGAGGTATGGCAGGTGAAGGTGTGGCCCAAGGGGCTGGGCCAGGCCAAGAACCTGGTGGGCATCTACCGGCTGTGCCTGACGGAGAAGACGGTGAACTTCGTGAAGCTGAACTCGGACGCGGCGGCGGTAGTGCTGCAGCTGATGAACGTGCGCCGCTGCGGCCACTCGGAGAACTTCTTCTTCGTGGAGGTGGGCCGGTCCTCGGTGACGGGGCCTGGCGAGTTCTGGATGCAGGTGGAGGACTCGGTGGTGGCGCAGAACATGCACGAGACCCTGCTGGAGTCCATGAAGGCGCTGAGCGAGGAGTTCCGCCAGCGCAGCAAGTCACAGTCGGCGGCGGCGGCCGGGGGCGGGGCCACGGCCTCCAACCCCATCAGCGTGCCCTCACGGCGGCACCACCCCAACCCACCACCCAGCCAGGTGGGGTTCACCCGCCGGCCGCGCACCGAGCCCCCTGGAGGTGCGGGGGGCGCCGGCAGCAACAACACGTCCCCCACCCCCCGGCACAGCTTCCCCAGGGCCCGCACAGCCAGCGACGGCGGGAAAGTGGAGGAAGGCGGGGCAGCGGCCGGAGGAGGGTTGCCCAGCTCCAGCCCAAACGGCTCCTGCTCCACCACCCCCACCCTCAGGCCCAAGAGTGCCCGCACCCCCACCCCTGCAAAGACCCCCGTCACCCTGATGCGCTCTGCCTCCACCCCGGCGCCCTCACCGGCCCCCAGCCTCTCCTCCAGCTCTGGCCACGGGTCCGAGTTTGGAGGCGGAGGGGGAGGAGCGGCGAGTGCATACAGCCGCCTCCCTCACCGCACGTCGGTGTCCGGCTCCCCCAGCGACTACGGCTCCTCGGACGAGTACGGCTCCAGCCCCGGCGAGCACTCCCAGCTGACCCCTGATCTCCCAGGGGGCTCGTCCGGGAGCCTCAGCTACCACCCTCTGGGGGATGAGGCCTCCAACTACATCATGATGGGCCAGCGGGGGGCGCCCACGCCCCTGCAGACGCAGGCCTCCCACCCGCCCACCCGCAGGGTCCTCCGGCGCTCCTCCAGCCGGGAGTGCGAGGCCGAGCGCCGCCTGCTCAGCAAGAGGGCCTCGCTGCCCCCCATGGCCCTGGACCGGCTCGCCCCGCACCGGCGGCCCGACGAGGAGGCTGAGGAGGACGACTACGCCGTCATGTCGCGCAGCACCAGCCGCGAGTCCTTCACCTCCCGCCGCGACTCCGGCATGGGGCCCGGCGCTGGCGGCTACCTGGATGTGGCCGGGGAGTTCCGGGAGAAGAGCGAGGGCGGCGGGGCCGGCGGGGGGGTGGACAACGGCTACATGTCCATGCTGCCCGGGGTAACGGCGCCCCCCGTCTCCCTCTCCCAGTCCCTCTCGGTGGCTGTCTCCGACTCCGCCTCCAAGCCGGCCGATGACTACATGGCCATGACCCCCAACAACAGCGTGTCCCCCCCGCAGCAGATCCGGCCCCCACCCGCCAGCTCCGACGGCTACATGATGATGTCGCCCAACAGCAGCTGCTCGCCCGACCAGCGTGGGATGGGCGGGGCCTGGGTGGGCAGCAGCAGCGCCGACAGCAGGGCCGGCAGCGACTACATGAACATGTCCCCCATCAGCGCCCGCTCCGCCAACAGCACACCCCCGCCGTCCGAGGGCCTGCCCCACCCCGAGCTGCTCCCGCAGCCTCCGCCGCAGGCTGCTCCCAAGATGGTCTACTCCTACTACTCCCTTCCTCGCTCTTACAAGCACATGCCACCCGTGCACTTCGAGGAGGACGGTGGGCGGGGCCGGAGGGCCGGCGGCAGGGGAGGGGGCAGGGGCGCGGCCAACCCCAGCAGGCAGGAGCCTTCCGCGGCCTCAGCGGTTGGGCGCCACCTGTCCCTTTCCTCGTCCTCCTACTCGTCCAGCTCGGCCAGCAGCGAGAGCCTCGGGGAGTCGGAGGAGAAGCCGGCGCGGGCCGCAGTGGGCCGGGGCTCGAAGGACGGGACGCTGCAGCAGAGGCGGGGCTCCGCCGGCCAGCAGCCGGGCCAGCAGCAGCAGAGCCGGCGTCCCGTCAGCCTGTTCGTGGACGTGTCCAAAGCCAACACCCTCCCCCGGGTTCGGGAGACTCCCCTCCCCCCGGAGCCCAAGAGCCCCGGGGAGTACGTCAGCATCGAGTTCAGGGGAGACAGGGACAGGGGTGGAAGAGGAGGAGGAGGGGGAGGAAGGGGGCAGGGTCTGGGAGTCTCTCTGCCACCGGGACCCTCCAGGCCCTTGCACCGACCGACTTCCTGCCTGGCTGGATTCCTGCCTCTTCCTCGGAGCCCTTCAACACCCCTGACCCCACCCACCGCTTCCGAGTACGTCAACATGGACCTGGGTCCCTCCCCCTCCCCCTCCCCCTCCCCTCTCTCCCTGACACCCCTGGGCTTCCCTTCCTTCCCCACCCCGACCGGGGTTGCCCCTAAAGCCCGGGACGAGAGCAGGATGCCCCTGCGAGCAGAGGAAGGGGCGGAGGCGGGGCACCGGAAGGACAGCGCGACTGACTCGCCCACCTCATGTGGTGACTACACGGAGATGGCCTTCAGCCTGGGCGCTGCCTCCACCCCCAGCTCCATGACCTCGCCCAAACCCCCCTCCCCCGGCAGGCACGACCAGCAGGGCCCCGAGCTGGGCCTGGGGCTGGGACTGGACTTTTCCCTGGCCAAGGCCGGCCCTAACCCCGACCAGGGGGCCAAGGTGATCAGAGCTGACCCCCAGGGCCGCCGGCGACACTGCTCCGAAACCTTCCTTGCCTCTCCACCCATGCCCCCTCCCTCCTCCTCTTCCTCCTCTTCCTCTTCTTCCCTCTACACCGAGCACACCCAATCAGTGGCGCGCCGTCTCGGGTTTGACGGCATGCTCTGGGGCAACGGAGCCGCCTCGGAGGCCCCCACTCAGTGCGCCAACACCGGGCCACCCACCGCACCCGCAGCCCAGGCTTCGTCCATGGAGCAAGGCCTCAACTACATTGACTTGGACCTAGTAAACAAGGAAAACCCGCACTCTGCCCTGGAGGGGCCCGCGGCCTCCCAGCCCCTCCCCGCCCGGCTCTACTCCACCGTGATGAGCAGTGGGGCCGGCGGGGGCGGGGGCGGGGGCGGGGGCGGCAGCGTGGGCG
Source organism: Megalops cyprinoides (assembly GCF_013368585.1). Taxonomy (NCBI): domain Eukaryota; kingdom Metazoa; phylum Chordata; class Actinopteri; order Elopiformes; family Megalopidae; genus Megalops; species Megalops cyprinoides. Next base: position 5,703,411 of record NC_050598.1, read on the forward strand.
GGGCCGGCGCTGCCTCCAACCTCAACACCTACGCCAGCATCGATTTCTACAAGTCGGAGGAGCTGAGGACGCATCACAACAGCAGCAAGGACGGCACAGGTAAGCGCCTCTCAGCAGCCCCCAGCACCTCACCTCACATTCCAAACACGGCGTCCGTGGGTTTGAGGTGACCTCCGTCACGCTCAGGTAAGCGAAAATTTTATCAGATCTGGCTTTTTGTCTTGCCCGGCTCAGTCACGCTTACGCCGTTACGACACGTGACAGACGGCTTGCACGCTTCCTTCCTGACCTCTGGCCCCCATTCCTCTCGCGCCTTTTCTCCGCGCCTCTCTGACGCCTGCCTCGCCATGCATCGCTCGGCTGAGAGGCAGAGCGCGGCGGCTCGGCGGCGCAGCCGGCTCACTGCAGCTGAACCGGGCGACGGGGGTCGATGCGAGTGGATTTATGCTCGTTTCCACCGGGCGCCGGTTTAGACGCAGGCCACCGATCAGGCGCGCCACACCGCCTGAGTGTCTGCGGGCGGCCAGGCGCGCTGAGACTGATCGTATCGGCTGTCGTTTGCTCCTGGCCTGGGTTGCGTCTGGTGGACAGGATTGTTCTCATTGTATGAATTTCAGTTTGTATAAATCATCATCTGTGAATATGTCAAGGCCATAAAACTCGTAAGAGCACTGGAGCGTTCTGTTGAATGATGTTCCTATTCCGTCTACATTACTGCGTTACGTCTACGTTTAAAATCAGTAATCATATTATATGTAATACTATATATATATATATATATATATATATAAACAACTGTGTTCATCGTCTGTTTTTGTTTAGACCCCTTCCCCCAGCTGTCCTATCAATATGAGTAAATAATGGCTTTTAAAAGCAGTATCCTTCCTCTGCACTGTGTTCTGTCAGGGGGCCACTGAGGAGAGTGCAGTGCATTGGCTGTGAATTGTGGGAAATGCGGTCCATGTCCAAAAAAATGCTCCTTTTGTTGAGTTTCTGCAGTTCGCCCCAGCTCAGAAACGCGGCTGGGTCTTTCCTTCGGCCTTGATTTTCACTCGTGAGGTTTTTTTCTCTACTCTAAAGTTTCCTATGGGGGGAGGGGGTGTGAGAAAAGTGAGAGGGGTAAAAATAGAGTGGGTGTAAAGGGGAAGCGGCCGCCCCGCGAGGTGGATCAATCTGCAGCTCAATCCGCGGCTCGATCCACGGCCCGCGCTGGGGTTCGGGAGCAGTGGCACTGCCGGTGTGTGTGCGAGCGCGGGGTGGCGGGCCCTGGCTGTGGGGATTTTCCCTGGCTCGGCTCCAGGCCTGTCTCCGGGCCGCTGTGGAACAGAGGCGGCTCTGTCAGCCTGCCGTAATTCTGCCTGGGAGGGAGCGTCTGCGGGTGTTTACCGTGTGTGTGAGTGTGTGTGTGAGTGTGTGTGTGAGTGTGTGTGTGGGTGTGTGTGTGTGTGTGTGTGTGTGTGTGTGTGTGTGTGTGAGAGAGACTGTTTGCTTTGTGCTGTGTATGTGTGTGGGACAGTTTGTGTGTGTGTCTGTGTCTGTCTCATGCTTTGTACAATGGGTGTGTGTGTGTGTGTGTGCGTGCATGTGTGTTTCTGTCTGCCTGCTTGCTTTGTACTGTTTGTGTGTGTGTGTGTGTGTGTATGTGTGTGTGTGTGGTGTGGGTGTATGTATGTGTGTGGGACAGTTTACCCTCTGTGTGTGTGTGTGTCCACTTGCTTTGTACTGTGTGTGTGTGTGTGTGTGTGTGTGTGTGTGTGTGTGTGTCCACTTGCTTTGTACTGTGTGTGTGTGTGTGTGTGTGTGTGTGTGTATGTGTGAGAGACTGTTTGCTTTGTGTTGTGTCTGTGTGTGTGTATGTGTGTGTATGAAAGTATTTTTATCAGTGTGTTTGCTGTGTGCTGTGGTGAGAGACTGTCAGTCTGTGTCTGTTAATGTCTTGATTACTGTGTGTATGAGCACACGCGAGTGTGTGTGTATGTGTCCGCTTGCTTTGTACCATGCGTGTGTGTGTGTGTGCGTGTGTGTGTGTGAGTGGGCGCGTATGCGTTGTCCCATGTGTTCAGTGGCACTAATGGTCCAGTGCTCTGTGTGTGCACACTGGAGGGTTTGAGTTCCCTCGCCATGTCTCCAGAGCTACTGACCCCTCCGCACGGCGTCTCCATGCTGCCCATCAGTCATGGCCCCGTGGCCCCTTACTGACCTCACTGGAGCTGCCCGCCCGTCCTCGGGCCCCGTGACATAAGCCAGGCTGTGTGTCTCCAGCAGTCCGAACTCACAGAGGAACCTGGGAGGGGTCAGCAGGACGTGACCCCACCTCTTGTCGTGTAACTGCTCGCATGGATGCTGAGGCTGGTGGGGTTATTCTGCTCTAATGCTCCCCACACACACACACACACACACACACACACACACCTACACACAGGTACACACACACACACACACACACAGGTACACACACACACACACACAGGTACACACACAGGTACACACACACACACACACACACACACACCTACACACAGGTACACACACACACGCCCACACACACTGTACAAGGCAAATAGACATGCACATACACACACTCACTCGCACATAAATACATACTCACACACGCATACACACACACACACACACACACATGCACACACACATATACTCACACACTGTACATGGCAAGCAGACACACACACACACACACACACACACACATATATTGCATCATATACACATTGCCTTATCATAGAGGCTGTTGCCACCCCCCCACTCCATCAGCCTGCCTGATCCATCAGCAGACACAGCCCTGATTCTTTATGTAACTGTAACCAGACATTTCCAGCACCAGGCTTAGAAAACAAAGTCTCCACAGACTAAATAAGTCCGTGACTTAATTCTGCCTCTGTTAATCACAGCCAAGCCAGACAGAGCTAATTGGGTTCAGAACCCCTCTCCCCTATCCCCTATCCTCTCTCACAGCACCCTCACTGAGGGGGGGGTGGGCGGCGACAGAGCGTGCCACAGGCATGGCCTCAAAGCATCATTGCTGTTAGCGTTACTTCCTCCTTCCCAGCAGCATTGGAGCACCATACCCCCCCCGCTCTCCGTTCTGTCTGTCTGTGCGAGGGGGGATGGGGGGGAGGGATTACGCCAGACGGTTTTAAATCCCTGTCTGTTTATCCGTGTCCAGTGCTGGTCGTTACATCACCGGCCGCCTCGTCTGCCACATCGGCGGAGCTTTAGGAGGAGCGCGCGAACCCGCAGCGGGAACGCAGGCACTCGCTGAGACAGCCCAGCGACCAGCTGACTCGCCGTGATCTGCGACATCACACTCAGCTCTGCCGATTACAGGCTGCGTCTTTTTCCCGTGCTGCTCTGTCATTCATGCATTTGTCACTGCTGTTTCCGCTGAAACCGTGTTGTTGCGCAGAAGGACTTCTACTCAGACACACCGATGCCTCCTGTTTGTGAAGCCCCTAGTGCATGACGGAGGGCCCGAGAACCCCGCCTGGCCGTGGTCCTCCAGGACCAGCAGGGGGTGCCGTCTGAGAATTGGTGTCAGGTTGGATGGGGTGCAGTGAGCACCTGTATGCTTCTGCAGTGGCACACCACTCTCTCATGGTCCTACCGGCCACAGAGCCGAGCCGGTGCTAGGAGCCGAGTCGAGGGTCCTTAACGTTCCCTCCGCGTTACTGTGACGTTTCTGCAGGTGACAGAGAAGAAAGTGCGCGAAGAGCAGCTAATGCGCTAGCCGTGACATTTATTGCGCGGCATACAGTTCTGTCATTTCCTGGTTGCCAGGATGTTATATGGCTGTCACTGACTCAGTAATATGACAAGCTGTCACCTTCGTTGGTGAGGTGTGTGAGTAAAGGAGGGTAATGAAGGGTGAAATGCAGAAAGTTAGGGTTATTCTGGGGTTATTCTTCAGCACAGTGGCAGGACCAGATGGAACAGCCACCAGTGACCTGAGCTCTGTATGGGCCGAGACAGGGCTTGGTTATTGCGCAACGAGGCGACACGGTCCGATCAGTCCTGTTCAGCAAACCACAGAGCCAGGATCTCCAGCACTCAGCACGAGTGCACGAGGAATACTGTACTCATGACGCGCGTGTCTGCCCTGCATCTTGCGTCACATTTGACCCATTTGCGCAGCTGGATTTTTACACCGTTTACATTATTTGCTTAGCAGCCGCTCTTATCCGGAGCGCCTTCCATGGTTACGCGCGCGTCATCCATTTACACAGCTGGGCACTTACTGAGGCCTGTCGCCAAAGAGCACGAGAGCAGCCCAGCTCAGGATTCGAACTGGCAACCCCTTGCCCCACAGGGTTACTGGCCCTGCTTTCCTGTATGCTGCACTGCCGCACTGTGTTCGGTGGGGGGGGGGGGTGATGGAGGCGAATCCCCTGCTCCCGTGTTTGGGTACAGTGCTCCCGGGCACAGCGCGATGTTCCAGCAGAGCGCAGTGGTGCTTGGTGGCTCCGGAGCGGTCGGGTCTGGGCCTGAGCGGAGCCAGTGAGCCGGGGGCGGGGGGAAAGACGCAGAGCGTTTCAGCATCCGGCACCGGGCAGTAAATATAACATGATGCCAGTGACACAGACAGCACAGAGGTCAGCAACAAGGGACGGTAAAACTGTACAAATAGTTCCCTTCCCCCTGCTCTCTCTCTCTCTCTCTTTTTCCTCTTCACTCTCTCTTTCTCAGTTACTTCTCTCTCTCCTGCTCTTTCTTTCTCTCTCTCTCCCCCTCTCTTTCTCTGTCTCTCTCCCTCGCTCTCTCCCCTGCTGTTTCTCTCTCCTTCTCTCTCTCCAGTCCCAGTATCACTTAGTGTGAAATGCCGCCAGACATCACTTTGCACCTCAGGTGGCGTGAAATTAAGCTGGTGTCAGCCATACTGATCTCCCACCCCCTGCTATTACTAGTGACAATGTGAAACTTGTGTCAGACGAACAAGAGTGAGGTTTATAGTTTCTGTGTGTGTGTGTGTGTGTGTGTGTGTGTGTGTGTGTGTGTGTGTGTGTGTGTGTGTGAGTGAGAGAGAGAGAGACTGTGCGGGTCTCTCTGTTTTTTTGCAGCAGCTTGCGTTGGGTTGCATGAGGCATTCCCCTTTGTCACCTAATCTCCCATTGACTACAGTGAGAGAGCAAAGGAAATGAGAGGATTTCATAGCGTAGGGAGATGAATGGGCGGCCTAATCCCCGATTTCAGAAAGGGAGCGGGAGAGAGACCAATCACGGAGCAGAACACTGGCTCGCACAAAGGCCTCGCCCAGGGTCACGTGATTAACGCCGCCGGGCCCAGTGAGAGCCCGGTCTGAGCTGTGCATCACCTGCCCTCGCGGGGCAGGGGCCAGGGGGGGCGGGGCCCGCGCGTTCACCGGGGCCGGCAGAGATTGATCAGGCTTTAATGAAGTGTTAAATCTTCTCACTGCCCCATAAGCACAGCAGAACAACAGCATACTCCTCTGAGCGGAGGCAGTAACGATCGAAGGGCTAACACACACTCATCACCCTGACTGAACAGAAATAAGGAAATGCACGCATTGGGAGAGGCCGCTTTGGACTTTGATTTCTTTTTTTTTTCTCCCCCTCCTTTCGTCAAAGGAAGTCTAGTTCGCATCGTTTCCTTAGTGACGCTAATAAACGTGTTGTTTTCTCGGTCTGTCCATATCTCTGTTTTTGTCTCTTTTTTTTCCTGAATGTCACCCTCACCCACAGACGTTCTCTACCTCTGCTTTTCCCTCTCGTGCCCTCCCCTCTCTCCGTCTCTCTCTCTCTTTTTCTGTCTCTTTCGTTTTGCCCGTATCGCTTAGTGTAGTACTTCAACCCCCCCCCGTCTTTTGTGTCAGCCTCTTTCTGTCTATTGTAACCACATCTTTGTCATCTGTCTGCCCTCTTGTCTTTTGATCAGCTAGCTTTTTCCAGTCCCTCTCTGCACCTCTCTCTCTTTTTGTCCCTTCTCTCTCTCACCCCCCCCCACTCTCCCCCATCTCTCTCTCGCCCCTCCCTCCCATTCTATCTCTCTCCTTCCCTCTCTCTCTCTCCCTCCTCCTTCCCTCTCTCCCTCTCTCTCTCTCTCTCTCTCTCTCTCTCTCTCTCTCTCTCCTCCCTCCCCCCCCCTCTCTGTCCCTCTCCCTCTCTCTCTGGGAATGTGTGAATCGGTGTAAAACGTCGCCGGCGCACGTGACCTCCAGGGCTCGGAGGAGCGTGAGGGGTCGAGCGGGACAGAAAGACTGGAATGTCCTCATTCCTCCGTTCACGAGGTGCGAGGGACGTCAGGTGAGCAGTGCGAGCGAGAGATGCAGAGAGAGATGCAGAGATAAGAGAGGAGTAAAAGTGAAAGGGGCAGGGCCTCTCTCCTTCCTTCACTCACGCCGTGGTGGTGGCCCCGTGGTGCGGGGACAATCTGTCTCGCCATCCAGCCTTACCTTGGATTGGGCTGTCGTCCAGGGGACTTCGGGACTTCCGATATCCTCACGATTTACAGTAGAGCGTTCTGTTGTTTCTGTGCTAAAGTGAGAAAGTGCTTTAGTTGACAGGCTCAACAGCAGTGCTCCTCTTTGAACACAGTCTCGCCATCCTTAGATCTTCAGTCTGCTGCTTTAACCACCGTCATGGTCTGCTGGGCAGGGCTGTCAGCTATAGGAATAAGTGTGTACACAGCAGACCTTTTTTCTCATCCAGTCTGGCGTAAAATGCTTTCTGTATTACACTTAAGAATTCCTGAGTCCCTGCGAATAGGGAAAATTGGCCTAGGGTCTGACAGCTGTGCCTCTGCACAGGATTTGAACCCTCAACCTTCAGGTCCGTAGCACAGCTGCAAGGGCCGCACTGCTTTACCCGCGTCACTCTGCTGTCATGTTGAGGCTGACCCGTGATGTGCAGCATTGCCTGTGCTTTATACAAACAGTACGGTATAACACAATATAGAATAATATACTACAGTTAGTAGTATATTAATATACTACAGTTACAGGTAGTACACAGTGTTCTAGTATAATATGTTATATATGTCGTACTGTATGTATGTTGTAGAGTATGTTGTAATGTGACATACAGTAGTGTAGTATACAGTACTGAACAGTGTAATGTTCTACAGTATAATGAAGTATAACACAGCAGTACCGCAGTGTCTTGTAATATGACATACAATAATAAAGCACAGTGTAATAATATAATATTCTACAATATGGTATTAGCATAGCAGGGTATGATATAATCCAAACGCTGTAGCACAGCAGAGCATAATAGAGTAGAATATACTACAGTACAGTACAAAGTAGAGATTAATCGCTTCCGTTGGCTGGGCGAGTCAGTGGGTCAGTGCTGACTCCAGAGGAGATGAGCGCTTACTCCGGCCAGACGCTTAACGTGGTCTTAATCCCAGTGCCACGTTTGTCCTCCGGACCGTAAGTGCTCGTACGTCTTCAGACACGTGCACGCGAATCCCGTTCCCCGGGAGAGGAAAGGATCGTGACCGAGAGAAGAAAAACATTTCAGCTTGGAGTGGTCCTCTTTACCGTAACTTCCAGAGAGAGTGAGTGTGAGTGAGTGGGTGCGTATGTGTGTGTGAGTGTGTGGCTGGGCTTTCTCTCTCTCACTCTCTCACTCTCTCTCTGTCACGCACACACACACACACACACACACATATATACACTTTATAGTAGGCCTGCTGGTGTATTATATTCAGGGGTCCAGGCCTCTTGCAGTAAGTGAGGAGAGGTTTCCATCAGAGAAGGGGGGGGGAGAGGTCCCCCCCTGCCCTGTTCTCCCTCATATTGCTCACTTGTTCCATAAGCCCCATCCTAAGTGTTGAGCTGGCCTTTTAGAATGCCTCCCTCCAGCGATGGCTCCCTGTGTGGTTTACCCCCATGTGCTTTGCTGAGCTCTAACCGGGTTTGTCTGTAAAGAGCTTATGGCCAGTGGGCGTTCAGAGAGCAAAGCAGATTAAAGGCCGGTAATGAGCCATTTTTCACATAGGGTGGCTGGGAGGGGAGGCTGTGGGGGTGGGGCTTGGTGTGTGCGCGGGCGCGCGCGGTGGGAACACACGAACCGGCCCCCCGGGCGAGTCGGTGGCCCGGAGGCGAACGGGGGTGCATGGGGTGCACGCCGTCTCTCCCTCTCCCTCTCTCCCTCCAGTCTGCCTGCACTTCCTGGCTTCCGCTTGACTCTTACTGGCTAATCAGATGGAGCGCCAGGGCACAGCTCCCCCTCTGGCTCCCCAGCGGCCGTTGCCAGGCTGCTGAGGTCACCATAGAGAGCAGGAAGAGCGTGTCCCCAGCCACACATCACAGGGTTAAATGCAGTTCTCAAAGAAGCTGCGCTGCTATATGTTCTCGCTATAGCTTGCAACACAGCCGTGCTTCTTTATCCCAAGAAAAACCAAGCATAACCACCAGAGTAGCATCACGGCACACATGCATAAATATACGTGTATGTGTGCGTGTGTATATTTAATATGCATGCATGGTACTGTTCGTTGGGCTGTTGCAGTTTTTGCAGCCTTCTCATTGGTCTTACAGCCCCGGTTGTGGCCTTTGTGGCTTTCCCAGCTCAAAGGCCTCCTCATGCAAGGGGATTATATCGCGTATCCATGGACGCCCGGTCCCGGCCGCAGTCTAAACACCTCCGCCCGCCTCATTATAAAACATCTGAATATGCTAAGAGGTTTTGTGCAGGGAAGGCCGCAGGCGGGTGGAGGGGGGGTTGGGCTGGAGAGAAACATGTTGTTGACTGTCAGTGGTTTATTTCCCAGAAAAGGTGAGGGGCGGCGGGGACAATTGTGTAACGCCAAGCGCGAGCGAAAGGGGTCCGTAATTAACGTCAGTCACACAATGTTCCCTGCGCCATCGCTCGGAGGAGAGGGGAGCTAATCTTTGATGCATTAGTGGTTATAAAAGGGTTGACTCACGCACACGGGGGTGTGTGGTGTGGGGTGGGGTGGGGTGGCGGGGTTGGGGAGGTTTTTGTCGGACCGAGCAATGTATGAACTCGTTATCGCTTCTCGGAGATGGCCGACTGGACATTAAGCGGGGGGGGCGCGAAGAGGGGCAGCCTTTAACTCGAAGCACTCGAACGTCGCCCCCAGCTGTGTTTCAGTGCCCCCTCTAAGATGCTCTGAGACACTTTGGCAGGGAACATCAGCGCAGTTCAGGGACTGATTGTGCCAGGAATTGGCCATTCCATTACCATTGAGGCCATTAGCCACTGTTGCCGGTAGCCATTACCTGCTGTGATGTCACAAAATGGTAGCTGTTCCAATACCTCCTTCCGTCCAAGGACTGCAGGCAGTGAAGCTTCTGTGGTCTAAGGCATGGGTTACATTTTTATTTCCGATCACTGCCCCCCGAGTAATCCTGGCAATCATGGTTAATCACTGATGCCCTACAGTGGTCTTCAACTTTGCACACATGGAAACTTTAAACACATTTTAAAAGGCAGTTTGACCTGTTTTCTGAAATATCGTCAGTAGTTCACATTACAATTGTCATTTTATACATCACTGATTCCTTGCATTGGTGTCCACTTCTGCATACACAGGTATTTTAAACACATTTTAAAAGGCGCTTGGGTATGTTCTCTGAAAAATCATCAGTAGTTCACCTTAGCTGTCATTTCATGCATTTATCCCGAAAGTTTTTTCGATGGACACACCAGACGCATTGGACGTTCAACGGACATGTGAGGCGGATTGGGAATTCTCAGCGCTCCCACCTTTTGGGGTTTTATTTTCCTATAGATCCTCCCCAGGTGATCTTTAAGTGGTGTTGTGAAAGTGTGTTTGAGGAGTGTAATTCAGAGGGAGGCTGGGCACTGAATGGGCGTCCTGAGCGTCTGTGTTTGTGTCCTGTCACTGCTGGTGCCACTTCGGCCTCGGGAGCCGCCAGGCGGGAATATAATCACCCCTCAGGTTTAAAAACGGCACCTCCGCTCTGACATGCTTTATGATGCTCCCTCACCGGGGCCGGATTTTATTACCCCACCTCAACCCCCACACACACACTCAACCTCTCTCTCACACACACACACACTCACTCACAGACACACATACACACACTCAACCTCTCTCTCACACACACACACACACACTCACACACACACGTACACACACACACACTCACACACACACGTACACACACTCAACCTCTCTCACATACATACACTCACTCACACACACACACACACACACTCTCACTCACACACACACACACACACACTCAACCTCTCTCACATATACACACACTCACTCACAGACACATACACACACTCAGGTCCAGAGTTCTCCCTCTGGATCTGCTGCTGTCGGCCTCTCTCCGGCACGCCGCCATGTCACAGGCACCCTCCCTGCCCATTACAGACGAGAGAAAGGCCTTCTTTAATCAGGGCTGAAGCTGCAAGGGCCTGGACGCTCGTGGCCGCCATGGCGGCACGGGGCCGAGGAACTGCCTTCCTCCCTCCCTGCAGCGCTGAGGCCGCGAGAAGAAAGGTCCCGTTCTGCCCTCCGGCCGCCGCCCCTGCCCCGGCTCATAAATAAATATTTGAGGTGCCATGTATGGCAGCCCTGGCCAGCGGCCGCAGCCTCCCCGTATACCCCCCTGCACCCCTCCCCCCCCCCCCCCCCCGAGCCCCTGTGAGCCCCCGAACGCAGATTCACAGAAGCGCCCTCCTGTGAACTGAGGGACTAAGGTTACAGGCAGTAACATAAGATGAGTGGAGGCGGGCCTTGCGGTGGGTTGGCGGCGGCAAGGGGGGGGGGGGTTGGAGCGGTCGGGGTGGCGTAAGGGGTGCCGCTCGCTCTATTAATAATTGACTAATTTATCAGGAGATTTGAGCTCGCGAGGGCCGTGTGACGGGACGCTGACAGACGAGGGGCTGGGGAGCGGGGAGCGGTGGGGGGGGCGGGGGGACAGACAGGCGGACTGGAGTTTCTGGCTGCCGCTCCAAGCGCCGCGGCGTTTCCAAATATTTTGGTCTGCTCTCGGTCGCTCTTTTTGAGGTATTGTAAAAGTGCGATTATCTCCCTGCTGGCAGTGGCCCACACCGCCAGCCCCTGCCAGGAGTCCCCGAAGTCGGAGTTGCAAAAGAGCGGTTGCAAGAGAGGGAAAGTAAAGGGATGAGGTCAGTTCTGAGGATAGGACTTCTCTCTTTTTTTTCCTTTTTTTGGTGGCTCTTGATACCACACAGAGCTTGGGTACTCATCCCATGCTTTAGCCCCCCCAGGGAACCCCATCATGAGGTGAAAGGGGGAGAGGTATGAACAGAGAGGCAGACAGTAAATCAGAGAGAGTGTTCTGGATGTTTCCGTGAGTGCTTTGGTGGAAAGTGGCAGAACTGGTGGAGTGACAGAGGGAGGGAGAACGCTGAGTCAGCCGGGGGCAGCGTGGCGGGGGGGGCGGAGGATTGGGCTGCTACAGGGCCTGGCCCGCTGCTGCAAGCCCCTGTGTTTGATTTTGCCTCCCCCCCACACACACACACACACTTTACTCCCCTTGGCTTGGCTGCCCCATTCTGCATCGAGGGACAGGACGTCCCAAACAAGGATCCCCGGGCCACCAGAGCGCCTGCTCACACACCACACATACACACAAACACGCACGCAGGCACACGCGAACACACACACGCAGACACACACGCTCAGACACACGCCACACACACTCGCGCTCTCGTAGCCCTCCTCCCCTACCTGAATCGCAAACCTGAAGTTCAGGCTTCCCTTCCCTCCCCCCGCACTCGAGCTGTCTCTCTTCACCCGGCTTGCCCAATCCCCCCTCTCTCTGCAGCAGGCAGACATGTTACGAAAGGCCCCAGGGCCTCACGCGTGTGTGTCTGTGCTGCTTCTGTGTGTGGTGTGTGTGTGGTGTGTGTGTGTGGTGTGTGTGTGGTGTGTGTGTGTGGTGTGTGTGGTGTGTGTGGTGTGTGTGGTGTGTGTGGTGTGTGTGGTGTGTGTGGTGTGTGGGTGTGTGTGGGTGTGTGTGTGTGGTGTGTGTGTGTGTGTTTTGTGAGTGCATGCAAGCGCAGTGTGTGTTTATGTATGTGCTGTGTATGTGTGTGGTGTGTGTGTGTATGTTTGTGAGTGTGTGTGCACGCAAGCGCAGTGTGTGTGTGTGGTGTGTGTGTGTGTGACTGCATGGGCTGTCAGTGTGTTGGCACTGTGGTGTGATTGGAGGTGGGAGTGTGTTTGTTGAGCAGGTCTGTATGAAGACTGTGCACAACCTCACATGTAAACCCCCCAGAAGATACATGCATGTGCTTGCTATAGACATGTGCACACACATCACACGTACACACTGCATGCACTCGCTCTCACACGCCCGTACGTGGCACACACACACACACACTCACACACACACACACACACACCTATGCAAACAGAGCATTGCATAACTTGCACAGACAGCAGAGCTGGTAGCGGGTTGAAGGGGTGGATGGCTGGCAGACAGCGCAGCAATAATGATGCACTCTGTCTCAGAGAGAGACGCAGACACACATACTCACAGGCTCCCACAGACAGATACACACACACACACACGCACTCATAGGCAGATACAGACATGCACACCCCCACAGGCAGACACAGACACACACACTCACTCAGTCTCCCACAGACAGGCAGCAACACACACGCACAGGCAGATACAGATATGCATACACACACACACACACACACACACACACACGCACACACACACACACACTCGCAGGCAGGCATAGACACACACACATACTCCCAGACAGACACAGACACACACACACAGTCGTATACAGATGCAGACACACACACATACTCCCAGACAGACACAGACACACACACAGTCGTATACAGATGCAGACACACACAGAGTCGCAGACAGATGCAGACACACACACAGTCACAGACAGACACACACGGGCACACATGCTCATGCACGCCATTACAGAAAAAAAGCTCTCACTGTCCAAAGAAGGCCACGCAGACAGTACCATAAAACATGGCAGCTTTAATGTGATCTTAAATGGCTTTGCCCCGCTCGAGTGCCTTCCTCTATTTACCATTTCAGACACGCTGAGGCAGACCGATACGGGGGGCTGTCTGGCACATGGGAGATGGCAGGCTGTTGAGCTGAGGGGGGAGCAGACAGTCTGTCCTTTGCGTGGAGAGACGGAGCGAGTCGGTCACGCACGGCTGTCCATGCCACCGTTGCATTGATCTGTAAGGAAATGAGCAGGATCGATCAACGGGGGGGTGGGGGGAGGGCGGGCAGAGGGAGGGAGAGAGGGGGAGGCACCCAGCAACAGGTGTGGGCTTTCTCTGTCTGCCACTCCGCTGTGGAAGCAGCAGCAGCCGCAGCAGGGGAAGACAGGCTTTGATGCACGGACATTAGTGGGGCGTGTGTGTGGTTACATCCATTAGTGTCTGTTAGTCTCGCATACAGTCACTCCCTCACTCTCTCTCTCTCTCTCTCCATCTCTCTTTCTCTATCTCTCTTGCTTTTTTCTCTCTGCATCCTTTCTGCCTGTGTCTGTATGTGTTTCTGTTGGTGTTTGTTATTGTGTTTCCATCTGTTTTAGTTTCTGAGTGTGCGTGCCTCTGTGTGTGGTTACATCTTTTAATGTCTGTCAATGTCTCGTATAGTGTCTGTCTCTGCATCCTGTGTCCGCGTGTGTTAAGTGTCTGTGTGTCTGTGTATGTGTGTTAAGTGTGTGTTTCTGCATGTGTATGTGCCTCAGTGTGTTTGTCGAGATGCATGTGGTACTCTGGGGATGGATGGAGCTCTCTGTACAGCCTGTACCGGGTAAAGGGGATGGGGGGTGGCGGTGGGGGGTGGGGGGGGTGTCTAAATATAGCATGGTGCAGAGAGGACGGGGAGGAGACGGTGTGGAAGCGCACTTTGAGCCAGTCAGAGGGAGCGTACGCACAGAACGGAGGAGGCAGGGAGGGCGAATCGGCGCCTTCCCTTTCCATCGCTCCCCCTTTCACGCGTTTATTCATCCCGTTCGGGTCCTACGCGCGCGCCTCTCGCACGAAGAGGCTCCCCAATCGGAGCGCAAAGCCACCGTTCGGCAGACATTTCATTGGCTACGGAGGCGCGTTCGGCACACGGTGTGGAGCTTCCTCCGGTGCGAGACTACGAGGCCCTGTGAGCCCAGACCCTTTCCTCCCTGTAGCCTAAATACATCTTTATCGTCTGTACTGTAGGTACCATAACAACGCTGTGTTTGTGTGCGAATCTGGGGACGTGACGCGTTACTGCAGTAATCATATTTTTTTCCTCCCCCCTTTCCCCCTTAAGATTCATTGAAAGAGGCCACTGTTTGCAAAAACCAAAATGCATGTAAAAAAAAAAATAAGAGCTCTTATGAATGGTACGTTGGTGGAGAAAGCAATGGCCGCATCTCCACCCTTGCGTTAAATGCCGGAGCGGCTGGACATGCTCTCACATGCCCCCCCTCCTTTTCTTTCTCTCCCTCTCTTTCACTCCTTCACTCTGCCACACTTTCCTCTCCCTCCCTCCCTCAGTTTCTCTTTCCTTCCTTCTCTCTCCCTCCGCTCTCTCCCTGCAGTCTCACAGCGTGGCCTCATGGCTCTATCTCATATGCTATTTGTTTTGGGCTTTGCTTTGTATGCACAACTGGTACACTTTGTACCCTTATTACCTTGGAGAGGCGCTCTGATGAGGAAATGATACTGTACAGTAGACTTTAATAACAAATAATAATCACACTGATAACAGGCGAAAGAAGGCAGGTTTGTTCAGTCTCAGCTCAGCTCTCCATGTTTGCGTGCCATGTCCTCACAGCCAGAGACGTGACAGAATCCTCACGAAACCTCTCCTTTTCCAGGTTCTCGCAGCCTGTCATCGTCAGATTACCCTGACCACTCTTCTCTTGTCTTTGCAGAATGTTGACGCCTCTCACCCCTGACCCCGTCCTCGGAATTATGGGAAATGGAGTTTCTGAGGAGCACCGATCCCGATGTCCTCGTCCGGCCGTGAGCGGAAACGGAAGGGGTTGGGTGCGCATCTCGAACACTTTCAGAACCTGAGGAGTTGGAAAGCCCCCTGAAGCACTTTGATCGAACCAATTTACGGTTTATTTTTGCTTTGCCAATTGGTTGCCACAACCAATGGGAGTATGTGCCAAAAGACTCTTGGCCCATTCAGATCCCACAGCAGGGGAACCCAACAGCCAATCAGAATCGGGTATAGAGACTCTGACTGCCAACCAAGAGCCAATAACTTTTTTTTTTCTTTTTATCATAACCAGGAACTAAAACAAGCAAAATGTAAGAAATAAGTAAATAAAAAACAGGATTTCATCTAATGATAGATAAAGCAAAATATATAGTATAATTATGTTAACTAAATATAAATATATATATAACTTTTAAAAAGTGCCTCATTTTTGACTGTAGCCATTTTACAAAGAAAAAATGCTGATATGACAACTGGTATGACAGAAAAGTATATTATTTGTCTTTTTTGCCCATTTTTTAGTAAAACTATGGCAAAGACATTAAAAACGACAAAAAAATCAGAAGAGGTAATATAAATAATGATAATCAGATGGCCTTACTGTGTTTGTGAGAAGCATTTAAAGAGTAGCCTCTTTCCACGTAATGCTGTGCCTGCCGCTTTAATCTGACTGACAGCTGTCCGTCACTCTGTGCCCCGCGCTGTTCAGACGGACTCCCTCTGTCAGTCCCCATGCAGTGACTGACAGACCCACACGTGTACAGAGCCAGACCCAAGCACACATGCGCAAACACACACATAAATACGTAGATATGCATGAATATGGATGCATACACACACAAGCATACGCATACACACCGACACCGACTTCCACACTCAGTAGTCTAGTATTTTCCCGACACATACAAAGACAGTTTTACTGTTGTGAGAACAAATGCTCAAACATGCACACACACGCGCATACACACACACTCATGCAGTCTGATCCCTGCTAACGCATATCGGTTGGAGCCGTCGGGGTGTGACAGCCGCGACCCCAGCGAAGCACCCGCAGAGAGGAGTGTGTTTACAGTCGGCCGCAGCCAAGGTGCTCCGGCCAATCGCAGCCCCGCTCGCTCGGGCCGTGGCGGGCGCCGGAAAAAGCCCTGACAGGGCGGGATTGGCGCCATCGATCTCGTTAAAAGATTAGCACCGGGCGCGTCTCCCCCTAATCCCCCAGCGTGCGCGAGGGCTGGCGTTGGGTGGTCACAGGTGACCGGTGGGAAAAAACACACCCTCAACGCTCTCCCCAACGTCTCGGATCCTCACACTGGAGTGAACTTTGATCTCCTTCCATGACACCCAGCTGCCAGCATTCTCCTCTTACCCGGTCTTTTCTTTGCCACAAGGTAGTACCGGGACAGTAGCAGCATCAGACCCCTGTCCTCCTCTCCCCTCTGTCCTTCCCTGCCCCTCCCTCTCCCTGTAGCAAAACCTCGCTCTACATGCTCCAGCTATGCATCAGCAAAACAAACACTCAAGTGCCTGTCTGTCTGTACCCATAGGTCCCCTGTAGTGCTGTCTACAGAGTTTTCCCCCGAAGAGTTCCCACGCAGACTAGAGTTCCTACTGCTCGACTTTACATAGCGTTTTTGTCTCTCTTTAGTGGATGTACAATTCTATAAGGGTGGCCCACCCCCCTCTCGTCTGCTGTTATGGTATAGACCCATTCCAGGGCTGGACTGTACCACTTTTGGTTGGCAAGAACAGGACGGGGGGGTACACTTTTTCCCTTTTGAAAAGACCTTCTGCTGATGGCAATCAGTGCCAAAATACATGGGTCGCACACGCGCAGACTCAGTCGCAACTTGTGTTAGTTCACGCCATGGGTGTGATTTTTTTTCTTTTGTTTGTCCTTAATGAACTTGTCCACTGTGATGCTGGAAATGGCTTTTCCTTCTTTTACTCATAAAACAGGTTTACTCGCAGCTGGGACACTTTCACAACAAATGAGGAGACCGCGTTACTCCATGATCTACCCTTCGGACTCTTTGAGATGGGACAGGTGCATTTCGAAACTCTGGTGGTTTAAGCCAGACTCACCCAGGTCAGCCTGTCAGTTGATAATTGATCTCTTTTGATTTGAGCCGTGATAGGATGTGGTAGACCCAACAAACTGCAGATTTGGACAATGTGTGTATATCAGTTTTTGCGGTCCTGTCTGTATGTATTTGTATGTCTACCAGCCTATTTAGCCACAGACTCAGTTAAGCGGTCCAGTGTTAAACGATTGCAGGGATCCATAATTCATGTGGGAGAGATGTGACAAGATGTAGGTACTGCGTCTGTTTGTTTATAATGGACAGGTTGGCCAGATTCTTACTGAATCGTTGCGGTTCCTGGGGTGACACAGCAGTCATAAAGACGGGAGGTGAGGTCGTGCGGGCCAGTGGCTCAGTAGCCCCCGGACCCCCCCCCCCAGCTCTGCATCCCGATAAGAAAGAAGTAATTATGAGCTTCGTGCAGGGTCTGTGTATACCTCCTATCTCAAAGAAGCTGAACCGGCGCTTAAGGGAAGGTCTCTTTTACAATCACTGTACAAACCACCATTTCACTGCAGAAGGAGAGCAGCATAATGGTAACGTAGGTATTAATTATGATGATGATGATGATGTATAATGGGAATGGGTATATAGGCTCTCAGTCACTGTATTTTTCATAATTGTGTTATGGAGTAGAATTTATTGGGGGGGAGGGGGTTGCTGCATTGTTTTTTTTTTTTTGTTTTGTTTTTCTTTTTCTGCTTATGGGGATTGTTGAAAATGGAAAGTTTATGATTATTGCCTGTGATGCAGACAATGTCACTTTTGTTGCTTGAAAAAAAAAACAGTGAAACAAAAAAAAGACAATTAAACAACAGACGGTGTTGTGTGCTTCTTAACCGGCTGTATTACTGACCGTGACGGGCTGAGGTGGCTGGCAGGGGTAACGCTGACAGGCGGACCAATCGCAGGCTCTCACTGAATATGGAGAGGGCAGCGCCGACGCGCACACACACACCTCCAACACACGCGCGCTTGTCCACCCGCACACACACTCCTGTCCAGGCCCGCCCGCCACCGGCGGCGACACTGACACGCGGCAACACAGAACGCAAGGCCGGCCTGGTTGGCGGTCTGGTGAAGGCCGTTACAGCAGTGGCACACCTGCTGCGCCCTGGTTTGTGTTCTAGAGATACATGTTAAAAACAGCACTGACCTGGAAGCCTTTACCCACACCACCCACGCTGGCATGTCAGAGCAATAATTGTATCATCGGGGGGCTGGGGGGGGGGGGGTGCGAGCAGACTGAGTGTGCTTGGTGCGCCGCCGGTGGCCGCAGATGGCCAGGTAACCTGATCCAGTAGCCGAGTCCTCGTTTACATGAATGGGAACGAGAGACTCGCAGTGACACCTGCTTGTGAATGGGAACGAGACGCGCAGTAATATTTGCACCTGAATGAGGATAAGAAACACACTAATATACATGCCTGAATGGGTATGAGACATGTTACCACCTGTATCTGAATTTGAATAAGACACACACACTAATATACATGCCTGAATGGGTATGAGACATGTTACCACCTGTATCTGAATTTGAATAAGACACACACACTAATATACATGCCTGAATGGGTATGGGACATGCTAACACCTGTACCTGAATGAGAATAAGACACACACACTAATATATATGCCTGAATGGGTATGGGACATGCTAACACCTGTACCTGAATGGGAATAAGACACACACTAATATACATGCCCGAATGGGAATGATACGTGCTAACACCTGTACCTGAACATGAATACGAAACGCACTAATCTGTACCTGAGTAATACGATACACTAAACTGTGCTTTAATAATAATGAGATACATAGTAACACCTGCGCTTGAATGAGATAAAAAGAAACACACACTGATATCTCTACCTGAATGGAAATGAGAGACACACACTAACCCATCTCTGAATGAGATACACACACACAAACACCTGTAACCCACAGAGGAACAGATTCTGTTATAGCCCTCAGGGGGTAGGAGGCTCCACTTCCCTCACCTGCTCTTTGGGACTCTGGCGATCTTACCTGCCTCTTTATATGTCTCTTAAACAACTTATTGAGATGTGAGCAGGCAGGGGGGAGGGGTAGGGGGCTGAGTGATGACCTCGTTAACAAAAAGAGGTGTGACTTTGAGAAAGGGAGAGGGAAATGAATTTGACTTTTGCCCTGGAGGGGCACGGCGGTTTTGTGTGAGCAGGAAGGTGGTGGTAGGATTTGCGTGTCGGTAGGCCCGCCCGGGCGAGCTCGGTACGTTGCCGCGGCGGCGAGATCAGTGACACCGCCGCGACCTCACAGGAGAGGGCGTGAGAGCGTTACGCTGCGGCTGGCCCAAAAAGTCTCCCAAAAAAAAAAGAGCACAGGGGCTTTTCAGAGTTGTTGTGTTGCCCCGCTGTGGTCTCTCCCCGGGGCCAATGGGGGCGAGAGCGGATGGCCTCCACCCGGAAAGGCAGCCGGGGCCCCCGCCGCCGCCGACGCCGTTGCCGTGGAGACGCCAGAGACAATGCCTCCAAAGAGCCCGCGCTCTTGAAAGCGGGAGCGGAGACTGCTTTTTGGGAGGGGGCCAAGGGAAAGGCCACGGAGAGCAGACGGTGATGTCACAAACCTGGAGCGTCCACTGAGAATCCTCTCGCCAGCAAAGGTGGGAGAGGACAAGTGTGTGTGCGTGTGTGTGCGTGTGTGTGCGTGTGTGTGCGTGTGTGTGCGCATGTGTGTGTGTTTGGAGGGGGGGGTGGAGTGTGTGAGAGTTAGGTGAGGAGTCCAATATCAACTGAACTCCCCTGTATCAGGCACAGACACCTACTATTAAGTAGTGCATTCAATAAGTCTCTGTCCCCATCCCCACATTCCAGTGCATTGGGCCAGAGCAAACAATGTGCAGGAAGGAGGCCAGACTCAGACAGAGGAGCAAACCCAAAAAACGGGGGTTTATAGATATCCCCTGTCCCGAGACTGTGAAAGGGTGAAGATGTATTACAAAAAAAATAAAAGATAGACTTGAGGGGGAATTATACTACTGAACTTAGTGAATAAACAAGTAAATAAAGTATTACGATACACTCTTGACACGCAAACCTGGGCAGAGATTGTGTGAGCATCTGCATTGTATGGTGTATTTTTTGTTTTTTCCTCTGCTGTTATGTCCAGACCCAGCACAAAAATACAGCATAAAAACATTGCCAGTTCACACTTCAGTGTTCTGGCAATTATACAGGAAGTCTTCCATCTTTATTGCTTCCTTTTTGGCACAAGCTGGCAGGAAGCCCATTCAGAGTGACACGGAAATAACTCCCCTCCTGGTCAAAACACACACATTTGCGCACTGACTGTGGTGCAGATCTACTCTAATGGCCCTGACCCAATGACATATGAATATCTGAGGGATTCCTTCTCGGTGTGTTTGTAAAAATGCCCTGTCGCCTTTGCTCTGCTCTTATCTCCTCTTCAAAGTAAGCGATTCAAAAGTTGCCCAGTATGTCCCTTTCTCCCTCCGCAGTCTCAACAACCTGTCTTTCCCTCTGCTGTTTCCTGTTTTCCTTTACTGTATTTACATCCCTCTTTCTGTCTTGCATTAGCGTAGCATGTTCTGGTGTCATCTGTGTGACTGAGCGTAATAAACTACAAAGAAAATTACAAATCCAAAGAACAAAAAAATAAGCATCAAAAAGTGGCAAATGGGATAGAATGATATTCAGGTGGTGGGAGGGGCCTCGGCTCCAGGGATAGCAAATGGAACTCCAACACACTCAAGTTGATATTTTGTGTATCGCATTCGTCCTGCAGTACCCCTTCCTCTATTTCTCTCAACCCCCCCACCCCTCCTTTCCTGCCCTCCCTCTTTTTCAACTGAGAGAAACAAAAAGGCTTTCTCTTTCTTTCTCTCTCTCTATCTGCCTCTGAGTGACATGTTAAAATCTTGTGGCTTCGCCTGGGAGACATGGGTGAAATTTGCCTGTGTTTATTTGTGCGTTTGTGTATCTCTGTTGCTCTGTGCAGTGAGCGCCTGGGATCTGAGATTGAGTCAGAAAACAGAAAATTACACAGAAACAGAGAGGTGGGGCGGGGGGAGGGGGGGGGTGACTGTTGGCGACGGGGAGCACAGAAGGAGGGGCCAGATGACTTAGGGGCCTCTGTACTTTATTTTCCTTGAGAGCTCCTTTAAAAACCACAGACACATGGTTCACACCACTCCCCTCCCCAGACATGGAGAAGGAGGGAGGCTGGCAACGTGCGAAAAAACAGTGACAGCACAAAAGCTTACTCCCAATAAACATTGGTAAAAGAGGGCTATTAATAAGTCTGTAAAGAATAGACGACAGAAGAGACGCTTCAGAGAGACACGCAAAAATAGTCTGGCATTACGGAGAGAACTTCTTGAAAGACTGGACTGTTCCATTTTCAGTTAGTTTCGGGGGTGGTCCTGCGTACAGTTGCAGCAGTCCGTTTTTTTTTAACATATGACTGACACGTTATTGGGCCTTTCCGTCCGTTTGGCCTCCCGCAACTCTGGTGCCACAGTTGAGGACAAGTGGACGACTGGTGGGGCTCCAGAGATGGGAAAAGGTCAGGGGTTGACTCGTATGAATGAGCTTGTCGCTGTGATTAGAATGGAGCGGGGGCCCCGGACGCGGGCTGAAATCCTGCTTGAAGACGTGCGCAAACTGTCTGAGACGCTGGGACTCGGGCCACTCTATGTGCAACAGTGCAAAGTCCCCTCTTCGTTTACAACGTCCACTTTAATACGAGTCGTTTAACGGTTACTTAAAAAACGTCACATTTGTGTATCTTTATCTATTTCACCACATTCTTCTCACATCTTTGTTGTTGTTGCCCGCTGTGTACATTTTACATGCATCAATCATACAAGTTACAAAGAAAAGCTTATAAAAATGTTGATTTTGATTGCAGTTGTGTTGTAAGTTTTACAGTCTTTACTGCGTTTATTCGTTAAATCGTTTTACCTTGTTTTTGTTCTTAGTGGGATCTCTTTTTCAACACATTACTGCAGTCACCTAACATGACGCCTCGTGGAGCGCAGTTTTTCATGGATTCTGGGCGCCACCTAGTGTTTATATTGAAGAACAACAACTACAGTGTCACCAGATATTCTAATCATTCATTCGACAGTCGGAAAACTAGGTATATGTCCAACAACGGTATACAGCTCCTGTTTCCAAGACGGACTGTGCAGTAAATAATACATTGTTTAATATATATATTTCAATAAATATATACGAGATTTATTTAGCAGTAGCTGTTAGATGTCTGTATTTACAATGTGGATTCCCTAGGAAGAGATTTGTCTCTGGGGAGACCCCCACTGGCCACTTCCCTTGGGTAGGGTTAATAAACAATTACAGCTCATGAGGAAGTTTGGGGTGTTTACGCTACATTACAATAATTTAGCAGACGCTCTTACCCAGAGCGATTTACAAAGCTGTGGTAAATATGTCATGGCAGTTTTTTCTGACTTCATGCTGTCTGGGCATTGGAGTATGGGCTATTTTCTAAAGTTTTCTTAAAGGTATTTACTCAGCCCACATTTAACAGTGAAGTGATAATTAGGGTGTTAATGCGTCGGTGCTCTGAGACTTGCGTCCCTGTGCCGCTCTCGGCAATTCCTGTCCTTCTGAATCAAGTTCTGGACGAGTTCACGTGCCTTTCAATTTCACACTGATTTCAACGACAGACAATTGCGGCTTACATTCAATAAATGTTTGGAATGAACTTTGACTAAAACATAAATGTTTTACTCTTTCTCAACACAAGCATAATTCTATTCTCCAGTTCTGGGGACGGCTGAACTCGTTCGAACTGTGTATGATAAAAAATAAATAAATAAATAAACGCTTAGGCTTCATTTAATTGGTAGCTTAAGTTAAGGACAAATGTTGATTGACGCTGGGGACTCTGTCTCCAAATAATGACTTTAGTTAAACCTTCAAGAGGAAAAGCACCCTTATGAACCGTTCCTTAAGATGTCTTTTTAAGAACTGAAGTTGCCCATCCCTGAGCTAACCCAATCATTATGTGGTTCTTGATGGTCTCCAAAGCAGTCATCAGCAATGTATGATTAATAAGATATGTAATTTCAACCATTTATCAAGAATCCCATTTGAGCCGCTACCAAATATTTTGCTGAATACGTGTGCGGCTCAATGGTACCTACCCAAAAACGTGGGGTTTTGAAGACATTCTTTGAGAGCTCCTCGTAACAATTAAAACGGGTTGCTACACAAGATGGCAACTTTGAAACTGGGCTCAGGGTGATTTTTCTTGCCAACATCACGTTATTTTTGGTTGCATTTGCTAGGTCACAGCTCAGAGGAGAAATCGGTCTTCAGAACTACCTTGATTTGATATTTTATCTTTGGCGTTATGTCCTCTTCAGATAGCTCGATGCTCTCTGCCCACGGTAACTTCTAACAAGATCAAAATGTGCAACTGTTAACGTCTAAAAATCTGGCAGACTAAATAACCACCAAAAGAAGAAAAACTAATAAGATATAATTGCGATAATTGCGTCTGTGTTAGATCCAGGTCAGCAACTCGTTTGCGATGCTTCGGATTTAGGCGATATATTCCAGTAGATTTCCATTCACATATTCCGTTCTCTTCCGTTTGTCACGTTACTTCTTCCCACTGATTAATGCTGTGCACGTCCCTCTGATTCCCAGACAAATTAAATTAGTTAAAGTAAACCAGACAAAAGAGCTGCCTTCTCAGAAACGTGCAATAATCTGCTGAGTTTGTCTTCCCGGCAGAAACGGTGGCTGAGGGAGGCGGGGGGTTTGCGCATTATCTTTAGAAAATGTATTATTACACAGAGGTGAGCCAAGTTCGTGCCACTGCATCATGGGCCAGCAAGCTACGGACACCAAAGTCCGCGCGTTATGAAGGAGAACGGAAAACGTGCGCCGTCACACTGGAGAGCGGTTTCTGGCGGTGGCACGCGACCAAGTTGGGGGGGGGGGGGGGGGGGGCGGTATTACCTTCACATACATGCAGCACTTTGATACTCTTCAAAACCGCTCCAGGTCAGGACGACACTAGATCAGCGACGCCACTCAAAGAAAATAATGTACACAGTGGGTCACTATCGCAGGGATAGACGGGTGCCCTCTGTATGTGCAGAGCAGCGGCTGCATTCTTGTTATGCATTTGGAATTGCCCTGGCGCTTTTACATTCCTGCGGTCGATCTTCTGATTTCTTCGAGTTTCATGCGACCTAACCTGGCAAATGCATACCGAAACATGCAACCACTAGTCTTTCGTATGGAACATCTGGTAAAACGGTCAAGAGCCCTTCTAGAGAGATAATGTTGGGAGACATGTGGGAAAAGCTGATCGAGCAAACAAACGAAATTTACCCGTGGACCTTGTTTAGCAAGATGAATTATGCACATCTAGTAAAACAGTAATATTTACTGTAATGAGCACGGTCGGGGAAGGACAGGGAGTAATCGTTTCAACAAGCCGTCTGCGTGCATGTGTAGTCCGTGTCTGAAAGGAGTGTCAAATCTGACATTAACGAGGGAATGCTTTGAAAAGTTATTTAAGTGTGTGAGTAAAAGCGTTTGGTGGCCATTTTGGTTGAGGCCTTGGACCGTTAAGGTGACATACACACACACACACATAGACACATACACACACATGCGCAGAATGTGACTAATGAGTGTGTCTAGTCTGCGAGAAGTCAATCGATGCAAACGGCAAGACAAGAACTAAAGCCAATACACCAGGCTTTGAATCATTCTGGCCCCATTCTGTCTTAAGAATGAAAGAAAAAAAACGAAAGAAAACCATAACTGCTGCCCACCTAAAGGGTCTTATGCTCAGCATTTCTGACACAACGATGTCCCTAAAAAATGCAACCCTCAGTAGTATACAAACAGATTGTATTGAAGAATTGGGAGCGAAGATATCAGGTGAAGCATGGGACCATGTGTTAGATAGAGTAAACGGGACCACTTCCTCTGCACAGCTTAGTTTAATACAGTGTTAAGTTCTCTACCATATACATTTCAGGCAAGACAGTCTAAAATCTATCCCAATGTAGACGAAACACACTATAGATGTCACAGTGCCATAGCAAACTTGACTCCCGCATTCTAGACATGTTTTGATTGACTGACTCCTGGTTGACTGTATTTAAGAGCCTTTCTGAAGCACTTGATGCAAATACCCAACCTAGTCCTGAGATTGCTACTTTGAGGTTCCAGGTGATCAAATCAGTGACAAACAGACAAAGTAATGCTACCCCCTTCGCTTGGAGGATAATGGTATTGGTTTGGAAGCTTGCTAACCCACCCCAAACATTGGCTAAATGATCAAAGATCAAATATTCCATCAGAAGTTCAACCAGTAAAATTGTGAATGTGCGTAAATTTGCGTTGTACTGTACTTCGCTTGTAAGTTGCTTTGGATAAAAGTGTCTGCCAAATGAGTAAATGTAAGTGTTAATTTCATACTATTTGGAACCCTATGATTTTTCATAATCTGAAAATCTAAAGACTTTTCATCCAGATTAAGTCATCTACCCCTTTTTCTTTCCCACTTCCCTCTGAGAACACAGAGGTACCACTCAGTGAAAAGGCTGGTCCAACTATATTTTGAATTAGGGATGAATGTTATGTGATCTTATTTTCTGTCTTTGCTTTTTTCTCTCCAGATTGTGCACACATGAGTCCTTTGCTTATGATATGCATTTGTTATTACTGTATTTCCATTTATTTTTACTTATTTAATCTTTCTTACCTGTTTTTTCCGCTTGACGGGGCATCGTCAACGTTATGAGAAAAATTAATATCTATCAGTGCTGTGACACTGGCAGAATGATATATTAACAAAGCGTTTCTGCAGTTCTGTGCATACTGTCAAAAAAATCCTAGAGGACAAACAGTTCCAGATGTTTACATCAAATTAAGATAAAAAACATTTAAAATATGGGTAATGTTTATCTACATAACTGCAAACGGTTTACGGAGTAGTTCATTTTGGATGTCAATATTTGCATTCTATTAGAGCCCGTAAAGCAGACTTCCTTCGGACTTCTGATGAAACCGCGAGTATATTAATTACATTTTAAAAACACCATAACAATAGTACAGCGCAGTATTTTGTATCTGTCAGAAAACAGGGCGTAGAGCATAGTAACAGTGTTATGACAATAACAGCAACGAAATATGGCAGACATCAACTTTGAAACGATTTGCGATTTGCGAGGCGATTTGACACTTCTGGGTTTTCTTTGTGGAAAACTTTGAATGTTTGAGCATTTACGGCTTTTGAGCTCTGGAAAATGAACAAACGAGGAAATATAACAGCCATACCATCAACGCAAACGTTTGCCCTCAGGTGAACCAAAGGTATGCGGAATCACATAATCACATTGACGCAGAGTTTGGCTCAATGTGTTGTCAAATTTCTCACCAGACGAATCGTTGAAAACGAAAAGACTGACACACCCATGGTATTCCCTGTTGCTTAGGGATTGAGATAATGAGCATGCAAATACTACGTACCAAAACATGGCTTGGCTGTCACTGAGGGTCGCCCTTTCTGCTCACCTCCCTCGCTAGAGGGCTAATACATAATGTTTCTAAATGTGCTTTCTCAAGTCTCATAGTTACAGAGACATTGGGGGAATGTTTTTATATGGACTGATTTTATTTTGCCGCTCGCCTCATTAAGTTGAGCTAGCAACTGTTTATTTACACCATCTTCAACTCCGCAGTCCATTCAGATGCAGATGTATTGATACTTGATGAAATTTGGAGTGTCACGTACATAACTCCAAACAGAAGCAAACGGCTCAGTTGGGTTTTTTTTATTCCTTTTTGCCCGAGGGCTGACGTCAACGTGCTGATGGCAAATACGTAAACTGCAGTAGTTTTCTAGTTTGTTTCTGTGAAGGGGCACAATCATGAGTTTTCTGAATTCCATCAGCAAAGTATTGGGGATTCGATCGCAGTGGAGATTAGGCTATATTTTTCTTTAGTATGCACACAGTTTTATATCACTAACGGGTGCAGTAATCTATGAAGAACGTAAGTCACGACGAAATAAATTCACGCGTTCCTACCCACCATCAACCGTTTGATTAATGTCTGTCTACATGCATGGAAATCATCAACCTCAAGGGGGTCGGTTTAAGCGGATGTACTAAGAGTGGGCATGCAAAAGGAGTTAGCCCGGTTCCCAAAGCTTTGCCGTCACATTCCGACACGTCAGGTTGTATTTCTGAAGTGTTTGCGTTGTGAGGGTGGGCACGGCGCTCACAGGGGGAACGCCACTTTGAGACTGAGAGGTTAGTTAGAGCCCGAGTGTGATGTTGGCCTTATGGGACGCGGGGTTAGATCTCGACGGCCTCTGAAAAGGAGGGCGGGGATTGACCAGTAACGGAGATGGTCAGTGTAACCCCCGCACTCACCCCCTCCCTCGCAGTGACTGCATAGCAGCATGGGTTCTGTAATTCCTCCTGCTCTAATTTTGACATTTATTTATAATTTCTTTTTGTATGCGTGTTATCTTTTTTAGGTTTTCTGTGCTATTGACCCCCATGAGAGTTTCCTCTACAATATAGAACGATTAGTGTGATCTTCTAGAGGCCCTGCTTCAATGTTAAACCACAACGCCATTCAGATAATGAAACAGACTGATACCAGTGTTAGCGCTGTGGAAAGGTTTGAAGTCAGTTCAGTAGCTATGCATTTCCATACAATGAAAGCATATAGGTTGCTGCTGATGTGGGTATAGCAGTACTTAAGTTTGGACTCCAACAGGATCACACCTGGCCACAGTTGTTGACTCCCCGATTTGAACATCAAGAACTGGGAAAAGAAAGGGGGGAGATGGGGTGGAGGAGGGATAACATGAACAGCTGAGATGAAAAGGAAGTGGATCATGGGATTTTTATACTTGTGAATGTGACCAGATTGTTAATTGTGTAGGGATGGTGTGAAAATTCTCAAATCAAATCTTTGCAGTTTTTCATGTGAAAACATTGAGTAGCCTACTACAGGCTTGGTGCCAGGAGAAAATACAGAGGGGTGCAATTGCAATCCACGGGGGCAGGGGCAAACACAAAAAGATACAACTACTATGCAGACATCGGAATATAAGGAGACAATTGGGGGTACACTGAGGTTCCTCTGGGGTGCAATGCACCCCTAAGCACCCCCATAGCGCCGGGCTTGCGGTGCTAAGTCATTGTTTGCAGTTACAGCTAATTCTGTCCGTAACCCACACTCACACACACACTGAAACCTCGAGGGCAAGATCTTGGTTGATGGTGAGGGCAGATAGTGTGTGGCGTGATGTGATAATCACTTGGAGCTGTCCTATGATTGGCTGCAGTTTTACCACAAATGCTGGCTAGTGAGCTCTCCCGGCACTTGTGCAACAATTGAGACACATACCCACAAGCAGCAACCGGATTCCTGCGTTGCGAGAAATTTTTTGATTCAGGACACACACAAAGGCTGGCCGCTGCCAAATGGAGGAGCACAATTTCTTGACCGTCAGCTTCAAGGGCGATCCGGGGGACAGAAACTAGACACCAATGGATCTGGACTACATTAGCAGCCATGCCAAAGGTCACTTGAGGCAGAAGTTGCGTATAAGTGCTGATCTATGGCCAGATTCCCCAACCACAATTCCAACCTTAATCATTATAAGAAACGCCGCCAAAATGGTCCTAGGTCAGGACTGGCACACAACTTCTGCCGCTTGCAGAGAAATAGTCTCCTTTTTTAAAACTATAACTTGTATATTCTTGTGCTATAACTCCTATATTTTGCATTTAGTCTTCATTTAAAGGCCAAAGAAGTGACTCTTACGTTACATTACATTATTGGCAGTTAGGAGATGCTCTTATCCAGAGCAACTTGGTAGTAACATAGGTTACATTTTTTTTTACATGTTACCCATTTAAACAGCTGGATATTTACTGAGGCAATACTGGGTTAAGTACCTTGCCCAACGGCACAACAGTAGTGCCCCAGTGGGGAGTCAGACTGGCAATCTTTTGGTTACAAGTCCTGCTCCTTACCATTATGCTGCACTGCTGCTGCAACAAAGAACTGACTTAAAAAGTATATTTGATAGGGTTAGGAAAGTAACTGTATATCTACTGAGTCATAGTGCTGTCGTGAGAAAGAGGGCCACAAAGGGAATAAGTGCTTTCATGTGGCATGCAAACATATACTACTGCTGACATTTTCCACCACAAAGGCTAGGCATCTCATTCTTTCACTGGGTGAGCAAGTCAATAAGTGGAAGAACAGACAGACAACCATCAGTGGTGGAGAAAAGTTGGAAGTTCTTGCAAAACCCAACACCTAAGATCACCCGGACAGAAATTTTTTTGACCTGCTACATATCAGGTTGCATCCTGTTTGTACTTTCATCATTTATATCAGCTGTAAAACACCTCCTGACACACTACAAGATCGACACACTACAAGCTCATGTCATGTTGCACACTCCAAACTGCAACTGTAGTAGTGTTGTTGCAAGGTGTAACAGCTATCATCACAGGGCTCAGTGTGAGCTTAAATCACACAGCACATTCTGGGCTTAAATGGCCAAGGACTAAACCTTGCAGTGCACCTATTGTGATGGGTTGGCAAGGACAGAGATGGAGCTTCCGCGGGAGACTTGACAATCTCGAGCTTCGTGATAGGAAGAGACCTGGGACAGGGTGGTGCCAGCTCCTCAGGGATGAACAGGAAGGTATGATTGGCCATTGTGTCAAAGGTGACAAACAGATTGAGTTTGGTGCTCACTGGCCACAGTAAGGCTGCACATGTGGCAGCAGGGGAATGGTGCACAGAGAGGAGAAAGGAGTGGAGGCTGCGAGCCATTGGGGCAGGAATAGATTTTCCTAGTTTTGGATGTGACATAGGCTGATTTGTGAGTCACACTTTTGTAAATCGCTCTGGATTAGAGTGCCTGCTGAATGGCGAAATGTAAATGTAATGTAAGATTACTGGCTCACTGCACCTTTGACACCCCACCATGAGAGAGGGGAGTGTAGAAAGAGTGGACATCTGATGTACGTCCATAGGCTAGACATCTGATGGCCTTCTGCTGCTAACAGCACCTCAGGATAATGTAGATGAAGGCTTATTATTACGGACCCGTGTCTGCAAAGGTATGAATGCGTCTGGCAAATGGAAACATTTAGTGTTTTGGTTATAGTAATGGTACATTTATTGTTTTCATCTGCAGTTGAAAGGAGCACAGTACTGTTCTTCATATACTTATTTCATTATCTTACATTTGCTCAGCAGACACTCATCCAGAGTGACTTCTGTAGGTAACAACAGGTGAGTTTTTGCTGAGGAAATTCAGGTTAACTGCCTTGCCCAAGAGTACTACAGCAATGCCTGGGCAGGGGATCAAACAGGCAACCTTTGGATTAGAAGCCTGTTCCCTACCACTACACCTCTCTGCTTCCCCCTGCCCTGGCAGTCGTTTCCAGTTAAATAAATTCAGTTACACATACTGGAATGTCACTTTATATTGATATAAGAAACTGTTGAGCTTAGGACTGACATGTCAATCATTACCAAAAAAAGTTATCCAGGCAAAATAGTTCTATTTTGGTAGCCCACTTTAAAGTATAACTATCTGCAGTTCGTGTCAAATGTGTAATGTTGAGAGATGGACAACTTTATCCTCATGTCACATGGCACGTGATCTTCCCAGCGATTCATGTGCCTTAGGAACATAAGAACATGTCAGGAAACCTTATGAATAGACATTGTTAGCGATTATTTGTACAAGTATGGGGGAGCAATTATGACCAATGAGCAAATATTAGGGTAACCAAATGAATTAATCACACTAGCTGAGTTAATTATTAAATGTTCATTAAGCAATGGGGTGCATCTGATACATCTTATCTGGATATATGCTTTAACATTTCCGACCTCAAAGAGAACACTATATCATTTAAACTATACTATACATACTATACTATACTATAAACTATACACTATATCGTTTAAAGAAAGTCAGCTTTCAGTATTTATTGACAGTTGTGTGGAGTAGTCAGATGGGATTCATTAAAGTTCAAAATTTAATATTTTTCCAGTAGAAACACAGACTTCTATGTTAAATTTTAAGTGCATATAGCCTGTCTTGCTAAAAGCAGTGTTGATGTTACACACAATAACCACTGCGGCGCACGACAAAAGAGCTGTGGAGAGAAAGCTACAGGTCATCTTGGTAAGAAATGAGACACACCCTCATTTTGGGGAAACTCTGCCCCAAATGCACACTTCCCTCAGAACTTCGATGGCCTGTGTCTGAACTTGCATCCTGGGAACAGAGGTGCGCAGCTCTGCTGGGAAGCACTTAAGGGGGGTCTACGCTTGCGTATCTCCGGTCTGAATCAGCCGCATTGTGAATAAACTCTTTTGAAATTTAGGAGAAAAAAAAGGAAAAAAGGGGAGGAACAGAAGTCAAATGTTTCTAAGTATTCATTGGAAATGGCCACAGGGACAAGTGCCAGGCTAACATACAGGAAAAGAAATTCCCAGAAGAACACCGGTTTTTAGGGATATTTAATGTTACAGTGTGGTCGTGGTGGTAGTGGAGATTGGGGGGACAGGCTCACCTCTAAAACCACAAGTAGCACCAGACCAGATATTTTTTGCCAGAACACTCACCACAGATCAAGATATACCAGTCAATTAAACCCAGGGCAGTGTTCATGTGCTGTGTACCTTCACCACGCTGCAAACACGCTCTGGCGCCGACAGTCATGCTACCAGAGGGCGTGGCGATGTGGCGCTGCGCCTCTCCTCTCTCGGCATAGCCCTCACCGTAGGCGTGAGCAGTCATGTGCGAACTCGCTGGGGGCACGGCTCCCCGGAGCTTTCCCTCCTCTGGGTGCAGTGCCATCCTGCTGGGACAGGGAGGATACCAGAAGGGTATTTCCACCAGATTCATTTCTGGGACTTGTAGCTCCCAAGGAAAGGGTGGATTCTGTCGGGACGACACATGACAAGAGTGGCTCCAGGGTGCTTTCTGGCTGACTTCCAGGCTTAATCCTCTGGTTTAAAAAAAAAAAGAGTTTTTGGTTACATTAAGCTAGTTATCAAACTGGGAAAAATTCTGTGGTGGGGCTTTGGAAGTGCAGGCCTCCAGTCCAGAGACACATCTGCAGGTTTTCCAATGCCATGTAAATGTAAAAGCCATAATAAATCACCTGACAAGGAAACATTTGAAAATACAGAACAGTCATTTCTTATTAAGGACATACTGTATTTTATGTCACAAAATGTCACCTTCGCCTGGAGGGCAAAAAATAATAGCTGCGGCTGTGACTTAAGTATGTGATGTAACTTACTGAAATGTGATGCAATCAGATTCAGATTTCCTTTATTGTCATTTTATCATGCACTTGCGTACAATCAAGAATGAAATGCCGTTTCTCCTATACCAACAGTGTACATAAATTAGAAAGACAATTAAAACAACATATATCTATATACAATACACTGTCTTGTAAACATTTGGAGGGGAATAGCAGCATGACTTTATAGCAGCATGTCTTTATGGTGTATTTGGCGGGGGGGGGGGGGGGGGGGGGGGGGAATAGCAGCATGTACTGTCAATAAATTATCTTTTTTGTCTGTACAATGACAATGAGAGGGTTAATGGTGAGGGGAGGGAGCAAGAGTGTTCATGATCCTCACAGCCTGGGGTATAAAGCTGTTTAGAAGCCTGGTGGTCCTGGTACGGATGCTTCTGTCTCTTCCCTGATGGCAGGAGGGAAACCAGGCTGTGGGAGGGGTGGTCGGGGTCCATGATGATGCTGGAGGCTCTGCGGGTGCAGCGCTGGTTGCAGATCTCCAGCAGGGATGGGAGAGGGGCACCAATTATCTTCCCCGCTGTTCTCACTATCCTGTTCAGTTGTTTCTGCCTGGTAGCTGTGCAATTTCCAAACCAGGCAGTGATACAGTAGGTCAGAACACTTTCATATTAAGTGAGCCAGTCTAAAGTAGATGTCGTAGGAGTCTGTTTTCAAAAGTGTAAGCAGACACTCAGGTGCATAACTTTGATATTTAAAACCAGATGTAAAAGATGTAAAAACATGGAGACCATTTTGCAAAGGATTCCTTAAATTTTTACCTGTCCTAGCAGTGTACTCCTATAACAAACACCAAACTAAGCAAAGGAACTCTACAGGACAAGTGTACACATTCAAAGCCAGTTTAACTGATTACTGAGGTATGAATACAGTTGGGTATTCGTGCTCATGCTCAAATGCGTAACCTAGAACACACTAGACAAAATCATTCAGTCAGGTGGCAGTGTGCCAAACCCCAGAAAGGCATTAACGCTTGCTTCCCATCACCTGAGCTGATTAAAGGTAGTCTAAGCTCCTTGGTTGTTGCTAATGAGACTGATTTGAGGACCATCCCCCACCCCACCCCTCCTGGAAAGGTTCGTATTCTGGTCTTTCTCAGCGCAGAGGGCCCCTGCGTCTTTGATCGGTCTGTGCGTTTCTACGATTTTCTAGGCGCTGCTTGTCTGATTCGCCTCTTGTGTTTCCAGTCGTGGCAAGCAGCCAGAAGTAGAAGGTCAAAGAGAAGGAAACGCTTGCTACAAATACTGAAACGTGACAGTGTTGTATCAGTTTTCCCATAGCAATAGCCCAACAAGGAGGCTTTGAAAGGGCTACTACAGTTGGCAACGATTCTGTTGCACGTATCCTGCCGGGATCATGGGGAAACAAATCACTCAGCGAATTGATTTTTTTGCACTTAAGAAAGTTCCACTTGATAGTGCATCACGGGGGAAGGTAGCTCTGGTTCTGGAGCGCCGGAGATGTTTCCTTTTGTCTGTATCGTACGAGCTCTTAATAACATGACTGGATTAATTATTCTGTTAAATTAATCCATGTGATTATTGTGCTAGAGGTAACCATCATTTCACCTTTCAAACTAAATCACCTGCAATACTTGCGGTGACGGATCCAACTATGTGTTTACGAGCTCGGCTGGGAACTGTTCTGCCTATGAAGAATATTCAAATGATCGAGAGACAACTGTCAAAGCACGTTTGTTTATTACAAAAAATCAGCTTAAAAATTGCCTGCTTATCATTGAAAAATAAGTTATACTTCAAACAAATGCAATACATGCAAGATGCTGCAACATACAATCAAAAATATAACACAACATTCGTAATTCTTTAACTTAACATTATATATACAAAATAAAGTAAATAACATAACAAAAATATATATAAAGTTCAATATTCTTTAGAAGTGCACCTTAAATATAAAACTATTACAGACTGCTTCTTCAGAATTAAGAATTAATTACAGAAATACTCTCGTCGAATAGATGAGTGGAAGAGCGCTAATACTGTCTAAAAGCGATTTCTGCGTCTGTCCATACTGTTGCGCCAGTGGCGCAGTGCGTCACGCGAGTCGATCTCCGACAGATTTCCACATGTGAAAGTTCCTTCCCATGCAACAGGCATCAGATGTGCATTTGGATCTTATATCATGTAGCAGGACATCAAAGCGAGATCTCTCATGTCCGCGTTTGTCATGCAGCCTGCATGTAAAAAGAGAAAGGGCGTTAGTTGAGTCTCGGTGATTTTAAGTTCGTGAGCTCCCAAAAGGCTGTCTTTGCCAAATGTTACTGGGAATAAACATAAAATGGACTGTGTGGTCTTTTGATACGCGTAAAATTGCATTAATGTAGCTCTTACAGCACGGCAAAACACATCGCTTACAAACTCAGCTATACTGTACATACACTAATAACTATTATTGCCACAGAGTGTACTGCATTTTTAATGTTGACAGTCTAATCGTAAAAGTTTAATCATCATGATTGTTAGTCTTAGCAACGATCACTAGTCCTAACTGGTTTTCCAATAAAGCTGTGAATTTTGGTACTTACGGCTTCCACGCGACGGAGTGTGGCCGCTATTCGCGGCGATTTTCCCGCAGAACCGCTTCACGGATCGCCACAGCTTGCTTTTCCGCGACCGCGGAACGGCACTTTCTTCTGCGATCGGGTGAGCGCCCTCGGCGTTTTCCTCGCCCTCCTCGGTGTCCCCGTCCTCGCTCTCGCTATCCTCAGCTGAACTGTCATCGAGAACCCCGGCGGCTAACATACGTTCCAGGACACTTTCGTCT
Organism: Megalops cyprinoides; assembly: GCF_013368585.1. Taxonomy (NCBI): domain Eukaryota; kingdom Metazoa; phylum Chordata; class Actinopteri; order Elopiformes; family Megalopidae; genus Megalops; species Megalops cyprinoides. The sequence goes on from NC_050598.1 coordinate 5,738,612, forward strand.
ACCCGGAATGCCTTCCGCACCCCCTCTGCACCCGTGACGGTGGACGAGTAGCGGCACAATGGGCAGACAATCGCAATGTCCCCGGGTTTTGCGAGTCCTCCATCGTCTCGGAACGAAGTCGAGGACAGAGTCACCAGACACCTCTCGCAGAAAGTGTGCAGACAGATGAGTTCCCGTGGGCACCGGCGACCCGTGTTGTACACCCTGTAGCAAATACCGCACTCGAGTTCGGAACACATTTCTTTGTGCTTTTCTGAGCCTCGCTCTAATCTTGCGTGTTGACAAGGTTTCTTCGCTTCATCGATACTGCAGCCAGTTATATGAGAGTGGAGAAGTGGGAGGGACTAGCAGAGGCCTGCCAAATCCGCGGCCAAAACTTTCAACTTAAAGGAAACTAGAGTAGGGTGATGTCATCGGTATTACCCCGCTCCCACGCCGCAGCGTGCTGTAAGCGTGACGAAAGGCTCGTTACACTCGGTCCTGTACTTTTAAGGTAGATCGCTATTCTGTGCTTTGGATTTCTGTCAACACTGACAGATATCTCCATTTTTTTTCAAATGGATACATGATGATTGTAATTTTAACACAGTTATTAACTAGTTTTACTATATTACAGCATTGTATTCCACAAAAAATATTTAGCCCAGTTCTGCTCGTTATTTAGAAATATATGCATCAATCTGCCTTCCCTCTACACTCTGTAAATAAATGTAAATACATTTATGCCGGGAATCCAATCTTCACTTTCAGGTGTCTTTATATTTATCTTTAGACTGTCCAATATGTAGATATTCAAAGTTAAAATGTTATACGATGACTACAGAAAATTAAGACACCTTGAATTGAATTGAGCTGAATTTACGACAGACAAGTTTGGCTATACACTGTGTTCACTTAATGTGTCTTTTGCTCTCTCTCTCGCTCTCTCTCTCTCTCTCTCATGCGCGAACGCACACATACACACATAGGCCTACACTACATATAGTCTACACACCCTGCATGTACTAGCAGATAAATCCATATATTTACAAAAAACTAGCAGAACATGGGGGAAATGTTTCCGCCTGAATAAACTACTGTGTTAGCAAGTGGCATCTGTAGGAAATGCAGCTGAAAGATCTTCCCGGGAGGAAAACTGATAGTTAACAGTTTTACAGGGACTTCCTACAAAGGAAATAAATGAAAATAAAAATGCCGATGGGATATGTGAAGAACGTATCATAAACTGGGAAAGTCTGGAGCTGGGAAAACCCCTTGCAATATCGGGGTAATATAACATTACTCTTAGAGTGGGAACTTCTGTCCAATCCTGTGATGACCACCGATGGAAATGCCGCAAATTATCCAATCAACTCAAACAAAGTAACTCAACATAACAATTTTTACTTGTAGGATTCCATGTGTATAGCTGGACTGATCTAGATTAAGTATAGTTATCTTTAACTAAAGTAAAAGATAGTAATAGCGATGGTATTTTGTTAGTATTATAGCCTTTTTTACTTTCACTTGTGAAATACTGTTTTTTATGCTCGTATGGCCTTGTTTAAACTACAGCATAATATCTATAATATCTATTAACACCTGCATACATACACAGATTCTTATTAACATAAAGGCATTCGGGCGCAAGCATAAACCCTCATCCATAAACGTAAGGCAAATCAATTTAAACCTTCGCCTTCGCCGACCTCCTCCAGCCGCTGCGACAAATCACCAGAAAAAAAAAATCAGAAGTTCAGTAACTTACATATTAGATAGGCTAATTAAAGTCTGATAAACTCAGGTGTTGTTTTGATTTTCCAAGAAATTTCGAGAGGATCAGCCACGAGTTCTCCTCCTTAAGCATGTGACTTTCCTCCAAGAAACTGGACAAATATTAATGATTGGCCCCAAATCCATAAACAAGAGATAACGTGCTGAAATACTAGTCTGACCACCTTAATTGCTTCCTCAGGCCAATAGTAGCCACACCCCCTCTGTGTCCCCGCTCTGACGTCAAGTTTCCGTCTCCACAACAAACTTTAAACAAAAACTCAATACCTGTCCATTGCTAAATTTTCTTATTACTATGCTGAAGTCAGAATAAATGTTCATATATTATATAAGCTAGATCATACATTTTCGACGAGACAGTTATCTGAGAAACTCGATCATCATCATAAGGTTAATTTATTTAGCTCAAGCAAATAGCTTTTTTGCTAGGGAGGTCCATGAATTTACATTAGGCTACATTGTATCTTTCCAGAGCGACTTACAAAGCAAGTCATTAGAGAAATGGTGCATACTGACTACAACAGAGCACATTTTTGTGTGTTTTGTTACAGTTAAAATAGTTATTTACTTTGATGTGTCATAAGTCTACACTACCTTTAGATAAATCTACAAAAGCGTAACGCTTCCCAGAGAGAATATTACAAAAATCGTATAGGTATGCGCAAATGAATAGGTCTTATATCCAACAATGGGCATGGTGAAGGTACATTTTGTTATCAATTCCTTTTGTAAGACAGGGCTGTACTGACAGACCCGAGATAGCAGTAGCTACTGTCTTAAGAGTACAAGACGTTCTACCCTGAATAAAGAACGTTCGGGCTCAGCTCTCCAAATTTTCTATGGTTTCGTATGAGCAGCCCCAGAAATTTTCATTTAGCCCCCTCGCTGCTGTTGAGTTAGACTGTAATGTTATATGGGAAGCATTATTTCTGTTAAATCGGTTGTATACTGCTTTAAAATCACCATGCCGTGACGAATCAAAAGCAGGAAGCGCTGTAAGACGGTTAAATAAACTAAATGAATAACTTCAATTCACTCTCGGTATGATTCACAGTTCCGGAGTCCAAAGTCCAGTTAGCGCTGGATGGAACTGCTCGGACCCCTTGCTGGCAGCGACTCTGACCTCAGGAAACAGAGAGCCGTTAATGACCGAGAGCAGGAATCACGGTTAAAAACACGGCAATGTGCAAGGAAATTGCGTTAGATATTCAACGTACTGACACAGAAGGCAGGGAAGTCTGTAATGTAAACTGTAAATGTATGAGTAAACGTAAAATGGAAGCTTTACACTGATTTTAACATCCTTGTGAATTTCATCGTCATTACCGCAGCAAAAAAACGGGGTCAGCGGCATCATGATTCATCCATTTTTTTTCTCTGATTTTAGACCCCAGAAAAACGGTTACTTTCACTTTTTTTGTTACCATGTTCATGAGACAGGCCACATCGAAATGGGGTGTGGGCTGAGAATAAACAGCATTTTGGAATTGCCCGTGACCTCGTGTGTCATGCTCTTTTCTTATTTCCTGGTCAAACATACAATGTCAATTTCAAGCTGTAGTTGCAGTAAAAGTTAGAAAAACAGGACGTGGGTGTATTTCTCAATGTAGCGCTGACGAAGAATACCAGTATTAGGCAGCTGGATGGAGCAGGCGTTCCAAGCCTCTCTTGTGATGTCGTCAGGAAGTCGTTTGACCTGTATGTCTTCAAAAGTGCATTGATATCATAAATGTTAAGAGTGCACTTAACCGGCAAAACGATTCATGAGTAGTGCAGAAAATCCCCCCCACACCCCCACCCCCAAAGCTGTTGGTTGAACATAACTCTTTTTGGAATGCCCCTTTTGCCTGGCTACTATTGAAATTATTTCAATTCAGCGAAATTCGGGTGTGAACATGGATTTACTCACGTGCTCTGCCCAAAATGGAAACCTCTTTAGAAGTCATGTTACATTTAAGAAATAAATAAATAAATAAATTCACAGGTAAAGTTTCATTTATTTAGAATGCATTAAAAAGCACTCAATACATTGGACAAAACACCATGACAGATTTCTACACTGTGACCGTGCAGCAATGCAAGCCAGGACCGGTCCGCACACACTTACCTTCTCCTGACATGCAACTGCAGGAGGGGTGCGGCCCGACGTGGGGGGTCACTGGAAGGGGGAACAGTCTCTGTTTGTCGATCTTGCAGGTCCTGGAAGGGGCAGCGGGGGGAGGTGTTTGGGCGATACTATTCCCTGCCCTGGCAACACACATACTGCCAGGGAATTACTGTCAGGGTAACTAGCTCAACCCATGAGGGCATGGGGACGAGCAGGGAATGGATGTATCGGCGAGAGAGAGAGACAGAAGGGGAGAGAGAGAGAGAAGGAGAGAGCAAGACAAAGACAAGAAGAGAGAGCTTACAGGAAAGGGGGATCCACGTAGGCAAGAAAGTGTGACCCTGGCAAAAACAGCCAAAAGGGTGGCAAGAAAGGAAGCTGTCATAAGAGTTTAATCTGATACCTGATCTCAATGACAAGGAAGTGATGGCACTGGGGGTTAGAGCCCTGCGACTCCAGGGGGACACCAAAGTTCACCTTGACCACAGAGGTTTCTGAAAGAGGTCAGTATTTCAAATCCACCTAAACTGATTTTGAACTAATGTGGTTGAATGTTGTGTCAAAATGTATAACTTAATCACGGGTATGTACACCGTATATGTGTATGTGTATGTATGTACATAGCATAGATGCATGTAAGTCTCTATTCTGCCCACATTTGCATAGATGGATGGATCAATGTACATGTATGTATCTAATATTATGTGTGTGTTCATATATAACATGAGTACGTATGCACATGTAAAAGTATTCATGTAGATTTGGCGGCGCAGCTATAGAAATTATGGTGAAACTATAACTGTAAACCCAGAATATTTTGAAATTTTGTGCAGTTGTACAGACATTATGTGAACCATTATGGGTTGTTCATCACATGACATTTGAAGAAGGTAACTAACTTCACGTAAGTATTTATAAGCAATCTAGGGATGTACTGATCAGCTGTATCGACGTAACGAAAGAGTCTTCATTCTCAAAATGTTTAATGTCATGTGTTCACTTATTGCAGGATGGGTTATCATATTCTTACACTGCCACAGTAATGTGAAGAAACAATTTATAAATGAGTTTATATTTGTGTGTGTGCGCGCGTGTGTGTATGTGTGTTGCACATCAGCATGTCTTCGGCTTGCTTTTTCGTCAATACTAAAGGGACCCACATTGCCAGGCAACTACCCCCCCGTGTGAGCGCTGCCATCCCTGTGTCACTGGTGGCCGGGGACCGCCATGCCTAGTGTGGAGGTACATGTGGGAATGCCTATTCCTCCTGTACACACAAATAAACACCAGGACAACATACTCCAGGTGCACTATATTTACTGTGCAGCGTGTGGAATTCGCAATATACTCACACAGACTCCACTTATACTAGTCTTCAATCCAACAATGTTCACCACACCACCACTGAGCTCCATTCCAGTGATATTATAGCCTTTTCAGCATATGTGACTGAACTGACATTACAGGCATTACCAGTTGCTATATTCTGCTGCACTGATAGACTAAGATCACTGCACAGCGGCTATGTAATGCTGCGCTGTAACACTGCAGCGCCTTTGGGGCAAAAAATACACCAAGCAAAACTTTTGCGAACTTCCTCATTTGAGAAAACGCTCCGATTTGACAGGGCTTTGGTATTATCCAGACACTCCCGTGACTTATTTCACCCCTGTGGTTGCAGTTTGGTGGTTTACACAGTATCCACAGCAGAACTTGCCAAAAAGCACTCCTTACTTTCAGGGTCTAGCCGCCTTGTGTTGCTCACTGTTTACGTGTTTCCATGCAGCTGTGACATAGCTGTTGTCTGAGGAGGTTCCCTTTTTTTCGAGTGTGGCCTCACATTCTCACGTCTCCAGACACTGGAATGCCCAGCTGGAGCAATGAACTTGGACACACTCCACACCTGACCGTATTCATGATATTTAAGCTTATTTATGTTTTGAGGCATTTTAATTAGCCCTGACAGCAGACGAACAGTGCCGCTAAATTGATTACATTCCAATTTGTTGGCGCAATTGTTCTTTTACAGGGCCTGCAGTGAGGAATACCTGAAATGGATCCAGCTGCTACACGGGGGAAATCGCTGTAATTGCTTCCATCCCTGGCTCCTGTCTGCCTTTGTTTCAGCAGCAGGGCCTCATCCGTGTCCTCTGTCCAATCCAGCAGTTTTCCCTGCTCTTTAGGTCACTAAAAGCATTGGGACCAGGGGAGGGACATTCAGCTGGTGGCTGGATCAGCATTGAGGTTGGTTGGATCAGCAGAAGGAAAGGTCTGTGGACATGCTGGCCCACCTGAGAAAGGAGTAGAGAGGCCCCAAAAACAAAGTACATTAGCCCTGCAGAGTTGGGAGTTGTCATGGAAACCTGGTCTTGCAAGGAGAAGTGTGGAGTTGCCTCAGAAGTCATGAGGCCTTCCTGAATGGTAGCATTGTGATAAGAGGACCTGTCTCCCCCTGGAGCTTACCTATGTCCATATGTACCACTATACAACACTGGTGCCAGTTAAATAGGGCAACTGTTAGACCATAGAAAAGCCCAGAAAGGAAAAACAGAGGTTCCCTTTGCAAGATGACCAGATGCAGATGAAAGATGGTGAGCTTTTACCCCCTCTCTCCCTCTATTGTGCTCCAATAGAAAGAGAGAGAGAGAGAGATATGCTCGCTACTCTGGCTCACCACTGCAGAGGGGGAGAGGACATGAGCAGGCACAAAGGCCACCTCTGCAGGAGGAAAAATAACTGTCCATTGATATCTGTCCCCTACTGAAGACCAGGGAACTGGTCTGCAGGAGTTGCGACTGGGTGAAGTGCTTTTCTGGTTCTGTATAAGGGTGGCCAGTGGAGAGGAGTGTCAATGGGCCCATGGTGTGGAGAATTACTTGGCTGGAAAAGGCTGCCCTCACCTGTGTTACCTAGCATGAGTTCCTGGTTTGTTTCATTGTCCGCCCACTACAACCTGCTTGGGTCTGGCAAGCTCTGATCAAATTTCTCTTCTTTTTTTTTGATGAAGGCCCAAGTTGAGGGAGCGGTTGATTGTGTGGTACTGCTCAGCTACTCAAGTGCAAATATGTTATGCTTCCCACACACAAAGAAAGACTTTCCGGTTTTCCATTCCTCAGAAGCTCACTATGTCTTTCTTATGCCATTCCACAGAAGTGTTATGGTTCACTAATGGATGCGGTCGATAGGTTATGATGATTTTGTATGAATCATAAGCATATAATTTATGGTTGAGAGAAACAGAACAGAAAGAAACACTCATCGCCTATCATCGGGTAACAGTGAACCAAGAATCGAGGAATATCACAACATAAGAGATTTTATGTTGAGATTCAGCCCAGCTTGGCTTGTTATTCTGCCTATAGTCTAGAGCAGTGTTTCTCAACCCTCTCCTGGAGTACCCCCTGCCCTGCATGTTTTAGATCTCTCCCTGCTCCAACACAGCTGATTCAAATGATCAGTTTGTTATTAAGCAGCTTCAGGAGTTCATAATGAGTTGATCATTTGAATCAGCTGTGTTGGAGCAGGGAGAGATCTAAAACATGCAGGGCAGGGGGTACTCCAGGCGAGGGTTGAGAAACTCTGGTCTAGAGTGTATCTAGCACTGTTTCAAGCGTGGTCTGAGACACTGTAAAGGGTTTCTGCATCCATTGCTAATCCTTGTAAGATACTCCAGTATGTATAACTCTGACTGAAAATATACCTCCTTATATCAGTATGAAATGTACTCATCAACTAATTTCTGCCTATATCATCTTGCTCTGCTGACAGAACTTATCTTAAAATAGCTTAGGCTGTGCAGTGAGAAATGTCCCTCATTAAAACAACAACATCATCTCAACAACTAGAGGTTTACTAGTATGCCCTGCAACAAATAAATGTGTTCATTCTATGGGAGGAGTTTTGTTCAACACAGATTGGCTGACAAAAGAAAAAACGAGGCACGACACTGGGTAACCCCTCTAGACATTCAGCAAGTATGGACATTTGAATTCAGCACAGTGTCAATGTGAGAACATGTAGACACAGGGCAATCTATGCAGGCTAACACGCATTGTCATTAAGCATTAAGACAAATAGAACTCATAAATGAACAGATAAAAAGGGGAAGGAAATTCAACAATGGAGACAAGGCAGTGGAGAGGACCGCAAAAAAGATTTTGTGAGGACAAAGATCACCAGCTTCTTCAGCTACGGTCAGTGCAGTCAACCAGAAGACAGCCACAAACAGTTCAAGTTGTAGCACACGTGCTGAGGACACACACAGAAAGTGGGTCATGACCAACATGGACGCGGCTCTCATTCTGATTGAATGCGCCAACACAGCTGTTCATCCATTACCTTGCGGAACGTGACTCGTTGAGGGCAGCTGAGATTTGGGAAAGGGGAGGGTGGGGGTTGTGCTTAATCGTGACACGTACATCTTGAATTTCAGACAGGTTTCCTTTTAAATTCCAGAATGGGTCCCTTTTGAAATCCAGAATGGTTCTCTTTTCAGTTCCAGAGAGGTTCTATTTTGAATTCCAGAGATGTTCTCAGACTTTAAAAACTGTTGGTCTCTTTCTCCAGGTAACCACGACACCTTGGACCACATAAAACATCCCAGCAGTGCTCTGATCTCCAACACCCCCCCTTCCACCCCCACCCCCACACCCCCAATCACCCTCTGATAAAAGCCTGTTCAGTTCTGTGGGTCTCCATGGCGGACATCCCGGGCACAGTTCAGCCACAGCCCCAGGAGGAGGAGTCCGGCTCAGGGGAGACGGCCGAGGTGGAATGCCCCATCTGCTACCAGGAGTACAACCAGGGGGGGAAGTGCCCCCGCATGCTGGAGTGCCTGCATGTCTTCTGCACTGAGTGCCTGCAGAGGATACAGATGTTGCCCTCCCAGCCCCCCGACCCTAACAGCCCCCCGTCCATCTCCTGCCCCCTGTGCCGCCACCCCACCCCGCTGGAGACCGGGGACGCCCTCTCCCTCCCCTGCAACTCTCGCATCCTGGCCCAGCTGCCCCCGCTGGCCTTCCGCATGCCCGTCTCGGTCTCCGCCCGCCTGTCCACCATCACGCAGCGGGTGGTGCTCTCCTTGGAGTCCCGGGACGCCCGCTTCATCATCCTGCCCACCGTCAGCCTGCGGGTGGAGCAAATGGGCGCCGGGGAGGGAGACCGGCCGCCCCACGCACCTTCTGCCGCTGACCTGGAGGTGCAGCACCAACACCGGCGCGCCCTCGTCTGCGTCCAGATGCTGGCGCTCGTCTTCTGGATCCTGTTCGTCATGACCTGCGTCGTCGGGGTTGTCTTTGGGCCCAGCTTCTTCCACAACTAAGGGACGAGGCAGAGGGATCACGGAAGGGACCGTTCGATAGCATCATCAAGAGCTTGCCAGTAGTGAAATTCAAGCCAGCCATTTCACTCTGCGCCCAGATCACTTCACAGAAGGCTATGATCTCAAAAAATTCTCAGGTTTAGTTTCCAAATCAACCTGACGAACCACAGGGTCCATGGATCTAAATTTTTTAATTTCTCCAAAGCATGGGACATTCCTCTGACGTTAATCGTCTCTTGTTGTTGCAGGTTCCTAAACAAGACTTTCACGAAACCCCCTCAAACCTCTGAAGCTGATTCAATCATGTGTAATCATTTCCCATGCAAAGAAAATGACTAAGGTTAATCTATTTATCCAACACTGAACAGTGACAGGAATACTGCCAGCGACAGAAAAGCAAATATTAGTATCTGTCAATTCTGAAATGTTAGGACAAGAGAAATAGACAGAGTGGAGTGATGTTCTGAAACGGGTGAGAGCAACTTCTGTTGTTACCCCTAGTTTTAGTGTGACTTGTTTTTTGCTACTGTTTCACTATTTAAAACATATGGTGTATGTAGCAACGGGTGATATCAGCTAACTGTTTTTTGTTTTAAATATATATTAATAAGATTTATTTATATGATGCACAGTACTGCATATTCGAGAATTATCATCACCATTTGTCAACAGTTATGCTTTAGTCAACCATTAGAATTTTTACATTTTTAATTTCTTACATTATTAACATGATAAACAATATCTGGTTTGATAATTAGTTAATTAGCACTAACAATGTGCAGTGGCAGGCAGGAGGTCGCTTGTAACTGGGCTCATAACCCAAAGGTTAAGTAGTTCGATTTCAGGGTGGGCCACTGCTGTTATACCCCTGGGCAAGGTACTTAACCCAAAGTGTTCAGCAAATATCCAGCTGCTGTATAAATGGATAACATGTAAAAATTGCAAGCTGTGTGAGTCACTCTTGGATGAAGCATATGTAATGTAACGTTGAGGTCACTGCACAGAACATTACCACTGTGTCTTGATGCATGGCTCCCCCTAGTGGCAAAAGATTCAATTGAATTCTATTATTTGGAAATGTATATTATGGTTCACCTATTTTATTCTCAAAACCATGCGTTTTGAGCTATCAGAGTTTAGTTACCAAGTACAGAGGTCCTAGCCACTGTCACTGCCTACCTACTTTCACTATTATCTAGAGGTGTGAAAGGTTACAAATTTTAGAGCAAACAGAAATGGACTTTGCCCGTTCGTGCTTTTGAAATGTGTTTTTCATCCCTAACTCTACACAGTTTACACAGTCTCACGATGCACTACAAACTGAACAACACATAACATGATTTCAATTCATGTCAATGTACCTGGCCAACTTGCACAGTTAATGTACAATGATTCTCTGCTACCATATCTGATACATTATTCATAATTTTCAGTGCATCCTACAACAGGTAACAAAAGATGTGTTTGTTTTTTTAGTAAAGCAGAGTAAAATAAGATCAGGTGAAAATAAGGTGTGGTGTAATTAACATTGGATATTAACATAGCAACATAAACCCTGGCCTGGCCACCATTTCACCACCTGAAATCCAATCAGCCTGGCACATTATGTTTCAGGTCATGTTGCCTTTGTGTTAAAGACTTGCAGTCTAGCACTAAGCTCAGAGCTTCAGGGAGAGCCAGGGGAAGTGGCTGCCTTTTGGTTGCAGGAGTTCGTGGGATTGATTGGGGCTCCAGCGTTGAAACCTCTTTGTGTCCCGAGTAACATCACATAACTGACCCTGGCCTGAGCCGCTTGTACCCCTAGTTTGAATGAGAAAACTGGGAGCTTGAGTATTTACAGAGTTAGATTTTATCAGCTACATTCAAGTAGAGCTTGAAGGCCCCCCGAGCATGTGATACTGCAAAAAGACTGTGCTTCCATTATTTTAACTTGAGGTGAAATTAGTGCCGGAAGGACAACAGAGGTCAATCCCTGTTTTACAGTGGTGGGAAATCACACTGCTCATACAGTGTTCTGCAAGGCTATCTCCCCTTTCATCATATGACAAAAGGAGGGGCAGTAGTGTGGTGTAGTGGTGGGGAGCAGGGCTTGAAACTGAAAGGTCACTGGCTCAATGCCATGCTGGGGCACTGCTGCTGTACCCTTGGGCTAGGCACTTAACCCACAATTGCCTCAGTATATGTCCAGCTGAATAAATGGATAAAATCATCTGGATAAGAGCATTTGCTAAATGACAATACTGTAATATAATGACAAGGTTCCATAAATGCATCCACTTCTGCTGGGCAGTGCAACCATACCCTGGGTACATTGAGTTTTAGGGAGCTAACCGGAGCTATTTGCTTTTCACTCCACCTCACCTGCACACAGCCATAAAAAATAGAATAAAAATAGCCTTTTGTAGCATGGTGACATCCAAGTGCACCCAGACACAAGTTAATGGAAATGAACCATGGAACGCAGTCTATTACAGTCACAAAATCACCTGGTCTCAGAAGGACTGGGAGTATGAGGATGCATCAACACTGTGTCGTAATCAACTATCATTACTGAATCCAGGACAATCAAAGTGATTCACCCCCTGCTGTCCTTAAGAAACCGCACAGCATCATCATCATCAATGTGCTCCCCTTGGATTGCATTGTGCTGCCATCTTCCTGCTTCAGCTCAGTGTAAGGGGCTTCCTCCATTGCGCCTGTGGTTTCTACTTTTGTTTCTGGTGATTGTGATGAAACCAAATCCTTGGGTGAGGTGCATTAAACTGTAACTCTGATATGGTCATTTAAATAAATAATAAAAATAATATGTGCTTTACCTTCACCTTGGTGTCTTTGGTGTTATACTTCACTTTTACAGCATTTAGACTGCTGAAACAACATTAAGAAGAAACAGAACACCAGCCCACTGTCTTGTGTTCCCAGATGTGTCCTTTTATTTGCAGTGCCAACAAAGCCCCTCTGAATGAAAGAACACAATGGCACTCTTCGTAAAAGAACACCAATGGGAGCATAAGACAGTGTACGGGTATTCTGTTTCTTCTTTATGTTGTGCTAATGGACTCACTTGTGCGCAAAACGGATGTGCACGGATTTGATATTTGAGCGCTTGATCGCTGGCAAATCCCAAAGTGCATCACCGCGGAGACGAGGCTCTGTGCGAGCCCAGGTTGTGGGAAGTCAGAGCTGGTTTCCAAAACGGGTTGCTCTGAATTCGTGAATGCATTGCAGTCACCGTGAAACCCCGTTAACTTGACGAACTGCCACAAAATCAATGTTGCGCATGTGGATTTGCCATTCTTCCATCTCTGAAACAATCAGTTGAGTAAAAAATACCCACAACGGTCAAGGTTCCTGCACTGGAGTGCAGTGAATGTTGTGCAGCGCCCAGGTGGTGGCTGTGTGCTAGTATTGCTGGTGGTTGAGGCGAGGTTCTCGCTCCATAAATCATTCAGATCTGATGACAGCATCTGTGATTCGAATCTACCGTGTACTTGCTAGTCTTAACAATCAAGGGATATGTTTCCAAACTAGGCAACATGACTACACTTGTTATCTTGCTTATCAAAAAAAAACGCAGGCAGGAAACAGGGAATTTTGGTAGTATTTTTTCTTCAATTGCGCTGCTGGGGAGAAGCGCTCAACACTACGGAGGTTGATGCGGTGTAAATCTAACGTGAACTATGCATTGGAAGGGGGAAGGGGGTACGTTGCTGTAGGACGCAAGGGGCGCCTTCCTGACGTCATACGCCGCGTTGGCTTGCTGTAGAGAAAGTTTTGTTACCCCCTCCTCTTTCCTTAACTTTGTTGTTGTTGGGGGAAAACGTTTTGGTTAATTGTGTGAATGTATGCGTGTGCGTGGTTTTTACCCCTTAAACAAAAGGGAGAAGAAGGAAACATTTTTTGCTGTGAGGCTGAGCGGCGAGGAGGACTCAGAGTGTAAACTCCTTTTAAAACGATCATTGTCTGGCTTAAGCATACCACAGTTACACAGCGCGATCGTGTCCACCCCCACCTCCACTCCAGGGTAGCTAGCTAGCTGCCCCTCTTCTATAGTTTGTTTGGTGGGACAGAAAAGGAGCTGGCGAAATGGCGGAAACCAAAATAATATACCACATCGACGAGGAAGAGACACCGTACTTGGTCAAGATTCCCATACCCGCCGAAAAAATTACCTTGCTGGACTTCAAACAGGTCTTGAACAAGCCTAATTATAAATTCTTCTTCAAATCCATGGATCAGGATTTCGGGTGAGTGAGGGACGGCGATTGTACGAGTCTGATACGTGTGGCTGGCTTGCTTGCAAATGATGGTGATGAAAAGTAGCCAGCTAGCTTTGAGTCTTCAATGAAATTATCTGGCTAGCCAGCAAACAGCTAATTTAAGAACCGCTGGAGAGAACAATGCAGTGGAAATATGTCAAATATGTGTTGATCGCTGCCAAACATGCATATATCTGACAGTTTTTCTATATAACCAGCTCGCGTTACTTAAACCATACTATGCTTCGTTGTTTCTAGCTTCTAAGATATTTATCTAGTTCCCAATTTATAAAAAATGTTTTCCTAAAACTAACCGATAATTGTTCGTTACGTTCTGCAGTTTAATCGACAGTTAGAAGATACTGTCCAGTGGCTTACTTATGAAACGATACTGTAATTTGTAAATGTCAAGTAACTATCAGCGAACCATTCGCAGGAATGTAGGAGCCTCAAAGAATGTTACAGCTAGCTATTGTTACACCACGTAAAATCAATAGGTGGCTAGCTAGCAAATATTACTTTCTGGTGAGTAGCTAATGTTAACGTTATTACATGTAGTTAACAAGTGTAGTAACAATTAACAGGACCAGAGCATGCGGAGTTTCTTTGCAACTAGGATTCACATATCGCCATGCAGAGCAATTGTCTTTTTCAAAACTTTTAGTTGAATCAATAGGAGTGGGCGCTGTTTGTATATTTTTTGCATGTGGGCTGCCGTAGCCAATTAAAGACGAAAAAATGCAAACACGCACATTAAACCAGAGATTTGAATGACACAATTCGTGGCCGACGTAGTCATTTTTCTTAAAGTCGGTTTGACGAAAAAGTCGAGGGAGCTCTTTAGGAGAATTTTAATGCAGTGTCTGACCGAGAAAATTTTTCACTACTGCTGCGTCCCCTCTCTCCGTATGCTGGCCGTGCGTGAAATCGTGTGTTGTGTTTAGGATATATTTTGTTTAGCGAACAGGAACAGCCAGACTTCGTCCCTCTGGAAAATGATGGAGAAATAACAAGTCGTGCACCGCGGTATTGTCAGACCTCAGTATCCCATCCGTCCTGTCTTGTGAAATCCTGCGTTTTTTCTCCATCCTTTTTGGGCCGCGTGCCAGAACAGAGTCCCAGTACACCAAACTCAGCTACCCTTACATCGCCTCTTTCCTTTCTCCTCAACCCCCAAGTCGTTTCTCCAGAGAGTATTTTGTTGTAGGCTACTCCGATTAATCTCTCTTTGGTACCTAGTTGTCAGATTACCATTTTCCATGTTTGGCTGCCACGGAATGTCTGGATGGTCTAGAACTACACACACACACACACGCACATACACATACATACATACACACACGTCGTATATTTAATTAAGTTAATAGTACTTGGCTACACTTTTCGATATCTGTACTCTAATACGGTAGACACCATGATGTAACACAATGTTTTGTACTTTGATAGGCACAGATAGGTTCTTGACTGAAAGGAATTGATCTAGTTGTGTAGCATCAAGATGTATAACTTTGGAGAGTATGGAAAAGCATAAGAAAAACAAAGATGGAAACTTTAAAACATATGAGCAATCTGTGCTGTGTTACCCCAAATTGGATTTACCTTCAGTTAATTACAGATGACTTTCGTTGGAATCTCGATTGATTTCATCAGTTCTAATTCCAAGTTTCTGCTTGGTGGAGTAAGAACTAACCATATGTTTTCCAAAGCATGTTAAAATGTAACCCCTTTGGTTATGAAGAGACCACTGTAAACACTACCCTGTGTCCCTCACTACAAAACCTTCTTTTAGCCATTTTAAGGCCATTCTTTATTGTGATTTGGTTAATGGCATGGATCAGGCACATGGGCTGGCATATAGCAGTCATTAATGGTCCAAGAAAGAGGTCCGCTTGGGGAGGGAGGGGGATGGGGGCATTGACAGCTGAAAAATTGGTTCAGAATAAAATTGGGCTGAATAGCTGTTTCTTTTTCTTTTTTTTTGACTCATGAGGCTTTTTTTTCTCAGGGTCTGCTGCAGAGTGAGTGTTTTGATTTCCTCTGCTTGGAGCCAGCTGTCAGACTGACTGTGTGTGGTGGTGGTAGTGGTGGTGGTGGTGTTGGGGGGGGGGGGGGGGGGCGTTAGGGTTGGAGAGAGGCCATTTGCTGAGTGTCTGGGGCAGAATCAACAGGAAGCAAAGAAGCAAAGGAATGGTGGGGGTTGGTGGTAGGGGGTTAGCAGAAGAATTGTGTGTGAGATCGGTAGGTATGATAGATCTAGAGATACTTCTGTGTGTGTGTGTTTCGAGTGGTGGCAACAGCAACATAGCTGCATTATGTGTACTGGAAGTGGACTGTAAATAGTAAAATACACATTTAGCTGTGTCTTTGGGGTGGTGGGCCAAGAATGTGTTTTTGGGATAAGGACTTTGGGAGTGGTTGAGGTCTAGGTGGCAGAGCTTTGGGCTGGGGGTTGAAGGGGGTGGGTGGCTTGGTCTGAGGTATTTAAGTGCATGTGTGAAATAGTTTGGGAGCACAGCATGTGTTTGTTTGAACGCAGAAATTGAGTGCGGAATTGCTCCATCAGAGGTTAGCGTCATGTGTCCGCCTGTGCATCCAAACCCTCATGAGGGATTAAGTGGCGGTTAGTGTTGGCCTAGATGAACAGAGGCCCTGGTGTCACACGCGGATGTGCTGCCAGAAGTCCCGTGAAGAGCTGTCTGTCAAGCCCACAAGCAGCTTGGCCGCGCAATCTGTCTCCCGAAAAACCAACTCTTAACAGCTGCACCCAACGTCCCGGCGCTGTTTAACCAGGCCTGGCGTGTGCTATAAAACAAGGAGGGCAGGCAGACACAACCAAAAAACAAAGGAACCCCAACAACATTTTATAGATTT
The DNA here is from genome assembly GCF_013368585.1 of Megalops cyprinoides. NCBI lineage: Eukaryota > Metazoa > Chordata > Actinopteri > Elopiformes > Megalopidae > Megalops > Megalops cyprinoides. The sequence continues at coordinate 5,754,942 of NC_050598.1, forward strand.
TTCAGTTAGGCAGCCATTAATGTGTCAGATAAACTGAAGGTATCGTATCTGCCTTTACCCAGAAATGCCGTAACATTGGAACATCCGACAGAGACACAGTGCCCCAAAGGAAAGAAGATCTGAGAAGTCGCTCCAGGAGAGTAGAATTTGATGTTGCTTTGCCACAGTTATTCTGCTCATTTTCCTCACTGCAGCTCTGAGCCCACATCTTACAATTTCATCTGAAACTGTACGTTTTACAGGCTCTTAAACTGAATAATGTTCTCTGGACATTTAAGCCGACCAGCTGGCTTGCTCTTTCAAACGAATCTCCTAAGGCGGTAATGTTGAGTATAGTCACTACCAATCAATAACACTGAATCTAGTTCAGAACTTTCAGTGCAGTTGTGGAACCCTGGCAGCCATTTTATTATGTATTATAGCAACCATATTCCATGAGCCAACCCACTGTAGGACTTTATCATTAACTCATCGATAGATTTCTGTCCTGCATTACACAGGGTGGAGTGTGATACTGCCCTCAGCACGCAGGGTTTTGGCCTTAACCTTAGCCTTAACATTAGCCGCTTCAGCTGTACCTGAATGCAGTCACGTGGGGTTTTTTGCATTAACATTATTTTAAGGTAGAACCAAGCTTGTCTTTTGGCTCACTTTCCGATACAATACTGGCTATATTCAAAGCGGGCCAGACGAAATGTCCATTTTATTCATTTTATGTGGAATTAATAATAGCCTTGTTTTTTGCTCACATGTCCCTCCATAAATGGAACAGTACAGCAAAGCATATTTGTGTTTTGATTTTATTTCCTCGTACTCTATACATAACCCCAAACAATGTTCAGAGGGAAAGATAAGCAGCAGACACACAGGTCAGTGTAGTACTGTGAATCAATGTTCACTAATGTTGAATCTTTGATACATCCACACTAGCAGGTCTGGACTGAGCTCAGTCTAATGTGTTTGAATGGAATGGTACCTAAAATCACACCAATTACTTTTTTCTATATTTGTCAGCTAGAAGAAACTACAATATTTTGTACAGTTGCAAAAAAGCATTATAACTGTATGCAAATGATATAGCTATAGCATATTTATTTTGTCTTTTTTGACATGCACATGGGTGGAGCAAGGTTGGGTGTATCTATGGGAAATCCAACAAAAATTTATGCTCCATTTTGAGCAGCTCCAATTAGCCACAGTTCACACAACTACACTTGAATGTGGCCAGTGAGAACATGGCTGTAGTTTGCAGTAATATTGACTGAAGACAAGGCAGGTTAACTGTGTTGTTGAGAGTGGCATTGGTAAAAGGTTGTCACAGAATCTTAAAAGTTGATCACAAATGAGGGATTTCCTTTGAATATGGAATATCTGCCACCAAGGAAAATCCAGGAGATACTTCTGAAAGACTAATCTGAGAGTGAGGGTTGTGGCATTTTTGGTACCATCTCCCGCAAGTCATTATGAGGATGGAAAGATTGTGGGCTGCCATGTGATTTCAAATACATTTGTCAGATCCCAGGTGTCTTCTAGGGTTAGATCTTATTATGGTTTCCATGGTGTTAAGCTTCTTCAAGTACCCCTCCAGACAAGATGCTGCTCTGTTGTGGGATTCTCCCACCGATCTTACAAGAGCCAAACAAAAAGCTGAAATGGTTGGATTACAGGATATCCCACACCTTATTAGAGGCTTATAACTCAAAGATTGTCAGCCACATTGGCAGCTGGTGGACTGGCCTTCTACCCTTGGCAAAGGTAGTGAATCTGAATTGCCTCAGTAAATGCCCAGCTGTACAAACTGGTAATGTGTGGGGGGAAAAAAGTAAATTGTCGCTGTGGATATGAGCATCCATCTTCCCTGTCCCACTTCGGCATCCCCAGATTCAGCAATCGATTGAGGGGTGTAGCCCAGGGCCAGGCCTGCCAATTGTGCGATTAAGGGGAGGGAGGGGGTTGCATGTTTAAGCATTTAGGTTATGTTCCAGTACCATTGATAGTGTTGGTTTGTCTAGTGACTGTTACATTTTACACATGTTTTTAGCATGAGTGTTGAAACCCGCAAGGCTGAGGTCAGAGGGGCATGGTGGCACCCACAAGGAAGTGGCCGGGCAGATTGTGTGCTAGGTTATTCTGTTCATCTAGAATTTTCACCTGCATTTTAAATTCAGCCTCCCATGATATGTGTGTGTGTGTGTGTGTGTGTGTGTGTGTGTGTGTGTGTGTGTGTGTGTGTGTGCGTATGTGTGTGTGTGTGTGCGCGCGCGCGCTCATTGTGTGGCTGCTCAGTAGACCCGCATGCATACTGCCCCCACAGGAGGCAGGAAGGCACAGAAGGTGAAAAATACAGCCAATAAGGTGAAAGGTCAGCTGGGTCAATCAAAGCGGTTCTGTCCGTTGTGTCCATTGAAAAATTGAACACGCTGAATGTCTGCCCACCAGGCCGAGCTTCTACAGCATCATCCTGCAGTCCTGCCCGGAGGCACGTTACGTTAAGAAGGAATCTTCACAGTGTGACAGTAGGGCGCTCCTACTGCCCGATAGCCACGACAGTCTTCATACACTGCCCTTTAACAGATGTCCCCCAAAGCACTTGGGCACCTTTTCTCCCATTACCTCTGTAGTGCAAGCCAAATGAAGGTTTGGAAAGAATCGCCATGAGATCCTTTCTGTAACGAACTGCTGTTTTTGTTTAGAGGTGAAATGCGTCTCTCTTGCTGGTTCGGGTTTGTTCTCCTTGGCTGAGGTGGAGTCGATGAGTCAGTGGGAAGCTGGGGTAAAGACAGGCGGCCCAGAACCGGCGTGCATTTAATTACAGGGGGGTACCTGATTGCTTCTGCTCTCCCTGTTATCTCTCTGCAGGGTGGTGAAGGAGGAGATTTCCGATGACGGCGCCAAGCTACCCTGCTTCAACGGAAGAGTGGTGTCATGGGTAAGAAGGGGGAAGCGTGCTTTCTTGGAACAGTGCATGGGGGGGTTCATTTATTAGTAAAATGTCTTTTGGGGGATGGATTGAACAGTGCATGGGGGGGTTCATTTATTAGTAAAATGTCTTTTGGGGGATTGAATTGTGATCTCAGGTTCCTTGTATGGGAGGGGCTATTCAGACCGATGAGTCTACAGACCAGTCTGTATGTGTCAGAGAGTTCCTGAAGGAGGGAGTTAGAGTGTTTCTATAAACTGAGATTACAACGACAATGGACAAAACTGGGAAACTGCTCTGCATTGCTAGGTACTGAGAATTGTAATATCACTGTCAGTAATAGGGCTGCAGTCATAGTTACACTCAGATTTCTTTCTTAAGAAAAAAAAACTCATCATGAATCATACCTATTTGTTAGATTTGAATATGAATTGCTTCTTTTGTGCATAGCCTCGCTGGCTTTTGTGACATTGTAGTGGGGCACAAGTGTCAGCCTGTTAAAATATTTCATTTTAGGTTATAGGTAGTAGGGATTCATTGCAGTGACCCTTGACCCCTTGATTGATTTACACAGTGTGCAGTGGAGGGGGAGGGTGTTGCATAGTTGATTTGCTAGGGATGAACCCGTGCAACTATCACGTGTCTATTCCAGACTTATGTGTGTCCCTCAGAGGAGGGACTTATGTTTGGACCTCCAATCGGAGGAAGCAATGCAGGCCTAGACTACACCCCCATTGTTGATTGATTGATTGATTGACCGACTGACTTCACAGTAGTGAGTCAAGTGGAGTTGCATGGAGGAGCAGACAGACTGCTGGGCTCAGAGGTTGCAGTTTCGAATCACAAATGGGACAGTGCCGCTGTTTTCCCCCTTCTGTAAGGTGCGCAGAAACATGGCACCCCTGTCAAAATCCAGCCTGATAAATGAGTTGCATAACAAGTAAGATGTGAAAGAGGAGGGGGGCGTCAGCTAGGCACGCAAACAGAAGAGGGAAGAGAAAGGGAGAGGGGAAAGCAGGATGGGAAAAAAGAAGTGTAAAGGGAATGACATCTGATATTACTGTTTGCTGCACAGGAGGTGCCTGGAGAAGACACACGATAGCTGTGCAGTCGTTTGGCTAAAGAAAAGGGAGTCTGCAGTAAATTGTGTCACCTTTCCAGGTCCCTGGCTTTTTTCCCATACCAGGCACTCACCTGATCGGGACATTGATTTATATTGGTTAGCTGTGACTCTCTTTAGCGCCCTTTCAAGAGCACGTGTTGGGTTTTCCTCCCTCGTCATCACATGGGGGGAACTGCTTCCACGATCGACCTGCTGTCTGGACCCCACCCACAGCGGAGAGAGGGAGCCTAATCATTTCCCAGAAGGCGAGCGCGTTCCTTTTTGTTTGCGGCCGAGCACTCAGGGCTGTTTGTCATCGGCGTCTCCTTCCCCCCAGTGGCATACTTGCGCCCCGCTTAACATTTCAGCCAACTTGGGGAATACGCTCAAAGCCAACATGCTCAGTGGAGCCAGGAGCCAGGCTCCTGTAACAGTTGGACACTGTCAGATGCATGATCTCTGTGTTTCTCTCCTCTCTCTCCTTTCTCCTTCTTTCTCCCTCTGCCTCGCCTTCTCCCTCGGTCTCCTCTCTCCTTCTCTCTCCCTCTGCTTCTCTCCCTCTCTCCTCACCTCCCCAGCTGGTTTCCTCAGACACCCCCAGCACAGAGCCACCAGCTCCCCCGGTGGAGGTTCGGGCTCAGCCCTCGCCCCCACCTCCGCCCCTACCCCCTCCTCCAGCCGAAAGGACCGGAGGCATCGGAGACTCGAGACCGCCCTCCTTCCAGTAAGTCCCTCCCCTCCTCCCTACAGATTTCCCCAGCTCCCACGGTGCAGCCTGCCCTACAGTTACTCTTTCAGACCCAATTAACAGTAGATTACAGTACCCTAACTTGGGCATTGTGCGCCAGGGCCCTGGTGTTACATTTCCAAAAGGTATCGTTGAGTTTGACGCTTGTTCTTCAGTGAGTACAGAGGCTTGAGTTACTGTGAATTGTGCTGAAGGACAGTGTACGGTTTGATTTAGATCCTGATTCTCGATACCCAAACTGTTGGCTCTTATTTGTAAGTCCCAGTCTTTGTTTCACTGATGAAAATTTTGACGGAGGTAATGATGTGAACGTTCCTCAACAAAGTGTTCTGTAATTCAGTCAGCTATGACAGTGATGTCATGACAAAGCCTTAAAGTAAGTTGTAATGGTACACTCCCCTTTGTGGGATAGCTGAAAGGTTGACAGACGCTTCAGGTAAATGTTAAGTAACAGTGGAGTCTTGAATGTGACCGCAAAATCCCTCAGGTGTAGACTGGTAAGAGGTGTTCTCCTGATGACCCCCCCCCAATCAGGAACTAGAACCGGGGGGATTGAACCCTGAGCTTTGTTCGTTGGCCATCGGTAGATGATCTAACAGAGGCTGACAAGAGGAGTCTGACCTTCTCCCTCCAACCCCTAGCCCCAACGCAGCCGGGAGTGCGGAGACCCTGGATGACCGCACGGAGACTGAGTCGGTGGTGTCCTTCAGGAGAGAGAGGCCACGTCACCGGGAGTCCCTGGATCACGGTGAGGGAACTGGCAGGGTACCTAGATGACATTCGTTTCACGTCGGGAACTTGACTGCTATGCTTTGTGATGCCAATAAAGCGCATGAAATTCAGTTGTAAATTCAACGAACACTTTCAATAGGAGGAGCTGTTACATGCATTGGGTAATTGAATGTGATTGGCAAAATGGAAACTTTCAGATGCTGCAGCGGTCCCCAGGCTTACTTTAATTTATATTACTTTGATACTGTACTATACTGTTACACACCACTGAATCAGGAGTGAAGCTGTGTTTTTTTGCTGCCCATCCAGAAAAATCGTGATCTACTCATTTACTGCATTTCTGGAATAAGTTTTCCGCACCAAATTACAGTGGTGCAGTTCATGGGCAACGCTGGCGGGTCACCGTTCATTGGCTGCGTGTGTCCATGTGGGCCCCTCTCATTCGTCTCTGTGTTGGTCCCCCCCACCCCCCCCCCCCAGGGCCGCGGATGAACGGCCAGAGCCGCATGGAGCGCCACCTGGCGGGGTACGAGAGCGCCACTACTGTCATGAGCAGCGAACTGGACACCACCAGCTTCTGCGACTCGGACGAGGATGACACCATGAGCCGGTGAGTGAGAGACAGACAGACAGACAGACAGACAGACAGACAGACAGACAGACAGACAGACAGACAGACAGGGAGGGAGTGGGCTCAGGGCAGGTTTCATTCATTACTTGAGCATGTTTTTTGCAGATAAATGAACAAGATATGAACTGCAGCCCTACGGTTGACTCATCTTGAGGTGTAATTTTAGCCGTTTCTAGCCCGATCCATTCATTTTTCTGCCTGAATGCCAGCTTTGCAGAAGAACAAAATCCAGCGCTGATATCAGAACCCACAGCTGTTAATATTAATATTGAACATTCAACAATAATGAATAAAATGACCGTCCCTCCTCCCACAGGTTCAGCAGCTCCACGGAGCAGAGCACAGCCTCCCGCCTCCTGAAACGCCACCGCAGACGGAGGAAACAGCGCCCCCCAAGACTGGAGCGGGTACTGCACTCACTGAGAGTGGACCTAACTCAAAGCCTAGAACACATATTGTGACCTTTGATAATCGTAAGCGGGTGTGCTGTGAGCTTTCCCATCACATGGTGCGAGAACCACCAGAGTCAGAGCTGCGGCTCGGCGTAACGGCGAGTTGTTGAATGTGTCAGCGCCTCTGGAATGTGGCTACGGTTATCGCTGCAAGAAATGCCTAGCTTGTGATTCGCTTCCTTGCTAAGAGAGTTTAAAATACAGGCCGTAACAGAATCGCCTTGCTATTTCTTTCCGCTGGTTGAGCTGCTGCTGTTTACTGAGATAGCTCTGTCTCAGATGGATAGACTAAATAGTCACACACAGCACATAGAAAACACCCTGCTAAAAGCATCACCTGCTGATGCGTCACTTTGTTTAATGGTTGCTTTTCATTGTCGGCCATCAGTCCTTCTTGTAAGCTTTTCCTGAGAGAACAGACACTAAACATCACTTGCAGGAAACAATAACAGCTTGTATTGTCCTGTGCTATGAGTCCCTGACACACTGCAAGATCTACACAGCCAAATCATGACATTATTTTGGCATAATATGTGTCGAATTTCAGCAATAACCTGTTTGCTATTATGTTCTTTTACTTGCCTTTGCAAATACTGTGTGTTCTAGGCTTATGGTGGAGTATGGTGGATCACTTTTAGGAATAAGACAATGTTTGTATTTGTACGATGTCTTGTGTATATCTGTATGTGTGTGTGTTTGTATGCCTTGGTTGGAGGGAGGGTTTTGGGTGGCTGTCTGGTGTAAAGGTGGTAATAGTCTGGTGTGGGGAGGAGAGGTAGGGGGATGGTTTGGTTTCTGTCGCTTGGGGGGGGGGGGGGGGGGGGCTCTGCCTGTGGGTCTAACAGCCGTGTCGCATGTCACAGGCATCCTCCTTCAGCAGCGTGACTGACTCCACCATGTCCCTCAACATCATCACCGTCACGCTCAACATGGGTGAGTGCTGTGGTGCGCTCTCTGTAACCACACACACGCGCACAAATGCACACACACACACACACCTGTCTCTTCTCTCTTTCCTTCCCTCCTCCTCTAATTTTTCCTGCCTTAAGCTTGGTTTATGCTTCTGCATCATACCCCTGCCGTCGCTTCAACGCCGTCGTGAACCTTTCGAAGGTCTGTGTCAGGGTTGAATGCGTTGCGCTGCGTCGCTGTGCAATTCACCGCCTTAACGCTAGGGGATGTGTGGTTTCTGAAGGGTCAATCGCGAAACTCGTTGATTGTTTAGCTTCCCGCTTCGTTTTTCCGCTCACAGTGAACAATGGCGACTGAAAGGGAAAGAGTGTTGTAGGAGCTGGAGATGATTGATGAACAACAAATGCTTTTATTTGTGCTCGTATTTTCGTACTTCTTCGGTTAAACGCTCCTCAACTTGATCCATGGTTATTGCGCAGAAAACAGCTCTGATACGAGCACTTTAAAAATGGCGGTATAGCAGGAGGGGGAAACCGGAAAAGCTAAATGCCGGAAATGATGTACTGAGCGGACCAATCACAGCCCTTGCGGTCTGCGTCGCCTCAACGCAAAGTTTTTTGGAGGTGCACGTCAGGCGATGGCAGAGGGGTACGCGGCGACGCAGAGGGCTCTGCGGGGGTACGCCGTCGATTCGACGCAGAAGCATTAATCAGGCTTTAGTCTTCCCCTGCTTCACACACCAGTCCTGGAACATTCCTCTTCCTCACCTTCTCCTCTTTTCCCTGTGTACATTGTGGCCACTTTTACCATATTATTTTACTTTTACCACTTATTTCACCCTTTCCTTCCTGGTGCTCCCTCCCATTCCTACCATCCCTTTGCTTTGGCCACATACCCCTTGTCCTCTGTCTCTCTTTCTCTTTCTCTCTCCCTGTATATCCATTTGCTCCTTGTCCTCCATCTCCCCCTCTCTCTGCCTGCCTATGTCTCACAGCCTGTCTGTCTGTCTGTCCGCATGTCCCTTTCCCTCTGTCTCGCTCTAACCCCTCTCTCTCGGTCCCCCTTGTCCTGAGCAGAGAAGTACAACTTCCTGGGCATCAGCATCGTGGGGCAGAGCAACGAGAGGGGCGACGGGGGCATCTACATCGGCTCCATCATGAAGGGCGGGGCCGTGGCAGCCGACGGGCGGATCGAACCCGGGGACATGCTGCTGCAGGTGAGGGCGCAGTCATGTAGCCATGTAGCGGGAGCTAGTAGCCATTGCTGAGGGAGTAGACATATCTGGCTGATTTGAGGGTGCAAGGGTGGATGGGGACAGTAGCATGCAGTAGACTTGGTGCCTGGAACTTCTCCTTTGCAATTCACAGTACTCTCTTCCAAGGAGATCTGGCACTGACATGGTGAAGTTTTAGGCCTTTTTCTTTGCATACTCAGCGCTCGGATCAAAGGTGGTGGGGTAAAGCACCTAAACCCACATCATGGAGACTGCTGTGCAGATCCGGCTCTGTGCAAGCCTGCCAGAATCCGAGAACAAACGCTTGTAAAGAGCTCCATCCTCCCTGCCAGCTAAACTTGGATATGAGCGCAGTGACTGTTAAGTCATTTAAAAAGTTAAAAAACGCACACACAAAAGGAACCAAGACTGAAAGGACACAGAGTTGTTTTAACTATTCAGTTTTCAGTTTTTCATCAGAGCTGTGTTTTGGAAGTTTAATAAACATTTTAAAGTTCAGGCTGTGGGTATTGGCAATGCCATGACTCTACACGCTGACACCTTGTCCACCTCTCCGTCTCGCCCCCCCCAAGGTGAACGACATCAACTTTGAGAACATGAGCAACGACGACGCGGTGCGGGTGTTGAGGGAGATTGTTCACAAACCGGGGTATGTCACCGTCTGTCTGAGGGCCTTGTTTGTCACACATGATGCAAGCGAACCGTGCTGAATATAAAAATAAAAAGACCGTTCCTCTCTCCTGCTTTGTTCTGCTGACTGTGTGCTGCTTCCGTGAGTCTCATTTTTATGAGATTCACATGTTTGACGTGTTGGTCAGTTTGCAAATAAAGTTTTGGGCAGCAGTGTAGTATAGTACTAAGGAGCAGGGCTTGCACCTGAAAGGTGGCTGGTTCAGTTCCCACTGGGGTACTGCTGTTGTACCCTTGGGCAAGGTACTTAACCCAGAATTGCCTCAGTAAATATCCAGCTATATAAGTGGATAACATATAAAAATTGTAACCTGTATAAGAGGATCTGCTAAATGACAATAATGTAATAATGTAAAGTTTTATTCCAAATTCTATCTCTCTTTCAGACCCATCATCCTCACGGTAGCTAAGTGCTGGGACCCCTCCCCTCAGGGCTACTTCACCCTCCCACGCAGTGAGTTACGCTCTATGCCCTGTGCGTACCCCGTCTCCTTCCACAACACCAATAGCTCTCTGCACTGAGACTCAGTGCATTAAACTCTGCTGAGAGGGTGGCCTGTGATGAACTGCTAATCCGACAGCGCTCCAAGCCACATTGATTAAAAACCCATGGTGTTGGGAGCACTGGTGTAGTGATAAGGAACAGGGCTTCTAACTGAAAAGGTTACAGGTTCAGTTCCCACGGTGCTGTTGTACCCGTGGGCAAGGCACTTAACCCTAATTGCCTCAGTAAATATCCAGCTGTGTAAATGGATGTTAAACTGTAAGCTATGTAAGTCACTCTGGATGAGAGCTAATACCATGCAATGTAATGTAAAAAGCATGTTTAGGAAATGGCGCTCCCAGCACCACTGCTGTTATTTACTATGCCTGTGTTAACCGATGTGACTCCCTCGTTCTCCTCTCCTCTCTCTCCCTCCTCCCAGACGAGCCCATTCGGCCGATCGACCCGGCGGCGTGGGTCAGTCACTCGGTGGCGCTCACGGGGGCATACCCCCCGTACCCTGGCAGCTCCTCCCTCAGCACCATCACTTCCAGCTCCTCCGTCACCGAAACAGAACGTGGGTCCCACCCTTCCCCTGCATCCCTCTATATCTGTATCTCTGTCTCTGAGTTAGTCTAACTCAGTTCAATTTATTGTGTTTTATAGGTACAAAGTAAACAATAAAGTGAAAGTCAATGTTTGGCACAGCATATAACAAGGACATATCAAATAAATAATGAATAGAAACCATTGCACATATGCACAGATTAACCCTTTCGCACGTACAATCACACTGGTGTGATCAGCTGTTTAGCACGTATGCTAATTGGATTGGAAAAATTCTAGCTAATTTTAGCTTTGAGGAAACAGCGATTTAACATTAAAAAATATAGCAAACGCGGCGTTGAAAACTATAAGAAGCTTAATAACGCTAATGAAAACATAACAAACCATATAATGTTACACATGTGCTACATAGCATAAAATAAGTTATGTGCGAAAGGGTTAAACAACATAGTTGTAAAATGTGGGGTTAAATTTCAATAATGATTTCTGTAAAATAAAAATTGCATGCATGTCTGTAGAATCTTGTCTTTCTCTCTTCTCCTGTTTGTCCCCTCCTCATGTCAGTCTTTACCCCTCTGTGTGTCACATGGGTGTTCTTGGTCTGTCTTTAAATTTTCCCGTTTAGTCATGAGTTTCTCTCCACTACTGGATCAGTGTCCCTGTTCCTGGATCAGTGTCCCTGTTCCTGGATCAGTGTCCCTGTTCCTGGATCAGTGCTCCTGTTCCTAGATCAGTGTCCTTGTGTTTCAGCACGCTTCCTCCCTGCAGACAGCCTCCCATGGTCCTTTATGTGCTGAGCAATATGAGTGTGTCCCTCTCTCTCCAGGCTTTGACGACTTCAACCTGTCCCTGCACTCGGACATGGCCTCGGTGGCCAAAGCCATGGCGTCCCCGGAGTCCGGCCTGGAGGTCAGGGACCGCATGTGGCTGAAGATCACCATCCCCAACGCCTTCTTGGGTGAGAGAGAGTGAGGCAGCTCCGACTGCAGCGGAGAGGGGAGGCAGCAGAAAGCCAGGAACATGAGAGAGAGAGGGAGAGAGGGAGAGGGAAAGGGAGAGGGGGAGGGAGAGGGGGAAGGAGGGAGGGAGAGGGAGAGAGGGAGAAGGGGAGGGAGAGGGAGAGAGGGAGAAGGAGAGGGAGAGAGGGAGAGTGAGAGAGGGAGAGGGGTAACGAACAGGTGCAAGGAGGGCTGCAGAGAAGAGTGTTTCTGACAAACCTAGAAGGGATCTTTGAGTTACTTAGAAGAAGTCTGCAGGCACACTGTTATAGCATCTATGCAGTGCAGCTGGCAGAAATAATCCCCTAACAGAGACCCTACAAATAAGCCAATGACTTCTGTGTCAAACACGTATGATTTCTCTCGTTTGTCTTTTAGTAAAGAACTGCAATAATCAGAGTTTGGGTGACCTTCCTCTGGATTGTTAGAAATCGTTTGCTTATTTGTGCTGGATTGAAAGAGTATGATCACATCCCATAATAGTTGCTGTGCTGTCTTCCACACCGCCATCGCCCTGCTCAGGGCGATTCCTGTGGTGCGGTGGTTTCTGCTCTATCGGGATAGGAGTTCCATCAGTAGCCAATCACAGGCCACGCCACAGACCCGCCTTAAACTGCAAGCTGCACGATTCTAGCATGGAAATGCAATCAGTCGCGGCTGTCGAAGACAGATTGACCCCAGCAAACTATGGTTTGAGATTCATATGACTGGAATCTGTCTCCTTCCCCCTCTCTCTCTCTGCGTGCTTGTGTGCGTGTGGGGGTGTGTGTCTCCAGGCTCAGACGTGGTTGAGTGGCTGTACCACCACATCGAGGGCTTCCAGGACCGGCGGGAGGCGCGCAAGTATGCCAGCAACCTGCTGAAGGCCGGCTTCATCCGCCACACCGTCAACAAGATCACCTTCTCTGAGCAGTGCTACTACATCTTCGGGGACTTCAGCGACTGTGAGAACTGTGAGTTCCCATAATGCATTGCTCTGGAATAAAGACAATCATCGTAGATTTACTGTAGGGTGCATTGTACATGGAACTCATAGAGTTTGTGTTTCAAACACAAATGGTGATATGTTTCAAATGGTGATAAAATGGGCAATCTTTACAGCATGGACTCGATTTGCACTGAATATTGTGCAGTGTGTAAGTCACTCTGGATCAGTCACTCTGGAAAAGAGGTTCTGCAATCAATAAATATAAATGTAAATGATTCGCTGCCATGAATACACGTTTTTGATGGCTTTTTGAGGCACTTGTTCATTGTTCTTAATCGTACTCTTTCTCCTTCCTTCTTTTTCTCCCTGTCTGACTCCCGCGCTCGCTCTCAGACATGGCCAACCTCTCCCTGAATGACAATGACGGGTCCAGCGGGGCCTCAGACCAGGACACGCTGGCACCCCTGCCCCTCCCCGGGGCAACCCCGTGGCCTCTGTTGCACTCCTTCCCCTACCAGTACCCCCACCCTTACTCCAGCCAGCCGCCCCCCTACCACGAGCTGTCCAGCTACAGCTACGCGCCCGGCAGCACAGGCAGCCAGCACAGTGAAGGTGAGAGAGGGGGGGGAAGAATTAGAAACACGCCTGTGTATTTCAGATCTTATGTTCTTTTAAGAGAATCCTTGACTTTCTCCTTGCCTGTCTGTTTTGTTGCTGTGTTGTGGCTGGGCAAGGCAAACATGACATCAGCTCCCACTTCATTGGCGCTGTATGGTCAGCATGGGTTATCCCACCCACCAGCTTCTTCATCACTGTCACTACGCATGGGATATCTTTCTTTTTTATTGATTGGAAGACCCCAGCCACAACAAGGATGGCATCTCCAAAGCACACTGGATGATCAGAGCATTTGTTTTCTGTGTGAGAAACACATCACAGTCTAAAGTGGATGTGCTTTCTGTCCAAGTTGAAGACTGAAGAGGTCTTTCTTAGGTCAAAGTGTTACCAGTGTGTGGGTGCACATTCTCCTTGACAGTGACTGTACCAGTCCAAAGACCTTTTTACTGTCTTGTTTCTATCTTTTCTTTGTGGCAGAGGATTATAGTAATGCTGTTTCTCTCTCTCAGGGAGTCGGAGCAGCGGCTCAACACGAAGCGAGGGGGAGAGGCGGCGTGGGGGTAAAGGGGGAGGGGCCAGCAGCACGGGGGGAGGGGCCAGGGACGAGAAGTCCCCCGGGGGAGGGGGCGGGGCTGACTCACGCTCGGGCAGCGGCAGCGAGTCCGAGTACTCGACCCGCAGCAGCCTGCGGCGGGACCACGGCTCAGCCACGCCCAGCGAGCACAGCCACCTCAGCCAGCGCTCACACCACCGCGCCCCGCCCCCGCACCTCGCGCCCTACCCCCCCGGCATCCCCCTGCCCTACAACCCCATGATGGTCATGATGGTCCCCCAGCACCCTCACCCGGCGCTGGGGCCCGCCCACCCGCAGCACCCCGCCGGCCCCGCCCTCCCCTCCCTGCCCCCTGCCAGCACCCCAGGGGGCCCCCCCGGGGCACCCCCGACCCGCGACCTAGGCTCCGTGCCCCCTGAGCTCACCGCCTCCCGCCAGTCCTTCCACCTGGCCATGGGCAACCCCAGCGAGTTCTTTGTGGACGTCATGTAGCGACAGGAAGTAGAAACTTCTGAATGTGTATGTGTGCGTGTGTGCGTGTGTGCGTGTGTGCGTGTGTGCGTGTGTGCGTGTGTGTGTGTGTGTGTGTGTGTGTGTGTGTGTGTGCGCGCGTGCGTGCGTGTGTGTGTGTCAAAGGGGGAAACACCTGCCAGTTTCACACGCCTGTCAAATGAGGGCAAAGCTTTTAGCGGCTACCCCTTGCCAAAAAAAAAAAACCCAGCCACAGTCATTGTGAGAGGTGTTCTGGGACTTGCTTGTACACTCTGATGGAACCCAGGGTTTGTCTTGAGCACCCTTTAAGTGATCTAGATATTCTCTGCTCCCATTGACTCACTGATGTGTTTAGGATGTCAGTAGCGTATTTTTAATTTTTTCACGAGCCTTTTCTTAAAGAACTGAGCTGGAATGAAATGTGAACTCTGAGCCAAGCAATGCCCGCTGGGGCCTGTGATTGTGATTGGAGGGTTCAGTGGGAACTGGTATCACTCCTCAGTCATCTGGGGTTGGATCTACATATCCCTGCTTTCATAGGGACAGGGTTAATAGTGGGTGTGGCCTCAGAGAGGAAGTTTTAACACAGGAAGTTGGATGTGGGGAAAAATACACAAATCTCCCCATGCTTTCAGAATCTCTCCTGGTTGTTTATTTATCCACAGCCTTCAAAGCAACTGTTCCTGTTGAAGGCTCTGGATCCGGCTGGGTGCTGAACACTTCCAAAAATTATACACTGAATGGCTTGTCTCCTTAACTCAACATTAAAGTTGTACTCCCATGCACTCGTTTGATCTTGGGACTTGTTACCAAGTTCTTTTATGACAGTGTACACTCTGTAGATGTAGTCACTAAATGATTTGGTAGCATTTCGTGTGAAAGAGTGCTTGTTTTCCTCCTGGAGACGGGAGTTAGGTGAACAGTAGTGGTCTGTCATAGACACAGCTGTAGTAACAAGTGTAGTCCTCAAGGGGGAGCACCGGCTCAATTGCAGCTAAGATGCAGCAGAGGGCACCGTTGCTCATTTTTCAGGAAAGGATGAGCTCTTTAAGAAGACTTAAAAGTCTGGTTTAAACAGCTGGTGCCCGGTTATCACACTGCGGCACTGTCGTGATCAGGTCAGAAGTTAAAGATAGACCTCAAGTAAATAAAGGCCTCATTTCTTTCCCTGGCTCCCGTGTAGCCCAGTAAACTTAGTGTGACGAGTAGCCACTCATCTAATATTGCGATCTATTCTAACACCATTCTCCGCACCTGTAAATACTCCGTTCTGCTATATAAAGTAACAGTACGTAATAGTGAATATTTTAATGTGAAACGAGCACAAACAATGACAGACACGCACACTGTTCCCTGCATGGTACCCAGCTCACAGACTACTACTAGTTTGCACTAGGGTGTCATCAGCTGTGTGCTGCTCTCATGGGGAAGAACACTACAGGACTGTGTGGTACAGAGAATGGTACTGGGAGGGAGGGCCATACCAAATAATGGTACTTAAGAGTGGAAAGAGGCGACACAAAGATGTGAGGAGTTACTTTTTGGATAGATACTTAATGGCTGTGAGCCCCATTCTCCAAACCTTTTTTTCTTTTTCTTTAAAAACAACTGAAATCCACAGAGGATTTTCTTGTATGTATATTATATATAACCAAACCATATAGGTGCTAAATGAAGACTCAAAGTTACATGAATGTTTTTCTCATTTTGTCACTTTTTCTAGCATTTGTGTACTAAATAAATGTGTACTACATCCATTCAATGGCTCGACTCATTCGTTGTTTCCTTGGCGATTAAAACTGACTGACGGGAGAGCAAGACGCGACAGTTGTGTGTTATGACCACCCCGGCGAGCTACCACTAGGGGGAGAGAGCGTTTCTTTTGTGGTCCACCTGTCTTTTGTGATTAACAAACTTTCCGTTCTGAATGACAATACCCCATTATATTCCGTTTGGCCTTTGCTATAAGTGAAAAGATTTCATTTGTAAAAAGAAAAGCAGTATTACACTACATGCGAACTCCACTGGAGCCTTAAGTTCAAAGAAGATGATTAAGTTGAGTTAAGAGCGAAAAATGGATCCTTAAATCTGTTGTGACAATAGTTTCTGCTGTATGTTCCATATACAATACGGAATACTCAGCTCGACATACCGGTACACATACAGGTCATAATTTTTATTCAGTAGTATTTTTCTAGTCGACTCCCTATATGGCTTGTGAGTTGTACTCTGCCTCAATTGTACGTCGCTTTGGATAAAAGCGTGAAAAGCCAAATGAATGGATGTAAATGTAATGTAAATGAACGTTACGCAAGTAATATTTATCTGTCTAATAATACACCCCATTCACACTGTCCGCGTCGGGAATGTTTTCCCTGCTCTTATGCAACCAACCCTACATCACCAAAGATGCTCAGTGTAACAAGATTTAGATCTGTCTGTGTGTTTGACAATAGGAAAACTCGAACTGCTGGAGACCTAATCTCACCGGACCTCCATCAGCACTCTAACCGATTAACTTTCTATAAGCTTCCGCAGGCTTAAGATCACTAGCTCGCCGTCAATGGTAGTGATTACACGAGTAAGCGCTGGACATGGCGTGCCAAAAAGCTGTCAAACACCAAAAAAAAAAAAAAAACTCAGACTAAATGCTCTCATTAGGGAAGATGACCATAAGGGTCTACGAATGTGTAGGCTATTACATGACGTAGCTATGGAAATACTCTCAGTTAAACCAGTGTACGTGCTTGGTGTTATGACAACAAAAAGTCGCATATACTTATACATTTACAGCTGAACAGTTTAATACTGACATGATATAACTGTATTATATGCACTATTTTAGATCAAATGAAAATATGTTGGGTGTGTGTTGTCATTTACTGCTTTACAGCAGGGAGAAGGGAAACGTACAACTGTTTACAACTTCAGAACACACGGTTTAGGTATAAATGAAGCCTACACAACACAGGCACAGTTTTTATATCGACTAACCGAATATCCGATGAATAAGGCTTTTCTTTTTAAAGTCGTCCAGTACTACTTACTTCTGACGTCTTACGTCATCGCCTCGGTCCGCCTGCAGACGAGGCGGTTCTTTTTCACGTTTGACGCGTCCAAAGTGACGTCGTGTGTCGGTCGAAGCGTCCTCGGTGCAGTAAACCAGGCAGCAAGTTACTTAAACCATTGAAGAAAATCACTGGAAAAAAAAGGATCGGCGAGCCAGCTAGTGAACCAAGCTACATTAAGTTATTCAAGGAAAAAACTGGAATTTGGCTAAGGTGTTGACAAGTTAGCAACCGAGCTGGTAATATATTTTGATCTAACCGTTGCGAGTCCGCACAAATCTTTTGATTTGAAAACATTTACATAAAGCTACAACAACAACACTTGGTCATTAGCGTATACAACCAGACATGCTTCTGCGCAAAGTGAGTCAGACTTCGGCTCTATGTGGCACTGCTCTGCGTATTGCACCCGCACTGTCCGGGTAAGTTGCAAACCAACTGTAATATGTGCTGTCTGTTGGAGGTAACGAGCTTACGTTAGCTAACGTACTTTTATTGCTAATATCCAGTATGATTGCGCTGATAAATCTGCAGTTTGTGTAGGTTACCGCACTACCTAGATGCCACCTTTCTCAAAACTCACCAGAAATTGTCCATAGCTGTCTAAGTTACCTGCTTAAGTAAGCCTTAAATTAATTAAAGCCTTTTTTTAATCGGTTTCTTTATTTAGCAGTCAGCGCCAAGTTGGAGCCATTGTTGCCGCTCAGAATGGTCGTTTCTACGCCAGTCAGGCCGCAGAGGTATGTTAAATTACGACGTTAGATTTTCATGTTAGCTTGCAACTATTGTGCATCTCCGTTTGTCCGTGGTGTCCATAAAGAAAGGAAACGTAGCTGTAATGGGGAATTTTAAAAACCGCGATAGGATTTGGGTCGTTTAATGTAACTATCTATAAATAAAGGGAGCTGATTAGCTGGCTGCCTTAGTTTATTTAAGGTGACGTTAGATAAGTGAAAAGCTAGCAAGCTAGCTAACCAGCTAGCCAGTTATCTACAGGCTGTTTGAGGGGTAGCTGCGGAACGTATCCAGATACAGGAAGGGCGAGGTCACCACGGGCGATACCGGTCGTGTGATTTTTTTGAGAAAATGATGTCCTGATCATACGTGTCTTCGTGTTTTGGCAGCATACGCTGGCTGCTGTCAGCTCATCCAGCTAGCTAGCTAGCTATGTTAGCTATTTGTTTCATCTGGAGGAAGTCATCCGTCGCTACCTTGGATGTAGGGCAAAGTTGACGGCGGAGTCACGTGACAGTGGGAATGTGGGCCAGAGGTGGCAGTGTTCACCCGCGAGGACACCGAGTGACGGACGGGGGCAGAGAGAGAGAGGGAGAGGGGGAGAGAGAGAGGGAGGGAGGGAGAGAGAGAGGGAGGGAGGGGGGGGTCTGAGAGTTCCTCGTGGCGCACCAGGTGCATCGCGACACGTTGTCACAAGGACATAACTGTATCGCGATATAGCTGGTCGCTTCCATAGTGTGAAGATAAATACCCATATGACTGCAGCGAGCTTTCCAGGGTTGCTGGCCTTCAACAGTCTTAATCCGTGGCCTTTGGTGTCTGCCGTCATATTATTTAGTTGCCCACTCCTCGCTATGGAGAAGTACTCCAGGTTTTCCAGTGGTTTTTCTGATTAATAGCTTTAAACCACTGGGGCAATGGTTAAAATGGTTCAGTTAAAGCCAATTATTTGTTCAGTGAAGTAAGGAAACGACCAAAGAGAAGCAACCACTGCTTTTGGAGAACCGACTTTCATTATGAAAGACTATTCAAGCCCCTATTAAGACAGGGTGACCCTGTTTATGTGTGTTTGTTTGAAGAGGCGGTGTGGGTTGAAGGGCAGACTGACTTTGGCAGTCTGCACTGGCCAGTGTTTCACACCCCCCTGACTGGACACGTGACATCCAGAGGAACATGCCACTTTTAACCTGGGCTTTCAAGCCAGGCTTTCGGCCAAGTCCTTAACCATTTGGCGGGGGTATTGAATTTTTCTCTCTATATAGCATTTATGTCAGTACACTCCGTTTCTCCATTAGAACCCATACCCACCCACATTTCCAAATGTTAGCCCTGTGTATGTGTATCTGGACACCACAAACTGAAACACTGACCTTTGAGCCGGATGCCTTCTTTTTGTCTGTCTCATTTTGGTTTTCCTCCTTTTCTACCCTTGTGTCAACCATCTTCTGCCCCTGTCTTTGATTTCCTTTCTTCTCCTGTCTAACCTTCTTCCTTTTGCCCTCGCCATCTCCAGGCAGTGCTGGAGAAGCCAGCAGTTGGCAGCGGCACTGCCACCAAGGCCGCGGCCGAGAAGAAGCCACTGAAGCTGGTACGTTGTTGCTGCCTCATTGTTTCCATTTAGTTGCTGCACAGACAGCCTTCTCTAGGGGTACTTAAACACTGCCGTTTTGGGTAGGTGGGTCTACAAAGACTGCACTTTGTTGAATTTGGAGTGTTTCAGTGAGCTCTGTGAGGGCAGTGGGAATCTTTGGTCTGTGGGCTGGATCAAGGTCCCACAGACCTTAAAAGAGGTCTTTTAAAAAGAAAATGTTAAATTGTGAAAGTCCGGTGATTGGTCCTTTTCAAGTTTACAAAAAAATTCAAATCCTCTTTCCAAGATTAATGACTCGACTTAGCTTCTAAGTCATTTGTTTTTTTTTTTGTTCTTCACCTCCTTAATTTGTTGCTGTCATCCTTATACAACTGTATATCAAAATGATGAGAAAGTAATGTAATGGTTTGCAACACTAAACACCCCTCTCTCCCCCTGGCTCTCAGGAATCCCAGTCCTTTGCTGTGAACATGTTCAAGGGGCAGATCAGCACAGCACAGGTGTTCCCCTTTCCCTCAGGTGAGCTCCGCCTCACAAACTCACGCTGAACATTGCAACCATGTTGCCTCTGTGTCGTCTAATGGCCAGTGCCTTTCTTTGTCACAGTGCTGAATGAGGAGCAGGCGGAGTTCATCAGGGAGCTGGTTGGGCCCGTCTCCAAGTTCTTCGAGGTGAATGCCGCTGTCGTCTGTCACTGTGACTGTTAATTGGAGCCTTAAAGCTTCCTGTGTCGATGTGCCTCCTGTCTCTGTGAGGGGGGAGGTCATCACTCTTTCTGTAGAGGGGCCTGCTTGAGTGATGAGAACTAGTAATTAGAACGCATGTGTGTTAACTATGGGTTCAGTCTGATTCGACGTGAGGAAGCAAAAGCGTCCCTTCTCATGTCTCCCACGACTCCCCTTCACCTCCCACCCCATCTTGTCCCTCTGCTTCTTTGCTGCTCCCTTCTTTAACACCCTCCACACCCCCCCTTCCCCACTCTGCTGCCTTGCAGGAGGTGAACGACCCCATGAAGAACGACGCCCTGGAGAAGGTGGAGGACAGCACCATGGAGGGGCTGAAGGAGATGGGGGCCTTCGGCCTGCAGGTGCCCGCCGACCTGGGCGGCCTGGGCCTCACCAACAGTCAGGTGAGAGGAGAGAGAGAGAGAGCCACGGCAGGGTTCCTCTACCAGGCAGTTTAATGTTACCATCTATACAACCTGATAGTGCTGATGCAAATCCAGTGATCCGATGCCTTTCTTCCAGTACGCCAGGCTGGTGGAGATCGTGGGCATGCATGACCTGGGCGTGGGCATCACCCTCGGTGCCCACCAGTCTATCGGCTTCAAGGGCATCCTGCTCTTTGGCAACAAGGCCCAGAAAGAGAAGTACCTTCCCAAGCTTGCCACAGGTGGGTAGGGTTGTGTATTGTTTGAATTTTATCGATTCCGATTCTGCATATCGATTCCGATTCTTATCGATTCCCCGTTTCAACTCAAAAATGGTAAAAAAAAAAAAAAAAAGACCAAATGTTTAGATAACAAAAATATCTTTATTCTTTTAAGTGCTAACTGAACATTTACAAAGTAAATAGTATTTACTAAATACATACAATAAAAATGTATGATCCACAGAAAAAAATCTTAAATAACAGATCAGTCTAGGGCAGTTAATCAAACTAACTGTTAGTTGGTTTGGAGAGACTATTTTAGTGTTCTGGTTACAAACACATGCATCTTTATTTGTCTTATATTTTACTAGTCAAGTACATCACACACTATCCCCACTATCAACAAATAAACACCTCGTCCAGAGGTAATTTTAAAGTTCAAAACAACAAATGCAAAAAGGATTATACTTAGGGTTGGGTATCATTTGAATTTTATAGATTCCGATTCTGCTTAATCTTGCTTATCGCAACAGTGTACAGTCTTTTAGATCAACGCCGTGCTGTCATAAATGTTCAGAAATGGTCAGATTTGATGTGCAGCCTGACTTGCAGCTAATTAGCTTCCCACATGCATTGTGCTTTGTCTTGTCGTCATTTTTTGACCGTTTACTGTGGTCTATCTTTCACACTGTTGTGACGTTAGCCATGCATGCAAGTTCGTATTTATGTATGTGTGGCACGTAGACTTTTGTGTGCGTTGGTGTGGAATATTTGTGTCCATGTGATGCATTCGCAATTACCCCTCCTTGTTAGTACGTTATGGTTGTCTGTGTCTGCCGTTATTGTGTCTGCCTGCCGTCCACGCACTGTGGATTGGCGGCGGGTGCAGTTTGGGAGCTCGGGCTGGGTTCTTGAGTTGGCCGCTGGAGGCGAGACCGCTGAAGCTCCAGCCCAGCTCACGTGAAACGTTTGTTTTCTTGTTTCAGATTGAATCCAACATTAAATGTGTTGCACCAGATTGAGCTTTGAGATTCTTTCTGCATGTGTAACATATGCATATTTATGTATTTATGTAGCGTGCGTGATATGTTACATGGTTTTGTTATGTTTTCATCAGCGTTATTAAGCTTCTCATAGTTTTCACTTAGCATTTGCAGTTTTTTTATGTTAAATTGCTGTTTCCAAAATTTTTCCAATCTAGTGTTCTAATCGCACCGGTTTTAGCATATGCGCTAAACGGCTAATCACACCGGTGTGACCGTACGCGCGAAAGGGCCAAACAAATGGACACGCTGTTGCGTTGATGCGTGACGTAGTCACATAGACAAGTCCTGGCAGATAGCTACGTACGTCCTTGCAGAAATGTAGCCTTTGTTTGCAATAATAAACAGTTATCGCGTTTAGGAAGCAATAAGCAGAGCCGAAATTCAATTTTTTTTTTACGGGTGCCCGGTACTTGGCATTTTGGATTTGGTTCTGATTTGGAACCGAGTTTTGGTTCCCAACCCTACAGGTGGGTGGGTGGGTGGGGGGACCAGAAGGCCAGCCCACGCTGCTACGTGTGTTTCCCACTGCTTGTGTGCATGGCTGAATGACCTTGATGTGTCCGTTTGTTCTGCTGTCTGCCACAGACGTGTGTTAGCATGAATGGGAAAGTGGCTGATGTGAGGCACAGTGAGCTAGAGAGTGAGTATGTGTCGTTTGCTTTGTTGTTTTTAGATTTTCTGTGCACTTATTTTTGCATGCCTATGTGTGTGAATGATGTGGGGCTGCTCAGGTGTATATGGGAACTGGAAAAGCCAGATGTTGTTCCTCTGTACCCCTACAGTTGGTTAACCTCCCCTCTCTCCCTGTGATAGGAGAGACGATTGCAGCGTTCTGCCTGACGGAGCCTGCCAGCGGCTCTGACGCTGCCTCTATCAAGACCACGGCCGTGCGCTCTCCCTGCGGGCAGTACTTCACCCTCAACGGGGGCAAGATCTGGATCAGGTACACATGGGCATACACACATACACACACACACACCCACCAGACAGATGCACACACAAATGGAGGCACAGACGGACATTCACACATACACGTACATACACAACAAGCACGCAGACAGACACGCATACGCACACATGCACAGACGGATGCATGCACACTCACACATGCCCAGAGAAACACACACATAGAGACACGCACACAAAAGCACAGGCCAGCACACAGAAACGCATTCATTTTGACCTAATGTATGGGACATAATGAGAACATTATCAAAAGTCATTGAGGTGTCAAGTTTTCAGTTCCTGTCAACTCCACTAGGGGGCACAGAAGGACAAGATCATTACATAAGACAGAAACAAATCTTCCATCTACCTGAAATGTCTCTGTTCTTCTTTTCCTTCCATGCATGTACTTATCCATCTTCCTGTCTCTATTTCAGTAACGGAGGCCTGGCAGAGATCTTCACCGTGTTCGCCAAGACGCCAGTGAAGGATGAGAAGACTGGAGAGATGAAGGACAAGATCACTGCCTTCATTGTAGAGAGAAGCTTCGGCGGAGTGACACAGTGAGGAGGGGGAGGGGAGGGATGGACAGAGAGAGAAAAATGGGGGGGGGGGGGTGGGGGGTAGAAATAAGAGGAAGACTAAGAGAAGGAGGGATGAAGAGGGGAGATGTGGATAGAGAGTGTCAGTGTGTAGAGTTTTTTTTTTTTTTTTTTTTTTTTTTTTTGGTGTCTTCAAACTGTTCAGTCTGACTGATTAGCTTTTAGCTATATTAAAACTGGAAAGTAGCTGTTGTTTTTAAACAATTTAGTATGCAATATTATTTTGGCACCATTTTAACACAACACCCTCAGCTTTGAGTGGCCAAGGTCACAAGCTTTTCTAAAAGACAGATGTGTCCTTTTGGCTCCTTGCCGGATAATTATTAGTCGTTATTCCCATTCTCAGTGGCCCCCCAGAAAAGAAGATGGGCATCAAGGCGTCCAACACAGCGGAGGTGTACTTCGATAACGTGCGTGTGCCAGCTGACTGCGTTCTGGGGGAGGTGGGCGGCGGCTTCAAGGTGGCCATGAACATCCTCAACAATGGCCGCTTCGGCATGGCCGCTGCGCTGGCTGGCACCATGAAGGGAGTCATCGCCAAGGCTGTGAGTGTGTGTGTGTGTGTGTGTGTGTGTGTGTGTGTGTGTTTTTGTTTGTGCAGGCATGTACATGCATTAGTGTGTGCACAGATTCTCACTCACTGTCCAACAAAAATGTTTAGACAGTTAAGTAAAATTCAGCATGTCTGTGGGCAGTGAATTGGGATTTAATCTGGCCAGGTTTCCCCCTCATTTTAAAGAGGCAGGCTGCAAAGCTGCTGTTTCAAGGGGATTTCTGTATTTCTGTGCTTCTATCCCTGGCAGGCTAAAAGGCCTGTCTCTCTCATTTCCTCTGTCTCTTGAGTTGTTTGGATAATGCGCACAAAGAAACACCTACAATGGTTTATTCAATTCCTTCATAGCCAGAACCAAAAGTTATGTGAGTGTGTAATCAGGTTTTTTTGTTTTTTGCACATATACATGAAGAAGTGTCATGATAGTACAAGTATGGCATAGAGAAACAGCATACTCTGTAAACAACTCTATTCTATAAAAAATAAGGCCACACCAGGTGATCTGAAAGTAAAACAATGGAAGTGTAGTTGTTCATCACAGTTCTAGAGTCCAGACTTAAATGGAAGCTTCTGGAATATTGCAGAAGCGTCTGACATTTGAATTAGCTTTTGGGTGATACTAAAAGGAACCCACACACAATCCACAAGTAGCATTCATCCCTGTGGTTAGTCAAGTCAGAGAGGTGTCTGAAAATTTCAGCAGAAGGGGACTCCACAGGTAAGGTTGTGGTAGGAGAAAACTCACACGAAGCTGAAGCTGCAAGTTCCGCTGCGCTGCCTTTTATTGCGAAGTTCACGGTTACTCACGGTTACACGGTTACTGCCAGGAAGAGTGTGCGAGACGTGTTTACCACAGCTTGCAGTCAGAGAGGTGCCTCAGCAGTTAAACTTAAGTGCCCGGGGTTTAGCCATTAGTGAGCTTTCAGCACAACTGGTGTCGCCGTGATGCACGTCAGATTTCACGAGCGCAAAGCCTGTCATCAGGCCAAAATGCCAAAACGAGCAGCCGGGACGATGTTTTGCAGTCACACAGAACGGAAGCAGAGCTTTTTACCTGCTGTGTACTTTGCTTGCCAGCAGTTTGTTTGATGCCAAGAAGGTGAGAGGTTGCGTGGTGGAAAATATGCCCTCTGTGAAATGCGAAGGTGGTTCTGTCCCCGGTTTGGAGTTGTTTCGTCTTCCAGCATTGGTGTCTTTGCTAGAAATGGATAGCGTGCGCACCAGGGTGTGCAAACTGAAAACCTTATACACCCTAATGTGCAGCTCACGCCTCATCCAAAATGCCAGCCAGGGTTGGGAGGGTTACTTTAAAAATGTGTTCCAATACAATTACTAATTACTTGTTAAAAAATGTAGTCAGTAACCTAATCCAAGTATCACAATATTAAAGTAACGTAACTTGATTACTTTCCGTTACTTTTGGATTGCCTCAATACCAAATATGACTATAATGTTAATTTGGTAGCTAGCTAACAGTACTAAAGTTGTCAGAACAGGTTGCTTGCAGTGTCTGTGGTAAAATTAACTATTTGGTCAGAAGAGACCAGATGAGGCTGTATTACAGCCACGCGTCGTTTAACGTCCACGATACGTTCTGTGAAATAGGACGTGCGAACGCCATACTGTATACTATACTTTTATGGAGTAGGCACGAGATTGGATGCTGCTGCCTACGAGCCGAAGCATACACATATGGCAAACTCTTTAATTGTAAGTATGCAAAGTTCACATTAAAACAGCAATAGAAAGTACAGTACATAAGACATTAACATAGCGTTAATTGTGACTATCAAGGCATATGTATTATTTAGCATACTATGTTCTGTGTAGCTAACGTTAACGGTTGGTTTTACCTGTAAATGTTTCTTCAAATTAGATGTTGAGTCCTTGGATGATGACAGCATTTTCACAGCTGTAAGGCATAACTTGCACTGTACTGTGATGCTGTTCCCCTCTAATGCTTTGAAGACGAAGTAGTGGTGAAATTTGCACCCAGTGAGAGCATTTTTTCATGAGAAAAAATGATAATGATAATGAATTGGCAACTGTAAGATTCGCTGGTTTCACTCGAGACCAGAGTGGTGTCGTGAGACTTGTTAAATGTTGTAATGTGTGCGCATGTGCATGGTAGTATATCGTTCTTTATTTTAAAATGTATTTTAAAATTGTAATCCTGTTAATATATCCCCATTTTTACTAAAAGTATCGGTAATCTGATTGTCTTTTTTTCTGTAACTGTAATGGAATACAGTTACCTTTTTTTGTATCCTAATTACGTAACGCCATTCCATATATTCCGTTACTCCCCGAGCCTGATGCCAGCATGAGTACGATCCAAACCTCGTATCCAAACCTACAAAGAAACTGTAAAGTCAAAACGAAACCAATGTCCTGAACAGGCGCCCTCCCCCATCTTGAGCCAGTTGAGCATTTCTGCTTCCAGTAAGCCCTAAACAAGGGCTGTGTCCCAAATTGCGGTGTAGCATGCTGTATGGTACGCTGCATGACTAGTACAATACAGATACTGTAGTGTCCAGGAAGTTTTTATTCCAACATAAAAGGGACAGGGCTTACGGCAGTGTTCAACATGGAAAAAAATCCTGGACAACTTAAACAGTGGTGTGTAGTCGGTATGCAAGCATGCTTGGTTGTGAACAATGGATAGTATTTATCGAATATCACATTTGTTTTCAATTGATTTACACTATAATTTGATGTTCTGATGTATCAGTTAATGTGCTAGTTGTATTTATCATGACAGCCAAATACTGTAGCTGGCTAGCTAGCCCCTACTGTAGCAAAGGTCAAAGTTGGTTAATTTAGAATTCTGAAGTGTGCTCACAATTTGTGCGTACTGCATACCTGCATACTGGTGTGGTAGTACTGAGTACATTTTAACAACACGCGCATTATGCTAGCATGTGATTTGGGACAATTTGAGACACAGGCAAGGAATTTAGAGGATATGGAAAAGATTCTTTCTGAGACCTATAAAAGGCTATTCAAGATGCCTAGTGTCTCTCAAAGTCTCATCAAAGAGCGTACAGAAAGTGCTCATTATGTGGGCGTGAATATATCTTTTTCAATGCTTTTTTTCCCCCTTCATGCAGCCTTGTTTTGGAATTGCCACCAGCACACTAGACTCATCTCACCGCAAAACTTTTGCACTTGTGCAGGAGCATTCAAGCGAATGCCATCCTGTGACACACTTGCACCCAGCCAACTGTTGTTTTCCCAAGGTGGCACAAGGTTATACTGGCTGACCCACCCCGATCCCCAACATGACAAAGCCAGGTTGCTCCACTGCTGGGGCTCCCGGTCGTCAGCGGGCTGATGCATGGGCTGGGACTGCACCTGAGCCGTTCATGTTTGCGTGTTTGGAGAAAAATGTGAAATTATTGGCGCAAAAAAAGCTGTCGCTCTGTGCAGCCTGTGTAGGTGCTGCGAAAATGTCACACACTGTCCTCGAGTCGGCTCTCTCGAGTCGAGTCCGTCTCCCTGGGTACGCCTCCATTCCCCCGTGCCACTGTTTGTCTGTCTGGCTCTGGGTCAGAGGGAAACTCCAGCATGCACTGCAGCGGTGCAATTTCCTGCGTGGGCACGGGCGCCTGCGCGCACACGCCCCTCGGCAACGACAGAGCACAGCCTGTTTTCCGGGCGCCGCCGCCACAGTGCAACCGTCTGCATCGCCACCTGTCGTTGCGTCTGTCACACGCGCCCGTCTCGGCCTCGCTGCTTCTGCAGAAATTCAGATGAGTTCACGCTTCTGCTTGTGCTAGCAGCGTTTGCATAAAATGCGGGAACTACCCTCAGTGCTGCCTGTTGTTGCTTTTTTTTTTTTTTTTTTTTGTTGTTTAGTCTGTTGACCACTGAAAGCAAGCCAAGCCTGTCTGGAGAGTTTTGCCTGCCCAGATCAAAGAGAGGAAAGCTTGCTATTGTTCTGAGATTTTATTTGGCAAAGTGATGTCCTGGGCAAGATGCCGGGACGGTCATAGCGCAAAATATGTTGCAATATATTTGTATAAACGCCCTCAGCAAGCTGCTCTGCATGTTCCTCAGTCATCCCATTGGAGCAAGCTGTGAGAATGTCACTCCTAAGACTGTATGCCACTGTCCTAAGGATGCAGTGTCTCTCTGACTCTGTCTCAGTCATGTTTTTTTTTTTCTTCAGTATTTTTAACCTATTCCGCCTGATGGCTCTGCTCATGTGACATCATCTTGTCTGTCCCTCAGCCCTGCTACAGTGTCTCTCTCTCTCTCTCTGCTGTCCCCCACTCCTCAGGTGGACCACGCCGCCAACAGGACTCAGTTCGGGAGCAAGATCCACAACTATGGGGCCATCCAGGAGAAGGTGGCCCGAATGGCCATGATGCATTACGTGACCGAGGTCAGTTCGACCACCGGCTGTTGTCCTGCCAGTAAACAATGCTCTTCCTCCAACCCACAGCTCCTGCTACCATCCCGTTTCCTTGAAAATGAATTCATTCATGCCTCAATATGACCATATCCTGTCTCTGTGTGTGTGTGTGTGTGTGTGTGTGTGTGTGTGTGTGTGTGTGTGTGTGTCTGTGTCTGTGTCTGTGTCTGTGTTTGTTTGTGTGTGTGTGTTTAGCAAGGATTGCCATTCTTTCAGTTTTACAACATTTAGCTCAGCACGTGTTAGTCAACTTTCCACTGTGCCAGTTGGTCTTGAAAGGAGGCATCTCCCTTAACACCACATGGAGAATTGAGGTTGTCTGTTGGCAACCAGCCATTAATTGCTGAGCCAGTCAGAGAGCAGAAGAGTGTGACTGTTCAAGCTTCTCTAAGTAAATGGTGTAGCAGAACAGGTAGAGGCATTTTTAACAGGCCATATTCGATACAGCCTCAAACACAGATTCTCATATTGTTAGGCCCATATCTTACATCAGAATTTTATTATATGTTTTTGTTATATTAATTAGACCATATTTAACCATCTTGCTGTGCCTAGGATGTGGTATTTTACAATCTGAAAGCCATTAATTTTCAAATGCATTCGCTAACTTCACATAACTCATTTACCACGAGAATGCAGATTTTTCTTTTTTTTTTACAACAACGCTGGCACTATTGAGGAAAGTACCTGTTCTGTATGGATCAAACTTTTTTTCTTTTTCTGACCACTGGGCATGAGGCAGGTCACACGTACGGAACACTCAACAGATCAGCTGTTGGAAACCGTGGCACACAAACGGTAAAATGCCAAACTGGACTGGCACAAGGCGTATAATGGTGCCCGTTAGCATAAAGCGTGGGCATGAGTGGGAGCGTCCGCCTCATCTTCCAACATCCGAGACCGAGCTGCAAGTGTGCCCCCGAGTATAGAGTCATCAGTGTTCAGTCGTTTTCCTGTGAGCCTCCCTCACTGCCTGCCTGCAGCCTCCCAAGTGGAGATAAAAACACTGACAGAGCAGTTTCACACTTCCGTTTTTAATCAGCAAAAAAGCGGCACCCAGTCAGAACAGGGATGTGAGTGAATTGTTTTTGGCGCTAACTTGCTTCCCCCCCATCTTTTCTGCTGGCAGTCTATGGCCTACATGGTCAGTGGCAACATGGACAGCGGGGCCTCTGAGTTCCAGATTGAGGCGGCCATCAGCAAGATTTTTGCCTCTGTGAGTATTGTGCCCTGCCCAACAATGCATGCTGTCTTCACATGCTGTGTTACATTAACTCTCTGACTCTCTCACACTCTTACTCCATAATTAGGGATGCATGATATTGGATTTTTGCCGATATTCGATATGCCAATATTTTAAAACTCATTTTGGCCGATTGCTTATGCCGATAGTGATATAGTGTAGATATAGCATATTTATAGATGCCGCATAATTTAAAAATGGTGTCAGTCCCCTCCGGAAGCAGATAGAAGCTTAGCAGCACACAACTAGCATCCTCACAGGGTGAGAAACTTAGCTAGGGGTCGGTCAAAACCATTAGGACCTCAGTTCGAGTCCCAAAGCACAAGCTCGGCGATCGCGGGCTGTCTGTTTTATTTCCCATCAGATTCCCTGCTTACAAAGTCATGTTATTTAAAAATGGTCTCACACCCCTCCAGAAGCAGGGAAAGCTTAGCAACAAACAGCTAGCATCCTCCCAGGGTGAGAAACTTACCTATATATTTTACCCTTCCTCGCATCACTGGTGCTTTATGAGCATTGCAAATAGCAATTTTGTTATCTGTTTCAGATACTTCGAAATATTTCCATGCAGCTGACATGTTGAACCTTGTTGCTGGCGCTCATAATAAACATTTAGCGTCATCGCGCACGCATAGTGAACGCGTCACCTTATCGGCCAGGCACATCCGCATAAATTTTCCTGTCTGCCGATGCTGATAATTAACTTAAGTTTTAATCGGCTAATACTGATGTTGTGCTGATATCATCGTGCATCTCTATCCGTAATATATGACATGCTTTTAGCTCCTCTGCATGTTGAACTGCATTAAATACTTCGTGACACACAAATATAACACATGCTCTTAGTTCCTCAAAACACTGTACTACATCAAACACACTATTATATTGCATGCCGTAAACTCCGGTGTTCTGTTATGTGTGGTGGTTGTTCTGGCACAATATGGCTGCTGTGATGCTCTTGAGTAGGTCTGTCCTTTAGGGCGCATGATCTGAGCAAAATGTTGAGCCCGGGCTGTGTCATTGACCGGCCAGTGGAGGACAGTCTGATTCCCCGGGTCCCCCATTGCATTGCTAAGTAGCACCCTCTAGTGACTGGGCCAGTGCTGGCGAGCTTCTCAGATGAGGTCAGCTGAAGAAGTGCCACCGGGCTCCACTGTGATGCATTGTGGGGCCTGTAGTGCAGAAAATAGCCGCTGGCTGTGTGTGACTGTATTGGAGGATAGTATTTGTTGTGCTTCATTGCCCCTGCATGAGCGAAGAGGATGTTGGTGGTGCATACTCAGTGGTGACATTTGGCAATTGCATGGTCTGGGTGTCAAAAGGGGAAATATCATGAAAAAATGGCTGCCAAGGTAGTGGTTACTATACTGTAAAATGCCTTTATTCCATAGCAGGGTGCTGTATAGATCTGATCAGTTTTTTCCCCTTCTGTGGAACCACCAGTTGTACTCTACACTTGTCTCACCACAACAAACTCTCCAAGATAACCTCCGATGTGCTTGCATTTACATACATTACATTTATTCATTTGACAGACGCTTGTATCCAAAGCGACTGACAAGTGTTGCATGTCACACGGTGCACTACAGGGGCTGCTCCGCTTCTGTCATCTGATCAACTTGCAGGCGGCTACCGAATCACAGGGTGCCTGAGAGAGGTGACATGAGCACAGCCTGGTCCACCCCTCTCCCCGGCTGAAAACCATTTGATGGCTGATGACCCGGCCAGGATCGGCCTTGGGCCGTAGAGCTCAGCTTGCCCTCAAGACAAGCAGCTTAATCACTGAGCTACTCCAGAGCCACATATTCTGCAGTAAACATCAATGTTACTGTATGGTATGCCTGCACACACACTAAGTCAGCACCATTCTAAGATATTGGCGATAGCCTCACAAAGCGGATGGTTTCAAAGGAAGTCAGAATACAAGTGTGCTCTTATCTTAGGTTGAAACAGCGTAATATGTTATCAAAAAACTGCTGTTAAGGGCTTGGGTCCAAAAAATTCATACTTTGAAATGATAAAATAACTGTTGCTTTGGCAGCTGAAGGGTGGGAACAGTAGGAAGATGGTATCTCTGTGTGACTTTTGCTGCTGAAGCAAGCCGGCACCCAGGATGTGGTATTTCATAATTTGAAAGGCGGAATTTCAAGAAGATTAATCTGAAAAACAAACTCAAATAAGTCTGAAAAGCTGAGTTAAAAGATATGCAAGATATGTAAATCTGGTATTTGTAATTAACCTTGTGAAATGGAATTTAATCATATTCAGTCAACGCATTCAGCAGTTGAAGTCGTGAAATACAGATTAAATTATTTTTGGCACAGATCACTCTATGATGCCTGTGTCAAAAAGAATTTCATCTGAATCACAGATATCAACATTCACAACATTTTCAAACAGAATTTGATCAGTTTTTGATTCAGTTGATTCATTTAACGCGTAATCCAAGGTTTGAAATAGAAATTCACTTCTTTATGGCACCGATATCCTTCCATACATTCTCTGTTAACATTAGGGTGTGAAAATCCTTACGGATGAAATATTTAGGCTTGAGTTAGCTGTTCTGTTGCTCTATATAAATGCTGTGCTGCTTTGGCCCCAGCCATAGTGTGGAGGCCTCATTGATGAGACACATAGGCGGTCGTTTCAGCAGCTAGGGGGAGTGTCTGAGTGAGGCGGGCCATTGGATTCGTCTGGGAGCTCCCCGTGGCCCAACATGAACAGGGTGTCACACCCAGAAAATAGCGTGACTGGCAGTTTGGGGTTCCAGGAAACGCCGTCCCTCTTTAGAAGAGAACAGTTACAAAGGGAGGGTGTCTCGCACGCCCTAAAGCCATTGCTGGTGCCTGCAGGAAACCACCCCCACCCCACAAGTAACATACCCTGGTCTGCCTCATGGTGCACCCTGCTCTTGCAATTATTATTGCAGTTATCAACGCTGAGCAGGTGAAATCCAGAGATTTGAAAAAATACCAGCGTTGCCGTGCTGACCGAGCTTTTCTTTTTTGTAATATGAAACAGAAATTTACCGTGGAATGCCCCCGCTGTCAGAAACAGACCGGTGGTTTGCAGAAGTTATTTTGTACGGTGATTTTTTTCGGCATGTTAGTGAATTATACACGGTAATATTCAACTAATTATATTTTTGCTTTAGCTTGATTGTACATATGGTTTTCGCTGAAGAATAATTTAATAACAGCCTGCACCTCACCGGTGTAAGTCAGTATGTTATCAAGATTTCAGAAATAAGGGATCTCAGAAATTAAGAGAATAAGAATGATGGACAGGAGACTGAAATAACAGTAGTTGTCTTCCTCTGTGTAGGAAGTAAACTGGCCTTCCTCCATGGCTTTTTTAATTTGCAGTGTGTCACTAAAGGCCCTTGTAGATGAAGATAATACAAATTACATCCTTGTGCCCGACATTTGCTGTAATAATGGTAATCACACAGCCAACTGCTAACTGGTCATCTGGCCAAAGCAGTTATTGCCAATGAGTTCACAGAAGTAGTTTCTAATGTCAAAAAAATAGCAGCAAATGTTCATTTGGTTCTGATTTCATTTGTCTCAAATGCTGTGAAATTATTTTATGAAAATGTCTTAATGTCAAAAACGTTTCTCAGCTGTTTTTACTTGAACCAAAATTAACGTGTGGTAGCTAAATCAGAGTTAATTCTGGACTAGCGTCACCAAACCACTGCCACGACAGGTGCTGTCCTTGACAGAATCTCTGTTCTTAGACATAGTCACACTGTTATTGTATGTCTGCAACATGGTGCCTTTTAATCAGTAGAGTGGTAAATTGTGTAAGTACATTTGTTGAACTGTGATGTAATGAACTGCATTTTGTAACACCAGTTCAGTGTTTGGCGCTCAGTAATCCTGGCTCAGGCTTAATCTATATGTCGACTCTGTTGGCAGGAAGCCGCTTGGGCAGTGACTGACGAGTGCATTCAGATCATGGGAGGAATGGGCTTCATGAAGGTGAGTGTTTTGGGATAGGCGATCGTCTGATATTCCTGATCCACGTACTGATTCAGTGGCTCACGCTCTTTAACTGAGAGATGAGTTCATTGATTTCTGAACTGACTGACTGACTTCACTGATTCCTGACTGGAGTGATGATACCGCCGAGTTATGAATTAGTGGAGAGTTAACTGAGAGGTCTGCTGAGAAAGTAATGTTTGATCTCACCTAGGGGTGCAACGAATAATTGATGTAGTCGACTAAAATCGATGGCCAAATTATTTGCCAACGAATTTAATTGTTGATTAGTTGGTGACATCATCACGTATGTTTTTTTGTGCTGACTCAGACAGACATGTAGCCTAAGCTACGTTGCTTTACTGGAGTGAACAATAGAAATGGCAACACAATCACAACCAAAGACCTCAAAAGTGTGGCAGCATTTCACTCTTAACCATTTCGCTCGTAACTTATTTTTCATGCAATGTAGCATGGGTGTTGCATTACATGGTTTATGTTTTCATTAGCGTTATTAAGCTTCTCATCGTTTTCAACTAGCTTTTGCTGTATTTTTTAATGTTAAATCGCTGTTACCTCAAAGCTAAGATTAGCTAGAATTTTTCCAATCTACTTTTCTAATCGCACTCATTTTAGCAAATGGCTAATCACA
The DNA here is from genome assembly GCF_013368585.1 of Megalops cyprinoides. Classification (NCBI taxonomy): domain Eukaryota; kingdom Metazoa; phylum Chordata; class Actinopteri; order Elopiformes; family Megalopidae; genus Megalops; species Megalops cyprinoides. The sequence goes on from NC_050598.1 coordinate 5,789,209, forward strand.
TCGGTGTGACCGTACGAGCAAAAGGGTTAACTTTGCCAAGAAGGCTGTGAACTGCAACATTGGCAAACCTGACCTTGCCTGGCATGGGAGCACATCAGTTATGCTCGAGCATCTGAAGAGGTGGCACGTTGGCTCTCTGGATGATGACTTGTCTCGTTAAGTTAGTCAGCTAGCTAGCATAGCTAATGTTAATGTTAAAAGCCATGTTACTTCACATTATGAGTTGTAACGTTTTCTATTTTGAAATACATTTTCTCTTGATCAATAAATTATTAATGACGTTGAACATACAGTGTAGCAAATAATGACCTATTATTCACAGCTATCCTGTTCACATTCCAAATGTGCCCTAACTTTACAATGTTAAACTGGAGCCTGTCTGCTATTTAGAAATTCTCTGCTTAAACATTGCTTCCTTGGCATGGCAACGTTTATGGCTGGAGATAGTGTTGCTGCCAAGTGCACAAGTTTAGAGAACACCGGAGAATTTGATACTTTCTAAATCGCAAAAGATTTCTACATCTTGTGTCTATGCATGTGTGCCCAATGTGGGTTACATTCGAATTAATTTGAACGAGTTATGGGTTTGTTGGATCTCGTAATGCTACCATGGATGGCTTTCTTCAAAGGAAGCAGACTTGTACTCCGCAGCAAGCAGCTGCCCTCACTGAATTAGTCCTAGTAACCATTCATTAAAAGACATATTTTTAAATGAAGTTCTCATCTTTATTGTCTTTGTTTTAGACATATGATAACTAACAATAATCTCAAAATAATTTTTAAAATCCGATAGATAAATAAGAGCCATTGAGTAATTGTGTGATTCATAATCCGAATAGTCGATTATTCATTTCAATAGTCGAAAGATTATTTGACTATCAAAATAGTCGTTAGTTGTAACCCTAATCTCACCTGAGAATGCTGAAGAGCATCTATCGCATGTTTCCTTGCAGTTAATTCTCTCTAAATGGAGTGGTAATTTTTCAGTGCCTATTTCTCACTGGTGAAAGGTGAGTAGTGATTCATCATCATCTGTACACGCGTCTGAAAAAAATCAAAACAAAAACAAAAATGGAAACAAACAGGAACAGCCCTGTCGCCAGCTGCTCTGCCTGCCCTGTGCTGATTGGCTCCAACCAGTTGCACAAGCTCCGCCCCCCTCCCCGCCAAGCTCAGACCTTTGACAAGAAGCTTTGTCTTTTTTTAAACAACAGGAAAGCCAACCATCAGCAAAGGAGGCAGACAGGCGGAAACCCTGCCCGTACCGCATCGGCAAGATGTTTTTGAGGGGGCGATGGAAACGTTGCGGGGGCGTGCTGAAAGAAAAAAAAAAAAAAACACAAGTGAGGACACGAAGTGACATCTGGGGCGCCCCATGACCCATCAAAACACAGAGGTCTTTGCGTTCTCGAGCACAACGCCCGTGCAGATAAACCCCGCAGTATCTAGGCTAGCGTGTGAGGTCGGCATGTTTCTGTCCGGCTCGTGGAATCGTCTGATAAGAGGCCGAGCAGGAACAAATGTATAAAAATACACATGTAGCAATGCAGTGAAATGCTGAAGAGTTGAAGCACTCCGTATATAGTGAGGTGTGGTTTGCGTGACTCATCAGGCCTGATCTCATGTTGAGGAAGACGGGAGAGAAGACCTTTCAACCCTGTTCTACTTTACACCAAAGGCCTTCATGTACCTGTCGTGTGTAGTGCAGCATGTAGAAAATTCAGATTATTAAAATTTAAAATCTGACTCATGGAAAAGATGGATAACATTGACAGAGGTGGAAATTTAAAAAATTTCAGTACATTTATAAAATATTAAGGGAAGTAAAGCATGTAGACGTAATACCGGGTGGCGAAATGTCCTGTCAGAAGCATTGTGCCGGCTTTGTCAGAAATCCCCTTTGCAGGATGCTGGTGTCTAGAGATTTCTCCCAAATAAAGCACTGGGCTATTTCTGTTGATTCGTCTGAATACTCGTTTGAGTCATCAGTGCTTTATGCGCACCGAAGATGTGCATTCCCCTGTTATCTGAGAACACTCTGAATGCTAGGCTACAAGCGAATGTGGTCGGCTCATGCGCTTGGTTTGCATCCCAGTCACCATCATTTGCTAAAGGTGTTTTAGTGTGACTGTGGGTGCCTTGTGCGTTTCCCGTTCTCTGTGAAAACGCTTGAAGTTATTTAAGGGAGATTCTTAATGTGTTGTGTGTTTTCAGTGGGAGTTGGGACACGTACGTGTGCAGTGTATCGGTGCTTGGTGTAGCCGTTGGCAAGCGTGTGTTGTTTCATGTTGTGATGATTGTAATGTGGGCCGTGCCCAGGATGCAGGAGTCGAGAGGGTGATGAGGGACCTGCGAATCTTCCGGATCTTCGAGGGAACCAATGACATCCTGCGACTGTTCGTGGCCCTCAATGGCTTCCAGGTAGTAAAAGTGGGGTGGGTGGGAGGGATCAGTGTCTTATCTATCTTACTGGTGTAAATATGTTTGTGAGTGCACGTGTTTCCCAGGTGACCACAGTGCATGTGGGCTGACCAGCACATGAAAATTTGGGGCAGAATAGAGGATGTCGAATTACACTTCCTGTTTTGTCAGAGCTCGGTAGCTTGCAGTCAGTCTCAGCCGCAGTGTCTGTATCTAAATGTCTACCTCTTTGGCTGATGCATGTTGTGGAGGACAGTGTTAGAGTGTACTTCCTGTGTGGTCAATGTATGTGCTGAATATCAGGTAGTAATAATAATAAGGGTACTTTCTGTGTGACCAGAACGCTGGAAACCAGCTGAAGAGTCTCCAGAAAGCACTGAAGAACCCACTGGGCAATGCTGGCCTGCTGGCCGGAGAGATCACCAAGAGGGCTAAGAGGTCAGCTACACCATGTACACACACATACACATAAACACAGACAAATATACACTAGAATACACTTGTTCATAAATATACACTTGTGCACATATCTTACTCTCATACAGTAATTGAAAGTCCCATCTTGCTATTGTTCTACAAACACAAATTTATCAGAGCAGCAGCAGCAACACTCAGGAGTTGACATTTATTTGGCTACAGTAACAGCAGAACACAACTGTTGAGCTTTTTAAAGAAAATATACACCCTCTTTCTCCCCGCCATCTTTGTTTCTTTCTTTCTGCCTTTCTTTATCTCCCCTCTCACTCTCTTTCTATATCTGCAGGAAGGCCGGTTTGGGGACAGGGCTGTCATTGCAGGGAACTGTTCACCCAGAGCTGGCTCAGTCGGGGGAGCTGGTGAGCATGCTCATAACCACTGACAGACATTTCAGAAACATCTTAGAAAATATTTGAGAGGCATCTGTTGCAAAATGTGGGAACTACAGATTATGGGATAGTGTGGTTAGTGCTGTGGGTTATATGTTTGGTAGTGTCACTGCTAATCAAAATCATCTGTGCAATGTGTGTGTGTGCTATCGCCATCAGTTTGTATTTAATGGTTCCTTTCCCTGTTTCTTGCCTTTTAGACAGTAAAAGCCATCGAGCAGTTTGGAGCCGTAATCGAGGAGCTGCTGCTCAAACACGGCAAGAAAATCATTGGTAGGAGCGTTACACTAATGTCCTTCTGTTTCTGATTCACATTCCACTTCAGCACAATCTGACATACGGCTCTGCAACAGACAGTAAGTTAGTGGGGTCCATGATATCAATATGTTAATCAGTTAATCGTTATTTGGAACTGAACCACTTGGCTGCAGGAATCATAGGGAAAAAACTAGAAATCATTCGAGATTCCAAAACATCAAATTAGACTCCTAGGAAATAGTGAGAAATAATGAATTGCAAAATGATGTGTGATAATTGGAATAATTCCATATGAATGAAAGATAGAGGCATGTTTATGAAAAAGATGCCCCAGAGGCCTAGAACTGAACCTTGAGGAACTCCACAGTTTACCCCTGGTTCAGAAAGATTTTTAGAAATGGTTCATTTTATATTGAACTTTTAAATATGAGGCTAAAATTTTGTAAATTAGTGATGATGTTCTGTTGGTAGTCTCAGAAATGTCACCACAAGTGAACAAGGTACAAGAGAGGGATTGCCAATCTGTGCAGAGAAAGTGAATAATCTGAATTTGTCATGAATCAATTGACTCGCTTATTGTCTGAGGCTACCAGCTTTCTCGTTGTGCAAATTTTACATGGTTCAAGTAATTTACCAGTCTGCTATAGTCTGCGGAGAGCCTTGAAGTAAAATATGAATAGATACCCACAGAAAGATAATACACCTGGCAAAGTACCACTGCCAACTCAAATATAAGTATCCCTTTCAAAGAGGGAGATTTTACAGTGATCCATCAGCTTTGGGGATTAATTACTACAGTAACTGTTGACTGGCAATTGTTTTTAAATTGTTTTTATAGTATAATTATATTTCACAATAATTAACATTTTACTCTTACAAAAAACACCCCATAGTAGTGTGTTTCTCCATCCACATACAGTAACTGAATGGCTTGATAGATTTATTCCACTATAGTCTCCATTGTGAGCTTTAACATGGTAATGCTTACTACATGTAACTTACAGATGCATACTAGCTAACTAGTATAAGAATTGCAACTTCTGAGACATCTCATAATTCACACAGGTTCCAACCAAGTGTGATTTACTGGATAGAGTAAATGATGATTATAATGACTATACAGCAGATGCGGCAAGGATGAGGAGATGGCTAGAAATGATAGATTTTGTGGTTTTATACCTTAAACAATCAACACCACAGCAGCTTTAAAACCGAATTGCAAGCTTTGCAATTGAAGATATGCAAACCACCTTAACCTTGAAAGCCTCTGCTCTGAGAAACTTGGAAAGACATTAGTATTGTGCATTGGTTCAGTAGCTTTTCTGTTCACCAGACAGGAAAATGTTGACCAAGTATCTTGATCAAGGTTGTGATACAGTAGAAACTCCCCCTAAAAATGTCCTTTGATCAAGTTGCATTTTTGTCTCTGCTACTGCTGACGGCAAACCACAAGAGTTTTTTTTTTTTTTTTTGGAATGGCCACACTTTGGCTTGACTCAGCGTTCCAGTGCGAACTAGCAGCAGAAGGTTGCATCATGTAACTGCTTCTGAAATCAAGCAAAGCTATTCTATGTGTGGGATAAACGCAAACGTTGGAGTGTCTGAGCTGTGTCATTCGTCGGCAACGACCGGGAGTCCATAGCGGTACCCTTGTTCCTCAGGGGTAGGGTAGATTTCAACAGCTGAGGTTCCTACATTGCATGGTTCTCAGCACTACGATACTCACCAGGCTCCTGACAGGGGCTCCTCAGTTCGGCACTTGCTCTTGTGGTGCGTTGTGGGACTTGTGTGAAAAGTAGTTATCGTATGTGAATATAGTGTGAGTGCAGAGAATGTAACAGTGAGATGAACGCAATGTAGAATTAGCTGATATTACCAAGAGGGCTGTAATGGGGAAAACTGTATAAAAAATACACAAACACAAAATATCTTCTGCTGGTGCTGCCAGTGGCTGATGCTGGCAGCATTTAATGGGAACACCACCCTCCCTCGCTGTGATCCAAATCACAGGTAACATACAATGACGTGTAAGATGGAACTGTGACTAAAGAACAGCTTGTACATTCTCCCACGGAGGATGCCCCTCACACACACCTGGTCTGGAATCCAGTCCACCCATCAACAAATTCCCCTCTGCTATGGCAAGGCAAGCCCCATTTGCAGAGGTGCGTTCAACGTTTCGCCCGGCATTTAGAACAAGTGCATGTCGATCGGCCTTTGCCTCAGAAAGTGTGGAGGAGGTGATGAGAAGCAGCTCCCGCCCACTGGAGTTCCTTCCATGATGCTGTGTCCTGTGTGGTACTGAACGCGGCACAGGGTTCACCCCGCTGAGAAATCACCCCAGCAGCAGTTTCATCCTGACTCCTCCACATACCGTGCAGCAGCGGTTTGACTCACTGCCGGTGCCGAGCTGGCGATGTAACCCCAGCAACCCAGGAGCCGCCGGTTTTTATTAAAATTTTATTTTGTGAACTTCCTCGTGAAACAGCCCTCAGATGTCCTTCCTGCGTCCTCAAAAATTGACACGTTTCATCCTCAGAAATGATGATGTGAATCAGTTGTATATTGAATATGTGTTTTCTGAATGTATGTGTTACAAATGGTTGCACCCAAGATTTGTGTGTTTGGTTGTGGTTTGGCCTAAATTCACTGCCTTGTTTTATCTGATAATCCAGGGCAGTGTTACCCACCAAGGCATAAAACCATTTTCTGATTCAGAAAGAATATTGCTGAAATTTGCTGTGCATAATAACATAACTTGTCACATTTTATTCTGGGTCATATTATTATGTATTAAATGATTTTTAAAGAAACGCATTACAAATGGAGTATGGCTTGTGTCTGGTGACACCCCCAGCACTGCAAACAAACCACAATGCTCTGGTGCTGTTATGCACCGATGGGGGTGTCGTGTGCGAGCTGTGCGAGTCGTGTGCGAGCTGAAGTCATTGTGTGTTTGCGGTTAGGTAGTTGTTTTGTGTCTGATGGTGAGCTTGTGTGTTGCAGATGAGCAGTTTGTGCTGAAGAGAGTGGCTGACAGTGCCATCGACCTGTATGCCATGGTGGTCGTGCTCTCCAGGTAAACGATGCAGACGTTCCTTAGCCCACATGTCCATTCAGTTCAGCTCCGGGTTTGGTGCCAATCGGGGCCACGTGCTGAGCTACAGAGCAGTCGCCTGATCTCTTTCTGGAAGCGATTGCTTTTATCTGACCCGGCATCTGTCTGTCTGTCTGTCCCCCAGAGCGTCATGCTCTCTGAGTCAGGGGCTCCCCTCTGCACAACATGAGAAGATGCTGTGTGAGACCTGGTGCACTGAGGTCAGTGTCTGTCCACCCTACTGTCTGTCTGTCCGTCCATCGGTCTCTGTGTGTCTCACTCTTTTGTCTACGGTAGAATCGATCACTGAAGAATCAGGTTAATATGCAGGGCAAGATTCTCTCCTCCCTCCTGTCTTCCTCTCTCCAACCCTCCTCTTCCTCATTTCTTCCTGATATCCTCCTGCCGCCTCCTCTCCCCAGCCTGTTCTCATAGAGACCTCCTCTCTGACAAATCCTGTCCCTCTCTCCCTCCGTTTCCTTCCTCGATGTCCTTCCCTCCCTCTGCATGCGTGTGATTTGGGAGTTACCTCCAGTGGAACATGTTTAAACCCGCACAGGTGTGCAAACCAATTCTGAGAACAAGACGAAGAGACAATGAATGATCATCGAAACTTCAAAGGAGATGCAGCGATTGTGCAAGATAAAGTAGTGTGAGAGTGTGCTTTCACTGCTTCGGCATTTTCCATTTTCCACTAAGCGGCCTCCATCCCTCTCTGCTCTCCGGCAGGCTTACGACAGGATCACGCACGATGTCAAGGCTCTGAGGTCCAGCAGCTCCAAGCAGATCTTCAAGAACCTGAGGGCCATTTCCACGGCGGTGGTGGAGAACGGGGGTGTGGTGTCTCCGCACCCTCTGGGATTCTAAACCCACTCCACTCAAACCCCACTGCCTAACCCCCCCACCCCCCACCCCTGGCCAGGACGCTGTGTGTTCCCACCAATATCAGAGGGTACAGTGCTCAGTGTCCAGTCAAAGGGATAAATTAATCTTGGAACACCAGTGCTTTAATATCCACGAATAAAGATCTTTCTGTCCTGATAATACATAAAGATCTGAAACTATTAATAGCACCACAGTAACTGAAGCTGTAACTTCAGGAAACCGGATTCAATTTTGCCTCTTTTGTTATTTTACCTCCTGCTTTTACAAGAAGTGAAATGGCACTGTGTCTGCACTGCACTGCAGCTTTCACCTTTGCTGCTCCACAACAGTGTCAAAGTGAAAATTCCCCCTGAACTGGACATGAGCCACAGCCCTGTGACTAAATGATCAGGGGAATAAGAAAAAACTAGGTAGCCAAGGCACACACATTAGATGCTGATTGGCTCATGTGTGTCACATGGAGCGTCCAGGCCAACGAGATAACAGTTTGTTTAATGTAGTATTTTCTGCTGCAACAGGGAGAATGAGTACTCAGACTCGGCAGATTTCACTCATATCAATGACATCACTGACTCGTTTTCGAATATTTATTACTGACCTGGCATGAAGTTGCGGTAGTATGTTTCCTTTATCCTCGGTTCACCTAGCTTTTGAATTTGTGGTGACGTGTCCTTACTTTTGTGTGTATGGTTGGTCTATCCTGTGTAGCGTTCAGTTTAACATGCACACATGCATATACATATACATATTCAAACTATTGTTGAGGAGTACAGCTTTGCCTTGGAAAAAAATCCACGTAATGACCTCTAATGATTTTATTTTGACGGAGGCTGCTGCATGTAGATGAAAGATATCGCACTCCTGATTCAGTAGAAATAACCCACTTTCGTGAATGAATCACATGGTACTCATTTTGTTATAAGCTAATATAAAACAGAACATTCGATGGATAAGTGATTTTTTTGCTGTGAGCATAAAAATGTACATGCAGTAAAACACATTATTCACTACCAGTTGCCATAATTATCGTTTGAGGATAGCAGGAACAGTTGTCTTAAAATGGTGTGTAGAGTTTTAATTGCCTTAAAGTATATCCTATAAAGCATAAGCACTCTCACACACACAGAAATGGATAAATGTGATGGCAAAACAGTTTCTTCCAGTGGCTACAGAAGGCAAGAATGCTCCAGCATGATGTTGATGTAGAATGTAATCTGGTGTTTTTTTTTTTTTTTTTTAATATAGCTGTAATCCATCTCTCTCCGTCCTCAGTTACTTAGTGAGGTGCGCCTACTGCACAAGACCTGGAAGTTACCCCCTCTTGTCTCCATGGTTCAGTCATTGTGGAAGTGATATGCTGATGCTTCACTTCTGCGCTTTAGAGCTGTACTAATGTATCATTTGTAATCATCTAGGGCAAAATGCAGCAGGTGTGCCCACACACACTCTCACACCTGGACCCATAACTGATTCAAATGCACTCACACTCCACGACATGCACCTGCATTCGTACACACACACACACACACCCCACCTTTGGCCAGTGCCTGGAATTCAAATTGCAGTCATAGGACTTGCCGCTGTAATGTATAAGGGCTTTTTAAAACGCAAGTGACAGACTGTTGAATAGAATGTCAAAGCTACAGATAAGACACACACTCTGCCTCTGGTAGAACAGTGTACAATGAGACTATGTTGAACGGTGTAGTGTGAGCAAAATAAAGCTGCAACTCTCAACCAGTGTGGCTCTGTGTACCTTTGTGTGTGTGTGTGCGCACATGTGCAGTGTGCATGGGAGAGAGATCCTTTGTTTTTTAGACCATTCTGCCAGAGCATTTATTTAACCGTGAGAAATCTCCATTCTATCCAGCTGTGGGAAGTACAGAGATGACACAAGAAATCCATCACTCTATGTATTCCAGGGGGTCCTCTGAGTCCCAGTGCGTCCAGTCAGTAGATGTTCCCAGCACAACTCCCACACCAAAGCACATCTGCTTCACTTAGCATGTGGTAGCCATAATAGCATTGTGTGTCCATAGTAGAACTGTGTGAAACAAATTTAAGAGTTGGCCTGGGGGTGTATGGGTGGATTTCCATATTTGCAGGGTGGAAAAAACCAGACCAAGCTGGACGATCACAGAGCACGGATTAAGCTGCACAGCATTAAGAGGTGACGGTGTGGAAAACACCACTGACTGAAATGGGTACTGATTTTTTCCTCCCCTACCCAGGGAAAACCCTGTGGGATTGTTATCATTAGCATTTTCTTTATGCTATTCTCCTTTCTCACCCAGTTTAGAATCACCAAATGTACTCTAGACTCAGGAACACAAGCAAGCACACCACAATCTTCTGATAGACTCCATCTTAGGAGAGCAACTGTTTCCCACACTGCAGGTCCCACAGAGCGCCTGTGAGGAAGATAGTTGATGCAGTGCTGAAAACCGGGGCACAAGTCGAGTAGAGGATGCACAAATCCCCACTGAGGTCACCTAGGGATTTTGCTGAGCCAATAGAGGGTGCTGGAGTGGAAAGGTGTGGGAACTCCTGCTGATATACCCAACCCTACTCCCTTCATGTACATATCCAGCTTTATAAATGCGTAGCACCTAAAAAAGCAGTAAGATATGCAAGTTTTTGTACAATTCAAGCTTAAGCTTGTTTGCGGAAGCTGGGGCTATATGGACGAGTGCTCTAGCTGACTGAGCCACTTGGGAGCTGTTCAGTATCTCATTATATGGACCCGTCACATATACTCAGCAAGAAGGTTTTGGGAGAGTAAAGGAATCTTTTTTAGAGGTCTCGATGGAATTCAGGTACTCAACCACTTGCTAATGGCATGTAAAAGCTCCACACCTCTTCTGGCTTGAGACTGAACCAAAAGCAGCACAGTGACAAGAAGAGAAACCCCTGCTGGCACTCAGTTTGTTACTACTCATGAGGTGGCCTTGGGAGCACAATTGTTTCAGCTCCATCCCATGTCAATGAGAGCTCTGTCATTTAGGTTTTTCCAGAGAGCTGTCCGAGACATCCATCTCTCAGAACCACATTCTCAGCTGTGGGACGATTTGAGCTCCTACCTGAGTGCTGACTTGAAGGTAAATGAAACAGAAACCTGTGCTTTGTTGTTTCATGTCAGTTTTCATAAACCGTCGTGCAGATTTTGATCTATGTGTCCCTCTTCGGTGAGCTGTGTGAGGCTACTATTGGAATGATACATACTACATATACACACACTTGCATGACTTGGGTTAATATCAGATATTAGCCCATCTCTGAGCTTGGCTCGTCAATCTGTATCCCCTCTCTGAGCTCGGCCCGTCTTGTCTTTCACCCTTCTCTGAGCTCAGCTCCTCTTGTCTTTTTTACTGCTGCGCCAGCAGAAAGACAGGAAGTGTTGCGGTTGGGAGTAGCGAGGCTGAGAATTTCCCTCATCTGAAAACAGGCAAGCGGCAACTGCGGAAAAACACAAATAGAACAATGGAGATGAGAGGAGACCTACTGTTAATCACGTGACCAGATGTCACCAACTTTCACACCTCCTTCACAAGGATTTGTCGTCAAGAGAGACTGCGTCCGATCAAAGTGTGCAAGCTCATTACCGTAGGGACCAACGATTCCAAGGTGTGATTGCACATATGAAACAAAGCTTTAGATTCAGTTTGGACAGCTCTGTACAATGGGGAATATTATTAGCCTGCTTGTGCTAGATGAGGAATTAGCATGACGGACATGTTTGCAACCCATCCACTGGTGGTTGTTGGCATTGTCCACCATGGGCTTAATCAAACTTCACTTTCAAGGCCCAATCCAGAACCACCCCCCAAACCTTTCCCCTTGGGCAGTCACGATTAGATAGGCAGATAGAAAGAACGGAATAGGTCCACATAACATTAAGATAGACACATGTCCAGAACTATGGGAGAAGCTCGATCTAAGCTTCCAAAGGGCTACGTGGAACTGTCACCATATTGCTGATACATATGTAATCTTTTTAGATCATTGAGGTGGACTCAAGAAGGTGGACTACCATGAAGGGGTTAGGTGGTGGTGCAGGACTGGGTCCAACTCATCTACAATCTCTCATGTGTCCTGGCACCCTGGCCTGCAGCATCCTCTACCATCAGCCATCTTGCCTAAGCGCAAGAGAGATGCGGTTCCTGCTTCACATGATGAATATGACCAAACGAGTCATTTCTGTGCATTGTCCTCTCTGAGCACATCTAGGCACTTTTATTTCCAGTGGACATATATCCAGAGCATGGTAACTATATATTAAGAAGCAGTTTGTCCCTCCCTGCTCCCCACAGCTATTTGGTCACATAGGATGTGGACAGCACAGCCTGGTTTAGTGCTCCACACAACCCCCCCCCCCCCCCCCCCCCCCCACCCTCCCCACAACCCCAGATGAGCTTCTTTCTGTGGACGGAATGGAGTGCTCCTCTATTTTTGTGTGGGTCTTTGTTTTATGTAAGGGGCACTTATCTCATTTACATGAGTCTGTGGTCTGCCTCAATGGTCCTAAGTTGCTTGTCTCACAGGGTTATAGCCCACACATGTGTGTACATGAGAGAGTGCACACACCTTTATGCGTGAGTATTTGCATGTGTTTGTGATACTGTTCCTGTGCAATGAATCACTGAAATAACATTGCTTTCCCTTGATAATGACACTCAAGGCTGGTCTGCCAGAGAGGGGAGAGCTCAGTTTCTGCAAACCTCACTGTCTTTTGCAGAACAAGGCAGACTGGACTTCTGTCTTTCTGTTACACTTCCTTAACCCACCACTGTGGCAAAAAGCACAAGCCATTTTAGTTTGCCTTGCAAGATTTCATTTGCATGTGAAATCGAGACACAAATAAAGACACATTAGACAGGAGGGGTTTTTCAGACCATTTGACGTTCCTGGAAGTACAGCAACAGTGAAAAGCCCGTCATCTTATCAATTTCATTTTAAATTCACTTGGACTCATGCATGCTGACTCATGCATGCTGAGTGCCCTTTATTCTGATGCATAAGGCATGTTGCAGATGGCTGTACAGGGCTTGTTTTATGGGGTATGAGAGGTTGGTCATTCCACTGATGCAGCACATCCCCCCATCCTCAGAAGCCATTTGCATGCTGACAGAAGAAAGGGCAAGTTCCAAAGACAATCTCTTCTAGGCAGGTTTCTTAGAGGGCAGAGTGGCATTGTGGATGATCAGGAGCACTCAAAGCTGACAGGATACTGCATCCATATACGTGTTAGCAACAGCAACCACAACAACTGAAGCTAATTAAAAAAGAATAATTAGACCAAAAGAATCAGGCTTGTTTGAGACTCCTCGTTGAGACCTGTGTGTTATAAAGATCACATTTCTCTTCTGACAGTATGGTGTAATGTGCTAATGAAATGTCACACCAGCTGCCTCTTCAGCATCAGCCAGTCCCATTCTGAAATACCGTGGTGCTGTGGTAAACAGCAGGGCTTGTGACTCAATGGTTTCTCATTCAGTCCCAGAGAGTGTGTCACTGCTCTTGTGCCCTTGCGCAAAGCACTTAGCCAGACCTGCCTCAGTAAATTTCCAGCTGCATAAATGTAAAAGCACCATGACCTGCAAGCCACTCTTGATAAGAGCATCTGCAAGCAAGCACAAGGAGACATTGCCTCTGCCTTGGCTGCACGAGTGTCACCATCTGTTAGTGGCAGTGCATGAAAATAGTGTCAGACTCAATAGAGAAGCAGTGTGAAAGACGTGAGACAGACTGTGTGCATGTTTATCCTCTATTAGCATTTTAACCTCCTCCCTTTGATGCAGACCATGTTCAGGGTCCAGACCTTTCAGCAAGAGGTAAGAGGGAGAATCTGGACAAGAAGGATAAGGCAGCAAACCACTTGTGCCATGGACTGGACTGGAGTTGTTTTTTTTTTGTGTAAAACTGGGCGGCAGTGTAGCTTAGTGGTTAAGGAGCAGGACTCATAACTGAAAGGTGGCCGGTTCATTCCCTGTTGGGACACTGCTGCTGTACCCTTGGACAAGATACTTAACCCACAATTGCCTCAGTAAATATCTAGCTGTATAAATGGATGGCATTGTAAAGAACTGTAACCTATGTAAGTTGCTTTGGGTAAAAGCGTCTGCTAAATGAATAAATGTAAAACTGTGTCGTGTTGATGGGGTGGTAAATATTAGTACTGGAGTTTTTTTTTTTATATATAAAAAAGGTTTTTATTGTCCAAAGCGTATTCACATTGCCAACGACAGCACATTACCGTCGTTATGTAAGTGTTCACATAATCATTCACAATTCACAGTTTTCCGCAGTTTATAGCCTACTGTCAGGAGCCAGAGAAGCCTCCATGAAACCACGATGCCACTCTGAAACAGGGCAGAGAACGTGCATCCACATTTATCAAAACCTATGGTCCTTAGAAAAACATTTAGGAAGTCCCCAAACACAGCATCTTCCAGTCGGTAGCATTCAGCGCAGATTCGATCGCAGTTATGCAGTTAATTTTGTGCTTGGATTTCCGTGATATGATATAATCTCAGAGATTGCTCAATGCGTTACAGACTTGCCGACCACAGCAGAGCGCTGAAAAGTAAGTGACCGGAGTTCCGTTGCTCCGCAAATCCCCGTCCCCCCTCAATCCCTCTCCGGCGCTCCTCAGCCATGTGTAGGGGTGGCGCGCGGTTTTCTGCTGTTTTCTTCACCGGAACACTGCGGTCCCGCCGCCGCCGTGCGTGTTGTGGTCACAGTAAGTTTTTAGGTGTTCATCTTTATCCGTGGGCGACGATTCCCTGGATTCCGCCACCACGCGAGCGAATAAATACCGACAAAGCTGCACGCGCAGAATCCTCCAGGATTTGGTGAAATTGGGCTCTTTGAGTCCTATTCCATTCCCCGTCATGGCCCCGGTATTGTCCAGTCATATAGATGTCCGTGGCAGCTCTATCGACATGAGCCTTTGGGAAGTCATCGCTCTCTCTCTGAAAGAAAAAGCGGAAAAACGGGTATTAGCTCCAAGTCGAGGCAATGGCAGCCTTCCAGGTCACAGCGACAGGAACATTAACGTTGTCAAACCCAGTCCTGCCCTTAAGGGACGCAGGCAAATGACGAGTCGCAATCTACCTGGTCATGCTTGCTGACCGTTTGTCTTACATGATGAGAATAACATTGAGTACCCTTCGTGTTTTGTCTCATAAACTCATGACTGCACTTGCACGACGTGCATTTTCAGACCGCAGCTGTATTTTTACCGTGCAGACTGGGCACGGTAATAGTACAGGTGCCAAATTCAGGTTACCGCAAATACAATGTTTTCAAAAACACTCTTTCACACATGCGTAAGGATGCTACAGTAACCATATGTGGTCACTTAAAAACAGAGAACGGTGGACTGCTGTTCTTACCGTGGCTGGGGACGCAGGCAGGGCTGTGTGGTTCGGACGGTCCACTCCAGGATACCTTTCAGGTGGCAAGACAGACAGGGAAAGCGATGGTACAACTGTTCCAGAAGCTCCTCTTTACGCAGTCCGTAGATGATCGGAGCTATGCACTGCGCCAGACTAAAGAAGGCAAAGTTAATCACCCCAAACAGCTCCTTGGGACCCTCCTGGAGGTAATGGTGCTTCTGAAACAGGTGCAGCACGAAGTTCACGAAGTTGGGGAGGATGTAGACGGCGAGCTGGGTGCCGTGCATGGCGATGGTCCTGCGGCCGACGCGGTTGCGCGGAGACAGCACGCCGAGGCGCCGACTCTCCAGTAAGATTTTGCAGTAGCTGAATAAAATGAGCAACGCACACAGTGAAATCAGCGTGATTTTGTGGACTTCGCCTTTTTTCAACAGATCGCGGCCGCATCGCCCTCCCCTTGTTTCAAAGTCCTCCTCCATTTTGGACAATAGGCTCAGAGGGGTGATGAGCGCTATGCCCCAAGTTAGTACCCCGATGAGCCATGGCCACTGCATCCAGCACATGGAGCTGTACTTGAGCGGGAAGCAGATGGCAGCGTAGCGGTCCAGGGCCATCGCAGTAAGGGTGAGGAGGATGTTCGAGGCGCTTGTGATTAACATAGTTATCAAGGTCTGGCACGCGGCAGCTGGGGTCCTGGCGTCGATGTATATCTGTACGTAGAACGCGCAGCAGACCCCAAAGTAGACAAAGGCGGAGAACAACAGGTGGAAAACCAAGACAAAGCGGGCATGGCTCCGAAGTCCTTCATCACGTAGAATAGTCCAATTTATAACCAGGTTGAAAAAAGCCAAAATTACGAAGGACGTAGTCGAAGCGCACACTCGAACGGCGATGTAGTTATGGTCTGTCTCGTTCTTTGTCGACATTTTCCCACTCTTTGCTGTTTATTATTATTGTTGTTTTTATGGTTGCGTTTGTCATTGGATAAAACTCAGGGAACTTTAGTTTCAAGGCATCTTCTTTCTTTTCCTCACATCATCGCGCTGTCATGATTCATAATTTATAGTCCTCCAGAGGGTTTTTCAAATAAAAACTGAGCTCGCAGTTTAACTTGCAGTTCCACCTCCTCGCATATCTGTCTCGCCTGTGGATTTGTCTGGTGAATGTGAAAGCGATAAAAAACAGCAGCATCACGGACAACGGCTGTCAAAAAGTAGCAAATAGCAGACGAACTGCCTCTGTCCCTCCCTCTCTCTCTCTCTCTCTCTCTCTCTCTCTCTCACACACACACACACACACACGCGCGCGCGCACACACACAGAGACACGCGCGCGCCATAAATTCCTACCGTTACCACATCATAGAATTCTCAGTAAAAGCATATTCTTCTGTGTTAATCAGATTTTTTTTTATTTAGCTACGTTGCATCTCTGGTGCAGATTGGTGTTCAGGAGTCTGAAGTGTAGTGGCATAACTTTACACAAAGGAACACATTTTAAAATTCCTTCATACACAGTAGGCAATACATTTAATGGGCAGCACATAATACAGCGTACGAAACTATTTTATCTGAAGTGAATTGGCTATTTAAAATATATCCAGAGTATTATTTTATGCTTCATATCGGAAACAGATTGACTGTTTGTGTCTGAGATATCCGTGTTACAGCCAGCTTATTCTGTGCTGCACCAAGCGCGTTACGCACGTGCCAATATGCTGGTTGCACTATACGCATACACGTGCTTCGTTACGCTTGTCGTTTTGTTGGGTCACTAGCACGTACGACCGAATTGCAACTGCAATACATATCTGTGTGACATACTGGCATAATTTATTTACTTATTGTCAAACTATGTCAGTGCCTTTTATACAGCGCTGTCGGGTTTCCTCCCCTTCGACCCTTTGTTGGATTTGTTGAACCTGTTGGCGCACACATCAGGACCATGTCTATCACGGAAGTGTGACAGCCAATTGTGGATCGTCCGAATTTATGCATAACGACCACTCTGTTGCAGTGACCACGTGTCTCTCATACAAAGAGAAACTGTTGTTTTGCACAGATGATTTCACAGCATAATTCAGGGAAAGAAGGCAGTTACAATCATAACAATGTTTCATGCAATACTCTTACGTGCACATTAAAATCTGTTGATAGATTTTTTTCCTGTAAATGTTGGTGTTGTTGTTATCTTATTTTTTTTATCATTTGGCTTGTGCTAAACAGATAGTGTAAGGCACCGTAGCAAACAATTTCAAGACATTTCAGAGCATTTTTTTTACATCAAATTGCAGTATTATTTGTAAATAATACAGAAAAACAAAACTGTGTCTGTAGCAGTGTAAAGCTAATCATGCGATCCAAACCAATAACCAATGACATACGAAAGAGAGGGAGTAGGAGAGATTGAACCAGTGGGACAGCACCAGAACCAGATGAGGGCTGAAGCCCAAAAGAAAGGGCGTCTAAGGTGAAAGTAGGGACAAGAGTGAGATAATTGGTCTGACCGAGTTATGAGTCACATCAGGGGTATGTTTCATAAATAACATTATAACTATCCCTCCCCCAAATAAACATACCCCCCAAGTCACCTGTAACTCAGACCAGTTGGTCATCGAACTGAGGAATGACATCAGACCACAATAAACTCAAGAAATATGATTGTATATCGTATAATATAATATTGCATGAATTAATTATGTAATATTTTTAAATAGGATACAGTGAATGTTTAATAACTGAAGTTTGGGACAACACCAATCCAAAACAGGAAATGATATACACAGTTTGCACGCCTACTAATCTTTTGTTCCAGTATTCCAGGATCCTCTGCCTGGCGACGACCCCCAGGGTTCCACGCTTCTCGTCTTATGGCCCAAACATGGAGGGGGTTCTCTCAGTGCTGTGTTATGGCCACCCTGGCCTCTCTGAACAACTGGACTCAAGTCATACCAAATGTCTCAGCAGACATGTTTCCCATTTATTATTATGTTGTACCTGTGCACTAATAAATACCTTTACATTAATTTCTTAAGTCATTGAAGCCCTTGTTTTGAAATTACATACATTATATTTATTGTTTTTTTAGAGTAGTCTGATGTTGTTCCTTGGTCTGGGTACTAGTAGGTTTAATATGAAGCCAAATCAAAATAGTGGTATAGTGGCTAGCATCATTATGATTCTTTCATTGATGTATCACCCTAGCCGTATATAATTAACATTCCTGCTCTGGGCATTTAACTTCCTTTGGCACCATGCTGTGAGACATGCCGTGTCTATGAGCTGTCTGTGAATGATGGATTACTAGGTTCAAGTGCCCTCTGGTGGTACCATGTAATATCTCACTTGCGTCTTTTTTAAAGCAGATACATCCGAGTGTTGACAAGCTCAAAAGATGTATTACTCCCACCCAAAAATGGGGGCAATGTTGAGTCATAATTCTGTACACCTGCTGTGGCAACATAGCAATATTCCACAGCATTACCACACTTCTGCACACATACGTGTACATAAATATCTGCAAATAATGCCCCCTGTCACATGGTGTTCTACTAGAACAAGCTGCCATGTGCCCTGTAGGTACTGCACATTCTTACAGTTACAGGGACTTGGTGGAAAAATCTCACATTTTCTCTGAAAACAATAGCTAGCTAGCAAACACAAAAGGAAACACTTTATTTATTCAGATGTCTATGAGAGAATGACATCCCCTGAGGTTTAAACAGTAGCTGAAGTGTTGTAAAGACTGATGTCTGTTCCAGAACTGATTTGTTTTCTTTGAAGTATCTGCTCAGCTTTCATAATTAAAGTGAGTGTAGTGTGACTGTGTTCTGTAATGAGGACTAGTAAAAAATCCATTGGCCACCAGGATCCGGGTAGGAAGGTATGGTTTAACAGGGAAATTTTTAACAGGGACATTTGCATTGTACAACTGTGTACCACCCAGTGCCCACTCACTCAGTGCCTTCAAGTCTGTATCAGTCCCTCTCTCAGGCATAAACTGAATTGCTGTGTCATTCAGTTGTTAGGCACAGGGATTGTAACTGAAAGGTTGTTGGTTTAATCCCCTACTGGGGCGGTGTTGTGGCCTCAGCCAAGGCTACAAGTCTGATTAGGATAAATTGCCTCATTAAATTCCCAGCTGTATGAAAGAATGATTTCTCTTTAAGATACTTTGGATTAGAGTGTTTGTTAGTGAGGGACTACAAGGTGTTGTAGTTGTGGGTAAAATATATGAAAAACAATTTGCTGTTTTTCTTTTAAAGGGAAATTTTTAACATTCACCATCTGACGTTTTCCCCACACAATATCCCCTGTAATGCCATTTATTTGAATAATTTCTGTTTCGGATAAGGGAAAAATGTGCCACTGTTCTCCCCAGACACTGTCATTTTGGTTAAAAATGGGAATTTGCCTTTGGTTTCCAACAGCTCAGTTCCACAAGATAAATAAATACACAAAATAACATACCAGACAAAGACAGCAGACATTGTAAGACATTACAAATCAAATACAATAAATCTAATGTTTGTTGTGCCCAATGTTTTAGTATCTGTGCAGAAGTTATGGCCTCCATTCCCAAAGCCGAAATGACTGCAGTGCCTCAGAACTGAGGAGGTGCGTTTGGATAGTCCACACATGGTAGAACATTTTGGCAACATGAATTTGCATGTGCAGTGAGTAGCATGCAGCGTGCACTGAGTGTCCGATCCCACTGCAGCGGGAGGTTTTATTGCTCAGCTCTCAATTACACCATTGTGACAGTGGTTCCACCCAGTACTGCCCCCTAACTGCTTTACCTTGTTCCCCAAAGGGTTCTGGGTAGGCATAAGTAACATGGAAGAAACTCCACCTAGACTACTAGAAGGGAAGGTGGAGCTGTTACCATTTTGCTGATACCTTGACAATTCTATCCTGTCTTTGAGCCAGAATCAAGAAAGCCCTAGGCGAAAGGGTTGAAAGTGGTTCTGGCCTGGGCCCCAGACTCTTATGGCAAAGTCCTGCTAATTCTCAGCTTAGCCCCGATCACCCCCAGTGGCTAGACAAGGAACTGTGCCTGTCGTAGTCTTTGGAACAGCCAGCACTCACCATCTTCTAAATACTTACTCGTTTAGATGGACTGAATGTACTTCACAGAAACTGGTACTTTCGTGAGACTTCTGACTGGCCTGACACGGTACCTTTGCTGAACCACATTTTTACCGTTTCTGGAATGTATTGTATATGTTGTTACTATTTTTATAGTCATTAATATTATTATATGTTATAACATATGTTATTGTATGTTATATTTTTATATAATCTATGAGCTAAATAATTTTGAGTAAAGTTGCAAATAATCATATCCGATGTTTGAAAAATGTCGGACATGAGAACAGAAAAACCTTTTTGAGAGCACTGAAGAACTTAATTTTGTATGGACTGGCGCAGTGCATTTAACTTGTCCTCAATGATTTCAACGATTTTTACGATGTGTTAATTAGTGCCGTTTTATGTGTAAAACCGAAAGCCCATAGTTTCTATGTCTGTGGAACAGAAACTTAACCGTCCGTGTGCGCAGCGCGAAGGACCATACTGCGCTTACTGGATTTGCGGGTGGGTGTAAATAGATTCAGTGATTTGCGTGGTGCGACATAGCCTGTCCCCTCCCGCTGAAATTGGTTTCTATTTCGTTGGAATCCCACTGCCTACTCCACACCTCTAGTATAAAGACTCAAAGCTAACCGCTCACCGTGTGTAAACGACCGCTTGTGCAAAGGGAGAAAGGGGGAGAAACAGGTACGTAAGTATTATTGTTAGCCGTTCTGTATTATTTGCTTAAAGTATTTAATATGTGGGGATCTTAGCATTGTGCATTTTTTTGCTTCTTATATTTATATACGACAACCATGAGCATTACGCTAGGTGAACAAAACTGTATAAATGCTCTACACGCCACTTTTTGTGCAATATGTATCTGTTATTCAGATTTAAAATATTTACAGGTTTTCTCAGTTTAAAGTCAGGTTTTGAAAAATAGTCTCCCAATCAGTAGAAACTTTTTATCTGTAGTTTTAACTCTATCAGACCTCATGCTATTATCGTGGCATTCCTCGTTGTTCAGTACCGTATAGGCCTAGTTTCTAACATCTAGTTTCGCTTCATGCAGGTTATCAGTAATATGATAATGACCTGGAAGTCGTTTTAACACAGCACATTTTAAACAACACAGCCAGTTTTGTGAAGTTTTATTATACACCCGTAGCTAAGTAATCTCTTACCTTTTTAATGTAAATTAGATTAAAGGTACTAATCCTGCAATTGTTTGTCCCGCAGCAACAGTGTAACTACTGCACTTCAGAACAAGTTATTGTTCAATAAATGGCCTGTAAACCAAACGTTGCTGGTTCGATTCCCTGGTGAGGCACTGCTGTTGAACGTTTGTACAAGGTACTTAACCCAAAACCTCAGTGAATAGCATATAGCTCATAAGCGCGTATAAGTCGCACTGGTAAGCAAATGTGAAAATTGTTTTGAGCATTTGCTTTGGGTGGATTGTGTGAACTATGGGCAATATGTAGCTCACCGTGATGCTTTGATATGAAACGCGTCAAAAGAGATTTTGGGGCTTTGAGAACATACGATGCTGTATATTCCCACACACTCATTTTCCATTTTTCCAACGTGTCCGTGACATCATCGGTTCGGTTGCTTAAGAACAACAAACTATCACGTAAGTATCGGAGAAAAATAACACTTGTCAAACGTTTTAATTCAAAGCTGACAGAAGAAAGCACATTTTGCTGGCTTGATCCGATGGATTAGTCGTGTAAGCACCGTAGGCACCATGTTCCATGTATCCCCATCAAGAAGAGTGTCAGCTACCTCGTCGGACTCCGGGTCATTATCTACATAAATAAGTACCAATTCACGAACTGTAAATTAAAGGTTCACTGACTGGTCAGAAGCGTCTAATCAAATTAGCCGGTTGATCCCAACAGGAGGCAGTATGCGCGTGCACACTCTTTAGATCTAACTAATGCAACAGGTGAAATTAACGTGCGCTTTGGCAGCATTTGAACGTTGATCCAGGTGACTGAGGTGAAGCGCAAGTCCTACCAAAAGACAGTTGACAAATTAAAAATGGTGAAGATCCCACATGGATTGAAAAGTTGTCCTTGTTATCTGTATCTGCAGAATTACTCACATTTGTACTAATTTTACATGGATTGACTCACATCCTACATTCAGAACAAAAGTATGAGTTCACTGAAGCAACTAGATTTTCTTCCAGAAAACTATAATCTCTCAGTGAAATGAACTCTCCACAGAGGTTGGGACAGCGGAATCACTGGCCATCTTCTGACATGGATTGAAGACGCACCTCTTCAGACTGAATCTTGGTCCCACTTCAATTCCCACCCCCCTACCTCTAGTATTTCTTGTTTATTTTACATGTACTATTGTTATGTGTTTTGATTCTGTGTTCTAGGGACTGTTGTATCATAGTATGCTTGGCTTCTGTCAGTTAACTTGTGGTAGGGCTTGAATAGTGTTATGCTCACACTCACTGGTCTGGGAGTGTTATTAGGCTGGTCTGACGCTGTTGCTTGTTTAAATTGAATGGATACGCTCATGCTCTATTGCGCTGGAAGTTGCTCTGGGTAAGAGCATCTGCTAAATGCATGTACTGTAATGTAAGGTAATGCTTTATTAGGTCGAACTTCGGGAGATGTTTGGTCATTCATCTTTGCAGAATTTATCTCAGTTCTTTGGACTTTTTGGTTTTCATTTGTGAACCAATCTTTTGCATTTGAACCACCAGTGTTTGATTGCACCAAGGTCTGGTGATTTTAGTGGTTTTATTTATTAATATTTATTAACATTGTTTATTTAAGAGATATTTTGTACTGGGTTAACCACTTGCAGATTTGGATGAACACTTTGGATCGTTACTATGCTTGAAAGTCAATTTTCAGGCAAGTTTCAACTTCTTGCCAGCTGGAACCAGGTTTTTGTCCAAAATGCCATAGTGCACATTGTAGTTCCTCCTCCTATCTTAACAAGGGCTCAATGACTCATAGATATGAAACAATCCCAAAAAATGATACCCCTCCCAAACACAGAATATTTTAGGGTGAGTTCTTTTAAATTTTTGTTCCTTCAGGAGGGTGTAAATAAATACAAAGGGCACAAATATACATATTTAGAGAGAGAGAGATAACAAGAAAATGATATTGCCATACTTCAAGCCAATGACTTCATTTTAAGGTCTGTGCAATGCATCGATTCGCATGCGGTAATCCTCATGACATCTCTTGATAACTTCTTAATAACCTGGCTGAGGGTTAATGCAGTGTTTACTTGCTAGATTTTGGCCAGTGTCAAGACTCCGAAGAGTCTTCTCTGGGAAGTGTTGTGAAATAAGACATCCTACACTAAGACTAGCTTTCTAAAACAGCAGCATTTTTTTGATATTCATCATGTACCTGGAATGAGTGTTGGGAAAGACTGTTGAGAAAATTGGTTGCAACTGATATGCATATAGTGGTATTGATATTTAGCTTGAAGTCTGACAAAGGGATAGTCCCTAAAGGAAAGTGGGGAGAGGGGGTGGAAGGCGGGTTCCTTTGAGCAGCTTACCTGGACAGAAAGTGGTAGGTTTTATAGTTTTATATTCAAGTTTTATAGTCATAGATGGAACAGGTTTATGTAGGTTTGGTTAATGATACATGAGTTGTCTGATAGCTCCCCTCCCAGATATTTTTTGGAACTTCAGTTGGTGAGTCCCTCATTCTCACTTACTAGCTTGCTATTTTTGCTGTGCCACAGTGCTGTTCTCAGCCTCCTAACCGCTGACCATTACCACCATGAAAGATAAGTGTGGTTCAACACCCGCAGCACAACAGCTCCACATTCACAGTCATCCAGGGATCAAGAACAAAGTAGTTCATGCTGTTTATGTGACAGAGGGACAAACCACTGTTCCATTGTTGTGTGCGGTTCTCTATTGGTTTACTTGAACAATGTGAAGGAAGGTTTGAGCTGAAACTTCAGCCATGGTACCCATGTGGTGGACAGAGGGCAAAAGTGAAATGTATTAACCTGCAAGCCAGCTGTCTCCAGCTCACCAAGTGAAAGTGAGAGGGAGCAAGTGCATGGTGCACCTGGCCGGGCAGTTGCCTTAGTAGAGAGCGTGGCCTGTAGCGTGCTCCTGGCCACCGGGGGAAGGGTCACAAGAATATTGGGGCAATCCAAAAAAAAAATCATGACCACCCTCTCTCTCTCTCTCTCCCTCTCTCTCTCTTCCCCCCGACCCCTCACGACCCCATTGGCAGCCATGGCAGTGCAGCAGCAGATAACGACTGTCACCACGACAAACAGCTCCGCGGCCTGGACCACAGGGCTGTGCGACTGCTGCTCGGACATGGGCACCTGTAAGTCACATGACCGACCCTGGTATGCTGAGGCTGTGTGCCGTGGGCTTGCTGCGATGGTCCGTGGCTGGGCATAGTCCGTCCACCACACACATCTGCTTTGAGTGCTTGTTACAAGCTAGCTACATCATGGCGAATGCTAATGGCGATATTAAGGATACTTGTCGTAGTAGCCTGTCTGATCGGGTCCGGCTTCAATATTGCTTCTGTGCCAGATAAAAATAGCTCATGAAAGGGCAAGATTGTAGCTTCATGAACTCAGGCAGTACAAACAGGAGTGGGTGTGTCACCAGCAGAGCGTGTTTCCTTTTCCGGCACTGGGGGATATTGATTTCAGTGAATTGATTTTAGGAAAAAGGAAGGCTATGTGCCAAGTCAATGCAGCATACTCTATAGTCTCCAATGATGTTGATGCTTTACTCTCACTCTTTTGAGGAGTACTCTTTTGAGATGTAGGCCATCCACATTCATTAACAATGGAACAAAATGTGAGGAATGTTATCAATTGTCATCTGCGCAGCCGCAGTTCAAGTTCGGTTTCACTTCTGTTGAATGTGATGTACTGACCTCCTATGCCATTTGGGAGTTTCGCAATACTCGTAGCGGGAGGGCTAGCCAGGGCCAGCGGCCAAGGGCCTGGGCTCACTCCAAAGGAAACTCCACCAGGACACACACGGACAGAACAGCACAAATCTGGATAGTTAGGTTCACACACAGGGAAGCCGCTCACTCATTCGCCTTCGTTCCTGGTCCATGCTCACAGCATTCGTCTGCGCGCCCTAGGACAAGTTTGACAATGTGATCTGTACTCTATGCATCAGTGAATGCGTCTAAACACGTCTGAACACCAATGCTGGTCTTTGTGTTCCTGTTTGTGTTTGTTGCTGTTGTTGCCAATGTGTACTCATGACTTGATTGCAACAGACTGTACAGCAAGCTGTAAGTACAAAGATAGTCCATCTTGAAGGAGCAGCTAGTTATTAGTGCTCATGGCAGTATGGATATATTGGTTTGGTTTACTTGGTTTACTTACTTACTTTGCATTAAGTGACATTGAGAGAAATAGAAAACGGAAAAGAAAGGAGCTGCTGTCTCTGTGTGTGTGGACAGGTTGCTGCGGTTTCTGGTGCTTCCCTTGCCTGCAGTGCCAGACAGCCTCTCAGTATGGATGGTGCTGCTGCATGCCCCTGCTGGACCCCTTCTGTATGGTGGTCTCCTGCTGTCTCCGAAAATCCATGAGGGAGCGCTATGGCATCAATGTGAGTGGATGGGGCTGATGCAAGGAACACAGGGGGAGGGGCTAAAGCAGATAACACAGGTGGGAGGGGCTAAAGCAGACAACACAGGGGGAGGGGCTAAAGCAGATAACACAGGGGGAGGGGCTAAAGCAGATAACACAGGGGGAGGGGCTAAAGCAGATAACACAGGTGGGAGGGGCTAAAGCAGATAACACAGGGGGAGGGGCTAAAGCAGATAACACAGGTGGGAGGGGCTGAAGCAGAGAACCCAGTGGTGGGGATAAAGCAGAAAACACAGGAGGAGGGGCTAAAGAAAGGAACTCATGAGGAAGGCTAAAGAAGCGAAACAGGGGGCACGGCTAAAGCACAGCATGGGGGAGAGGCTAAAGTTGAGAATATGGTGAGAGGCAAAGCAGAGAACACAGGGGTGGCATACATGAGAGAAGGGTAAGGATACAGATAGGTGTGACCATGAGAGGGTGTGAGGGAGGGTGAAAGACAGAAAGGGGTAGAGGGGAGAAGAGGGCAGGTAACAGGGAGAGTCATGTGTAGAGGGGAGGAGAGGAGAGAGAGGCAGTGAGGTCACAGTGTGTTTTAGTGTGTGAAGAGGGGTG
Organism: Megalops cyprinoides; assembly: GCF_013368585.1. Lineage (NCBI taxonomy): Eukaryota > Metazoa > Chordata > Actinopteri > Elopiformes > Megalopidae > Megalops > Megalops cyprinoides. The sequence goes on from NC_050598.1 coordinate 5,815,399, forward strand.
CACAGAATTAGTCACTTTAAAGACACAAGCACTCAGTCTGTAAGTATTCAGTGCAGAACTTCACAATGAAGGTGCTTAACAGGTTAGGTAAGTTAAGAAATTGAATGCAACTCTAATGCAGTTAATGGCATACAGTGCCACTCACACCCCTGAATGAGCAGGAACAAAAAGTAAGCTATAAAAGAAAAAATGACCTTTTAGATATAAGAAGACATATTTTCTTCTTAAAGCATTACAAAGGTGTGACAGTAATAGTATTGCACAGAGCAAATTCTGATTGCTAACAATGAATTTTAATCTAGTAATGTATTCATTTATTCCCTATTTAGTTTGGGGTATGAGTATATATGAAAGGCACTGTGTTGTAACAGGAAAATGAATGGCACAAGGGCAGAGCTAATACAGAATAGTATGAATAGGATATGAAAACAATAGCTCAAAATACAGTGAGTGATATGAGCCAATCACAGCAATTTATTTTAGGAATGTAATTCTGCACTGTAATTCTGTTATCCCCTTCCTGTTCCTCCAGCGTAATTAGCTTGAACATTGCTAATGAGGTTGGGCTGGAAGTGCAGCAGGCTGGGGGCCAACAGTGGCAGGGAAGAAGTGAGCGAGGGGGAGTGTGTACATTGTGAGAAATGCATTAGTGGTTTAAAGCCACAGCAATACCAGACTCAGGAAGGACCAGAGGACACAGGAAGAAAACAAGTCACAATTTACTTACCCATCTTTGGTGCTCTGTGCAATGTACATGGCCGCAAGTCAATAACCCGAGATAAGAGCCTGCTAGCTTTGACAAGAAAATTCGCATGTGTTGAAATGGGGGTGGGGGGGTGACTTGCAGAGAACGGCTCCAACTGCGCTGAGTGAATTCTGGCCTTTACCCCCCCCCTTCCCAAATGCTCTCTCTCTCAACCTGTGCCCATCTCGTCCCACAGGGGGGTTTCTGTGGTGACTGCTGCGTCCTCTGTTTCTGCTACCCCTGCGCCTGGTGCCAGATGTCCAGGGAAGTGAAGAATCGCGCCCAGGGCACCACAGTCATCACCCAGCAGATCATCACCGCATAGTGGCAGGGAGCGACAGACACACTCTGGGAACTAGAGGCTGTCCCCTCTAGCGCTTGTGCATGTGTGCACACACACACTCACACACACAGCAGCAGTGCACACTCTGGCAACACGCAAACGTATGTGCTAGCATTGCATTCACAAGTTCAAGGCAGCACTTTGTTCTGATACTGCTTTTAACTCTGTTGCATTTCAAGATCAAGTTTTCATATCCGTGTTTGGCTTTTTTCATAAATAAATAAACCATTTGGAAGTCCAGACCGACTATTTCCTTCTTCTGTCCATTGAATCAATGTTCTTTGTTTGTCTCTTATTTATGTCGTCACTGTCACACATGTGAGGTAGAGGGCTATTTGGCAGAATTAGCAAAATGCAAGACCACATGTTGGGAGCATTCAAAAAAATAAGCACCATGCTTGCAAATATGCTGGACTATAAAATAGCCATGTTGAATATAACATTTATTTCCTGCAAAAAGATCTTGTCCAAAGATTCAAGAAAGAGCAGGAGTAATCTGAAGAGGCTTCAACATTATTGGGATTGCTGCATCAGTTTACTTGGATGTCTGCAAGAAGATCTTAAAGAAAGCCAGCTGAAAATGAGCGTGTTACATGTCTTTTCACAAGAAAATAAATGCCAAAACTGCGGACTTGCTCTGTTGAGTGTAACATTGAGTCATTCCAAAAGAGACTTCATACAAAGGTTTTTGACTGGATTCTTTCATGTCTCTAAATGCATTGAGGGAAACATACCAAGTCCCTGCCCCCACCCAGCTTATCATATGAGAAATGTAATGTGCAAACTGAACATGAATGATACATTTCCACTGAACGTCAGATGAGCGTAATCCAGGCCTAAAGCCAAGCAGAACGGTTCACCATGTCTTTGCCCACGTCAAGACAGGATTATCTCTGTATTGTAGGAGGTGTGGCCGGATTCCCGACACACCAGCCAGTCGAGCAGGGCAGTTGCAACAATAGTTTATTGCATTCACAGGAAAGGAAATGGCAGGTTCAAGGTTAACACTTAAATAGGTCATTGCACTAAATACTATTAAATTTTACAATCACTAAACAATAAAACATTACTTTAGTGTTAGATTTTCTATTTAAGACACACTGGCCCTACGTAGGCTACTGTTTATCATGATCCCATGAGAGGAAACTGCTGATTTAAGGCCTCAGACTTAGACAGGGGTAGACGTGCTCACCCTGGCATCACCCCTCCAGCCACTCTGCAGCATGTGGAAGAGATGGTCACCACGGAGACAAACGTATCCGCCATTGTTCAGTATTCACCCTCGCATTTCATATGCTGACACTGAAAAAACTATGCGTTTGTTGCCATGGTCAGAGACACATTAGAAACTCAGCTCTAAGGAAATGGCCAGACTCTGGAAACACCAGTGAGAGAAAAAGCTGCCTCATAAACAGATACAGAAAAACTTTCTGATTCCTAAGAAAGGCTTGAGGGATATTGACACTGAGTCCAGAGAGGCCTGCATACAAACCTGGTCAGCAATGAGTATAATGAGTTTTATGAATTCTTAATGTCCGCATAAAAAAATGACATGTTAAAGTGGTATAATATGAGTGCAAACATAAATATCATTTTTGCACATGTTAAAAAATACCATTCTTCATTTATTAACATAAAAAAATGCATTTTCTGTGAGGGCATGCACTGAGTTAAAGTCAGCTAGAGCTGTTAACATTTTGTAGAGAGGAAAGCATGCAATGGTAGAGCACTCTTCAACGGTTCAAGAATTTGTTGATTAACCTCACTTCCTGTTTTTTTAAGAGCAGGAAGTTATAGTAATGTCTGTGTGTCCACAGCATGGCCTTGTGAACTTATATCAAACGCTTCACAAATGAAGTGTTAAAATGTATAGGTGCCCGTCAACATGGCTGCTGTGTATCAGACAGATCGAAAGTGGAGATACAGACAGATAGGCCAGAAGATAACAACTAGAGTGAGCTGTGACTCAGACGTATCGGTTTATTCTTGGGAAAACTTTCTTTTACAGCTGTCTCCATCTAAAAACTCTCTGTCCCTCATTCTCTTTCTTGATCCTTTCCTCTTGTATCTCCCTTTCTCTACACACACACATGCACATACACACACACACACACACACACACACACACACACACACACACCAATGGCATACCACAAAATAACACCCCACCCCCCGCCCACAATGTTCTGTAGAAGGCCCTTTGTAGGATGAGCTTTTAGCATTTCCAACCACATGGCTTGCCGTTAGCAAGCTGCATAAGCTGCATCAAAGTACGCGCTTCTTTGTCTCCAAAGTCATCTTAATTTAAATTATATTGTCTCTGGCTGCATTGATAGCACTTTAAGGCCTCCCCCTGCATTTTTGCCCCCCCCCCACATACACACCATGTCCTGCGCATGTTCTAGTTTCTAGTTTCTAGTTTCAGATTTGCTCATGTTAACTTGTGGTGATGCTTGAATGATGTTGGGCATGAACTCTGTAGTCTGGCAGTGTTGTTATCCTATTCTGACACTGTTGCTCATATAACTTAGATGGATAGAGTTGTGTTCTCTTGTGCTGGAAGTCACTCTGGATAAGACCGTCTCAATGAATGCGGTATAATGCAATGTACTCAGCCCGTACACCACTGACACATACTCACACACACACGCTTATTTCTTGGAACGTGTTTCTTGCTTATTCACGGATTCCTTGATGTTTTTTGATGTTTATGAAATGTGCAGAATCATGAAAGACATGGAATGGCCTTTAGTTTGTCACTTGCTCTGGGTAAGGGCATCTGCCAAATGAAGAAATGTAAAGGGTAAACATATATGCACACATACACATGTGCACAGGACAACAAAACAAGACACACAGAGAACAGAGGGGAAGGGAGTGCATCAGAGCGGGAACATATTACAGGAAGTGGTTTAAGATGAAGAAAAGGTTTTTTTTGCTTTTGGCAGGTGGGGGAATACAGTAGGGGGGGCCTAGTGGCAAGACTCATAGGGCTCTTAACCCTATGAGGACTGTAAACTCAATTCCCGAGTAGGTGCTACAGGTGTACCCTTGAACAAAGTACATAAAGTTTTTTTAGTAAATCCCAAGCTGTATGGAAATGTGAGCTATGCAAGTCACTATGGGTAAGAACATCTGCTAAACAAATAATGTTAATAATACATCACTCTTCTGACATGTTGTTTTTGTGTTTTAACAGTGTGTTGCTTAGCACTACAAGCATTTACTTAGTATTGCGTAGCCATCATGTGATTGTCATTGTTTTTTGCTTTGGTTAGCTTCCTGAGTGTATTGTCACTGCTAGGCTAAGTAGTCGGCTTGCCTCTGTCAGCTGGTTGCTCATCCCCTCGTTAACTGAACAGGGCACTTTAGTGGGTGTGTCTGCACTGAAGCGGCAGCCTTGTCTCTCAGCCTCATACAAACACTCATTTGTATAAAGAAAAGGAAGTCTGTCTATGGGAGTCTATTTAGGGAGGCCACTGGGGATGCCTTGTCACACCCCCCCCCCCCCCCCCCCCCCTGCCCGTTATGTGTTGATATTGGGTTGGAATGGTACATTCTTGTTGGGTATTTTGTGTTGCACATTTGAGATCCTGGCCATGTGTTTTGCACTAGCTCTTGTTTGTGTGTGGATGGTGGTGCCCTTGTTTGTGTAACACTTCATGTCTTTTTGTTGAGTGCACTTTGTGCTTGACTTTGGGAGTCTCTCTGGTTAAGAGCATCTGCTGGATGTCAAAAATGTAAAAATAACAAAAACGTACTTATCTAATTCATCACTCTAGATAAGATAATTTGCTAGTTTACAAAATGTAAATGTAATGCAGACGGTGAGGTGGACAGGCAGTAGGCCAATTTGCATTGCCGGTGTTATCTAATTCCAATGACATTTTCATCAGTGACAGGTTCATAGGTGCCACTGAAGAGGAAGAATACAGTGTCATAATTTGTGAACAACTGTTACTCTGCCTGTGAGAGCATTTCATGTAGTGTTTCACATTATATTTTACATTACATTACCTTTTTAAAGTCAGTACAGCAGGGGTCACTGTCCTTTTTTTCTGGCACAGGCTGAAAACTCACCTTTTCAGATTACAGTTTGGCTCCATACACCCTGAGTCCTCCCCTTTATACTGCAGTAAAGGCTTGTAGTAAAGCCTTGTTATACATACAAGCATTAGAAGTGAAAGCCTGCTGACATTAGGCTGACAGGCTTTCAATGTGGAAAAAGCCTCATGGTCAAACTTCTGTGGCAATACAAGCATATGGTGTTACAAGCTTAATGGCTGAAAATGACTGTAGTAGTAATGTTTGTGTGCCTTACGACAGCACTTACTGTGATAGTGTTTCCACAATGGCACTATGTTCTAAGAAAGGCGTGAAGATTTAGTATCTATACAGCCACATGCTTAACCCTATTGAATGCCCTTTTAGAAAGTTACTCAGGGTAAGAGTGTCTGCCAAATGAATAAATGTAAATGTTATAAAGATAGATCTTGACTGAGATAACTGAAGTACCTTGTCCCAGGGTATGACAGCAATGGTCTCAACTGTGAACTACAGCAGCAACTGTTGGGTTACGAGCCTAGCACCTTTAAACCTATCCCCATTTTAAGGGATAGGTTTAAAGCAGGAAACCAGCTGGCCGCAGGCTAATGATAATGACTATAAAGCATTAGGATCGTAACAGTCACTCTCATGATTCCATCAAAACAATCCTGTGGCTGGTATTGCGTTCTTCCACCCTAACTGCGAGCACTGGAAAGTTAGCCAGAGGAAACACTGGCAAGGAAAAACTACCCCGAGGGATTGTATGCTCGTAAGTGATGTATTCGTGGTCTGTGCCACAGTTGTTGACAGACAGGCAATAATAGACACTTTCTAATACAAATCCCCACTTCCCTTTTCAGATTCCCATCAAAGTCCAGTTTTCTTACGTTTTGAACGCCTCAGAATCAGTGGCATACTGGTGAATAGTAGCAGAAGTTTGGCCATTTCAGACGAATTTCCTGAGAAGTGCACAGAGGACTTTACTTTTGTTGGCACTTTGGCTTCGTTCCAGATGCAGAGCCAAGTGTTGTTATCTGGTTTTGGCTTTTTGCATAAGTAAACCGATCATTTGTGTAACCTAGAGAGTCAGCCTGTTTCCTTCTTCTGTCCAGCTTTGAATGCTATTTGTTTTATTCTTTTTCCAGGTTTACACGATCAGTGTCTCACATGTGAGGTCCAGGGCTATTCAGTAGCATTAGCAATATCTACACCCAAGCACTGTCTCAATAATGGCTGTTTTTTAAAAATGATGGGAGTGTTCATAAAAATGAGAAATGCCAGGCCTACAGACACACAGGACTGTAAAATTTTAACATTAATTGTGACGTTTGTCCATAACAGAAAGAGTTCATATAAAGCTTTTTGCATAATCTGAAATACATCAAGCTGAAAACGTAGTACTGAAAACTTACATGACTTTTCGTAGTGCAAAAACTGAACAATGACTAACTCATTATCTGGTCACTGTAATCTCTGAAACCACTGTAGCCTAGTGCCAAGTGGAGCTGTTCACTGTGCCCTGGCTCTTGTCAGTCACACAGGACTGTGTCGTTGCAGGTGTGGCCAAATTTCCAACACACTGACCAGCAGGGTCGAGCATTGAGCAGGGCAATCACAAAAAAAAAACTGCTTAAGCAGGTTCAAGCTCAAGACTTAAATAGGTTGTTGATGATATTTCTCAATATTTGACAGTGAGACCAAAGTCTATGTGGAGGAGGAGGCCTAACTGGTTTGAAGATGTGAAACTTCTTCAAAAATACACCAATGCCTGTGAGTACTGATGATGTACTGCAAACATGGCTGTGGATGAGTGCACAGAGTTAAAAAGAGGAACTCAGAGGTGTTTCACATGCAGGTGTTCATTTACAGCGACTTCCTTCTACCAAATATTTTCTCTCCTCCTTCTACTCTCTTTCTTCTCTCCCTATCTCCACCGGCAGGACTATAGATTTTAGACTGACGACTCAAAAACTTGTGAACAAGGTTACTCACCTGGGGTGTGACAAGCATATAGACATTATATGTAGTTCTGATATAGGCTTTCCACAAGATTTTGGAGTGTTTCTGCGGGAATTCATTCTGTAGAGCATTTATGAGGTCAGGCACTGATGTTGGACCAGAAGGCCTGGCTCGCAATCTCCGTTCCAGTTCATCCCAAAGGTGCTCGATGGGGTTGAGGTCAGGGCCCTGTGCGGGCCAGTCAAGTTCTTCCACACCGAACTCATCAAACCATGTCTTTATAGTCCTTGCTTTGTGCACTGGGGCACAGTCATGTTGGAATAGAAAAGGGCAAAGGGCCTTCCCCAAACTGTTGCCACAAAGTTGAAAGCATAGTATTGTCCAAAATGTCTTGGTATGCTGAAGCATTAAGATTGCCCTTCACTGGAGATAAGGGGCCTAGCCCAAACCCTGAAAAACAGCTGCAGCCAAATACTTTTGTCCATATAGTGTATATTACATATATACACACACACACACACATATATATATATATATATATATATATATATATATATATATATATATATATATATATATATATATAGAGAGAGAGAGAGAGAGGGAGAGAGACAGGGAGAGAAATTAGTATGTAGAATTCAAACAGAGCTCCAAAGCTGTAAATTTGATAGACCTGTTCTTCACCCCCTGTATTGACACACACTTGCATACACACACATGCAGCGCACACACATGCTTGCGTGCACAAAACAAGTCAAGGATGGGCAAAAACACAAGTACAATAGAGGACAACACTCCCATAATGCCAAGTGCACAAAGGTCACCTGGCCCAACCCCAACCCACACCTCATTTGCTCAGCATGTAGCAGGGAGGCACCATTCAAAAGCTCTGCTTTGTTACTCATTGCCAGTTGCCTCACACTCATAAAAGGCTTGACTGGGACTTTGTCCACGGGCCTGGAAGGAAGAGATGCTAAAATAAGATAGCTGAGAATAAGGCGTGTGCCTTCCACAGGTGTTACTATCCTTTCTCCATAGATTTGCATCCCACGCTGGTTTCTGATCAGCGGGGTAGGTGACTCATGTCTTTTTAATAATGAAGGAATGTGTATGCAGGCATGGGGTAGTCGTGGGAGGGGAGTTCTTGAGAAGTACTTGAGCACACACCACACCTTAAGGAGGAGACTTGTTAATATGAGTTTCATTTTAGTCCTCAGGAGAAACCTGGAGAATTGCAGTGGCCTGTTAGCACAATGTGTGCGCCACCAGTGTTTCACTTTCCCCCCCACCCTTCTCATTTACTCCAAAACATGCTGTGGTACATCACCATTATGTCTTTGTCCCACTGATGCTCTCATTATGGGCAAAAGTTTGCATTTCTTTCATTTTTCATATATTACAGAATACACCTTACATTGAGTGAATACAGGTTAAGTGCCTTTTTACATTATATCTATTTAGAAAACACAAGTGTGGAGCCACTCCAGAGCCACTTGCACAGCTTTTACATGTTATCCATTTACAGTGCTTTACAGGAAATTTGGGGTAGGCTTTTTGGCGAGGGGTGCATCAGCAGTTACCACACCTGAGAATGGAACCGTTTTATGGGCCTGGCACCAATGCGGTAATGCCACACTGCTCCACCTTTCCCCAATCCATCCACCTGCCGGTGTTACCTATACTCTGGAAATATCCAAACAAGCACCTGGGCCTTGTTTCTCAGACTCATAGCAGGCCTATGAACCAATAGTGTGTGAACCAGTTAGAAAAAACGCACTAACGAAAGGAAATGTTACCTAAAAGTGTTACACTTTTAGGCCGGAGCTTGTTTCTTCTCTTTTCCATTGAAAGATGGCAAAGATCCAAAGATTCTGAAATTCTCTTTTTTCGTCATGGGAAACTCTGATGCAGCACATACCTCAACCATGCCTCTTTATTTGTGCAAATCAAGCTGAAAGGCCATTTTTCAAGAGCGCATTTCAGAGGAGCAAAAAAGAATAAAAAACTTGACCAACTTCTCCCCTCTGCGAAAAACGTGTCAGGCACAGCACCTGCTCAGAGCTGCCTCAGTTCCAGTAATGGGGGGGGGGGGGTTCACCTCTGGGGGTATAGTGTGAATCTGACCTGTCAATATCCAGTGGCCACCAATAGGAACTCCAGCAGATCCAAGGATATCAGACATTATAAAAGCTGTGGTGAGCTCCCCCACCTTAGTGCTGCACCAATTCCTGTGGGGTGAAGAGCTGGAGATACCACACTCCTTGGGACAGATTTGTGTGTGTCGTGTGTGAGTCTATGCCCATGTAAGTGCTTTGCCTTGGTTAAACTGGTAATAGTACTATTGTTTGTAGAGAAAGGGTGATATGCATGTGTTAAATGGATATTATGTGTTCACTGTAATTACAATCATTTTTGTCTGTTATTTGTCTGTTAATGTCAGACGAAACGATTATTCTACTGTTACAACCACAATATACACACAGGACCTCAAGCAGTCATCCTTCTTGTGCATGCGCAGTAGTGTAAGGTTGCAGCCCCCTAAGCAGCAGGCTACTAGCTTACAGCCACATTGTGTGCACCAAGGCTCTGAGAGAAGAGCTTCACTGCTTATTCACATGTAATGTACCAACTGCAGAGGAAATGTGTGAATGCAAAGCTGTAGGAAGGCTGTAGTGTAGTTAAGTTGCATTGTTTAGAGGGCTACCATTTCATTGAAATATCCATACACTATTTACCACCATGTACTTACATCAGCAATTGAATTCTCCTGTTCCAGTACACTATACTGTGTAGTAAGAACCTTTATTTTTTATAAATGCTGTAAACTAGCATTATTGCCAAGCATAATATATAGCGAATTCAGTATATTGATTCATATGGCCTAATTCTGTTCCTCCTCATTCCCTCTAAGGTAAACACACACACATACGCACACACATTAAATAAGCCCTGAACTGGATACCTGACTCCTGTGTTATGACTGACATACCGCTGAGACAACAACATTATCCTGAACCCAGGTGAGACTGCCCACTCAATTTCAGTAGCTGTTGCTCTGTGCCTCTGTCACTGTTGTCTACAGGTCTCTTATACAGTCATAATGACTCTATGACTACATTTTTGAGTTTCGCAATAAATATAGCCTCAATGATACAGTTCACTCTGTGTTTTCGATGTGTAAATTCAAGGGAAGTCCTCCCTCTCTTCTTATTTCCCTCCTGTGGTTTGGGCTGTGACACCTCTGTGCTGCTCTCTTCCTGTATTCTCCACCCCCTCCCCCCTCCCCCTGTCACCCACACACTGGCTGGACAGCAACAGTTTCCTGGTTTGTCTCGATCGCCCCCATCTGGCCATAGGTGTCCCAGAGGACTCAGCATCTTACCTGTCCTCCATTGGTGCACCCTGGAGGGGTGGTGGCGGGGGGTGGAGAATACAGAGGAAGAGAGCAGCACAGAGGTGTCACAGCCCAAACCACAGGAGGGAAATAAGAAGAGAGGGAGGACTTCCCTTGAATTTACATATCGAAAACACAGAGTGAACTGTATCATGTCACCCAATGACATATGTTAAGCTAAAATAAGAATCTCTATGTTCCAGCTACTAACTGATTCTTTAAACAAATGCCACATTCTCTGTTGGTACACTCTTATTTGGTAAATGACATACCAAGTCACTGTCAGTAAAGGCCCCTTAGGAAAGCCCAAAACTGCACACCGGCTACAGCACACATATCTCTGGGAAAAGCTGCTTTCCTTCCTGACCAACTACCTACCTGCTAGCAGCTGATTAGGTGCTGTTTTTTCTTATTTGCAAGCTAGCTGGCAATTGCACTGCGTGCAAGGCAAAATTTTCTTCAGCTGCTTTATTGCATGCACAAGAGCATATTAAAAACTGAACTAGGCCTGCATTTTCCAGTTGCTCATGTCTTCTTCAGGTTTCAGCCTATTTTAAATGATTAATGATGTTTTAAAATCTCTCACTTTTTCTTGGATGGAGGAGATATTAGATGGTGAAACCCCTTCATGCAAGCTACAATATATATAACTCTATTTACCCACTCCTGCTGCGGGGATGTGTTCTCTTTAATCTCCATGACGCTGTGTTATCTGTTGCTTCATGGGAACAGTCTTCCAAGGTTGAACTCTTGGCAGACAGTCCTTTGGCACCACACCAAAGGAGAGAATGCTTGAAAAGGACCATGTTTCCTCATTAGTTGTAAATCATGCTCGTCAGTCCAGCATCAAGGTAGGAAATAAGGTAAGGAACATGTGGGGTTAAAGGTGGCCTCACAGGGGTTGTGTGGAAATGGTCAGATGTCTTAAGATGTGTCAGATTTCACATACTTTCCTGCATCAGGTGCAGACATATGAGACCTCTGCAACACCTCCTGCAACACCTGAAACCTCTCTTTAACATCTAAAGAAGGTCTTTCTGTAAGTTAAGATTTCCTGAGTATGGCCAGTGATAAAGCTTAAGTCTCTGTCTTAGCCTTTATTGAGTCATTCACAGCAAATATACATTCAATTAGCAGCAATGTGTTATACAGTAACTGTGATGTGAAACACATGTTGATAATATAGCTTGAAAACAGCTTCTATAAACCTGGCATAACATCTGCTGACCTCAGTGAAAGCTGGAACAAGCATCCTTATGTGAACTCATGTGCCCGCATCACATACTTTAGTTAGCTTTCGGTCATTTTTGCCCTGTGAGTGGTATGTTAAAGTCACAGGGATTATTTTCAAAAAAAATAAAGTAGGTTGGAATCAGGTAGAGTATAGCATCTCTTTTTCATCCCTAATGAACCCTAGGATGTGACGGTAAGAGGTGGTATTGTCATGAAGCACCTAAATAACATGCAGATAAATATGTTCTAATTTTTCTATCCAGTAGGTCAATTTCTCATGCTGGTCCTCTGTGTGAAAGAGACAGCAGCACAAATGAACAGAACTGAGTGATTTACCCACAGAAATGGCCCCCATCACCCCATGGCACCCCTCCAGAGGAACATAAACCCCACCCTCTATTCATGCATCTACTTTAACATATCTCTCTACAGTTCCTGCAGTATATAGCGATACCCAGTCCAGTGCAGAGACAGAATTCTGTGTGGCATTATAATGTGAGCATCAGACCAGGGTGAAGTCTGTGGCACCGGCCTTTGTGATGAATGATCTCAGGGTGTGCAGTGAGCAGGAAGAGGAAGGGAGGGGGGCAGGAATGAGCTGCAGGGGGAGCAGAATCACAGCAGGATCCAAGAACAGGCAGGCCAACATCAACAACGTCTTCTCCTGGGACTTGTGAATGTCCAGCTTGCTGGGCTGAGTCCTCCCTTTTCCAAGATGCTGCTATCCATTGTTATGTTTTTTTTCCGCTCACACAGGAATTCCATGCTTAGTTCCATGCTTAGTTTGAAGGCTGGCCTCCTCTGAGGCACTGTGCTGCCTGTTGTTATTGCAGGCTGGCGATTGGCTCGCTGACCAGCCACACGCCAGGCCTGAATGTGAAGCCCAGCTAATTGAGGCAGACCTGGAGGCAGGTGTGCATGCAAGACCAGCTGAACGAGGCAGCGAGGCTAGATCAGAGGAGGAGTGAGGCACAGCGTTGGCCGAAAACGATGAGTCACATCAGATGGGAGATCCGTTCAAATAAAAAAAAAAAAAGGTGCCAGTGATTTCAGAGATACATTGTTTCAGAGTTACAAACAAATGAAGTTGTCTCAAAGGAAAGACCAAAATATTTTTGTATCTGCATTATATGGAAAGTGTGGGCAGTAATCACTGTACAATAAGAGGTGAATTGCAGGCGGAATTAGAAAATGCATGACGCCTGCACGGTTAGACTGTTGAACTGCTAACATGGCCACCTGTAGACAATACCCTGTAGATGTGACAACTGTAGACATGACAACAGTGCATTTGAAGTCTGTCATGGATTAGATATGAGAGATATGAGAGACATGAGAACTGTATAGAAGTAAGAAGTATATGAGAACAAGTCTATACACGCTTTGTTTAATGTCACCCCAGGACAGCTTGACGTAATTACCAGGAAAACTTTAATTGTTGAAACATTAAACGTTTGTCTGTTTTTAATATGTGGCCTGAACAATATATGAAATAACAACATGCAAAGTTTAACAGAGATGAAGACATTCACACATACGTAATTCTCTCAGGTGATCAGCTACACCAATATATATTTTTTAATTTTAATGTTTTATTAATTTAAGAGATTTTAAACTTTGTAATACAGTAAACACAAATGCAATACATGTTTTGAATAAAGATAGAGAGATTGTAAAAGTAGATGGAGATTAAAAAATACAAAAAGAGTGACATTTCTTGTGAAGTAGTCAAATACATTTTGTGTTTTTATATATCTTGTTACTTCTGGCAAAACTGTTGACTCGTAAACTCACATTTTAGTGTCAGCATTTTGATTTGTAAACACTTCTATGCAAAAGAGGTATGTAGGTAATGTACTGAATTCCAATGTACAATGCCAAATGAATTTTCAACAGAGAAAGAATTGTTTTTGCTGTGAAATCCACTAAAGCCCATACCAGCGAAGAGACCATGGCTGGGGGTGAATTCACAAAATGCAATTCAGTTCAGTTCTCTCTCCCTGCAAATTCCATAAGTTCAATTTCAGTTCCAGTCCAACCCTCAATTCAAAGTCAATTTAATTTCTCTCAATTCCAATTTTAAGTCAATTTAAAAATCCAATTCCCAATTCAATGCTCTCCCACAACAATTCCCTCTCTAGACCAATTAATTTCCCTCAGTTTAAATTTCCTTATGTCCCTTAAGTCAAGCCCACCCTTACAAAAAAGAAGTTTATTCAAGTGTGCTATTAGTATACTTCTTTTAAACTAAAGATATGTCAGTATGCTTTCAGTTTACTTTTTATGTACTTATCAGAGATATACTAAACAAAATTATACTTAAGTATACTTGGCTTGTACTGACAAGTAGGCCTATACAGAAAAGTTTTAAGTATATTTGTCCTATACTTGTACTTAATCTTTTGATCGAGATATACTGAAGAAAAGTATAATTAAGTATTCTTGCCTTATACATAAAGTACTCTTGGCTTGTAGTTGTGCATACTCCTTTGATAGAGTAGCCCATGAAATACTTATTTCACACATATTGGCTTCTTTGAGGTAGTAATCCAGCAAATCTTTTACATATACTATCTTATAAACTTACATGTTCAAGTTTATAGTAACAAGTCAGCTTTGGGGTGGAATAGCTTAGAGTAAATAGTACATGGGTGGAACTGAACCTTATCTTTTTTGTACAGAGTGTTATTAACCCACACAGAAACAGATAAACATTTGGCTGATTTTATTGACAATTCTTCCAAGGTGTGAGAGCCCGACCGATGCAGGATTTTTAAGACCGATACTGATTTTGATATTTGAGGATTTTAAAATCTGATAATGATATATCGCCGATATTCTTCTTTTTTTTCAGAAGACCACGTGAAAAGAATTTTTGTTTCCATTTAGTTGAACATTTTGTGGTTGGATTTGCGGTTTCTCTGTCTCAGGATGGCCATTTAACAGGGCAAAAATTGTAGAGAAGTACAACCTGTTTGTGGGCAGCCAGGGACTGATTTGAGAGAGGCTGCATGACACAAATTCTAATATCAACCTTCCCTAAAGACTGTGTTCATACTGTGTGTTTGTTGTGTTTTGTTTTGAACTGGAATGTCGATTTGAGTTGTTATGTTCTCATATTTTGCCATCCAATACAATATTTGTTTGAAAATTTTGATTTATAAAGAAAACAAATATGTTTATCATGAGTATGTCTTGTGAATTTTTATATGTGTAGTCCACTGGTAGTTTTCATTAACTTCAGGTCTACTTAAAGTACAGTTAAAGGTATATTTCAAAGATTTTGTGTGTTCAGTGTTCACAGTGTGTTCTTTGCTATAAGATTATGGATTTGTCATTTCAGAGAGCCCAGAACTGAAATTAAGATATATATGCCTTGATTGAAAACATTTTAAATTACCGTCGATGCTGTAAGGTATTTTTGGGAGAGAGTAAAAAAAAAAAAAAAAAAAAAATATATATATATATATATATATATATATATATATAAATATGAAGAGCAGCAACGGACTCTGCACTTTCTGCACTACCCATTTTCATCACAAGGTGGCACCTATAATCTCAACATCTTAATTTTTTATTATTAATTCTAACCTGTTCTCGTGCCCTAGCCATTGAATGGAAACGGCCACCAGTGGTTCATGATGCTGCTCTGACCGAACCCTGACGACAGGATGTTGTGAGGGAAAATGGCAGCCATCAGTGATAAGTGCGCAATCCCGCTCTGGTTTTATTTGAAGAAGCAACAGAAGAACCAGCGTGTAAAATACAGTCCACAACGTGAATTGCAAGAATTACTGTTATAAGAGTAAACTCCATATATTGATCAACGACACTGGAACAGATTCATTCTGTTACTAACAATGATACTAAATGAGCAAAGGTGGGGCCGGGCAACCTTACCACTGTGCCCACCTTGCGCTCGATTCTCACTGACAGTTGAGTGACATAATCAGTGCCCGCACCCGCATGCATGAAAAAGCGCTCTGACAACAAGTAGCTAAGACGCTGGACACTTGGACTGAAGCACTGAGAAAACAGCGACACACCATACAACAGTGTGAGGAACTTTAGTAATGTAAGGTATGCACTTGGCTTTCAGAGATGAAGCAGGATGAAGAGGATCACAATGATACTCAGTCACTGCAGAATTCAGAGGCGTAGACTCAGGCTTAGTGTCAAGGCTGTTCTCAATTGCAACGTTACACGACACGGACACACACGCACACAACCACTCCAACCAATTGCAAAGCAGACAATTTATCGACCATTTGCTGAAGAACACTTGTTTCTTACTAAAAGGTTGAACCGTTGAGAAAAAATTGACGTCACGACGTCCACGCAAGTTATCACAAATGACAGGGAGCAAGGTTATTGGACAAACAAATCAGCATTTCCCAGCAAGCTTTCTGCCTTCGTAACTTTTGAGAAGAAATCAACCAAATTAAATGAGTGGCGGGCTGAAATAATATTTATTTTTTATTAAACATGCAGTTTTGGAACATTTCAATAAGGCCAAATAAAACACATAAAACTAGGCTATGACTCAAGTGTAAGTGTTATACACAAGGTAGGACTGGGGCTGGGCATGTCCACTCCCGACAGATGCATAATTTGTTGCTAATTAGGGAAATTAGCAACAAATTATAAGCGGTTCTCTCTCTCTCCCCCCGTGGCGGGGTGCGCCAGATCACGGAGTGTATTGCAGTGGGGCACGTGTGTGGAGGGAGTGTGCGGTGTGTGGGGTTGCGCACCTGCTATATGGGTCTGGGAAGGGGAGGACAGAAGTTGGTAGCAGGGCAAGGGGAACAGCTGCGGGCGGGAATCATACGAGCGTCTCATGAATTTACCTGTAATTTTTTTCTCCCTTTTTGTAAAATAAAGACCGTTATCCCACTCACCTTGGCCTGGTGTCCTTGGGGCGGGGCGGGGCTGGGCTGCGCATATTGTCCACTTTTACGCGCTGTCCTACGTGAGTTACGTCGTTCTTTCTACTGTCGCTAGGAGTCATCCAAGCAAAACTCTATCCCACGCTCTGACCAAACCATAACCCTAACCGGTGCTGATGGAGGAATCCAATCTGATGAAACACTTGGCCTGATAGATGTAGTCGGTGTTTTGGTGAGGTCCAGGTTTTTGATCTCCTGACATTCTTGATTTTCTAAAATTACCCCCAGGTATTTACATTAAGCCTGCTCCACCGTTCGTCCATTCACCAGTGCTCTACCTTGCCTTAATCATTTCTCATATCTTTGTTATTGTTGACACGAAGATATAAACCTGTCCCGAAACCACGGAAAACGTTTTTTATTTACTGAAAATACATTTAGATTTGACACCCAGACATTCAACTAAAGCCATGTCGTCTGCATACCTTTACATGAGAAGGTTGGAGCGAGATTGTCATTGCGCGGGGGATTTCATTTTACTTCAGGAATACAGGAGTGTCTTTGCTTTGACAATTTCATCGTGCAACCCATAGGCCATTTAATTGTCTGACTACCCCAACAACGTGTTTACCCAATTACAACATTAGATGGCAGTGTTACATAACCATTCGGACTTCAATGAAGGTGCGTCATTGTAACAGTTATATAAAAACATCTACATAACATAGAGGCATTTCCAATTAGTATATAATGGAATAAAACAGCAATTACTTTTCCGATTCAGCGCGGCAACGGGAGTCCTGCAATGCTGTTTACGATTGAATTCATTGGTCTGTTAAGCGCACCTGTGGAGAAAGTCACTTTAAATAGAAACTTAATTATTCTAACCAAACGAACTGCCATTAATTTTTAGTGTGGTACAAATGAAATTGCCCCACTGAACTAGTCAAATCGCGCAGGGTGGTGAGAAAACCACAGTCGAGTCAGATTCTCTGAGACAGAGAGTGCGCGGACCGTACGTGCTGTGCGCTTCCTGTACTGTCTGATGTACGGTTAGCGGCGTGTGATGGGAAGCATTTTGGTAAACCAATGCGTGGCGCTCGCTGTCAACTTGTGAACTCTATTGTATGCTTAAGCACGACGGACCCACAATTCATTCAGTCTAATCAGCTCCTTCAGTGATAGCATTTAACAGTCCGTTTCCAAAAAGAAAGAAGTCTAAAAGGAAAAACGTATAAAAGTCTAAAACGTATAAAAAAACGACAATCCCTTACTCTCTCTAAAGCATCACTCTTGCATTAACTATTTTTATTGTCACAGAAACAGGAAGTACAACGGTTTCCCTCGTGCCTTTGTGTGTGTGTTTTTTTTTTCTTCTCTCTTTTCTCAGTCGAATGAAATGCAAGTTAGGCTGTTTCAGACGGTCTGGCAAAAAGCGTGTGGCTGGTGAACGAAAGTCCGCTGTCCTCCAAACGGTCAGATCTTTGTGGATCTTGCCGAAAATGTGTCTGTGTATTTGAACGTTATTTTTTTATGGGCAATTCAAGTTGTTAATTCTGAAATTACTTTTTTGTATTAAGTGGAGCGACAGGACAAGCGAAATGGTTTGAAGTGGACAATGCGCAAGAAGTCATTTCAGTTTATTGCCACTGGTCCGTTTGGGCAGCGTGAGGTTGGGATTCACTGGATTTCTGCAAGGCAACATCTCTGAAGATTCGGTATGTAGAATTTTGGCATTCTTTCCTTTGGTAAGGGCAGCTGTCGTTGCGGTAAAATCGGACATAAAGCTGCGGACCGGCGATGACATTTGTTTTACGGCCACAGATAGAACACGGCACCGCTTTTAACACGCTTCGAGACTGACGTCCTCATTCGGATGAGACGAAATCACCATCTTTTTGAACTCCCGTCTTTTTATATCGCCAGTTGATTAGCGGTTAAACGGCTAGAATTAGTCACACCTTCTGGTGTTTCCCTTCGATAAGGAGTTAACCGACGGGATAATTTGCGATTACCTCGCTGTTTCGCCGTTGCAATTTGTAATTGCTGCTGCGTATTGAAGACAACCCGAGAGAACCCATGTGCACAAGGTTATATCTTGGTCATATTTAACATCGACTTGTTGGCGTAACCTTGTAAATCTGTACGCTATACTACCCAAAACCCCTAATAATACATAATTATGATTTTACCCTCCTCTGTTAAATTTACGTTTATTGAAGAGTTTCAGGGAATTAACATAGTAAATGTCATAAGATCATAAGATTGTAAGATTCTCTATTCCTATCTTAGAGGTCTGTAATTATGCAGTCTCTCTTGCCTCATCTTCTCTGCTATTGCCTTGCTAGAAGAAGGAGGTTGTATGGCAAAACAAACTGCAGGAGTTGGGGGACTTTGCAATGAAACAGTTTTCATCCAGAACGGATTCCGACTGCACTTCATTCATCTTTGCTGTTACGCTTCAGGTGTAGGCTCAGAACCGAAGCTCTGAAGTCCCATTCAACGGAAAGTGCGATCATAGCCGTCTCTCTTACGCCTGCGCTTCTTCTAGTACGGTCGTGATATCCTCCCTGCGCCCAGCTCCTCAGCCCCACGTAATCTCCGCGTCCCAGACGCGTCCCCAGGTGTAGCCACGGCTGCTCAGCGTGATGGAGGTCTATGAAGAAGCCATGAACTACCTGCAGACGCAGATCAGCGGCATCACTGGTACGCGAGTTTACTTAAACTGTATTTCATCATTTCAGCTAATAGGGATCCCGTGCGTATTTACAGAAACGACCACGGGGCTGGCAAAACAGCAAATACAAAGCAATCAGACAACGTGGAGATGCAGGTACATACAAATCTACATCTGTCAGTCAACAGGACTTTGACCTTATGAATGAAGAAACAAGCAGCTGTCAGAAAAATGTGCGAGCTGTGAGTGAGTGAGTGAGTGTGTGTGTGTGTGTGTGTGTGTGTGTGTGTGTGTGTGTGTGTGTGTGGGGGTGGGGGGGGGGTTACTGGGGTGAAACTAGATATGATGAAGGGTTCACTTAAAGTCTGTCTGTCCTTCTCTGTGTACGGGGCAGCACCCCAATGAGGGCATTCTTTGAGCTCAGTTGTTCTCCAATGTCCCTCTTTGTTGTGTGGCAGTGAAGGCAGAGAGGGAGATGGAGCCTAATCTGATCGAGGACGTGTTCGAGGTGGACCCTGAAGAGGCCTTCGTCACCAGCCCGCTCCACACTGAGAGCATCGACCTCCCCGACACACCGGTGAGTTGCCAGACTCATCGCTCTGCTCACCAGTGAGTCATCAGTGTGGCGCTGTCTTCCATGCAGTAGTTATCACAGCTTTGCTCTCACTTATCAGCATGTCATCAGACAGGTACAGTCACTCATCGGTGGGTGATCAGATTGGCTCAATCACTTATTGGTTAGTTATCAGAAAGATGCACTCACTTATTGATGAGTTGCAAGAATGGTTCATTTACTCAGCGATGAGTTATCAGAATGGTGTACTTGCTCGTTGATGAGTCATCAGCCTAGGTTTGATGGTTGCAGCAGCTTCTGGAGAGCTGTTTCAGTGATGCGTCTGTTGCCATGGCGCTGTTTCAGACGAACTGGGCCCCTGAGGTGATGCTGGAGCGGAGGATGGTCGTCCTTAAGAGCATCCTGAGCAGTGAGCACCTGTACCTCAGCGAGCTGGAGACGCTGCTCACAGTAAGAGGGGGGCGTCCACACGCACACGCGCACACACACTCTCACTCACACGCATTATATATCCCTCCCATGTTATATCTACATTGCGAGCTTATCAGCTGTTAATACTTATTTTAGTTATGGGGTCTTTTGTCACCATTGTATGTATATTTTCACACCTCTCATCACAGCTGTAAACCTCACTGAATCATCTTGAATGTACAGACACACACAGATGCGTCAAAATGCACACCGCAACAGTGACCTTCCCATGCAATATCAGTGGATGCTTATCAAGACAATCTGATCTGGGCTGCAAACATAAAGAGCTGCGATATTATCAAACCAAATGGACATTTTTATTTATTTTTTTTCTTCAAAATGAAAAAAGCTCAAGCCATAAACTTTCCATGAGGAAAGAAATGAATTTCCCAATTGCGCGGTGCCATTCCACAAACGCTCGCCCGCCAGAAATCTCGCACTGGCCCCATGGAGGCTGATCCGGCGGCGCAGAGAAGCAAACCCGGGGTAAAGGTGCTACTTTGCGCTCCGCTAACGTCACGCGCAGACACTGTGTGGTCTGTGAGAGTTGGGAAACGGAAAGTCCGAGCCCCACATAGCAGCCTGATTTCGCTTAGCGTGTCTGTGGCACCATTCTGCTAAAAATAGGAACTGTATTAAACCAAAATGGTCCACCACTGGTCAAAAAAAAAGCCCTGACACACATTCTGTGACACTATGAAAGTGTGACATCGATCGTTTTTTGGAGACCTTTGAGTTCTGGAAGGTTAGGGGTTCAGCAGATCTGATCTGAGGCGTTGGTCCCTAGAACTGCACCAGATGGTGTTACCATCAGGAAACAGCACACTGTGTTCACCTCGCACATACAACATGCCTCGCTTACAACATACAGTTATCGATTACATACATGTTTTCGATTTATACAACCGGATATTTAACGAGGCACCTCAGCTTCAACAGCACTACCCTGCCTAGGAATCAAACCTACAATCTTTGGGTTTCGAGCCCTGCTCTTTGGCCTTGCACCATACTGCTGCCCTCAAGATGCCTGCAGAATGAGCTGATAAAGGGGTAATGCAGCTTTCCGCCTTTCATCTTAAGATTCGTTTCCTTCCCTCACAACAATTATTCTGAGCTAGACATCCATTTAGATGTCCAATCGTTATGTAAAGCTGAGTTACAAAAACCTGTTTACACAGAATGGTCTGTGTGTGTGTGTGTGTGCTACTATTCAATTTTTAAGACCTGTCAAATTAAAAAAATTGTTGTATGAAACTTATCAAATAGAGACAAATAGGGACTGAGCGATGTGAAGTACCTTATGTGACCCCAGAATTCTTTTCGTCTAGTCGAGCAAACCTGCCCGAGCATTTCATTGGAGTTATTGAAGAAAACAGGAAGCGTCCCTTGTCCATAACACAGTGCATTTTTCTATAGACAGCCTTCCGACTACTTCAAGATGCGCAGTTGTTTTTCGAGCCTTTCGAGCGCGTCAGTGTGCGACTCCTGCACAGCGTGTGTATACGCAAAACGCGAGAGATAACGATTTACGGACCCGTTCAAATAGAGGCGAACTCGCCTTTTTACGGCATTTCTCAGCAACAAAACCTGGAAATTTACATTTTATTTAACAATTAACGCCTACAGCCCGTGCAGATGCTTATATCGCCCCCATACTTCTTTGTTCCACTTCCCCCTGTACGCTTATAAGGTCAAACGCCGCAATTCGTTTGACACTCAGAAAATCACTTCCCCATCTATGCAAGCTCATGCAAGAACCGGGTTCGAAGCGAGAGAGTGGATGTTAGGAAGTGAAGCAATGAGAAGTCCTCCTCTAACTGCAACGCCTGCTCCACGCATCGTTACACGTGAATCTCGCAACAATCTCTCCTGTAGATAAGAACAGAGAAAATGTTCTCAAATCATTTGTTGCCGGAAGGCCGTTTCTGAAAAATAAGAAAGTAGGTTATTTCACATCTGCCATGACTTTACGTTGGTGCATTAACACCATAAGGCATATAGCAACTATGTCTGTGTATACAGGCAAGGGTCTGTCTCCTTGGACAGCAGAGCAAGCTTGGCTTGCTCCAGAGATTCAAATTCACATGTGCTTTATTGGCATGATTGTTGAAAACAGAATGTTGCCAATGCAGTTATTTAATGAAATGCCAGTAGTAAAATTGAAATCAGAAAAAATAAAATATTAATAATCATTAATAATCACTCAATCTGTCTTTCTTTCTCTGCCTCACACTGTCTTTCCCCATTTCCCCTGCTCTTTTTCTCTCTCCTTCACCTCTCTCTTCATCTTTCTCTCTCTCTGCTTCTCTTTCTCTGTTCATGCCTTTCTCTCACTTTCTCTTTCCATCTCTCCTACTTTCACTCCTTCTTTCTGTCTCTTTCCCCCCATCTCTGTCTCCCCCATCTCTGTCTTCCTCTTTTGACTTCTCTCCCCAAACCCCTCTCGCTCTCTCTCTCTCTCTCCCACTCATTCACTCACTCTCTCCTTCCCTCTCTCTCCCTCTCCCTGTCCATTCCTGCAGCCCATGAAGGCCCTGAAGGCCGCAGCCGGCACGTCCCAGCCGGTGCTTACCAGCCAGCAGGTGCAGACAGTGTTCTTCCAGGTGCCTGAGCTGCGTGACCTGCACCACGAGTTCTACACGGGTTTGAGTACCAGGCTCGAACCCCAGCAGGGGCAGACGCCCGGTCTGGAGCTGGGGGGCTCACAGCCGCCCCCTGTGGGAGACCTGTTCCTCAGGATGGTGGGTATTGGTCTCCCTCTCCCCAATTGCATAGAGCACTACGCTGTCACTCACACAACACTGACCTGTCACAGCATGAATGACAGTCATTGGCTGTCTGGACGGTGTTAGTGAACTGTCAGTGAATGAGAAAAAACTGTCTTGCATCAGCTCCGCGAATAGCGGATGTGAGCTTCAAACTACACTGGTGGAGTAACCCTCCTAATGTAATCCTCTTTAATTTATGATGATTTATGTTTTGAAAATAGGTGAGGCATTTAATCTGCAGTGAATGAAATTAAAGGTATGAGGTAGAAACAGCAGTCTGCTTTCTGTGATTCCTGGGTGCACTTTCCCAGACTGTCTGAATTCCGTGGAATTCAGTTATTATTTCTTGCACACCTTGATATAAGACTGGGCTCTGAAGCTGTTGTTGATGCTCTTGGTTGCAGCATATTGCAGTCATGCAAGGAACTGTGAACAGAGAAAAAAAGGTTACAAAATGTCATACTTTCGCAGTGTTTCAGTTTATGGAAGGCAGCTCTCGCTGCTTCGTTGAGCTGCCAGTTATGACCATCACAGACCACTCCCAGCAACTTCCTGTTTCTCGAGCACTGCCTAGCAGATCTTTCTGCAGTCAGTCACAGATTACAGACCTGAATGCACTGATGACCAACAACAGTTAGGTTATCAAAAAAGCAGAAAAAAAACATGCTGCCTAGCGAGTAAACTAAAAGTGCATACAATGTGTTAGTTTGCTGGTGTGGAGTCAAATTAGAATAGGAGAAGGGTTTTTATTTCTAAATTTAAGTGACTCAGCTGTAGTTGCCCTGTAAGTAGAGCTTATGGTACAGCTAGTATAGATGGAGCATGAGGCCTGAGATCTTGATAGCTGATTTTGAGCAGATATTTACAGAGGCAAGGTCTGGGAACTGGAAACTTTGCATCTATGTATGTCATTACCAGCAAAACTGCCCTCTCTCGCCCTCTGTTTCAACTGTCATTTAACCACAGGGCAGTGTGCGGGGGCTTGTGTGTGTGTATAGGTGTGGCAGCGTAGAGCTGTTTTCACGTTTCAGTTGTGGCACTTGTGCGTATGTGTGAGAGAAAATGTCTGTGTATGTGCGTCTGAAAGAGAGAAAAGCAGAGACAGAGTTCTGAATTAATGGCACCCACTTGTTACTGCACTTTGTGACTGGTGTCCTTGTGAGAAAAGCTTGATACAGCAAGCAAACAAGCCTTTGCAGGAGAGGGGTTTACAGATAGAAAGCACACAGGGGGGCTGTCAAAACCACGGGTTGTACAGCCTGTACATTGGCTTCCTGCATGCAGTCTCTCAGAATGCTTGGCCTTTGCGATATTTGTATTGTGTACTAAAGCCCCTGCTTGATGGTATATTCAACTGGTCAGTCCAGATTCAACTTAGCGGCCTGCGTTCGTCTGATTGGCTGTGATGTGGTCGTGTGACACCCAGGTCAGCCAGTTAGGAGCATACCGTGGCTTCATCGACAACTACGAGAGTGCGGTGGAGATTGTGAGAAGGTGCACTCAGTCAGACCAGCGCTTCAGGACACTGGCAGAGGTGAGTGCTACAGTGCTGTGGATCTCCACCATTCCCTAATTATAGGATTACAGGCATGTCCAATTGGACAGGCTGCCAGAAACAGGGCAGGAAGGAATAATCATTTACATTTGGGGCACTGTGGGATTATTCATGCACTTGTCTCTCTTTAAAGAGCATGATGTCTTCCATCAAAGGAGCTGACAACTGCAGGACTAAATACACATTTGAAGGTAAGAGAAGCTGATTTTCTCTCTCTCTGAGGCACAGTGATGTCCTGATGCAAAGATTGACCCCTCTGTGAGACATATGTTCTTTCTCTCCCTCAGCGCTTCTGTATAAGCCTTTGGACCGTGTTACTAAGACCACACTGGTGCTTCATGTAAGAGCCGCCACACTCCCACACAACCACACAGAGACAGCTCCTCACTGCCATCACTGCCTCATTCTGTCACTCACTCTCTCTCTCACTCATCCACTAACTCACTAACCCACCCACTTACTCATCCACTAACTCACTAATTCACTCGCTCATCCACCACCTTACTCATTGAATTATTCACTCAGTTACGCGCTCACCCAATCACTCACACACTCGCTCAACTCACTAATTTGTTCATTCATCAACACATGCATTTGTACTCACTAACCCACACATTAACACACTCACACACTAGTACAAGCGCACCCGCTCACATACTGACTCACTCAGTCACAAACTTACACACACTTGCTCAGATAAATTGAATTTGATGGTGCTTTATTGGTGAGACAAATGAAATTACTATTGCCAAGGCATTCACATGCAATGCTAAGTGTATGCAGTGCAAATAAAACAGTATATGCACACATGCAGTATAAACATTGACATGATATATTTATGACACAAAGGGGTTACATTCATAATCAGCAATCATAGTAACCAAAGGTATCACGCTAGTGATGCAACTGATCAAATACAACCCTCTCATTTCTGAAGTACAGGCTGCTGTCTCTCTTTGCGTCCCTCTGGGCACTTATTGGGGTGGTAGTGATAACCTGAAAAATATGTCATGTGTTAAATTGTGGTCCTGCATGCATTCTCGTTTAATGCATTCTTCACCAGGTTAGATCCAGGTATGCTAGAGTGGTATGCTCTACAGTAAAATTGCCCAGGTTAAAAGGGTACTTATTTCCCCAAGATTCAGCTTTTGTCTGAATTATCGTGAATCGCATGTCGTCATATTTACTGTCAGGGCTCAGGTTAGGCAGTACTGGCTTTTCTGTGGAGGAGACAGCAGACCCAGGTCATCTGCACAGAGCAGGGCTCTGACTTCAGTGTCATGCAGAGTGCGTCCAGGGCCAGCAGGCTTCTCTCACTTCATGGCCAGTGCTTTGATGTGGATATTGAAGATCAAATTCTACCTTGCCCCCCCCCCCCCCCATTACTGAAATACCTTGCAAAAGAATAAGAACCTCATACCCAAGTGAATCAAATGTTTTTTTAAAAGTCTACACAGCAAGGGAATTATTGTTCCTTTACTAGTTTGGTAGACATGTTTGATTAAGAGTGTGCATATGGAGTTAGTGTGATCAGATGTATGGTGGTTTGGACTAAAGCCAACCTGACTCTTACTCAATACATTGCATACAGAAAGGAAGGCCAGTTTCCGGGAGTTAATTATATGGCATAAAACCTTGCTCATGTCATGGTTCACACAGATGTTGTGGTAGTTGCTGGAGGTCTAATTTGTCTCCTTTTTATATATTGGTTTCATTAGCCATTGATTCCAGATCTCTGGAAATGATCAAGCTTTCAGTATGTGATTGAAGCATGTGACCCATCTGCAGCCTTCATCTGTTTTGTTTTAGCATGTTTGTACTGATGCTATCAGGCCTACAAGCATTGCCTAATACAAAGGCCTGTGGTTTGTCATCCAGCTTCTCATGTAGTATCCAGGTTGTCTGGTGGGTTTTGGTTGAATCTTGCTAAAACAAGATTCTAAATTTTTCATCTTTTCACAAATTCAGTTTTTTGTTCTTTTGCTGGAATTTCTTCATAAGCATTAAAAAAACCAAAACAATCACCACTCATTCATTAAGTAACACACACACACTAGCATAATCTCACTTGCCCACTCACTCACAAACTCACCTGTGCACACAATGACTCATTCATGCATTCATGTACTCTACCTCACTTGTAAGTCACTTTGGATAAAGGCATCTACCAAATGAACAAATGTAAATGTAAGTGAAAATGCATTCGTAGACACAGTGTTTTTACTTTGGATTCTGGTTGTGCACCCCTCTCCCCCCACCAATGAAGGACCTGCTGAAGCACACCCCCGAGGATCATCCGGACCACGCCCAACTCCAGGAGGCCCTGCGCATCTCCAGCAGCTTCCTGTCCGGAGTCAACGAGGAGTCACAGCGCAAGAGAGCCGTCACACTAAGCACGGGCATGGTGAAGAACACAAAACACAGTATAACACACACACACACACACAAACACACACATACACACACACACACACACACACACACACACACACACACACAAACACACACATACACACACACACACACACACACACACACACACACACAAACACACACATACACACACACACACACACTCACGCGCACACGCGCACATACACACACACACACACACAAACACACACACACACACACACACACACACACACACTCACGCGCGCACACACACACACACACACACACACACACACACACACACACACACACACACTCATACACACAATCATGTGCACAAAAAGACACTTAGCTCAATTCATTTCAAAAGGCTGTATTAGCATGACAGTATATTTCAGGTCAAAGTAATGCAAATATACATACAGCATTATCACTATAACATATAACAGTAAATACTTGTTAAGGACAGTACATTTAAGGAAATAATTAACAGATACATTTATATATAGACACAAAATACACACATAGAGTATCCTATATCATGCTAAACCCCCCCCCCCCCCCCCAACATACACACACACACTCAAGCAACACACAAGTAGTCCTCTGTGTGATGCAGAGAGCCCTCCAGTCTAAAGTAGCCCTCTTTTTCTGTTGTAGAGACGCCAACTGATACGGGATGGGTTTGTGGTGGATGTGTGCGAGAGTGGGCGGAGTCTGCGGCACCTCTTCCTGTACACTGACCTGCTGCTCTGTACCAAGATGAAGGGAGCCTCAGTGGGGTAATCTCACCTCTCACTGCTATGATGTCATCATTGGAGCTAGCAGCGCCATCAGGACCCACTGATTGGAATCCACTGTCTTAGTGACTAACTGATGTGTGTTAATGTGTGTACTTGTGTGTTTCTGTGTGTTTGTATTTGTGTTGTGTGTGCATCTGTGTATGTGTGTTTGTGTGTTTTCTTGTTCGTGTTTGTGCATATCTTATGGTGTGTGTTTGTTCCTCTGTGTGTGTGTGTGTGTGTGCACATGTGTGCGTGTCTCTCAGGAAGCAGACTCATTACCGGTTTGTTTGGTACCTGCCATTGGCTGGGTTGAAGCTGTGCTGGGGGTCAGAGCAGGAGCGCTCCGTAGAACTACAGTACCGGATCAGTACCATGAGGACCAAGATGTTCCAGCTGAGACAGGAGCACAAACAACAGGGGGTCAGAACCACCTACCGTGTGTGTGCGTGTCTGTGTGCATGCGTGTCTATGGATGAGTGTTCGTGTGTGTGTGTGTGTGTGTGTGTGTGTGTGTGTGTGTGTGTGTGTGTGTGTGTGTGTGTGTGTGTGTGTGTGTGTGTGTGTGTGTGTGTGTGTGTGTGTGTGTGTGTGGTGCATATGCAGTGTGTGCATTGTAGCATAGTGGCTAAGGAGCAGGTCTTGTAACCAAAAGGTTTCTGGGTT
Source organism: Megalops cyprinoides (assembly GCF_013368585.1). Classification (NCBI taxonomy): domain Eukaryota; kingdom Metazoa; phylum Chordata; class Actinopteri; order Elopiformes; family Megalopidae; genus Megalops; species Megalops cyprinoides. Next base: position 5,843,896 of record NC_050598.1, read on the forward strand.
GATTCCCTGCTGATGCACTGCTGTTGTACCCTTGAGCCAGGTACTTAACCCAGAATTGCCTCAGCAAATATCCAGCTGTATAAATGGGTAACATGTAAAAAACCTGTAATGTCTGTAAGTTGCTCTGAATAAGAGTGTCTACTAAATGCCAATAACGTTAATAATGTGTGTTTGTACATGTGTGTATGCATATTATGAAGGTAAATATGTTGCAAAATGCAAGAGCTTGTAGGCTTGATTTTGAGAAGTTGTAGAATACGATGTGAGAACTTGTAGAACAAAAATGTGAACTTGTATGTTGAAATTTTCACTTGCAGAAAAAATGTGAACTTGTATGTTGAAATTTACACTCATAGAAAATATTCACACTCCCGTGTTCTCAATGTGAAGTCACAGAAAAAATATTCACAAATGTGTAGATTGATATTTACATAAATACAATGACAGCTGCAAACTTGTAATCCAACATTTACTCATATTTATTTTTTTTTACTTGAGTTTACTTGAGTCCACAAGCAAGTTGTGGTTGTAAAATGGAAAATGGACTTAAGTGGAAAACAATAAATATGAGTAAATGTTGGATTAAAAGCTCACATTCAGAACACAGGTGCATGAATATTTTCTATGAGTGTAAATTTCAACATACAAGTTCACGTTTTTTCTACAAGTGAAAATTTAAACATACGAGTTCACATTTTTGTTCTACAAGTTCTCACATCGTATTCAACAAGTTCTCAAAATCAAGCCTGCAAGCTCTTGCATTTTGCAACATATTTACCTCCATACATACTCATGTCCACAACCTTGTCCAAGTGTCTGTTTTACTATTGCCATTACTTGACATGTGTAAGTAGTAATGTGTCAGGTCAGTAATATAAGAATATCTGTCTGTTTGTGGGTGTGTCAGAAAGGGGGCAAAGGGGTGGCAGCCCGTACCCTGGATCGCAGCCGCAGGAAGATGCAGCAAATTGAGCACTGGCTGTCCACAAACACCCCTGTCCTCCCTCTCGAATTGCACAGCTCCAGCGGAAAGGTGAGGCCTCCACAAGTCAACACTGACAGTGACTCAACTCTCTGTACAGACTCAGCACTCTTACTAGCTTAACACACTGTCCTGACTCAATACTGACACCATTGTAAAACTCTGCGCTGATTCAGCATTTTGTACTGACTTAACACTCATACCAATGGAAAACTCTCACTGACTGAATACGCTCACTAACTAATGACTTTCTCTGGCTCCGTGCTGAGCATTGAGCCAACACTCTGTGCTGACTCAACACTCACACTGCTCAGTGCTTGAAACTGAATTAAGACTAATATTGGCTCAGTGCTCACACTGACTTCATATTGTGCTGGTCCAAAACTCACTGACTTTACACTCACACTGACACAATGCAATGGCTATTTAGTCACCTGGCAACACTGCACAATTCGATAATATAGTATCGATATACTAATATTCAGACTGACCGAAGGACAGAGTGCAGTTAAAACACTGATTGAGATTGACAGCAGGATAATGTGGTCATTTATCTGTCTGCTTTAAACACGGAGAGCAGTTATGGCACATTGGCTCACGCCCCTCTCCATGTCCCCTGCCGTCCCACAGAGCCACACCCTCATGCTGTCTTCGCTGTATGAGCTGGAGGAGTGGAGAGAGGCCATTGACAAGCTGAGAGGAGACAGTGAGTGCTGGTGGACATGGCTGCAGAGCGTGAAACTACAGGGCGGGGCAGCAGCCCATGGGGCAGCTGTAGAGTGTAGCATGAAGTGGAGACGTGCTTTTTTGGTAGAAAAAGAAAGATGGAACAAGACTGGGGAGAGAGTCAGCCCAGTCAGAGAGAAGGCGTGAGAGCCAATAGAAAGCTGGAAGTGGCCACAAGGCCAGAGGCACTTCATTTGACAATGCAAGAGTGTATATAGTTCTTCATCTAATATGTTTACATGTGTGTGTGTGTGTGTGTGTGTGTGTGTGTGTGTGTGATGATGACAGGCTTAGAAACCATTCCTCCAGATTTGCTGACCCTCACCAACTCCTGTGTTAAACTGAGAATGACCCAGCATCCTCATCTCCAAAGCCTATTGCCTGGTGAGGTTCTCTCTCTTCCTCCCTCTCTCTCTTTCGCTCTCTCTCCCTCTCTCTCTCTCTCTCTCTCTCTAATATGTTGGTTATTTTGGCTGTTTTGTGTTTCTTTATTTTGTTATGTTAATTTGTTAATTTGTTTTTATTTATACATTTTGTAATACATGTATTATATTTTATTTAAACGAGGATGAAGGGAACTATGTAAATTTGTTGACAGTCTTTTTCATGGTTAAAGGAAGGATACCCAAGTCTCTCTCTCTTTCTCATTCTTGTGTCTTTCACATTTTTCTGTGGTGAGTCCGCTCTCTCTCTCTTTCTCATTCTTGTGTCTTTCACACTTTTCTGTGGTGAGTCCGCTCTAATTTGCATTGCCTCTCTTTATCACTGCTCACCATGGCTCAAACACTAATATCTGCACCTGCCGCTGCTCTCAGTCTCATTGAAATGAAACGTTTCTTCAAGTCAAAAGAGGGCCGTACTGCACGTTTATCCTTGTTATCTCGCGTTATCAGCATAGTTATGATTTCTGCAGTATAGCGTTATCGTTCTTGTTCTTTGCGGAGGTGAGGCACTCTGATCGGAGCATTGTGATTGCGAAGTCAGGGAACTGTAAAAAATTGCCTGTGTTTGTTTCTTCCTCTCAAATTTAAATCTGAATAGCTTTACAGCCCTTGCAATTCTCCATCAGGCACAAATTAAAAGGGATTAGAGTAAATACAGTTGAACCATTTATACAGATGGTTATTAGAAGGCAGGGGGAGGGAGGTTGTGGTATAGAAGGGTCTTTCTATTAGCTTAGCCCTGAAAAACTAGACTGAAATTATGTCATAGAAAAGCCCTGACTGACGACTAGGAGTTTTATACACCAGCGACATAACCTTGCTAATTCATAGGCCCCTGAATTTTGCTCTTCAGTCATTTCTGGTCACTTCATGTGCGACGACTTCAACAACTTGCGCACAGCTACTGCCGAATGATAACATGTGCACAAAACACACAAGCTGTTTAAATCATCATGCTAAATCTAGTTTCATGCCAATGCTGTGCACAGTGTCCATAGGCTTTATAATTTGTAGACAATTAGCTCCTGGATTCCTACCCTTGCAAATGAGAGCAGCAACGGGTCACAGCAGGTGAAATGCTTTTATATTTTTGAAACATTGCAGTCTTATGTTCATTCCAGATGTCAGTAAGGTACCTGCACCCAGGGGAATTTTGAACAACTTCCTTTGAAATTTGAGTTCTGAATTTTGAATATGGTCTACTGAGATTCGTTGATATATTTATGCTTTTCATTGAAGCTGCCATCTGGTCCACAGGCACGCTTGGGTCAGGGGAGTGGGGCATGGGGAGCCTACAGTTTTGCCTGTTGGCTATGTTCATCAATAGGAGAATCAAAGTGACTCTGGCTATCACCCTCAGCACTAAGGGTTCTCAATTTGGTTAAAGAGGTCTGGATGCCTGTCAGCCTACATCAAAGAGGCACACTAGGAATGTTAAAAGATGATGGTTGAGGTTACCCAAAGAAAAGTTTTTAAGTGCTGAACAAAGGAGTTCTAGTTCTGTATGTCTCCATTTTGAAGTTGCAGTGTAATTTACTTCTCTTTCTTGCTTCCTCTCTGTTTCTCTCACTCCCTCTCCACCCCACCCCTTCACTCTACTACCCCCCCCCCCCCCCCCCCCCACCTTCAGTTCATCCCCTGTCAATTAAATTCAGTTCAGATGCTCTATTGGCATGAACTACAAGAGTACATGTTGCCCAAGTAACAAGAAAATATAGAACAAGACATCAGCCTGTCAAAATAAAGAACAGAAACGATTATGACGATGATAATAGTTGTAACACTACTACTAGTAGTACTACTACTAATAACAGTTGGATGCCATTTTGATGTTACCCACTGTGATAGGCAAAGACAGATTGTGCTGTCAGGTTCATGCAGCTCTCTCCTTTGGTGAATCTCCCCCTCTGTCTTCTCTTGACTTCTGTCTTGTTTCTCTCGCTTCTTGCCTTTTGACCCAGTTCAGTTCATCTCAGTGAGCTTCATTGGTGTATTTTACCAAAGCAAAACAAACATTCATACGCAGAGCATTGAAGTGTTGATGAGATGTGATGAAAGGTTATGAATACCCTTCTCCCTCTGCCTCTTTCAGATTGTGGGGAGCAGGGCCTGTGTGGGACCCTCAGTGTGGCTGTGCACTCTGCCTGCGGCCTTCAGGAGCCTGCCAGTGAGTCTCTGCCCAGAGTCCACACCCCCTCACTGTCCCATGACTTCAGAGGGGCCTGCTGCGTCTCTGCCCCACCCTCTCCAACACAGACCCCACCTCATTACCACACTCTACAGACTCCACCCCACAACCCCATCTCTACCACAGACCATACCCCCACTCTCCTATCTCTACCACAGACCGCACCTCCACTCTATCTCTACCACAGACCACACCCCTTCTCTCCTATCTCCTCCACAGACCACACCCCTTCTCTCCTACCTCTACCACAGACCATACCCCCACTCTATCTCTACCACAGACCACACCCCTTCTCTCCTATCTCCTCCACAGACCACACCCCTTCTCTCCTACCTCTACCACAGACCATACCCCCACTCTATCTCTACCAAAGACCACACCCCTTCTCTCCTACCTCTACCACAGACCACACCCCCACTCTATCTCTACCACAGACCACACCCCTTCTCTCCTATCTCCTCCACAGACCACACCCCTTCTCTCCTACCTCTACCACAGACCACACCCCCACTCCTCTATTTTACCATGGACCCAACCCTCAAACACAGTAGTAGTCAGAGGCTTGACATCTGTATTTCCATCTCAACTACACCTCTACACCACCATCTGCAGGACAAACCCCAGCACCACATCACCAGCAACTGACTTTCCTTAGGCCTTTATTTAACCATGTAAGTTGCCATGTCTGTGTCTGCCTGTCTGTCTGTCCTGTGTGTCCAGGTCTCTATGTCTGCCTGGAAGTGGACGGATACGAGTTTTTCGACAACAAGGCCCAGACTCGGCCGTGTCTCAGCAGCCTGACGCCACAGTGGGACGAGGTGAGGCTGTGGGCTGCTCTCTCCCACAATGCACTGCTCTGTGTCCTACTGTCTGCACAGGCACAGTACTTCCTTTGTCACCCTGTAAACCTACTGCAAAAACATCTCTGTGTGTGCATAGCACGATTTTAATACACACGTGTTTATGCATGCATGTGTGCGTTTGTATGTGCGTACACATGTGTGCCTGCGTGGGTGTGTGTGTGTGTGTGTGAGAGAGAGAGAGTGTGTGTGAGAGCATGTATGTGTGCAGTCCCTCAGCACATGTGTGTGTTTTGCAGGAGTTCTCCTTGCAGGTGGATGGTGCACGGTGTCTCAGGGTGCTGTCTGTTCTACAGACAGAGAGTGGCCAGAGATGGAGTGTCCAGGGCAGGAGCTCCATACAGGTGAGAGGACCATACTTTACTATGGCTACATATAGGTGAGAGAACTACACGTTACTACAGCTACATACACGTGAAAGAACTGCTTTACTATGGCTACATACAGGTGAAAGACGTGCACTTTAGTATAACTATATACAAGTGAGAAGAGTACACTTTACTATAGCTATGTACAGGTGAGAGACATGCACTTTTCTATAGCTAGATAGAGGTAAGGAAGTACACATCACTATAATTATACAGAGAGGAAAAAGGAAAAAGAAGAACACGTTGCTATAGCTACTTAGTAAGATAACTACCCTCTTTATTTAGGGTCAGTACATGTGAGAGAATGACTCTGACCTCCTGTTAATACAAACTAGTATATGCAATATAGCTGTGTGTGTGTGTGTCACAGCTGGATCCCTCCTTGATTATGAAGAAGTGGAAGAAGACCACAGTGTGTATGAACCAGGTGGAGGTGCACCTGTCCCTCAAGTACACACCACACCCCCTGGACCCCCCCAGCTCTGCCTCTGTCCAGCAGCACCCAGTCTTCAATGTTCCGATTGGAGACTTGGCACAGTGAGTCTGCACACCAACCGCCTTGCAAAGCTGCAACGCTGCTTACTTCAGGATTGCCTAGATGTGCCTAGCGTGTACACACACACACACACACAGAGCTTGATTGCAGATACTGCTGCCCATCAGCGCTATATTCCCAGGACAGGGAAACTTCCCATAAATCCTCCTTTAATATAAGCATTAGAAATCTCATCTGTGTGTCCATGTCTCAGACATCTGTCATTAAGATTCTCTTAAGTGTACCCTAAAAAACTTATGGGTCAGCTTTCCTGACTGCAGGGAGTTGCAGTGTTCAGACATGTTCAGTCCTTATATAAATTTTTAGTCAAATGACCTGTGACTGGTAGCCTAGAGGAGGTACAACAGGCCCTGCTGTTCACTATGGGAAGCAGAAAGTAAAACAGTTCCTCAGATTGAAATGAAAACTTCTGCCAGAAATAAAAAAGCAGAACAGACTGGATCCCCTGTAGCAGCAAACCAACAGAGTGAGATGCAAAAGGGAAGGAGGTTCTCACACTGGCCAGCCAAAGGCGCGTGTGTGTGTGTGTGTGTGTGTGTGTGTGTGAGAGAGAGAGAGGGATATTTGAATCTTTGCTCTGGATGCATGTGTGTGTGTGTGTGTTTGTGTCTGTGTGCCTCCAATTACAGTTATTCCTTTAGCTGAAATTCTTACCCAGAACAACTCACAAAAAGAATATTCAGTAAAGTTTGGCAAGTAAGCACAATGACACTAAATTATTAGTGTCATTCTTGTAGTATTGCACCATTGTGGGAAACACTTCCACAAAGGGAACAAGAGCTGAGAGTAAATTTGTGAATGTGTGTGTGAGTGAGAGTGTTTGCGCATGTGGGAGAGACTTGCAGGATGTGGAAATGTATGAGGGAGAGCGTGACCGTGTGTGTTTGTAATACTTGCATGCGTGTGGGTGGGCACGTGCATATTCACGCCTGCATAGCAGAGCTTTTCCCTCCTGTCCCCCGCTTGTGCTCACTGAGCGCATCACCCTCGGCAGGCAGGAGGGGGTGCTGGTGCCCCACATCGTGCGCTCCTGTACAGAGGAGGTGGAGAGAAGAGGCCTGGAGGAAGTGGGCATCTACAGGATTTCTGGAGCTGCCAATGACATCCAGACGCTGAAGATTGCCTTCAATACCAGTGAGTCAACCCTCTGTGTGTGTGTGTGTCTTTAACACAAAAACATCAATACTTTATCCCAGCCTACAACACTAGTGGGTTAACCACGTGTTTTATGAAAAAAAAAACATCAATCTAACCAGTCTTACCCTATGAGTTAACCCAGTGAGAACCATGTGTTTGTTTTTATGACAAAAACATAGACACTTTGCCTTACTATTACCCTGTTATTTTCTCTGTGTGTTGAGAATGGCCATTTTGCCTTTCTATTTTTTAACGCTTCTATTCAAAAAAGCCATTGAGCACATGAGAATGAACTAGGAATCATTTTTATTTGCCGTTTTTTAGTTGCATGAAATCAAGGAAAACTTTTTCCCCAGTTTGCTTTGGGTTTTCTAGTTTTTCAATTCCCTCGATGCATTTTGCGCTGTATTCAAAGCGCTGCAACAATTCTCATCATGCATTGTGCTTTCAAAATATGGTCATAATTTGATGGATTGATTGGTTGTTGGACACGCTCTGTCTGCAGATTCACGCGACGCTGTGTCCCGCCTGAGAGCGATGGACGTGAACGCTGTCTCCGGGGCACTCAAGCTGTATTTCAGGGAGCTCCCGGAGCCCCTCATCCCAGCGGAGTGCTTCCAGAGCCTCGCCGCAGCCCTGGGTAATCCTGCGGACCACCACCCCGCGGTGCTGCTGCGCTCTCACTGGCTAATACCATCGCCTTATCACCGGCCACAGCGCTGAAGGACATAAGAAATACAATCTTAATATCCTGTGAAGGAGGGAAGGATTGATTGATCATTCATTGACCATTCATTGATCAGGAATCAATTAATTCTTGATTTTAGAGAAATTGTTCAAAAAAATCTATACAGTGTTAATGCCATTACACAGCTTACACAAGCATCAAGCATGCTAATCCTCATAATCTATACTCAACTGATGCACATATATACACATGTAGCTGTAAGGCAGCATATGTTTGTCTGAAGTGTGATTAATTCAAGATTTGTCCAGTTCATAATAACATTGGGTTAATCTGCAAGGTTTCACTTCTTCCAGTGAGTCACTGAATTCCTGGATTGATAGGATATAAATAAGAAATCTAGTCCAGATACCCCATTCAGCACCTGCGTATAACTACACCCTTTAGGTGTTCTCTACCTGTGCTCTAGATCTGAATGTCCTTTACCTCTGTTCCTTGGTTATGCCCCTTGCTGTATGGTTGCTTAGTGTACCTGAACTGTACGTCAAGAATCTGTAACTGTTTGCCATAACTGTGTTCTCTAACTGTGCCCTACAACTGTGTTCATGGTTTATGCTATATATCCTTGTGGTTTTTTGTCTGAGCAATACAGTCATGTGTTCCCTACTTGTTTTCTGCAAAGTGAATGTTTCCAGCCTGTAGTCTACAACTGTCCTCTGTATCAGCATTCTAATTCTGTGTTCCGTACCAGCTCTCTGTAACTGTGTCCTCCATCAGAACTCTGTAACTGTGTGATGTACCATCTCTTGTAACTGCTCTCAATCAGATATTCCTGACATGAGCTCCAGACTGGAGACTATGCTGACCATCCTTCAGTCCTGCCCTGATGTCAACCGCAACACCTTCCTCTTCCTCCTGCACCACCTTAAACGGTCAGTGTCACCCTCTCCTTCCACCCCATTAAGATGTATTGTATGTCATCATGAATACCAGTCTTTCCCAAATTACACAAAATACAAATAAATCAGCATTTACAAAATAATTTGGCTGTTTTCCTCCCCACTACCTTTCTCTCTTTCTCTCCATCTTTCTCTCTCTCCCTTCTTCTTTTTTTCTCTGACTCAGGGTGGCAGAGAAACAGGAGGTCAACAAAATGTCCCTGATGAATTTGGCGACAGTGTTTGGTCCCAGCCTAGTGCGCCCCCCACAGGTGGTTCTGGGCCAGTGCGGCCCACGGGTCGACATCTCTCAGGAGGTGGTGGTTCAGGTGAGCCCGTTTCCTGATCCCTGAACAAAAAAGAAAAAGTTTTTTTCATTTATGAAAATTTATGATCAATGCTGTGTGAGATACACATACCTCAAAGTGATCAAGTGAAGGGTGAAGCTCTCCAAAAGGAACCAAGTTATTTCCATGCACTTTAAATGGTGTTCCAGGTGTGAGACAACAGATCAGTTTAGTTCATCAGCCCAAACCAGTGACTGCACTAAGATGTCAAAACATAGACAAGTGTATTTCCTTTAGACAGGATCCTTTCCTTTAGGATTTGCCTAAATGTGTCTCTCTCTGTCTCTCTGTCTGTCTGTCTGTCTCTCTCTCTCTCTTTCTGTGTGTGTGTGTGGGGCGGGGGGATGTGCACGCGTGCAGGTCCAGGTGGTTTATTTCTACCTTCAGTGCAACAATCTCCCAACACCTCTGACCTCAATGCCCCTGGACTCAGAAGAGGAGGGGACAGACTTGTGAGGTCACCAGCAGGGGAGGCCTTTGTGTCGACCAATCAGGACCCACTGTTGATGCTGTGTAAAAAAACATATTTATTAAAGTGGTGCTCGCAGAAGTACCTCAAATTGTTTGATGAACCTCAGCCTCTAATGACGTCTTCTGTTCTGATGCTGTATTACCCAGGCCTGTCCAGCAGGATATTTTAGTAATTTTCCAAAACATTAATTCTCCGTTCTGCATTTTTATCCCTGGGGAAGTAAGAGGCTGACTGCATTAAGCATTTACTGATGTTCCCTGTAAGGGCCAAACCAAACTTTGTGGCCTTGAAATGATTCAAATTATGTTCATCATTCCATCAATGATTGATCATGATTAAAGATGCTTCGAGCCAAGGCTCCTCTCTACTGTTTTTTTTCCTTTTGTGTAGGATGCATATATGAACATCTGTGAATGACCTCATTTGTGATCACTTCCATATGAATTGGACATTGTTGTGTACACATACACTTTAATCGTGGTTCTTTTACATATAAATAATCAATGAGGTCTATAAAATTTCTGTATGATAAAGGACCATTTCTCAGGATGCATGGGAAAACAAATGCAGTGCAAGTGTGGCTATAAGGGGAATTTGAAAAGCGGCGGAAGGACACTGGACAAATCTGAGACAAAAAGACCAACATGCCTTTTAGAGAAGGCTTTGTCCTTCACCAAAACAATAGCCTAACAAACTCGTGTTCTGGAAGGTAGGAAATGGGAGCGCATTCATAATTCAGGGATGAAGCCAATCCGCGTGGGACTTTGGAGCAAATCTGGGCCAGGGGTTGGGTGGGAACTGAGGGGAGAGAGGCGAGGGAGAGAGGAAGTCCGACACGCCGAACTGAACAGATGTTCATTTGCACGGTTATGATGGGGGCTGGGGGGCGACTGAAAGCCAATCAGTTACGGTTCAAGTTCAACAAGACGGGTTCACGAAAACACGCACCGGCACTTCAAAGCGGGACCCACAGCTGGGTGTATCCTTTTCCCCCGCCCCGCTCCCGCCGCCACCTGGGCGAGAGGGGCTTGTGTTACCGTCCGCCCATCCGCTGTTTGATCCGTAATCCGCGCCCCGGCCGTCTCTCCCTATCCCGCCGCGCATTCCGCCGGCTCCAGGAAAGTCCCCGCTGGTGTCGTGTGTGAACCGGCGGCGCCCAGACGACGTCTGCAAACAAAGGGACGCGTCGCAGCCGTAAATCACCCATCTTTGATAACTCCAGCGAAAACCGCGAGTTTCCATCTGCTTGCTGCAGACGCGACATATCCGTCGTGGCAGACAGACCTGAACGATGGGCTGTATCTAGGCCGATGTACCGGAGTCGAACTGGGAACGCGAAAAAGCTTGGCAGAGTTGGAGGGAGACGTAAGATTTCTCCGATGGGAGTTTAAAACTACACTATACAGATAATAAAATCCATTACTTGCTGTCTCATTTATTAACACCTCACCCCCACCAGAAGCAAGCAGGGGCACTAAAGTGATACATGTCAACCCATTAAATGGAAATAATTTACCAACACGAATCAACTAATCTACTATCAAATAAGAAGGACTGTCTTAAGCGTTATATTATATGCAATGCATTGCATTTCATGATTCTGTCGCACCTTAAATTAATTTACGTCACTTTTCTCAAGAAGCAGCTGGAGCATGTGTTATTGTTCTGTATACTATTAGAGCCTGTGATTCAGAGATTTAGATTTGTTAATATTTACCAAATTTAAAAAAAAAACTGCCACTACAAATTTATAATGTAAACCTTGTAATGTCTTGCGGTGATAGATCTGGTGGAGTTAACCGTTTACACAGGATATATTCTCGTACATCGGGAGAGAATATGCCAGATTGATATATCTGCCTTTGGAAATTTGGCTCCCAAAAGGAATGTAACCTGCGGTGTCCATTTCTCCCGCGGACACAGAATGTCGGTTCACGTTACATTACTGATTTACTTAGCAGACGCCGTTATCCAGGGCAACTTACACGGCGTACATTTTTAAACACTATCCTTTTAATACTGTTGGATATTCACCGAAGAGCTTCGGGTTAAGCACCTGGCTCCGATTCAACAGCAGCAACACTCCCCGGCCAAAACAAGCGACCGTCTGGACACTGCTAGACGCTTGAAAACTTTCAAAATGCAGTTGCTATTTAAAATACTTCTTTAAAAAGGTGAGGATAAATGTGACCCTCATGGTTTCTGGATTAGGCATTTTGTTTAAGTTAAAGTAGAACGTTTTTCCCCTGTTATATCATTTTAATTCCTGTAATCCATTAATCATAGATATGAACAAATCTGTAGGGCATTGAAGATATGATATTTTCTGAAAATGCGTATTTTGTTTTCTCGCTGGGGCAGTTTTGTCTCCTGATTATGTAGAGGAAATCACCATGCGACCCAGTTACTGCAGTAGGCAGTAGAGGCAGCGCGAGTTGTTGCTGAGGGCACAGAAAAGAGCACACTTGATTAGGAGTAATCAGGAGGGAGTCGGGTTGCGGATAGCTGTAGATGTGAGGCATTCGTGCGGGGAGCATGTAAACGGCGGGGGGGTTTAGCAACACTGAGGGGGAGAGAGAGCAAGATTAATCCGCTCTGGATGCAGAAATGAAGTCAGTGTGTGTGTGTGCGTGCAAAGGCCGTGGAGCTTGTTGAACTCTGCCTCTCCGTGTGGCCTCTCGTCTCGTAAAAATTCCACCAGCGAGGCAGTAAATATGGCACGGCTCTGTGGAAGGTGTTTACACTCTCCCTGTCAGAGTTAATCTCCCTCCCAGCCACTGTGTGTGTATGTGTGTATATATACAGTATGTTACTTTAAATGTTGTGTGCATTTATGCCTTACATGTATCTCATGTACGAACCTTTGATGAGCGTTGCATGGATGTTTCGCGTGTAGGCTAACGCGTGGAAAAACCGACATGCGCGAGTGGACTGCGCTGGCATGAATACCGCCGCCATTGCTCTGCACGCTGTGTGTATACTGTGCATATCAGGGAGCGCGTGTTAAATTAAGTATTTGTTTGCGAGGGTGTGTATGAGAGCGCGCCAAAGCGACTTCACATCACTCAGGCTGGAAGCAGATCTGACAAAGGTTAAAGGTCAGGACCAGGGGGATGACGGGTGCTTCTTGGAAGATGTGAGCAGGTGCAGCTTTCCCTTGTGTGGTGGCCCACAGAAACACAGCCAGCCACCAACAAGTGGTTTCTCTTCCGTTTTCAATCAGGTGCCATGCACACAGGGAAGGTGTCACCTCTGACTGGTTTTCTCACATCCGCTCATCTCTTCAAAACCCACACCACCATCCAGGTTTCAACCAACTTAACTTTCACGTCCCCCCCAACCTTGATTTGGACCAGGCCACTGGACCTTACTCCTGCTGACCGGCCCCTCTGTGTATGTGTGTGTGTGTATGTGAAGGGGGGGAGGGCAGCAGAGTTCATTTGTGACGTGGGCGATCCATATGGTATATGTAACACACACATGCTCCTTTATGTAGGAGGGGAGGGCAGGGCCAGAAAGTCTCCTCAAGTCTTCAAAAATCTCCTCAAGATGCTTTTACAAAGCACACAGGGCGATTGTCTGGAAAAAAAAAAAACTCAATCCAGGGAGCTCTGTAATCAGGAATATCTGAAGTACTTGGCATGAGTTTGGTATGTTCAAACACTTTCAATGGGTGTTGTGTGCAAACACTCCATTGACCTTTCCGGGCAACTCGCAGTCACTCAGCCTAGATTTTTTTTGTCACTCATTTAGTTGCCACTGCAGCATGCACCAGGCACGATACTGTTCATGAATTATGTCAGAGACTCTGTGACCTTGGGCAGACCTCCCTGATGCTCTGGGGATTCTCTAGGGACACCTTACTCCCCTAAAACTACAGAACTGGTCCCCAAAAATCAGAGGGTCCAGTGATTCCATTTTTAAATTATCACTATGGATTTCATTATAATAATTAGAGACACCATTTCTTCAGAGTGGAGTTAGTAGCATTTTAACTTACACAGCTTTAATCGTTCACCTACTTACTGTAGGTCAAATGAAGTGCTTACATGTAAATAAAATAACAAAATGTTCTTCAGTAACCATTTGAATTACAGCCATTTCCATTTCCTGTTTGTTGATTTGATCACAGTCTGGTGGGCATTGAGAATCATCAGAAAAATTAGAAATGGCTGAGGAGATTTCTGGCACCTACCCCCGTGCCCGCGTTATGTAACAGGGCAGGGGGAGAGGCCACATGTTTGGAGACACGCCCCCTCTTTCCTGAAGGGTTTACACAGACAACTGTTGTGGATGGCAGTTGGAAAATCCAGAACTACAACCAGATACCCTTACTTTGGGTAATACTTCAAATGTCTACAATTAGAAAGAGGTTATTACACAATACATTATGGTTTTGTTGGAGTGGATACCTGAGAATCAAGCCCTCATGTTTCTTTTAACCAGTGTACTAAAGGCATCCTGGTTTTCATTTTCTAAGCTTTGCAGGCCTTAAGCCTATAATATAAGGAATATTACTGAAAGAGGGGCGTGTCAATCATGTCCTTGACTGGCCTCATACAGGTCTGTGAGGTCAGGAAAAGGTTAACCAGTCCCAAAACATCCTGCTGTCATTTCACATCCCCTGGCCATAGCTCTACTAAAAGTGGCTTTTGTTCCGAAAGTTGAGTTGAGAGGTCAGAAACCCCGCCCCCTGCGACATTTTAAGACATATAGTACAGCTCCACCAGTCGTCCTAGGGCAGGGAGGCGGGTGCCCGCCTGGGGACGGAGCTTTGTGAGCCATTCAGTCCGCCCACTCCGAAAAATATTCCCGCCCCACACAGAGGAGGTCAAGCCCCTCCACAGTTTCCTCCTCTCCTCTATCATCAGTGGGGGGGCTGGGGTGGCTGTGAGGGGGCAGGAGTGGAGGCGGAATGCTTCCGTGGGCGTGACGGTTTGGGGTGGGGGCGGGACTGCAGCACGCGGGCCGTGTCCAGAGAGGGCGGGTCATCCTGGGGGAGCTGCGGGCTCGTCTCCGGCGGTGGCGACTGCGTGTGCTGTGGCTCCAGGCTTTGCGGGTCCGGCACGACAGGAGGCCCTGATGAGTCACTGTGTGCATGGGGCGCCTGCCTGGCCTCTGTGGGGGGCAGCAGGGGTGGGGGCTCCAGGTGCGGGGGGGTGAATCCCGCTTGCGAGTGCTGGGAGGAGAGGGGACGCGTGCCGTTCCCCTGGGGGCCCGCGGGGCACCGGCCCCTCCTGTCCTGCCCCCGGAACCCCCGCAGCTTGGGGCTCCAGTGTTCCCGCCACGGCAGGGCCAGCGCCGAGCGGTCCGCCACCAGCCGGCTCTCCTCGGGGCCCCAGCTCCGCCCGTCCTCCGCCCCGATTAGCAGGAAGGTGCGGCCCACCTGCAGGGCGGGGCAGCCGCAGCCCAGGTCCCGGTCGGGCACCCACAGTGCCTGCAGCCCCCGGCGCACCTGGGACGCCCCCGTGCGGAACACGGACTGCACCCACACGGAGAACTGCCACCAGGGTCCCGACCGCTCCATTCCCCTCACCTGCACCTTCAGCACTGCGGCGGGGAAGAGACAGGAAGCGTCACAGATACTCTATTTATTAAGACCAGATATTCAGCTATTCCAGATATTCCGTCCGCTGTCTTGGAAGTTCTGTTGCTGTCTGCTTTCCAATACTAGCTACAGAGACTCTGTTTTAGTCCACGTCCCTTCAAGAATGTTCACAAGGCACACGTAGGGCTTCCACAATGAAAACAGACCTTTCATGGTGAAACACAGAGAAATGAATATCTGGCGATGATGAATATAACATCTGTGACACAGAGCCTTACTGTAACTACTGGGAAATAAGTCTCTGGCTGTTCACAAATTATTGTACAATGACATCACCAGGAGAGGTCGCATAAAACATTATAACACATACAGTACACCTACAAACAATACAGCAGGCTCACAATGATTTACGGTTTTAAATGATCAGTCAGTGTTCCAGAATGAGGGTGGTTTATTTTTGGAGAAAATCAGTTCAACGCAGTGCCTCTAGACTGCATCTCACACAAATGCCAAGGGTTTTGGTATACAATATCCAATCAGTGTTTAATACATAATAGACACCATATATCATACACATCAGCGACAATTACTCTGCTAATAAAAGAGACAAAACAGGCAGGGGTGAGAGAGAGGGTTGCTAGGGAGCAGAAAGAGGGGGAGAAATGAGATTCTGTACCGTGCACACTCTCAAGAATGTAGGTCGGTCTAGACAGCACCTCTGTGTTCTACAGCATTCCTGGTGTGGGTCCTATCACTTACCATAGTCCTTCAGACAGTAAGTGTCCAGGTTCATTCTCACTTTGACCTGGGAAGGCTGGCAGTAGGAGCCGCACTCCTCAGCTGAGAGAGAAAGAGAGGGAGGGTGAGATGAGAAAGGAAGAGAAGGAGAGAGAAAGAAATATAATAAGATTAAGCCGGACAGCTGCACATGCCAAACACTCTAATTACAATGTGACCTGTCGCTGTTTGTCATCAGAGTATCCTGTGGCTCCCTAGTGCGCTAGCCACACACAGCTGATGAGGTGTTACACATGGAAGCCACAAGGGGGCGACAAATACAAATCAGAGCAGAGGCCAGAAACGAGGAAACCAGGATTTCACACGTGTGGCCAGCGCTGGATACTTAAAAGCAGGGACCTCTTGAGAGCCTTGCCCATTTTCTTAATATATCTTGTAAGAGGTTCAAAAAGTTATCTGTGGAAGGGCTTCCGCGAAACCTTGATTTGGGCCTGTGCAAGTCAAGGCAGCAGTTTATTTCCTTGTCGTCAATCATCTCACCTATGCTGTACTGGGGCTGGTAGACTGGCGTCGTAGGGACCACCTCCTGGATCCCTGTGTGGAGTCCACACACACACACACACACACACACACACACAAACATGTAGTGTTAAAAGAGGAGATAAGTGCAGGCGCACTTCCTTGTGACTTTTGGCCCAGAAGTGGGGGGAGGTTGTGGGGGGGGGGGGGGGGTTGCAGATGATCGGAGCAGAAGCTCTCTGCCAGCCCGCGGAACAGCAGTGCAGGCCCCTGGCGCAGTGGGGGTATGCGTGTGTCGAATGGACTGAGAATGTGAATATGCGCGCTATGTGTGCGTGGGCCCCCCCCCCGCCCCCAGAGCGCGTCTGGGCCGGCCCGTGCATGTGTGTGGTCCTGTGGGAGGTGAGGGAGGGGGGGGTCTCGGGTCGCCCACCCAGCGACGCGCCGGGCCACAGGGGCCCTCAGACGGTCCGTCTAACGTTACTGAAGGAAGAAGAGGAGGAGGACCCGGCCGGCCGAGCGCGCCGCCGGCAGCGCGTCTGTCTAACGTTACCCCGGGCCTCTGAGATGCGCCGCCGCGTGCCCTGACCCTGGCCATGAAAGGCCTGGAGCCTGCAGGGCCACCCATATATTACCCAGGCATTTCCAGAGCCCCCGCGCCTCTCCTCTCCACTCTGACACAACTGGGACAGTGACACCCAATCCTCCTGCACAGCTGACTGTGGGAGAGAGGTGCTCCGGTGGAGATTTGGGGGGGGGGGGCATGAAGTCAGTATCCACTCTGTGCACTCCTTACTTTATGTAATCACAGGAGGGGGTCCTGTATTGTAACAGCATGGCTCAAACACACAAAAAAATATCCCCTCAACAGGTGACGGTAGCATCCGCAAAGAAATCAGATTTGCTAGCTGAGTGAGTAAATTTTTGCCGATACAGATAAAGTCCTGGTTCTGCAGAGGGCTGGAGGATTTCGATCTCAGTCTTGTTTTTAGACGCTGCTTCGTGAGCCTATTAATAGGGCAGATGGATGGGGTATAAAAACAAACAAGGTTTTCTTTCAGTGAGTCTTTTCACTTGAAGAATTATGTGTCTGCCGCACTGACGGGCGGCTTGATCGCCCCAGCAGGTGCGTGGCGACGTGGTGTCACCTGATTGGGGCCCGAAAACGCGCCGCCCGCCCGGCTCGTTCTCGGCTCCCGACGATCAAACGCAAGGGGACACACATGGATTAGCGCTTACGGCCGCGGAGGCAGGTCGGGACAGCAGGAATAAACCCGCTGGGCCCGATTACAGACCCGCGACGCCTGCTGCTGGTCTTACAGGCCTGCGGGGCAGCTGATTCTCCCCACTCAGACAAAGAGCATTAATGCAGAGGCGCCCAGGTCTCCAGATCTGCACACACAGAGCCGGGACCAGAGAAAATGCTCAGTGGTGTTTCACAAAAAGGGAATATTTTCAGTCCATGTTAACAGTTGAGGGGAAATGAAAAACAATCATGACGATATACCAAATCAATGAATGACTGAGTTAACTGGTAGATTGACAGGTTATGAGAGGTTATGAAAGGTCATGAATCAGGACCAGGACAGGGCAGGGGCATGCTGTTGGAGAGGGGTCGATCCGGGACTTACGGAGGCAGGGCCTGAGGGGAGAGCGCCCCTGCTGGTACCCGGGAGCGCAGCGATTGCACCTCAGCCCCGTCACCCCGTCCCGACAGAGACACTGCCCCGACGTCTGGTTACACCATCGCCCCACAGCCCCCATCGGGTGACACTGACAAGCTGTGGGATGGGGGGGGGGGCAGGGGTGGGGAGGAGGGAGGGTGAGAGGTGGAGAGGGAGGAGGAGGTGGGTCACATGCAGGATACAGACAGAGAGGAAGAAGTACTTAAGCAACCGTGTTTATTCTGCACACGTTAGTTTAAATAAAGCTCCATCATTCCTGCACTAACCTCCGCTAAATCAGTGCAAATGTTTACCTCTTTCAGGTCACTGTGGTGTTACAGGCAGGGACGATACTGAGCAGAAGTAAACATCACCCAGCGCCTCTACAATTTATTCTAACAAGTCTGGTGGGAAACGAACAGATGCTGGTGCTGGGAGAGCAGGAGTTCAGGGGTTCCCACTTTCATATTCAGTTATGAGATATGGGTTTGTTCCATAGCATTATTATGTACATAGATAATCATAATGCTACCACTTATACATAATGTTTCTACTTAGTTTTTCTATCCCTGTCAAGCAGGCTGCTAACAAAGAACACAAAAATCAAAGGAACGCACATACACACACGACTCTACATGTGGCATTTTCACATATTCATGGAAGTACATACAACAATACTAACTATGAGCAAACAAAATCTATTTAACACGCACTCAAACACACACCTGCGTGGATGCGTGCACAAATGCACAAATATGATTCTGAGAATGCAAAATGAAATGAACACGCACACACGCACGCACACACACACACACACACACACACACACACACACACACTGACGTCGGCAGGCCTGGCGGTGGCTCAGGGGCTTGCTGTGGTCGCGCGTGTATCCGCTCTGGCAGTACTGGCAGTGGCGGCCGGCCGTGTGGTGCTTGCACTTCAGACAGACGCCCCCGCTGCGCCTGCCCGACTGCTGGAACACCTCCATGCTGAACCTGCAGCGCGTGGAGTGGCCGTTACACTCGCACGCTGGGGACGGAGGGAGGGGGGGGGGTGAGAACGCCAGCACAGAACAGCTTTAACTGGGAAATCATAACAGGAGCCAATTAGCCTTTCAGCTGCTTGACAGATCATCCAGCCAGGTAGTAATTCAATAGCAGAACTCCATAGATGGTGGTGGTGTCATCATAAACTACAGCACCACATACTTCTATGGTAGCAAATAATACTAATTTCAAACGAGTGTCTGTGCCAGGATATAAAAGGATTCTCTTACCCACATGAGGCGACTGGCAGGTGCAAAGCTCCCATTTAACAGTGATACAACATAATTAAAAGAACACTGGGATGGGTTGAGTTTTACTGCAATGCAATTGATCTGTAAATTATCCTCTAATCAAAATCACTGTGATAGAGTAGAGAGCTTCACTGTCATTATCATTTGAAAATGAGCAGGCTTATTGTATTGTATGGTATTGTATTTCCCTACTAGATGCACCCACGATGTTTAAAACTTGATGGTAATCAGCTTTATTATTTTATTCTTAGCTATTTTCTTATGTTTTTCTGGAAAAGAAGACATATTTTGTGAATTGCAACCTTTATTGTATAACTACACCTAAAAAACATAAATATAGCTAGTTAGCTACATTAGCCTGTACCTGCTATGGTTGCTATGAGAACCATGTGTATATCTACATGACTGTTTGTTCATTCCAATACATGTGATTCCAACCAAATATACAAGTGTGTGACAAGCTGACAAGGTAGCACTGATGTAATAAAAAGGTTGAACTGAGAAGAGCAAAAAAGGTGGAACTGAGCCTAAATTCCTGCTGTCCAATGAGGACTGTTTTGCAGCACGTAGCTACTACATGGGTGGTGGTGTGGTGTAGTGGTAAGGAGGAGGGTTTCACTGTGGTTGTACCTTTGGTAAAGGCACTTAACCTGAATTTCCTCAGAAAATATCCAGCAGTGTAAATGGATAACATGTAAAAAATGTAAGTCATGCCAAACCTGTCTGGATAAGAGTGTCCACTAAGTCAGCGTTTCCCAAACCTCTCCTGGAGGACCTCTTGTCCTGCATGTTTTAGATCTCTCCCTGCTCCAACACGGCTGATTCAAATGATCAACTCGTTATGAACTCCTGAGGCTGCTTAACAACAAACTGATCATTTGAATCAGCTGTGTTGGAGTGGGAGAGATCTAAAACATGCAGGACAGGGGGTCTTCCAGGAGAGGTTTGGGAAATGCTGCACTAAGTAACTGTAATGTAGTGGAGCTGTAATGTAATGTAATATAATGTAACCTTCTCATGGTCTCGATAATGATATGAGCCAATTGTGATGGGTGTTACTCGTGAGCAGACAGACAGTGGCAGGACGTGTGACTCACGGACGCAGGGGTGTGGCTGTGTGGGCGTGGCGCGCTGCCAGGGCCGGTCGTAGTAGAAGGGCTGGCACACGTCGCAGTCGGGCCCGGCGGTGTGGTGCTCGCACTGGCACACGGCCTGGCCCTGGGCGTCACGGCGACACCGCGAGGCGTGCCCGTTGCACTTGCACCTGCCGCCCACCTGCAGGTCGGAGAGCGAGAGGGGCGGCGGGGAGGAGAGGGGGGACGGGGGCTTCGGGGCCCACTGGAGGCTCCCGCTCCTCTGCCTCGACTGCACCACGACACCCCGGTTGTGGTTCCGCCTCTTCCTCAGCTCCTGCCCCCTGGAACCCCGCCCCCGTCCCTCCACGGTCCAATCACAGACTCCCTCTGTGCACCCCCTCCTTTGGGGACCCTCCCTCTTGCGGCCCCGCCGCTTGCCCTCACCCCTCCCCTTTCTTGAGGAGACAATGCCTCTTCCCTGAGTAATTCCTTCCTCCTCCTTCCTGGTCACATTGTGTCCATCCTCTGCCTGTCCTGTTCCTTTGCTGCCATTCTTCTTCAGGGATTTGCCCATCCCTTCCCCCCTCCTGCCTCCTCTTCTGCCTGTCTTTTTTGTGCTCCCATCCTTTTCACCAAATAATTGGGCCTCTGTTCTGAACTCCTCCCCTTTCCTGCCAAGGCCTGGCTCTCTTAAACCTGTCCCTGGTCTCCCCCAAGCGCTCTGCTCTTTCTCCTGGTCCACCTGGCTTCTTCCCTCCTCCTTCGACCCCGCCCTCCATCTCAAAGCCCCATCCTCACCCCACACAAACTCGTCCCTCAGCTGTGGCTTGTTCTGGTGCCTGTGGAACACCACCCTGATATCAGTGGCAGTCACCCAGTCCTGGAGCACCGGGCTATAGTCAAAGTCTGCAGAGGAGGGGCGGCCGTCTAGAGTGGAGAAGGCGAGGACCAGGCCCCCTCTGTGCCTCTGCAGGGGGCGGGGATCCGAGCAGAGGGGCTCGGTCTCCTGGTGGCGGGATGGGGCCGAGGCGCGGGCGGGGAGCCCGAACTTCCCAGGACAGTCCGGGGAGTAGAACTGGAGCGGCCTCCAACTGCGGCCGTAGTCCATGGACTTGAGGATGGAGATCGAAAGGGAATCCGGCAGCTCCCCCTGCTGGCAGAACTGCAGGCTGATGTAGGTGACCTCAAAGCGCCGGCCCAGGGGCACAGTCAGGGTCCAGTCCCTGCCCGCTCCCTCTCCCAGCCAGCAGCTCAGGTTGTGGGGATTGTGGAGGTCGGTGAGGGAGCTGACATTCTTCCCGGCTCCGCCCTGGGATTCCCCGGCACGGACCGGCACCCCGTACGCAGCGTTGATGAACTCTGACAGGCAGTGTCTGGGACGCCCGTCCAGGTGATAGCAGGGGTCCTGAGAGGAGGACCAGCGCAGCGGGGAATGGGAGAGGGAAGGACAGATGAGGGATAAGAGGAAGAGAAAAGGGAGGAAGGGAAGGGAACAGGGCGAGGGTGTCATGTCACCGAGCCTGTTGGAAAAAACAGACACTTTTTAGGGATCAACAACAGTTACCAACAAGTACCAACAATGCTGGCAACATAAAGGGTTTGTGGCAGTAAATGGAGTGGGATTGTGCAATTATATAGGCCGAATGCAATTGTGGGGGAGAAGAATATGGTCCTTGTGAATGTGAGGCGGACTCCTGTAAAGTGTGACTTGAATATATATGTGTAAATGTCTGTCTACCTGTGCTGATTGCGTGTTGTAACCATATGATGTTTAGCAGAGCAGCCTGTGATGCAAAACAAATTTCACAAATCATATCGTATCATAACACACTCAGCACTGAAAAGCCGAGTGCTTAAAAAGGTCATGAAAATGCCAGCTCATTCATTCGATGTCACTTTGACGCCAATGGAGCGAGTATAAGACTTCCTTAACACTGTGCCAATACTGGAAACATACCAGCTTACGCCAACAGTTCCGAAGTTTTAATATTTCCCCTTTGCAACTGTAACCCAATGAAACCCCTCATCGCCAACCCGCCCACCCTTCCAAAACACCCCTCCTCGGGTCGTCACGTTGCTGTGTTTAAAAACACGTTCATCTTTGCCTTCAGAGCTCATAAATAGCAAGGGTCTGTAGGTAAGCGCCTAAATACAGGGGGCCAACAAAGAATGACAAAAACCATACGTAACAGCTGGCCCCAACGCAAGCTGGGCCACATCCATCAAATTTATGGTTCAACCCATATTATTCCAGAGCCATGCGTTCTACCCTGGAACGGGTCAGGGAATCAGAGAGAGACAAAGGGAGAGAGAGAAAGTTTGGGGAGGGGGAAGAATAAAAAAAATGGAAGTCAGATGGAGATGGAGGGAAAGATTTATAGAGAAAGGTCAAAATGTACAACCTCTCATTCAGCAAATACTGCTGAATGTATTCTGTATATAACCAGTGTTTTTTTTTTGGAATATATATTTCTCACATGGGAGTTACATGTCTTTTAAAGTGATACTGTACCAGAATTTTTAAAAATATCATTAAATGTTTTCTTACCTTGAATACAGACACTATAGGAGGGTAAGCTCGATTTTTTAGCAATGACGTCCCAAGCCTTGTGATTATCCTTCTCCGTTTTAAAGCAAAAGACATCACTGCAAATGACTGGATGTGTAAAGCAGGTAGATCAAGCCAGTTCCAGGCGAAAGCATGTCCTTTCTGGTAATGCCGATTCCAAATCAGTCCACTTCTCATGCCAGGTTAATCCATTATATACCCATCCAGGTGTTGATTTTCCATGACTTTGTAACCTTAGAACTGCTTTTTTTATTACGCGGAAATGCAAGTACATGTCAGGTCAGACTGGGTGCTTACCTTTTGCCAGACTACCAAAATTCTTCCCACTACTGTTCTGTAGAAAAAAGAAGTCCAGAATTCTAGTATCTGTGATTATGTGGGGACACCCCTCTAAAAGGCAGGCAGGTGAATCTTTTGCCTAATTCCTGATTTTTTGCTTTAGAAAATCATTTTGCCTGTTCTTAGAATGAGCAATTATAACATGGACTACAGCAGTCATAACTCATTGAGCTTTGACAGCAGACTTCTATGAAGCAAGCAGAGGCCAGGTACTGTACTTCAAACCGAACAAGTTTTAGACACACGTGCATTGTAAAACTTTCTACCACCCCCCCTCCCCCCATCCTCCAAGTTTCCCTCTATCTTTCTCCACGCGCCCCTCTGGCTCGCTCTCCTTCCCTCCTTCTCTGCCCCTCTCCGTGCCTTTCCCTCACTCTCTTTCTCCCTCTTTCTGTCTGTCACCTGCCCCCTTCTCTCTGGGAATGTTCCTAACTGCCGAAGATTGATGATGTCCTAACGAGCGTTTGACACTGACAGCACAGTCAGCAGGGATGCATAAACTGGCCCTGCAGGAGAGGAGGGTGTTGGAAGGGTCGCGGGGGGTAGTCAGTGCGCTCAATTAGACCAGCGCCTGAAACATGAGGCTCCGCACTGGGCTCTGTGGGGCTGGGGGGGAGAAGGGGGGGTGATTTCAGAGCCACCCCTGCGCACCTCTCCACGGAGGCTACCCAGCCTGGGCCAGGACAATTTGTTGTGGTGTCACTAGTGGAAACGCAGCGGATCACGTCCGAGGTGATGACGGGCGTGATCGCCGGACCCATCCCGACGGCCCCCCAAATTCCCGGGGGCCCCAGTGCAGCTCCCCTCCGCTCCAGGCGTGTCGCGACATGCCCTGTGGGAACCCGATCGCACCCCCTGCCCCACTGTCCCCCGCTAAAAACTGATGCTCATTAATTGATCAGGCTGATTAATTGAATATTGAATTTCAAAGGGCTTCAGTTTACAGGTTCCATGTCAGATGAAAGAGCAGAGCTGTGATATTTGGGGCTGACAGAGACCAGGAGGGATTAGAAATTCCCTGCCTGTGATTTGTGCTCGTCTCAGGTCCCCGTTACTCCAGCTCTATATTACAAGACTAATTAAACATAGCCTATTACAGCGTCCTGATGGACCGATGCTTTTCATAGAGATCAGTGTCATAACCTTCCCACTGGCGAAATCCGAGTTTGACGTTTCTGGATCGTGGCTGTTCCTGGGAAGGGGGGGATACGGTTTCAACGTTTGATTCAATTCTTTGACGCAGTTTCTGTAAATGGACCTTATGTGCATCTGTGTGTGTGGAAAGGAGTGGGAGGGGTGGTTGTACCAAATCACCATAAAAAATGATGGTAATAAATGACTTAACGGCAGTGATGTAAGGCTGCAGTGTGGTGAATTGGTTTATGGAGTTGAGGCTGTAAGAGACTGCAGGTTTTATTCCCACGTGGGACACTGCCGTCGTGTCCTTCAGCAAGGTACTTAATCCGGGCTGCTTCAATAAACCTCCAGTTGTAAAAACAGACATATGTTCAAAAGGTTGATCTTGGGATGCACATATGCTAAGCAAATAAATGCCACAATTTCACATAATATCCGTATCCACATTAAAGCTGTAATACGGGCCCAGTCACTGACAAAAACCCCTGCTTATTCAGACAGTGGAAAACAAATGTAAAGAGCCAAATGTAAACTCGCTAAAATATTACCCATTAAGATAATGTTCTATGTAAATAAAAATCACTGGGCCAACTGCAGCAGGCCCTCAGTGGCTGAAAACTGACAGATGAGATTCCAGAGTCAGCGGGCAGCAACAACAGCTAGAGGAAAAACCCCAGAGAGAGCTTCTCTTCACTTGTTTGTAAACCTGCTTTACGCCTTTGTTTTTCTTTTAAGGAGGGAGCTGGAGGGTATCATGAGCTCCACATAGAGTTGCATGTGTGTGTGTGTGAGCGGGTTTTTTTTTTTTGGGGGGGGGGCTCTGTTGGCAGGGGGTTCAGTACCTGCCAGCTTGCCCCGTTCCACTCAGTGGTCTAAATCCCAGTGTTTGGGCAGCATTAGGGAGCAGATGAGCAGGATTTGGCCTGTCTCACACGTTTTAACATTCCTCGTCATGGGCAACACACAGCTTTGCTCTGCAACAGGCCCAGCATGGTCCCTCCATGATGGACGATCCCACGACGGCCAGTGCCTCCAGCAACTGGACAGCATGTTACCCACAGCACGTTTAGGGAAAAAAATCAAGTTAAAAAAGTTTAAATAAAGTGAGCACGATGTCATATTGTTGCATTGTCATGACATACTGTGAACTCATAAGAATTTCATTGAATGAATCTCTAGTATTGTAATTTTTACAATGCACATGTTCTCACACAGGGGTGATTTTATTCAGACATGAATTGGCAGGCCCGAGTGAAATGTTCATTAGCAATAAATAATTGAATATTGTATCAGTGAATTTTATTTGCAGAGTAGGCTGATAAACCGGTATTTTTGCAAAGCCAGTGCCTTCTGGAAACAAACTCTTGTACAGTTTTCATTTTTCAACATGAAAACTGAGCCTCTCAAAACAGAGAATGAGGAGACAAAGAAATACAGACAACAAATTGTACCATGTACCACTTTACTTATAGTTTATGTTATTGCGTAAGAAATATACCTATACGGCTTGGCATCTCCCCAATTTTGTGTCTGTACTAAGCCCATGTAATAGCCAATCTTGTGTGTGATTTGATATTAAATCTCCAAATACGTTAGGCTTGTTCAATTACGCGCTAGCCGTTTTCATAACGTAAACATACACAGTGAAACTCTCAACCAGACACCTGTTTGGCGGTGTTAACAACTGACAGTAACACCTTTGTTAATTTCCAATTGTCCTTAGCCTGTCCGAAATATAACACTGCCGAAACCCCGGGAAGAGAAATGTTATGTACACCGACCGATTCCCGAACGGCATTCTTCGTCTGCTCAACAAGTCTGTCTTTCCACACGGTGAACATTCCTGGAGTCCTGGTTTAGGTGTAATAATCTAATTTTAGTGGGCCGTGAGGGAGGTGCGCTGACTGGCCTTAGAAAATGGATTATCGCTGGTCGTATCTTTAGCAAAAGGCCCCTGTCTTTTCGGTTCACACCTCTCCAACAGCCGTGACACTCCATGGGAATCTCGCACTCGAGACAGCAGAAATAAATGGGGTGGAAGGAGTTCTCGGCGCGCTTACTCGCTGGAAATACTTTTTACAGGTCAAACAATGGCAGCGGTGGACTTTATTTTAGAGAAGCATATTTAACTGCGAAACCACATGCCTGCGACGGCGGAGAAACCCCCTTCTCGCACTCTCCCACGCCACAACCGCTCAAACGAATTGGCAATTTCTTTTCCATGGTGGTTTGTCGGTTCAGTGTCCGTACCGAAAAACAGATGCCCCATGAATTCGTTTTCGGACAGTTAGCTAATGTTAAACTCAGAGATGAAAGTATGAGAAACCGTTTTCAATTCGATAAGCGACCCTTATCTTTAATAACAAAAGGCTAAAACAGATCTCCTGATAACAATCATGAAAGAAATATTCAACCTATAGTATACCTATTATGGCCTATCGGTTAACATTAACTGGGATAATTAATAATGACAAATAAAAACCAATTTGATTTTGTCCACTGCCATAAAACGTCCATCAGTTGCTAAAACAAATCTGGAAGAGGCTACGTTTTCAAAAATTAAAACTGGTCAAAATAATATATAAATATAATAAAGAGTGGGAAGGAAATATAAGACGAGGTGTCAAACAAGGGAAATTGTATAACCTCAATCCATTCACCCCAATAAACAGATTGAGCAAGAACTGCTTTATTATAAATATACCGAGTAGGCTGAAAATATAAATATTACAGATATATAAGTAAATGCACAGATATTGGAAAGGAAATGCTGACCATTTTAGCCGACCATGCGATAAAATTGGGGTTAAGAAATTTAAATTTGTTATAATATAAAATCACTTTTAATCCTTCCTCAGCGTCGGAATTATTGCCGCGCACAAGTGTGGGCTATTGCGAACGAACAAATTATTTAGGTTACTGTTTTATACCTGATTTCAGAAGTAGTAATCTGTGAGGAAAAGGCTAGTCAGTGCATATAGATCCATACACGGCCGAGGGTTGGTAGGCCTCCGAAGCTGAAGTATTTTTCAGAAAGAAAAAAAATCGATCGCTGTTTTGACTAAAATATGAATATGATATTTTGTCACAATTACCTCCAACCACCCCGTTAAATTTAAAATGTAAATATGAAAAACAGAGCCCAGTCAAAACCGCTTAGACAGAATTAACTGTCAGACACAGCTTGGCCACGTGCCGAGAACTGAACAAGAGGAGGTGTTTTCCTTTTCGTTCGTTTCACATCTTAATTTAAAAAAATGATAAACGGAAAGTACTGCCCTTCACTTCGGGCCAGCAAAGATTTTCGCTGACGCATTTTGTCCAAATCTTGAGACTGGAACGCTGCAATTAAATTATTTATAGAAATATGAATATGTGGCTCTCTTTCATTCACACGTGTATGACCCTGTCAGAAAAAAAAAAAACATACGTGTACGGTTAATGGAGCATTTTTGTGTCCCATTTCACATGAGTAAGCCGCTAAAGAAATTTTCCAACAATAATATTTGGCAGCGTTGTGTCAAAACGTTTGACTATACGAAGAGGCCAACAGCGACATCGATAACAAAATGAAAAACAGTGATGGTCACACCAGGCTGTTTAACAAAGCATGGTTACTTTAATATTCAAAATGCTAAATATTAACGTAGGCTATCTGTATATCCACCTACTCAGCTGTCAACCCCTTAACAAAACTTTAACTATTTCAAAAACAAAGAATGGGGAAAATCCCTCTGGTTGGTCGAAGGTCAAGTATTTCGTTGCCCAGATTGAATTGAATTAGTTGACACTGCAATTACACTGCCCCCGGGGGTTGTGAGGAAGTCAAGCTTGTCGTTGTAATTAACCTTTGGCTTTGTTAAATCGGCAAATGAACAAATAAATGATGGTGCTGTGGATGCGATGGATTGGTTAATTTAACACTAATTTGTGCCATATTTATGAGTGCTTTTGCCAATAGAATGTATTGCCTGTATATGGCACAGCGCTGCATTCAATTCATATAATCGTCTTAAGTATTCCCAATCGTTAAAATGAAACTGTCATTTGAGTAACCTATCGCGACATCACCTTCCAAAAACGTATTTAAAACAGTTCAATGCAGCTAAGCATTTTCACACCAATGTATTAAAGAACACAATATTAGTGAAATGTAACAAATTATCCAACACGCGTTCAGTCGTCTAAATCCGTCATTACAGGTCCAGTAAAATATCACAAAATAAACAAATAAAATAATTTGTTGTTCTGGAAAACTCCCACCACATTTTCAGTTTCTGTATTCTTGCCCCATTTGAACTTTGAGAAATAAACATTTGTTTTATTAGGCTACCATTAGCGACAGAACTGTAAAGGTAACAGCCCACCCACCTATTCGGATTCAAATCGTCTTTCACCCAAATTTATTTTGTGTGCGTTACATAACATGTCATGCATTAATACCTACGATAAAACGTACTGCTGATATTTAATATAATGCTGTTATGATTGTTATAACGCGATGCGAATATAACATTCCAATAATTCGGTCAAATCGCAGCCATGTGACACACAAAGAGTAAAACAGAAACTTTACACACAAAATCGGTTAAATCGGAAAATGCATGTACATAACTATATTTCGAATTATATCTTTAAAGAAACATTTTCAGTCGAAAAGGGAAATAAGTCCTGAAAGTCACCCAAATCAGGCCCTGTTTAGCTGAAGGGAGCCCGTTTCATTTACCTGAATAAATTTACAAATATAGCAATCACCAAGTTCTTTTATGACTGTTGGGACCACTAGACTAGACGGCAAAGGTCAATAATTGTATGACTGCCTTTTCAACACATGTAATATAGTCTGTATTTTAGGTAAGAAGGCAAATTCTGTCCGTCTTGTGGCCTGAACAAAATAATTTTAAAAACTGACTCACCACAGATCACAAATACAAGACAGATAACGGGCCGTTCCAGACTGTGATAAGCGGTATATCAAATGACTAATTTAATTTTATAATTCGAAAAAAATATACAAATGAACACCTTTCCTTTATCTCTCTGTAAAGAAAAGAACGGCTCGGCTTCACACAAATTAAGGTTTACAAGTGTGCTGCACCCAGTTTAGTACTCTTGTACAGCACATTTTCATCTCTGCAATACAGTCTTTGCTTAGAAACCAAAATGTATAGTTTTATTAAGGTTGATATTTGAGAACATTCCTCCATAAAGGCCTGATGACTGCATGAGACTCATGCATGCGTCTTACAACTGCGAAAAATGACAAGTTGCCTTACATATATTTCCAATGGTAGGCTACTATATTTTTTTAAACAAGCTCACAGTTACAGTGTGAATATACCATGTAGGTATAAATACCATACGTAAACTGAAATATGACGATACGTAAAGCAAGTTGTGAATTTGAGCTGTTTTCAGTATAAAGTATCATAAATCTATTTTGGACACACGGCGTGTTTGTCCACCGACTTCTAACGCCGGAGAAAAACATAACGCTTTAAGCGCGAACTTTGGCACCTTCACCGGCTCCAACTAATCAACTTGTCAATGCCTGGTCCTTCGATTCTAAATTTAAAACGTTATCCTTCTACTTCTGCCGACGTATCGGGAACACACACAGCCAAACACGAGAAAGCAGCGCGAAGAGGGAGAAAAAGAGAACGTAGGATTCCACTAACCATGAGCGTCTCAATGCGCGATCACCATTTGCCCTCGTCTCGTGTGTTCTTGATCAATTGGGGAGTAACAAGTGGATAGTTGCCCTGCCGCACGGTACACATTGAAGAGCGGATCCTGCTAGGTTCAGTCGCCGCGGCAGGGGGGGCGTCCCGTCCTGACGTCAGGAAACACACTGCCGCGGCTCACATCTGCACAGAGGCCAAGGGAGGAAATCCCGCTGTTGAATTTTGCTGGGTACTGGCGGGCAATTTGAAGACGACCCAAACTAGACTACACTAAACTGAAGTTAATTTTTTGCCAGTGCGCGTAAGCAGACGTTAACAGCTGCCACAATACTGTCCGTTTTGCTGTGCAAAAGGCTTCCTGTAAAGAAATCCCCTCCTGCTCCTCTCTTCAATGCTGCAAATGGCAGCAAGGACATTTCTCACGTGCGTAAGGGACCTAGCAGATGAACTAAAGCTGATGCAGATGGAAATCGTGAAACGGGAGGGAAAATGAGTTGAAGTTAAAGGAAACAGAACAAGTGATTTGAGGAAGGAGAATGGGAAAAACGTTCCCAGAGAAGCCCATAAAGCTGATTGATGACTTCCCTTGAGTAGAGTTCCCCAGGTGTGTGCGCACACACTCATTCCCGCTCCAAGGATAACCGCAAGCGCTTGGAGCAGTTTAAAAAAATCTTTGGATGGAGGACAAGTGCAGCGAAGCGAACTGGGAAAGATATGGCACGTGTGCATCAGTAGAAGTTTTTCAAACCATTTTATTGTGAGAAACGGCGTTTTGCCCAGCTTTGGATGGGACCAGGGCTGTTGCATTCAAATGGAACGATTCAATACTATCAGGGGCATAACATAATTTAAACTGATGATGTTTTGCGTATAATTTAAGTCATTGCTTGAAAGTAATTAGCTCCACACAAACGTCGTCAAAGGCAGTTTGTAATTAATATTCTCGTTAGGTCAGATTATTTAATGGAACACAATGCCAGAATTCTTTTCGGATGTTTTTTTCCAGTACAAACACCCTGTCATTAATTCAAGCGCTAAAAGGACTCCTGTCACCGCCGACACACAACTCATTTTCGCAAAGCTAGAGAGTCCTTTTGTAATGATGAGTTGGGGCGCTTGGAAGTGTCCTACGCTGCAGGACATTGGCGTACATAAAGTTGATATAGAACGAATCATTCTGTTACTTTCCCACAGATGGCTACTCTTTAAATTGTGCTCACAGCTACATGTAACCGCCTACACCCAGTCCTCATCTCAACTTTTTGGCGTATTCAAGGTTTGTGAAAAGGGCCCTGGAGCACCATTGCACAATGGTTTCATTTCAGTAATGTCCAATGGAATTTCCTTTAATAATGATCTGTGATGGACAGTTTGTAAGTCTTCACATCTTTCTATAACCAGATCATATGAAGAGTTAGATTGGGTAGGGTTACGTGGTGACAAAGAGTCACCATGTTACTTTGCAAACAGTTCTTAGTAATGTAAGACTGGGGTTTGGGGACTGAAGTGGTTCAAGCCATACAAAGATTAGTTGAATCAGGTGGTTGAGGGAGGTGCTCTTTAACAAAGGCCTGCAGATACTGCAGGCCCCACTGGGAAGCAGGCATGAGGAAGAGCTTACACTATTTTCTGCTCAGCGCCAAGCAAAACAGCGACTAAATCACTGAGACTAAATTACCCTAATCAAGGATTCAGCTGAACACGAGTCAACATAGGCCTGCTGATCCCAGACCAGTGCCAAGACTCCTTAGGTAGAAAAGTGAGCCACAAATCAACCAGACACTGCTGCGTTTTTATTTTAGGTCGAAGTCTACAATTTGCAGTCATACCCTGTCGAAGCCCTTGACCGCCGCATGGCGGCCAGCACAATGGCACAGGCTGTGGTCACCGCCATCGCAGCCACTGCTAGCAAGCCGTAGCTGACTGAGTGGGGATCTGTGGACAGGAGGAAAGGGTTAGCATGGGCAGTTTACAAAAGAGACACTGCAGAATCACAGCACAGTAGGTCCTCATACCCTCACTGAAGTCTGCCTCTGGAAACAATGGGTCTGCCAGTGTCACTTTCCAGCTGGCAACCGCCCCTTCGTCCATAGAGTCCTGCTCCATGGCAACGGCTCTTCCTGGAAAAACCGAGAGACAGGAAACGGTCATCTTTAGTGTCACCCTTGAGGCAACCGAGCGCCGTTAGCCAAGGAGCTACAGCGGAGACGGAGAGGACACAGCATCGGCAGTTTACAGGCCTTCTCAGGCAAGACCTGATGCCATCTGTGTCATAGCTCCTCCCTCACCTTCACTGTTGGTTTGAACGATGTCTGACGCTGGGGGCTCTGGTTCAGACAGAATCACTTTCCCACTGGAAACCACTGCCATTTCCCTGGGGGAGTCCCTCTGCACTGCGCCAAGATCTCTTTCTAGAATGCACAATATCACAGCAGGTCACGGCTGCAAAGAGCTCCGTCCGTGTCAGTCTATATCGCATTCAAAACTTCCAGATGCTACC
Organism: Megalops cyprinoides; assembly: GCF_013368585.1. Taxonomy (NCBI): domain Eukaryota; kingdom Metazoa; phylum Chordata; class Actinopteri; order Elopiformes; family Megalopidae; genus Megalops; species Megalops cyprinoides. Next base: position 5,876,672 of record NC_050598.1, read on the forward strand.
AACTTTGCCTGTTGCACCTCTCTTCGCTGGTGTCCACCGCAGAATGGTGGCAGACCGCTGTGGTACAGTGGATGAACACCTGGAGGCGAGGCAGAGGTTAAAACGGCTGCAATCTGCATGACTCTTGGGCTAGTGTTATGGTACATATACAGTACCTGATCCCTCAGGTGGGCCAGGATATCGCTGTCCACAAAGGTGAACATGTAGAGGATAAAACGCTTGTAGTGAGTGGGGTTTGAGAGCCCAGAGGAGCCATCCACAGGAACTAGCCTGGTCAGGTAGTTGTCGCCCATATAGGGGCACCTGGAGAGAGACGTGCATGAAGGCCTCCATGTTCATGCCACAAGGCCATTTGTCAGGTTGGCAGTTACCCGTCAATCAGAAGTGTCCACTGGGGCAGGCTGTCGGGGCTGGGGGCGAGGGTCGCCCAGCAGTCTCCCAGCGTCAGGACGATATCAGGATCCGTCCTCTCCAATACGCGCACCTCCACGTACACAGGCTCCCGCAGGACCTTGGTGACGGGGTAATCATCCTCTCCGTAATAGGACCTGTACAGAGAATCTGGGGAAATAAGGGAGGGTTTAGGCCAAGGGAGTGGGTTTGTCTCCTCCCATTCTTACCTGAGCAGCGTTACCTCTTGCCAACCTGAGCTCCACACGCAGGGGTCCTGGAGCTATCACAGGTGGGGGCGGGGTGACCGTGCTAACCTCAGCCACCAGGGGCACTATGTCACTGCCTGAGTACCGACACTGGAGGAGCAGCCTGGGGGAGGGAGGTTGTGTAATGGTTGTTTTTTAATGTCACAAATGCATGTTCCACCAGTCAAAATATAGCAGTTCAACAACAATACTGATAATGCTAACCTGATCAAAATGTCCTCAAGTTAATAAGCAGCACAGTATGAAATCATAATTTTTGTTTGCACTCACCTAACAATACAGACTGCTTAAAATCTCATTAGTAATCTATAATCAACCCCTATTGTATCTGGGCCAACTTGCCGCAACAGTGCCATACAAAACTCTTAATATCAGTTTTTGTACTTCTATCTTGTTGCAGGAAATACACAAATTTTAAAGAAGCTCATGTGTGAAGCTCTACTTCTTCATACATGAAATTAAAACAAACATCATCCCTCTTGGAGGCTGCCAGTTACCCGGCTATATCCCCCAGGCATCCCCCTGCAGCAAGCTGATGGGTCTCCAGGTGAAATACACAGCACCTCCCCATCCCGTTTTCACCCTGCTCTTCCCCTACTGACAATAAGCATTATTAAACACATCTATAAACCCAACCGCCTCCTTTCTCCTTCCTCCAAGGACACGGGGAACTGTAACTAAAATGGTTATGCCCCGTTCAACATCTACAATATGCCTAAGGCCTTGCACCTGGCGGCTAAACGCCAAGCTTGCACATTTGCCCCAGTGCCATGCATTCCTGCAGCCGATAGATCAGTAAGAATATTTACAAGAGCGGAGAGCCACTGGTGTTCTGGCAGGCTATGAAGCCTTTCCCTGTGGGCACCTATCTCGTTCTTGGCAGCAGCAGGAATAGCAATCTATATTACTTTTCCCCTCTTTTATATATTTTGCAAATTCAAGGACAAGGTCACCGTTTGGTAACTGGATCACCCAGCAGGGAAGAGTAGTCTTCCCGAGCAAGGAGGATAAACATCTAAGTGAGCTGGCTCCAGAGAGTGACACCTTAGGGCATTCTCGCAAAATACCCATGCGTGCCAACAGCTTCCAAAGACCAGAGTTCAATTAGACCTGGGGCAGCTTTAAATTTGGAATTGCCCGTGGAGGTGCTAAACCAAACCCCCTGCGCAGCTTTAGAAATGGATCATCAGCTAGTTCAGGTTTCAAGAGATAGTGATGTCATTCAAGATAGTGTGCCAACCTCCTTTTTCGTCCTCATCCATCTCTGCTCCAAAAAGATGTGTCCCCCAATACTTCTGTGATGCTTTCTAGAAGTTCTGAATACACTGTGTAAATTAAGAACCCATTCGCGTAATACTTATACTTAATAATTACGCGTAATATGCCTTTAAGTTATATGCATATCATTTTGAATGATGCGGCTTTGTTTATTGCACTTTCCCCTATGTGAAGGGGACAGGGTGTGGAGTGACAACTTAGAAGCTGGTCTAACAACAATCTGCCCTCCAGACGGACAGCAACAGACTCCACGTGTTCTCGCTAGACATGTTCGAATTAGAACGGTGAGGCTGATACACAGGAAGTGGTCACACTGACAGACTCTGTGGTGGACCTCATTAATTTTCACAGTAGGGCTAGGAAGCTTTTTGCATGCCACGAGAAATATAAAACAAACACACTCTTTGACTACTGTGTAGTACTTACAATATTGATGAATGGATGCCTGGCTAGCCATTTTCCCCTAGACAATAAAAATCTACACGCTCTCATGTCGCCATGTGAGTGCAATTCCAAACAAAAAGATGATTCTGTTGAGTTGTACTGTTGTACTTCTGTTTGCAGGTATTAGAACTACTATTGGACTAGTAATTAGAGCACTAATTCGAGCAGCGGACATTATATACAGAGCTATGACCTGAATGTAAAAATTTTTAAAAGCACCAGCAAAGATGGATTAATATTTTCATTTAGAGGGAAATCTCCCAATATAGAATCTGAAGGCAACATGCCTATTTATGCCAGCAGGTGGTAGTATCTGCTGACAAGCAGTATTAACACTAAAACCAGAGTAAAGCACTAAAGCCAGAGTAAAAGCCCAGGAATAAACCTTAAATTTAGAAAGTGCTTGTCCTTCCAATCTTGCATGTTGCAAAGTGGAGTTTAATTCAGCAGGTGGTTTTGTTCATATAAACTTAGATTAGCATGTCCATGCCACACACAGGAATTTGTTTGGGTCTTGCCCATTCACAATGACAGACAAAAATGAGACAAATACAATAAAGAAAAGGTCACAAGCACACTTCGGTTCCTAAGATTCTCTACGCTCAGTGCATTCAATGGGTAACCATGATCAAATGCCACATCAGCCAACAGACATCTCACAGATGTATAAATGTAACTCAAACCCACACTAAGAACCATTTTCTGTTCTGTGTAATAAAGGTATACACACAAGCAGGTTGGTACCACAGCTGAAACAGGGTGTGACATTGGTGCTACAGAAAAGCATTACTAGGTTATACACAACAAAATCCAGCCAGAAAGATGGTTTCAGCACTCATCCACTCACTTGTAGACACTGTCCCTTGTGATGGAGCCAGAAGGTCCAGCCACCACTTCATATGGAGCGGACATCACGTTCTCATAGACCACATGACCCTCGTCAGCCTGTAAGGGAAGAGAGGGCATTAGAGAGCCAGCAGGCTGCCACACAGCAGCTGTAACTCCGAATCAAGGCCCAGCCCACCTTCATGACTGTGCCACAGGCGTCGACTGGGAACTGGAATGTGACAAAAGCAGCCGTGGTGCCAACAGGACCACAATAGGAATCGCTGCCCTCCAGGAGGCTGACGGAGGAGAGGGCCAGGTTAGGTATGGTGACATCCCTGGCCACCACTACCACAAACTGTCCGTCCCTGGTGCACTGGACAGTCACTGGCAGGCAGAAAAGGAATATTTTGTAATTCACTTAGTAACCACTTCACAGGGATAAGGAGTGTAGCCTACTTCTTGAAAAGGTGGAGAAGCTAATGGCAGTTACACCTGCTAAGAATGGAAAATTACTCATCTCACTACCTCCACCTCGGGCTCACATTGCACCTTGGTTTAGATTACATGGTACAGACTTAAAGAGGAAGGATTTCTCCACAGCAGCATTTAATATTTACATTCTGCTGAAACCCAATACACTTGCCTGCATTCCCATAATAGCACTGCTGTGCTTCAAAGCAACAGTTCTTAGCCTCACAATCAGCCCTAGTGATATCAGAGTCACCGCACAGTAGCTTTTCGTGTTCGTTCACATTGCATTTGTCCGACTGAGCTAGGGCCAACTCAAACACAATAGCCAAGAGGACAACGAAAGGCAAAAACTGCTCCTTGTCGCTAGCTCTCTCCATTATCGAACTCAGCAAAGCACTTCCCGCTAAAATCACGACTGATCGTTTACATATTGGCAAAGTGTGCTGGTCTAATTGCCACAGCTTCTTAAGTGGATGATAATTGTTCACGTGGGCCGAATGACGTGGGTGTGTCCCGAATGGAACTGAAATATGACTACGCTGATTAAACCTAATCAAACAACATAGATATTTTAAAATCACATCCGGTCCTATGATGTTTGTAGCCTATGTGTTTGGGAAGCGTGCGCTCGCAACAGTGTTAAGTTAACATGCAAAATAAGCGACATACTGATTAATTTGACATACGGTTATTCATATTTAATGGCTGACAAAGAAATGTATAGTATTTATAATATTAAAAATTTATAATAACCAACCTTAACAAACAATAGGCCAAGAGAATTTCATTGAAACCATCCAGAAATTACAAAGAGCATGCGGCGCTGTTTGCCGTTTCCAATGCATTCATGTAGACTATTATAAAAGTATTCTACATTATAGAACGCATACTTGGGGTAAAGCCCCAATTACCTTGCAAAACATTTTAATTGAACCAGTAGGCTATCACAAGGCAAATTCCTTTGTACCATATGCTACCAATTAATTGAATTAAAACTGAGTTTATAAAATTTGCTCCGACGGCACATTGTATCCAGTTAATGTCCGGATCCGGTAATTACAGAGAATTGTAAAGACTCGCTCAACTTGGATTTTTAATGACAACCGTGACAAATGTTTATCCTAAAATCACTTCCAAGTTTTCCAGTGTTCTTAGAATTTGGATATAACCAACTCGCTAGGTTTCATTCGTATAGCCTATGGAAAAAGTACCGCCAGTCCCACGCAACCTCTACTACACACCTTAAGTACCTACATCTAGTGTGAGAAACTAATAGTGAAAAATTACTTAAAAGGTACATTTCTTTTATATTTCTGATAGAACATACAGGCCTATTATTGGACAAAGGCTACCATGTGCTATCAATTTAGTAGCCTATTTCTTACATCACCTCTACTCTGTGACCTAATTAGGGTTCACCATTTTTCCGAGGTAGCACAAAGTGCGAATAGTTAAGTTAGGTGGTAAACGAATTCTATCCTCTATTTTATTTTCTATTGTCCTTAAATTCTGACGAACAATGACGTAATGCCGAACCGACATTATTAACTTGATTCAGTGACGTTTTGTTACATAGCGGCGCAGTCTGAATCCCGATTATGATTTATTATTTTGGATTCTCCGAGTGTAATGGGAACTGTTGACAGCATTATCCGTAACAGCACATCACATAACAAGTCGTTACTCTTCACTGCTGGGATGGGCAGGACAATCCCTGTTTTGTGTGAAGCCACAAGGTTTAGTTATGAACTTCTACCGGTCACCCGGAGACTCTCAGGGAGCGCTTCCCAAAGTCAAATCGCGGGGCTTCCGGTGCACACTGGTTTTCATCCAACTTAAGTCCTAATTACCCAAGTGAAATGAGCTGTTAACACAAGCCTGAGCTGGACATTTATATCTGCCCTCCAAGGCCACATCATCAGAGACAGAGTACATGTGCACGCCATTAAAAAGCACTTTACAGTAGGGCTGTGTTGCAATACCTGTGGAACCGCTCTTTGAATAGTTCAGCGCTCACGGAACTTCGACGAACCAATTAGATCGCGCTAATCGAGTCGGATTTGTTCGCCAACTGACCACAGCAGCAGGTCAAGTGAAACCATCCTGATGTAATCCAGCCAGGAACCTAAACTTCGATAGAAACATTCACGAACGTACATTTCAGTCATACAGAAACAAAATCAGCTACTTCTAACAGTTCGTGCATGAAGCCGTCCTGCTGCACAGCTGCTGGACCTTTAATTTGGACTGCTCATCCCATTCGTTCCACTGCAGAATCCGTTCCAACACGTGTCACAGGAACAACCGAAACTGCGCAGGAACTGCACGGCATGATGCTCTAAAACCCCTATCACCAGCTCCGTGCTTTAGGAGAATGACACGCTGAGAGACAGCTAACAGGAGACACTTCATGAAAATCACTCATCAAAGCTAACAGCGCCCTGCTCTGTGAACATGTTACTCCAAATCTGGTAAAAATAAGAAAGATAGCTGCAAGAGATACATTTTATGTCTTTCAGGAAGCACAGACGTCATCTTAGCTTCACATAAAGATATGAATTCAGTTTAACAATACGAGACCCAGTTAGTTCCACAAAGTCGGATCTGACACAATGATAGCGGTATGAAAAGGCATACTGTTATACAGTACGTGGACAAACGGTAGAGGTTGAGAAACGTTTTTACGCTTTTTACCGCTAGAGGGCAAGGTTTCTTCAGTTCGCCGCAGTTTAAATGACTAGATTTGACATATGAGGAACAAACCGTCGTAACTGGCATAGTGATAATGCATAGTAGTTCTCCGGTGCCCAGAGAGAACCGTCATTTGTAACAAAATAAGGCCTTGCTTTAATTAATGGCTCCGATTAACATCTCTGACCAGTAGGTCCAGGTATGCCACGGATAACCGATGAATACTGTGCAACTACTGTGAATTAAAAATAAACCGTATCTGCCGCAGTTTAAATGACTAGATTTGACATATGAGGAACAAACCGTCGTAACTGGCATAGTAATAATGCATAGCAGTTCTCCGGTGCCCAGAGAGAACCGTTATTTGTCAGAACACAAGGCCTTGCTTTAATTAATGGCTCCGATGAATATGTCTAACCAGTAGGTCCAGGTTTTCCACGGATAACTGGATAATACTGAGCATCTGCTGTAAATTAAAAATAAACTGTATCTGTTGACCCCATTGTTGAACGATCATCACAAAACTTGTTTCTGTTGCATTGAAATTGAAATGATCTGTACTCTACCTTAAGTAGCCTGTAGTCTTGTAATTTTTTCACATACAGTGCTAAAATCTGTAAAAGCTAGTATTCTCTCTTCACTTCTACATGCCACTGCATTTGGAGAAAGGGTCTAAAACACCAGTTTCCTACAGCAGGCTAACTAGGAGTCAGCTGGCAGAAACCTGTGAGACCCTGTTGGCTCCACTGTTGCCATTACCATGCTTCAATTCCCAGTCAGTGCCTGTGGCACCAGGATGAAAATGTGCATTGACTGTGTTAATCAGAGAAGACAGTATACTTAAAATGGCACTTTATTCAACCACCTGTACATATATTTTATGCAGAGCAAATTGCATAGTAAAAAACACCATCCACACATAGAGATACAGCTACATCTTTCACTAAAATGCAAAATTAGCAAAATATTCCTAATAATGCTACAACTTTGCATAACATATTGACCTTTAAGGATACAAAAATACTGTAGTGTCTAGTACTACTAGGAGTGTTACATAATGTTAAATGAGTGATACGTTGAATTGCACACTACCTGCCTGGCATAAATAATTATGCACCAGAAGAGATGGGCTGCTGCAGGGGGGGCAGTTATGACTAAAAAGGCACAACATGGAGATTATGAGAGGTTCCAGTGCTTCAAGTGGTAACACTGTCCATGAAATACAGAATATCTGGCCACTCACAAGTTGCACACATGGCATTAGGGATCCTTGAAATTGCACTATGTTCCCGGTGTGGTTTCCACAGGGCTTTTCCCTGGGGGGCTGCAATTCTTACAGCGGATGATTCTGTGTAAACGAGTACTGATTAATGATGGACCACAAGGCACTTGGAAGGCAGGTGGTACTGGGTAATATGGCACCCGGAGTCACTCGATGCGTTCAAATGCTGTAGACCCCTGTGCGGATCTCGGCCCACGATGCAGGAAAGCTCATATTGCACAAACGCAGTAGGAGTTCAAACCTGACACATTTCTTGCATCGCAGGCTGCGCGGGAGGGAGCAAGTCTCACCAGACCTGCTGCAGACACGCAGCTCCAAAGAGTGACAGCCATCCTTCAGATTCAGGGAATTAAACACACACACAACACGTACCTATTTTCTATGTAAAAGAAGAAACAATCTCATAAAATTTATATGTTAATGTAACACACTGATGCATGACTAAGACACCTGAAATAACTGTGGTGTGTGCACCCATTCAAACCAAGGTGTCATGGTTAAATTATTCACCTACTTTTAAAAAATCCAATATGTAATAATAGCGGAGTTTCTCAGCTCTAATTTGGTGTGTGCAGGAACAAATTCTGTAACAGGAAACCTGCTAAAACAATGACTTTGCAGCAAAGTTAATCAGGCTTAAACACATGATCTGTAAACATAATCCGCACTGGAGCAGCAACTGGCCCCTGCACTCTTTCCCAAGACCATAAGACAACGTGCAATGCAAGAACCCATGGGCTGTTGTAAGCATGGCAACCTTTAAGAGAACCACAGTTCGTTTGCTTTGGAACATGCAAACGTAGCATCCATGTTACGGGGTTAGGCAGTGTTCATTGCACAAGTGAAATGTAATGAGGCTTTGGATCACCAGGCCATACCCGCAAGCTCATGGACCTGCCCTGACCTCTCAATGTGCCCCTGCGCTCTCATTTTGCAAAGAACAGGTAGATGAAAAGGGTGCTCAGGCAGGGGGCTTGTCCATTGGTCTCTCTTTCCACGCCCCCTGCAGTTCAAAGCTCCCCGGCGTCGTGCGCTGTCCCCTCACTCTCCCCCTCGATCTTCGCCTCACTCACCGCCTTCTCTTCTGACCCCTTCACCCCCATATCACCCTTCCACACCTCGTTCAGACACCCTGCAGGACAAAGAGACAGTCACTTGCATCAGCATTTGTGTGTGGACCGCTGTTGGTTAAACTGAGTTATGCATGCTTGTCTATAGGGTATAGCACGTATGAGAAGGCTAGATGTGCACACATGCAGAGATGACTGTACAAACACACAATGAACAAGTGCTCAAGAGTTTGTGGACAAGAATTTACATTTAGGAAAATATACAGTCATTTTGTTTACTGAGCCATTAATTTGAAGTCTAGAGGCTGATAAAGTCTAATTTTTCAGTGTTAACATACATGGTGTGTAAACATAGTGAGTGAGTGTGTGTGTGTGTGTGTGTGTGTGGGGGGGGGGTGCCTGCATGCATCTCTCACCCTGCTCCGAGGCCTTCAGCACGTGCATCTCACAGAGATATTGCTCTAGCCTCTCCTCCTGATTGTGGAAGTACCAGTCCTCCACCACCTCCTCATACTCCTCCAGCATGGTCTCGCACTGAAATGGCAGGACACAGCATTGAGACAGACAAACACACACACACACACACATTCAAACACAAACATTTTATACAGAACACTTCATCTGTATAAAAAGAACAGCACACAGGTTACACCAAGCCTGTAATACATTTTTCTCCTTTGCTTGTTACTGACCAACCACATGCAATCAACAGAAGTTAAGAAAGTGCAACTATAAATTTGCTTCCTTACTCATCCCTCCAGACGTCTCTGAGAAAGTGCCCTGACTGGTTCCCATTATAATGTGGTTGGGAACCTGCACTCGGGTCAGAGGAACGTACCTGCTTCTTCATATCGGCGACTTCTACTGAGGGTTCATCCCACAGCTCGTAGGGCAGCCCCAGCTCTACCTTCACTCCCTTATTAACCAAGTTCTTCAGGGTCTCCATGGTTTGGCTCGTTCCCTGAGATGGGCATGGAGAAGAGTTAACGGGAGAGAAAAACGACAGAGAGAGGAGAGATTACGCTTAACCCTTACGATTCATAACGCTATAATCGTCCAATAATGGAAAACAAAAAGGAAATTCTGCGGCAATTTTTTCTTATGAGGAAGCTGACGCGCACCTTTGCGTATCTGAGGCTGCCGGGTCTCTCTGCGTGGACGCTGTACTGCAAGATTCCCTCACATATGTTGTCCAAAGCCTCCGTGAGACGCGTTTCCCTAGGAATGCGGTCAGACAGATAAATTTAAGTGCGTGACGAAACTACCTACCTCAATCTTTCCACTTCTGCACACCTACGCATGATTCCATCCCTGTCCTTCCTCCCTTTCTATCGCCTTCGTCCCCCAGCTTACGAGGTGTTGTATTTGATTTTGCGTCTCCGTTTGCCAGTGTCCAGTACTTCTCCCACTTCCAGAACTTCCTTCGACCGTCCACTCTTCTCCAGCGCCGCCTGCAGCTCGACAGTTAAGAACTTGCACACTGTTGGGCCAGGCGACAACACAGACCAACAAGATGATAAACAAACATATTATCGTTACATGAAACAGTGCACATGAGCAATAGGGTCTTCCATTCAATACATTTATACAGCATGGTCTGTTCTGCCACGCTTATGACACACATCAACCGAGCAGGACATTCACACACCATGAGACGGCTTCATGAAATAAACTGGAACAGTGCAATAAAAACTCACCTTCGCATTTATTTGGCAATCTCTCGTCCTGCTCCGCCAGAGCGTAGCTGGAAGCCCACAACAAAATCAGCAGAAAAACTTCCATACTTCGGATTCGTTTTTATTTCGTTATTCGTTTCTTCCCTTTCCAGCACTGTGGGCGCTAGCTATAGCCACATCGGCATGTTTAAATTAGCAACCATGAGCGAATGGAACAGCGCATGTGCAAATTTGTAAACTATGGCGGCCAGAAAGGGAACCGCTTTCTTGCACCGATTGCTACCAGGCGCAAGTAGCAGTCGAGCGAAAACATCAATCTGGTCCTAAAAGCTGTATAAAAATGACACAGCATTTAGAAATTAGCAACTATGAAAAGTGGAAATGAAACTTTAAATATCTAAAGTAAACAAAATTTAAACACAAACATGTTCGTTTAAAGTATTTATTTACACAATGGGCGATTAGAATTATACAAAGGTTGTTACGTATTTGAGGACCTAGGAGCTTTCTCTGCCAGTAACAAGATGGCGGAATTTCAGAAAAAAGGGTCGGACCTCGAAGATTTTCAAAAATAATACAGAAATAATTAATAGTACAGCGTAACTAAACATATAAATACGAACCAAGAAGTAGCATTTTATTTGTTTGCTTCTATAACAGTTTATATATTCATTCCGAAGGTTTTTCTCTTTCTCACTGATTTTATTTTAAGGTAAGCTAACACTGCTTTATTGGCTTAGCTGCTGCAGCTAGCTAGCAAAGTTTATTAGATTACTTGTAGACATATAACGACCATTAGGTTTATTCCCCTTGCAATGTCACATGTGCAAATGTGTTTTAAAATTTAAGCTAATGAATGCTCAAGAGCGCCCACAGCGCACTCCTGGTGTTCGCTAGCCAGGCTGAGTCTGACACACGGGTCGCCTTGGAGAAAGTTAGCTAGCACCTAGCTGCAGCGGCGTAGATCTCCAGATGTTTTGGTAGTTAATTTGTGTGCATGAGGTTTTGGGTGCTTTTCCCATGTTGTGGATTTTGTATTTAAGCATAAGATTGGAGTGATCCCCTTAAATAAGTTTCCACATCGACGCGATCTAGCTATACACTGTCATTTTACTAATGAATCCGTACGTGAGCATCATAACTGCACTTCTTAGAGACGTTGTGTAGCTTGCAAGCGTTACATCATGATAAACCGGCGAGCTTGCTAACAGCCTGTGCGGGAGACAACGAATCCTGTTCCGCGTTTAACTTACATGCATCTTGTCATCGTTCGGTTTTGTTGATGTGGCTAACTTCGCTAATCTACCTAGCAAACTGGTGACTTCAGACTACTTTAAACAGGTGGGCACCCGGTACCTCACAAGTGTCATGTTCTGTCGAGAAAGTTAATTCCAACAGATGAGAGACTATTTCGCTGCGTGAGTACGGCTGCGGTAATCCCTTCCCGTCCCCCCTGTCTCAGCGCACCTCCCCGTGTACCCCTCCCGCAGCCATGGCGGAGGAGAGGAGACCGAAACAGTGCAGCATGGTTCTGCCCACGGAGTCCATGAAGGCCATGGCGGAGTCCGTGGGAGTGGGGCAGCTCCAGGAGGAGAGCTGCGTGGCGCTGAGCGAGGAGGTCAGCTATCGCATCAAGGAGATTGCTCAGGTAACGGGTCCGAGGGCTTCCGAGGGGTGCGTGTGTATGCGCCTCTGACCAGGGGAGGGCTTCACTCGCTAGACTGGCTATTAATGGACTCGACACTTTAATACGTAGGTCGGTCGTCCTAGTAACAGGTGTGTTTGTGTGTGTGGCATGGGAGACGAGCTGTGAGTTGGGTACTGGATTTAAACCGGCGTCAGTCATCCTCGTAACAATTTGTGTTTGTGTGTTGCTGTTTGTGCAGGACGCTCTTAAGTTCATGCACCACGGGAAGAGACGGAAACTGACGACCAGCGACATCGACCACGCCCTCAAACTGAAGAACGTAGAGGTGAGTTAGACCGACAGGAGAAGGTGGGGGAGTTACGGCGCCTGGGTTTCAGGGGAGACGCGTTCCGCTGCTCTTTGGCTCAGCCATCTTTACGCTGCGCCTGTAGACTGGTTAGAGTTGACCGCTCTCTGAGATCGTTGTGAGATGGGCACTGCCTGTGTTGTCAACATTGGTAAAGTCCAGGTGGTGGGAGAAGGTTGTGGCGTCAGCGTCTCTGACAGACAGTGACGCAGTGTGTGTTTGTGTGTGGGCAGCAGTGTGACATAGTGGTAAGGAGCAAGGTTTGTAGACAAAAGGTTGCTGGTTCCAATTCCACTCTGGGGCACTGCTGTTGTGCCCTTTGGCAAGGTACTAAACCCAGAGTCGCCTCAGTAAATATCCAGCTGTATAAATGGGTAACATGTTAAACTGTAATCTGGATAAGAAAGTCTGTTAATTGACACTATATAATGTGTTTGTGTGTGTGTCTTCATACGCAGCCACTGTATGGGTTCCAGTCTCAGGAGTTTATCCCCTTCCGCTTCGCCAGCGGAGGCGGGAGAGAGCTGCATTTCTACGAGGAGAAGGAAGTGGACCTCAGCGACATCATCAACACGCCCCTTCCCCGTGTCCCCCTCGACGTCTCACTCAAAGGTAGCCCACAGAACATGGCTCTTGCCATCAGAAGGGACTTACTGGTTGTTGCTGCGGCTGTAGTAGGGCTGTTATTAATAGTCATAGTTGCCTTGGAAGCAATGTTAGTGGCATTTGTCATGGTGGTCATAAGTAGAGCGAGTGAAGCAGTGGCTGCAGTTTACTTGTGCCTGCGATCATCTTTCATCTCCTTGATGTTTCAGCTCATTGGTTAAGCATTGAAGGGGTCCAGCCTGCCATTCCAGAGAACCCTCCCCCAGGTGAGATGGTCTCTCCTTCTGCTACCTGTCTGTCTGAAGTTGTTTGCTGTGTCTGTGTTTGTGCCTGTTGCATCCATGTTTGTAAGTTGCACTAGTTAAGAGCATCTGCTAAACGACTGGATGTAAATGTGCCACTGTCTTTTCTCTCTCTCTCCCTTCTTTTCTCTCCATCATTCTTTTGTCATCTCTTTCTCTATCTCTCTGCCTCTCTTTCGTTCAGATGTATCTATTTCCCAAAGCAGACGCGTGTATGTATTTGCAGGTGTACGTGCTGTGTGTGTGTTTAATGCATCTCTGCCTGTCTGTCCCTGTCAGCCCCCAAAGAACAGCAGAAATTGGAGTCCACCGAGCCGCTCAAAGCTGTCAAACCGGGACAGGAAGAGGAGCGGTCCATCCAGGGCAAAGGTCAAGGGGCGACCGCTGCAGACAGCAAAGGTCAGCATGTCACCGTTTTCTAAGAGGGGTTGGACTGGGCTGGACAGAAGGATTTTCTGGAAGAATGCAGCTGCTGCTGCAGGTGGTGTCACTGGGCCAGAGGGGGGCAGTGTTGCCCCTGGAAAGTATAAAATCAATGCGCAACAGTTCTGCGATGAGGCCGCTGAGCTGAAGGAGACACACTGTCTGCAAATGACAGGGTGATCTGGGAATCATGGCTTGCAGTGATTGTTAAATGTCCTGTGGCGCACAGCGCAAAGAGTAAAGCACTTTTTGAGCTTCACTAAAGTGGCATATGATTTCAGTCCATCATCATTACTGCAGAAGGTACAACAGCAGTGTCACAACTGTGATTAAAACCCGGGTCCCCTTGAACAGGGGTTCAACACAAGACATTATACTCAACATCACTCCACGCCGAAAAGATGAAAATAAAACAGTTTGTCTTTCCCGTCCTCTCCACACCCTTACTCTCTCTATCTCTCTTCTCTCTTTTCCCCCTTCGTCCTTCTTCTCTCTTCCCTACTTCTGTCCTCTCCCCTCCCTCCCTCTCTCCCTGCCTCCTCTCTCTTCCTCTCTTTCTCCTCCCTCCTTTCTGTCTCTCTCCACCTCTCTGCTGCCTCTTTCCTGCCCTGTCTCTGCTGGCTCTCAGGAAAGGAGAAGTGCATGATTAGGCTGAAGCCGCGCAGCACCCACGAGTTGTCTGTGGAGCAGCAGCTCTACTACAAGGAGATCACAGAGGCCTGCGTGGGGTCCTGCGAAGCCAAGAGAGCCGTAAGTCTCACAGAGAGTGCGCGTGTGTGCGCGCGAGAGAATGTATGTGTGCATGCTGAGATGCTTGTTGTCTCCTTACTTAACCCATTGCAATATCTGAACACTGATTCAAATTCAAGTCAGCTTTATTGATATGACAGACACAATTCTCTCTCTCTCTCTTTCTCTTCTACAGGAGGCGCTACAGAGCATAGCCACAGATCCTGGTCTATACCAGATGTTGCCTCGGTTCAGCACCTTCATCTCAGAAGGGGTAAGCCTCAGCCACGCAGTGGGCTTAACAGAGTTTATGAATGTGGCAGCAGAGCATAATTACAGTTTCCCTGTTCCCAAACAGACTTACCCTGTTCTATTAATGGTTGCTATGATGGGCTTTGGGGCTCCTAAAATGTGTTTGTATATCTTGTAAAATATGTAATACCCGCCTCTCCCTCTTTCTCAGGTGCGAGTGAATGTCGTGCAGAATAACTTGGCTCTGCTGATCTATCTGATGCGAATGGTTAAGGCTCTGATGGACAACCCCACTCTCTACCTGGAGAAATACGTGAGTCTGGCCTTCTGTCTGTCAGCCTCTGTTTCTGCAGGCCGTCTGTCTGCCTGTCTGTATGTCTGTGTGTCTCTGCCTGCGTTTCTGTCTGCCACTCCCCGGTGGCCTACTTATCTGTGTGTGTGTTTTCTTTGCCCTTCACTGTAGGACAGATCAGGTTTCTTTTCAGTGTTGTCTTTATGTGTCTCTTGTGGAGATGACCACGAACCCATTGTGTCAATATGCTAAAAGCAGTCACTTAATATTCATTGAGAATGTCCCCTTTCCTCTCCTCTCTCCTCCTCTCCTCTGCTCTCCCTCGTAGCTGCATGAGTTGATCCCGGCGGTGGTGACATGCATAGTGAGTAAGCAGCTGTGCTTGCGGCCAGATATGGACAATCACTGGGCCCTGCGAGACTTCGCCGCCCGCCTCATGGCCCAGAGCTGCAAGACCTTCAGCACCACCAACAACAACATCCAGTCCCGCATCACCAAGACCTTCACCAAGGTACTGCTGCTGCGCGTGTGTGTGTGTGCATCCATGCGTGTACGTGTGTGTGTGTGCGCGCCTGCGTGTGTGTGTGTGTATACGCATAGGTGTGCTTGCGTGGCTGATACTCTCGGTGGCCCGGATGGGATGCCATTTCTAATCTCCTGGTTCCTTTCAGTTCTCAGCAGCGATAAAATAACCTGGCCCATGGCTGAAAAGACCCAACAGGTTTTCGTCCTGTGTCTACAGGAAGCGATGTCACTGACGCAAGCCTCATGCTGGCAGACTGTGTAGTTCAGCTTGTTCAGTATCTGTCCTCACTCTCTCTCCTGTGTCTCAGAGCTGGCTGGATGATAAGACGCAGTGGACGACACGTTACGGCTGCATCGCAGGGCTGGCAGAGCTGGGGCCTGATGTGAGTAGGGTTGTCTCTCCGCCTGTTTCTCTCTCTCTCTTTCCCTGTTTCCCCCCTTCCTTCCCCTCCAAAGTCACGCTATGTCAGTCACCTCTCTCTCTCTCTCTGCCTTCCTATCTTCCCTTTGTGTTGTATTGGTCATGTACAGCAGTATGAATGCTGCTTCCTGCATACTTCCCTCCTGCTTTCTCTTTTCCCCCTGTTATCATTTCTCTCTGTCTCACCTGCTCTCCTGACCTGCTTCTCCTCCAGGTGATAAAGACCCTGATCCTGCCGCGCCTGACGATTGAAGGAGCTCGGATCAAAGCGGTCATGGAGGGACCCGTCGTGTCCAACATCGACAAGATCGGGGCGGACCATGTACAGAGCCTCCTGCTGGTGAGAGCGACGGGGCAAAGCATGTGCTTCTGTGTGTGTGTGTGTGTGTGTGTGTGTGTGTGTGTGTGTGTGTGTGTGTGTGTGTGTGTGTATGTACCCATGGGTGTGTCTCTGCATGTCTGTGTATCTGCGTGTATGTGAATGTCTGCATGGTGTGTCTGTGTGAGTGTAGCGAAGGGCGAGAGCAGTCACCCCACCCGGCTTCAAACCCAGGTCTACGGGGTACCAAACCTGCAACTTGACCGCAACGCCAAAGAGCCAGGCTCGTTAGTTTGGCAGTCCCAGAGTGCATACTCAACCGTAGTGACAGCAGTCTGTCACAGTGAGCATACCTGCATGCACAAGTGTGTGCATGTCAGTCGGTGTGTGTATCTGTGTGTGTGTATGTGTGTAGGGCATAGTGGGTTATATCATTGAAACAGACGCAGTTACATTGAATTTACTTAGACACTCTTGGTGGGAGTGACTTACATAGGATATTACTGAGGCAGTTCAGGTTAGGCACCGTGCCCAAGCGTAACAACAGCTGCCCCACCTTGGAACGAGGACTGCGCCACACTTATGTCCATGGGTTAATGAGATCTTGGAGTAGAGGTGTCCTCTGTGCTCTGAGTGTTGAGTGCTCTCTCTCTCTCTCTCTCTCGCTCTCTCTCTCTCTCTCTCTCTCTCTCTCTCTCTCTCTCTCTCTCTCTCTCTCTCTCTCTCTCTCTCTCTAGAAGCACTGTGCCGGCGTGATTGCAAAGACGCGGCCGCTTCCCGACAACCCGGACCAGTACCGGGCTGACTACGGCTACTTGGGCCCCATGCTGTGCTCCCACGTGGCGAAGGCCCGGGCGCAGGCGGCCCTGCAGGCGCAGCAGGTCAACAGGACCACCCTCACCATCACCCAGGTACCCGTCCATCACAGAGCCACCGGCTGTACCACACCTTACCTGTTCATAACCCAGGGCAGTGTTAGTCACAAAGAGTACCGTCAGTCACACAGTACAGTGTTGATCACGGAGGTAACACTGAATTGCCCACTGAAATGACAGCCACATAGCATATTGTCGGTCTCATCCAACTATCCATCTGACAGGTAAATGTTAGTCATAGCAGGATCTGTCTGTCATTTAGATGATTTACACAAGGGTGAGTTATTTAAACAGGGGACTTTTTCAGTGGTATTTAGAACCCATATCAGTTATATGTACTATGGTCAGTCATCACGTGGGTTGGTAAGCTTATAGATTGTGTTTGACTTGTCTCTCCAAAGCCCCGCCCCACCCTCACCATCTCCCAGGGGGGCTCTGGGGGGTCTGTGTCCCGCACTCCCAGTATCATCAAGGTGCCCAGCTCCCTCACCCTCCCCATGCAGACCCTGGTGTCAGCCCGGCCCGGGACCCCCACCCAACCCTCACCCCCAGCAGCCAAGTACATCGTCATGGCGACCAGCGCGGGGGCGGCCTCCACGCAGCAGGTGCGTACTCTTAACTTCTTCAACTGTAGTAAGGTAGTGTGGATTTAGAAATCAATGAATTATTTGAAGATGCTGGATAGATCTTTAAGATTTTTTAGTAATGTAATCTGTCTCCTGTCTGTATCCTGTCTCTCCTGTGTGTCATCTCTCATTATTGTCGCTATCTGTATTTCCCTGTCTTGTATCTCCTCTCCAACTCATATTCTGTCTTTATTTGCTGTTTGTCTTCTTTCCATGTTCTCTACTATTTGCTGTCTGTCCCATCTTCATCTCCTCGCTCTTTCTTCTCTGACTCTGCTTTGTCTCCTCTCTTTAATTGTTAATTAATCTGTTAATTAACTTTAATTAATCTGACTCCTTTCTGCTTTCTCTGCTACCTCTCGGACTCCTCTCTGTCTCTTCTAATTCTTCTCTGTCTCCTCTCTGATATCTCTCTCCCCTCTCTCCCTCACATCTCCGTCTCGTCTTTGTCTCCTTTTCGTCCCCCCCCCCCCCAGGTGATAACGCTCAGCTCCTCCCGGTCCAGCTCCCCGATCACCAGCACGGCCCCCAGCTCCGCCTCCACACTGCAGCCCGTGGTGAAGGTGGAGCACGGGGGCGCGGGCGGTGGCGGGGGAGCCGGCGGGGTGGGCGGCTCCCGCACGCTGCAGAAGTACATCGTGGTGTCCCTCCCGTCGGCGTCGGCCGCCGAAGGCAAGGGCTCCAGCCTGCCTCCCCCGTCCCCGCTGTCCTCGGCCCCACCCTCCGCCACTTCGCTGGAGTCCGGGGTCAAGCTGGAGCGCTCCGAGTCCCCCGGGGCCAGCACGCATTCCCCCCACTGAGACTGAGTCCGACCGGGGAGGGTCGGGGTGGGGTTTGGGGGGCGGGTGATGTA
Organism: Megalops cyprinoides; assembly: GCF_013368585.1. NCBI lineage: Eukaryota > Metazoa > Chordata > Actinopteri > Elopiformes > Megalopidae > Megalops > Megalops cyprinoides. The sequence goes on from NC_050598.1 coordinate 5,895,288, forward strand.
GAGCCACGTCACACAACACCAGGAGGGAGATAGCGCAGGGAGACTGATTTAGGTGCTTCTTGTTTGTGTGACGCTGGTACAGGGACAAAGATGAAACGTGGGAAGGGACACAGGCCCAAGGCTTGAAGGCATCGGGGGGGGGTAAACATAAGCGGCGTCACAGGAGGAGGAGGGGAAGAGAAAGACAGAGGAAGTGATATGAGGAGGAGCTTGGAGGGGGAATATACTGTCTGACAGTAACTGTGGAAAAGAGCAGCAAGGCACTGTGTGGATTCTGAGCAGAGAGTCTTTCTCTCCTCTCCCCCTGTCTTAAACACACACACACACACACACACACAAACCATGGTTCTCTTTGTCTGACCCTGTCTCAGCATTGACATTGTTCATGTTTCTTTTTATATGCTATAATAAATCTGATTTTGTACATTTTTCTTTGCTGTTGTGATTATTAACTTTCACATTCTATCTGATTGAATCAGCAATGTTAGTTGTGGCAGAGACAGAGGAGTAGCACAGTAAAGTGTAGATTGATAAGCAAAGGTGTAGTATAAAAATAGAGCTAGCAGGTGGTGTAATTGTTCTGAGCTGACGATACTGTAGTGTACAATAACATTTAACCACACATTTCAACAGACTCATGACCTTCAGGACTCATATTGCGTCCTGTATTTTTCAATCTCTGCAAAAGTGTTTTCTAGTGTGTTTCTGTGGCAATTTGTGCCCATTCATTCTGTAGAGTATTTATGAGGTCAGGCACTGATGTTGGACCAGAAGGCCTGGCTCGCAATCTCCTTTCCAGTTCATCCAAAAGGTGCTGGATGGGGTTGAGGTCAGGGATCTGTGTGGGCCAGTCAAGTTCTTCCACACCGAACTCATCAAACCATGTCTTTATAGTCCTTGCTTTGTGCATTGGGGAACAGTCATGTTGGAATAGAAAAGGGCCTTCCCCAAACTGTTGCCACAAAGTTGCAAGCATAGCATTGTCCAAAATATCTTGGTATGCTGAAGCATTAAGATTGCCCTTCACTGGAGATAAGGGGCCGAGCCCAAACCCTAAAAAACAGCTGCGGCCAAATACTTTTGTCCATATAGTGTATATAGCTTTGGATAAATAAGCACAAAACATGACATAACCGAAAAAACAATAGGTCATATAAAAAATAATGAAGGTGCTCCCGAGTGTCTCGGTGACATCAGCAGAGAGTGACCACAGTGGCGGAACAAATCGGCTTTGTTCCACAAGGGACAGGATGGTATGTCAGCAGCGTTCCCTTTGTCTCCAGTGTGGTGCCCTTTGATGGCTTGTGACATGCCTGCGAAGTCCCTCAGTGGCGTCATTTGGGATTCGCCAATCCTCTGATTGACGTGTGCCCCTCTGTGCTGACATTATGGATTTTGTTTGCGAGCTGCTTTATGGAGTTCAAAGAGATTGAAATGGCCAGTTATTTTGTGCTTGGCTAACTCTTTGTAGACTTGGATGAATGCTTTGGATTATGCTGGGTAATCTGTTCTTGCCAAAATGTCCTGGTAAATTTCAGGAGTTCATGGCTCCCTTTGTCTTCATAAGAACTCCAGGACCAGTAAGTGGGGAGAAAAAGCAAACATAATAGCACCTTACAATATTTCACAGCATGTGTTTTGTACAAGCTTCACCAAAGGTTATGTTTGATTTGCATGTACAGACAGCTCAATTTTCATTTCTTCTTCCAAATTCAAAGTGCCTCTTTCAATGGTTTTTCCCTAACAAATGACCTTTTCCTTGCAACATGACCATGAATTCTATGATCACGCTGGTGACACCAAACGCTGGTTTCCCGAAGATCGACAGGTTGTTTTGGAAATCTCCAACTGTCGCCTCTGAATTTATAGCTGTCTTCTGAACCACTTTTCTCATAGCTGTGGTGGCAAAACAGATTTGCATTGCGGTCAGTGACCATTTGTCTGCACTCTACAGAGAGATCTCTGACCTTAACTGTGGTGATGCAAGCTGCCAATTAATTTCCCCTGTGTTTCTTCCTTTTGTGCCCCAGGGAAACGAGGAAACTTCCGAAGGCTATGTATCATTTCAAAACCTGAAGTCTGACTTCCAAAAATCAGAATGTTGATGTTGAGTTGTATTTGGTGTTTTTTTGGTATTTGTTATTTGTGAACAATATTAATTTGCTCTCAGCAATGCTATGAAGATTAAAACATAATATTAGCTAAATGCTATTAGGAGATTTTAAAGCAGAAATTTTCCTAACTTGTCATATCATGATTGCTGTTTCTATAAGATTTCAGGTATGAATAAATATGGAGAGCACGCACTTTGTTGAAGGTATAAACGAATTTATATTAAGCATATGGAAACCTTTGGATAGGGCTAGTGCTTCCTCAGAATCTCACTCCAGTCTGTGGAAGGGAATGACTGCAATCTGACAGGTTTTGAAGCAGTGGTCATGGGCGTAGAAGTTAAACCCTGTCAGTACTTAACGTACTTAACAAGTCAGATCAGCACATTCAAGTGCCAAGATACATTTAAGTCTGCCATAAACTGTCAGGGCTAAGGGAATGTGAACTCTGAAGTTTAAAAAACAAAAACAAAAGGTCCTAGCTGATATTATTGTTAGTCCTATATAATAACACTAAGTGGATGCTCTGTAAAGTGGACTTCTTTGAACTTGACTTGAGTTTGGAAATGAAGGGGTTAATGACAGGAGGGTTTTTTTTTTTTCTTTTTTTCCCTCTGGGGGATTCAGGTGTCAACGACACGCGCTAAATGACAACAGATATGTTGGGAGTGAGCCGGGGGGGGGGGGGGGGGGGGGGGGGGGGGATGAAAAGTCCCGGGGGAAGGAGTGAAGGAGGAGCAGAGAGAGCAAGAGGGAGAGAGAGGGAAGCATTGAGGAAGCAGCACAAGTTGGGCCCGCCGCTTGGAGGACAGAAGAAGCTGGAGAGGAGAGGGGGGACAGGCCAAAAAGCACAGCAGTGCTGACAGGGAGACAGACAGCACAGCAAAAGAGCTAGCCCTCACGCACACGCACTCACACACAGGAGACGAGCAGTGGACGCATCTTGGTTTTGCATGTCTGTGTGTGTGAGGGTCAATGGGAGTTGGCATGTAGTTTAGTATTACTTTTCTATCCTCTTGTCTGATAGCATTTGTGTTTCTTCAAAAGCTCTGTCTGCCTTTGCCTGTGTGTGTGTGTGGGCATATGTAAACTGTATACTAACATGTATCAGGGCTTATGTGGCCATCACTGTGTGTCCAGCCTGGTGCGTGTGAGCCTCTAGTTGTTTGTTATGTCACTATGCAGGGGATAGCCTTTTGTCTGTTGGTAGGATGAGGTTACACTAACACACAGGCAAGGAGGTCTACTGATATTACTCTGCATGCACGTTGTCACACGACTCTCCACACCGTTCGACAGACGTATACGCAGCTACACGCACACACACACAGCACCACATGCTGTTACACATACACATCGTTAAATGACACCGCATGCTGCTACGTGTGCGCACTCTCTGTGACACATGGTCACACGCATCAAGACTTGAATTCACTGTCAGTGGCGGGCGCACAGACACAGGCTGAACCGCACACACCGGTTGGCACTGTAGACATACACACAAGCCAGAACAGGCACACAAAACAGGCACACAAACAGACCAGGACACACAGAACCGGCACCACAGCCGTTGTGCAAACTGCACATACACGCTGCCACAAAGGTACCCAAAGCCCAGAGCCTCCAGAACCTGCCCAGGCCGTGTTCAGACCTCTCCATAAAGGCCTCAATTAGTCATATAAGAGGAGGGAGGAGCCACATGGATCGAAGGCGGCAGACGGGATAGTATTAATGAGCCAGAGGAACCTTATACTGAACTTACCTCAGTTCCAGGATCCGTCTGCCGCGCGGAGCGAAGCAGACATACCTGAGTCATCGAGAGCAGGTAAGTGGCCATCCCTCGCTCAGATCGGTTGACGCAAACTCTTTTGTGTTCATGCTCACGTTGCCTTTGCACTGTCACCGTGAGATGTGTGGTGATATTACACAGCTTTGTGCCTTAATTCATACTGTGTCTGCTTTTATCTGCTTAGTTTTTGCCTGATTCAGGCATTGTAAAATATGAGGAAGATCCTGTGGCAAGTCATGTGGAACAGTTCACTCCCTTTATTACATTATTCAGTTGCTTCGCAGATGTCTTCGCCACAGTGACTTAAATAGCTTACATGTTTATACAGCTGGATGTTTACTGAGGCAACTGAGGTTAAGTACCATGCTCAAGGGTATAACAGCACAGCCCAGCCAGAGAAATGAACTAGCAGCCTTTGATATTATTAGTATTACGTTGTTATACAGATTGTAAACATCTTCTTGCTTATACACACCCTAAGGAATACTAGTCTGTAAAAATTGAAAGATTGTACAATAGCACTTATTAGTGACATGTGGGATAATGGACTTGTAGGTATAGGATGGATGTTCTTTATTATAAATGTTGTTAATATCTTAGTATGTTTAGCTGATTTAGAACCCACTGTGCATAAAATTTGGCTCCATTGAGGGGTTCCTAAAGCTGTTTTCTCTCCAAAGTTTATCTCAACAACATCTTAATCAAGAGCTTTATATTATTTGTAAACCGTCTGGAAAGATGAAAGTATTTGATTCTTAAACTGAGGTAGAGTGATAAGGGTGAGTCAGGAAGCTGTGGAAAATGTGAAACCAAAGCAGATAAAAATATTCAAAAGATTTTCTCCATAGTATTCTTTTCATTGTCCAAATTGATCCTGATGCTTCAGGGCCAAAAATGACAAAAATACTCGTTGAAAGTGGTCATGGTTCTGTACTTTGTGAAACTCTCGTTAAAGAACACATTAACGGTCCCCTCCCTAGCTCTGTAAGAACTGAAATGACCCTTGCGATGACTGCCATCATTCTTCCACCAGTTTTAGCTAATGAAATGAAAGTAGATGTGCTATAGAGATGCAGAAGGTTGTGTCTGTGTAGCTGCCATGTCTCTTGCCCTAAATGGGCTTAATGTTTGGAGGGATTAGTCTGGCAGGAGTTTGATTGGCGCCGAGAGGGTGTGGAGGAGATCCAATACCAAGATTTTACTTTTGCTCATATTGCTGTGGCTTTGCCTTTTTCTACCAACTCCTTGAAAAATAATTACCAAAAATATGAAATGTAACAAATGGAAATTGGGCTGCTCAAAATTCTAGCAGAATGTTCCTATGCTGGTATCATTTCATATGCCCCTGTACCATTTCAAATGTACACTGTACCAATAATATGCACAGTATTTATTTATAGATATAATATGTGCCTGTATGGAAGTGCTGTCTTTAAACCTCGGATCACGCTCTTGCTGGTCCTATCAGAGCTCACCAACAAATATGTAGTATGCCTATGAAGGAGGGCTTTATGGCAGGCTGTGGCAGCAGGCAGTCACTCACAGGCTTAAGCACAACAGGCTCAGCGAGTCACACATTTCATTCCCTTGCACATTATCTTTACTATTTCCCTCTTGTAGTCCGGGGAGCCTCAAAATGAACCACCTATGAGCTAGCATGCCTGTATGATCCTTTTGGAGACTGGAGCTGGAGCATCACACTGACCACACTACCCAACAACATCAACCCAGACACTTTTTTTTCCAAAGAAAACTTCCAGATACACCAACAAGGCCAGGTCTAAAATGACATATTTAAATTAAAATGCACAACAACGTTAACAATGACACAGATTTGAATTAATCCTGCTCTAATTATCAATAAGACTTTTGTGTTGTTGAACAAGCAATACTTTGTCCAGGAAAGCCATAGGTGCAAGGATAGCTTGCTTTCAGTCCAAGAGCTTTTGTCCATGAATGTCTTCAACACTAAGATCACCCATCCCTTGACCTCGAAGTGTCGATGTAGGATCCAGACATTTTGTAATGTTCATTTTTAAAAAAGAGCTGCACATCGATGGCTTTGCTTCCCCATGGCCACCTGAGAGAAAAATGAGAGACAGAGAGTGTAATCAAGCACATCGGTGGCCTCTCTGGCATTTGCACGCACACACATTCAAGCAAACACACACCGAAGCAAATGCAAACTGCTCACGAAATGATCACTCACACACACACTGTACACCCACACTCTCCCCTGGCACACGCAGTGACACAGAATCGGCCGGGGGGTCACGCTCTCTGACGCATTCGGACAGGCGGGGTCTGGGCCCTCTGCCCACACCAACTGTAATGGCGAAATCACTCTCGCTCTCTCTTTCTCTCTCTCTCTCTCTCTCTTTCCCTCCTCACACGTTCCCTCTCCCGCCCTCTTCTCACCCTCTCACAGAGCTTAAAGTGTGTTGTTAACCCTGTCTCGGTCCAGGGATCTTGGGCACTTTAGACCTTTAACCCCACAGGGATCTGCATCTTTGACTTTTTGACCTTTGCCCTCTGGAATTGGCGCAGCCAGTGCAAGTGCGTGCGCAGTTTGGCTTTGTTGGGACATCATACCACTTTGCTTTCTTTCCGCGGATGTTTGCAGGTGTGCTCCGTGGTCTGTGTTTTGCATTTCATCTTAAAAAAAATGAGCAAATGTTTGGATGATATCTGGGGTGAAAAGCCATTTATTTTTCTCTTTCTATCCCTCTGTTTCCTGCTTCCTCCTACCCAGAATGCCGGAGCGAGTGTGCGTGTTCCAGGGACAGTGTTACTACAAGCTGAAGCGTGACTGTCTGCGTCGGGGAGTGCTCTTCAAGGACCCCCTCTTCCCCCCCTCTCCCCAGTCCCTCTTCTACCGACGCTCCCCCCCGCCCGGACTCACCTGGAGGAGACCCAGGGTGAGACACGCGCCGAGGAAGAGGGAAAGAGGAGAGAGAGAGAGGGAAAGAGAAACCTCCATGGGTGAGACAAGCTTTGAGAGAGAGAGGAAGGAATACGGATTCACTGGAGGTTTGAAAAGTGACCAGCAGAGATACAGATAGATCAAAATACACACACATGTGCATCCACATAAACTCAACCAATCACACTCCCTCATACACACATATATATATATAGTAGCAGTCACTCATACACAAGCAAAAGTTCAGACAGTGGTAGTCTGCCCTACACACACACATGAAATCAGGCAGTGATAGACTGACATACACACACGCACACACACACACATTCACAGTGGAGAGCTGCAGACAGAGAGATTCCACTAGTGACAGGCTAACACACACACCAACAGACAGTTACACAGACTGCACCATGACAGACAGTGCTGCAGCACAGCGCCCATCAGGATGGGCCAAGTGAAGGAGAGGCAAGGGATATGGACTGGAACATTCTACCTCACACGAGCACGCCCACCTGCCTGCCTGTGCATGTACACGGACATGCACATGCACATACAGGAGCGTGCACGACACCCGGAGCGGGCTCACGGCTCGGGGCGCTCACGCACGGGGGTGGGTTCGTGCCCTTTCCCCAACGCGCTTCCTTCCTTTCTCCCCTCGGTGCTGACAGTCTAATTCAAGGCATCCACTCAGCATGGCTTATAAAAGGCGTGCTTCATTACGGGCTGTTCTAATTAGGGAGAGGCGTCTGTTCAGTGTAACTGAAGCCCCGGGAAAGTGTGTGTGTCGCGTGTGCGGAGGAATCGCCGGGGTATTGCCGCGTTTGCCGGGGATATATAAAAACAACGCTGATCGCTATAGCACATGTGTGACCGGGACATGGAGGCCACGCGGTGCATGTGCGTATTTGCAGCTGTTTATCTTACATTAGAGCCTGCTATTTAAGCACAGCAAGGTGAATTTAAGATTGTGAGCGAGTGTGGAGCATTAAAGGAGGATTGTGGGAATCAGCTATGATCCTGTTTCCACATTGCTAAAAGATCCAGACTCTTTTGCTGAGATCCGTTGTCCGAGGGGGCCATGGCCTCCCTGTGTGCACAAAGGGTTAATGGTACTGTGGTCCTAATGTGCCTCTCTGGTATTTTAAGCACTCTCCTGTGGGGAGTCGAATGATAGGGTGACATCTGTCGCCTCTCCCCGTGCGTGTGGACACCGACGCACACAATACAGCACAGGAGAATCTCCCATTCACACCTCTGCGCCTTGCCCTCGTCCCATACACTCTGAGTCTGGGCTGAACAGAAAGGGCTCTGGGTGGAAAGGGCTGGTGATTGTCCTTCTCAGTTTGCTTTCCAAAAGTGAGGCCGGCGCTCTGCGTCTGTCGGTCTGCCTGTTTGCGAGGGAGGGAGAGAGCGGGGCAGTGAGGGGGAGAGGGGGCAGAGCGTCTGAACTCGCTGCTCAGTAACGTGAGACCAAGATACGCACAGAGGGGTCACTCAGGTGTCAAAACACAGATCAGTGGCTCCGAGCTGACAGTATCTCGCCCTCAGATGCTTTTCAAACGCAAATTCAGAAACAAAATCAATTAGATCCAACCACAGTCAGTCACAGAGCAAAACCAGCATGCAGAAGAATATATAACATTCTGCATTAAAAACTGACACCACCATTGCCTACTGTTTTCTGAGAAGTGAAATACTTGTGGAAATGACTTAACCTGGTGAATCTTTCTCTCTGCTTCTCTCCTTCACCTTTCACTTCCTCTCTCCTCTTTCTCACTGTCTCTTCCTCTCTCTTTATTTATGTCCCCTCTCTCTTTTTCTCTCTTTATTTCTCTCTCTACCCTTCTTCATTTCTCTTCCTCTCTTGTTCTTTATGTTCCTTTTCCTCTCTCTCTCCCTCTCTCCTTCTCTCTCAGGAACTCTGTAAAGACCCTCGCCTCTTTGTGGATGGCATCAGCACCAGGGACCTGCACCAAGGCAGTCTGGGTAATTGCTGGATGGTGGCAGCCACATCCTGCCTAGCCACTGAGCCGTCTCTGTGGAAGAAGGTGAGAGCTTGTTTAATCCAGGTATCGATAGACAGCGTGTAGCAAAAATTCCAGCTTTCCCATCCATTATGGGAGGATATTGAAACTGGGAGGACCTTTCTGCTCTTGCCTCCCAGGTGATTCCAGACCACACGGAGCAGGAGTGGAACCCCAAACGGCCGGACCTGTACGCGGGGATCTTCCACTTCCGCTTCTGGCGCCTGGGCCGCTGGACGGACGTGGTGGTCGACGACCGCCTCCCGACCAGCCAAGAGGGGGCGCTGCTGTTCTGCCGCTCTGCCACGCCCCGCGAGTTCTGGAGCGCCCTGCTGGAGAAGGCCTACGCCAAGTGAGCGGCGTCCAGCAGCTTCAGCTGCTTTACTGGGTCATTGTGCTAATGCGCTGTAGCAAAGTGTTCATTCTGTCACACAGAGTCAGGAACCCTGCTGGCAGATGGGCGACATTCAGTGAGATTAGACAGAAGCAGACGGGGATACAGGCAGTTCCTACTTGTGTGACACAATGTGTTTCTGGAAATCCTATCATAAACTGGACCTTCGGGATTGGATCTCATTATCTCATAGATGCAATGATTGGCAGTTGCATTCCTTACCACAGATTACAAATTGAGTAAACACGGGACCAGATACATATTGGATTAAAAAAAAAAATTTAAACTGTATAAATACAGTAGTTGTATATGTAAATATACTTACTCATGAAGTATAGTTTAAATATTAAGTATTGTGAAATGCACTGCATGAGGGTTTTGGAAAGATAGGACATAGAGAATAAAGCACAAACTGTGGTCTTTGGAAAAACATACTATAAGACTCAAATGCATTTTCCTCAGCTGTCCCCAAAAGGTTCACTGATTTAAACCAACAAACAACAAAAGACAGCAAAACAAACTCAAGGAAAGGAAACCCCCAATTTAAAAAAAAATATATTTTTTGCTCAGCTTTCACCGGTTCTCAGTCTCACTCATTAGTCTTTCTTGTTGTAAATCTGGATTTTGTGATGTAAGACAATCAACGGTGGCATTTTTAGAAATGTTGTAAATGCTGACTGTCATAACCCAGACCACTGTGAAACAGGGACTCCTTTTTCACTGTCAGATCTGTCCTTTAGTCATTGCTGGCCACTGTGAGGAGTTTTATCCCAGTGCATTTGATTAATGTGAAGGACAGCAAGACACGGGCAGAGAAATGTTTAACTCCACAGAGTCAGAGATGAACATGGAATCCGCTTGTGTAATCCTGTCTGTACCCCCAACACCCCTCACCTCCAACAGGCTAAATGGCTGTTACGAGGCGCTGGAAGGGGGCAACACGGCAGAGGCGCTGGTGGATTTCACCGGAGGGGTGTCCGAGCCCCTCAGCCTGGACCGAGGGGTCCTGACCATGCATCCCGACCAGCGGAAGGCGCTGTTCCAAACTCTGGCCCGGGCGCACAGCCGCCAGGCTCTCATCACCTGCTCCATTCGGGTCAGAGCCGGATGCGGGATTGTGGGACTGGGTCATGCTCTCTGAGGCGTCAGTGCTGGGGTCATGGGCATTGCTTGCGCTCACTTAGAAACACAGTTTATTTCCGGTGCCGTCTTGTGTCATATTGAGTTACTTTGGGCGTGTCTGATTCCCTCTTACTCTTGATGGGAGTCAACAATTCACGCCTTGCATAGCTGCACATTACATGAGAGTCAGCCGTTTAGCACACTGGCTGTCGTGAACCATAGCCTCTGTTATGCAATGGGAATGCCGGTGAGAGCTGACCTTTTGACCTCTGTTTGGCTCTCCTCCCTGGTGGCCCCGCCCCCAGCCAGCGGAGGGCGAGAGGGTGGAGTCGGTCCTGGACTGCGGCCTGGTGCGGGGTCACGCTTATGGCATCACCGCGGTGCGGAGGGTGCGCCTCGGGGAGAAGCTGCTGGGCGTCTGTGGGATGTCCCGGGTCCACATGGTGCGCATGCGGAACCCCTGGGGCACAGCCGACTGGACTGGAGCATGGAGCCAGGGGTGAGTGTGCCGTTTGCTGATAGGGTGGGACCTGAGGATGGGCAGGCCGGATGGGGTGTGGTACGGAAGCCCACAATGGCCAAAAAAGACAAAGGGCTTCACTTGGCAGACATTTATTAATCACTGAACTAACTGGATAGTACCCCTGAAAATGCCCCTGGTTCTAAGTCGTAATTGAATAATACTCATTGAAGTATAGCTATTCAGATCCTCTCAGAGTAGAGGTGACTAGACCAGACAAATTCAAAGTAGACAATATTGCCGAGGATTGTAAAGTATGGATCAGAGTTGTGAATTTATTGTATCACCTGTGTGTCTGTGTGTGCGGGTGGCTGTGTGTCTGCACATCTCTGTGAATAGATGTGTAGAGGAGAACATGGCTAAAGTCCCATCAATTAATATTTCTAGCTGCTTTCCATCATATCAGCACATTTTTCAACCCACTAAATAATAGTAATAATAACAATGAGTTCGTTTTATATCAACCTAGTTAGTACGACTACCCACTTAATACACATTCCCAATTCTGTCTGCTCAGTGATAGGATAGTGACTTTGTTCCTGTGTCCCCTCACAGCTCACAGCAGTGGCAGCTGGTGGGCCGCAGTGAGAGGGAGAAGATGGGCCTCACAGTGAGGGATGTCGGGGAGTTCTGGTAAATCAGCTGTCAATCAATCCCTCGAAATATTCCTTGAGCTTAGAACCTGAGCAGGCATCTGGAAGTCTGCTACAGAGAGTGGCATAACTCTCTAGAGCCAGAACAGGAGCATTACTGGTTTGCTTAACCCAGGGAGGTTGGACTTTAGCTCAGCGAGTTAAATCTCAAAATCTGTGGTTGTTCAAGGGCCATGGTTCAAAACTCACAGTAGGCCTACAGTACCCTGTTACTCTATGATAGATTGTAGTGAAATTCAGCATTGAACACACAGTGAAGTATATTTAATTTTGTCCGAATAGCTATTGAGAGTGAGAAACAAAATATATAAGCAAACTTGCAATGATGAAAATGAGATACCGTAAATGTCCATGGATCTGATTGTGTGATCATACACTTTATGTGCATGTGTTTGTGTGCGTGTGTGCATGTGGATGCGTATGTACGTGTACATGCATATGCGTGTGTGTGTCTCAGGATGGAGTTTGAGGACTTCTGCCGCTTCTTCACTGACGTGGTGGTGTGCCGGCTGGCAGAGCGATCCCTGCTGTGGCCTGGCTCTCACTGGAGGGAGGTGCGCTGCCGTGGGGAGTGGGCGCCGGCACCCGGGCAGCCTCTGGGGGGCGCCCTCCCACATACCGTGGCGGGGAGCCAGGGGAACCGCCGCAGGGACCCCTCCAGAGAGGGACAGAGGGGCCTGAAGGGCAACAGGAAAGAGGATCGCCTCGGGGAGAGACAGAGGGACGGGCCGTCCTGGGGACAGAGGGATGGGGGCAGGGGAGGGAAGGGGGGTGAGAGGAGTGCGGAGGGGGCGGGGCGGGAGAGCCAAAGCAAGGACGGGGCAGCAGCGGGAGAGCAATGGGACAGACAGACGGACAAGAGGAGCAGGTGTGGAGGCTGCATCAACCATCGGGACACCTTCCTGAACAACCCCCAGGTGAGGCAGGGGTCTGCAGGGTACCACTCTGCACAGCCGGGCACACTCCGCCATAAACGCCCTGGCGGGACACTCCGTCCCACAGTGCTGACCGAGGCACATAGCTAAGCGACCCGCCCACTGGCAGGCGCACTGTTTGTGCCGCTATCTTTGACATTAGCACCCTTGGTATTCACATTTCCTATTTCTACATCTCAGCGCAGTGAGAAAATAGAGCCGATGACGATATTCTGGGGGCCATGTATTTGGGGAGCATCACGTTATTTACTTTAGTAAGAGTTTCGAGCTGTTGCCACAGCAGGGGTGCAGAGGCTGCACCCAAAGGGTTGCTTTTTTTTGGATCACTGCCCCTCGGTCAGAGTACCTTGGGGTGACTTTGGAAACTTTGGAGATAACTACCCTCGATGATAGGTCTGGCCTACTTAGAAAACCTCCTGGAGAATGTGGGAGATTAGCTGTACTCTCTTTGGGCAAAGGATATGATTGAGATGAATGTTTTTGCATGAGCGCAGTAGCAGCAGAAATCTTTATGAAAACAAATTTATTTTAAAAACCCAGCAAAACAGGAGACAGCATTTGCACAGCCACAAACAAATCTGTTCATCACACTACTACTACTTTAAAGCCCTGTTAATCACACACACACACACACACACACACACACACACACACACACACACACACACACACACACACACACACACACACCTGACATGCACAATTGCACAGTCACACAATGGCAGTTACAATTAAGCAGTTTCAAATAAAGTTGTATTAAAAAGAGCTTTGTTATTGGCAAGAAGGTAAGTTATTGATCACACAGAATCCTCATTTCATCCTCATTCCCGCTCTTATTGAAAGATGCAAATAGAAACACGGTCTTGACTATTTAACAACACACATTTTCAGTCAGAGATTTTTGGGGACATGTATTTTGAAAATGCATGTGAAGGCTTCTGCTTTACAAGGGCCTTCCCAGATTAAAGATATAAAGTTCAGATACTTCACTGGGAAAGGGACTGTCTGTAAATTGTTTGGACAGAGACACTTTCAGTTTTCCAATGTTTACAAATGTTGCATTTTTGTACTCAATGCAAGGTATTAGTTCAATTTAGTTTATTATTTAGAATGTTTTAGACAAAGAACATTAACAGAAACTAGTTAATTCTTTATCAGTTCTGAAATTCTCCCTTGTACAGTCAAAGCCATTGGTCGCCCCTGCTTCTCTTTAACCTCTTGGCAGCGTCAGAGGGACTTAACACTTATCTCTGTACTTTCGCAGTGATCCACAGCACAGGGAGGTGCTGTTCCACGCATGCTGAAACCTCTCTTATCTCTCCTTCTGCTAGCATTGGTGTGAGTGTCTGATGAGCCGGTCTCTCTCAGTTCATGTTCGAGGTGCAGGGGGAGGGAGATGAGGTGCTGATCTGCCTCCAGCAGGAGGACAGAAGGATACGAAGGAGAGAGGGAAACGGAGAGAACCTTCCTATCGGGTTTGAGGTGCTGCGGGTAAGTGGGAGCGCTGTTCATGCGTCACGCCCAGGCTCCTCATCTCTCCTCTTGGACAATTGCAACTTGGATGGATAAACCCCTCCCTCTCTCCCCCCCCCCCCCCCTCTCTGTCTCCCAGGTGGAGGTGAACCGGACAAGCCGGGTGCAGTGTGTGGGCGAGCAGGCCGCCAGCTCCGTGTACATGGACTCCAGGAGCGTGGCGCTCAGAGTGACCCTTGGGCCCGGCCGCTACGCCCTGCTGCCCACCACCTTCCAGCCCGGGGCCACCGGGCGCTTCCTGCTCAGGCTCTTCTCCCACTCACACGTCCGGCTGAGGTGAAAACCCCGCCCCCCTTCCCCGACCCTCTAACACAAGGTTATAGAGCAGGTCTCTGTGCGAAAGACTGAATACTCATGTCTCGTGGGCATGTTTACAGAGTATGTTGCTGCATAATATGAAGCAGGGATTTCTCTATCCATGTTCTCTGGGAGAAAAATGAGAGGAAGAGAGTGTCACGGAGCACACTGTTGGCCTGTGTTAGTGCCATTCACACACACACATACACACTCACACTCAACTCAAACTTTCTTTATTGGCATGTAATACACTGGTACTGTGTTGGATTGGTGCAGTCCTTCTATTGGGTGTATTGTATTTGCACCTGTGTGCAGTGCCAGGTGAACAATTGTGTTTCAACCCTATGGTTGGCAGCAGCTCTAATTCATGTGAGGATAGTGGTTCCTTGTTTGTGTAACTTTTGAGTGTCATTTTGTTGTATGCACTTTGTGCTCGAATTTTGGAGTGGCTCTGGATAAGAGTGTGTGCCGCAGGTCAAAAATGTAACATGAAATTTGTAATGTTAAATTTACTCACATCCTATACATTCCTCTGAATAGGAGTGGTTGCTAAGTGACAAAATGTAAATGTAAAATCCTCCATTTCTGCCTCTCATTCCCCCTCTTCCACCATTATCGCCTCCCTTTGACTCCTAACGTATCCCTCTCCCTCTCTTTTTCCTTTCTCTTCTTCTTCCCTTCCCCCTCTTGTTCCCACCCTCTGTACTCCTCTCTCTGCCCCCCCGGCCCTCCACACCCACCTGTGTGTTGCTGTCCTGCAGGGAGCTGAAGGAGGACTTGCCCCCTCCCTCGGTCTGGCTGTGCTGCATGGCTCAACCATGTGTGGTCACCACAGTGCACCTGCGCCGTGCGTCTGGTGTGGGTCAGCCCAAGCAGACAGGTAACACCGACCACCTGCTGCTCAGGTAACCTCTGCCTGTACATAGTCAATGCTGACTGTTTGACTATGCACATGGATAACCACTGACCATTTGACTGGCAATGTTGACCATCTGGCTTCTTATTCAGCTAACCAGCATGACCAACATGTCTCTCTTCTCTCTTTCTCTCTCTCTCTCATGTACTGTGATATAGGTCTGTATATGTTGTAATACTTTATATGTTTTAATACTCTGACCTTGGCTGCTTCAGCACCTGACGTATATGCCACCATACGATGTGAGGACGAAACTATAAGGACACGCGTGTTCAAGGAGGACAGTAACCCAGAGTTCAACACAAAAGCCATTTTCTACAGGAGGCAACCGGACACACACATCTCCATTGAGGTTAGACTGGCTGCTGGGATTCTGCATTGCTGGAGGGGTATAGGGCAGGTCTGTGTCTGTTTCTTTTAGCCACATCATAACTCCGTGTATGTGCGTGTGCGTGTGTGCGCGCGTGCGAACGTATGTGAAATGCTGTGTTCCGTAGCTGTGGTGCCGGGGCTGGCTGTGGGACTCTCTGCTGGGAGAAGCACGTCTGCAGACCGGAGACGTCGAGAGGTGCCGCAGCCGGGTGATTGACTTGCAAGGTGGCCAATCGCGCCCGGGACCCCGGGGATGCATCTACGTGGAGACCTCCTCCAGTCAGTGTCTCACCGACTTGTGACTGCCTGCTGGTGCAGCTGCTGCTGCCACCCACTGGACATCTATGCTCACTGCAGCTTCACACGGCTGAACCCACAAGGCAGGGATATTGCAAGATTGGACATTCTTGGGGGTGAATATGCAGCCCTGGAGACATGGACGATGCCCCATTCAGGAAATTTGGGAGCATTTAGCGTAAGATGAGGGGTGGCACAGGGCCAATGAAACATTGATAAAACAGGGCCATTACATACTATTCAGGCACTAGAGGTACAGCACTGTCACCCCTGCTTATAAGCCACTAAGGGCACTCTGTGTTATGGACATTTTTAAACAAACAGAGAATATCCAGAAGTTGAAGGTGGCTACATTATACAGTGTCTAGATTATGAGCTCCTAAAGTATGTACAAAGTGTCGTTGGACTTACGGTGTAATTGGACGTTAAGGCCGAGAAAAGGGGGGCAGTGCAGAAGAATTTAGGTCAGATTTTTCAGGATAACTCCGCTTAACACTGCTAAAATAGCACCGCACGTGGCAAAATTCCTCACTGCTGTCCTCTCCAGCGAGGTTCAGCTTCAGGGAAGTGAAGCCAAGTCGCCTACAAAAAGATGTTCTTTTTTTACATCACCCTCTGCTGGTCAGACAACGAAAAATAACACTGCTTCGCAGGGTATTGTTATTATGTGTTATTTTGTCCACTCAACAGCAGCGTTGGAACTATAATCACAATGCTTTCTTGCCTTCCACAAAACAATGTCTTCCCATAAAAAACGATTTCAGTTCTAGATTATATATACTGTATGTTTTAGATCAATCAATACATCGTAAATATGTAAACGATTGCTGTTTGTATGGTATGTTGCAATATATTGCTGCTTTGCAGTAAAATATTTTAAATGTATTTGTAATATATCCTTGGACCGAACAACATATTTTCAATATATGACAACATATTTCATTTTCGTATGGGTTATTTGTTGATTTCGAGCACCTCTGGTGAACTACCAAAAAGTAAATCGAGTTGAAAAAGTTCTTTTAGCAGAAACAAAAACTGATGAAGCTGTATGGTTATGGTGTAGGCTATGCCCCATCAACCTGTAACCTGTCGGATAGTATACGCTGCCTGCCACCCAATCTTTTGAAATCAATCGGTTTCGCAGAGTTGGCTCATTTAGATCTGAACACAAGGATGTCATGAACAACATTTGGCTGGAAATGAAACGGGAAAGAAGGCAGATTTGGCATCCTACTTTTACACCTAGCTGAAGAAACACGTTAGTTATGATCTTGTATTTGTTCGTTTTCGCTATTTGCTATTCGTATTTGCACTTGCCACGTACTTGTCACAGTAATATTTTACATACATTTAGATCCACCATATGCATTCAAACCTATATATGAATAAGCAAATATATCTGGAATATTCACCAGAGATCAGTGTGTAAGAACACCAGATCAGCTCGCTCACTTTACATGCAATTTATCTCACCTGCATCAGCACGCGCTCCGGGAAAGCCTACGTGTCTGTATTCCACCGAAGCCTGCAGCCCTGCACCGCTATACTGTTCCTCTAGTTTAATTTTTAGATAGAAAACGAAACTTGTCTATTTCACATCTGTCGTTGACTTTCAAGCAAGTATTTCTGCGAGAGGTAAGGCTTGTTCGCATAATCCCATTAAATTGCAAACGAGATATTCAAATATTTTTATTCACACGGATCACGATAGTTCTACTTGCTTTCAGTTTTGCATGATGCAAACTGCTATGTACCTACGAAAACATTCTCGAACACTCAAATGCTTGAGTACATTAACAATTTAAGTGTGAAGTTTAAAAAATGCATGTTGCTGCCTTCCTTTGCAAAGTTCTGCAGATATGGTCAACAGAAAAGTAAAAGATAGCGAGAGAAAAAGGATTACAAACCGTTACAAACCTACGCGCACTAACATTACAACATTTAAAATATTTGTTTATTATTATTTTGTAGCATTAGAGCTCAACACTGACTGACTGTTATGATGTTATACACGGTATTCATAAGACATAAACGAACTTTTCTCAGTGAGTTTTGCTTTGTAGGTAGAGTGGAAACAGTGTACAGTAGATACAGCACTGTAGGCCAATTTCACTGTATTTTATACATAACCGATAGACTCAGTTTTGCCGATATAAACATTTCCCAACGAGTTTAAATTTTTTGATTGAAGTAATTTGCTTTTAAAGATGATTTCTAATTAGTCTCCACCAATTATTAGGAATGACATTACGCAAAAGGCTATTTCTCTAGCTGCCTATTTTGGGATGAGCAAATGGATGCATTCATAAGATACTAATCATTCAAACAAGAAGGCTTAGCGACGAATTGAATTTCCTAAAATAAAGGGGCAGTTAGTGCACATGTTTTGTTGGTGCTGTGCTGGAGAGTAACAGTAGCGCAGATTGAATCAATTAAATCAGCCGCGGATTGCGATCCGGTAAAAGAGATCGTTTCAGCTACCGTCCAGTCAGTGACTCAGATATGGTAGGCTAAATCAACCTAGAGATAATCAGATAATCAGAAACATGGTGTGTTGACCAGAACCAGAACTGAACTGTCCCTGATCACAAGGTGCTGAGCATGATCAAGGCTGAACAACTGCTGTCTGTATAGGGTGGCCAGGAAGGGGTGTTTGCAACGACTCCAGCTGAATTTAAACTCGTTAAACTCGGGTTAGAAGTGAGTAGCTCCAGGTTTAGGAATTTCCCTATGTCTCTGTAGTACCTGCCATTGAAATGACAGTGCTGTTGTAATATCCCAGAGGCTGCTGGCTCTCTGATTACTGGCACTAATCTTCTGTTGAATGGTTGCCTTTGTAAAAAGCTCTGTTAACAGCCTGAATGCAAAATATGGTCGCCTCTGGCAGGTCTGGTTGCCCATTATCAGTTTCTGTGTAACTGTAGCACTGACTTATCAGGGCTTTCATTCTGAGACAGCTGTGCTGTGTGAGTGTGTCCAGTTTTCTTCTTTGTGTATTGAAGCCATCAATAATATTTACCTTTTTTACAGTTGTTTCATATTATTTATTTTCACTCCAGAGTCTTATTATTGTGCACTAAGGCACAACATGAGGTTAAGCTATAGAGGGTGTTGCAACTCGTGTGTGGACGTAATGCTCATCAGCCACCTGAACCATATAGCCACAGCACTTCTGACCTCCAATGCAGCAAGATACACATGTGCAGCAGGTGCATTGCATTGGACGAGGGTGCTTTACAAAATTAATGGGTAGCAAAAATCACACTGAACAATGAGATCAACCTGAATGAAAGAGCTAGTGCAGAGAACGCACAAAATAAGAGTTTAGAATAGGAATGGGTTTGGAATGAAGAGGTGGGTCCGAGGTGTTAGGGCGGGATCAGTGTCTCTTCATTCAAATTCACTCTCATTAAAAATGTGTGTGCACACGGGCGGCTGAGGCTGGGTGTAGCAAAGGGCGAGAGCAGTCACCCTACCCGGCCTTGAACCCAGGTCTATGGGGTACCAACCATTCAACTTTGACCGCAACGCCAAAGAACTAGGCTCATTGGTATGGCACTCAGAGCGCATACTCAGCTGTAGTGACAGCACTCTGTCACACTGCCCTCCCCTTCAGGAAGTGCGCCCATGCGCTTCACGCACCGAGGCATCCCTCACACATTCCCCTGCCGTACTTCTCCCATCCCAGGGTGCCCCACTCACCATTGCTTCACCCATCTCTGGGGTCCCTCACACTGTGCTTCACCCATCTCTGGGGTCCCTCACACACTGGGGTCAACCAAACCTGGGGGTCCCTCATACAGCTCACACACTGGACACGCCTCCAATGGCCTCGTGGCAAGCCATTCCACCATTTGCAGCAAAGGGCAAGAGCAGTCACTCCACCCAGCCTCGAACCAGGGTCTACAGGGTACCAACCATGCAACTTTGACCACGATGCCAAAGAGCCAGGCTCGTTGGTATGGCAGTCAGAGCGCATACTCAACTGTAGTGACAGCACTCTGTCACACGGCACTCCGTCACACTGGGCATCTCGGTTGGAATTAAAAGGTGGGAACACGCTGATGAACTCAGATAAGTAGGTAAGTATGAGGTCGCACTGAGGTTATATTTAGAAGTTCACAAAATGAAAAGAGTAATGCTGGTCCTGACGGATATTCAATAAAGCTGGTATTACTTTAACTTCTTTAAATGGAATTTAAAAGTTACATTTCAACCAATATGTAGAATGCACCTTCACTTTGGACACACCCGCATTGCTCTGCAAATGAAAGCATCTCATTTCAATTTGTTTTTCAACATTCTTGCATCTTGCAATCACAAGTGGAAAGAACCAAATTCAGATATGAGAACATTGTTTTTATTCTCAATAGATTTCAATTCAAATCATGTGACATTTAGAGGAGAGTAGGTCAAGAAGATCCATTTAAATGAAAGCATACATTATTCCTTAAAGGAACCACAGTGTGAAAGAAATTTGGGGTGATATTCATCCCCTAGGCCTGCTTTTTACTCCAGTCACATATTTTTTATGTATTTAATTTGGACAATTAGGTCTTTCCTGGAGTGAAACAGATCAAATGTGTTATTTCAGGATGCAACTGCAGTGATAAATGAACCCTCAGGCCATGAGTGTAATGTCTTCAGTCAGAGGACTTGAAAGATTTACAGTTCTCAGTAGGCTTTCTATCTCCCCCTGCAGGTGCACGCACATCAGTAACTATGGAAGCCAGGCGAGATCTGCTGCAGAACATACAAAATCCTCCACAAGTCAGCACACCAGTGCTAGGTACACTGCCTGCAGCCTTTACCAGTGCCTGTCCCTGTGTCAACGCCAGGGGTGTTCGGTGTCCACAGTAATGATGATGATTCTCAAAATAATCACTAGGAACAGAGACCACACACCACAGTGGCACAACATGTTCATTGTAACTCCATTGAATGCTGCTGTTGTTGATTCAAATTAACTTCTTGCGATACTGTGCTTAATGACAGTGTAATGCAGGACCACTCTTGTGGTCCTGCATTACAGGGATTGTAACCTGTATTTCACACCAAGGCTTGCAAATTAAGCAGCTTCTGACCCACTGTCTATCTCTGGCTTTTCTCTCACCCTCTAGTGTGCTCCAAACTTTTAATGTGTGTGCTACCCATTGCTCAGATTGCCATAGGCAAGTATACCGTCTAAAAATGCTTTGTTGTTAATAGAGTCATATACGGTCTTGGTGCACCGTAACCAAGAGACAGCATGCCTCCTGACTCCTGGTGTATGTACACAGGTGTGGTGTACCTGAAAGACTGCCCACGGCAGCACTACATCCCCATCTACCTGCTGGTTTTGGGGGTGTTCGGTCTGGCCCTAGGGGTGCTGTCGTGCCTGCCCTGCAGCCGGGAGCGAGAGGACGGGGGGCAGAGCACCCTCGGCACCCTGTGCCACGTGTGGAACTCGCTGGTCTCCGCCTTTCTCTTCTGCTGGTTCATCGCCGGTGAGGCCCCGGGGGGGGAGGGGGGGGACAGGAGACAGCAGCAGAGAGGGGGGGAGGGACCCTCGACGTGGAGGCTGGAGAGGAAGGTGGAGGCAGTGGAGTGGGAGTAGAGTAAAGGCAGGGGAAGGTGGAAGTTAGGGTACTGGCTGGCTGAGTGAGGGAACAAGAGCTGCCTCTCATTGGTGGAGAGTAGAACAGGGAGCTCACATGGTAAAATCACTCAGACACACATCACAGGGCTGATGCTGCTGAAAGAGAAGTGTAGGGGAGATGAGTGGTTCTTGTATTGTACAAGACAACAAAAAACAGCCTCAATTTTTGATCACATGCACCTCTGCATAGAAAGACAGCTAATGATGTAAACTGCTCTCTGTCTGTCTGTCTGCAGGAAACGTATGGATCTACTCCATCTATCCCCCTAGCTACAATCAGACCCAGCCTAATCCAGAGTACTGTAACAAGACCCTGTACCTGTTTGCCTTCTGGATCACCACATTGGTTTACCTGTTTTTCGCTCTGTGCTGCTGTGCACTCATTTGCATGTGCCTGTGCAACAAGACAGGGTGGAACAGAGACTACAGCAGAGACGCCTGAGTGGATGGGAGGCGGGGCTTCCCTGTCTCTGAGCCAATGAGCGCACGCAGCATGTGACACACACATTGTACTGCTTCTTTCCCTGCTGAACTGTCCCAAAGCACTGTTCGCCCATCCTACACTGCCAGCTCTGCCCCTTTGAGACTCTCCACCCCTCCACCCTGAGGCTCCATCCCTCTCCAACTCTCCACCTGTCCATTCTCCACACCCCCCTTTTAATGCTCCTAATTCTTATGTAAAGAATTAACTGTTTGATACAAAATGTCACATCTGTGATTTAATCTTTAACCTTTACCATTCCTGTATCTGAAAGGAACTCTTTTCTGTCTGTGAGATGCAGCGTTTATCTTACATGTCTACCATTCAAAATACCACATCTTGACTTTTGTGAACTTGAGTGGTTGTAACTTATATTTTCAGATCAGTATGTTTGTGATGGTGGTTCTGTGTCCGTCACTGTGCGCGTGAGAGTAAACTGTGTTCATAATGATATGTGTGTTGGTGATCCCCATTAGAGGCTGTGAGCTGTGTCAGCGTTCACGTTGCACCAGGGTTTCCTACTACTACCCTCCCCTGCCTTAGACTGCATAAATAGTAAACATTACCTTTTCAATCACAGTGGATTGATGTTTTTGGGATAAGGGTTTTTTAGATTAAGATAACATTATTAAAATAATATTACTTTTGATTACATGTCAGTTTAATGATATATATGCTTGAATATTAAACACATATTTTACTGACCCATTGTGACAATATCATCCATTCCATAGACTTTTTTGGAGTCTTTTCATGAATCTACATTAAACTTGTTGATGCCTGAAACTCAAAGTTCATTGGCAGATTAATTATTTTCTGAAACAGGTAGTGTGTTCACAGTTCCTTAATCTGAGGAATGGTGTAGCCTTGTTAAGTACAACTAAAATGTATTTCAGCAACAAAGGGGATGGGTTCATGAGTAGTTCAGTCAAAAATGTGTGTATGTGATGGGTTGTGATAACACATCTGCACCTCCTTTCCTCTGTTCAATGAGCACACTATAATACATTCTATGTACATACCAAGTTGACATAAATGTGCATTGACATAAATGTAAATGTAACAGAATATTCCTTGATTAAAACTAATCCTACCTAGACCCCATTTCTCAGGACTTATATGATGTGTCTGCAGTGACACTGTCTTTTCCTGCAATACATAGATTATGCTAGTTCAGACTAACTCATTGTCCTACAGTTACAATCATTGTGAAGCATCTAGGCTTCAATCTAGACAGGAATGAACCAGACACAACCCAAGGTGAAAACACAAAATCAGCAAATGGTGTTGGTAGGGCCAGCTACAACACACCTGCAGCAGAGGCCTCTCAACAGCAAACACAAAGCTGTCCACTATGTAAAATGAAGCAACACAACAGTATGTAAAGAAGTGGTCCTTACAGAAGCAATACAGCACAAGCCAGGAAACACATCCCAGACAAGCCCCCAGTCGTCACAAGTTTATGCCTTCAACTTGAGCAGATGGGCTCTGTATACCCTGGGGAACTTAAAAGTTATGCTGGCTGGCGAGGGAAAAGGCCTAACCTACACGCATTTTGAGCAAATCTGGTGCAAATACAAAACCCAAAAGAAAAATGGCATGTCTTGTAAGACTGAATGTTTTTTTGAGGTGTCTTATAAGACAGAAAATAAGGTCTTTTGTACATTCACTGATCACACTCCTTATCCTCTTCCCTTTCTGAAGCACGTAGCCTCCAAACCCCAGCCTTTAATTACCGTAAATAAATAGAGAAGTATTCAGATCTGACCTTGGTCCTTAATAGCTGACATATACCTTACTTTCACATTTACTGTTGGTGACACAAGAGTCCTGAGTGAAGCAGCTGCCACTTGTAGCTTTCTCACCACTTACATATATACTATATGGACAAAAGTATTTGGACACCTGACCATTTCACCAACAGGAACTGTAATGACATTGTATTCAAATACATGTATTTTAATATGGAGTTGGTCCCCCTTTTGCAGCTATAACAGCTTTCACTCTTCTTGGAAGGCTTTCCACAAGATTTTGGAGTGTTTCTGTGGCAATTTGTGCCCATTCATTCTGTAGAGTATTTATGAGGTCAGGTACTGATGTTGGACGAGAAGGCCTGGCTCGCAATCTCCATTCCAATTCATCCCAAAGGTGCTCAATGGGTTGAGGTCAGGACTCTGTGCGGGCCAGTCAAGTTCTTCCACACCAAGCTCATCAAACCATGTCTTTATAGTCCTTGCTTTGTGCACTGGGGAACAGTCATGTTGGAATAGAAAAGGGCCTTCCCCAAACTGTTGCCACAAAGTTGGAAGCATAGCATTGTCCAAAATATCTTGGTATGCTGAAGCAATAAGATTGCCCTTCACTGGAGATAAGGGGCCTAGCCCAAACCCTGAAAAACAGGTGTGGCCAAATACTTTTTTCTATATAGTGTATATTACAACAGGTAAGAAAATTAATCTACTTATTTCTGTTCTTCTTAAATGTTATTGACATCAGATACAAGGACAATTCATTTTTAACATCAATGAACATGGGTTCATGAGTAGCTCAGCCTTGAAGGGGCTCGTCTTGAGTGCAGGCTGAACCCTACGACCCAAGTTTGAAAGTGGCTGTGTCATCTGCTGACAGTGACCAGGATTGCACAGTGGCTTAGCTTTTTTGTAGAGGATGTTGTAGTGAGACAAACCTAATGTACATCCATCAATTCAAAAGTTATGGGTAGACAAGGGAGAAAAAAGTAATGTGTGTACATTGTAAATACGATCACAAGTGCTGTGTTTTGGAAGGAAGCCAAGCTTGACTCTTAATCTGTGTTTGTTCAGCAAGCCTTTCATTTTCGCATTCATGATCACTGCTCACGCAGACTCCTCGGTTATTATTGAGGACAAATTTGTCTCTGCTTCTTTGAATTGGGCATAATAAGCCCTTGGATGCTGATGTCAGGGAAGCAGCCTGTTTGCAGGATAAAGTTGAATAGTTCAGTTACTATGTTTCAATGGTTCTGACACGCGTCTGACATGATCTTATTTTGCAGATCAGAAGGTATCATTGACAATGGCCTCCCATCCTAGGTCATTTAGGCGAGGTATTGTGCAACTGTGACTGAAACATTTCTTTGTGCGTGGGACTCTGGAGGGTATACACAGGAACGATCATCTGACTGTCTTTAACCATTCTCTCCTTCAGGAGCATACGTTTGTGCAAACTTTTTCTTATACTTTCCGGCCATTCCTATGATATTTATAGGTGAGCAGTAATTACATGAATCCTTTCATTTCCATATATGTGATATTGTGATTATTTCCATAGTTTGGTCAAAGGGCGTATACTCTTTAATAATATAAAACCTGACAAGGCCACTGATGTGAATTTTTGGGGAACATGCCTTTTGGAACTGCACTCTTCCTGTTTTGTATACCCACTTCCTTTCTATTTTCTGCAATTTTGTCCCAGGGTCTCAGTGCCTCCATGACTGCCCCAAACAGCCCTACATCCCCATTTACCTGATAGTGAGTGGGGTGTTCTACATGTTCATAGGCGCACTGGCCTATTGGCGCTACAGCCACGAGGAGAAAGCAGGCGGTACCTATATCACCTGCAGCGTTCTGTTGTCTCTGTTCATAATCTGCTGGTTCATTGCGGGTGAGTGTGGACGAACTGAGGGAAAAGGAAAAGGGAGGGGGGCAAGAAGAGAAGATGGGGAAAGGATAGAGGAGACAGGAGGTCAGGGGAAAGAAAAGGGGATAGGTTGAATGGGGGGCTGAAGAAGGAAAAAATGAAAGGGGGGAACAGAGTGAGACTCAAGCATGAACAGCAGCCTGATAACCATAAACTGGCAACTTTCTGTCTTTGCCTGCAGGAAACGTGTGGATCTACTCCATCTATCCTCCCATCTACAATCAGACCCAGCCCAACCCAGAGTACTGTAACAAGACCCTGTACCTGTTTGCTTTCTGGACCACCACACTGTCTTACGTGTCTATGTTTCTGACTTGCTGTGCCTGCTGCTGTGAAAACATTTCAATGTCTTCTGAACATAGTTAAAGCCTTTTCTTGATTAATTCATTTCTCAGACAGTCACTGAGGCACCAGAGGCTACATTCATAGCTTGAATTTAAATTTATTAAACAAGAAAGGACAATTTATGTTGTTACATAGGACTAAGCCTCAAGCAACGAAGCTCATTCAACAGTCTGAAAAGTGTTGTGTTGATTCACCTGATGAGTTTGGGCTCGTCACCTCATTTTGTGAAATGATCAAATAAGAAATTCGGCTAAACACTATGAGTTTAACCTACAGAATTTCATACAAGTGACACTTCATAATTCTGGCTGTGATCAAGGACTGCCAGAACAAAGATTTGTTCTGCTCGCTGTGTTTGAAGAAATAGGGACAGGATGCTACACAACATTACTGTTCGTACGACTACTTGCATACACATTAATGAGTGTTAATGTTGTAACAATGTTTCTCATTGAACATGAAAGTGTTCCAACTGGCAAAAATTGCTAATAAACATTTCTAATAACAATTTGGCATTCTAGTGTCATGGTAGATTCTGAAAGGAAAATCCTACATGGACTGTTTGACAATGCTATGTGTGTTATGCACAGAGTATGTGTTGCATTTTATATTGGGAAAAGCATAGACAAGCAGAACACAAATTGCTGACTGCTAATCAGACAACCTGGTCTGTACACTGAGGCCAAATAAACATTTGTGAAAATTCTGCTTCCTTTTCAATTTTGTTGCTGTTGCACAAGAATCACAACCAGCCATCTGTTTCACCTTGCCATATGTTAACCAGGCAAATTCCAGCAGCCACAATGTTTTAACCTGCCTTGCAACTGACTGCACCGATCCCTGTAGAGAGTGCAGAGATATCTCACATTCATTCTCTCGGCTAGTCTGTTACTAAGGGAGTCACAATCTGCTGATTAGGAGCAACCGAGGTTTGACTTTTGACTTTTGGGCCATCGCTATTAACGCAACAAAAACCACTAAAGTCAGCAAACATTGTTACTCATCAGATTTAAAAACACATTAAAAATAAATGTAAAAGGGGGAAAAGGGGATAAAACAAGAAAAGCAAACATAAAAGAGCATTACAAAGTATCCAAAAGGAGCAAACATGTAACAAAAACATTAAAACCACAATCCGTCAGGAGGACTGGGAGGGAAAAAGGTTTGAGCGTCCCACCCTCATTCACCTCACAAATGCACTCCTCAACTCTACATTACTCCTTGAAAGCAACCAAGTCCGTAATCAATGAATAGTAGATGAACTCAGTGTTTAACTTTGACTTTAGAAGCCTTCTCAAAACCTGTCCAGGATCAGTTGAACCCCATCCTATTCTCTCTGGACAGCCATATTGCCATCCTGGCTTGGCTGAACAGAAAGTTCAGTGGAACTATTTTGGTGTTCTTGACACGGCATACTTTGCGAGGTAAATAAACAATCCCCAAGAGAAACACTCCCCCAAAACACTTCCACCACCCCCAGCCACTGGGAATATGCCACTATGTTTGCCATGAGTGACAAAAGTCAATAAACAGGTGCAATTTTCCTGAGCCTGACAAAAGAAACATCCCTCTCCCTCTCCTGGATCCAGGTGTGCCTTCTGCCTGTTTGTAGCTCATATCCCATGCACAATCATGTTATCCTGTAGGTATAACTTACGCTACGTATGTCCTGCAAATATTTAAATCTTTGCATTTTAAAAAAATTCTTCTGTGAATACAGCCAACTCTACTGCTATGCAAAATGAAGAAACACAACAACATGCAAAGAAGTGGTCCTTACAGAAGCGATACAGCACAAGCCAGGAAACACATCCCAGACGAGCCCCCAGTCGTCACAAGTTTATTCCTTCAACTTGAGCAGATGGGCTCTACATACCCCAGGGTACCTAAAAGGTATGCTGGCTAGCGAGGGAAAAGGCCTAACCTACACGCATTTTGAGCAAATCTGGTGTGAATGCAAAACCCAAAAGAAAAATGGAATGTCTTACTCAGACTGCATTTTTTCGAGGTGTCTATTGTTTGACCCCAGCTATGCTCGGACAGGAAGTTCATGACATGACAGAAAGCAAGGTCTATTTCACATGCACTGATCACGTTTCTTACCCTCTTCCCTTTCTGAAGCACGTAGCTTCCAGACCCCAACCCTTAATTACTGTAAATGAATAGGGAAGCATTCAGATCTGTCCTTGGTCCTTAATAGCTGACATATACCTTACTGTCACATTTACTGTTGGTGACACAAGAGTCTTGAGTGAAGGAGCTGCCACTTGTAGCTTTCTCGCCACTTACACATATATTACAACAGGTAAGAAAATGAATATACTTATTTCTGATCTTAAATGCAATTGACATCAGATACAAGGACTTGCATACCAGGAATTGCATTACATTTCACATTACTTGAATTTTGCTGTGGTGTGAGTTTCATGTCAATCAAAAAAATTGTGGTAATATTCTAGCCATTGCTGGGCAAAATAAATCAAATAGAGGTCTTAGGCACACCTGAATGGGACATATATGAATGTCTTATTACAATTTGGATTCTTTAGTGAAAGTGCTGAGAATGAATTTTGGGGAAAACAGTTTAGAAAAGAGCCTACCAAGACCAAAACAACAGATTTATACAATGAAACAGACACTGAAGAACATTATATTATTATGTCCCTTTCAATATATGATATCTGCAATGACCTGTTTCAGCTAAATGAGTAAAAATACAATATGTTAAGAGTGCTCTGCAATACCTACCTAAGGTGTACCTCACAATCCTCACAATTTGTGTCTGCAATTTTATTTTTTATCTCATGAATGGTGTAGCCTTGTTCAAAACTTTAAAATTCATTTTTAACATTAATGAACGTGGGTTCATGAGTAGCTCAGCCTTGAAGGGGCTCGTCATGAGTGCAGGCTGAACACTTCGACCCAAGTTTGAAAGTGGCTGTGTCATCTGCTGACAGTGACCAGGATTGCACAGTGGCTGAACAAATTCATTCCACCTGGGTTAAAAATACAGGGCCAAGGCTCCCTCATCTTACTCCTCTTCGTCCATTTAGATGGTGTGACGTGCAGTGCAAAAAACAGTCTTTGGCTGTCTGTGAGTGTATCAGAGGACTACATTCATCTCACCCCTGAGCTTTTGTGTGAGTGTAGAGGATGTTGTAGTGAGAAAAACCTAATGTACAGCTGTTGATTCCAAAGTTAGGGGTAGATAAGGGAGAAAAAAATGAATGTGTGTAAACTTTAAATTTGATCACGAGTGCTGTGTTTGGAAAGAAGCCATGCTTACCTCTTACTCAAATCTCTGTGTTTGTTCAGCAAGCCTTTTATTTTGGAATTCATTTTAATTCACTGCTCACGCAGATGCCTGGGTTATTATTGACGGCAAGTTTGTCACCACTTTTTTAAATTGGGCTTATTAGACCTTGGTTGTTGATGTCAGGGAAGCAGTCTGTTTGTAGTACCATGTTGAATGATCAAAACGATGGCAGTTCAGTGTCTGTGTTTAAGTGGTTCTCAGTGTCTTCTCTTGCACGTCAGAAAGTATCGCTGAGAATGGTCTCCGCTTCAAGATTTTTTCCCAGGCCGTTTGGGCTAGGTAATGTGCATCTGTGAACAAAACATATCTTTTTGTGTGGGACTCTGGAGGATAAATGCAGGAGTGACCCTCTGACTATCTTTAACCATTCTCTCCTGCAGGAAAATGTATTTCCACCACAGTTTTCTCAAACATTCTGACCATTGCCATGATTGCTATAGGTGAGCTCTAATTACCTGAATCCTTTCATTCCTAACAGGCAACATTTTCATATATGACATATTGTGCATGTCACAGTTTAGTCAAAGGTCATGTACTCTTAAGTAATACAAAACCTGACAGAACCACTGATGTGAATTTTTGGGGAACATGCCTTTTGGAACTGTGTTCTCCCTGTTTTGTATACCCACCTCCTTTTCATTTTCTGCTATTTCTCCCAGGAGCCTTGTACCTCCACGACTGCCCCAAACAGCCCTACATCCCCATTTACCTGATAGTGAGTGGGGTGTTCTGCCTGCTCGTGAACACACTGTCTTATTGGAGCTACAGCAAGGGCGAGGACGGAGTCAACAAATTCTTTATTGCCTGCAGCTTCCTGTACTCTCTTTTCAGCTTATGCTGGTTCATTGCGGGTGAGTGTGGACGAACTGAGGGAAAAGGAAAAGGGAGGGGAGCAGAAGAGAAGATGGGGAAAGGATAGAGGAGACAGGAGGTCAGGGGAAAGAAAAGGGGATAGGTTGAATGGGGGGCTGAAGAAGGAAAAAATGAAGGGGGGAACAGAGTGAGACTCAAGCATGAACAGCAGCCTGATAACCATAAACTGGCAACTTTCTGTCTTTGCCTGCAGGAAACGTGTGGATCTACTCCATCTATCCTCCCAGCTACAATCAGACCCAGCCCAACCCAGAGTACTGTAACAAGACCCTGTACCTGTTTGCTTTCTGGACCACCACACTGTCTTACGTGTTTATGTTTCTGACTTGCTGTGCCTGCTGCTGTGAAAACATTTCAATGTCTTCTGAACATAGTTAAAGCCTTTTCTTGATTAATTCATTTCTCAGACAGTCACTGAGGCATCAGATGCTACATTCATAGCCTGCACTTAAATTTATTAAACAAGAAAGGACAATTTATTTTGTTACACAGGACTAAGCCTCAAGCAATGAAGCTCAGTCAACAAAGTGCCAAGAGTACATGATAAAATTCCCCCAAGGAAAAGTAGAAGACGTTTGAAGAACAGGGTGTCTGCATCTCCACAGGGCTCAGAAAGGAATTCTGTTAGAAGTATTCCAGTCTGAAAACGCGGCTCTTCTGTTGATTCACCTGATGAGTTTGGGCTCATCACCTCATTCTATGAAATATTCAAATAGGAAACTTGGCTAAACGCTACAAGATTAACCTACAGAATTTCATACAAGTGACACTTCATAATTTTGGCTGCAGACACAAATTTACCCATGGAGCCATTGCTTCCTAATCCAAAAGCATTCATTTCTAAAACAAATTTGTAGGAGCCAAAATCTGTTTTCCCTGTCTCTGATGCTGTGAACAGTCCCATTTTCCTTATCTCCCTCTCTATAATTCCCAAAAGGTGTAATGTTCTATCAGCTGACTGATTTAGATTCACTTGCTTAATTTAGATTCACTTTCTGTATGTCACGGTATAAAACATGCTACGCTAATCTGATGCATAGGGATAGAAGTAGAGGACCCGCGATCAAGGACTGCCAGAACAAAGATTTGTTCTGCTCGCTGTGTTTGAAGAAATAGGGACAGGATGCTACGCAACATTACTGTTCGTACAACTACTTGCATACACATTAATGAGTGTTAATGTTGTAGCAATGTTTCTCATTGAACAAGAAAGTGTTCCAACTGGCAAAAATTGCTAATAAACATTTCTAATAACAATCTGGCATTCCAGTGTCATGGTAGATTCTGAAAGGAAAATCCTACATGGACTGTTTGACAATGCTATGTGTGTTATGCACAGAGTATGTGTTGCATTTTATATTGGGAAAAGCATGGACAAGCAGAACACAAATTGCTGACTGCTAATCAGACAACCTGGTCTGTACACTGAGGCCAAATAAACATTTGTGAAAACTCTGCTTCCTTTTCAATTTTGTTGCTGTTGCACAAGAATCACAATCAGCCATCTGTTTCACCTTGCCGTGTCTTAACCAGGCAAATTCCAGCAGCCACAATGTTTTAACCCGCCTTGCAACTGACTGCACCGACCCCTGTAGAGAGTGCAGAGATATCTCACATTCAATTTGTCTCAGCTAGTCTGAAGGGAGTCTCAATCTGCTGATTAGGAGCAACCAAGGTTTGACTTTTGACTTTTGGGCCATTGCTATTAACGCAACAAAAACCACTAAAGTCAGCAAACATTGTTACTCATCAGATTTAAAAACACATTAAAAATAAATGTAAAAGGGGGACAAGGGGATAAAACAAGAAAAGCAAACATAAAAGAGCATTACAAAGTATCCAAAAGGAGCAAACATGTAACAAAAACATTAAAACCACAATCCGTCAGGAGGACTGGAAGGAAAAAGGTTTGAGCGTCCCACCCTCATTCACCTCACAAATGCACTCCTCAACTCTACATTACTCCTTGAAAGCAACCAAGTCCGTAATCAATGAATAGTAGATGAACTCAGTGTTTAACTTTGACTTTAGAAGCCTTCTCAAAACCTGTCCAGGATCAGTTGAACCCCATCCTATTCTCTCTGGACAGCCATATTGCCATCCTGGCTTGGCCGAACAGAAAGTTCAGTGGAACTATTTTGGTGTTCTTGACACGGCATACTTTGCGAGGCAAATAAACAATCCCCAAGAGAAAAAATCCCCCAAAACACTTCCACCACCCCCAGCCACTGGGAATATGCCACTATGTTTGCCATGAGTGACAAAAGTCAATAAACAGGTGCAATTTTCCTGAGCCTGACAAAAGAAACACCCCTCTCCCTCTCCTGGATCCAGGTGTGCCTTCTGCCTGTTTGTAGCTCATATCCCATGCACAATCATGTTATCCTGTAGGTATAACTTACGCTACGTATGTCCTGCAAATATTTAAATCTTTGCATTTTAAAAAATTCTTCTGTGAATACAGCCAACTCTACCGCTATGCAAAATGAAGCAACACAACAACATGCAAAGAAGTGGTCCTTACAGAAGCAATACAGCACAAGCCAGGAAACACATCCCAGACAAGCCCCCAGTCGTCACAAGTTTATTCCTTCAGCTTGAGCAGATGGGCTCTACATACCCCGGGGTACCTAAAAGGTATGCTGGCTGGCGAGGGAAAAGGCCTAACCTACACGCATTTTGAGAAAATCTGGTGTGAATGCAAAACCCAAAAGAAAAATGGAATGTCTTACTCAGACTGCATTTTTTCGAGGTGTCTATTGTTTGACCCCAGCTATGCTCGGACAGAAAGTTCATGACATGACAGAAAGTAAGGTCTTTTTCACATGCACTGATCACGTTCCTTACCCTCTTCCCTTTCTGAAGCAAGTAGCTTCCAGACCCCAACCCTTAATTACTGTAAATGAATAGGGAAGCATTCAGATCTGTCCTTGGTCCTTAATAGCTGACATATACCTTACTGTCACATTTACTGTTGGTGACACAAGAGTCTTGAGTGAAGGAGCTGCCACTTGTAGCTTTCTCGCCACTTACACATATATTACAACAGGTAAGAAAATGAATCTACTTATTTCTGATCTTAAATGTTATTGACATCAGATACAAGGACTTGCATACCAGGAACTGCATTATATTTCACATTACTTGAATTTTGCTGTGGTGTGAGTTTCATGTCAATCAAAAAAATTGTGGTAATATTCTAGCCATCGCTGGGCAAAATAAATCAAATAGAGGTCTTAGGCACACCTGAATGGGTTATATATGAATGTCTTATTACAATTTGAATTCTTTAGTGAAAGTGCTGAGAATGAATTTTGGGGAAAACAGTTCAGAAAAGAGCCTACCAAGACCAAAACAACAGATTTATACAATGAAACAGACAATGAAGAACATTATATTATTATGTCCCTTTCAATATATGATATCTGCAATGACCTGTTTCAGCTAAATGAGTAAAAATACAATATATTAAGAGTGCTCTGCAATACTTACCTAAGGTGTACCTCACAATCCTCACAATTTGTGTCTGCAATTTAATTTTTTATCTCATGAATGGTGTAGCCTTGTTAAAAAATCTTAAATGCATTTTTAACATTAATGAACGTGGGTTCATGAGTAGCTCAGTCTTGAAGGGGCTCGTCATGAGTGCAGGCTGAACCCTACGACCCAAGTTTGAAAGTGGCTGTGTCATCTGCTGGCAGTGACCAGGATTGCACAGTGGCTGAACAAATTCATTCCACCTGGGTTAAAAATACAGGGCCAGGGCTCCCTCATCTTACTCCTCTTCGTCCATTTAGATGGTGTGACGTGCAGTGCAAAAAACAGTCTTTGGCTGATTGTGAGTGTATCAGAGGGCTACATTCATCTCACCCCTGAGCTTTTGCGTGAGTGTAGAGGATGTTGTAGTGAGACAAACCGAATGTACAGCTGTTGATTCCAAAGTTAGGGGTAGATAAGGGAGAAAAAAAATATTGTGTGCAAACTTTAAATTTGATCACGAGTGCTGTGTTTGGAAAGAAGCCATGCTTACCTCTTACTCAAATCTCTGTGTTTGTTCAGCAAGCCTTTTATTTTGGAATTCATTTTAATTCACTGCTCACACAGATGCCTGGGTTATTATTGACGGCAAGTTTGTCGCCACTTTTTTAAATTGGGCTTATTAGACCTTGGTTGTTGATGTCAGAGAAGCAACCTGTAGTACCATGCTGAATAATTAAAGTAAGAAAGTTAAGTTACTGTGTCTAAGCAGTTCTGACACTCAATACGTTCTCTTGCAGATCAATAAGTATCACTAAGAATGGCCAACCTACAAAGGTTTCTTCCTACAGAAGTTCCTAAGGTGTTTGGGCTAGGTAATGTGCATCTGTGAACAAAGCATCTCTTTTTATGTGGGACTCTGGAGGATAAATGCAGGAGTGATCCTCTGACTATCTTTAATGTTTCTCTCCCTCAGGAACATGCATTTGCACCACAGTTTTCTCAAACATTCTGACCATTGCCATGATTGCTATAGGTGAGCTCTAATTACCTGAATCCTTTCATTCCTAACAGGTAACATTTCCATATATGACATATTGTGCATGTCACAATTTAGTCAAAGGTCATGTACTCTTAAATAATACAAAACCTGACAGACCACTGATGAGAATTTTTGGGGAACATGCCTTTTGGAACTGTGTTCTCCCTGTTTTGTATACCCACTTCCATTTCATTTTCTGCTATTTCTCCCAGGAGCCTTGTACCTCCACGACTGCCCCAAACAGCCCTACATCCCCATTTACCTAATAGTAACTGGGGTGTTCTGCCTGGTTGCAAATGCCCTATTGAATTGGAGCTGCTGCCTGGCGGAGGAAGCAGGAAGATATTTTGGTATTGGTTGCTGTGTCCTGTTGTTTCTTTTCACCTCCTGCTGGTTCATTGCGGGTGAGTGTGGACAAACTGAGGGAAAAGGAAAAGGGAGGGGAGCAGAAGAGAAGATGGGGAAAGGGTAGAGGAGACAGGAGGACAGGGGAAAGAAAAGGGGTTAGGTTGAATGGGGGGGGGGGGGGGGGGTGCTGAAGAAGGAAAAAATGAAGGATGGAACAGAGTGAGACTCAAGCATGAACAGCAGCCTGAAATCCATAACCCACCAACTTTCTGTCTTTGCTTGTCTGCAGGAAACGTGTGGATCTACTCCATCTATCCTCCCAGCTACAATCAGACCCAGCCCAACCCAGAGTACTGTGACAAGACCCTGTATCAGTTTGCCTTCTGGATCACCACACTGCCTTACATATTTATGCTTGCATCTATCTTGCTTGGGATTTGCTCAGCTGTCTGCATACTGCTAATGGGGGATGTATGAGCATTTTTAAAGCCTTTTTAAAACATTTTTCAAGCCTTTTCTTGATGAATTTGTTTCTGTAAAAGACGCTGAAGCATCAGAGGTTGCATTTAAATTTATTAAACAAGAAAGGACAATGTATGTAGCAGAGCTAAAACTCGAGCAGTGAAGCTCAGCCAACAAAGTCATAAGAGTAAATGATAAAATTCCCTCAAGGAGAAAGTGTGTTTGAAGAACAGGGTGTCTGCATCTCTACAAGCCTCAGAAAGGAATTCTGTTAGAAGTATACCAGTCTGAAGAGGGAGTTCTTCTGTTGATGAGTTGGGCCTGTTGAGTTTGGGCTCATCACTCTATCATTCTATGAAATACCCAAATAAGAAATTTGGCTAAGCGCAACAAGATTAACCTACAGAATTTCATACAAGTGACACTTCATCATTTTGGCTGCAGACACAGATTTACCCATGGAGCCATTGCTTCCTAAACCAAAACCATTCATTTCTAAAACAAATTTGTAGGAGCCAAAATCTCTGTTTTCCCTGTCTCTGATGCTGTGAACAGTGCCATTTTCCTCTCTTTCCTCTCCCATATCTCCCTCTCTATAATGCCCAAAAGGTGCGACATCCTATCAGCTGACTGATTTAGATTCACTTGCTTAATTTAGATTCACACTGTATGTCACGGTATAAAACATGCTACGCTAATCTGATGCCTAGGGATAGAAGTAGAGAAGCCGCGATCAAGGACTGCCGGAACAAAGATCTGTTCTGCTCGCTGTGTTTGAAGAAATAGGGACAGGATGCAACGCAATATTGCTGTTCGTACAACTACTTGCATACACATTAAAGAGTGTTAATGTTGTAACAATGTTTCTCATTGAACATGAAAGTGTTCCAACTGGCAAGAATTGCTAATAAACATTTCTAATAACAATCTGGCATTCCAGTGACTTGTCATGGTAGATTCTGAAAGGAAAATCCTACATGGACTGTTTGACAATGCTATGTGTGTTACACACAGAGTTTGTGTTGCATTTTATATTAGGACAAGCATGGACAAGCAGAACGCAAATTTCTGACTGCTAATCGGACAACCTGGTCTGTACACTGAGGCCAAATAAACATTTGTGAAAATTTTGGAAACGTATTGATTTTGTGGCCTGCTGTTTCACAAAAATACCAACAAGCTGTTTGTCTCACCTTACCATACTTTAACCAGGCAAACTCCAGTGGCCACAATGTTTTAAAGTGCCATGCAACTGACTGCATTTAAACCTCCAGGAGGAAAATTAAACATTTGAGTGTCCCACCCTCATTCACCTCACAAATGCACTCCTCAACCCCACATGACTCCTTGAAAGCAACCAAGTTCTTAATCAATGAATAGTAGATGGAAAGATAATTCAGTGGAATTATTTCTGTGTTCTTGACACGGCATACTTTGGGAGATAAATAAACAATCCCCAACAGAAACACTCCCCCAAACACTTCCACCACCCCAACCACTGGGAATATGCCAGTATGTTTGCCATGAGCAAACAAAGTCAATGAACAGGTGCAATTTTCCTGAGCCTGACGAAACTCCTGGATCCAGGTGTGCCTTCTGCCTGTTTGTAGCTCATATCCCATGCACAATCTTGTTATCCTGTAGGTATAACTTACGCTATGTCCTGCAAGTATTTAAATCTTTGCATTTTTAAAAAAATCTTCTGTGAATACAGCAAACTCTACCGCTATGCAAAAGGAAGCAATGCAACAACACGCAAAGAAGTGGTCCTTACAGAAGCAATACAGCACAAACCAGAAAACAACCTTCAGCTTGAGCAGATGGGCTCTATATACGCTAGGGAACCTAAAAGGTATGCTGGCTGTTGAGGGAAAAGGCCTAACCTACATGCATGTTATGCAAATCTTGCGTGAATCCAAAATCCAGAAGAAAAACACCATGTCTTACTAAGACTGCATATTTTTCGAGGTGTCTTTTGTTTGACCCAAGCTGTGCTCGGACACAAAGTTCATGACTATGACAGACAGCAAGGTCTTTTTCACATGCACTGATCACGTTTCTTACCCTCTTCCCTTTCTGAAGCACATAGCCTCCAGACCCCAACCCTTAATTACCGTAAATGAATAGGGAAGTATTCTGATCTGACCTTGGTCCTTAATAGCTGACATATACCTTACTGTCACATTTACTGTTGGTGACACAAGAGTCTTGAGTGAAGGAGCTGCCACTTGTAGCTTTCTCGCCACTTACACATATATTACAACAGGTAAGAAAATTAATCTACTTATTTCTGATCTTAAATGCTATTGACATCAGATATGAGGACTTGCGTACTATGAACTGCATTTGGTTTTAATTAACCTGAAAATTGCTGTGATGTGAGTTTCAAATCAAACTCAAAAAGAATTGTGGTAATACTGTAGCCATTGGCCAAAATTAATAAAATACAGCTCTTAGGCACACATACATACATTCTTCAGCCTGACAAAAGAGACACCCCTCTCCCATCTCTGGATCCAGGTGTGCCTTCTGCCTGTTTGTAGCTAATATCCCATACACAATCTCGCAATCTCACAATGTAGTACAACTTACACTATTTCCTGCAAGTATTTAAACCTCTGCATTGTGATTTGGTTCTATAAGACCATTGCTTTCAAGGGAAGATAGTATTGACCAACCTGTGAATACAACCAATTCTTTCGAAACTGCAGTATCTGGCTAACTAGAAAGAACTAACGTGTTAACATAAAATGAATACCTATTCTGTGTTAGCACGTTGCATTTTTACGTCATGTTTGAAAGAGACTAGCAACATGTAACTGGTGACACCTGGTGGCTAGTAGCCATATTTTCCTCTGCAGCATAAATTAGAGTTGTGGGAACTGTCAGGGAACATTTCGGAGAGGAGAGGAAAGGTGCCTGCCAGCTCGTGTTGGGAGGGGAGTGGAGGGGAATGAGATGGCAGACTGGGCTGCAAAATGCATCCTTAGAATGAGCACAGGTAAGAGTCTCCATCCGTTTTGGCAGAGCTGAGCTGAAATATAGGATAGGGGTGGACCGGGGGCTGGGGGCTGGGGATAGGTCTGCAGTTTGTGGGCAAACACTCTGGCAGTCTGTGGAGACGCTGTAGAGTCCCTGAAACAGCTTTGTATGTTCTATTGGAGTGTGAGCTGTACAGGATGGAAAAGAGTGAATTACACTGCTATCTGGCTGATATAGATGTGATCACTCACTCTTTATAAGTGTTAGTGAGCATTGCTCTGACCGTGGGCACGTGTGCAGACTTTTGTTACGCCTTCTCTTCGTCGCTGGAATGCACGCTACAATGTAATATGCGTCTGCGCTCCGTAGTGTGTGCGGCTGACCTGTGGCGGCAGCAGTGCGCCTAACGTCCTACCTCCCCGAAGAAGAAGAGTGGGCGTGTACCCACTCCCCGTGTTCATTCGGCTGGTTCGGCTATTAAATGCTTATGTAAGAAACCAAATTTTTATTTTTGTCACTGAAATATTTTGCTGACAAGTAAATGAGTTTTACTGTTTACCATATGTTTGGAGGATTTTACCACTCACTATTTTGCGCTATTCAGGCGGAGTTTGTCCAGTGTCGGTGAGAAAACCTCTCGGGTTTTATCGTTGTTTTATTGTGGAGAAACGGTATCAGGTCTTGTTCTCTGTTTTGACGAAAAAGCCTGTCGTGTGATATTTTCAGTGCACGCCGGGAGTGATTTGGGTCCAGCGCATCAGCTGCGTACTTTTAGTAGTGTGTGAAATAATACACGTTGATTTAATGTTCTACAAGTCGATTGGCGATTTTAGACTCTTTTTAGGGGTGCTCAAGCACACCTAAATTTCATCTCAGCACTCCTAAAAACTCGTGTTACTTACTAGTAATTCATTAAAAGTATTATTGTTGTAAATTAAAATATCATATATAGAAAAATATTAATGTATTAATTGTTATCCAGTGAAACGAGTGATATAGCAGGGGAGCTGAACACTTTCACAAGGCACTGTATGCATGTCACATTCTCATTAGGGGTTGAGCCCCCTAAAGGCCTGATCCTAGAATCGCCCATTGTAGTACAAGATACTGGTATGTTTTTTTATTTAAGTGTGGTGTTTTTACACAGCCATTGTGTGTATTAACTACAGTCACATGGATGTTTGCATTTTGTAAGGGGCGAGGCAGATTTCGTCTGTGGCTCATTTTATTCCTTATGTTTTGTTTGGGTTAGTAGTTTGGATTTTGCACTTCTTCTTTTTCACATATATACGCCGGTATTGAGGCAAACGAACTTGGAGTATCTCAGTATCTCAGTCTCACTTTTGTTCTTTGTCGTTTTTCGGTTTTTGGCCACTACTCTCCCACAATCATACACGGGCGAGCTGTAAGCGATTAGAGCGGTCTTTGTAGGAAGCAGAGAATCCTGGCTGGTGACACATGTGTGTTTATGTGAATGGTAGCATTTTTTCCTTCATCAGAATTATATAGGATGGATTTATGATTGTTCGTTTCCCTTTACATGGACTGGTTCTAGGGCGTGCGAACTAGGCTGTGCCCTGTCTAAGCTGCACATGTGCTGTATCGCTCCACGTGACAATGCGAAACGTAATCAGGGGGATTGATGGAATTATAAAGAGCGTTCTGTGCTCTTTTCCCATTTTCTCCCCAATTTGGAATGGCCAATTCCCTGAATTCTGGAATGTCCAATTTGTCATCATCGATGTTCCGTCCCAACCCCCGCTGTCAATCAGGGAGAGCGTGGACAAGCACGTACCCTCCTCCGAGACACGTGATGTCAGCCGCTGCCTCTTTTCTGCGGTCCACAAGCTAAGGCAGCACAGAGATGAGTCGGAGGAAGCAGTGGCAGAACTAATTTTATACATGGGGTGGCCAGGGGGTGGCCAAGGCTACTTTAGGGGGTCCATAGACCATGAGTAAGTGTGTAACCCTAACCTTACATCTAAGGAGCATGAATGAATCCTATGGTTGCTGATTAGAGGTAGAAATGTTAATTCACTTAACCCAGAGTTCTTCAATGTGGCAGATGGTGTGGTCTACTTGGGTTACTTCACTAGAATTCTTTACTATGAATAGCCAGTGTCTCTACCTTGGAACTGTAGCTCAATTTCTCTCTCTCTCTGTCTTTCTCTCTCTCTCTCTCTCTCTCTCTCTCTCACACACACACACACACACACATACTGTACGGTACAGTACAGTACAGTACAGTACTGTACTCACATACTGGAGAGACTTGGGTCACTCTGTTTTCATGAATATATAATCTGGGTCTATAAGTGTTAAACATCCAAAATATTTTCAGAAAATAAAGCTCAAGCACCAAGGAGATAAGATAGCATTTGTGTGTGACATAAATTGCATGGTTTTTTTATGGAAGTTTACATTTACAAAAAAACACACTGAAATTTGACATACCAGGTATGACTAACTAGGTCTGCACGGTGTCCAACTACATGCCCTTAAGTGGCGGAATGGACGAATTGTTTGTATTATATCAATTCACATCATTTTCCAATAATTTGTAACTGAGTTTTACATTGAGGACAAAGTAGTTGGTAGTAGGCATACATGCTTTTATTTTAACACTATAAGAATCACTGCGTATTAATGCGTTTGTTTCGTGGAATTTTTTTTGTTTTTTTGGCTTGTGTGAGCTCACACAGTGTCTTTGGAAACCTAGGCGGTGTGAGCCCCCGGAATTAATTTCATTTTTCTTATTTCTTTTATTTATGACCCACTTACAAATTATCAGTATCCTTTGCTAATAGAATTCACGTGTATACTGCTATATCTTTTGGTTGCAAATACTGCTTAGAATGCCACTTTCTTTTTATATCACATTATCTTGAACTCTGGTGGCAAATCATATGAACTTTTTTTTTTTAGACCTGCAACCTGACTGTGGGGTAGCACAGTGGTAGCAGCAACAGGCTTCCCTGGGTGTGAGCTGAACCGCAGGAGGCTGCATTCTGCCAGGTAAAAGGCTGTCTGCTGGAGGCATTAAATGACTTTAATGCACAGCTTGTTTTCTATAC
Organism: Megalops cyprinoides; assembly: GCF_013368585.1. NCBI lineage: Eukaryota > Metazoa > Chordata > Actinopteri > Elopiformes > Megalopidae > Megalops > Megalops cyprinoides. The sequence continues at coordinate 5,936,890 of NC_050598.1, forward strand.
AGATGCAAACAAGTCGGAACCGGAGTCAGTGTTGTCACAAGTGCAATGCGTGCTACAGTGCAAATCACAGTTCATTTAAACTTGAGCTTTTGGCCCTGAAATGGGCTGTTGCAGAAAAGGTCAAGGTGTATCTTGCTGCCTCATCTTTTTGTTGTCTTTTCCAATAACAATCTGGCAGTACCTCTGCATGCTGCCAGTATGGGCGTGGTAGAACAGCACTGGGAGAGAAGCCCAACTGGCTAATTTCCAATTTACATAACATTGACATACAGCGCCCTCTTATCCAGAGTGATTCCCAGGGTCAAACCCAAAGAGCATACAACAAAACAACATGAAACGTTGCATACAAGAACACCAGAGCCACTATCAAATGCGCAACCCTGAGACCACACACTGGGCCCAAAATCCAAGTGCAACACAACATATACAACAGGAGTGTACCATTCCAACACAATATCAACACATACCCTGAAGTAACTCTTCCATTTATAATGGATGGGATTAGACGCACATAGTTCAGTAACAATTGCAGTATGGGGCAGTGATGTGAAAGAGCTTCCTCTAGTGGCCTCACTCTATAGATCGTAAATAAGCTCAGTTGTACAACAAGGCTGGGAAACAATGCTGCCGCTTCTATGCAGGCACACCCGATAAATGCCCTGCTCAGGAAATGAGCAGATGAGCAGCTAGCTGAGAAACTGCTAACATTAGTCTAGCAGTTAAATGCTTTCAGGAAACTAACCAAGGTAAGAAGCAATAGTAAAGAACTATGTGATTGATGTATGAAACTATATAAATCCTTGCAGTGCTAAGTAACACACTTCAAATACAAATACCTGAACATGAGTCTGGGGAGGAATGGGTTTACATTACATTATATTACAATCATTTAGCAGGCACTCTTATTCAGAGTGAATTACATGCAGTAGATCATAAATTTTATCCATTTATACAGCTGGATATTTACTGAGACATTTGTGGGTTAAGTACCTTGCCAAAGGGTACAACAGCGGTGCTCTATCAGGGAATTGCAGCAACAACCTTTCAGTTATGAGCTATGCCTCTTACCACTGCCCTACACTGCTGTCCTTTACATGGGAACATGCTTAGTCTTTGTACATTAAGGCCATTCAGAACAGAAAGGCACAGGATCCCACTGATGATGATGTGGCTAAAGAGTACTGATCAGGGGGTGCTGTCATCTCAGCCTTGGGTAGGGTATTGTCTTCCAGGTGCCCAGGGCCATGTTGGAGAGCCAAGACCACCAGCAGAGGGAGCTAGCCTCCATCCTTCAACATTCCACACAAGGTCTTCCATTCCACTGGTATCTAGACTGAGCCTAGGGGGGGTTGTCACAAAAAGCCCTAGGTTTGGTGCCACAGCACCATTACACTTCCCTTACCTCTAAAGTCATACAAGTGTGAATAAAAGTATAAAAGTGACTTGCATTATAATGGTGTTGTGGAGTTTACTGCTGAATTTTCTCAGCTGATAGCTAAATCTATTGTTCTGAGCCAAAGATCCAACCCAGTAAAGGTTCTGTGGAATAATGAACTGAACAAGTTGTGTATGGATTTTATATGTTGTTACCAGGCATCTAGTTAGTTGGGTAGCTAGCTCAGCTACGTTTAATGCATTTTATAGGTCTGTAAAAAGGGCACACTAAAGGTTGTCACAGGACCATTGTATAAACATAGTTGCAAATGAAAAATTCTACCTGACAGTGTACTTTGCTGTGAGAGCTGACACAATGTTCCCAGGACATAAAGAATTTAGGACCACTTCGCAAGCTACTATTGCTAGCCAGCTTGTCTAACCCACTCACTAGTTCAGACCATGGACAACCTCCTCTAAACCAGTGTCTAGGTCAGGGGTGTCCAAACCTCAACTGGAGGGCCACTTGTCCTGCATGTTTTAGATCTCTCCCTGCTCCAACACAGCTGATTCAAATGATCAGTTTGTTATTCAGCAGCCTCAGGAGTTCATAACAAGTTGATCATTTGAATCAGCTGTGTTGGAGCAGGGAGAGATCTAAAACATGCAGGACAAGTGGCCCTCCAGGAGATGTTTGGACACCCCTGGTCTAGGTGCTTCAACCATTTCTCGTGTGGGTGGCTACATCACACAGATGCCATTATAAAATTAAAATTACATTATTGTCATTTAGCAGACACTCTTGCCCAGAGCAACTTACAATTTTAAACATGTATATAGATGGATATTTTACTGGGGCAATTGTGGGTTAAATACCTTGCCCAAGGGTACAGCAGCAGTGCCCCAGCAGGGAGTCAAACCAGTGACCTTCAATTACGAGCCCTACTCCTTAGCACCACTTCCACTGTCACCACTACCATTACCACTACTCCACACTACTGCCCACTGCTTCCCCTACACTGAGCTTTGATAGTTTCACATAAAGAATTCAGTGCTACTTTCAAATATTGTAATTCAGACAGCTGGTATGCATGTACAAGCATCTATGTTGTCTGTTGATTTTGCTATAAAGAACAGGTGATTAATGTTAGAGAAAGTTTTTTTCCTCTTTACAAATAAAGAGGTGTTTTACCATTTTATATAGAAGTATTTACAGGGCTTGTCTTGGTTCCAGAAATACTTTATTTTCTCAGCAGTATCAGTTCAGGCAGAGGGCTGCGCAGCCTCAGAGCTCAGACAACAAGGCTGAGGTGCAGCTTCTTCCCTCAGGCTGTGAGGCTCATGAACCCAGTGCCATAAGTTGCCCTCTGCACTACTGCACTCCATCCCAAAATGCTGCTCAGTTTTAACAATGTGTTTTAGTTATCATATGATTTTAGGTTTTGATTCTTTATTTATTTATTATTATCTATTTTAAACGCTGGTCCTGGGAAACAGTTTTCGTTCTTCATGTTTTTAACATGTCGAATGACAAATAAAAAACCTTGAACTTTCATCTTTCAAGGGAGTGCCTTGTGACTGCAGTCTGCAATGATGACTAATAACTGTGAGAAAAATGTATTGATCACCAGGCTCCAGGGAGGAAGGTGTGATTTCTCAGGGCAATTAACATTTATTCAGAGCACATCTCTGCCCCACACATTTTAAAAGATGCCTGGGTGCATAGGTTAAATCTGAATCCCAAACTAAAAATCTAGAGTTCTAAAAATAAATCTGAAGCTATTATGATCTGTCCTCACCATTGCTTTTGCTTTCACTTCATGTTGTTCTTAACAAAAGACAATCGTGTGAAGCAGCCACAAGTCACTTCTTTCATACCATTTACTGACACTGCACCAGGTGAGAGTTTTGCTCCTCTTAAATGTTCTTCATTTCTTCAATTGCATGCTTATTTTGATTACCTTGAATTTACTATGGTATACGTTTAAACTGTATCCATTGACCAAGTTGGACAAAAAAATTCATGGGTTGTTAATGCATTTTAATGCAGATTTTTGAGACACCTAAATGGGATGTTTTATAAAATTTAATCTGTGAATGAACACACTGAGAGTGACTTTTGTGAGCAAACATTCAAGTTATGCTTAATATAATGGCAGTTGTTTGCATTTTGTTTCTTGCACACATCATATTAAAAGAAAATAAAAAGGTAAACACAATGTTTTTTTGTAATACTGAATTAAATTCTACAAAAAAGGCTTTTTCTCCCCTTTTGCATTCTAGACTGCAAGCAAATAAGATTAGGAGACTTTGGCTGGTGTGCTCACCTGAAGTTTAGAGGTTAGATAAAGTATTTGTGCTTTAAATAGCCTGTGACTTAATCATGCTTTTAGACAATGATATTTTGTCAGAGCCTGATGGTAATTCTTTGGCCATTTGTACTGAAATAGCCCACCAAACACTGTCATCTAGATCTCTCTCTGTTCCTGTTTATGACTCACTACCTTTCCCCCCAGATCTGAAATAATCATTGAAGATGGACCCAGTACGAAACAGTTTCTTCGTTTTTGGCTCTTCTGGACTAGGTACACCACCTGTAGCTAGTGAAATATGTCTGAGTGCACAGGCAAAATGCTTTGTGTGTAATGTTTGTACTCTCACTAACAATGATCTTATTGTATTATCTCTCTGTCCCCGTCTTTCTCATGCTCCTCAGGATATATCAAGATTCTCACGAGCCTCCTGCCCATTGCCATGATTGCTTTAGGTGAGCAATGATCACATCAAACCTTTCACCCCTCAAAAAAGCACAATTGCCATTGTTAAATACATCACAGGCTTTTTTGCCTAAAATGAGCTAATTTGGAAACAAATTACACAAGGCAGATTGGAGCAACAGCACACAAATTAAGGTGGTTAATTTAAAAGAAGGATCATTCGTTGTTTGCTTTGATAAAGTGCATTTTTAAAAATTTTCCTCTTTGAACTTGCTTTATACTTGGGACCACCTTATGTTTGGGCTAATGCAGTACTATTAAATTATAGTAAACCTGAAAGGGTCACTTTAAAGTTTTCCCCTCTGATGAGAATCTCTCATGTATTGCACACCTACTAACTCCTCCCCTTCCACCCTTTACCCACAGGGGCCCTGCACCTCCACGGCTGCCCCAAACAGCCCTACATCCCCATCTACCTGATAGTGGGTGGGGTGTTCTGGCTGCTCGTAAACATACTCTCATTTTCGGGCTGCAGCCAGGCGGGGGAAGGAGTCCTTGGTTCCCTCTGCACTGCCTGCAACTTCCTGCTTTACCTGTTCCTCTTCTGCTGGTTCATCACAGGTGAGAATGGAGGGAAGGGGGAAACAGGGGGGAGAAATGGAGGAAGGAGACAGCAGAAGAGATGAATGAATGGGGTTCGACCACGGCAGGATCATGGTCCCGTGAGACCCCTGGCTACATGTCTTTTGGAGCTCCCCCCTTCTTTCTTGCCTTCCTCCCCGCAAAATCATCTGCTAGATCATCAAAATCTAGCTGTCTGACAAGGTCTAACTCTATTGACATAAGTGACAAGTTGGTGTCTTTTCATGTTGAGGTCAGTGGCGCCCCCAGAAAATGTTCAGTGGGGTGGCCAGGTGGCCAGTGAAAATCTTGGGGTGGCACTAGCATGGTAACTGCCGGGGGTGGGGGATGTTAACAGCAATTCATTTTCACGAAAGCAGACTCGGATATTTCGCTTTTAATGGCCAAATGCAATAGAACAAACTGGATTTTTGGATTTAAACAAACTGAATTTATGGATTTAAATCTTTGGAGTTAAAACCTATGGATACTGAATGCAATATTTTTCTCCTCATTACGAAACGATTCTGTATCATGCGGGACGCTTGGCAACACTGAAGTGACACAAGAAGGCTGTGGCATCTGGCATGAGTGATTTTTTTTATGTTAACAAGCTACATACAATGCAGTTGTGGGTAAAAGCTATGTATGTAATTTCATTCTCTAAGCCTAAACACTATTAATGGCGATGACAAAATATATCTGGATTGAAACAACAAACACACGTTTTAAATGGCAAAGTATTACTAAATGGTGTGATGTAACCAACTGGCTAATAAATAGGCTATCCGAAATCAACATAGCCAGCTAATTTATTTATAGCGACCTACGGAGACCGGACTTCAACACATCCATCTTACAAGAGGAAAAAACAACAAACATCTGAAATCTGCAGTAAAAACAATAAAATATGCATTTTTCCAGTTTGAACTTGGACATTACAGATATAGTGTAGTGGTCAGTGGCTGATAATTCTGCGGAGTGGAGGTTGAAATTGCGAAAATACAAAACTAAAAATAGCCTAAATAAATGTAAAAATAATAATATAAAACATTTGTTTGGTGGTCTAGTACTGACAGTTCTGTTCGTGCCTTGTAGTGTAACTAACAAAATCAACGATTGGGGGGAACTGTAGAAGATGAAGGATGGAACAGTGGAAGGCACAGGTGTGAAAGACATACATTCCCTTCTCATTCTTCCATCTTCTCTGTGTTTATTTGTAGGAAGTGTCTGGGTTTACACCATATTTCCACCCAACTATGAATCTCCTTCCAAAGAAGACTATTGTGAGAAGACCTTGTACCTGTTCACCTTCTGGTTCCATAATGCCTGCTACGTAATGGCAACTCTGGGAATGATTTCTTGGTGCTGCTCATTCCTCTACACAAAACTGGGTGGCACCTAAAATAAGAAGGGCATTCAAGATGGTGTTTTGGGTGCATATCAGCAGATGTTACGTCTACTCCCCCGGTCAGTGACGGAGCCTACAAATAATTATGGTTTATAACATCTCTCCACCTAACACAGCAGAGGCACGGATCAATTAAATCAATGGAACATCCCCTTTGAAGTCAGGGCTCTGAAGACAGGTCACATGATGTACTTATGTGCTCTCCTCCAACTATGCTTCTTGCTCTCTACTAGCTGGTTTACTGTGTTTCAAACAATGTTTTTCATATACTGCATCACAAGAGATGTTATGTCTGCATTATTGTGGTCACTGATGGATTGGCAAAAATAAATAAATATTGTCTTTCAAAACAGTATGATTGTGACTGTGAGGTCATTTATGATTGCAAACATAGCGCTTGTGCAAGTGTATCCCTTAAAACATATACTACACAGTTAAACTCACCTCAATGCACTCAATGCACCTCTAGCATAACATATTTTTTTTGCTGGTTTATGCTATTGCTATTTTCTTACTGACTTGCTATTTTACAAGCACAAATGTAGGTTAGTTTTTTATTGTTTTCCACACATTGTGTTGTCCAAACAGTAGTCCAGAGTTGAAGAGAATACATCAAAAATGCTTGACAATTTTAAAAAAGTGACACATGCAAATTTGCTGTTTATAACCTAAGGCTGTAACACTGTCGCCAGTGGAGGATATAGTGGATGATGATATAAATAAGCCTACTTAGCCACTTCTGCTATTAGAATGTGAATTTGTTCAATATCTCTGAATCACTGCATCAAGACCAGGTCCTCAAGACCATTGCAGACACTGTCAGCAAAGGGATCATAACTGCATGTGCTTATGTCCTTTTGCCCATTGCTTTTGTCAAAGCAAGCAAACAGCTGAACCCAAGCCAATATCAGAAACATCCTGGTGCCCTCTAATGACTGGAAGATGACAGTGACATTGTAGACCAGGGGTATTCAACTTCAGAGGCCAAGAGGGCCACATTTAAACCACAAAAGATGCAAAGGGCCACAACTTATTATTAACATATTTTTAGTTTTATTCACTGTACTTATTACTACTGTTTAATATGCTGCACACTCTTGCTACCCATTTTTAGTGCATTGCAAAGCATCACGGAATATGAAAAACAAAAATTTTCTCCATTTGAGTAGAAAAGAAAAACATTTTTGTGGGTAAATAGTTTGACTTCCTAGTCTTTTTACTGCATTCCAAAGCATAAGTCAAAGTCAACTTTATTGTCAATTCTCCAATATGCACAGGACATACGGAGGATTGAAATTGCGTTTCTCTCAGGCCCACGGTGACAATACAACAGTTCGACATAACACAATGAAGACACTGAGAGACAAGAACAAGAATTGCTACAAATTACACATATTACACATATTTACAGCAAGGGCATTCAGGCACATTGTAGGTTTATAAATATGGAGAATAAATATAAAAAATATAAATATAACTACGTATTCCACAGGAATACGATGTAGACTGTTTATATAAGTAAAGTAAAGTGACTGTGCAAATCTGTGTGAGTGTGTGTGTGATGATTAATGTTGGGAGTAAGGATGGGTGGAGAATAGTCCAGGCTTCAGTATAGGGGGGGGGGGGGGGGGGGGGGGGGTTCAAAGCTCAGTCCTGTGTTGGAGCAGATGGCTGAGGGAGGGAAGAGAGTTCAACTTCCTAACAGCCTGGTGGATGAAGCTGTCCCTCAACCCTGAGGTACGGGCCTGGAGGCTTCTGAATCTCCTCCCCGATGGGAGGGGACTGAAGAGCGTGTGCGAAGGATGAGTGGGGTCGGCAGCAATGCTCTGTGCTTTACGCGCTAGGCGTGTGTCGTAGATGTCCAAGGGGGAGGGGAGTGAGGCACCAGAGATCTTTTCTGCTGCATCCACTATGCGCTGCAGGGTTCTCCTGTTGGCGGTGGTGCAGCTCCCAAACCACACAGTGATGCAGTTGGTAAGGATGCTCTCAATGGTGCCTCGGTAGAAGGAGCACATGATGGGAACTGGGGCTCTGGCTCTCCTCAGTTTGCGGAGGAAGTAGAGGCGTTGCTGAGCTTTCTTGGCCAGTGATGTGGTGTTGTTTGACCAGGAGAGGTCTTCTGTTATGTGCACACCCAGAAACTTGGTGCTACTCACCCTCTCCACAGCTGCACCATTGACGGTCAAAGGACGATGCTGGGTGTGCTCTCTCCTGAAATCGACGACCATCTCCTTTGTTTTCATCATATTCAGGGAGAGATTGTTGTCACCGCACCACTTGACAAGTTGGCTCACCTCCGTCCTGTAGTTAGCCTCGTCTTTGTTGGTGATGAGGCCCACCACAGTTGTGTCATCCGCAAATTTGATGAAGATGTTGGAGCTGTACTTTGGTGTGCAGTCATGGGTCAGCAGCGTGAAGAGAAGGGGGCTAAGCACACATCCCTGAGGGGCTCCAGTGTTCAGTATGATGTTGCTGGATATGTGGTTGCCGACCCGAACTGCCTGTGGTCTTCCAGTGAGGAAGTCCAGTAACCAGTTGCATAGGGAAGTGTTAAGGCCCAGATGATCCAGTTTCTGAATTAACTGCATGGGGATGATTGTGTTGAATGCTGAGCTGAAGTCTATGAACAGCATTCTCACATATGAGTCCTTCTTTTCCAGATGGGTGAGGGCTGAGTGTATAGCAGTGGAGATCGCATCGTCTGTGGACCGGTTGGCTCGATATGCAAACTGGAATGGGTCCAGGGAGGGAGGGAGGATGGATTTGATGTGCTGCATGACTAGCCGTTCGAAGCACTTCATTAAGATGGGCGTCAGTGCAACAGGGCGGTAGTCATTGAAGCTGGATGGAGATGGCTTCTTTGGCACAGGTATTATTGTGGTTGCTTTGTAGCAGGTAGGGACAACTGCTTGGCTCAGGGAGGTGTTGAAGATGTCTGTAAAGACATCTTTGAGCTCCTCTGCACAGTCCTTCAGCACACGGCCAGGTATGTTGTCGGGCCCAGCAGCTTTGCAGGCATTGATTCTGGAGAGGGAGCTCTTCACGCTGGCTGGAGATAGGCACAAGACCTGGTCATCAGGAGGGGGTGGTGATTTGTGAGCAGGTGAGGAGTTGTCTGCTTCAAAGCGCGCGAAGAAGTTATTGAGGTTGTTTAGCAGAGGGATGTTGCTGTCGCAGGTCCGTGGAGGGGGCTTGTAGTCTGTGATGGTCTGGATCCCCTGCCACAGCCTCCTTGTGTCTCTGCTGTCACTGAAGTTCTGTGCTAACTTCTGTGTGAACTGCTTTTTGGCTTTCCTGATGCCGCGGGACAGGTTGGCTCTGGCTGTTTTCAGTGCAGCATCATCACCGGCTCTGAAGGCAGCATTTCGGGCCCTCAATAGCCTGTGGACTTCTCCTGTCAGCCATGGCTTCTGGTTAGCCCGGGTGGTGATGGTTTTGATTTCGGGTGACATCATCAATGCATTTGGTGATGTAGGCTGTAACTGTCTCTGTGTACTCCTCAATGTTGGTGTGCTGGTTGTAAGTGGCTGCCTGTCTGAACATGTCCCAGTCCGTGGTAGCAAAGCAGTCCTGCAGTGCTGAGGAGGCGCCCTCTGGCCACACTCTGATCTGCCTCTGAACCGGTTTGGTGACTTTCACCCGTGGTCTGTATGCTGGCATTAGCATAACAGTGATGTGGTCAGAGAGGCCAAGGTGGGGGAGGGGTAAGGCTCTATATGCTCCTTTATGTGTTGTGTAGACCAGGTCCAAAGTGTTATTTCCCCGTGTTGGAAAGTTGATGTGTTGATGTATATTTGGAAACACAGTCTTAAGGTCTGCATGATTGAAATCTCCAGCTAAGATGAGAAATCCCTCTGGGTGGGCTGTCTGTTGATCGCTGATAGCCTGGTAGAGCTCACTGATTGCCCCGTTCTTGTCGCTGTTGTTAGAGCTAGGGGGAATGTAAACAGCCACTAGCAGGATGGCTGTGAATTCCCTCGGCATAATGGAATATGAAAAAAAAATATTCTCAATTTGAGTAACAAACCAGTTACGTGGGTAAATAAAGTTTGTCTTGCTAGTCTTTTTAATGCAATTTGAATAAAGAAAAACCTTTTTATTTCAGTAAATAAACTTCACAGGTTATGGTGGACAAGAAGCTACATATTCCTAGAGAGAAATCTGAGTCTGGATTCTTTTCCCAAGTAATTTCAGGTCTGCCTGTTGTTCAGTGGTAGCTACTCTGAGACAGTCTGCCAAATGTCTATCAGTTAGACGGGAAAGTTGTCACTGCTTTTAACAATGCTATGGAACATGGATTGCTGGGCTTGAAACTCACCTAGCAAAGTTTGTATTTTGTGTTTCCTGAGATCGCTCTCAGGTGGACAGACATCTTTGAACCCGGGGTGAAGCTGTTCATGGTGACGTTGCAGATTAGCTCGCTTTGACACCGCAGTTATTTTTTGACAGATGGGACACATTGGTTTGCCACGTATCTCCGCAAAAGCAAATTTCATTTCCCACGCAGGGTTGAAAACCCTGTTTTCATCATCCACTTTCCTTTTCACCATCATTAACCCTTTCGTACGTAACTTATTTTTATGCTATGTAGCGCGCATGTTAGGTTACATGGTTTGTTATGTTTTCATTAGCTTTATTAAGCTTCTCATATGTTTCAGTTAGCATTTGCTATATTTTTTAATGTTAAATCGCTGTTTCCTCAAAGCTAAAATTAGTTATAATTTTGCCAATCTTTGCCAATCTAGTGTTCTAATCGATTTTAGCATATGCGCTAAACAGCAAATCACACCGGTGTAACCGTATGCGCTAAAGGGTTAATAAAGGTGAAAAATATTTTGCCGGCTTGACAGATGAGCTCTCATGATAAATGGGCTATCATTAACGTTCCCGTTGTCAGTTAGAGTGGCACAAAATTAAAGGTACACTGCCTAATTTTGACATGACTTTTGGTGACTAATTATAATAATTATACATTCATAACCAGATCTGTTGGGATCTGCCACAAACAGGCGGCCCGCGGGGCCTGTTGAGTAAGTATAAGTAGGTTGCAGACACAACTAAAGCTCCTGTAGGACATTGAAAAAAAAAAACATCATTCTGATCTCAAAAGCAGGTTACATCACTCAAACTTTTTCAAAAAACATCAATAAATGTATTCAGCCAGTGACTTCAGCTGGGAAATATGAGCAACAATATCTGTAACTTTGAGCAAGGTGTCTCTGGGCAGTAATACCATTTTTTTTAAAGATTATTGTAAATGGCTAAAGAAGGCGAGTGACCGTTAATGCTGTGATTGTGTTTAAGCAATGTCATATTTCTTCTGGGTGTGAAACCCAGAGAAATACATAAAAAAAAACAATAGTGTGGCATAGTGGTAAGGATTAGGGCTTGCAACCAAAGAGGTTGCTGGTTCATTTCCCCACTGGGACACCTTGTTGGGAAAGGTACTTAACTCAAAATTCCCTCAGTAAATATCCAACTGTATAAATGGATACAGTTTATAACCTACTGTATGTAAGTCACTCTGGATGAGAGTTTACTAAATGATTGCAATGTAATGTAAAAAAAAAAAAACAGCATTGAAATATAGATATTGGTAATAACTGGACAAACATTATCAAGTGGCAATGTATTGCTGTTAGATTGAAAATAAGCCTTATATAGCTTACAGCTCTGCATAACACACATTCTGTAACGCATTCATATAGCTGGATTTTTATATGAGGAACTGAAGTAAAAGCTTTGCTCATGCTGTTCGCTATTTGGTTCTCCCAAGATTACACACGCAATAACCCCTGGTAAATGTTTGCTCCTCAAAGCTGCATGTATTGCTGACTACAGGAAAACAATGCGAAACTCCAGCCGGTTGCAACTTCTCCTCCGACGGAATGACATTGCAATGGTGCGTTCACCACCATTATGCAAATTTAACACAAGTTGTGCAATTTCAGTCATTCCAGTAAAACAGATGTACAAAAGATTTACAAATACAATTCTGCTGGATTGTACGCATTCATTCAAAACTTGAAGAGTCATTCACATTGAGGTGGTTCTGGCAAAGCAGTTTAGTGTGTATTTGTGGCTGCAGCTAAACACTGTTAAGCATTCATGGAAACAGGCAGCTATTTCAGATTAATTACACAAAGACAATATCACACACATTTTAGGAAGTGTCTGGGAAACTCCACGTTTGCCTCGCAATTGTTGCGAAATTAGCTTTGCTAACATCACGATTTCGTCACACCCTGCTTTCTAACAAGGGTGAATAATTGTTAAACTCAATGTGAGACATTCTTATGGCACCACTCCTTGGGGTAACAGGTAAAGCCCACCCCAGCGGATAACGCCTGTGAAGATTTCCCAGCACCCACGGTAGGTAAAGAATTCATCTAATGGACTATTATAGTTATAGTTTTAGTTAGTTTTAGTTTTAAATGTATGTTACAATAGCTGCAACTGGCTCATTGTCATCACGTGGAAAAAGCGTTGTGTAGCCTATTTTTCAAACGGTGGGCCTGCATGCAACCAGTTAAAACGAACAATAGAACGAAAAAGGAATGGAGCGATGTTACCTACCGGGCCATAAAACTGGGAAAATAACAGACAGATGCGTCCAGAATTTATAGATGTGCGAATTTATGGTATATTCACACACGTACTCGACAGAAGACATTACAATGAAACTCAGAAAAGCTGATATTTCAGTTATTTGCGCAAACCGTGTCTTATTACAAAGACTACTCTGGGGATGAGATTCCGAGCGGGTGGGTATGGTACGCGGGGGACTTTTTAAGGCATAAGTTTTACAGAGCTTAACAACAAAGTAAATTGAATATAATAACATCACAGAAAAAATCATACTAAATCAGCAAAAACTGTCTGTAGAATGATCAAAAACATGTCAAACTGTGTACAACTTTCTACTGTTGCTTCCCTCTACATAACATTACATTCAATGTCTATGGCAACACAAACAATATAAGACATTTTCCCAATATTGCTTTTTTGTGTTGTCGACAACACTATAAATGCATAACTAATTAAATTAATATACGTACGTATGGCTGTAAAGGAATTTGTTTCATTAATTTAATATACTGTATATGTGTTTCACTGATTTTTTACTTCTTCCTGCTTTTATTTATGACTCACTCTCTCCCCCTACAGGCCTGAAAGTATCTGAAGATGGACTTCGAATTCATTGGACTCGGTGATACATTTTAACTAGTGCTCTGTTTCTGAAGTGAAAGAGAGAGAAATCAGTTTGGGTGCTTTAAATGTTTTTTTCTGTTTTCTCTTTTCAGTGATACTACTCCTTCTTGGATACGTCATGCCCATTATTTTTGGAGTTATAGGTGAGCTCCAAAAATCTCTGATTGCTTATATGTAGAACTTGCATGGTAAAAGATCTAATTAATACATGATGTTGTTGTTGATGTCATGATTAATACATAATGACATTGTTTGTTGTTCTGCTGGGGTGTGGCTACATAATGCTGTTGTCGCATGCCACATATTGTCAATAGAAATGACAGCAATCATTGGGAAAGAAACCATAGTTAGCTCTCATGGTCAAGGCTGGATTATGGACCTGGCCAGGGGGGCCAGTGCCCCAGGCCTCGGACTGCCAGGGGGGCTCCAAGCCTCAGGCCGTGTGCAGAGGGTGGCCCAAGACTTCCAAAGGAAGTTGAACACCAGGGCCCTCAGTGCGCACAGCGCAAGCTGACCACTAGGCCCCTGGGTGCTTATAGTGTAAGCTAACCACTAGGGCCCCCCAGTCCCCTCAGCGCTTACAATGTGAGGGCCCCCAGGCCCCTTGGCATTTAAAGAGTGAGCTGACCACTAGGGCCCCCGGGCTGACTCCAATATAGGAAAGCGGGGGGGGGGGGGGGGGGCTCCAAAAGACATGTGCCCAGGGGCCTCACGGGACCATGATCCGGCCCTGCTCATAGTGACAGACAAGGGTATATGAAGAGATAGCTAGCTAGTGATTCTGTCAATGAGAAAACAAAAATTTGAAAATAAAAAATAATAAATAAATCGGAGGAAGACAAGCGCCACTTCATAAAAAAAGGGGAGGCCAACATGGACCCAGAGAGCTTTAATGAAAGAGTGTATTACCACAGATTCTTAATGTGTGGTGTGTGCCACTGAATATTCTGTCTCTGCCATTGTTGAAACCTTAGGTGTTCATATTAAAATGTATGTGGTATTACATCATAATTCAATGTGTTTATTACATATAACATGTATAATGTAGCTGTTGCTGCTGCTGTAAAAGTTAGACAGGCTAATTTCATGACAAATAAGTCTGCTGTGCATTCCTGTTTTGCCTGGAAGTTCCTTGTGTGTGTGTGTTTGGGGGGGGTCATTTTACTGTGTGTATCACAGCCCTCATGTTTATATAACCTGTCCTCTGACTCCAAGGGACCATGCACCTGAATGACTGCCCCCAGCAGCCCTACATCCCCCTCTACCTGGGCGTCGGTGGGCTGGTCATGGTGCTCGCCCAGGTGCCGTATCTCTCCTGCAGCGAGCGACGTGTGGAAGGGAAACCAGCGCTCCGCACCCTGCTCACTGTCTGCAAAGTCCTGCTCTTCCTCGTCCTGATCGGCTGGTTTCTGGCGGGTGAGACAGTCCCGTCCCTTCACACGCTTAATCAGTAAATAAATAAGGCTACAAATGCCTGTGCTGGGTATAAGGAGTGTGTGCTTGAACATTTCATGTTATACAGGATGGCTTGCTTGATCGTGTTTGTTTGGTGGATGCTCTTAACCAGAGCAACTTACACAGTGATTCACACAAGTGCACATAATAAGGCGATAGAAAGAAACGCAGAAAAAAATAATAATACCACATTTTAGGCTTTGTGTGACATAACGCTACAGTATAATTTAAATATTCAACATAATGTGCTAAAATGAAATTGCAGTAATGTCACAGAAGGATTGATATCCTGTGCTCAATCTACTCAATTTGTCTACCAACTGAAATGTTGTATGTCACTTCTATGACAGTCATTCACTTGATATAACACAGCTGGATGTTCACTATTCAAGTATCTTGTTCAGTGATGCAGTAGCAGTGACCCTACTTTCTTCTCTTATTATTTTTGCAGGAAGCGTGTGGATCTATTCTATATATCCCCCAAACTACGACCCTAGTGCAAAAGTGTACTGTGCAAAAACGCTGTACCTGCTTGCTTTCTGGCTTACGAATCTGTGCTACATCTGCATCGGGCTGGGTCTGGTTGGCTGGTTCTACTGTTACCTGAGGAGTGACCACGACATGAACATCTGCTCCTTCTTCAGATCCCGCCTGTACACCCCTCTGAGCTGATCTAACCTAACGCATGCTCTTGCTGTGTTGCCGGGCCGTTCGGTAACATTGCTGAGAGGTTACGGCTGCGTTATGGGAACGTTCCACGCCAGCTAGGCTGCTTCCAGCTGCAGACTGCATCCAAAGGGGCTGTGCTTTGTAGACTCTGGTAGACTCTGTTGTGTGTTACCTCCACCATGGACTGTGACCTCTTTTGTAAGGCAAAGGCTTTCCTCAGTAAACCGCAGACCTGGGCCTACTGACTGGCTTAGACAGTCAAGGCACTTGTTCCAAGTGCAGGCTGAGCCCTATAGGCTGGGCCCGGATCCGTGCCACTCACCAACAATGACCCTGCACACATTATGGCAGATTATTCACTTCATGGAGGCCTAATGTACGATTGCCAATTAGAAAATTTGAATTTGAAATATGAAGAAATAACCCTTGGCCCTGACTCATACAAACTGTGTACAGAATTATGTCACTCTGGCTTATTCCCTTTTCATAACAAATACGGCAGGATAGAACTGTGTAACAATAGTGCCACATCTGAGGATCACACTAATGAAGCTTGCATTTTACCTAACCATTATGCAAAGAGACAGAAACTCAATAAAAGCAATCACACACTGCTAGATCATGTTTAATGTTTTGGGATTGTGGGGGGTTGTGTACCGGTTTTGCAGTGTAAAAGGTTCTCAATTGTTCTCAATGTCAGAGCTCCAACACAATCTGAATTTATCAGTGTATTAACTGCTGGACCCCTCTATCTAACGGACAGTAAACTCTATCTTGCATCACAGAGAAGGCTCATCATGCAACATTTGGAGCAGGAAAGGAGTAGGGAAGAATAAGCCCAAGTACTACCTGCTAAATTGCATTCTTTGGTCAATTTGGTACACTCAGATTAGACGATGACGAGAAGTTGAGTAGTAATAGTTCAGCTTTGCGCTGGCGGCGTGATTTCAAAACTTACGGGTTTGAAACGGGGATTTCAACAGAACGCCTTGCTTTAAGTAAGTAGTTAAGCTCTGTGTAATGTTCTGAAGCAAACCACAACGCATCCCCTCGTAACAGTCGTAGATGGGGAACCCTGTAGCGGCTGCCGCCAGTCTTTCGACCGTGACCTGAAACAAGAGCGACAGGATCGATCGGAAATGACTACAGAAGCGGATGGGCCTCGTGGATATTTTTATATTCACATTTATTTATAAATATACCAGTCACGGCATAGCGAAAGTTAGACTTTACAAGTTAAACGTCTAGATTTTGAGATTAAAAAGGTTTCACCTTTAAGTTTAAAAAGAATATTTTATTCCATAAGGCCATAAAACTGTAATTGCAAACTTCTGTAATTACACATTACAAAACAACTATTAAAATATTTCGTTACGAAATTGTACTATTTCCATCAAACAGAACGCATTGGAATTTTGAAGCAGAATGCTTAAAGTAGGCTACATATACTGTTAGAATGAGCCACAGGTTGTGAAAGTGGTAGGAATATAATAATGTATGCGACATCCCGTTTTGAATTCAGCTAAAATGAGTTTTGATTTGTTTTGTTCTTAAATACGAAATGCACTGTCCACAAAAGTGTTAACGGAATGCACCCTGGGTTTCGCTAAGAACTATGCACCCCTCTGGTCTTCTACACTTATAAGTTAATGGCCATTGTTATTCTAAATTTGGTTCGTTATTCCAGTCACGCCTAAAAAATGGTGCTGTATACAGTGGTCGCGGGACGCATGCCAAATATAAGACGCGGTTGATGTCATTTTGCAACATCATTGTTTTATTCGATTTATTATGAACCCTTGTCTCTGCAGGTCTGAAGGTGTAACTGAAGATGGATCGGTTAAAAAGCCTTCTGGTTGTAGCCATGCTATCTTTTATGGGTAATCTATGTAACCACTTGTTTGTGACTTCAGAACTTCAGACTTCCGTTTCAGCATTCATCGGATTGTACGTGCGCGTGTGTGTGCAGGTGGTAGTGTGCGTGGGTAGCCATACGCTGTTGCAGTTTTAGGGTGAATCGTATTATATGCAACAGAGACAATCTTTTCAACTACAAGGATAAATTCAGCGGGTGTGTTAAGAAGGAGGAATGTTGATATCGTATTCCTCCCATCCCTACAGTGACTCTTAATGTAATTGTATGGATCCTGCTCCAGTTGTATTAGGTGAGTAGCAAATTTGGTTAATGTACAAAAAGTGAAACATTGTCCTTAGGCAAAGGTATGAAGTGAATAATTCATAATTATTAATAATTATTGATTAATAAATACTTAGTAAATTATAAATATACCTTATACTGATTTTAATATATCAAATATTGACTTTTTGGACCAATGTACTACATTGCTTGTCATGTACATTGGGTGCTCTATACAACATGTATTTTTCAATACAGTGCACTCCGCTTATGAGAAACATATCTGCCCAGGATGAGTTGACTCCTGTTGGGACTTGATTCTTGAAAACAGAACTACAAAGTAATGGATAGAATGGGTGCTTTAAGTAATCTTGTTTAATTGAGAAAAGTCTTTTGCTAAATTTGTCAAACATGGTACAACATGTATGTGACTGTATGGCTTTTGTTAAACACTTCTTAAAATAATTAAAATATAATGTAAACATACAAAATACATGTAAATTAAATCAAAAGGAACTAATGATATGACTCCTGTTTGTCACCTCTAAGCACTTCAGTGGTTATTGCCACAGTGTAGGCTCCAGTGTTTTGGTGCAGTTACTGTCCAGTGTGACAAATGGTGCCTCAGCTGTGGCCGCTCCGCCGGTTCTCATTAGCTTTCCTGTCTCCTTTGGAAGACTGGTATGCCCGATCTGTGGCATGCATCTCGTTAGCTGGTCTTCAGAAGACTATGGTAAGAGTCAAGAGGGTAGCATTAATGTTAACCGGCCCCAAACCAACAGCTAAACAGCTTTATTTCTTAAAATATTTTATAGGGTAGGCTTTATGATGTTAATTAATACAAGGTTAAATTAAGTAAGTTAAAGTAAGTAATAAGTTAAAAATTTGTAGCCTATTATGCACCATTGCACAATAGTTTAAAAACTGCTGTGTCTCCAAGAAGTATAATTTTCCACATTGTAAATGTGCCCAAAATATGTCTAAGCTGATTGTTTGATTCTTACATCCACAAAACAGCATATAGGAATAACTCCATCTTAGTGTTTTTATCTCTGTATGCAGATGGTTTGTGGTTCTTGACGGTTCTATCAGAAATTGTTATAAAAGGAGAAACCTCTCTAAATATAAAGGAAATGAGAAAGGCATGGAAAGATAACAAAATGTGTTTATATAAATTGAATTCTTACGTGTGATATGCATACACTCTCTCTAGGGTCTCTGCACCTCAAAGACTGCCCCAAGCAGCCTTTCGTTCCCATATTCCTTGTGGTCACTGGAGTGTGCACCGCCATCTCCCTGCTGGTGACCTTCCTGAGGGAGAGACTGAAGGAGGGGGCCCTCAGCATGCTGTGCGTGACTTTCAAATTCCTGCTTGGCCTCTTCAATGTCTGCTGGTTTATCACTGGTAAGAGTTGAGGACAAGTAGTGGGAAAGGGAGGGAGGGGAGAAAGGAGGGGCTAATTGGACAAGGAGAGCAAAGGTTAAGAGGAGGGGTGACAAAGTGCAGGGGGGGGGGGGTGCTGACAAAATGTGAGAGAGAACATGGTATACAGAGAGCTGAGGAGTTATGAGGAATAAACCTGTGGTAGACTCAGGAAGGGTGAATTGGGCAAACTGGAAGAAGCGTGTGTGTGTATGTTGGGGGGTGTTACTGAAGAATGGTTAATGAAGGAAGATTGAGAAGAAAGAACATCAGAGGCTGAGGA
Organism: Megalops cyprinoides; assembly: GCF_013368585.1. NCBI lineage: Eukaryota > Metazoa > Chordata > Actinopteri > Elopiformes > Megalopidae > Megalops > Megalops cyprinoides. The sequence goes on from NC_050598.1 coordinate 5,956,192, forward strand.
GAAGCAGGAGAGAATGATGGGTGCCACCGAAGGGAGAGACAGCTGAGGAGGAGTGAAACAGCTGTCTGAAAACAAGGCCAGGTGTCAGGCTTTTGATTAAATCAAGTCATTAGTAAAATAAATGACTAAATAATGGAAAAGATGATCATCTTACATGGCGAGACCAGGTGAATTATATGGACACCAAGACAATTATGTCAGTTGTTATCGTATTATATACCCCTTTATATTATCATGATGTTATCTTAATGTCATGTTTGTGTTCATTTTGTAGGTAGTGTATGGGTGTACTCCATATACCCTCCCAACTATGAATCTCTGGGCAGCAGTGTATCTGTTTGCTTTCTGGTTTATTAACTTTTGCTACATCTGTATAAGTTTGGTTTTTGCTTGTGGGGGCCTCTTTGTCCTCTGTACCTGCCTAACACTTGTATTCAGAAAAGAATTCAGGTCAGACACAAGGTCATATGGTACCTATACTGATGCATAGAGTGTATGCATTTGTCTTAATGATGAGCATGATTTGTGTGATATATTACCCCGCCAACACAGATTTCTGGTGTTATGCGGGAACTGTGGTTGGGAAAAATTAAAATCTATGAAATGTTGTGGTGTGATTATTTCACCTTGGATTATTTTAGTATCAGGGCAAACAGACAAAAATATACACAAACTCTTTAACAAACCTAAACTGCGATTTTAGTTTTTTGTGCATATTTTATATTTTTCTGATGGTCGTCATTAGTGTGAAATTTGTTCCCCTACAGCGCAGAGCATGGTCTTAAGCAGTTGGGGGACGGACGAATCTGTCGCTTGTATACGGCAATTTACGGTAAGGAAACAACCTTACCCAGTCAGTCTTCAGGAAATATTCATTTTCGTTGATATTTCATATTCGTTGGTAGTGTACGTAACACGAGTGAACTCTTCTGTATCAAAGCACCAAAAGTTTCACTGTCAAGGAAGATCATTTCCCTTTGATCAAAGAGCGTTGGTATCAGACTCGTTCATTATATGTTGAGTTGAATAAAATGAAACGCGCGCACTAAGCGTAAACGCACTATCAGCCAATGGTTTCGCCAGATAGCTGTGCATTGCCGGTCTGCAGACAACGAATCAACACGCCCGTTGCAATGTGCTGGGGGTGATGGTCGGGAACTGGACTCGCTTGAGTTAATACCGAATACGCAAGACGAAAGAAAAAGAGCAACGCGAAGAATATTCTCTGCACCCTTTGGACTAAAATGGCAGGTCAGTAAATCGTAGGCTACTGTGACTAGAAGATTCGTGTTATATAAAAATTACAGCAATATATGTAGCGGACTGCTCTGTCAGTGGCTCCACACATTCGCTAATCTTTTGTACATATTTAGAATGGATGAGAATAAAATATTCATTGATATCATGAAGTTGAAGTTTTGAAGTTAAGTTGCTCTTTGTAGAGAGAGTTCATATTTATCGATTGTTTGGTATAAATTTCATATTTCAAACACACCATTTGTATTTTAAAATATTTTGAATATTTTTATTGCCTAATCATAGAGCATTTGCCTCCAAAACGTGAGGCTTCCAGGCGAGACTCGTAATTACGGTTTTCACTGTAAAACCAATTGAATAACAAACTCAAAAGAATTTCACAGCAAAAGGGAAACATACTCACAGCAATTCGCACCCTTTGAATAACTGAACTGCCAATATATTGAACACGCTTGTAATTGTGCACATGTACAGCATTACGTTTGCACGTGACCTCCTGTAGACGCTGCCTTGGTGAAAGAACTCGTTAAGAAGTGCCTGCAGGCTCGGGACCAAGCGTATTGCCCCTACAGCAACTTCCCCGTAGGAGCTGCGATATTAACGACAGGGGGCGATATAATCACAGGTAGGACCCCGCAGATGGGTCCCAACACAAAAGGAGAATCCCACTAATCGCCGAATGTGTGTTATCTTGCCAGCGGCTATCCGCAAAAAAATCAAAAAGTATGATATGTGCGTGCATGCTTGTGTCACAGGCTGTAATGTGGAAAACGCATCCTACGGACTGACAGTGTGTGCAGAGCGGACAGCCGTGCAGAGGGCTGTAGCAGAGGGGCACCGACACTTCAGCGCCATCGCTGTCACGTGGTGAGCAGCTACGTGTAACGGCATGGCCATTAAACAACAGAGGAAATGACAGCACCGCTGATCGATGCGCAGATGCTATAAGCAAAATATGGTTGAAACAATGTATTTCCTCGGTAATGACGACCGTCACCTCATTGCACAACTCATGCAAAAGCTAGTGCGGTAAATATGTTTGTAGTGTTCTGTTTGTTCTTACACTTGGAGTGGGATCACTCTTAAGAGAACACCATGAATTTCTCATCTTCTCCGCGTATTCTCACCGCTGTGTCTGTGTTTCACAGTGACATTAAAGACAGTTTTGTTGGACCTTGTGGAGCCTGTCGACAGGTATTGATGGAAGTGAGTACACCATAGATTTCCTAACACAAAGATTTCCTTTGAGCAAATATCTGAGCTGTACCTGTGTGGTATGATTTTTTTTACTATTTTAAAGCAAGTATTTTTATTTACATTATTAAAAAGTGTTATAACTTTGTTATTAAGGAACTATGTTCACAGAGGCTTTGTTGACCAAAACACACATGTATTCATACAATGTTGTGGCATACAAAAAAAGAAACTAGGCCAAACAAATCTTAACCATCTTATGATGAAGTGCATATAGTACAGAATTAGTTTTCACCAAGGAGGGAATTGACCAATCAATGTTAACATATAAAAAGTGCTGCATAGTAGGCCCGTTACAACATTGTAATAGATGATAATGTCTGTTAAGTGCCATTTGAACTGTAAACTAAATTTGAAGGTCTTCCTCCCTCCTGCTAGTTTGGATCAGACTGGGATATCTACCTGACCAAGCCAGATGGTTCGTACAAGAAGATTAGTCTCCAGGACCTGCTACCCCTGGCCTTCTCGCCTGCCCACCTTGAGAAGATTTAAAGACCAGATGCTCATGTGATTTCAGAAAAGCATATAAAAAGACAATCCTTCCCAGCACCCTTTCTCACTTGAGATATCCCACTAAAGTCCAGCAATACCTCAGTAGGTTGAAGCAGCATAAGCTTTTTGGACACACATCCCCTCATGGTTTCTCGTGCACTTATAAAAGATACACCAGTAAAAAGAACCACAAATGAGAGAAGATCAAAATACTTAGTTAGGTTGTAGATTAAATATAAATGTGTGAAAAACCAGTGGCCTGCAGGTGACCCAATAGGTCAGGTTTACCTCAAGGGAATAATTTGATCATTGTGTTATTGAATGTTATGTGTATGTTTTTGTTGCCCCTGTGATATGGATGTATTTATCTTACCATGATGAACTTGAAACTCAATACAGATAGTGACAGCTAAATATGTGTTGATAGTCACTATCAACCAGTTTTAATAACTTGCTTTCCATCTGTAATCCAACACAATTTTATCTGTGTCAGATAAATGTCTTTGAGTTGTTTTGTGACAAAATGTCCTTGTTTGTTGTTCAGAATAGGATTGCACTAGCAGTTGACCTAATTTGAGGTTTAAAAGTCAAATTTTCATAGCTGTTCTTCTACAAATAAACAGATTTGGAAATGACAATAACTGTTTTGAATGTGGGCAGTGAATAGCCTGGCTCGAACTGTCGCGTACGTGCGCTCCGTCAATTGTCAAGATGTGGCATTTGCTATTTTTGCGTACGTGACGACTCGGCTATTACGGTAATGGCGTCATGTGATTCGTGGAAAAGACCTGGGGTTCCGGTGTGATGACAGTAGTAGCTGTTTCCGGAAACATGGAGGCTGTTGTGAGTGAAGTCGTGGCTCCAGAGGATCTTTTGGTAAGCACTTTGCGTTGAGGTTTTTTTATGTTGTTGTTGTTCTGCGATAGAGAGACTTATGAATTCCAGATGAGGTAATATGATCAGTTAAAGCTCCGAGAAGGTAACATCTGAAGAGGGGAAAAAGCCGTAAGGATACAGTATGGACTGGTCAAAGCTAGCTATGCCAGCTGGCTAGTCAGTTTACGTAGATAGGTACAAACTGTCACTCGATTGAAACGTGAAGAAATAGCAAGGTACGTGGCGACAGGGACTTATACAGGCCTTTATGGCGTTATCTTTCCCTTCGCTTTAGATTACTACAAGTCGGCTTTAGACAAGGGCTAGGTACCTGTTTGAAACGTTTGACGTGTAAACAAAAAGGCGTCGGTCGGGAGCTGCTGCTGCGCAGATATTGTGAACTTTTCGTCATCTGGATGGACTGTTAATAGTGGACGAGTATATCACCGCACGCTGCTGAGTAATATAACTATCGTTTGCTAAACTGTAGTAATCTTGAACTCCGTCATTGCCTGCTCTGAACATGTGTTCATGACCAGCAGTTTAAAGCCAGAGCTGCGTAGTCTGACAAACTAAATGCCAGAAAACGCTGGGCAGTTGGACGGCGTTACCGCTACAGATGGCTAACTAGCTGGAGAGCTTTGTAATTCTCTCTGGAATTGGCGAACCAGCTAATGCACGATTAGTGTTACATACTGGAATATTCTGTGTTCACTGGACGTGACGGGTGATTATGTTGCACGTTAGTGGAAAGTGGATTTTATCACTGTACTATCCCTTTCCATTTTTTAACAAATAGACTTAAAATTAACTTGCATTCAGTTAAATATTGATTGTTTATCCATTTAATTTAACCATTCGGTCCTCGGTCTTTCAGAAATTTGAGAAGAAGTATAACGCGGAGATGGTTAAGGGGAGCGTTTCCAAGGAGACAAAGTTCGAGTACGCTTGGTGCCTGATCCGGAGCAAGTACTCGGATGATATCAAGAAAGGCGTGGTGCTGCTGGAAGGTGAGCGCGCCATGACCTCTTACGACGAGACAGAGACCTACCAAAGAAGTGTGCAACATTCATAGTCAGTGAAACAAATCATCATTAGGAGAGACGTCACTGGTTTATGATACATACACAGTTTAGTCAGTTAGAATGTGTTTATTTTAATGTCAAAGTGAAAATATATTCTGTTTGATAGTGACTTTAGATTGTAATATCAAGTAGTTACATTAAAAAAGTTCCCAAATAGCAGTAACATTGAAAACATAGCTTTTCCTGTGTGTGGTGTTGCATTTGTGGTACATACATACATACATGTGGTGCTCATTTATGGCTTTGATTTTCTCTGTGATATTTCCCTCTTAACTGAATTAATTTTGCAGATCTTGCACAGAAGGGAACAAAAGATGACCAGAGAGACTACTTGTTCTACCTTTCTGTGGCAAACTACAGACTAAAGGTGATGTATATGGCTTTGTGACTCAGACTCCCAGCATGCAGCACTCTCACAAGCAGCAAGTGAGATGTTGCTTCTGTTGCTCATTAAAACAAGTCATACCCACATACATATATATTATCCTGAGCACCTACCTGTACGCTTAGTATCCTGGAGCTTAAGGATGTAGTAAAGTATAAATTGTAATTAGTGTAAAGTAACAACGAAAATAAGGTTGATCACTGTTTGCAGTAGAGTGGATCAGTCAAGAAGGTGCCCAGTCAAAGAGTGGCTTTTGATAGTGAAAAACTGAATCGCTTTTGTTTTAATGTGTGCACGTGCTCCACCCTGCTGCAGCTGTATCTGTCACATGACACCTTGCACGTGCGTTTATGGCTCTGTTATGCAAACTTTATTTCCGCTGACGGAAACTCTCTGCTCTGGCCGCCGCTGCCCCAGGATTATGAGAAAGGCCTGAAGTACATCCGCACTCTGCTGAGGAACGAGCCCGGCAACTCGCAGGCCCTGGAGCTGGAGAAGCTCATCGACAAGGCACTGAAGAAAGGTGAGCGTGGGGGGTGTTGGGGGGACTTATTGGGACGCAACAGCTGTCCCGCAGATCAAAGGCTTGAGTGAGTGGGTAGGGTTAGTCAAAGTGTGGTGATTGATAGCCAGAGCTGCATTGTGAAGGCACAGGCAGGTAGCTGCAGGCTGTGGAAGAGGGGCGTGGTGTGGTTATTAATGGGTGCAGTTGCATTGTGGATCTCTCTGAGGGAGTGGCTGTGGGTGGGCGTGGCTGTATTGGGGTGGGAGTGGGTCAGACCAGGGGTTGCAGAACAATTCCCAGCAGACCCATTCATATTATCTGTGTCTTTAGGCGGTGAAATGATTCAGGAAACAAACAAAAATTGGTTGCAAGTCGATCAGTACGTCCTAACCGTATTCATTCTTTTTTTTTTCCCTGCCCAGATGGCTTGGTTGGCATGGCGATCGTCGGGGGAATCGGCCTGGGTGTGGCTGGATTGGCAGGTCTCATCGGTTTGGCTGTGGCTAAGTCCAAATCCTAATAAGGAGCGGGGAGGACTCCAGCTTTGTTAACCCCTCCCTCCAACAGAAGACCGTCACGCCTCCCTGAAACTTTGTTCCATTTGCAGATTCCGGGCTGGACCAGGGCCAGTTCATACAAGACCAGCTCAACACAGTTAGAATCCATTCAATAATCAGCTCTTTTCAAGCAAGGCATACCCCGCATACACACCCACATTATAATAGTCAGAGGTTGACAAAGAAAAAGGGACTTGTATTTAGACTAAGCTTCCTACATCCAAGTGGCCTTTGTTTTGAAGTTTGGTGCAGGGATAGGGCGATTACTATCCAGCCTTTTTTCCTGTTTCCATGAAAGTTACACTCATTTCAGATCTCTTGGTGCATTTGCTGCCACCTGGTTTTACATCCTTTTTTCAGTTAACCACGTTGTTCAAACGCTTATGGATGTAAAAAAATAAAAAAAATCCAGTCATCTTGATCCCCCGTCATGTTTGAAGCTCATAAAAAAGCTCACCTGTGTCACATGCTCAGCTTGGTAATTTTATGGGTTACTGAAATGACAGTTAAGATTAGATTAATTAAAGTTGAGCTCTGTGCCAGTTGTGTCTTTTTAAAATTGTGTCTCAATGTTAAATCGAGGTGGCCAGTTTAACATTGCTCCTACACTTTACAAACAAGGTCTTGCATGTTGAGCAGCATCTCTAAACACGAGCAGTCTGTGTAGGGCAGGCCCTGGTCTAGTCTCTCTCTAACTCTTTAAGGTCTGGGTGGAGGCGCAAACAAGACACCCACTGAGCACTAACTCCAACACTATTGGCGTGTTGTATTAACGGGAACAGATGCTCAAAACTGATCTTGCAATAGAACCCCCATAGTCCAACTCCTCAAGCCCAACATGCTCTGTATAAGATCTCCTGATTTGAAAGGGCTGCATGATGTTGAATCCATGTCTAAACAATACTCAGTTTTTCACAGGAAAGCAATTACACCTTAATTCATCTAATACCTCCCTCCCCTCCCCATTCAGCCCAGGTATTTTGCACTAACAGACTGATCTCTCTAGGTTCTAATTAATAGGAGGGGCCATTATTTTTGATTTGTGATTAGTTTCAATTAATCAAATTCACATGATAAAAGCTATCCAAGATAACATGGCTATCTGTGATGTGACATTAGGTTTTGCCCACCTGAAGACAAATGTTTGAGGTGAAAATTGTTATTTATTCAAGAGTATTCTTGGTCTTTAAGTCTTGAGCAGCTTAAGTATATCAGAAGCTGATTGACACCTGAAGCAATAGGCATTTCAAGTTGTGATCCTATTTGTGGCTCCAGTTATTTAATTAAATGAGAAGATTGCGAACCTCTGTTGGATAACCTTGTGTTGAACTATTAGTCTTCCCTCTAAAAATTTCTTCTAAAGTAGTAATTGTTTGCAGAGGGACTTTATTAGAGGCTATGGGCTAATACATACCTGTCAGCTGAAGCGGATAGGGTATTTTTGGTGTTACATATACTTATAGCTTACTGGAATGGACCGTGAATATTTAAGTGATGGGTGTGCTGTTATGTTAGCATAGCATGCACTGTCTTTTTCTATATTTGAATGTGTACTATGGCAACTAGCTGCTGAGTAAAACAGTATAACTGCTGCACATTAACTTTATAACCGAAGCATTTGAGTTTATTCGCAAAAGATGGTAGCAGAAATGTTTGGGTAACATTAACTCTGATGAACAAGGGACACATTTATTTCCTTCAGAATTTAGAAATTTGTTTGTATGTGGACATTTCCTGTGGTCCATGAGGCGGCATTGTTGGAGACGGAAAATTCCTCAAAAATTGTCTGTCTGCATCTAGTTGTCATTGTCCTAGCTTTTTTGAGAGGCGTTTGTCAGTAGCATTGTGGACAGAACTTTCATCGTGTCTGTGCTGTGATGAGGGAAATTGTTACAAAGGCTTGTGACTTGTCACTGTAGCCCATAGAGGGCGTCCAATGTAGAGGCTTTCCCTGGGCAAGGGGAGACCGATCACGAGAGAGTCACATGACTGTGATGGGGGGAAGGGCATGGTGCAGTCTCAGATGCCTTTTGACGTGGTTACCTTGTCTTTGGTTAATAGCATGTCTTTCCCTATTATTGGCACATTAGGCTTGGTTTCAAAATGGTGTCAGCAACTACTGTAGCTCTATTAACCAGCTGTCGCTGGAAGTGGAAATGGCAGTGGCATCTTTTTTTTATTTGTGGTCTGTGAACTGTAGATTTGGGCCTTCTGAAAATGAAGGACAGAAACATTTTTTTCATTTATGGTGGTTTGCCATCATTCAAGCTTTGGAAGCCAACATTGAAGAGCTGTAGAGGCAGGTGGTGGAGACACGTGGACGTGTTTGAGGGACCGTGGAGATGTTAGACCCAGTCATGGTTGGGAGAGGGTTTGTGCAGACATTTGGTCATACCCCTACGTACCCTCACCGCCCCCACAAAGTAGTGAAAGAATCCACTTGTTAGTCTCCTGGGTATAATGTTGGATGACCGACTCAATTTACTCTTTCCCATTTTGAAACTTTGTTGTTTTCTGTTAGTTTATGATTGTCCTTCAAACATTATACACTATTAGCTTTTCAGTTTGGTTTCTGATACAGAACAGAGAAAAACTGAAATTCTTTTGATTTTTGGAATATCAGTGCATAGACATCAGTTGACAATTATACCGCATTCTTAAATGAATAGCATTTTTTCATCTTGTGTAAATGAATACTAGCAGATACAAAATGGAGTTGTACGATTTCTGCAAGCCAAGAGGACAAAGTATGCTGCCAAATAAGTTTTTGTTTGAAGATTCTTTAATTTCTTTGATTTGTTTGGTTGTAAATAAACATTTTATTGCACTAAATACATTTGCTTGGTGCTTTCTGTTTTATCTCAGTGGATTTTGAAGGATACAGATGGAACCAGTTAGTGTTACAGACACTCTTGCTTCTGTCTTTTTTGTTTGTTGCTGTGTACAAATTAATCCTGCAGATACCACAAGCTACTGACCGTTGCCGGCTTTCTGCTTGTGTGAAGACGAGCATTAGATGCAAATGATAATGTGAGGATGAACAGGCTATACACACACGCATATATAAATGTACACAATTTTGACGCATCACATAGATAAATGCCGTGTAAATAATCTTGTGTGGGATGCCATTCAAGTGTTTTATAAAATAGCTGAGAATACTGTATACCGAGTATCCTATGAGCATATAGAAAATAAGGTTGTGAGCCACGATTTACTATGGATGCTAGCCAAAATGCAGCGACTTGTTCGGGCTGCGATTCAGCTGTCTGCTGCGGCTTCAGACTACGTAAAGTACAAGTTGCAACCCAGGTCCCAACTGGCACAGACTCTGGAAGTGATGACTCGGGCATTATTCAGTGCAGACTTAAAATACAGAAGCAGAAGTTGCATTCACGGACAGAGCTGACCTGCTGTGTCGCTATGGAAATATGATTCCTTATCCGGACCTGGCAAGCAGTGGTCTGTCTCCCCTGTGCAGAACTGGACAATATATAAAGTACAATAGAACAAACAGGGATCATGCATTAGAGTGCTTTCAATATCACTGTAGCTGTGGATTACAACAACATCTGGATCCACACAAAAGGTCTCCAATATTGCTTAAAGACGACAGTTATGACAAATAGAATTTAAGCACATATGGATAAAATTAACCTATTAAGTCGTGTTGATCAAAAGAAAACAAATCAAACAAGGCAAATTTATTGTCAGTAACAAATGTGTTTAATAAAACATTCTTAGGATGTGGTTATGGCAACAGGAGTTCTCAGATATAGATTCCCAAAAAGCAGTTTCCCATAATATCTACTCTCAACTCTTCTGACTATGTGAAGAATAATAACCACGGTTATAAGAAATAAAGGTGTTCTTGGTAAGGGGCCTGCCATCAACGACCAATAAACAGTAGGCTATCCATTAATGAAAAGAAAACACAAACAGGGGAAGAGATGAAAAGAAAACACATACACACAGGCATAGAGCGGATTGCTATCAAAAGTTGGCAGCAGAGAGGCATGACTGGGCATTGGAATGTCTTTATTTCCTAAAGAAGACACAAACACAGGCAAAGCTAAGGTAAATAGCTTGTGTGATACCATCGGAATGTTTTGATATTTTTGATTTTCCGGCCTAACCATATTACTCTTCAGTGGTCAGTTTGCCAGGATTTGTGGCAAAAATGCAAATGCCTTGCAATAACATTTATCTGTCTTATTTTTAAATCCCTGTTCCTATAAATCCTTTTAAATACTAATTTTCACTGTGAGAACTTTATCTTTCTTTAATATTCCTTGCATTCCCCAATCATTATTTGGCATTTTTTTCTGTAATCATTGAGGTTTCAAACTTAAGACTGCTATGTGAAAACTACATTACAAGGCCCTTTCCCTCACTGATTGATTGCAAGAGGTTGTTCACTGGTAAGTTAAAGGCAACATGAAATGAATACTCACACACACAGCGTGTCTCACAAACTTTTATTTATAACTTGTATTTTATTTATGAGAAGCTGAAATCTAATCAACCAAGTATTTCACAAATCACATTTGATATCAAAAGTTAAAGATCTGTGCCGTTTTATGTGTCACCGAAGTAGCTCAACACTCCTGACTGAGAGGGTAGGTCACTCAGGGCTCCCTTGTCTCATGACTTTCTTGGCACCCTGACTTGCCGGGAGCCTGCAAGTTGCTCTGATGTTGTCAGTGGAACGGCATTTATCGTCCACTTGGTGCCCACTTTACTGAGGCACATTGTGGCACTTCTAGCGTGGAAACTCCTTGTTAGCTTGTGTGTTAGTGCATTGGAGGAATGCGTTCACACACTGCAAAACCACACCTGCCACTGTGACCTAACCCAAGCTGCTCATAAAGATGATTGGTCTGTTTGTCTGCGAATGCTCTCTTTGTGCTTTCCATTTCAAACAACTTGGGGGCCTCAAGCTTGGTCAGCAATCCCCTATATGTAAGTCTGAATTTCCCTTGAGATCCAGTTGTCTGCAATGGAATGCCCACCATGTACTGGAGCTTCTATCAATAGAGAGTTTCTTATTGACTGTTGCAAAAGTACTTTGTCCTGGGTTGGCATAAGGAGAGGGTTGGAAAATTGTATTGCTCTGGCACAGTGTTCCCATTGTAGGGATTGTCCCTTTGTGTTTGTGGGGAGGAGTGGAGCCATGTGCAATCGATTTAAGACATTTGTCCTCTACAGATCTGGCATCAAGTGTTTGAAGGTCAGGTTCAAGGTCAGATCTTGACTGTTGTTTCCAGTTTGCCTTTGATTAGTCATGCATGCCTGTGTGTGTGTGCATGGATATGCTTTTTCCAGACTTTTTTTTCTCATTTTTCACTTCCTTTAAGGCTCCATCCCAGAGCAAACCCCAGGGAATCCCACTGTGTTGGTCAGTATTTTCCTTAGTCACTCTCACTAAAGCAAAGACACTGTAAGTACCAAACTGAGAGAAATCTGAACGTCTGTGGTGTTTCTGACAGGGGAGGATAGGTAACATCTCTTAATCCTCCTCAAGTGAAGACCCTCTTTGTCTTCTGTCTTGGGGGTGGGGGGTGGACTGTTGTCATTTCCTGTAACATTGTGCTAAATTGGTGTGTGGTTAGTCATTCCACAGAAGGGTGCAAAGGGCAATTCTTTTTGCAATTTTCAATTCCATAACTTTCACTAATAAATTCCTGCAAGTGTTTCTTTCACAGCTCTTCATCTGTGCAGCTGCTGAAACCGTAATGTTGTATAAATCCTTCAGTGAATTACTTCATCAACAAGAAATTGGTGAAAATGTATCATTCCTCTTGACATCCAAAGGTACGCACATAAAATAGGGCATTGCAGCCTTGACTTCTTCCACGACAGAGCACAAAGCGTATTAAATTCCTATAGATCTTAATGAGAAATACCTGGAAAGAGAGTGAGAAGTCATGCGGGTTTCCACTGAAAACAGACATGTGAAAACGCGTGTGTTGCGCTGTAAAAGAGGGTACAGCATAAAACACTAACGAGGCAAACCACACAGCACAAACCAGGAGGTCCAAATAGGGCAGTAAAAACTGCCTGTCGATAAGAACTGCCTGCCATAAAGCTGGGTTTTTACGACCGACCAGAACGCCTCGCTGCTCTCTATTTCTCTGCCAGGTAAATAATCAGGGTTCAGGTAGAGCTACAGACCACGATGGACAGGAGTAAAAACTTTCTTTATCGTGGTGTCAATGCGGTTGTTTATTTTCAAAGTTCTTCGTCGTGTCGCGTAGGTAGCGTATGATATTCGTACGTAGCGTATGATATTCGGCTGAGTGCGATCGAGCACACCAAGCTAAAAGATAAGGAAGCCTTGGGACTTGCGTTAATTACTGTCGCACCTAGTACATGACATATTTTTGGATGGAAAATTGTGCAATTTAACTAAGCGTCTGGATGTCACGGCACGAAAAAAACAGACAAACTTTCTGCTGAGTTGTGTGTCTGGTTTGAACTCGACATGGCAATGGATTAGCAGTAAACGTTGTTTATTTTTTTATTTTTAAAAACGTTGCCGGGGGAACGCGACCCTCATCAACAAGGCCTTGAAACCGTCCTAAATTCCGCACCTGATTTCCTCCCCAGCAATAGAAGCAGATTGCTGAGGTCCCCTGTGCCCATGACTGATTTCAATACCCTCCTCCTGACCCACAAGCCCATTTCAACCGACTGAGCTTTTGACCCCTTCCACTCCTATAGATCTTCCCTTATCTGTCAACTAATTACAATTACTGATCTTCCCAACCATTTACTCCTGACACGTTTTGCAGAGAGAAAACCTTTCCAACTTATTCTGGGTGCTTTGGGAGACATTCCTCAACGTAAGATGCTCAATACCGTTGTAGAATAGTGTATCCTTTCCAAAAGCATGGTTGCTGGCTCATAAATTCAGGGTTGCCAACTGTCACGCACTCACCGTGACGCGTGCTTTGTTGGAAATTTGTGTTCTCACGGTTTCAAAGGAGTGTTGGCAGCCTTGGAAATTCCGGTGTCCTGTTTAGACCCTGTTTAGGCTTCATTCTGCTGCGCCAAAAGATTAAACACAAACTCACAGGGGAAACTTTTCCAACAGTGAGAACTAAAATAAATTAAACACACACCACCGTTCTTTGAACAATGGCAATGTATAGCGTACAACATTTAATTCCTGGATGTAATTCTTGCAGGAACGCGGATTCTAAAATGAGTGACAGCTGCTCGGAGCCCCGCTCTTTTTCTCCAGTCCAACTCTGCCCAGTGTTGGTAACAGCTTTAGGAATGCTTTGCATAACTTGAAACATAATGGTAAGCATGGATTTGGCGCCTCGATTTGCTGACCAATTATGAATACAAAACACAGGATATTAATTTTTTTTTATTATTTTTACCTTTATCAATGAACGTCTGTTGTTGTAATAAGAACTGCTATTTACCGCAGTACATTCCTAATGCTGCAAATACTACAGGCAGTTGTGTTTCAAAACCATCCAAGACATTTCCAATTTCTAGCTGTTTTTTTTTTTTTTTTTTTTGAATAATGGGATAGCATTCGTCTTCCACAAAGAAAAAATAGGTTAGCATGGATCCATACCGTCTTTCAGTACTCTTAAATGTGGGGATTAAATTGGCGTCAGGTTTGGGCAGAGAAACGTGAGTGTGAAGTGTGCTAGGGTGCGCACACAACAAGCTATGGCGGTAAGCAATCTGTCAAAGACAAAGTGTGAACATTGGACTTTCGTGACGATTTCTCTCCCGATACGCACCTGTTCCGTCTCTGACTGTGATATACAAAAGGACATTGAGAGACAAAACTGGGGGGGAGAGGGAGGAGGGTATCATAAATCATTGATATTTCCATCTCGAGCCAACATTAGCAGTTGTATGTAATCTGTGCACCCTATTTTAAATCGCGAGCAAGCACGAGCGCAGGTGAGCAGGTGCACGCTCAAACACAGCTGCCTCCAACAGGGTTGAAGATCGAGAAAGACGGGAGCGGTTCAAAACAGTACCGAAGACAAGGGATACGTTGCAAACAAGCTGAAGAATATAGAATCAGATAATTTAAAAGGATGAATTCCATTGTAGAAGTCGTTGCCCTTTTGCTTGGTTTTTTGGGCTGGGTGATGGTTGGGGTTGCTCTACCGAACCGTTACTGGAAAGTGTCCACAGTTGATGGCAACGTTATCACCACTTCCACCATTTACGAGAACCTGTGGATGTCCTGCGCTACAGACTCCACGGGAGTCAGCAACTGCCGTGAATTCCCCTCGCTGCTTGCCCTCTCAGGTACGGAATCGATGAGAGGAGTGCCGCTGATACACTTGACAATACAAGATTTTGTTTGTTATTTTTTAATAATGCTTCCATCGAGCTTACTTCTCATATAACGGATTCATTTAATGAGGTACTGTTTATAGACGTTTTTATGTAAATATGTTGTAAGACCATCATAGAGTTTGTGAAAATGTTTTTGGTAAACATATTTTGAGGGATGGGGGTTAATTTGGATTCAAAAGTGGGCATGTTTTAACTTAGATTATTAGGTATATGATGACGTGCGATAGCGTTTATAATTTATTCAGCTCCAGAGTCTGTGTTGTTAAACTTTTCTAGAAGTAAAATTCTAGTTATTCTTGCACAGTCGATGTGCATGTGGTTCACGCACGTGTGCAGTTTATCCACATAAAAATCACCTTTAAACTCATAAACATATTAGTGTCTGTCATAAAATCGACAATAAAACGTGTATTTATTTTCGTAAATTGTCATCACCTATAGCGTCATTATGTTTCAGAATGTATTGCCTGTAAGTTATTAACCCCTATTTTTGCAGTCATATTTGACTTATTTAAAGTCAACGCGTTCTCTTGAATGGAGATTTATTTATGTTCTGTTTAATTATGACTCATAGTTTATTCAGGTGCAAATTCTAAAGGGTTAGTTTAAATAAAACCGTCGTCGCATAGTTTCTGTGGTGTGCTTTCGAGAGGTCCCGTGTAAATGCGATAACCCCGACATAGGTTTTCTGATTTGTACAATGGAAATTTTGTTTGTTAAAGACTAATGAAATCAATGAAAACTAAGTGTTATCACATTTTCAGTTTGGTCTTGACAGATGTCGTAATATTAACTAAAACACAAAAGGCGCATCCACTCCTCAATCCATTTATCACATTTTAAAACTGTATATCTTCATTCAGGCTGTTTATTATATTAGCAGAAAGCACAATTATTTATACACGTATATTCGATAGATTGAAAGATATTCTGCTTACATAGTGAAAATTTGTCGATATGCACATTTATGCGTATTGTTCAAATTCTGTACAAAATGTAGACTACTATGGATACAATATATGCATTCATACAAACTGCGTGTGTGTGTGTTTGTGTGTGTGTATGTGTGTGTAGGTCTACACGTATATATGTGTGAGTGTGTTTGTGTCTTTACAGTCCATCCGAATTTGTATACTTATTAAGGTTGATCTAACCGATGTTTTTTTTTTCATTCACCACGAAGGATATATCCAGGCATCCCGCGCGCTAATGATCGCTGCAATAGTGCTGGGGACATTTGGAATCCTCGCCACCCTAGTCGGAATGCGGTGCTCGAAAGCCGGAGGAGACAACTATGTTCTAAAAGGCAGGATCGCGGGCATCGGAGGCGTGTTCTTCTTGCTACAGGGTAAGAAAGGAACGGTTCCCATTAACTTTTATCTCAGCAATAAATGCTCATGCCTGTGCAGTTCGCACGCACCTGTGCTGTAAACTGGTCACATTTTCCTTTAAAGTAAAATGTGCGAACTGGCTACGTAAGTCGGTATCTGTTTATCGCATAGGCTAAATTTTACCCGATACGTCTTTATTCATCATCTTGTTCGAATTTATGAAAACAGGTGCTCAGTTGTCCCTCTGTCAATCCTCAGGTCTGTGCACTATGATTTCTGTGTCGTGGTACGCCTTCAACATCACCCAGGAGTTCTTCGATCCCTTTTACCCCGGTACAAAGTAAGTGGAAAAAACCTTGCTCCTATAGTTTGATGTTGCGTGACTGCCCTCTGCTGTGATATGTGATGCACCTACAATTTCGCCCTTTGCGCTGTATAACCACTGTTATACTGCGTATGACCATCTTGCAGTACAAAAGTATAATATAAGCAGTGTAACCGCATAGTTATACTGTTTGTATCATACAAAGGTATGTGCAGATTGTGTGGATTACTGTGACACAGATGTGTATTGTACCAGGTGCTGGCCCAGTCGTTTGGCGTTTTGTACTGATCTAACCTGTGAGAATTTCTACAGGTACGAGATTGGGGAGGGCTTGTACATTGGATGGTGTTCGGCCACATTGGCAATCTGTGGGGGATCGTGTCTGGTGTGCGCCTGCAGACTGGAGAAGCCCGACAACGTGTGAGTTAGCCTGTCCTCAATCAGCGTGCTTGCGTCCCCGTGTACTTTCTGTCTGCTTTCCTGTCTTCAAAAACCAGTGCGCTAATGTGCGTTCCCAGCCATTGGAGCCTCCTTTTGTGTGTGCTTTGTGCAGTTTTTTTTCTGCCCATTCGTCGCTGTTCGTGTTTTACGCTTTTCTGTTAGTTAGTTAGGCGACATATCACTGTGCAGGCGCATGTTTTTACGGGTTAGCGCTGCCGGTAGTCCAGCCTCACATGCTCACAAACTCTTTGCCTCTACCTGTGTGTGTCTCCCAGTCCGTACGTCTACCAGCCTAGCAAGGGGACTGTGTATTCGGGGGCCGTGCCGTCACAGCGAGGTGCGCCGTCCAGCCCTTACGACAGGAACGCCTATGTCTGAAGAAGCGACACGTCAGATACGCGTGGGTCTATCCCACCTGCTGAAGATGGACCAAAACCTTGTAGGCGCAGCTTGACTTTGAGCCATCTTGTGCGCACAATATATTTGTACAGAATCGTTCTTATGTATAGGATGAATTGATCAATGTTTGATAAGCAGAGGTGGGGAACCTACAGTGCCATCTCTAGCATATCTGTGCCCCAGCATGGTTTACTGAAAGATGGTACAGTAAAATGATAAAAATGATAAAACACTCCATTTATGTGAAAATGAATCAATACTGTCAGAAATCAAGATCCACGCAGCATTATGTTGTGCTGTGAAGATGAACTGTAAAAAGGTGATTTACTGGTATTGGTCTTTTTTTTTTCCTCTTTCCAGTTGTATCTTCTTTCATTTTCACAGTCCCGCGGTTTTGAGACGATAGTTGTTTTAAGTTGTTTTTTATATACATTAGAAGACATTTCGTGAGATAGTGTCCAAAAGAGCATGCTGAATGACGTCAGTGGGCCAGAGGAATTAAACACATCTGTAAGGATTAAGTGTCATAGCCACTTTCCTTGATAGGTCTTGTAAAATATGTGTACAGTGTTCATGTCTTTTTGGGTAAGGTGCCAGAGTTTATATATGAACAGTAAAATACCATACACAACTACAAATGAGTTTGGAAACAACAAATTAATGTCCATGAAAAAAGCAGTGCAAATGTGGTTCATTTGATGACATTTTCTTTTCTATTGTATTAAATTGTTGCACACGTACGTTTAATATTTTCTCTAATGGACACCGTTTTCAGACATTGTGTCTTTTAATAGCCAACATGAAGGTCAATGCAATGGTATATTCAAACGATTTTCAGTGTCAAAATAATAAAATGTATTGTATTTGTTGTCTATTGTTATGTTTTTGAAATAAATAGCCTTTTCAGTGTTCCTTTGTTTGGATATTTGAATCTCTCTGGTTCTTCCATGAATGTGTTCGTACTTTTTGTATGGAGCACTACAGTCTCAAGTCCCGTGGCATAGGTGGAAGAAGAAATTCGGCGCAATAAGATTCATGTACTGCAATCTCATAATATAATGTAGTCGACTCTTATAACCCCCCCCCCCCCCCACCCCCAGCCGACACCGTGACATTTTTCAATATTAGCCTGTCCCACACCGAACACGGATGGGAGCGTCATTTTTAGTTTTTAAAAAAGCAACCAATGGGAGCGTACCACGTTTGTAGGCATAGGCAAACGCGGATGTGTTATACAGAGGTAGCTGAGCAGTGATGCAGGCGAGCTAGAGTTACATGAGTGGGGCACCCAAACTGGAAAGGGGTGAAGTTTCCCTTTTGAAAGCTTAGAGCTGTCAGCTGCTTGCTGTCACACCACGTCAGGCGAAAGAAGAGAATTACAGCCATTTAAACCCATGATTAGTACATTAAACGATTAGTGGTACAAACGGTGGAATAAAGGCAGTATATTTCTGTGGGAACCTTAAACTAAAGTCTCTGTAAGTCAGTCGGAGACTCCAGTATCACGGACCATAGTCTCCAGCGCTGAAAGAAAGATGGACAGCTAGCTAGTTATAGATTTCTAGCCGGATGTTATACACAGTGAATTCAAATACTCCTTCAGCTTTGTAAATATTTCATCGACTGCCGACGTTTGAATGTTATTTAATATGGAGTCGAAGCGACGGAAAGGTTTGAACGGAGTCCTGTCCTCCTTGTCGTTGCTTTGCGTCGTGTTGGACCTACAGCTGGACGGTAAGTCGAGACGCCTTTAGCGTGTGCACAGAGCGGTATTAGCAGGAAAAATGTGTTTTTAGGAAGTGATCTCTTGCCGTTGATATTGTAACAACGACAACTCTGTAAGTGCTGCGGGGAGTGTGGTTTAAGTTCCAGCCCTCGGGCACCATCCTCACCAGTTTAGCCAGCTAGCCGGGTAGCTAACATTTCCTACCTGGCTTATAACTGAGTCTGACAGATTCTAAAAGTTACTTGAAGAAACAAGAAGACTGTTAGCCGAGCCTGTAAAGCAAAGTAGCTACAGTGCACACGTTCAAGACCTCTTATGGTGTGTCGTGAGCATTTGCTACCTACTTAGCTAGCAAGTTAGCGTGTTGCCTTTAAATAGTTGTCTAGGAAGACTGCTCGTCCACATCCGAAACAACAGCATGACAAATATGACTCCTGTCAGCTGGGAACTGCATCTGCGAGAGAAAATGTAACTTTGCTGGCTAGCCAGTTGTGAAGCTTGGTCAAATGGGTGGCTATTTGATCGGTTAATCTAGCTAGCTATTGCGATCTTAACTTTCGATTTATGCTTGCGAGGCGGCTATCGGTGTAAACGAAACCTACCGTTGCTGCACAGTGTTGGTATGTTACCATGCAAGTAATGTGATAAATGACTGAGTAGTAGTAATGGGCTTTGCAACTGTGCTCCAGCATGTGTCCCATTACGCGAAAAAGCAGGACATAAAGCTACCTTGATGTGCATGACAGCCAAGCCGAGAGAAGTGAGAGGGAGAGAAGTGTTTGCCCAGGTCTTAGCCTTCCTCTCCTGCTATAGATTTTCATAACACCGGGGGTAACACTGTACCAGGTTTTGCTATTCTTCCTGATGCGCAGTGTCTCCACCCTCGAGGCAGAAGTTGACCGTAAGTGCTGTTTTAGGACCAGATTCCCCAATTCACAATTCTAACCTTAACCATTATGAGCTAAAGAGCAAAACTGGCCTTAGATCAGGGCTTACGATCAGCCTGGAGCTGGCCTCTCTGTTGCCGTATCACGCATACGTGTCAAAGCAACTGGTTTTTGTGGCAGTGAAATGACATTCACTTAGTCCATAATTGGTGATCTCTAGCCCTGGTCCTGAAGGCATGCTTTTTGTAATGGTTTCCATTCCCAATGAGCTGTCAGTTAATTAGCTTTGATTGAGCTGGTAATTGAGTCTCTTTTGCAGTAAAGTTCTGTTGTGCTGATATCGTTGTTGGAAGTATATTTGTTTCAAGAGAAGGATAGAAGTTATAGGTGTTTACACTTACAAGTTACTTCTTCTATTCATGTGAGCCCTGACTGAGGATGTAGGCTTAAGCCCTGTTTCAGGGTTGATACCCCATGTGTATCAGAGAGAAATAAAGCATTAGAAATAAGTAACAGTAATAAAGACAGATACTCAACCATTTATAGCAATTATTTCAACAGGCCTAAAAAGCCAAATGAAAACTGATTTAGCTTACCTGAGGCATGCATCAAAATTCAGACAAGCTGAATAAAAAAGTAAGTTTATGTTAGCAAGAACACTTCCAACACTGAAGTATTTTCTCAGGGAATGTTCAGCAGATGAAAAGTGTCAACTATCAAATAAAGATCAGTTTTCAGTACATGGCTTAATCAGTGGCTCTAGTGCCAGTGCTCTAAGTGTCTGAGAGTGGCTCTGACGCCAGGTGCTCTGGGTGTCTGACAACGGCTCTGACGCCAGGTGCTCTGGGTGTCTGAGAACGGCTCTGATGCCAGTGCTCTGGGTGTCGCAGAGTGGCTCTGATGCCAGTGCTCTGGGTGTCACAGAGTGGCTCTGATGCCAGGTGCTCTGGGTGTCACAGAGTGGCTCTGATGCCAGTGCTCTGGGTGCCTGAGAGCGGTTCTGATGCCAAGTGCTCAGGGTGTCACAGAGTGGCTCTGATGCCAGTGCTCTGGGTGTCACAGAGTGGCTCTGATGCCAGTGCTCTGGGTGTCACAGAGTGGCTCTGATGCCAGTGCTCTGGGTGTCGCAGAGTGGCTCTGATGCCAGGTGCTCTGGGTGTCTCACCTCTTTTGTTGTGTCGCAGGTGTTTTGGGTGCCACACATGTGGAGATTGAGCATCACCTGGAGATGGGACGCAAGCTGCTGGCAGCTGGGCAGCTGGCAGAGGCTCTTTCCCACTACCACTCTGCTGTGGGTGAGAAGCAATGCGCACGCACGCACGCACGCACGCACGCACACACACACACACACACACACACACCTACATGTACGTACACATACCCAAATGCAAATGCACACACATATATATGCTCACACAAACAGGCACAGATATGCACACACAGATACAGAGTCCAAAAGACCGAAAGATGGATGTAGCTGGGGAGATGTGTAGGTCTACCCATGCTTGTGTTCATTGTTTTAGGAAGAGTTCTGCTGTCACGAAAATAAAGCACATTTGGATTTGAATTGGAAATCAGGCTTAGAGAGACCACAGTTCTGTCAGGACTGGGGCCAGATTTTAAATGTCAGATAAAAGAAGACTTTTTAAAATCACATTCCTGTAAAGCCAGGAATGTCAGAGAGGCTTTTTCACTATAGGCCAGCATGCACCTTGTCAAACATTCTTTCAATAGAAAGTTGAATCCTGCTGAATCCTGGCAGTTGATGTATTCAAAGGCACAGAGCAGCTTCTACTGAGGCCGGCAAATCAGCTTGCTCATTGTACATGGTGTCACGCCCGCATCGCGAACTGATCATGAATCAGGATGAATCGTGTCATGATGCAAACCCGGAGGTCGTATCTCAAAAAGGAGGACAGTGAAACTGAAGACATAGCAAGACTCCATTCAATGCATTCCTTTCAATGAACTTTACTCTCCCTGATGGATAGTTAGTTTCACAGCCTATCAATAGGCAAGAATACAAAAAACCGAACACACTACACTGAAAACATTTAAAACATGCATGCATATGTATACGTACATGTAATACGTTGAGGGATCCTTAAAATACAGCAAGGTTATGAATGGTGTGTGACTGGACTCATATCTCTAAGGACAGACACCCATTTTCCAGCTCTGAGGGTGAGATCATGTGCCTTACGTCTTTGCAGAGGGTGACTCCAAAAACTACTTGACATACTACAAGCGTGCAGCAGTGTTCCTGGCCATGGGGAAGTCCAAATCAGCCCTGCCGGACCTGACCAGGGCCATCCAGCTCAAGCCGGACTTCCTAGCCGTGAGTTTCCCCTCTAATCACCACAGCATGCACAATGTTGTTCGTGATACCATAGATCACTGTAGAAAACCAGCGGCCGTGTGGTGTCATGGTAAGCAGCAAGTCTGGTCACTCAAAGTGTTGCTGGTTTGATTCTCAAGTGGACCACTACAAATCAAAACACTTAACCTGAATCGCTTCAGCAAGTATCCAGCTGTATGAATGGACAGTGTGTAAAAACTGTGCTAGCTGCTCTAGATGAGAAGGTGTAAATAAGAGCGTATGTCAAACGTAATGTAATGTAATGAAATTTCTCTGACCCTATGTGTGTCCCTCACTTTTGTGTCCCCAGGCCCGCCTCCAGAGGGGTAACATCCTTCTGAAGCAGGGCAACACACAGGAGGCCAGAGAGGACTTCCAGGCCGTGGTGAGTTGGGCGTATCTCTGCTCTGCTCTCTGTCACACCCGAGTGTCGCCGTTGGACAGCACTGAGTGTGACTGTATCCTCCTGTACCTTCTGTTCCCTCAATCCCTTTATTCTGTCTGACCTCCACTCTCGTCTCTTCTTGTCCCCCTTTCTCCACTCCTTCCTTTTTCTTCTCTCCTCCAGCTGGAGGGATCCCCAGAGCAAGGGGAGGCCCACGATCAGCTCCTCAGAACGGAGGAGCTGGAGGAGCTGCAGGAGGAGGCTCAGAGCGCTCACATGCAAGCGGATTACCACGCGACCGTGACCGTGCTGGACCGGGTCATAGAGGTAAGGCACCACGCTCACACTGGACTGGGTCATAGAGGACTGCATCCCGTTACACACCTTCAGCTTTCCTGGGGTTAAAAAAAGTGCATGGAGGTTATTTTGAGGTTTGTGAGAGGGTCAAGATTTTTAAGAATTGTATTAACAAAGTCCGTTTGGATATTGCAAGAACTGTAAACAAGTCTTTGCTTGCCAGTGTTGCTGTTTATAGAAAACATCCTGGCTTTGGTTAAAAACAATGAAGAGTTTCTGTCATCAAAGCAGTTATGGGATGCTCTTACCAAGCAAGAGTACAGGAAAGCAGGATTTCCCAGTTAGCATTAGCTATAGGGAAGAGCAACTATTTCTAGAATTAGCTGGCAAATAAAAATGAAAGCTATATTTTAAAGAAAATTTTAAAAACAAGAATACATACACAAAAGTATTCGATCCATTATAATAAGAATAATAAGAAGCTAATATTTGACTTGAACTGACGGCTAATAACATTATTTGGCTTGACAGGGCATTGTCATTACAAAGTATATATTCTATAAGTATATAAGAAAAAGCCTATGTCTGCAGAAGTATTATTAACATTTCTTCCATAAAACACCTTGCCTCAGTAACTTACTGCAGTGTTCTGGCACAAACTATAGGTGGACAAAATGCATTTTGTGTCATCCAGTGTCATCCCACAGCATATTTTTTTTCCTAAACAAATGTTTGTTGCAAAGTTAGGAACATTTTCTAGGAGAAATACCGTAATAATGTTTTCATAAATACTGCTTTACGTTTATTCTTCTGAATAAATATGAGATAATGGCTTAGAAGTATTTAGAAGAATTTTGTTAGAGAATATTTTTGTTTATGTAAAAACCTTCAGAAACATGCAAACGTTATGAAAAAGCGTTGAGCCATTTTATGTATTTGAAAGTTGTATCTGGAAACCCTGTCGAGAATCCAGCCCCAGATTATAGATCACATTCCCATTCGAGTCGTGAAGGTTTTGAGCCATTTAGTTTACATACTTATGTACAGCTATATGTGGATGCTACCACAGTGACTCTCTCCCTCTCTCACCTAGCTGTCCCCATGGGACCCTGACTCCCGCGAGCTGCGGGCAGAGTGCTACATCCGGCTAGGGGACCTGCGGAAGGCCATCCAGGACCTGACGCCCGCCGCCCGCCTGCGAAACGACAACCGCGCGGCCTTTCTGAGGCTCAGCACCCTGCACTACGAGCTGGGGGAGCACCAGGAAGCCCTCAGGTAGCACAGCCTGGGGGAGGGGACCAGCGCACTGTGTCCCAGTGCGTGCGGGGTGTGTGTGTGTTCCTTCACTCCCTGTGAGCATGTGTGTGAGAGAGTGTGAGAGTGTGTGAGAGTGTGTGAGAGTGTGTGAGAGTGTGTGAGAGTGTGTGAGAGTGTGTGAGAGTGTGTGAGTGTGTGTGAGTGTGTGTGAGAGTGTGTGAGAGTGTGTGAGAGTGTGTGAGAGTGTGTGAGAGTGTGTGAGAGTGTGTGAGAGTGTGTGAGAGTGTGTGAGAGTGTGTGTGAGTGTGTGTGAGTGTGTGTGAGTGTGTGTGAGTGTGTATGAGAGTGTGTGTGTGTTCCTTTATTCCCTGTGACCATGTGTGTGAGAGGGAGTGTGTGTGTGTGTGTGTGTGTGTGTGTGTGTGTTCTTTCACTCCCTGTGAACATGTGTGTGTGAGCATGTGTGTGTGAGCGTGTGTGTGAGTGTGTGTGTGTGTGTGTGTGTTCCTTTACTCCCTGTGACCATCTGTGTAAGAGGGAGTATGTGTGTGTGTGTGTGTGTGTGTGTGTGTATATGAGTGTGCATGTGAGTGTGCAACAGAATGTGCGTGTGTTTCTCTCCGTTCCTCCCTTAGTGTTCCTTTATCTCTCTCTCAGCCAGGTGCGTGAGTGTCTGAAACTGGATCAGGATGATAAGGAGTGTTTCTCCCACTACAAGCAGGTGAAGAAACTCAGCAAGCAGCTGGACTCTGCCGAGGAGCTCATCTCTGAGGACAGGTGTGTGTGTGTGTGTGTGTGTGTGTGTGTGTGTGTGTGTGTGTGTGTGTGTGTGACTCTCAGTGAGTCAATAGACACACTCACAATCCCCATGCAGTAACACTGTCCCATGTGAACATCCAGCTCCATCGTAACAGGTTGTCGACCCCAGTGCAATTGTAGCAAATGAATTTCAGGTACCAGGAGGCGATTGAGAAGTATGAGTCTGTAATGAAGACAGAGCCCGACGTTCCCTTCTACACCTACAAAGCCAAGGAGAGGATCTGCTTCTGTCTGGTCAAGGTTGGTCCCACTGTGTAATCC
The DNA here is from genome assembly GCF_013368585.1 of Megalops cyprinoides. Classification (NCBI taxonomy): domain Eukaryota; kingdom Metazoa; phylum Chordata; class Actinopteri; order Elopiformes; family Megalopidae; genus Megalops; species Megalops cyprinoides. The sequence goes on from NC_050598.1 coordinate 5,981,430, forward strand.
ACTGGGCCTGTGTAGACCACACTGTGTCCTAGAGGCATAGGAACTAACACCAGTGGTTCTTCCCCTCCCAGAACAAGAGGGCGCACGAGGCAGTGGACGCGTGCTCCGAGGCGCACCAGAGAGACCCCCGAAATGTCAACGTCCTCCGAGACCGGGCAGAGGCCTACATCCTCAGTCAGGACTACGAGAAAGGTATCCCTCTGCCCCTCTGTGGGGCCCCTTTCCCTACATCTCCCTGAAATCTGAACCCTTATCTTTGGTCCTGGGCTGCACTCCAAAACGCCTGACATACCCTCTCTGTTCTTCACCTTCTCTCTCTGGAAGCGGTGGAGGACTACCAGGAGGCACGGGAGTTTGATGAGGAGAACCAGGAGATCCGAGAGGGGCTCGAGCGGGCGCAGAAGCTCCTCAAACTGTCCCGCAAGAGGGACTACTACAAGATCCTGGGTGTAGACAGGTACAGCGAGTCCCCATATCCTGCTCCCCTGATCAGTCCTATGAGTGTCCCGCTTGGCCCTCCAGGCACAGTTCCCAGATCAGTTGCTGAGATGTGACGTGCTTGATTTTTACATTCTCCTTTAATGTCTGTTTTTTTTTTTTTTTTTCAACCATAGGAGTGCCAACAAACAGGAAATCATCAAGGCGTACAGGAAGCTGGCCCAGCAATGGCACCCAGATAACTTCCAGTCCGAGGCAGAGAAGAAGGAGGCGGAGAAGAGGTTTATTGACATCGCCTCTGCGAAAGAGGTGCTTACTGACCCAGGTGTGTATCAGAACATATCATCTGTAGAACACCTGTCCAACAGAGACCCAGGACTGCTAAAACCAGGACAAATATGCTGTGGAGTCCTGCTCCCAGCTTTACATCCCACTAACATTGCATTCACATTTAGCCACTTGGCAGATGCTCTTACATTGTTTTTGGATTTGGTGGACTGGTCCACAGAGCAGTCTGTGATGTAGTCTACATCCACGTGTGTCCATTTTAACATGAGCAGTCAAATGTGCCACCCTGAATAACAATCTAGCAGTTGAACCCTACAGGTCTGTAGTCAGACTTCTCATCCCTACTACCCCCTTTCCCTCTTTCCGGCAGAAATGAGACAGAAATTCGACGCAGGGGAGGACCCCCTGGACCCCGAGACCCAGCAAGGGGGCGGCGGCGGGGGCCACAACTGGCCCTTCGATTTCAACCCCTTTGGATCCGGCGGAAGCTTCCACTTCAAGTTCCATTACAACTAGAGCCGAGGGATGGGGGAGGAGAGGGGAGGGGTGGGAGTTTTTGTGGGACTCCACAGACCTGGCCTGCCTCACCCTCTGACTTTTTAATGCCTGCGCACAGAGGCAGGCTCCTGGATTGGCGACACTGTCCATGGTTACCCAAGATCCCCCCTGCTACACACAGAGTGGGAGAGACAGGGGTGACTCGACACGTGATAACCGAGTGTCCTTTGGGATGTATACTTCTATTTATTTTTTTTCCAACCTCATGCCATCTGCCCGCTCCGTTGAGACGACCTCTTTTGTCGTCTGCTCCGGTCTTTCTTGCGCTCTTTTTCAAAGTCTACACTCCATAATTCTGAAGACAGGCTGGGAAAAATCTACGAACATTCATTACTGCTTGTCTCTATTTCAGAGCCCAGCAGGCTTAGACAGAAGTAGTTGATTGCTGAAATGCTCTAGCTCATTACGGTGCAGTCATTTGACCCCAGGCCATATAGACTTGGAGCTGCCCATTCAGACAATCTACACAAAGCGGAGGTCAGTTCATTGAGAATTGCTGCGTAATGAACCATAAGGTCAGCCTTTCTTAAGCTTCTCATATTGCGAAGTAGAGAGAGACATCGACAGTCACGGTCAGGAAGAGGCCATCTTTTCTTGTCTTGATTGTGAAGGCATGTCTTTGAAACGTTGCACTTGTTTTCTCCTTTGTTTTTATGTCCTTTCATTTTAAATGCAACCACTCCAAACTCCTGAGCCCTCACTGCGCCCCATGGCATTCTCTGTATTAAGTGTTCAAACTGTCAGAACATTATTAGGGAAAGGATACAGTTTGCCACCAAAATTAAATCTAAAGTAGAATCTATTTTTACAAAACCTTTTGTTGGAGACCGACAAAAAAAAAAAAAAAAAACGCAGAAGGATCGCTTTGGCCAAAAGTTTTGGGATGACTTGCCTTGCCCCCTCCGAGCAACGGGACTGTTCCATGTAGCCCATCGAGCTCCATTGCCCTGGGACACAGGAGCTGAGGGCTCAAAACTGAAGGCCTTTCTGTGGATTGTATCATGAGGACTGTTTGTTTCTAGCTTTTTTTGTTGTTGTAATAGGGTTCATCAGAAGGGCAAATGACTTTTTGGAATGCGCTCCAAAAACAGACTATTAAAATCATCTTGGGAACTAAAAATGTGCCTCTTTGTTGTGTTAGCAAGACTGAAATCAGAATACGCTCAAGGGAAAAATGGAGTTATTGATGTCAGAATGTACATCATTATACACACTTGGATGATACGTGACAAATGAAGACTGCTTCAAATAGCAAACATGTGCAAGACTAAATGTACCTTTATAAATATGAGCATGTATTTGTTTATAAGTACACGATTAATACATTCTAAGTACTGATAGGGTATATGGCTTTCAGCTGACCTCAGGTCTCTTGAATAAGGTGTCAGCTCACTGGATGGTAGATCTGCAGTGGGTCTTGTGGTTATGGCTTACCATCCTTGCTCCAGATGAATCTGGAAAATGCTCCATCTGGTTCAAGCTAACTGAGAATTATAGACTCATCACCCTATCATAATGCAGCTTTTTAAATATATTTATTTTCAATGCAGTGGTAAACACACAAGGTAAAGGTTCAGCACAGTCAATAAAAAATGTGCAAAATACAACAACATGACAGCTGCCCCCCGTCCACCCCACCCCACAAACACTCTTCTGTAGGACTGCATCCGGAAAAGCAGCTTCTGCTTCAAATTCGCAGGCACAAACACTTGCCCCCAGACGCCGCCACTTGAGTACTAGGATCCCATAGCGATATGGTCTACATGGGTCCATTCTGGCTCACGCTGGATTTGAAGGCTGGGGTGAGTGGCATATGATTAGATACCTCTGATGGCCACAACATGATGGCCACACTCTGAGTCTGTATGAGCAGTCCCCTGTGTGTGTGGGTGTGTGTCTGTACTGCTTCTGGGCTGAACTCGGAGACTGTTGAGGCAGCAGGTCATTGTGTTGTAAACTCCGCCCCACTCCTGGGGCCAGGCTTGCACTCTGGGGCATCGCAGGTGGGCATGTCCAGTTTTCCGCCCATCACCGGGGCTCCTCCCCTCAGATTCCCCGCGACCCCAGGAGGCTGTCAGCCTCCACCTCGATGGACACAACGTGGTGACCGGGGATCATGGCCAGGCCCAGCACCCTGGGCTCTCCCTGCGAAAACGAATCTGGAGGTGGAAACAGGACACACACACACACACACACACACACACACACACACAGAATTTGAGCTTTCATCTTAAGCTAGAGTAGACACGCAGCTAGTCCACCTGTGCTCTCAAGCACACATAGACAACAGCTCATAAAGACATTGCTGAGAAACGTTCCTTACTTCCAAACAACATGGGGTCATCACGACATAATTCAATGCACGACTGCATTTTACCTATAATCTTAACAGAACACCTGCTTTATTTAACATTTCTCAGTAGCTCCCTGTCACTGTACTACTCCAGAACATTTTTTTCCCTGTCAAGGAAAGTACCATCTTTACATTCTCATTTGTGAGCATCAGAGAGAATTTCCCCAAGATTTAAGTGTACTCTTAGAAAGGTAGGAGTACTCATTAAGACTCCTAAAGTACAGATACTGTAAAAGCACACTTCAATCCCATATTCTTTCCCACTTTAAGCCAGATTCTGAAAGGGGAGACCAGCCATTCGTCCTTGAACCTTTCACACTTAAATGTAACTTAACAGACAAAGCATTTGTATGACTACACACCCAGAACTGAGCCCGACGCCCAGCTAAGTCAAACATGGTAACTGGCAACTCCTATCGCTCTTATGTTCAGGGTGTGTTCCAGTGTGTCAAACACAATCAAACTGGCTCCAGATTGACTCCACTGGGGGTCTGTGAGTCACCAGAAAGATGTCAGGGGCATACGCCCTTTCTCCATTCAATATTTGCTTCCCAGGTACATTGTGGTACTGTACTAGCAGTGTGAAACATAGTGGTTGTTGGCATGGGAGTGAATTGGAGGACTGCGCTCGTTATGACCAAGAATTCCTGTATGAGTGCCGAAGATGTAGCTGTCAGTTACATAAAGGCACAAAAATGCATTTAAACAAAATAAATCAATATGGTGATGAGACAGACAAGTGGCAAGAGAGGTACAAACCATATAAAGAACGTCAGTGACCTGGGTGGGTAAATAGGAGTTCCTCACCATTTATTATTAAATACCTTAAAGCACAACAATCAATTGTGCAATCAAGACTCAAAACAGATGTCTAGATGGACAAACAAGTCATCAGTTACTTCCAAGAGCAGCATGCAGCAATTTGTTCTGACCAGTCAGGTCATCTTCAGGCAGCAGTTAAGAAGTCCTGATTGGCTGAAACTTCTCACTGCAGACTTCTCTGTGCAGCAAGCTAACCAACATATACAGCCATTTGCTGGGAAAAGCTCAGACATGATTTTCAGCGCATCCTTGCAGAGCTTGAATGAGTAAGTGCTTTTTGGACTTGTAAGTGGACACTTCAGTGAGTGTTGCTGCTGTTACAGCATTACAGAGAGAGGACATGAGCGGGGAGGTGAGGGCTTGTGGGAAAGATGGTTGTGTGTCTGCAGGAGTGCCTCCAAGTTACCTGTCGACTTCAGGAACTCCTGTGCAGACCCCAGAATGACGTTGCAGTCGCGGTCAGTACAGAGGAACAGCCCCACAAGCGTTCTTCCGTCAGTCATACGGATTCTCATACTCTTGTTCAACAGGCTCTCCAATTTCTGACGGGCCAACGAGGATCCCGATGTCTCCCCCTGGTGGTAGATGTACAGAGCACCTGAGTGCCATTATCGCCATTCGCATGCTACACTAACCTTAGTAGTATACCCAGGGGATTTATTCATCAGCTGATTCACAAAGTGCCCCTAAAGTCAATGAAATCTACACATTCTCAAAGATTGTTTTGGATGACATCTCACGATGTAGCCAATAGAAACCCATATTGGCAACCAGCCTGCAATGAAACCCCGGAGATGACACACAGCCCGTTCGCCGAGGTAAGTATCCACCTACGGCAGAAAGTGACTGAGTAAAGGGTGAGGGGTGAGTAAGTTCATCATTGATCGGTTTCTGGGGCAGACAGTGTCTAGAGATTAAAACAAGGACGCCTACGTCGAAAGGATATCATTTGGAGCAATGCGTGGTGATGAAAACAGCTCATAGATCAACAGTTCTCTGCATAGTGCAAGATGTGAAATTGTTCATATCGGTCTGAATTTTGTGTCGACTGCGAACATGAAACTAACTAGCTGGCGACATGTGCAATATTTCTTGGAAGGAGTGGGTTTACAGTTCTGTTTCCGGAACTTAGCTGTTGAAACAGAGCCGTATAAATTCAGTGCGTCAGCTCCGAGTTCATGTGTACAGTTTTATGCATTCAGCTAAATTACACGCGATCAAATGTTCTGATATTACCGTTGTCATAACCAACCATCAACCTCGACGGTGTCAAATATTCGCCCTTGGCGTCAAGTCAAAATGGCATCGATGTTATTGTACCTTAAGTTAACTAGAGAGCTTCGCTTCGCTAGCTAGCTACAATCGACGTTAAAATTCACATTTCTGGTTTGTTAAGCCAGATAACTTCTCCCTAACATGTTACTGGCAGACAAATAGACATACGTGTATATATAGCTGACAGCAAATCCACAGCGTTCTCCAGTTCAAGTTGATGAACTATTCCTTATTGACAAACGTTAGGAAACGTATCGTTATCTATCCATCGGTTGTCAAAATACTAGCTAGCTAACATTAGCTAAATAACAGCTGGTGTTAAATTGATCGTCGATCAATGTGCATTTGGGAGAAACCCATCTTACCACAGTGTGCATAGCCATGCCATTTTCCTCATTCACCGCGGCCATTTTTATATTATCTTTGGTAGCTTCTGGATGTTTTCTGTAGCTAGTGAGGTCGGGTTTATTTCACTGACACGACAGACAGCCCCGGAAGCTAAAACTGAGACTAAAATGCATCTTGGGATTTGTAGTTAATTCAAACAGAAAATAGAAAGCATCCCCGATGTATTTAATCTCTGTCTGCATTCGTCAGTTAATGCTCAATATCCCATTCGCACTCTACATTTAGTTCTGCATTTTATTTAACATAATTTTAAAGACAGCGATACACGGATCCAAAACGACGTACCGTGGTCTAATCTTGAATGTAGTGCTCTGCGTTGCCGCAGCAGTGGTCTCCACGGCAACCAAAGGACCAGCTGTTTGTGTATACAGACAGTTGTGCAGCTTGAAAGAATGTTGCAAAACGTGGGACGTCTGTTGAATGCGTTCGATCTACGTTCTAACATAACTCCCGATATTTGCCTTGACATTTACACCTGTATGCGCCTGTTTATTTAACGCGTAACTAGTCGATACAAATGCATCGCCCAAAGTATTTCACCCCGACAGAAGTTTCGCAGCACAACACAGTTGGCGACATATGGGTTTCTTACTTAGGTAAGGTGTACGACTTGACACCGTTGGTGAATGAACACAAAGGTGAGTTTTCAATGGCGCCTCGTTCTCTGCAATATTTTAGCTTATGCTGTGTTGGTTTGTTAAAAGAAATACATTTCTTGTGACGTGTCTGCTGCTGTGGTAGGAATTTAAACTTTTAACCCATCCGTTAAGGTATAGAGTTTAAAGACTTTCCCAAAGAAAAAATATTGCTTTAGTTTTAAAAGCTAGCAGTCTTGGGTAGAGGCGGGTAACGTTCTCATCCACTTAAGCCAGCAACAGTTATATTTCCGTAATCACGTAGGCCTATGTCATAAATCACAGTATCATCTATTACATTACATTCGGGTGTAACCTCCCACGTCACTCCCTCTCCCATTCTCTCCTTCACTCTTTCTCTTTTCCAGGTGATGTGCTGTTAAAACCTATACTTGAGTGCGCAGGGAAGGACATCAGCCACTGGTTTAACTCGAAGACGAAAGATGTGAGAGCACCTGCTACGTTCATTCGACCAGCCGTTTTGGCTTGTACAGAGCGCGAACTTTTGTGCAGAGCGTCATTACTTAGTCTTACGTTTAAGATATTCGTATCTCTAACCTGTTCTCAGATCAGGACCCACGTCGACCCGCTGTCTGGATGCGTGAAGTATTACACCCCCAGGGGGCGTTTTGTGCACGTACCTCCTCCCTGCCCACGCACTGACTGGGCCAATGACTTCGGGAAGCCGTGGTGGAGGGACAGCCGCTACGAGGTCGGGCTGCTGTCGGCGAAGACACGGTGGATCCGTATCATCAACACGCTCACCTCTCAGGAGCAGAGTCTGGAGGTGAGCAATCCCGCCACTTGGGGGTGCTGTTTTCGCAGGGTCAGAGAATGAATCAGCCTCAAAAGTAAGAACCAGTCCTGAATCTGACAGACACAGGAATGGGCACTGCAGTCAGGATCAAGCTGCAGTTACACGGAGGTAACCTGGACCTGAATTCATTCCACTAACTGAGAAGCAAAGGCCTCTTCGCATTTCAGGTCCAAATATTTTGCCCACTGTGGCTAGGGCCATAGTCTGGCTGTTCTTTACATTTTGTAGGAATCCTTTGTATGATCTGACTGTGCATATGATTTGCTGATGGGTAAATCCACCCTGTGGTTAGACTCAGTTCTGACAGTGAAAGTGCCCAGCTAAGTCACACTTTTAAAAGTTCTGCTTCTCTGTAATCAGTCATTATCATTACATTACATTTGCTTAGTGGATGCACTTATCCAGAGGGTCTCAGCTTACAGTTTGTGCGTGGTATCCATTTATGCAGCTGGATATTTAGTATTAGTGTTAATACTACATTTACTGAAGCAATCAAGGACCTGAATTTTCCTAAAGGCACAACAGGAGTGCCCCACCTGTAAATCAAACAGTTCATCTCCTTACCACTTTGCCACAGTGCTGCCCAATGTTACCATACTGATGAGCTGAAATGGGTTTTTTTTCCCAGCCCTCAGACATCAAGGGGAGGGGCCCCCCTTGGCGTTAACACGGTTGCCATATTATGTCAGCTATCTCATTATTTTCTGTTATTTAAACCTGTATCCAAATGCCAGCGTAAATTTCACTGACATTTCCATCTGAATCAAAAGGTGGTTTTATTGTGTTTGTTTTTTTCTTGTTGTTGCTAATGGGCTGTATGTTCAGTAAGGCAGAGACGATTGTGTTTGAGATGTTGAGCCCTGAGGTGGAACGAGAGGGCGTCAGAATGGCCGAGTCCATACAGCACCGGCAGCGCCCTGCAACATGGGCTGAGATCTGGCTCACATCAGCTGGCCTTGTTCATACAAGAAGTTCTGTCGCTAGCCAGATACTTTGTACTGCCCTCTAGTGGCAAGCACAGTTCCTGGCATTTTACATTTACATTTACATTTATTCATTTAGCAGACGCTTTTATCCAAAGCGACTTACATAGGTTACAGTTCTTTTACAATGTTATCCATTTATACAGCTGGATATTTACTGCATTTCAATTATTTGCATTTCAATTTAATGTTTTTTTTTCCTGCCTCTTTCCCTTCTGGCAGATCCTTTTTATAATAATAATAATAATAAAAATAATAATATCCCTATTGGGAAAGCAGATATGTTTAGTTAACATTATTGTGATAACTGCCAACAATGCGACATGATTATTAAGGGATTACCATGTGTGTAAAACCTAGACTAATGTGGTGCTGTGAATTGCTAAGTTTAGCTCTACTTAAAATGATGCACATGGTGATCAACAGTTATAGTTAATATGCACAGCATGAATGCAAATCTAATCTTATCTTATCTTATCTTAAATGTGGCATATTTTAAACATTGTGCATTGCTGCAAAAGAGCATTACCAATAACATTAGCCAGATCGGACTGAAATCTGAAAGGCCGAAATGCTAAAAAGAAGGGGGCAGTAAAGTCTGGTGTACACAGGAGAGGACATGAATTAGTGAAGGCGTGTAGGCCTGCAGGACTTTGGCTCTCCGATGAAGACCTCACAGCTGAAATGCGGTCCTGCTCTGCCCAAGGGAATCAAAGCTATTGTGAGTCTGAAAGAATCTGTTCTGCCCTTTTGAGCACAGCTGCCAGCTATTGCTGGGCTAGAGAAACCTCTATTAAATGGATATTACGGAGTACAGCTGCCCGCCTGTTTCTTCGCAATAGACTTACAAATCTGTGTCTCTGTAAGCTTTGGCTCAGAGCCCCCCCAACACACACACACACACACACACACACACACACACACGCACACATGCACACACACACACACACACACACACACGCTTTGGCCTGTCCACTTCAGTCTCATCCTTGTTCCAGCACAGAGGGCCTTACAGCACTCTGTATGATGAAGGTGTTCTCACAAAATGCGTTGTGAGCGCCTGAGTTTAGGTACCACCTGTGGGAGCACCTGGTTGCAGGTAGAATGTTGACTGCAGACACAGTTGTGTCATTTCTGTCTGTGCCACATCTGAGTCAGCTTTGAGCATGTAACTTCATAGACCTCCGCATTTTGTGACTCTCAATAAATTTGTACCCTTTTGCATATCAATAGACGGGTCTTTTCTCCCCTTTTTCGTGTCTGACTGACCCCATCATCTCTCTTTGGTAATTCCTGTACTGCCTGGACTTAGCGCCCTCTGTGGTTCTGTCCTCTATCCGTGTGGACATGTGCCTGTGGGCTTAATTTCAAATCCATTTTGCTTACCATTTATCTCAAATTTTCCATGCACTTCCGGTCATTGTTGGTTCTGCTGCAAAGCAGAAATTATACTCTTAGAAGGTTCTGTAGTTTTGAATTGCTGAAATGTTTTTGTCAGCCATGTGGCATACTGTTTTGGGAACAGGTGTCTGATCAGAACGCTGTAGGTTCGAGGCTTGAGTTTGATGCCGGTGTGGTTCCCTTGAATATAGTACAACAGCCTGAACTTCTTTAGTGAAACAGCTGTTCCAATGGGTCAAGTGCAGAACACAAGTCTGCCTCAACACACTGTCTGCTAGGCCAGTAAACGAATGCCATGATGCTATTGGTCGGCCAGGTGTGCTCGGAGGAAACCCTGGATGAGATCCTGCAGCGCTACCTCCGCTACAACTCCAATGCCACCAGCTACACCTGGAAGCACGATGGCGTCGAGATGGATATGAGCAAGACCCTGAGCGAGAACGGTGTCCCGGACGAGGACGAGGAGTTCTATCACTGCCGCCTGGACCGCGACCTGTTCTCCCCATCCATCTGCCTCTACTTCAATGATGACCTCGCTGAACTGTGAGCCAATCGAATGGAGGCTGCAGAGAGGGCGTGGCATGATAGCTGGGCGATCTGAGAGGAGAATGAGAAATGATAGCATACAGACTTTTCTTTTTTCATGATTGCAGGGTGTGTAGTTTTCTTGAGCGGGAAGGGTGGGGAGTGGGGGGTGGGGTCCAAATCTGGACTGTTATATCTCAGTGCTTTTCTTTTCTCCTATCTCGCTCTCTCTCGAGTATCTCCTCCAGATTCCCTGTCTGTCTTTGGAAAAGCTGTGCCTTATTCACACAGCATTAATTTATTAATTGTATCACCTTTTTTTTGTAAAAATGATAATCCAGCTGTGAGTTCAGCAAATTAGGAAACAAGCCTCTTACATTTTTCTACAAACTCATGAATTAGTATCCTGAAAATGGTCTAATGCTGACTTTTTTTCAAATTTTCTAAATGTAGATTTATTATGAAATAGCAGATGGTAAATTTAAGGCGATTTTATTTATTTACTTTAGTGGATAACTCCTTGGTGCATTTGTTTTTCATACACATCAAATGTGACATTTCAGTCCAAGCCAAATCCTCAATGTACACTCTGAAATGACAGCACATCTTGGTATTAAAAAGACACTGCAGTCTGAAATACAGCCACATATCAAGATTGACTCTTGGTTACCATGGTAGTCACAAAAGGAAATTAACACTCCACCCCTTCTTCTCACCTCAGCGCTCTTTCTTTGCCTCTCAGACAGTGTTCATTCAGACGTGTGCTGGTACAATAAAATGTAATAAATCTTATTCAAAGTAGCTCATATAGCTGGAGGTCCAAAGTGACTATCTCTCTTTCCACCTATCATTCGCCTTATCTGCTCTCTATGACACCTATGTCTACAGACAGCTGCACCAATAACCAAAGGCATACCCTACAGATATTTCCTCATTTCCAGTCCATACTGTTCTAGGGTATTCCCCTTAATATTACAAATTGTGTGTAATGCTGTATGTTCTAAAAAGTCACACAATGTTTTACTCTCTTTGGAGAATATTAGGAACAGCTGTCAACCTGGAAACGTTGCTTTACTTTTAGATCTCACGCCAGTGGAACAGCTTGAGCACCTGCCCTTTATTACACCAGCAGTACCTTTTGCTAGTCGATTGATTGTTGTTGGCTATAATAAAAAAATGCATTGTGTCAGTTACGCCTCATGTGTTTTCATTTTCCTCATTACTGTGAATTTACTCCATTCTCCTTATATGGTAGTCACGGGGTTCTGATATGCTTTATTCTTCCTCGAAGCGCATTTCGCACAAAGTCACCTTGCAAACACGGGAACCGACTCGGTGTCAGGTTACTGCAGATGAGAGGTCGACTTCCTATCAATAGTTTGAGAAATGGGTGCGACACTGTCGTTTTCATTAAATGTTAACGCTATCGGCAGTTATGTATTTGATGTCTACCTCTATAATATCTTCATAATATTGCCATTTAACACATAACATTTACACAATGTTTTGTGAGGTGCTACAGCTTATTACGGCAACGTTTCAACACTGTTAGAACGTTAGGATGCCCAGATGTACTCCACTTTTATGGAATGGTGCAATACAGTTAAAGTTTTAATTCTCTTGTGCTTATTTCTTCTCTATCATTAAAGGCGAGTTTGCGTCTTTTGAAAGCTATTTCTCTTGTTCAAGAAAGTGAAAAAGAGAAAAAAAAACACCGCTTATGATAAGTAACCACATTTTTTTTCTTCTTCCACTGGTATTAAGTAGTTAATTTTTAAGCAAAGAAATCTGATGCAAGTCTGGGCATGGCCGCTGCAGATTCCCCCGGCCCCCCTCTGAACGTCCCTCCCCGGCACACAATCCCCCCCGCACCAAAATAATTTTATACTACGGTGGGGGCCTTTAAGAATATTAAGGTAGCCATATTTGTTAGATTTGTGTAGCGCTCTGCAGTGCGGAAAGCGGGAGTTGTTACGACAACTCTCGACAGAACGACAGTAACCAGGAAAGCCTGGCTTCCGAGACAAGTCGAAGAAAAAAAATAAACATGTAACAATGTAGTTTGCACCCAGCTAAACACCCCTTTTCTTGTAACAATGTGAATATTTTTGAGGAGGGAGGGGAGAGGAGAGAGAGAGAGAGAGAGAGAGAAAGGAGGAGGAGGGGGGGGGGGGCGTTCTGAAATAATATAGTCAGCCATTTTTTATGTAAGGGGATTTTTTCTTATTGGGGGGGTTGTTAAAAAATAAATATAAGGGCGGCCATCTTTGTTTCTCTGCCTTGTAGTGTAAAATATTCCAAAACGTCCCCCACTTTTTTGTGTGTCGATTTGAATATTAAAAAAATCATAATACGGGAGAAATACATTTCTTGTTTTCGCGCACGGGGTCGGTGACAGGAATATAATGTCCTCTCCTCTACGCGCCTGTGAGGAAGATGAGGGCATGGTGGTTAATTCCGAGGGAGGAGATTTTGATGAAGAAGAAGAAGACGACGGAGACCTAGACGAGAACGCAAGCGACATAAACTCGCCGGCGGCGCCTAGAGAAACTGCAGCACGAGCCGCGCCAGGTACAGTACGGACTGTGGCTAAAGACTCGGGAGCGCGCATACAAAATAGAAACGTTAGCTTTAAACACAGACACATACGCCAAAATTTAAAAAAGCGAGAAGGAAACATTTTGAAAGACACCTTTGTTATGTGCCGCCGTGTACTGTTATGTTTTGTTCCCGTTAGCTGCTGTTACACGACAAGCTTTTAGTGCATTATAGGAGTTGAAAGACAACTTTAGCCAAACTCAGAACTTTTCACGTTTAATTTTTCCTCAAGTATGGCCATCAGTTAAACAGACCATCCTCGTTATTACTCCCTTCTCATATATGAACAAATATTTGTCAACTACAATAAAGGTTAATTCAAATATAAATATGTTGCATTTCACGATATGCTCAGGTCTTTTACAGACAACATGGAGTCTCCCCATTCTCAGTGTTTTCTCTATAGAATATGTGGTGTTTGATGGAAGAGTGGCGCATGATGGAGCTTGAGCGCGAGGGTCACATTTGATTGAATGAGAGCCCGTGTGACAGACTGTAAATAAACTTGACCCTACCCACTGTCCCACTGACAGGGACGGTTCAGAAAAGGACACTCAGCTGCGTGTGGCCACAGCTTGACCACAAGTGGACGAATGTGCAGTTTGTTATGCAGCTTTTCCCTCTCTCTCGAGTTCGTGACGAACGTCCCTCGAGTGGATATGTGACTGAACAATTCGATGAAAGATCGGATTTGGGGGATATCCGATTGTCTTGCAAAGGACAGGGGATGCAGCAAGATGCTGCAACCTTACTAAAACGACTGAGGCCCATGCAATTACAGACTGTATCCATTAAATACACAGCTGAATTACCACCCTTACAAATATCACAGCCCCAGACAGTATAACTGAAATATTTTATGCATAATGTAAATTATTAATTCTTGTTATATATCTGTATCCATAGTAAGAGAGAACTTGGTGTCCTTTTAAGACATCGATACTATTTATTTGGATGAATTAAACCATTGGAATAAAGTCATGTGAGCATAATTTAGAACAGACATTGCACGTGTATTAGGGGGGTTTGAGCGGTAATGCATGCGTTTATTAATCGGAGCGCGTATTTATAAGAATGCGCAAAACACTGCATATAAGGCTATTTACAGTGGCCTTGTTGGTTTTTTTCGTATGTAAATATGTTGAAAGCAACGCCGCAAATCTGTCAGCGTGTATCCGTGTTCTCCCCGCACCCCCAGAGGCCCGAACAAGAGGTTAGTCTGGGGGTCGCGACGCAGGTGTGGGAATTAACAGTGGGAGGGAGTCGTTTCAGTTCATCGCGTTGCTTCGCTCGCGGCCTCAGAATCCCCGAACCCAGAGTGCGTGCTGCTGCCGCCTCTGGCTGCGCTTAGCAGCTGAGTGTAAAAATGCAAGGACCTTGCCCGGACGAGAACTGTGCGTTACAGTACCAACAAAGCAAGACAGCAACATCCCAACTACTGCACCAAGTGCGGTTTCCACCGCGTACAAAGAATTTTTGGTTTTGAGGGCGTTTTTGGTTGGTTTAAGTGTGAAGAGGAGCCTGTGTTTGCGTGGGAAAAAAAAACAAAGCCGAAGCAGAACATCTGGATTTCAATGAAGAAGAACTGATACCACCTTATCTTTTTCTAGAAACTGCTTCTATTCTTCTGAGTTACTGTTTCGAATATCATAAATATGGTTTATTTATTTATTGTTTGCCTTTCTTTTGTTTTGATTAAAATTTGTTGTATAAATATTAATTAATTGTTGCTGTTGAGAACTAATAGTCAATTACATATCCTCAAACTGGTCATTGTCAGAGTAAATATATTGTGTTGTGTATATTTAAACGTGTTGCCCATACTGTTGTTTTTCTGGCAATAAGTGATATGGCATCCTTTACATGCTGTAGGAGAAGAAATGCATGCATACTTATTTTGTACACCAAGAATTTTGATATTTGGGTTTTAAGCCAATGTTTGTTAGCATCTATCTATCCATCTATCTATCTATCTATCTATCTGTCAAATTGGCAGTTTTTTTTTCTTTTGCATGCTTCAAGTCATGAGAAACCAATAAAGAGTGATTGATACATATTATCTGAGCTGGTCTGGCAGTTCTTCAAGGGTCAGAGGGCTCAGCAAAGGCAATTCATTGACAATAATGCATGGGGTGTTAACAATAGCGAGCTAGCAGTGTGTGAGTGTGTATGTGCAGTCATGAATGCTGGGTTATTGTGCTTTGCATTTGGAACAGATTAAACGGATAACAGCAGTGTCAGTGTCAGTGTCAGTATGGCTTGAGGGTAACTAGACTTGCTCCTGTGCCTCCCTGCCCAATTCAGATGACTGTGAGGATGGGGGAGAGGCATCGGACAGAGATGGGCTGGGAAAGAAGAAACGGGGCCCCAAGAAGAAGAAGGAGACGAAAAAGAAAGACAAAGATGGAAAGACACCCAAATCACACAAGCGCAAAAAGATGGTGAGTGTGCGGCTCTGAGAGTGTGTCTTTCCCTCATGGTCAGTGTTCCTGCTCTTCTGAGCGCTCTCTGCAGTTAACTAGTTGCAGTACAGCATGTCATTCACTCGTGTTCACAGTTTTATTTTTTGTAAAATCCACTTAATCTGCCGCTCTCTTCTCCTGTCCATCTCTGTCTTACTTTCTCTCTTGCTCTGTTTCTTTCTCCCTTTCGCTGTCCATCTCTCTTTTTCTTTCTCTTGCTCCCTCTCCTTCTTGTCTTCCTCTCTTTCTTTCTTTCTCCATTTTCTCCCTCTTTCTTTCTTTCTCCACGTCTCCCTCCCTCTGCCGTTCTCTCTCTTTCTCCCTCTTCCTGTCCTGGTCTCTCTTTTTCTCCCTCTTTCTCACTCTCCCTCTCCATGTCTCCTTTCTGTTTCTTTTTTTCCCTCAATCTCTCCCTGTCTCTCTCTCAATGCCTCTCTCCCTCCCTCTGCCTCTCTCAGGAAAGCGACATAGAGAGGGACTCAGAGAGGGAGTATGGCGAGAACTCAGACAGCGGGGCCAGCGATTTCGGCGCTGGGGGGAAGAAGAAGAGGAAGAAGCACAAAGAGAAGAAGGAGAAGAAGACCAAGCGGAAGAAAAAAGAGGATGGGGAGAGCAACCAGGAGGAGACGGCCAAGGTAAAGGGGGTTCTGCCACAGGGTTAGCTGTTCTGCACTTTTACGCCCCCTCTCTTCTTTCTCATAACATGAGAAAGAAGAGAGCTGAATGGCTGAATATCAGCTGGTGTTTATTTCTAGTTCATGTAAATAGGAAATAAGGGGGTGATACACGGTTTGGCATTGTTATGTATTTTTATATTGTAGAACCCCTGTTCTGTTCTTCTTATTATAAAATATACAGCACTCCATAAAATATAGTCCACCATGATCACCAGTGAGGTAACACAATTTAATGGAGTGCTGGATGATGATTTCATTGGAAGGCCTGGCTTTTGACCTTATCAAACGGGGCTCGCTGATTAGCCGTTGGTGTGCTTTCTGACCCTGCCTCCCTTTCTAGCCGGTGGAACAGAAGACATCAGCCCAGCTTGCGCGGGACTGGGGGCTGGAGGATGTGGATCACACCTTTACAGAGGAAGACTACCGCACGCTGACCAACTACAAAGCCTTCAGCCAGTTCATGAGGTACTGCAAGAGGGAGAAGGGGCACCTGACTGATCCGAGGTCAGGAGAAATTGGCTAACGTCCTAAGTGCATTATCTATTACCAGTTCAGTGTCCTTTTGGTTAGATGGTACACTGTGAGCCGAGAAAGCTGGGGGTTCACTACCTCTCAAAAAAATGTAACCTAGTGACTCCCTGCTCAGCAGTGGAGAGATGAATAAGGGGTATGTGCACTGTGGTAGACTGGCATCCCCCCAGGGTTTTTTCCATTTCATAAAGCCTCACGGAAATCAGGAAAAGCATAACTGAACAAGCTACTCAGACACAGATTTCACCTTCCCATTTGTAGCATTCAAACACCCAAGCTGTCAAGGACTGCAGTTAAAACTGGCTCAGGCTGTAACATTCTTCCCAGTCTGGATACCACGGCACACTCTGCAACAGGGTTTGCCCTGGAAGAGCCGATGGGCCTGGCAGATATGTGAGATTATTGGTGGGTGTAGATTCAGCGGGAAAGATTGTTTCTGCTTATTGTCCCCTTTCCCGACTCGTGCGTGTGAAAACCGAACCCTCGGTAAATGTTAATGACGAAGCCCGGCGTCAAGTTCTCTCTGCTGTCCCGCGGCGTGCCAAGACCAACACCAAAGAAGAAAAGCGGATAAATCTGTTGAGTAAGCGTATCGGCCGTTTCCCAGCAGCTGACCGCCCCCCTTCTCCTCTCCTCTCCACAGGCCCATGATTGCCAAGAAAAACCCCAAAATCCCCATGTCCAAGATGATGACTATCTTGGGGGCCAAGTGGCGCGAGTTCAGCTCCAACAACCCGTTCAAGGGCTCCGCCGCCGCCGTGGCAGCTGCCGCTGCCGCTGCCGCCGCCGCCGTCGCCGAGCAGGTCTCCGCGACAGCCGCCGCCCCCGAGCCGCCGCCCCAGCCGCCCCCACTCCGCAAGGCCAAGACCAAAGAGGGCAAAGGTGAGTCGGGGTGGGGGTAGCGGACATGTCATATATCAAAAAACATCTCATGAGAGGAACATGAATAGGAGGGCAGGCGAGGCTCCTGAGTAGATCAGTGGTTAAGGCATTTGCCCTGAGTGCAAGCTGAGCTCTGTGGCCTGGGTTTGATCATCCGCCAATGATGACTAGCAGTACACAGCCGTAAAAGAAATTGCTGGATTGCCGGATTGAGAGGGGCTTAGTATAAAATTAGTGATTCCAAATTAGATTTTCATAAAGGGGGAACAAGCCTTAAAAACAGACAGATGTTGGAGTGAAAAGGCTATGAAGTCAACTAATGCCGATGAGCTTTTACTTGTTTCCTTTTTAGATCAGAGCTGTTTTGTAAATAGAGGAGTCCAAGAGTCCACGTCCTTCTTCCTTTTAGGTTTAACAGTCTTTGCTTTCCTCTTCCTCATCCTCATCCTCCTCTTCCCCTCCAGGCCCGGGGTATAAGAAGCGCAGTAAGAGCCCCCGGGTCATGGACAAGAAGAAGCCCAAAGGGAAGAAGATGGCCCCACTGCGCATTAAACTGGGGGTGCTGGGAAACAAGAGGAAGAAGAGCAGCTCTGTGAGTGTGTGTGTGTGTGTGTGTGTGTATGAGTCTATGTATGAGTAAAGATATATGTGAGTGTGCCTGAATATGTAAAAATGTGAATGTGTGTGTGTATCCAGTAGGAGCGTGAGTATGAGTAGGTATATGTGTGTGTATGAGTGTGTATGTGAGGGTGTGTATGAGTGTGTATATTAATGTGTGTATGAGTGTATATAGGAATGTGTATACGAGTGTGTGAATGAGTGTGTATATGACTGCGTATACGTGTGAGCGTGAGTGTGCATATGAGCGTGTATGCGCATGTGTGTGAGTGTGCATGACTCTGAACACCTCTCTCTTCCTCAGAGTGAGGACTTGGATGACGATGACTCAGAGCAGGAGGACTCCAGCGTTCACAGCTCCTCCGTCCGCTCCGACAGCTCTGGGCGCGTCAAGAAGAACAAGAGAGGCCGTCCAGCCAAGAAGAAGAAGAAAAGTGAGGCACTCCCTTCATAGCTCTGTCTCCCTTCCTCTCCCTCCTCCTCTCTCCCTCCCTATCGCTTTCCCTCCCTTTCTCACTCTCTTTTCCTTTCTCTCTCTCCCTCCCACAGCCTGTCCATCTTCTGCTGTTGTTCTTGTTCTGTCTTTCCCTGCACGTTTCCCAGTTCAGATGTTCATCATTGTCAGCTGTTTGTTTTGAGATGTTCGTTCTGAGCAAGTCACTTCATAAAGAAATTGAATAAGGTCCACTGTAACTTAACCTGGATATACTATGTTCCACATTCCCTCCCTTCTTGCCCATCTCTCCTTTCCTCTGTCATCCTCATCCCTCACTGTCCCTGCCCCTCTCCACGTGCAGTGTTGGGAGATGAGGAAGGGGACGGCTACGAGACGGACCACCAGGACTACTGCGAGGTGTGCCAGCAGGGCGGCGAGATCATCCTGTGTGACACCTGCCCCCGGGCCTACCACCTGGTGTGCCTGGAGCCCGAGCTGGAGAAGGCCCCCGAGGGCAAGTGGAGCTGCCCCCACTGCGTGAGTGACCAGCTGCCCCTGCTGCCAGAGAAGCTTCCACAAACCCTGAAAAACTGCCCCTGTATCCTAATTAACAGCCCCCCCCCAAGTCCAAGAAACTGCCACTGTAGCCATATAAACTTCCCCTATCAGCCTAATAAATTGCCATTAGAGGGAAAATAATTTACTGCTCTGTAAATGCCCTTACTGTATGGGGATTGTCTGATATCTCCTCCGTCATGCAGTTCAGACCAGAAGCCAGATTAGATGAGATAAAATGGATTTCCTGCCGACATTTTATATTGCGGTAACGGCCCCATTTCCTTCAGCGCTCTGCAGTGTGGCGTTTCCATGTGGTTTCCATGGCAGTTGTTTCTCGTGTTTTTACCCCACAGGAGAAGGAGGGGATCCAGTGGGAGGCGAAGGAGGAGGACTTTGAAGATTACGAGGAGGAGTGCGAGGATGGGGGCGGGGCGGAACTCGGGGGCGGGGGCGCGGGCGGCGAGGAGGAGGAGGACGACCACATGGAGTTCTGCCGCGTGTGCAAGGACGGCGGGGAGCTGCTCTGCTGCGACTCCTGCCCCTCCTCCTATCACATCCACTGCCTCAACCCGCCCCTGCCTGAGATACCCAATGGGGAGTGGCTATGCCCGCGCTGCACGGTTAGTAACAGCTGTGCTGGCCAATACGGTGGGGAGGGGGGGGGGATGCCCTTCGGGGTGTTTAATTCTCTGGCCTTTGTGTGTCTTGTCATCCCCGCAGTGCCCTCCAATCAAAGGGAGGGTGCAGAAGATCCTGCACTGGCGCTGGGGCGAGCCCCCTCCCCCTGTTCCCGTGCCCCCGGCCCCCGACGCCGACCCCGACGCACCCCCTCCGCCTCCCATGAAAGGCCGTCCGGAGAGGGAGTTCTTCGTCAAGTTGGCTGGCCAGTCCTACTGGCACTGCACCTGGATCACTGAGTTACAGGTGAGGGCTGCGGAGAGGGGTGGAGACTGAGGAAAGATGGGATTAAAAGAGGGTTGCGCAGAGGATGGGGAGACTCAGGGTCTAAGAAGGTTGGGAGGTTTCATGAGTTTTTGACACAGAGGAAAGGTTAGCCCTGTTTTAAGCATGCTTCATGCCTCAAGCTTTCATGCTTCATTCCCCCGTTCCTGTCCAACTGCCACAGCTGGAGATCTTCCACTCGGTCATGTTCCGGAACTACCAGCGCAAGACGGACATGGACGAGCCGCCCAGCCTGGACTACGGTTCAGGGGGGGAGGAGGACGGGGGGAAGAGTGAGAAGAGGCGAGCCAAGGACCCGCAGTATGCTGCCATGGAGGAGAAGTTCTACCGCTACGGCATCAAGCCCGAGTGGATGATGATACACCGTATCATCAACCACAGGTGTGTGTGTGTGTGTGTGTGTGAGTGTGTGCGCGCGCGTGTGTGTGGTAGGGCTTGAATAGTGTTATGTTCACACTCAGTGGTCTGGGAGTATTGTTAGCCTGGTCATACAGTGTTACTCATTCAACTGGAATGGATACACTTATTGTATGTTCTATTGTTCTGGAAATCGCTCTGGATAAGTGTCTTTTAAATGCATGTAATATAATGTAATGTAGTGTGTGTGTGTGTGTGTGTGTGTGTGTGTGTACGCGCGTGTGTGTGTCAGATATACGGACATTGTGGATGAACTTTTGCACTCACCATTGGTGATGGAATGCAGTTCAGGCAGCAGTTTGATTGGTTAATTGTATTGGCTACCTAGTTCATTAATTGCTTTGGATCAGTTGACTGGCTAGATGCTTTGGCTAACTGTTAAGTTAATTGGTTTGGCTAATTTGACTGGTTAATTGGTTTGGCTAGCAAATGAGTTGATGTTCACTGTGGCGGATAAACAATCTCTGTGTGTTTGCGTGTGTGTGTGTGTTGGACAGTGTGGATAAGAAGGGCAACTACCATTACCTTGTCAAGTGGAGAGACCTGACATATGACCAGTGCACCTGGGAGAGGGATGACCTGGACATCCCTGACTTCAGTACCCACAAGACCAACTACTGGAGACACAGGTATCGAGTGTGTGTGTGTGTGGATTGGTGAGGGGGTACAGGGAGTTTGTTGGCTGTTGTTTTGTGGTCAGGGTAATGTATCAGTGAGACCTTTTGGTCTTCAGCAAACAGCGTGTAGGTCTTATTATGGGTGGTTGAGTTTCTATAGCAGATTATAGTAGATGTGTGTCATGTGTATCAGTGCAACACATGTAAGCAGCCTGTGTGTGCGTATGTTTATAAGAGTTCTCATCAGTGTGACAGAGGTGTGTATGCTGTATCTGTCAGAGACGAGGTGATGAAGGAGGACCCAGACAAGCCGAGGAAGATGAGGAGCATGAGGAAGGAGGACGGCGATGAGCCTCCCAGCTCTCCTGTCAATGATGTGAGTCTGCACTGATGGGCAATGGTTTGTTCTTTCACAGTCCTCACCAGTCTTTTCCATATCCTGAAGATCTAATTGGCCTGTTCTATACAGCGCAGACCTCATTGTCCTGTTCTGTACAGGGCAGACCTCATTGGTTTTCTGCAGTGCTCATACCTCTTCAGTTAAGACTCACTTGTCATGTTTGCTAGATGGTCATGGTTCCTGTGCATCACTGTGTCTCTCCCTCTTGCCCCTCCCTCACCCTGCAGCCCACGGTGAAGTACGAGGAGCAGCCGGAGTTCGTCTCTGTGACGGGGGGCACCCTGCACCTCTACCAGCTGGAGGGGCTCAACTGGCTGCGCTTCTCCTGGGCACAGGGCACAGACACCATCCTGGCCGACGAGATGGGCCTGGGCAAGACCATCCAGACCATCGTCTTCCTCTACTCCCTCTTCAAGGAGGTAGGGGCGGGAGGCCTGGGGCGTTGGACCGATTGGTTCAACAGCTGTGATGTGTGTGGGTGCAGGAACTGGCTGGCACATGGACAAACACGTGCTGAACCGATGAATGCACTATGTCCCTGAAGTGACCGCAGTTGGCAGCAGTGAGAAACATGGACACCGCGCTGACTCATACTTTCTGCACTGACTGATACACAGACTGCCCAGCTCATTGCAATGAATGACACGCTCAGATTCACTGATTCATTGGAGTGACTGATTCTCAGACATGCTGATTTATTGCACTAACTCAGGTACTCTGAGACTGATTCCCTGCAGTGACTGATTCTCAGCCTCAGTGACTCACTACACTGACTAATTGTCAGTCAGACTGACTCGTCATAATGGTACTGGTATTCCAATAGGCTGTCTCTCCTCCCACAGGGTCACACTAAGGGCCCGTTCCTGGTGAGCGCCCCGCTCTCCACCATCATCAACTGGGAGCGCGAGTTCGAGATGTGGGCGCCCGACTTCTACGTGGTCACCTACACCGGGGACAAGGACAGCCGAGCCATCATCCGCGAGAACGAGCTGTCCTTCGACGACTCGGCCGTCAAGGGCGGGAAGAAGGCCTTCAAACTGCGGGTGAGGGGAGGGGAGAGGAGGAGAGGGGGAGCGGAGGGACAAAGAAAGAGAGCTGGGAAAATGACTGCATATAATAACACTCTTTTTTAACTTAATCAGTGTAAAACAACACTGAGGAATTTATGAAGGACCCTTCTGTCTGGGCTGAACGAACAAAGGAGAAAAACAGTAAAATGTATCTCAACAGTGTTTGTTATTTGGACATGTCTAGCCTGGATTCTTCTCTAAGTGACTATCTCTGTGTATCCACCCTCTCACCACCACATTCTCCCTACCTCCTCCTCCCTTTCTGTTGCTTTTGCTGTTCCTTTCCTGTCCAGAGGGAGGCGCCCATAAAATTCCATGTGCTCCTGACCTCCTACGAGCTGGTGACCATCGATCAGACGGCCCTCAAATCCATCGACTGGGCTTGCCTGGTGGTAGACGAGGCCCACCGCCTCAAGAACAACCAGTCAAAGGTACCTTTTGTATGAGTGTGAACATCTGTACACCTTTTTGGTGCCTTTTGTGTTATCATCAGCACATTTTGTTATCACCTGCTGTTCAGTTTCGTTGTCAGAGGCAGACACACCAGTGGCTGTGTAACAAACTGCCGACTGTCCTGTGTTGTCTTTTGGAGTTATGGCTGTTCAATGATCTTCAGCAAGTATTACAAGGGGAAACCAACTGTTGTAAAAACTCTCTGCACACAAAGGCAAATATGAATTTTGTCTTGGCAGCATATGTGATTTCTCTGATCCGGTTGATATCCAGAGTCGCACGGTCAGCAAGGCACTCACTCTGGCTGCAGGCTGAGCCCTGTAGCCTGGGTTTGAATGTCTGCAGCAGCAGAACAAATTGGCTTCATTTTACAACAGTGTGGGTAGATTTGAAGAATCAGCGTAATGTACTGATTCCAAAGAGATAAAAAGGGATAAAAAGTAAAAATATTTTTATGAATGTGGGCAGGTTGTGTATATGTGTATCTGTGTGGAACTGGTTGTGGCTTATCCCTCCCTCTCTCTCTCACTGTGTTTCTGTCTACCTGTGTGAGAGTTGCTTGGCCTTACCAGTCCATCTGTTTCTCACTCACACTGTGTACTTTTGTGGGGTGACTGTGTGTTATGCGTCCCTCTCACTTTCTCCTTTTCTGTCACTGTGTGTCTGTGTGAGTGTGACTGGGTCTTACCTTT
This sequence comes from Megalops cyprinoides, assembly GCF_013368585.1. Lineage (NCBI taxonomy): Eukaryota > Metazoa > Chordata > Actinopteri > Elopiformes > Megalopidae > Megalops > Megalops cyprinoides. The sequence continues at coordinate 6,005,307 of NC_050598.1, forward strand.
CCCTCTCTCTCTTTCTTGCTCTCGCTCACACTATGTGTCTGTGTGACAGTGGCTGTGTGTTATGTCTCATCCTCCCTGTCTTTTCCTCTTATTCACGTTGTGTACCTGTATGAGAGTGGCTGGGTCTTACCTCTCCCTGTCTCTCCGTCTCTCTCTCTCTCTCTCTTTCTTTCTCTGCGTGTCAGTTCTTCAGGAGGCTGAATGACTACAAGATCGATCACAAGCTGCTACTGACAGGCACCCCCCTGCAGAACAACCTGGAGGAACTCTTCCACCTGCTCAACTTCCTCACACCCAACCGCTTCAAGTAGGACCTCACACAGACACACACATGGAGATGTTTATAACTCCTACACGCCATTTACATCACAGACATATGGACACATCAGTCCTACAGCAACACACATTCATAAATATACATCACTCACATGCACACCATATGTATGCCACACACATACACACACATCAGTCTCATGAGCATACCCAGGCACGCACACAAACATAAGTCACAAATGCTTTCTCCAAATGTAACTCGCACCACATAGTTTTGTATCGTAAATCATCACTACTGTACATGAATGTTTGTCATCATGGCTCTCCCTCTCCTCCGCTTCATCCTCTCCCTCTTTTCTTCCACCTCCCTATTCTCCTCTTGCCCCCTCCCCTTCTCCCCCCTCCTCCTCTCTCTCTCTCCTTGTCCCCACCCGCAGTAATCTGGAGGGCTTCCTAGAGGAGTTTGCAGACATCTCCAAGGAGGACCAGATCAAAAAGCTCCACGACCTGCTGGGGCCGCACATGCTCAGGAGGCTGAAGGCCGATGTCTTCAAGAACATGCCGGCCAAGACGGAGCTGATCGTCCGCGTGGAGCTCAGCCCCATGCAGAAGTGAGGAGCGCTGAGCAGAGACGCAGATGTTTTACACACTGACCAGATATTCAGCTCTGTGTGCTTCACACTGAAAGTCTGTGTCTGCCATTGTTGAAGCTACAAATACTCTGTTTTGCTGGCTCCTTAAGAGCATTCTTGAAGGGTCAAGATCGAGAACCAAATGGAAGGAACACAACGGCTGAATATCTGGCCATAACATAGAATGCACACAGGAGAGGCTGAGGTCCCCATTTAAAATCTGATGGAGATTTCCATGTTGTCATTAACGATTTTGAAGTGCAAGAATGTGGGGCAGAATGGGAGTGAAAGAAAATGAGGACATTGGTGCATCCATAGGTTTCCACTGGGATTTGGTGCTGGGGAATAAATACAGAGCTCTGCAATAAATATAACTTGAACGTACCTGCGCGCTGTTGACATGCTCCCAAGTGAGACTGTACTTAATTAATTATCAGGTTACTTTATAAGAGTGGAGAATTTTTTTCAACTGCAGAGTGTTTTGAGTTTCGAATGTTCAGTGTTTGGGCGACAGAGGTCTCTGTTAGACATGGACCTCTGTGGTGGATCCCTGACTAGATTCATTAATGTTTCAGAATGGGAGTGACTCAGGTTGCTCTGAAATCAGAGAGCCTGGATCTGCACCTCCAGGAGAATAGAAAGGAAGCCTCCCACCGTCCCCCTCCCAGAATGCTTTCGGCCGTTGTTTGCACTTACATGGAGGAGCACTACAGTGCAGCTGTTAACTGGAGTTTTCTTCCCTGTGTCTGTGTGTGTCTTAACAGGAAGTACTACAAGTACATCTTGACACGGAACTTTGAAGCACTCAACTCCAAGGGCGGGGGGAACCAGGTGTCCTTGCTCAACATCATGATGGACCTCAAAAAGTGCTGCAACCACCCCTACCTTTTCCCTGTGGCTGCCATGGTAACTACCCCCCCTATTTGTTTGCCATATCTAGTACCCCTGCTGAGGCCCGTGGCTGCCATGGTAACTACCCCCATGCTTGTTCACTGTAGCTTCCATGGTTACAACCATTGCCCGATCCCTGTCATGGTGTCTCCCCCCTTGTTATCCTGTTGCTGACATTGTAGCTATGTCTACCTGTTCCTGGCTATGGTGAGGGTGGAGGGATGGTGGGAAAGAAATCGTTCATGGAAAAATCCACTCGCCATGGCAGTCCTGTAGGCGGTGCTGGAGAGTTGTGCTCAGAAAATAAACACGCTGGTCTACTCTCAGTTTCCCAATCTGCATTGCGTCCAATTCACTACTGTGTGTACAAAAGGGCGGTCATTTGGTCCACCGCAGACAATGCAGTCATGATTGCTGTCACCACCAGACTAATCAGCTGGATGCCATTCAAACCTCAGCAGTCAAACCGCAGGGCTTTGCTTCAGTCCTGGCAGAGGGTGGCTGTGTATTACCCAGCCAAACAGCTGTCCTGTGGGAGCGAGAATTTGGTTGCATCACATCGTGGTGTTTTGTTGAAACAATACAAATCAAAAAAGTAAATCTAAATTGTCACTGAATGCTACATTATGAACAAACTGTGCTGTTATTAGACTGCACAAGGACAAGAGACAGTCCATGTTATTATTCTTGCAAATTAATCACAGATGACAACGTTGCTGATTTTGGTCCAGAGATTGCCTTCTGTGGTGGTACCTAGGCAGACAATGACACATTCTCTTTCTAATGCAGGTTGTGATAGAAGTCGTAATAAGGGGAAGGACTTGACAAATTGTGTATTCATATAGTTTATATCAAACCAAAGTTGTTGTAAATGAACAAATAATGTATTTGAAGAAGTACTTTAAATGAATTGCCATCAATGCCATTTACTTCAGAGGCATCCGGTTGAAAGGAAACACACATATTTCGATAACAAGCTTATCTGAAGGTCACATCACATTAGGCAGTGCTATCAGTGCAGTGCTGTTAGGAATATCCCCACCTTCAGCGGTCCTGAAAGGTTATGGACCAGAGCAGTGCAACAGTCTCTCAGAGAGCAAACTGAACACTCAAAGTCAACAAAAAAGCAAAGAGCAACCTCAAGCTTATTACTGTGATTATTCACACTCAAACCTGCAGTGTCGTGGGAAGTGGTTTCATTGTCCCCACTCTAACAGTAATACCAGTATGCTGTCCTGGTGTCCTGACGCTAACACTAGTGTGCGTTTGCCAGTGTTTTCAGTGTCCTGACGCTAACACCAGTGTGCGTTTGCCAGTGTTTTCAGTGTCCTGACGCTAACACCAGTGTGCGTTTGCCTGTGTTTTCAGTGTCCTGACGCTAACACCAGTGTGTGTTTGCCAGTGTTTTCAGTGTCCTGACGCTAACACCAGTGTGCATTTGCCTGTGTTTTCAGTGTCCTGACACTAACACCAGTGTGCGTTTGCCTGTGTTTTGCATGTGTGACCTGCAGGAGGCCCCTAAGACGCCGAGTGGGGCATATGAGGGCACTGGGCTGACCAAGGCCTCCGGAAAGCTGCTCCTGCTGCAGAAGATGCTGAGGAAGCTGAAGGAACAGGGCCATCGAGTCCTGGTCTTCTCCCAGGTAACAAGCGACACAGTCGCCAGTGGGAAAGCACTGGGTTCAGCAGAAAGTGTCAGACATACTAAGAAGAGAAAAACATATCAAGAAGTGACTGGAGGTTCTGGTAATGCACTGATACCCTGTCAGACTTACTGAGCATAATGAAGCTAAATATAGTCGTTTAGTCCACATGAAAAATGTTCACCTTGTTGTGTGTTCTAACGTTGCCACCTAGAACAGTGGGTTTAAAGTTTAAACCACAGTTTAAACAGTAGGGTTAAACTTAGCCCCTCCCCTCTTAACTGCCTCTCACCTCCCTAACTGCCCCTCCCCCTCCTGGTGACTCCTCCCCTTTTCTCCCCTCAGATGACTAAGATGCTGGACCTGCTGGAGGACTTCCTGGACTTTGAGGGCTACAAGTATGAGCGAATCGACGGGGGCATCACAGGGGCCCTGCGGCAGGAGGCCATCGACAGGTTCAACGGTAAGAGACGCAGCGTTTCCCCTCACCCTGTCCATGGGCTTATTCATAGAAGGTTTGCAACATCCAAGGGAAATCAAGTCAAGACTATGAGAAAAGGGGTATCCTCTGTTATATTAGTAACACCCTCCCCAAACTCCCTCATTCTGCCTCTTAGCTCCTGGCGCATGTCAGTTCTGTTTCCTGCTGTCAACGAGGGCTGGCGGCCTGGGCATTAATCTGGCCACTGCTGACACAGTCATCATCTTTGACTCAGACTGGAACCCACACAATGACATACAGGTACTCTTTCCGTCTGTCTGTCTGTCCATCCATCCATCTGTGTGCCTGTCAATGCAGTAAATGCTTCTTACTTTCCATGTTTATTGGGCACATTCATCTCTGTGGCTGTGGCTGATAGATATGTGCAGTTGGCTGGTTTTGAAATTCGGTGAAAATCAAGACCCGTTGGAGTTAAAAGGCAACCGTTTCATTTTGTCTCTTATCCTCTTTTGCCTCTTCCTCCACCTCTCCCTAATTCCTTCCTCTCTTTTTCTTCTCCTCCCTGCACTCCCTCCCTTGCTCCATCTCCCAGGCCTTCAGCCGCGCCCACCGCATTGGCCAGGCCAACAAGGTGATGATCTACCGCTTTGTGACGCGGGCCTCGGTGGAGGAGAGGATCACGCAGGTGGCCAAGCGCAAGATGATGCTGACCCACCTGGTGGTGCGGCCGGGGCTGGGCTCCAAGGCCGGGTCCATGACCAAACAGGAGCTGGACGACATCCTCAAGTTCGGAACCGAGGAGCTCTTCAAGGATGAGATCGAAGGTGAGGGAGAGGTAGAGGAGAGAGTGAACGGTGGGGAAGAGGAGAGTGACTTGGTAGCAGGAGGAGGAAGAGAGGAAAGGTTAGAGAGGGGAGATGGAGTAGGGGTTTGGGGGAAGAGATGGAAAAAGAGTTGGGGAGAGGCGGAGGAGAGAGAGAGGACTGATTAGGGAGAAGAGGAAGATGCTAAGAAATAGGAGCAAGAGGAAAGGTCTGGGAGAAATAGAAGGTTCAGGTTATAAGAATGGTTGGGGAGAGGTGTAGAGCAGGAGGAGTGTTGAGGGAAAGGTGTAGAGTAGGAGCAAGTGTTGGGGAAAGGTGCATGAAAGGATTTAGGGACAGGAGAGTTTAAGTTGAAGCTCAGGGATAAGACCATGCAAAAGAGAGGAGTAAGAATAAGGAGAATTATCACTGCAGTTAAATACAGGGACAGCTGCAGGGTCAATCGAAGCATGTCTATCATACACCTATAAAAGCCTTAACTCCTTTCCTTACTATATGTCGCTGTCTTCCTTTGTATCTCCACCATTCCCATTGTCATGTCCCCCACCCCCCCCCCCCCCCCCCCCGTCCATCCGTCCATCCGTCACAGCCGGGGACAATAAGGACGAGGACAGCAGCGTGATCCACTACGACAACACGGCCATCGAGAGGCTGCTGGACCGCAGCCAGGACGCCACCGATGACTCGGACATGCAGAACATGAACGAGTACCTGAGCTCCTTCAAGGTGGCCCAGTACATGGTGCGGGAGGAGGACAAGGTGAGAGAGGGAAGGGGAGAAGTAGCTCAGCGGGAGAGTCCCTGAGCCCCTGGTACATGGGGAAGGATGGAGAGAGGGAAGAAGGGATAATAGATGGAGGTCAGGAGGAAAAAGGAAGGTAAGGAGACGTGGAGCAGTGTTGACGAAGAGAGCGCTGGAAGAGGGAGGGGTATAACCCTCTTTTCAAGCAGGCACTGTATGGTGGGAAAAGCAGAGAAGGACATTAGCTGTACCCGGTGGTATTTGATATTCGTTGATGCAAGTACCTGTACATTTGCACATTCTTTGTGCTTATCAAAGCAAGCAAAACTATATATAGACTTAAAATATACTTATAAAGTTTCATATTTACAATATGGGCACATAAAATGTACTCATATTTCTTTAACATGGTGAATATACAGTTTATTTTTAAGATAAGTAGCTTTACAGTTTGTACTATTTTATCAGGCTTTGTGTTTTCAAAGGGCTTTGATGCCCCTGTACTAAATTTTGTCCTTTGTGTGCATGCGTGTGTATGTGTGTGTGTGTGTGTGTGTGTGTGTGTGTACACGTAGATTGAGGAGATCGAGAGGGAGATCATTAAGCAGGAGGAGAACGTGGACCCAGACTACTGGGAGAAGCTGCTGAGGCACCACTACGAGCAGCAGCAGGAGGACCTGGCCCGTAACCTGGGCAAGGGCAAGCGGGTCCGCAAGCAGGTCAACTACAACGACGCTGCGCAGGAGGACCAAGGTACTCACCTGAAAGAGAGGGAAACACGGAGAGAGGGAGGGAGAGAGAGAGAGACCTGAGAGAGAGAAACCTGAGAGAGAGAGAGACACACATACCTGAGAGAGAGAGACCTGAGAGAGAGAGAGAGGCACACACCTGAGAGAGAGGGAGAGACAGACACATACCTGAGACAGAGAGAGAGAGAGAGAGAAGGGGGGAGTAGGAGGGATTAGGGGACAGAAGGGAGAGAAAGAGGAATAATCGAGACAAAGAGGGCATGAGAGAGGGGGAGTGGGACAAAGAGAGGGATTGAGAGTAAGGAAGAGAAAGGGAAAGTGGAAGGCATAGAGCAATAACAGAAAAGGAGGGGAGTGGAAATGAGACAGGGAAAGGGGGAGGAGTGGGAGAAAGAGAGGGGTAGTGGATCATGAAGGGAGAGAGCGAGAAAGAACAGATGGAGAGTCATCAGGCAACAGAGATTTAGATGTATACTGTAGATAAAGAGGGGAGCGAGACAAAGAAAGAATGATCAGTTGAAAGGAGATTGAGAGGGATAGAGATATTGTATTTATATAACCACTAATCCATATGAGCTAGCAAACAGGAATGGATACAGACTGATGCAAGTCTCAGATGCAACATCCAGACAGAAAAGTACATGTAATACATCCACAGACCCCAGCTGTAGTATTTGGCCACTGCTATAGTCACAGTTTACACACATGGAGACCAAGACCACACACATAATTGGCTGTGTGGTACTACATGGTCACACTCTTTGTGGGGGGTTTAGTTAGCAATGGCTGTGAGTCTGGGAATAGCTAAGGCGCTGACAGCATCACTAGCCTGGATTTGATTGTTTCATTGTGTGTGTATGTGTTTCTCCACCATGTTTCTGATGGGAACGCATCTGAAGCCCTCAGACTCCAGCGTTCGTACCTGTGACTGCCACAGCAGCCCAGCTGGGGGTCTCTGTTTGTCTGATTGTGAATAACACACCCATTTATTTCTCTGCTAGCAGGCTGTGTGCTTCCACTGTGATGTGGTGTCCCTATCTGAGATCCCACCCTTTCATTTCGAACATGTGTTTCAGTTCAGTGTGGACTGTGTGAACTCCTCATCCATGTGACAGAAGGCCTCTGCTGATTTTGTCTTCCTGAAAGCAGGCTGTCCCGAGTCTCCCCTCTCCCAGAACCTGCCCGCACAGGGTGCCGCCCCTCTGGCTGCTGTCACTCATGTGATCACGTGTCATGTGATCTGGGCCTGCACTCTCCCACTGCCTCTCCTACATGTGCTGAAGCAGTTAGCCTCAACCCCATGTGATGGTAGACGTGTGACATCACCTGACCCGCGGTGTTCTGTGGTTAGAGCTGTTGAGGAGCCGGCGTGACTGTATGAGTCTGTGTGCTTTTTTTGTCATTGTTTTTATTTTACCCCATCAGTGCTAGGATACCACATTCAGCTAACTTTTTCCTCTGTCCAAGAATCTGACGACCCAGCCAGTGCAATCCACGTCACAGTGGGCAGACACCGGCTGGGGGAAATTAGACAGAGTTTATTTTAACAGACAAGAGTGGTACACAGCTTTACTCAGTCAAATCACTAGATGTTAGGTGACGTCATATGTTCACCATCACTTGCATTTACTACCATGTTGCCTGTAGGCTGCAACAGACCGATCAGACTCCACGTCCCTTGCACCCTTAGCCCGCCACAGTCAGCTGTCCCAGCATCCCACCTTTGGGGTCAAAGAAACTGCCATATTGCATAATCTGGGGAGCCGAGGGTGCCAGTTCACACATCAGCCAGGCCAGTGTGACAGCGCGACGGCCATTTTGTCCTGCCATCTTGGAGTCTTTCCTGTGCCGCCAGGAATCCCGGAGCAGAGCTCTCCCCCTCTCACATTGTCTTTTTTCTTTCTCCTCCCATGTTCTGTCATATTTTCCTTTCCATGTGCTGGCAGTTGTTTCCATTTGGGCTGCATTGCTGTTCTAGAACATTAAACGCAGATGGATTTTTTTTCATATGAAAATTTTTGCGCATTTTGACACAGTGGTGCGCAGCAGATGCCGTAGCTTAGCTGAGGGCAGTGTAGCCCAGGGGGCCTAGCCTATTGACGGTGCACTATGTGCTGTTTCAGACTGGCATGCTGATGTTTCAGATAACCAGTCAGAGTACTCGGTGGGCTCAGAGGAGGAAGACGAGGACTTCGACGAGAGGCCAGAGGGTGAGTCAGTGTGTGATTGCGACCGCCTGCAGGGCCGCCACCCCGCTGCTGTGATGGCCAGACCAGAGCCTCAATCCCATGAGTCAGACCTGCAGTGGACGACTTATTCTACAGTAGGAGAAAAGAGTTAGACATTTAAGATGTTCGTTGTGAGGGCAGTGTTCATTGTTAGAAAGCAGCTCACAATAAAAAGTGTGGGACATGCTTGGCTATTTCAGAGCCTGTTCACCTTCCTGAAAAAGTTAAGTGTATTGTAGGAACACATTACCAATGTAACACATTACATTTACTCTAAGACTGACAGAGCCATGTCAGACACAAAGGGGGGATTCTAGATGATGAGACCGCCTGTAAAAAGAGGGTCTGGGTGGATTGGCCGCTGGGGGCAGGTTCCAGGTGACTGACCTTGTCTCCCCTGCCTCCTACAGGTCGCAGGCAGTCACGGCGGCAGCTGAGAAACGAGAAGGACAAGCCGCTGCCACCCCTGCTGGCCAGAGTGGGGGGTAACATTGAGGTACTGTTTTTTTATCTCCATCTCTGACCATCACACAATACCATTCAGCGTTGCTGAACTTACTTCATTTTAAGGTTTTAACAACACTATGTGTAGGGTTGTGATGTGCTGTAGTGAATGTGTGAACGTGGGAAGAAGATTTTAGGTGGTGTTAATTCTGAGCTTGGGCTAATTTCTCTGTCTGTTTTACTGTCTGTCTCTCCGTCTCTCACTCCATCTTTTTTCAAGGTCCTGGGCTTTAACACTCGTCAGCGCAAGGCCTTCCTGAACGCAGTGATGCGGTGGGGCATGCCTGCCCAAGACGCCTTCTCCTGTCAGTGGCTCGTCCGGGATCTCCGGGGCAAGACAGAGAAAGAGTTCAAGTAAGGGAAAGGAGGAGGGGGATGGGGGGTGGAGGAGAGGTGTAGATGTAGAGGAGGGAGGAAGAGGTGTTCTACCCTCTGTATGTTAGGCAGAAGTGAAAACCGGTTAAGGAGTTTTAGGGAGGAGCTGTTCCGAATGGGGAGATATTCTCTCACCTTCTCACAGGTTACAGTGGTTACACAGCCAGTTTTCTTTGTGTCAGTTCAATTAAACTGAAGTTCTTTCTTGTTCTCTCGCTCTCTTTCTCCCTTCTTTTCTCCCTCTCTCTCAGGGCGTACGTCTCTCTCTTCATGCGCCATCTGTGTGAGCCGGTGGCAGACGGCTCAGAGACGTTTGCCGATGGGGTGCCGAGGGAGGGGCTCTGCCGGCAGCCAGTGCTCACCAGGATCGGGGTCATGTCCTTGGTCAAGAAGAAGGTCAGAGTTCAAAGGTCATGGGGTAGGGAATGGCAAAGATCCAGGTGATATTAGCAGGAGGATATATGGGCATTTTAAACATTTCCTTCCATTAGCTATTAGGGTTAGGGTTTGCGTAACTGACGTGTTGGAGCAGAGCTAAGATGTCATTAATGCATAAGGCATGGAATTTGTTCTGTTTGCAACAACTCAATACTGTATGATTTTCAATAAATATTCGTACTGAATATGTTTTTCAAAGACAAGTACATTGGCTAGGCAGTAAAAACAATTTGAAACACTGATTACCCTACTGAGAGTCACTAGCAAAGTGTCTCTGATATACAATTGTTGCATTATTCACAGATTAGCATACCTGCCTTTTCAGGTTTAGTGATTGGCTACTCTGCATTTTTCATCTCAGGACTTCATTTCCCATCAGCACCTTTTGGAATTTTCAGTCTTAGCATAGCTGACATTCAGTTGCACAATGTGTTTCTTGATTGTGCCTTGTGCACTGATGATGTGTGATGATGTCACACAGGTCCAGGAGTTTGAGCACATCAATGGGAAGTGGAGCATGCCAGAGTTGAAGCCAGAGATCACCATAGACTCCAAGAAATCATCCCGGGCCTCTTCCCCTGTCAAGACTGCCACTCCCACCCCTGAGCCCAGCTGCAACAACACCCCCTGTACCTCAAAACCAGGTACACTGCAGCCCCACACATGCACACATACACACACGTGCACACACACACATACACATGCAAAAGCAAACTTTCACATACAGACACACATAAACACACCTGCAAGAACAGTCTTACATATGCTCACTCAATCACAAACACATGTCAAGAGAAACATACACACATGCACGCATACACACACACACACACACACATACTCCCATAAACATATGCAGTGAAATTGTACACATCACACATCTCCAGCAGGGGGTGCTCAGGCACCTCATACACTACCCAGTACCTAAAACCATGCTTAGAGGATCCTGCTAACACATTAGCTGCTAACACATTAGCTCCTTTCTCACATCATTGCTGCAACATCGCAGCAGTGTCAGCACCTTGCTGTAATGTTACAGAAATGTTGTGAGAGCGTTCTGTATCAGGAGTGCCAGTGTCTGACCCTCTCACTGACCGGCTCTGTCTGCAGCCACCCCGTCACCCCCCGACAAACCGGAGAAAAACGGGAAGGAGGGAGAAAGGGAGGAGGGAGAGAGCCCACCAGAGCCGGAGAAAGAGAGGGAGAAAGAGAAGGAGAAGGAGAAAGAGAAGGAGGGTGGCGAAACAGCCGACACTGCTGAAGTAAGAACTGAAATCCACCTGATGTGTGGCACTGACCGCCTGGGACTGGGTGGTCACAGGGTTTAGGCCTAGAGAGGAAAACTGGAGAGCTGGAAGAGCAGATGAAACTAGACTCAGTTAACAGTGCACAAAACTTCAGTGTGGATACATTTGTCAATATGAAGTATATAACAATAACAGTGTTTAATGATTAATTCAAATGGCAAAATGGTGAAGCGCATGGTCAATGAACAAAAGAACACACATAAAATGTGTAAAATCTGTGAATTTCTTCCCTGTGGAAAAAATCAATCGATTTGAGCGAACTTATTCTTGCAATGTCCTGTTCACATTGCAGAATGTTCAGTTGAGCCTTGTTCATCAGATTTTGAAAGACCTGTTCTGTTGATTTTTTAATTGTGAATCTTTTTTGTTTAAAAAATTTGCTGTTAATCTGTATGCCATATTCATACATACCAGAGTGTAGCTACATGACAAACGTGAGTAGTCTACCCTAGAGTTCAGCCATTCACGTTTCTCTTTCCCGTCAATGACTGCGTTGTCACGGTCCAATCCCGTGTCCCTCTCTCCTCTCAGCCTCCAATCACAGCAAAGGAAGCGACGCAGGACCCGCCTCCCAGTGAAAAGGCTGAACTGGAGGAGGGAGCGGCAGCGATGGAGGAGGAGCAGAAGAGCACCACCGACGCGCCGCCAGCCCCGTCCGACGACAAGAAGGCGGAGGAGGAGAGCGCGGAGCAGGAGCCTGCCGCAGAGATAGCACAGTCCACCCCCAACACAGCGTCCCCCGCTGTCAAAGATGAGAAGCAAGGTACCCTGCCTCTTTGTGATGAAGCAGCAGAGGGCCAACAGTGTTCGCCTAAGTTTCCGTTGTAGCTGGCTTAGGTCACCTCCAGAGCAAGTCCAGAACTCCAGGTGCCACCAGGTCTTTACCAAAGTCACAGCCAAGTTAAAGTATGACAATCCACTTTCCATCTCAGGTTTGACATAGCAGGACACATACCGGGATGCCACTAGGACAAAATGGAGTCAGGCTCATGATTCAACTTAATTGTCTTTCATTTGTTTGTGGAATATCACTTGGAATGCCATTATACAACCGTCTACTTTTGTATCAGTGTCTGTGACATGTGCTTCAAAGTCACACAATGCAACTAAGTGCACGTTGCATCAGTGATGGGCGGCGACTGAACAATTCTAGAAATCTCAGTGGGTCTCCCCACTGTCACTCAAGAAAGGCAGGTGAACTGAATTCTCTGGCTGTTGTTGCAGAGGCGGAGAAGGTAGAGGAGGAGAAGACGGAGGAAGCCACTGCACCCTCAGAAACGACGGACAGCAAGGACAAGCTGGAGAGCCAGCCCTCGGAGGCCACGAAAGGTGACTCATAACATCATTCACTCTCTCTGTCCGTCACCCAGGAATCTACTCACACCGAACACTTCAATGTCTGAATGGTTATTCATTGTTATCTTTTATTTCAGACATGCTTGTCAACCCATGGTACAAGTGGACTGTTCCTGATACCAGATCACTTTAAAACCAGATTTAGCACTTAGGGCTCATCCAGTACAAACAGTTACACGAGACTCTTATATCAGATGCATCTGTTGGACATTACGGAATAAACCAGCCTCATGGGAATTCCGGAAGGCCGGTTCTGTGGTCAGTCACGGTGCATCTTACGCCGTGTCTATCTCCCAGGTGCAGAGGAAGTGAAAGGTGAAAAGGACGCTGGGAAGGATGGCAAGGGGCCGAAGGAGGAAGTCGCCAGGGGCAACGGAAAGAGCGAGCGCCCGCGCTTCATGTTCAACATCGCGGATGGGGGCTTCACGGGTGCGTGCCAGTGCAAACGCTCCCCCCCTCGCTCGGCGAGCCAGTCCCCATCCCGAGGGCTGCAGGGGAGCAGGAAACAGACAGCCAGGCCTCATCCTGGTCATTACCGTAATGTCTACTGTATAAGTGCCACCAATTTACAACCACCCCCCCCCCCCACCCACCATTGCTGAGGTAACACATTGCAACAATCAGCACTGTGCTAGATTGTAATTTGTTCCCCTTTTTTATTCTTCTATTTTAGACGAAAGGCCTCAGGCGCTGTTAGTTCTGATGTGTCTGTCGTCATTAAAAGCTGACTCACAGATACTTGCTTAGAAACCATGTGGATTGCAGTTTTTTTTCCCAGCTCTTCTTGCCTCTCTGTAATCTGCCCCCAGCATTGAATATGGTAATCCTTGTAGGAGAACATGGGGTGCCTTACTGGAATGTTCTCCTCCCTCCATTTACCTATCACCTCCTGGCGGTCCAGTGCTCGTAGGGAACTGGAGCATCTTGGGTTGTTTATAAAGTGGGACTGTGGTGATTCAGTGTATGAATAATGATAATGAGCCCTTGCATGTCTGCAGTCAGAGGTGACTCAGGGTCGTTTTATAATATTGTGTCTGCGCTCCCCGCAGAGCTGCACACGCTTTGGCAGAACGAGGAGCGGGCGGCCATCTCCTCGGGGAAGATGAACGAGATCTGGCACCGGCGGCACGACTTCTGGCTCCTCGCGGGCATCGTGCTGTATCCTTGTCGACCGTCTCCCTGTGTACATCGGCCCCTCCTACTGGCCGTCGCGGATCGCGGCAGCCTCTTCACTGGCGAGGGCCACGCACCTCTCTTAAACTTGATGTGGATTTTATTGCAGGCCTCTGTTCGGAACCCACTCTACCTTTCTGACCGTGCTACACCGTGTTTACGTTTGGGCTTGAATTGAAGTTTAGTTAATTCAGAGTGAAATTCGAAGTTTGGCCTCTCAATGTACAGACCAGTCAGAACCAGGGGAATTTATCCCCCAGACAGGGACAGAGTGAGATTTTATAAAGAGGGATGGAAGGACAATCAAAATCCTGATCATCGTAGAGCTGGAACCAGGCTGCCCTGGCAAAGTTCTGTTTGGAGTATCTTCTCCACAATCTCTTCCACTCTTTCCACATGAGCTCGGCTCAGCTGGGTTACTGGGGCTGCCCCATTCACAGGCAAGCTAGCCTCACAGTGCTGTGTGGCTGTGTTGCCTCAGCAAAAAGGAGGGAGGAGACCACCACTGGTGTTCACAGAAAAGGGTTAGGACTAGACAAGAGTAATTAGGATATTTTTTTAGGATAATTAGGATATTTTATATCATATATTGTTAAATATATGATAAAATATATAACATATATATGTTATATATTTTATAACATAAGGTATATTTTTTGTTGGAGTTGGCAGGGGGGCAAATGGGGAAAATTTACCTCTGTCATCTCGATCTGGGCACCCTAGCGCTCTGTGTGACAGCAAGGGAAACAATGTGGTGTACTGGGAAGGAGCACGGCTTGTCGTCTAAAGGTTTGATACCTGGGTTGGGCAACCCAAATTGACTCAGTAAATATCCAGCTGTATAAATAGATAACATGCTAAATTTGTCAGTTATCCTGGATGAGAGTGTCTGTGGAGCATCTACTAAGCAACTGTAATGTAATTCCATGCCCTGTGGACCCAGGTTAAGTCGGTTCAGCCCCATCTCATGCTGGCCTGGTTCCAGCTCCACTGTGGAAAAGAAACCCAGTGCCACCCTGGTTTCCCACAATCCCTTTGTCCCAGGCACCCATGGTCCCTCACCCTCCTGCTTCCCCTCATCCTACCAACTAGCCGTCCTCCCACCCCCTCGTTCCCTGTCCCCCCTCAGTCCCCGTGCTGTGATTCCTTAACCCCTCCTAAGCCACGGGTACGCGCGGTGGCAGGACATCCAGAACGACCCGCAGTTCGCCATCGTCAACGAGCCCTTCAAGAGCCAGGCCAACAAGGGCAACTTCCTGGAGATGAAGAACAAGTTCCTGGCTCGCCGTTTCAAGGTGCTGAGATACACATAGGCAAGGCCAGGGAGGGGGGGGTGGGGGGGGGGGGGGGGGGGGGGTGGGGGAACACACACTTCCAATCCATTATCGTCCCCGAATTTAAACCCTAACCCACTCAGATAATCCAAGGCCTGCATCTGCCAAATTATTACTGGCCGGAACTGGAGGGACTGCCCCTCCGGAGGCCCTCTTGTGCGTGGCACGCAGCTGATCGCACCCGGTGCCGACACGGGTGCCGAGTCAGGGGGAGAAGCGACTTTCACGGCGGTGCTGACGTGTGCGTTTATCGAGCGCGGCTCTTCCTGTTATTGCCACCTCACATGTTTCACATCCTGTTCTCCACATCCTCATTCTCACTCTCTCTCATTCTCCCTCTCTCTTTCATGTTCTCTCTCTCACTCTCTCTCTGCTCTCCCTCTCCCTGATCCCCCCCCTACTCGATCCCATTCCCTTATCTCCTTCTCTTTCTTTCTCTCTCCCTTTCTGACTTTCTCTCTTTCCCTGCTCTCTGTCTCCGTGTCCCATCTCCCTGTCCTCTCTCCTGTTGTGTAAGTATGTCGTGGGTTGGATGCTTCCGTGTACAGGGAGCTTTTAAGGTCGTTTAGGGTCATTCTGGAAAAGTGTGTTGTGTGTGTATGTGTGTGTGTATGTGCATGTACCTATGTATTTGTATGTGGAGTAAGTGCTGATAGTAAGGTAAAGCGTTGATATTTAAACAGTCCCTTTAATCGGTTCATCAGTGATTGATGTGCTTAGCAGCAGTCTCTTGGTGGTTTTCAGCATCACGAGCTGAACATCCAAGCATCTTCCAGATGGTGGATTCAGTTACATCAACATTTAAAGGTTAATGTGTTGCTTAAACAGACAATTTCATCAATAATTTCCAAAGATGCAATTTTTGTCCAGTAAAAGTGACTTCCTTATGCTAAAATTGGCATCAGGGTACTTCCCCTTGTGTTCCTGGATGAGAAATTAATGAAATACAGATCCGGGACTTATGATAATTTATAGCCCAAAGTGTACTCCAAGGATGGTCGAGCCCCTCTGTACTCAGAAAGTTTTTGTTGGACCTTGGATGGGGTGAATGTCAATGCTGAGTTTGGCCATTTGAAATCTTTTTGGACAGCCAGTCCCTGTTGTCTCTTTTTGGGAATTTTTTTTGTTGGATGTAAGCGCCCCTCCAAGCTGTTTGCAGCTATTTGCAGCATAGGGACATTTAACAGAAAAAAATTCATATTTTCAAATGCTTACTGAGGTGAATGCCTCTTGTGTCTGTCACATCACATGCAGTGGGCCATCACACAGTGAGCCTTGAGCCAATAGGGCTGAAGAGGGGTGGAGCAGGCTCATCTCTGTCTGTCAGCAGGGTCCAGCAGTTACTCACTCAAGGAGGGAGGCTCAATGAGGGAACTAATAGCATTGTCTCCTTTTCACACTTATTTTCTGGTCTCACTCCCCCTCTCTCTCCCCCTCTCTGTCCCTGTGTCATCCCTCCTCTCTCTAAATGCCCTCTCTTTCACCCCTTCCTTCTGTCTACTCCCCCTCTCTCCCAATTTCTTCCCACTCCCAAACCCTCACTCTGACCCCCCCCCCCCCCCCCCCAACAAACTTCCCGTCTCCCACTTACCACACCTCTCTCCCCTCCTGTCTTGAATCCTCCCCGCCCTTCACCTCCATTCCCACCTCCCTCTCTCTCTCTCCTTGCCCCCTCCCCCCAGTTATTGGAGCAGGCCCTGGTGATCGAGGAGCAGCTGCGGCGGGCGGCTTACCTCAACATGACGCAGGACCCCACCCACCCCGCCATGGCTCTGAACGCCCGCTTCGCCGAGGTGGAGTGCCTGGCCGAGTCGCACCAGCACCTGAGCAAGGAGTCGCTGGCCGGGAACAAGCCCGCCAACGCCGTGCTCCACAAAGGTGAGAGCGGGCGGGGCAGGGTGCCAGGAGGGGTACCCCTAGAGTCTGTGTGTGGGGGGAGGGAGGGTTCGAGGCAGGCTGTGGGATTCCAACACATTCCAACATCAGTACAATGGAGTAACTCTAGTCCAGGCACTGCCTCTGCCAAAGTCTCACATTTCACAATTTCATGTTACAAAATACAAAAGTTCAAGCTGTCATGGTTTGGTTTGCAACTCTGTGTTGAACATGAGAAGAGTAACTCTTACACAATGCTCTGCCCTCTCAGGGAAGCTCACAGGGGATCAAATATGGTGCCGAGCCAAAAGGCCTCTCTCTGCACTGTCTGACCGGCTACTGTAATTGCAGTGCTGAACCAGCTGGAGGAGCTGCTGAGTGACATGAAGGCGGACGTGACGCGGCTGCCCGCCACCCTTTCCCGAGTCCCGCCCATCGCCGCACGCTTGCAGATGTCAGAGAGGAGCATACTGAGCAGGCTGGCCAACAAGGGCACCGAGACGCACACGCCCCCGGTAAACACACACACAAGCAACACGTGAGCATGCACACTCATCAGCGCTGGCAGAGCCAGCCGCGTGACTCTCAGCACTCAGTGACACACATGCGCTTGCTGTTACTCACAGTCAAACGCCCAGCCATTCCTGTAAATGCAGCGGTCACTCCTGCAGATGCACAAATTCCAATCACCGCTATATGCATTTATTACGCTCACACATATACACACTGGATACCAAACACAGCTGTGACTGTACAAAGGCTCTGAGATGCACATAAGAGCCTTGTGACACGCACGCATAAACGCACATACACACATATACACACACACCCGATAAACACACATACATGCACACTGTACTCCAAACCCAGTTATGGTCATACATGGGCTCTGAGATGTATTTAAGAGCCTTGTAACATACACGCACACACGCACACATACCTGATAAACTCACACACACACCTGATAAACTCACACACACACACACACCTGATAAACTCACACACACACACACACACACACACCTCATAAACTCACACACACACACACACACACACCTGATAAACTCACACACACACACACACACACACCTCATAAACTCACACACACACACACACACACACACCAGATAAACTCACACACACACACACACACCTGATAAACTCACACACACACACACACCTCATAAACAGACACATTCTGTATACCAAACCCAGTTATGGTTGATCAAGGGCTCTAAGATGCATATAAGAGCCTGGTAACACATACATGCCCACATCCCCCAATGAACACACACATATACACACACTCTATACAGACAAGGGCAACAAAGGCACAGTGACTTTATCCCGACCACATGCATGGTGGTTTACACTGCATACACACACAAGCCAACAAGAGTAAAGAGACTAAACTACATCGCCCACACCTTAACTAATGGTATCCACTTTTTTCTTCACTGTCTATAGCCCATTCCCCCAGGACCTTACGCCACACCCCAGAACTTTGGGGCACCCTTTACCCCTGCCCCGTCAGGAGCCTTACCTCTGGGAGGGGCAAATTACAGCCAGATGCCCCCTGGGTCTTTCATATCAGGTCAGTGCACAGATCAAATCCACATGCTGGGCTTTCCAAAAAGTGACTGAAGAATTTACTAATGAGGTCAAGCAGGTATAGATCTGTCTGTTTATTCAGCAGACGTTCTAATCCAGAGGATCTCACCGGGCTGTCATGTCAGGACGCATTAAATATGCATCACATGAACAGCACTCATCGCAAGAACATGGGTATAGAGTAGCCAGGAACACAGCGGATTTGCCTGGGACAAAGAGGTTAAAATGCTCAACAGTAGCTGCTGCATGCAAGGTAGCGGAACACGCTCATGCTAACATTGTGCTAACATGCTAACAGGCGAACAGTGATCTGTAACAGCAACGTTGTCTGCTATCATAGCGTTAACACAGTGTCTGATATTGGATCGACAGGAATGATACCTTGTGTCATGCTACCACGTTGACAATGATCAGGGATCTGAAGGAGCTGGCTGTATTACACTGCACTGTATCATTGCACGTAGGGGTGTGAATCAGATATGGTGCTTTGCACAGATACTTCACACAGGTGCTTCGCACGTACAAGGAAGCCAGGAATATTCATAACCAACAAAACATTTCTCCTTAGTTACCAGAGTATCTGTGTGGAGGAGTTTATCTCTCACAATTACCACATTTACTCCCAGAGGACTTTCAGTTGTTAAAATGTTGTGCGTCTTGGGTAGAAGAACATAAGCCTGCTTTATCAAATAGACACTAATTTAGCCCTATTCAGTAGTAATTCTTCATAGTGAAACTTTGGAAAATCCAGTCCATGGTATGCATGTATGTCCAGATTTTGTGTTTGTGCATCTTTTCCTCCTGGTTGGTTGACCATCACTCAGAACAGGCAATGGCAGTAGTGTTTGGCTCTGAAGTGGCATTTGGGCATTTTAAGACTTGGTTTTTAAGGGCGCCATCATGCCGTGCATAAAAAATGGTGGGTCATCACAACGGGGGAAGTTGTTTGTTTACTGAAGGCAGAAGTTGCCAGTAAGTGCTGATTTTGGACCAGATTCCACAACCACAATTCTAAGTTGAGACCATTATAAGATGAACAGCAAAACTGGTCCTAGATCAGCACTTACAGGCAACTTCTGCCTGGAGCTGTTTGCTTGTGACCACAGCACACCTGGCTCCTTGATGTTGTGGAAACAAAGCTCTTCTGTTCTTGAGCTACTGAGCAAAGCTCTCTGGTGTGGGTGTGGGCGTGGCCAGGGGGTAAGGAGTGCGGAGCTGTGGGTAACTCCGTGGAGTAATGATTTTGCCACTGTACCACAAAGACTGCTTCTGTACCCTGGAGCAATTTGTCTCATTTGCTACAAATCCAGTTGAACTCTGAGAGACAAAGCAACTGGGTAACAGAGCATGTAACATGCAGGCATTTAAGCTGCTTATTATCCTGTGATTCAGCACCCTTCAGAGTCTGCTCTGTGGAGGGAGCAAACCGTAATTCTGCCATCCCAATGGCTGCTGTCCACAAACCGCAGCCCAGCCCCCTGGCCCCACCCTCTGGCCTTGTGATTGGTGATATAAAATGTGCCAGTTGCAAATGGCACAGGTGCACATGGTCAGCAACGCTGGGCCTCTCCCACACATTCATCAAAACAGTGCACACAGAGGTTAAAATATTGCAGAGGTTGCAGCGGGAATGCAAGTTCTCTTATAGGGTTCTGTAGGGGGAAATCAACTGAATCTATAGAATTAGAGGTGCTCTGAGGATGCATTTGATTTCTGGGGTAGGGTTTTTTTCTCAGAATTTACAGCAGAACAGCAGAGAATGTAGTCTCACATGACCTAAGTCAAAGATGGGTGTTTTGTGGCTGTGATTTCAGAGAAGTGCTTGTATCTGAAGAGCTGTTCAGGCTTTACCAGGCACTTCAGAGGAGATCAAGGTGCTTGGTTCACTGTCATATATAAATGGATGGTATGTAAAGTGTTTCCCAATTCCTCCTAATACCTAGTGGATAATGGATTCTGCAAAGCAGACAAATAATATTGATATTAATAATAAGAGTAATGATAGTACAATCATAAAATGCTTGGGCTACAAACCCACCTGCTGGACTGTCCTTTATGTCCACACATTATTACTGAAGTAAAAAAAAAATGACATCAGCATGCTCAAATGAAAAACATTTTACCACAGAATCTCAAATTTTATGCTTTTGGGAAGATTGTGAAAAGTCAGAAATTGCTAGGCTGTTGGTTGTTAACTGTATAAGGACATACGCATTGACTTTGAACCACTTGCTGGACCACCATGAAATGGAGAACCGCGCTGACTTTACGGATGACAGCTACGGTTGACTTCTATTATTGCTCAGATTTTCTTCTTATGGTGTCACGGTAAACATAAAAAAGATATTCCTCTAAACATCCTTCCTATATATGTGAGCATATTCATGCCAGCTGTTTTTCACTATGGAAAATTCCACTGTGCTCCACTGTCTGCAGATGCAATCAAAACGCCACTCACATGTTTTGCATTGTTGATTTAACGCTGTGGTACAGTAACATTGCATTAATGTTCTTTTATCGTGCTTCCATCAGCTGTCTTTTAGCTTGAAGTTAAACAGGACAGACAGGGCCTGGTATGACACAGCAGGGACTGCTCCTGAAGAAAGGATCACTGTAGACGAAATCAATAAATTTACTTGTACGAGTGGATATATAATTAAATGCTGCTGTCAGAGGAAGCGTTGCCCGAATGAATAGCATGACAGGTGTAAAAAATTAAAGCGACCATAGGTATTGCAGTCCGCTCTTTGGTGTTAGGTCTGTGAACCGTAGCTGTAAATTTCCAGATGAAAAAGGCTCCATTTAGAGTGATGTCATTCACACTTCGGGGGCATGAACACTGCTCTGGCCAACACCCTCACACCTCCCGCTGCGCCCCACCTGGTAAACATTAACGAGGCTGCTCGGGGCCGTGTTTCAAAGCTGCTGTTTGTTTGACGCTCCAAATTTGGTTGCAGGTACAACAGCATGTAAAGGCAGCCTGTTAAGGGGGGACTTAAAATGGTGTTAGTGGTGAGGCCCGAGGTTCATTCCCATCAGTGGCTCTGACTTTAGATTGGCCTGATGTTGTTCATTTGCGCACCAAGAGCATCTTACACAAACAGCCCTGGTCTAGTGTGCATTCCCGACATCATCTGTGTGTTTGTGTGTGTGCTGTTTGTGTATGTGTGTAAGCGGGACGCTGTGTGAGCTGGGGACGAGGGTGGACTTTATAGGCATGAGACTGTGAACCCTGGACATTCGAGAAGATTAACTGTTCCTCTAAATGGTTTTAGGGACATGAGAAGAACCACTAGTGTAACAGTGGTCTGTCCTCTGATCAAAAACTACAGTGTGAAAAAGCTCCTTTATCTGTTTCCATCTCAATCAATGGGACCCTTGTGAAATCAGGATTTTGGGGAAATGTGCAAAACTGTGGCTTGTATTGTGCACTGTTGTTCCTTGCCATGCTAAGGAGTGCTGGAGGATAAGTCACAGAAGCAAACTGTGTGAGCGAACCCTGCTGTGACTCCTGTGAGATCTTGCCGAGTGTTGACAGTGCCTGCACCCTCAATACCGACACGACCTCGTCCGGCCCCCGCGGACTCAAGCCGAAAAAAAAAAAAAAGGCCAAAAAAAAAAAAAAAGATGCCACAAATGGGGAAAGTTGTCTTGATCGCGACCGTGAAAAAAAAAATGAGTCTGAGAACGCCGATTGCACAGCCCCGCTTCCGGGCCTCATCCACCCGCGAACAGTGTCGGACTGTCACCCTTTACCCTACATTCCTCCAGAACGGCTAAAAATAAACCGCTCGGTTGTCTGACTGCTCCCTTCTCTTTCCCTTTTCCACCGCTGAACTTCTCTCTCTCGCGCTGCATGCGTAGGGGCCCGAAACCCACATTACCGCAAAGCTCACTGGAACAATATCTGATTCTCGTGTCAGTCGGGGGGGGGGTGGGGGGGTTGTCTTTTTCTTCTTCTTCTTTTTACCATGTTTTAAGGCGCTTTACGTCAGGCATGTGAACTGGCTTCGTCTTAAAGAAGTGGAAAAGGAAAAAAAATCAGTTGCTTTTGGAAGTGGAGCACCAGGGGGGCCTCTTGATTTGATTTTTTTTCGGGCAAAATCGACGATTTGGGCCACCCCCAGCACCCCCTTCCCCCCCTGCCCCCCACTCCCGTGCTGTTGCTGTTGTTGCTGAGTGTTGCTGAATGCTGCCGCGCGCCAGCTCCCTCCCCTAGTGTCTACAGTGTGCCACTTGTCTGCCCCCACAGAAGCCGGCGCCTGCCTGAAGACCAAGGAGCATGACATCCCGCAGCGCCAGCGCGTGGTGGACCTGTGGAAGGACGGCAAGTCCGAGGGCGCCATCGGGCAGGAGCTGCGGATGCCCAAGTCCACCGTGCACAGCATCATCGTCAAGTACCGTCTCAGCAACACGGTGGAGAACCTGCCCCGAAACGGCCGGCCGAAAAAGCCCTGAGACCTGCGGTCTGGGAGAGAGAGAGAGAGAGAGAGAGAGACGGAGGAAGAGAGGGAGGTGGGGGAGGAGGGTGGCTGCACTCCCAGACTGAGAGGAAGAACACACACTCTGGGACCGACAGAGAAAGAGGACAAAGAACACATGCGGAACTGGAGGAATGGAGGGCGGGGGGGGGGGGGGGGGGCACCGAGGGGGGCAGGTCTAAGGGTCGAACGGGAGGAGATGGAACACCCCATGATTGGCAGGGAGACAAAAACCTTGATGCAGAGAGACATGGGGGGGCGGTAGCAGGATCAAAGTCATGACTGAGCTGAACGGGTGTGAACTGCGGAATGCAGAGGTGGGGCGGAGGGGTAGGGAGCAGTCTGACAGCCGGGTAAGAGCTCAGAAAGGGGCTCTGAGAGGAGCTGTCGCCACCGCACTGACCCCTTTGTGTGTCTGCTCCCCTGCTTTGCCTCAAGCTAATGCCACGCTGCTGTCTCTCCTGTCCTGCACTGAGATCGGCTTCCTCCAGACTCATTCTTTCCACCACCGCTGTCTGCTCATCCACACAAGTCCCTCCTCGTCAAAAAGCAAATCTGCCTGTCTCCCTCATGCGCCTCAACAAGCCTTCCCTGACAATATGGGACTGAAACCATTTTGCCTCTCTCTCTCAAAAACAATACTGCCCACCAATCTCTGGGCTTGCAAGAAAAGCGGGGCATGTAATCTGAAGAGGACAATCTGGGAGTTTTGCGGTGCCCTTACCAAAATATAATGGACGTAGAACAACCTTGAGGAGGGGGATGGTCACCCATGCTCACCGGCCTGCCAGGGAAGCAGCGAGAGTGAGACAGCCTAGCTTTCCCAGGCAGCAAAGATGAAGAGCCAGGAGATGCAGAGACAGGACAGCCTCACAGGAAGGAGCACCTGGATTTTGGCCTATGGAGCATTCAGCTTGCATGGACATGGAAACCACGGCTAATATGGAAGGATGGATTAAGGCATATACCGTAGACTCAAAATCATGTTTTACTGTATCTCCACTTTGATGGATTGTACTTGAGGGTATGGATGGTGTGTTAACACCTTTGGAGCAAAGAGAAAGAAAAGAGTTAAAACAGGAAAGTGCTCTGTGCACAGTGCTCTGCAAAGCGTTTCCTTTTCCTCTGAAGTATGGCTGGACCTGTACGACTGGAATTGCATCCACTCTCAGTCACACCGAGTCAAACAGGATCTAGACTGTTGAAGGGAAATTACACACACACACACATTCACATAATGCCCACCCACACACAGATGCACATCCTCAGACACCCACACACGTAGGACACACACAAATTCTAATACAGACTCATAGAAGACACACCCACGCATGTAAACACACATGCTCAGAAATTCCATGTGGATCAGGTCATAAGATGCTCAGCGATGTTCAAGGTGGCTAATACTTCCTGGTTCCTGTTGCACTTAAAGTGGATTATTAGTTACATAACTGCAGAATTTGTTGGATGTGAACAGCCACAGAACCTGAATGTCTCCTTGGGCAAGAATGTTCGCTCACGCAAATGCTTTCAATAGTTTCAATGAAAGAGCGAATGAATGAATTTTAGATGAGGGCCATGCTATCTGGGTCCTGGCCTTGGCCACCAGTTCTGCCAATCACCCAGTCACCTTATACAAAGCAGTCATTGTTTTGTTGGAACTTTTTAGAATGCAAGTGTACGTGCTCCACAGAGCATAGGGAAGACCTTGTGAACCATGGCCTTCTAGGAGCGTGGTGTAAAAAATCTCACTTGCATTCCAATGGAGAGGAGTACCTGCAGTACTCAGTAGTTCAGTCCTGAACTGAGTAGCAAAGATCCTGAACTGAGTAGCAAAGATCCTGAACTGAGTAGCAAAGATGTAGCTTAAGGGTGGGTCTGTGTCATTACCCAGGGAGCCTCTCCCAGTCTCCCATTCTCCTGTTACATTTGTCTCCCATGGTCACATGGTCAGCAATGCGACCATAGCGGTGGACAGATGGAAAAGAGTGTGAAGGGATTGATAATGTAGAGTCAGGGTTTGAGCAAGTTGAAGCGAGGTGCGGCCACATGCACAGGTTCTGAAGTGGGGGGGGGGGGGGGGGGGGTCAAAATGCAAAACTCTTCTTCTGAACATGAGGGGCGTAATTCAATGCACTTGAAGAGCAGGGGGGTATTGTACATAACAACAAAAATGTTCCAGTACATTCCTGTCATGTGACCAGGCTGTTGGGGTTTTTTTTGTTTTTTTGCACATAACTGCGGTGTGAAGCCCAAGTCATCAGTCACTCACGTACTGTGGTGTCAAACAATCTTGCACAATGCTTACATGCACCGGCAATCGGCACCAGCAATCGCTCGTTTTTGGACTGAACTTGACCGGTGTTCTGAGCCGTGCTTCAGTGTTACCCAACCCGAGTCCTGGAGAATGCTTTATGTGCTTCACTTCATTCCATCTTCATTCTGATAAATTAAATCAGACTTAGCTGATTTAGCAGATTCAGCTGAATACCTGCCTATGAGTCATGTGTGGAACAAGTGTGTCATTAGCGTCATTAGTGCTAACAGACACAATTAAGCAATTGCATTTCTACAGCTGATTTCTGATTGTTGCTATCTTAAACAGGTTATAGAGAGTTGTGTTCTCTCTAAATGAGATTAATTGAGATGGCTGCCTGGATTTGTTTAAGGGGTAGATCCTGGCAAACATTCAGTGTACTGAACTCCATCACTCATATTTTTTTTATTTAAAACAAAACTCCACCAGCAGATTTCCAAAGCAAATAGCTCTCAGGAGATTTCAGATCAGGACCATTATCAAATAAACTCCTGAACCAAACCCAATTAATTAAAAGCAGTTGGAACAAAAAATAAGCATGAACATTGCTCCCAGGAATGGGATTGGGAAACGCTACGGTGCTAGTCAGGATTAGCATCTGCTCTGTGCAACACGACGGTCTCCGACAGCGTTGTTTGTCGTGTATCTATGCAGCCCACGCTACTGTGGTGCTCTTACAATGCAGAGCAGGTACCTGAAATAAAACATTTGATTCTGGGTGTCTGCTTTGCCTAAAGGTGGACCAAAGGCTAACCGTGAGCTGTATCCGCCTGTGTGACCTGAGACTCCTTCGGCCGCGCCCCTTCCTACCTCGTGCTAACGCATTAGTGCGCCCGCGCTGACCTTTAGCTTTAGCTCACCCACAGCTATTCAGCCCTGGCCACCAAAGGTCTGCGGTTTTCAATGCTTAACTTGTAAGCAGTCTCACCGCCATTGAAGGAAGTCAATGTCTCTTTGGTTATGAGAACAAAAGCGGTTTCTGCTGAATGGCTGCTTTCCAGGACCAACGCCTGTGTCTCTGTGTGTCTGTGTAGCAGTGGCGGAGACCCACCCCCCCACACCACCCCCCCCCATCCTCAGATGTCTCCAAGGCAACCCAGGCAACATATGACAAACCTTAGAGATTTTTACATAGTTTTTACTATTGTTATTATTACATGTAGTATATGATATTCAGAATGTATATGTATAAGCTCGCTAATTAAAAGGATGTCACAGTTGATATTCAAGGAATGTGGTTTTGTTTTTGCAGTGTGTCTGCAGTGATTGCTGGTGTGAGAATCTCAGCTCTCTCTCCTCTCATGCCTGTCATCTGTCCTCGTTATCTGTCTTGCACAAAGCCAGACCTCCTGAATCATGTTTTGCCTCCACTCCTCCTGTATTTCCTGCTTCTCCTTTACTTTAAAAGGAATTAAAAGCAGAACACAGCCTCTGCCTCTAGGTGAGAGAAATGGCAACTTGAAAGAGAGGAAAAAGGAAACAGGAAGAGCAGTGGAGTCCAAATGGAAGAAGCAGGTGTCGACATCAAAAGGGAATCTCTCGTACAAATCAGCTTAAAGCCGCCAGGCCTTCCTGATCCAGCAAATATTTATATGTGCGTTTGCCCAAATTCCAGTGGCTCTTATGTAACCCGGGAGAGGTGTGTTTGATTTTCAGCCTGACGCAGAAGGCTAGGGTTGTTTTTTTGTGTGGTGGCCAGTGTTGTGTGCCCCCGGTCGGTGACGTCCCCTCCTCCTCTCTCCCGCAGTGCTGAACGGCCCCCCCATGTCGCTGAAGAAGGAGAGGGAGGGAGAGCTGCTACTGGGGAGGAGAGAGCAGCGCAGCGGAGAGGTGATCTGCATCGACGACTGAGCTGGGCTCCCCTGCAGACAGCCAAATGCGCACACACTCACGCACACTCACGCACGCGCACATACATACATAGACACATAGACACACAGGCACACTCTCACACACAAGCACTCCTATACACTCCTGTACACACATACAAGCATACATACATACACACAAACACACACACAAAAGCACCCCTATACACACAAGCACACTCATACACACAAGCACACACTACATTGTAGGGCTGTGCAACTAAAGGAGGAAGGTTAGACTGTCCAGGTACATTTTAGTCACATAGTGCTCCGGGTTACTTTTAACAAGTAAAGTTAATCAGTATTCCTAAGGACCTGTAGTGGCTCAGCCCTTGTGCACTGACAAGCACTGTTCACAACCTGTGTGTAGGGCAGACACGCACGCTTATACTCGTCTGCACGCAGAAACGGGGCCAGCCACGGCATAGGGATCAGTGTTTTCAACCAGTGTTAGCGTACTCAATCATTCCCTCAGCCGAGGCTCTGGGGAATGTGAGAAGTAGTACACTCAGCAAAATTAACTTGAATAATGTCCCTGTTAAAGTGATCGTTTCAAGAGATCCTTCTCCCTGGCCCCTCCACTTGGAACTGATCCTAGATCTGCTGGACGTGTGCACACACAGGCACCACGAACTTGTGCAAGCACTCCACGAACAAAAAAATCTACTCGCTGTCCACCGATGCTCACACACTCTCCAGAAACACGGATACACACAGTCCTCAGACACAGACAGTACACAATCACAACCACATGTATGTGCAAGACCTCTGCCGAGAGAACCGGGATAATCCTGCTCAGCACACATGCACACACACACACACAAACACACACACACCCGTGGTCCATACTGTCCCAGTCTCCCATTCCCTCCCCCTCTCCCCTTTGGTCCCTCTCTTTTCATCCCTACGCCTCCAGCCAGCTGGTCTGGGGTCACGTGCCCTCCTCAGCCCCCCCCCCCCACCCCCAACCCTCGAGACACTCTTCCCCCAGCTACACACCGCAAAGCTACGTGTGGTCATGTGCACCCTGTGCCTATAACCACAGCCACCATTCAAACCCAAGCATGCCGTTCACAGCGCGCCGTTCAGTGGGAGCCGTTCAGCCTTCGCCCCATCATAATTAGCGTTGATTAGCTGATTAGTGCTGAATTAGCGCTTTTTACCGCATTTCAACGGCCTCTTGTCACATTCGACCGAGTACTGATTTCATGTTGGATGTGGGTTTAGCGGTGGGGCAGCAGACCTCGTCTCTCAGCGTCTGTGGAGCCTTTGCCATTTGTATATGTAGCTTCCTGTTTGGGGCGCTCAAGGTTGGACCTGTAGCTGAGTGATCCGGCGGAGCAAGAACTGCACACAGTATTAATGTTTAAAGACTGAATGAAAGTATACTTTGGATTTAAGGCTGTAGGTACTTCGGGGGTCAAGGCCAAAGATGAAATACTGCTACCTACCACTGATGTCCATCATTTGATGCAGTGCCTTATTCTAAAAGCGCACTGTTGCACGTGAGGCTTTTCTTAATGTTAGGGAATGTATTGCCTTCTGTTCCCACTGGCCAATTGGATGCAAGATCGAGACATGGAAAAGTTTCTTCGCTTTTAAGCCAGGCTTTCAGTGAAAATGCAATTTTCATTTTGAGCCACAAACTCTGTCCTGGCTGCTCTGAATTATATGGCAGATGCACAGGCTGGAGAATTTTCACATCATTTTCTAATCAGATGGTGAAAGAGGTGACCGTCTTAGGTTCATTTGTCATTTGAATAATGATATTTGCGCGTAGCAGCCAAAAAAACATAATTTGTTATTTAAATACTTCAGTATTCACACATATTGTAAAGATGATTTGTAAAGATTATTTATTGTGACTGCAAGTGCTATTAGTCCCTAACTGTGCCATTTCTGATTCTCCTAACCTCTCATTAGTTCTGTCAGGACCAACCCAGTTGTGTAATGGTCCCACTGGTAACATAGTCAACTTCTGCATATATATCGATCTGGAAAATTAAACGTAAAATACAGTGGGCAGTCTGATTATTCTGTAAGGTGGGGCAGTTATTGGCAGGTAGTAGCATTTTCTTTTTGAAGCCTGCACCCCCTGAATGTTTTCAGTCTGGGCCTGCAGTTTCATGACTGGGTGAAAGTTTCGGGTGTTCTAAATGGCTGGGCAACATTGAATGGTTTATTTCAAGCCTCTCTAGAGTGTTTTAATGTTCTTTCTAAGATAAATAATGCAGTATTGGGATTCCCTGCCTTCCCCCCTTCTCCCTCCCTCCTCCACCCCCCCTCCACCCCAACTTCATCTGTCTCTCCATCTCTAATGGCTGATTACACTCCTCCACTTTTAACACCCCCTCCCTGGTTTTTCCTCATTGATTTCATTGGTTCGACTTCCTCCTTTTCCCTTTTTACGAATTCTGTGATATTCTCTGCATATTTAAACTGGGTTTATTGTGTTTTGTGTTTTTACTCTCGTTATTTCGACTGATTATTATTGTTGTCGCCGTTGTTTGACGTTGTCCTTGTTGTTATTATTAAAAAACAGAGCTTCTACCAAATGAAAATTGAAATAATACTAAAATTGAAAGTATGTTTGGTGCACAGTGTGTCTCAGAATCTGTGCCAGGCATCTTGTAATTGAAACAGAATAAACGAAGAGGTTGTTCTAACTTCGGAGATGTATAAAGTACAATTAAATATCTCGTTCTTGCTTGCATTCAAGATATGGGGCTTGCAGTTAACATGTACACAGTAACTCCCGTAGATAACCATCGATGCATCGAGAGAGTTAAATATCATTAACTTTTATTGTTCTACAGCAGTCAACTGAATTCTCTCTTCACTTGAAACTTGGGAGAGGTGATTGGTTCAGATGAATGAATTCTGTATATCAATATGTAGACGTGTTAATGTTGGAAAACTGTAAATACTACAGTTCAGTGACTCTAATGAAGAACGGTGGCATAAGCCAGTGTCTCTCATGATATAGCCTGCTTGTCTAAGCTAGGCCTCAAATGAGTGGTTTTTTTCTGTTTCTCTCAGTGTGAAACTGAGATCATTAAGTAAATCAGAATTATTTAAAACTGTTTGTTCCCCCTACCCCTGGTGTGCAATGCGCACCATCGTTTCAAGTTAAGAGTCTGAATGCATTTGACCAAGCACTCTGCGTAAAGAAGTGTTTTCCAGCCCCCCTCTGAGCTAAAATGTTTGGTAATTTGCGCAGTCTGTCTCTCCGGCTATCTCTCGCTTTCTCATCTGGTTTTCCAGGTTTTGTCTTTCTTTTTTTTATTTCTCGATGTCCGTCACTGTGCGAGCCGACCAATCAGTGACCCCGTTGTGGTTGAGTATGTGCGGGCGCCGAGCGGAAACATGTTTATAATGCATCTCTTTCTTTTTTTTGTTTTTGTTTTGTTTGTAATAAAATGAAATTAAACTGAAAAAACTGTGTTCTCTGTGTTTGTGTGTGTGTGTGTGTGTGTGTGTAATGGCGGACAGAGCTCAGAAAGAGTGTTATATTTCATTGGTGTACTCTTGACAAAACCGCCTCTTCACTTAGAGATCAGTCAAGGCGGCCACCACAAAAGGCGTTGTTGAGGTTACGGAGGGACCGCCCCAACGCTGGAAGATTGAATGACATGGAGTCATACGGAAGACATGGGACATCCCCTCTCTGTCACACAGCACTACAGAGATGGACAAGGGTAATGGGACTGACGATGGACCAACACTCCGCCAAGCCTATACACTTATACTCACATAAGGAGCTGTGAAGGCTCCAGCACAACATCCATTACTATCTGTTTGTCTAAATCAGCATTTATAGAGATTTATATACAGACAGATTTACGTGTACATTTAGTCATTTTGCAGACGCTCCTATCCAGAGATAGATAACTAATAGATAAATTAGTTACATCATCACAGTCCTCAATACTGGCAGCGACAGCACGGTGAGTCACAGCAGATGACACTCATTGAGTGAGTCAGAGCTCTCAGCTAAAGCCTCACTCATTCCCCAGTATTGCTGTGACGCTGCAGAAACGTTACATCAAAGAGTGCTGCATAATCTCTCTGCACTTCAGATGAAAAAAAAAAACCCTGCAAGGATCCCTGGACAAAGGAAAGCCTGGATGATGAGCTGCTGACAGGAGCAAAACGATCTGAATCCTCTGAATTGGGCTGAAGTTCAAAAACAAGGATTGTGTCAGAAACGGCACAAACATCCGTTTTTCATCACCCCCCTACACACAAACACAAACACACACACACACACACACACACACACACACACACACACACACACACACACACACACACACACACACACACACAGTGTTCTCACTCCTTAAGTCTCAGTCATTGTTTTCAGACCCACTCTTTCACAAGACCAGTCTAAAAAAGGCAATCCGCTTTGACAGAGCAAAGGGAGGGGGTTTTCAATGAATTGCAAGACATTTGTTGTTTTTTTTTCCCCTGAAAAGGTTTTCTCTCGGTTCATTTTCAGGAAGCGAAAGCTTGAGAAGTGGGTAAAAGGAGGAGTTTCAGTGGGGAGACGGGCAGGCAGCTGTGGGGAATCGGTAGACAAAAAGGAGAAGCTGAAGACGATTAAGAAATCAAACACGGAGGCAAATTCATATGACCGAATTTTCCATGAGATTGCTTTTCAGAAATACACACAGTGGGAGTGAGTGATGTCTGATTATTTAGCAGAAGACCAAACCACTCCTGTTCCCTAAGCTCTGTGCAGATACCATCCTGTCCTTCCTGCATTTCTGATTCTATAGTGCCAGGTGCACATAGTAATAAAACCCATATACCATTCTTTCAGGTACACTTTTAATTGTCTTCAGTTTTGTATTATAAAAAATAAAGCTATGCAAATTAATGTCAGAAAAAAGGGAGAAGGAGAGTTAATAAAACTTTGACGTATACAAATAACTTCATGAAACATCCTTACAAATG
Organism: Megalops cyprinoides; assembly: GCF_013368585.1. NCBI lineage: Eukaryota > Metazoa > Chordata > Actinopteri > Elopiformes > Megalopidae > Megalops > Megalops cyprinoides. Next base: position 6,037,328 of record NC_050598.1, read on the forward strand.
GTGTATTTCAAAGTGCACCACATAGTTGCAGTATTCAAAATTAAAACCTTGAATTATTGTAGAGTGTCTTTACATGCGATATAATACTAATACATGGTATTCACATCGCTAAACACATCTGTATTATGTAGTATTGCCAACTTAGGAGGAAGAGAGCAGATAAGATCATAAAAGGTGGAATTTCACAATCGATGCAATTTAAGTATAACCTTGTTTAGGGCACACAGATCATACAGTTATACAGCTCATGTTCTCACAACACCACGGTGCAATTTTATAAAACTCCATTCCAAATTGCAACTCCAACTGCCATTTTATAAAAAGATGCAGATCCATCTTGGGTGGAACCTCTTTCCAGTGTATGCCTCTAAAATATATTGCTAGAGGGCAGGCATTTCAGTTATATTTCCGCTCATCACCTGCAAAAAGGGGAACGGTGTGTGTTTCTTGTTGATTAATACAGGACTATGAAAATGGTGTTACAGCACCACAGCAACAAAGTGAGACCAACAGAAGAGGCAGGTGTGCACCCTCCATGGAAATCCAAGCCAACCGGAAAGGGGCGACAGCAGAGAGGTGACCTGTGTACATGCCACCAGTGCTGTGAAGTCATTTGCAGTGGGTGACAGAGGGGTTGGCACAAGCCACACAGTTTGTATTGCAAGTTAACACTCTCCCCCCTTGTTCAACGGACTGCATTTGTCCCAGTGCTTTTAACAACCACACAAAATTACCTCCTGAGCCCAGACACACTCACAAAGCCCTCGGTTCACTCTCCTCCAATCACCAGCCATGGTCCCGGACAGACCCACCATGCAACAGCTTTAGAATTCCAAGTCACTGTCTTTGGTGCAGCCAAAGCACAAAAATGTCTTGAAGACATGACATGGGACCAAGAACATCCTGCCAGGATCCCACTTTGAACGACCTTGACCTGAGGTGGGAATGATGAGTGTATAGGGTGGGGTTTTGAAGCTGCTGGTTCAGGGCCAGTTGCTCTGTAACTCAGAATGTCAAATGTCACTGCAGTTTCTTTAGCACTGTACAGGTATACATATCCAAGGTCCAGGGTTTGGGGTGCAGTTTGCACACAGGTGACGTGAAACACACCTGACACAGGTTTAGTGCAGTGGATTAAGATGCTTTCAGTTCAAGGGGCTGCCTGCAGGGGTTTGGATGGGCAGAGTGGAACGGGCCCTCAGTTTACCTTGAAGAGGCCGAAGTAGTGCTTGCCAGCGTGATGCAGGGTGTATGAATTGCCTGTGGTGGCCATGATCTCCGCCCCCTTTTCCAGGTGCAGCAGGCCCGACACCTGGCAGGGCTTGAGGAAGTGGAACAGGTGCGAGCCAGACGCAGGCGTGGTTCCATATCCCTCCATGCACTGTAGCTTCTGGGCCTGGTTGACCGACACCACCAGCTTCACGTAGGTGCTCTTGTTCTCATTGAAGTGCACCTGGGATATGGAAGATATTTAAATATGGAAAAACCAATTCTCTCCCAATACTGAATAGACCACACCCTCTCCCATCCAGACCTAAGGGGTCCTTTCAGTTTGCAAAATCAGTCCTTCCTTTGGTTCTTATGGAACAATGGAACATTTGTAAGACATCGCTGACTACCATCCACAACCATGCCTTTCTACTCTGGATAGTTACCGGGTTTATGTTTTCTACCACAAAATTTAGAAGTTCTGAATGCAAAACAGGTTGTAGTGTCTGTGATGTTCAGCAGGAATGAGACAGACCCTACAATTTCTGTGATGTTTAGCTGGATCGTGATAAGGGCTATAATGTCTTGTGATGTTTGGTAGGAGTGTGATTAGCGAGTATCTGTTTGTTTGAAGTGTGGTTAGGGCTACAGTGTCCACGAGGTTTGCACTATATTGGTAGAAGCAGCAGAATTTGGTACATTGTGGATCACCTGGCAGTACAGGAAGTAGACTCCACTCTTCTCCACCTTGAAGGTGCCTTTGTTGTAGTTGTACTGCACTGCCTTGCTCACATTGAGCTGCTCCTCTGTCCAGCCTTTGATGATGCCATCTGCTTCCACTGCACACACACACACACACACACATATGCAAAGATGCAGAAATTAAGACATGCACAAAAATATAGTCAACAGAAAGCTCTGGAAGTAACAGTAATAATAATAAATATACTGACCTTTTTGAATGGTCTTGACTGGTGGGGTTATCAGGAATCAGGCAAACAAAAAGCAAAGAAGAAATCAAAACAAAATGTGAACATGTGGAAAAAATAAAGAACAAATAAAAAGACAGATAATTATAACAGGACCATGGAGATCTCATCCTGCTCCACTTACTCTCAAAATGAGATGCTACTTTTTTCCCATTTCTCATCCTTCCTCTCCCCGTTTCACCTTGTTAAAAGGGAGGACAGAGAAAAAAGATGTTCAGTTCAAAAACAACACATAAAGATAAGGATTTTGGTCATGTGGATGCGCGACTGAGTAAATACAGAGTGTGACATGTACATGCAAGATAAGGTAAGCTGTGCTGAAACAGTTCAATCACAGTCCAGTGAAAACGACTGTCAACATCAAAGCGAAATCTGAGCCAAACTCAAAGTGGAAAGACTGCAGTCTTCAGTGGGCAGTGCCTGCGATACGATCTGCTGCAAGGAAATCCAAAACGACATTTCCCGCATCCAGGTGGGAACTGGTTGTCAGGCGGTCCATTAGCATGACTACGATTCTGTACAGGCTGATGAGCTGCCGTGACCACTTACATACCAGAACAGTGTGATCAAACGAGACTTTGAAACACCCGAGTTAAACATAACAATATGATACAGATGGTCTTGGAACATTAGCTATGTAACCGCAGCTCTGTATGACTGTACCCACAGCTGACTTGTTTTTACTGAGTTACTTCTGTGTGCAGGGCTCTTGAATTTTTAAACACTGCATGTAACTGGTTCGTCCTGACAGAGACCGTATTAGTATTATGACTGAGGGACGCAAATATATGCTCCTGTTACCATCACTATTGGAAATTCCACTTTATTAAGTTCAGGTAACATTCTGAATCACAAAAACTCTGGAATACCGCTTTAAATAATGTGGACAGAACGAATTTAAAAGAAATAAAAATGCAACAATAATAAAAACTGTCTCCCTAGGTTTTCATTTCTCTTGCCATGGAGCTGGTACCTCTGTTTCCTTAAGTCTGCTAGGAATAAAAGCTAACATTAACAAAAATTTATTTCTAGTCTGAGTCCCTCTAGCAGAGACCTATAATTTGTGAATCAGTAATACTACTGCCTACTGTTTCCTGTGTCTAAAAACTGTATTCCTTCTGGAACAACCAGTGTACAGCAAGCTCCAAGACTCTCCCTATTTCTTAAAATGTCTCCAGTGAAAAACAAGTAAATGGTTTAGTTAATGTTCACATTAACTAACCGTTTTGGCTAGGACAATTCACTCCAGATGTCACCACACACCGGTCTCTGGACCTACGAGTCCCTGGTTTGCAGTTTTCACTGCTGTTGCTTCTTTCCCATCGCTACTGTTAAATGCAACTGCATAAACGAATTGTAAAATGGTTGACCGTATCGTGACCAAATATGGGACAATCTGTGCTCTTGGAGAAAGTAACATGGTAATTAGTTGATTTAACAATCTATTTGTGGTGTACTACAGAGGAGCTGGATGGACTGCACGCCATGCCCGAGTACCATCTCTCTTCACCCTCTGGCTCTTCAGCAAGTCCCTCTTCGTCAGCAGGAGCTGGAGAATGGCCTCGCGCTGGGTATTTAACTACACAGAGAGAGAGAGAGAGACAGAGAGAGGCGCAATGCTGTGTCAATAAACGGCTGCAACCACGAAACAAACACAGTGCCCTGCAGGCACTATACGCTGACAATTCTGATTTTTCTTTCAAGGCCAGGCGCATTCCCCAAAACCGGTCGCAACTCTGAGTGCATTTTTCTAGTGCTCCGCATTCCTCAGGTCTCTGGACTCCCATGTAGACAGAGAGAGAGAGGAAAGATGTGTCAGATTTTGTCCAGGCAGCAAACTTTCTGGAAGCCTTACTGGGACCTGAGCCAACGAGGTCCAGCTTTCTGAAAAGGGGGAAACAGAGTCTAATACACTGCCAGTTTTATCCCATCAGCCTTTCCGGTGGGCTGCGTTACATCTCCTACCAAACAGAGGCATTTCTACAGAATTGTTACTTGCAGCATAAGGCTGTTACAACTGCACATTAAACCGAGATGGAGAAAATAAAAAAGACCTACTGCAGGATGCAAGAGAATAAGATCCACTGGAGAAAGCAGCTTAAGCGTGGCGCAATGGGGTGCGCAGGTAACCAGTCCCACATTAAAAAAACTCGCCGAATAATAACCAACCATGACCATGACAAAGACCATGACAATGCCTGCGAAGTGTGCAATGATGTCACACAAACAGCTATTTTAACTAAAAAATGTCGAAATCAACAGTCACAATCCTTCCTCTTAATTTTAACGACACTGGTTTCTTGCCAACACACTCATCTTCTTGTTCATGGTAGCTGCCAAAACCACAACAGCACTAAAACGATTAACTACCTGCCCTTCATTAACAAAATACTTCGCTGTGGAGAACTATAATTTACCATCAGGTTTCCAATGCGTTGATGCTGCTATTTGCTATTTGCTAAATTCGTTAAACCAACAACACACTAAAGTTTTATCTGGAGCTACTTTCATCTTTACAACTTAATTTAGATAAAATGTTTTAAAGCTGCCGCAACATAATTGCGCATGCAAGGTAAATAATTTTGATAGGTTAGTTGGCTGGAGGAATTGCGTAGCATAAATAAATTGGCACTCAGTCCGAGCAGTTGAGATTTTCCAGTAAACCGAGCTAAAATGGGTGCACGTTTGGCAGTTAGGCGGTCACGCTTGGCAGAGACGCAAGAGCGTTGAGGCCAAACAGTCCATAATTCATTATAGTTTGTGTGCATGTCGGTGTTAAAGAGTACCGGCGATGTAATACTTCGCAAAGCCTGGGCTTTATTAGGATAATTGTTTAGCTAGTGTGAACCATTGACAGACTCGCGCTAAACTGGACTGTCTCGTATTGTTGTGTAGTTGCCTCACTCAGAGGCAACTACACAACAATACGAAATTGTCTATCCGTTAGCTTCCTACCTTGCAGAATGGAAACTATGATAACTTTCTCAATGCCCTTATTTAGTAATACAGTAACACGTATTTATTTAAACAATTTTACCTGTTCCAGATTATCTTGCAGAGCTCTAAATGACCGAGACATGTCCCGCGTCTGTCCCCATGTCCACGCCGTAAAAAGGGCGCTGCACAGAGCAAGCGACAGAGCAACAACAGCCACGGCTGCCAACGCGAACCGAAGTTTGCGTAGTTGTCTCCTCTGCAGAAGTCGTTGCATGTTCTGCTCCGTCTTCCCTTAACGTTGCACAAGTTCAGAATAATTTTCAGTATCTTGTTTCTTCATTGCACTGCAAAATTCAGGCTTTTTAAATCCCTCACACCTGTTTTGTTTTAAGACCCCCAACTCTCCTATATTTTACAGCAGCTCGCTACAATACAGTAGATCGTGACAATACCATTGTCACCGGTGCACAGTTCTTAAAACGATTGTCGTTGCAACTAGGTCAAGTCCTGTTCAGGGAATTAGCAACTATACTTCAAATATCGGAAAAAAAAAACCAGGAACAAGTGGTACTTCCGACGCTATGCCCAGAAAAAGTTCCCCTAGAACTTAACTACTTACGGCTGGTCTTCACTAGGTTACACGAATAATGTGCACGTTGCAAGTAGGTTAAGTACATTGTTAATTTCGTCAGCTTCACTTCTTCATCTGTTGTTTTGACAGCTAGCGAAAGCACCCATGCCGAAGCGGTTCAGAATTTGCGCAGCTGGTTACGTTCTTCTGTTCTCGGGACAGAGCGTAAGTGTGGACAGGCACTATACGCTCCTCGCTCATACACGATACGGTGTAACGAAGCTCACTCCGCCTTCTGGACTGTGGAAACCTGCACATTTTTTTTTCTGTATCTGTCCTGCCTCCTCTCACTGTATTCCTCAAAAGTGCTGATTACTCAGTCGGTAGAGAGCGCATGGTGATATGCAATATTTTTCTAATATTGCAAGTGTGGATTGATTAATGTAAAAAAAAATCGATTTGCTTCATACCCTAATTAAGGTCTGCCATGTCAAAATTCCCTTCACTCCAATCTGAACTATGCTAAGGTTTCTTGGAGGTAAAAATGGCTCAACCACTAAAGTTTTTAAAACGGACACGTGTAATATTTATAGAATTCATAGCCGAATTTAGCCGAATTTAGACTTTCGGTGTTTTTATTAAGCCTGGAATAAGTGTGTCTCTTAATGTTGGTGAATATTAATGTCTCGTACAAACGAATAAAGCCAAGGCACTGTAATGCAAAATGCAAAAAAAGTTTCCCTCAGTATTTGCATAGTAATGATTTCACTGGCTACAAGTAGGTCTCTTCCCCATATAACCACATGGTGACGCTGCTGTATTACAGATTACAGAGTCACAGTTACAGTAAATGGCTGACTGATTGTAATCTAAACATGAAAATTGGCAACTGCAATATGTAACTTTGTGCATCATTTAAGAAGCATAGCGTTCACACCGGTGACACAAAATAATGATATAAATGGTATACGGCAATTTTTTTTGTAAATTTGACTAAAATCTTTGGTGCATTTTAATTCATTGATCATTTTGCACCACAGTAAGTAAATGCTTTATTTTCCCATATTGGCAATTTGTCTATCCTTCCAATCGATATCCTTTATGACTGAATAAACACAAGTACTTTAAGTATCTGGGAATATACATTTAACGTTGTCGTTTTGAGAAATAAACCTTGCTGTGAATATTACCGCCTCCTACTAGCGTAGTCCTCCGGGGTAACTGAAGATAACCTACCGACTGCTGTCCACTTCACACCATGATAAATGTCCTCAGTGGACATTTCTCTCAACTCTCTGGAGCACGATGGCGGTAGCACTCATGCCAACAACATTTGAAACCCGGCGGTTTATAAATAACCTAATTTGGCTGCCGAATGATGTGATCATTGACACTTATTTTAAGTGGTATCATCAAGAGAAATCTAATGAAAACGAATACGATCTAACAGAAGGTAGCCAACAACTGTAAAATATTCCTGCGTAACCTCAGATACCCAGCGTTTCAATCAAGATGTTATTACTTGCGTTTTGATGTATTTTTGTTGTTATTGTAGGCTATCTGTGTTTTTCTACTGAGATAGCAGCTCAGTTGTGGGGGGTACTGAATTTTAATTTGTGGTATCTTATAAATTAAACTTAATTACATATTGTATATATTATATATTATACATATATTACATATTGACTAGAATTGCGTCTGTCTCTGATAGAAATAATTGTGGGTCTGCTGTGGGTTCCTCTCCAAATGTTTCAGTATGACTGTAGCAGATATGACTACACTTCTCATGAGAGCGAGGTTCCTGCTGTCAGTGCAACAGACATCCCTGCAGACAAAAAAAAACAAAAAACTTTCACGTGTTTTCCATTAGTATCCGTCACATGTGATCACCTAAACACGGTCGTGAAAACACTTTCGAAGCTGAACACGAGGACTTGGCAGAACTGCAGGTAGTCTGCCCCGATGACGTCAGCTGGCAAGACCTCTCCATCTGGAAGCGAGTATCCCATGCTGCCGATCTGTCTGCTTAGGAAGGCTGGAGTTACGGTAACATATAACAGAATGAACCAACTCGGGTGAGATTGCCTTAAGCTTTAATCAACTGTGTTTCTTACATGGGGATATACCGTCACAGCACTTTCACAAGTGATAAAACGCCATCTTTTAATTATTGCACAAAGAAGAATGTCTAACACAGGTCTCGTATGACACTCGGAATGGCGTTCTTGTAAAACACACGCAAGTGCATACACACACCGCAGTTTGAGGGAACTTATGTATTGTAGCTAACACACAACTGCGACATAACACCATCCTAAACAACATGTACTGTACTGTATAACAACATTGTATTTTAACAGGTTACTTGCTCCAGGTCCGAAGGTATCACAAAAGATAGCCTTATCATGAGCTGTATATTTGTGACACAACAGACAACAAAGATTTCCTATAGAGCCTACGAAAAATGTGTGCAAGATGTTCTATGAGACAAAACTACACAGAAGCACTGGGAACAGTCTGGGTCAATGTATCTACCAGGACAAGTACACTTACTTTCCCCTACTTAACATTTCATAAGTTACATACCAGATCTCCCAAAAATCTACTTTTCACATGACCTTATTAATTCAGAGCATTTTCCACTGGGTCCAACCACTATTACTTACAAACTGAAAGAGTATTTGTGCCGATATATACAGAGACATATATGACAGGTGATTTTGCACTTCCAAAGTTCATATTTCCATACTTTTAACTCCAGTTATTCTGGGAGTGATATTTACAAAATTTAGTTTAGCTCTTTGAATTCAACCACTTACTTAAATGATCATCAAGTAAACTAACTTATCTTGCCTTTTCTAGGAATTTATCTGTTCTGATACATTTAAAGGACATCAACATTATATTTGATCCAAAAGAAGTTTGTGATGACAGCTACCAGTTCTATCATTTTTCATGTGCTTGCTCTATTGCATTACTCACCCTATGTACGTAATTTTTTGAAATACAAACCTGTCCTTACCTTGAGGAAGGTTACTGTTTGTCAATAAACTAATGTGTCATTAGGAAAAGCACCTCTGCAAACCAGCCCCCCTCTTTTTGCAGGTTTACAAAACTGAAAGTGTGCATCATGAGACAGAAGCCTGAAAACTTTGACCTTGGAACATACAAGCTGGGTAAAAAAGCAACAAAATTGGTATCCTGCCAATTTTTTAAAGAAAATCATGCATAACAAATCTCAGTGTATTGTGCTTCCATACTTTTACATCAAATTCTTAACATTGGAAAGGCTGCTAAAACTGTTAAAGTCTTTGGTTCCAGTTTCAGGTTTTCAAGCTTAAGGTCAACGTTATGATTTCGAAAGTTGTAGTGATGGTGGGGGGGGAGAGGCTGCCATCCAAAATACACAAAGTAAGAGTCAAAACTGAAAATTACCCTGTCAGTGTAACCCTGTGTGCTTTTCATGGAGTTCTTCCATCCCAGCAGCTGATGTGTGGGTATGGAGCAGGGCTCCCTCATTTTTTGGGATTCCCCTCCGCTAGGCTCTCCAGTGCTGCCCCTTCACAGCGCATACAATGATATCCCAGGTCAGACGTGACGTCCCAGCAACCCAGGCTCTGGTAAAAGTCCACTGACGGCTTATTCCAGTCCAGGACAGCGAAGTTCAGCTGGTTGCAGCCGGCTGCTAACCCCAGCTAGAACAGTATGTGACAAACAACACAGAAATGGATGTGTCGTGTCTGTAGAAGTGGTTTTCAAAATGTACTCTTTCTCTCACCATTCAGCCCCCTTGAGAGGAATCTAATTTTCTAGAGAGACCCTTCCTGGAGGTCTGGTATGTCTACAAACCTAACAAAGCTCTTATTTAATCTCCATAATGCTAACAATCTCCACTCGGATAATGCTAAATGTTCTCACAACGTCCATCTCCAAGAGACTTGTTGTCATCACATCGGGAGTAGCCTGCAGTCATTTGTCAAAATATTAAAAATCTATATATCCCCCTGATCTTAAATCTTAACCAGTCTGGTTTGTGTGAATGATGTGCAATTACAGCAGAGCACTATCCAGATTTAAGCTGTGTCCTCTCTAAGATGTTTAAAACACCCTCAGACTCTGCCAGACAGGTCCACACCTGTGGGTCACTCACCTGGGCAACTTTGCTCATGAGCGCCTTCCCAATCCCTTTCCCTGGAAGTGGAGAAGCAACAGAGCCGTAAGTTTCCCAATTGAAGTGCTTCTGCATTCCTTCTTACACCAGCTCTGACATACAGCTAAATACAGAAACAAACACAAACACACACACACACACACAAACACTGTCCACTGACCTCTGAACTCCGGCATCACATACAGGTCCTCCATATAGACTGACCTCCCTTTCCATGAGCTGTAGGTATAGAAGTAAAGAGCATACCCCACCTTGGCATGACCTGCACACAAACAGATGAGGAGTCACAGCTTCATCCTGTATGCCTCTCTCTCTCTAACACACACACACACACACACACACATCGAGACTCATGAATTCTGGGAGAGTTCCTTAAGGAGTGGCTGATCTGGCATTACAGCTGTAAAGCAGTAACTCTCTCTGAACTAAGACTAGCTAAGCTGGTTTTATGTTGTCATGTATTTAGTGCTAACATCTCAACTCCAAAATATTCGGCTGTGACAGACTGGGGATACTAACAGGTACTGGGGGGGTGCTAACATAAGGTGCCGTCTCAGCTGTAACAGAATGACACTCAAAACTGAATTACGTGCTACCATGACACCACGGCCAGATCTGTGCAGTGATACCAGCTTCATTGACACAAAACAGCGGAAAGCTTAATTACATTGTGATGCAAGACCATGTCTTGCGAGGTTAACAGAGAAGCTGCCATTGTTTTCAGTGGAGTTTGTCTTACCTTCTTTGGTCCTGTACTGCTCTGGTACCTCTGCGATGATGCACTGAAAGAATGGGTTTTTGGAGAACCCATCCTGTTCAAGGTCTAGACCAGTATGCAAACAGAATGCCGAGAGACAGTTGGTGAGTTCAGTTAATTGGCAAAACTTACTGCAACATTTAGCAGAGCAGTTAATGAAAGACTAAGGCTGGGGCCAATTCAAATGCAATCCGTAGTCATTAGCTCTAAACACAATAGGCCATTAGCACTGCTGTATAACACAGTAGTATTTGGTCCACTGTACACATTCATTGCACAGATGGGGGACTGAATAGGTTCAGTTCCTCATGTGTTTCACTGGCTCCTCCATCTCACTCACCTGAAATCAATCACCCAGTCACTTAAAGTCTTAACAGCTACTAAGAGAACATCAACACTCTCCACTCCTGGCTAACGGACCCATGCATCATTCACACTTCACATTATATGATATTGACAATTACCCTATAATCTGTATGCATGATATAGGTTTATATGATTTCAAGTGCTTTGTAAATGAATTGGTAAAGGAAATAAAAACTGCTTCAGACACAGGCTGTGATTAATTTCATTATCATAATCTATGAAAAATGTATTTAATGAAGGGTCTATTGTTCTTATAGTTATAGATACACAATATCATGAGGTCAACTGTCACTTAAGTGGGGGACAAAGAAATCCAAGTTAGTGCTGACATGCATCCCCTCCGTCAGAGGACTGAATCTGGGCCTTAATAAAAAGCATGCTCGGTACCTCTCTGTGTAATTTTCACTTGGTCTGGTACTTTTTCATGCGTTGCCAACTCCTGGGAACACAAAATTTAGCTAATTAAAATACTGATATGCTAACTATTCGTGACTGTGACATAATTGTGACGTTACAACGAACGGGTCACATTTCGCATTTTATTGACTAGCTGACTGGCTAACATTACTGAAAACGGATAGCTAGCTTGAAAACACCTAGCGAGACTCATATTCTTATTGTAGCTAACTGGCTAGTTGATTTCAATTTGTACTTATTTGCATCCTTTCTACAAACACATAAAACGGGACTTCTTTAGCTATACTGCAGCATTATAAGAAAGTGGACAGCTAGTTTGCTAACCACGTTAGACTGGGTATACTTACAGCAAGCTAGCAATCTAAAAGGCAAAACATGCACAATTTACATCAAAACGGGGAACTAGTTAGCTAATAACTATTATTGCCCACGTATAATGACAACACAGCAACATGGACTCAATCAAATTATGAGAGCTGGATAAAAGGACACCAACTTGATCACAACCCTTGATGCGCAGCCTTTTCTAGCTAAGGTCAGCTTGTAACATACTTAGTCATATGTCACTAAGTATAAAAATCTAGTTAGCTAGCTGTCTCAAGTGTAAAAATGGCTAATGATATTTCCTAGCAAGGTAACTAGCAAACGTTAGCTACATATTACTTGAATAACACAGCTTACGAAGCTCAACAACAAAGACGTGTCACTTTTACTAAATATCCAGTGGCTGATGCTATTTTCGATGCTACAGTGAAGCTGCACCTGACGTTACCATTAAATGCACGGTTACTGCACGCGTGCCAGAGCTGTGTGCATTTATCTCTGGACTCGCACGTGCCAGGCTGTGCCACAGACGCACGTTCACGTGTCGGCTCACCATTATCATTCGAGAAATGTCTTTGCAGTCTTCAAGCGTGGCAGCGCGGATCGTGAAATCCATTTCAAAGATCCCGAAGTGAAAGACAGTACAATTACAAAACACTAATCACACTGTTGTCTGCGTTCGGTTAGCAAGTAGGTTGACAAGGACCTATTCCGTCTTTACAATACAGGGCACGACCAAAAAACTAAGCAGCGCCCTCCATGGGCGCTATGGTGAATGTAACGGTGACCCCAACACATTACCACTCTAGCTACGGCTAAATAGTACTGTCAAGTACGGACTTAGTATCATCTCAACCCTTATTTAAATTCCTACAGTTTTTTTCTGACAGAAATCTGACGCTGATCCGCGCTCTGATCCTGGGCTCGTTTACTCCAACTCCCAGTTACCATGTGCATTAGCCTGCAGTGTAGGCTACATAACAAAGACAATGCCTGCAATGTTGCAATCTGCAACCTTTACTATTATGTAACTCTGATAAATATGTTTCTTAGACCAAGCACTCCTGACAGATTATATTCAACAATTTTAGTCCCTCTAATGTGCAAATATACATGGTGAAAATGGCTGATTGGTGGTTATATTCTGTGCTTATACTACGAAGGACAATTAGAGTGTGAATGTGTTATATCTGTGGCTGTCTACTGCCCAATGACATGGCTAGAATTCTGTCACTTTACAGTCTGTTTTCTGGTAAAGTTCCCTGCATACATCCATTCGGGTGGTAATAAACTGGTACAGTTTGCTTTCTGAGGGGAAATTTAGCTATGCCAGGCAGGCAAAGGCTGTGAGATACACATGAAGTTGACTGCTTTTATGTCAGACAATCTGCTGGATTACTGAAGGGCACCCCCACATTTTTGTACCAAGACCATTCTTTCTTTAGCTATGTTTGCTCTGTGGTGTTCAGTGTCTCTTATTTACCAATGGCCTGAGTATGTCTAGGGATCCTTCCAAAAATCATTGCTTTTGTGCTTAGGCACAAATTTCCCTTAAACTAAAGAAAATATGTTATTATTATACTTTCATCTCTCCACGTAGTTAAAAGGAATTCTGTTTCTCTATGACTTTGTGTGTCCTCTGCAAACTCCACCAGTTTTGTCCATTCACTTTTTTCTCCATGAAAACAAATAAACAAAATGGATCCATTTTTCTCACAGCTCAGTGAGTGTCAGCTGTGTTCAGAGGGGATACTTGTGGGATGCTAAAATTTATGACAGTTATACTTCTTCGTGTGATTTTTCAAGTCTGATTTGAGGGGAAGTGCCACTGATTTGAAGAAAGGAATAGTTACACAGCCGCCTTTACATGTAGTCATTCAGCAAGTACTTGTATCCAGCGTGACTTACATAATGCATATAGTAAGGCAGATTAATTGCAATGTTGATCATATACAACTGAAACAGTGTCATTCTGTGACACAATGCAATCAACCTGCTGTTGTGTGGCAATGTCATAGTACAGTGGATGACATAAAATGAGCCAGACATAGAGGTGCTACAGTATCAGTCCCAGGGTGCACCAGTAATCAAGAACCTATGGAGTTAAAGATGACAGTGCTAGACCAGATTAGAGTTTGAATTCAGGAAGCCAAGACACAGTCTGAAGAGGTTAACTTTCAGTCTGCACCATCAGTGAGTGTGCTGTTCTGACTGACAGGGGTATTTTATTCACCACTAGAGGGGGGAAAGAATCAAGAAGAGTAATGGCAAAGACGTTCGTCCTTGCAGAAATTTAATTGTTTGGGGCCCAGAGGTTGTGGAGCAGGAGTGTAAGATTTGATGATAACCTGCAAATGGAGGAGGTGCCCCTTTTTTACCCACCTGGCCCACTTTGAATTTAATTAGAACAATGACCAGTGGTCAGTGAAGGGAGATGATCAGCAGTATACTCATCTCTCTTATGCAACACTGTTTTGAAATTGTCATTTTTATATGGCAGTCTGTGCATCTCACTGTGGTGACCTCTGCAATCCTACAGAAGCAGTCTTCCAATACACCTGAACATAGTAAGTAACTTGTTTTCACACTTCAAGTCACACTATACCATATTGTGCGCTCATTGGAAGGTATGGCCTACTCTGATGACATATTAAAAGCAACTCCCAGATGCTTGATGAATTTCAGGGTGGCTGAGAGTGGTGAAGCGAGCAACCCCTGCCAACATACCCACCCTATACACTCAGTGATCAACAGCTTGCTGTCCAGTGTCATATCAGGGTCTTGGTGGACTGAAAGGCAGACAAAATTATATTATCAGATGGTTTCATCTTGAGTGATAGACATGTGCATCATGGGTCTATCCCCTAGTGCAGTGTGGCATAGTAAACTATATCATGTCTACACTATAGAGTAATCTTTCACAAAAAGTGACTCTTGTTCTGTTGATTATCAGTCAGTCATCCATTATTTTATTTTCAGCCCATATCTTACTCTGGGTTATTTTAAGTCAAGGTGATACCATACAAGTGCATTTTGGAGTGATGACAAAACTAGCTCTGCCCTGGGCTGTAAAATATGAAATCAAGCAACTCAGTTCTTGACAGTGAGTTTTAGGCAGTTTCAGGCGTCTCCAGTGTGAATAGTACACTGACCTAGCGCTATGGGGGTGCATAGGGGTCCATTGCACCCCCAGATGGACTTCAGTGCACCCCCATTTGTCTTCTTATATCCCATTGTCTACATAGTATTTATGACTTTTTGTGCACCCTGAGGATTGCAATTGCACCTATCTGTATTTTCTCCTGACGCCAAGCCTGATAGCACATTAGATCAGCTTTGCTTTCTTCTACAAAATGCAGTGGGTCCTGGTTTAAAAATACATTTATCAGTTTCAACCTATGAGGATCAGTAAACAGCATGGACAATAAATTATTCAGTGTATGTAATGTAAAGTATTAAATGTTTCATAGTAAACGTTATATCACTCCCATGTCATAAATAGATCAATGTTGGGACCATCGGTTTTTTTTTTTTTAATTATTATGAAGAAATATACAGAAAATCTTCATAATGCAAAAAAAAGATATTTTATTGAACATATAAAGTGAACTTTTAAAACTTCTATGAATAGTTTAAAAACTGAATGAGTCTGCGTGTTCATGTTATGATAGAGATTATTTCACATTCTTTTACTAGCTCTGCCGGAGCAATATGGCGATTCATACCCCTGAATCACATATATGTCAACGTCTCTTTTAGGCGTTCTTTAAACGGGCTGCAATGACGCACGCAGAATGAACCGCTTCTTGTTCTCGTGCCAAATATAACTCGTAAATAAATGAACTGATTGGGAACTGACTCATGGATCTTAAAGTCGGCAAGACGGACATTCTCAGGGTAGAGGCAAAAGCAGACCATTTACAGGAATACATGTAATCTTTTACCGGAGGAGAAAAGGTGTTCTCTGCGTTTGTTTAAAGCCTGCTACATGAAAGAAAGGACCCTATAAACGGTTTTCCCCACCAAAACAGAAGTATCTCCATTTGTGCATCTCATATATGACCAATGTCATTAAAAGATTACCAATAATGAATTATCGTCGCAATCATTCAAAAATTATGTCTTAGTGTAGATACGCGTGTGAAAGTAAAGACGGTGATTTCGGTCTAAATATAGAAAGGGCTGGTGCTTTTGACTAAAAATACCTCTAGTGAGTCGGTCCAGAGAGCAGGGCATTTAGACGGGCGGTGGGTGGGGAGGAAATGGGGGGGGGCTGCTGTCGTTGAGTCTATCATAATAACGAGCTGTGCCCACAAAAATGGCGACTGCAAGCTGCTAAAAATAGTCTCTTTTGAGCAGGGAGGGGATTCTGTGCTGACTAACGGACCCCTTTGTTCGTCGAATTCGTTGTAACCGCAAGCAGCTCCGTCCCTCCTCTTGCATCTGCGTCTCGCTGACGCTGACGTGCGGGTGCAATATTCACAGCTTTAACTATGACTGCATTACATATAAACGTACAAGTATAAAACCAAGTGACAGAAGTCCGCCAGGAAAATGGGTGTAAAACAAAATAAGTTTGTGCGTATTTTTACGTCACTTTCGAGTACAGTTAAGGCTTTTCGAAGTAAAAACGTTGTATAAATACCAACGACAAAACTTTAGGGTTGTACTGTGTGTCATTCATTCTAAAACGTGAAGAACTTTGGGAATAACTTATTCTTTTCGGTGCAACAGTTTCAGTGGTGTGTCTTATGTAATTGAGGATATAGTTATTTTCCCCACTAATTCACACCGAGGATAGCTGGCATGCAGTTACCAATATTGCGTGAAGTTAACTTTCGATGTTTCCAAAAAGCATTGATTAGATCTTCATAAATTTGTCGGTTAGCTAACGTAAGTTTGCGCATCTTAACGGCCAACCTTGCTGGCTACTAAAATTCCCGTCTTTGTACGTATCATAGAAATGATGCTCAGAAATATGTATCTTCATTATATCCACGTCAATTCTCCTAAAATATATTATAGTCTCTATAATACAATACACATTGTTTGGTCAGCGTCAAAATCTTATCTGAATGGCATACGATCCCACAACTCCATGGCTGCTACGTAATTTCAACTCTTTCGTACCAATTAGGGTAAGCAATTATTAGCATAAAAACCAGCTACTGAAACATTTGCAGAAACAGTACGGCGCCATACTGTCCACAGTGTTTCTGAATATTATACTAAACTCCATTGAAATATCTGAGTCAATGTAATCTGTCACCTGTGTATTCTTTCTTATTTGTTCTTTCGTTCTTTACTAGCAATTTACTGTTCGTTTCTAAACTGGCGAGTTTAGAAACGAACAGCTTCTGCTTATTGTTACAATTCTCCGCCTCAATAGATACAATAAACAATAATCATAAGACTAAAGCCCAAATGAGGAAATCGTGTTTGTTCAATGGCCAATGCTTCAACCAGCATTCAATCTCAGGGAAGTAAGCAGGAGCAGTGAATAAAGGGAAATTCTTGAGACCGTCACCGGACCAGCTGATGTCCTGGTCAGCTAGGAGTAGGCGTGTGAAGTGTCCTCTCTGGCACAGTGAAGGGCACGGGGCCATGACATCATCCTTCAACAGACAGATCTCTAGCACTAATGTGGTGATCAGAGCAGGAAGCCGCCTCCTTTTCCTGTTTGGGTTATGACGTCAGTCGTTTCTCAAAAAGTCGTCTTTGTATGTTTTTATTGCTACTAAAGTATCTGATTTTGTACATTTTTATGAGACCATGATGCTTGAATTCACAGCGATTACGCAGGTAGTCGTAAGTTCACCTTTAGTAGGTCTTAAATACATGGCATACATACAGTGAACCATTACACCTACTTACATTTATCGGTATTTCCTAATAGGAAAAATCACCGTTTAATTTGGATGATTTCTTTTTTTCCTCAGACGCCCCCATCTGATGCAGCTGGATAGCAAATTCAAGTTCCACTTTGGTAGCACCTCATTATAGTGCTATGCATTGTGCGTGCGCGCGTGTGACGTTGGCAAACATCGAATTTATATTTTAAACCCGATTGAGGGGTGCTCGCACTGTTTCTCTTCATCTAATACCCAAAAGAAAACATAACAATTTCTCTTAAACTGCCTCAAGCACAAATAACTACGATCAGCTGAGTAGACTAATAGAGTACCAAACTGCACACTAACGTTAACCAGTTCCATGTACAAGCAAATCACAGTAATAGGACAAACTGGAATTCGGTTCCGACGAAAGCGCAAAGCTACAAAGTCACTACGATTAAACGGAGATCAGCAGACGGCTTCTTGAGAATGGCCTGCTTTGTGGATTTCATTTGCTTTTAGAAAGGTTAAATCAAGCAACACGAGAAAGCTTCGTTAGAATAGTTATTTATATTGTCATTTAGGCCTAGTTGAGAGGGGATCTGGGTTATGTCAAGTTACTTAATGATCGACGGTGATGATAAAGGTGGAGATGAGTATTACAACTATTAAACGACGTTGCCTGACAGTGATGCAATTAAGTAAGCAAGTATCAATGGCTCATTGCAAAAGATACTTTGCAAAACCTACTCAACAAACACAGCCCTCATAACTCTATGGCTGGCCTGAAATGGCTAGACGCTGTATCAAAGTGTTTATTTGTATTTGCCCGAATTCTTCCCACAGGAGTTGGACTTCAGGGAGTCCATTAATAAAAGCCGTTTTGACTTGCCCAGGGTAGTTACATAATTCCCTCCCTCAATATCCCCCACTCCTCCTTGGCCTCAGTCGGGCTCTCGATCTAACTGTTGGTTACTGTTTGAACTTCAGACATCACTGTCGGATAAATATAGGTGAAAGGAACCAATGTTAGTATTAACAAACAGGTGAAAAAATAGAAGACTAACAACCTGTGGCTCAGGTAAGTTAAGTCAAGTCATGATTTCCATCTTGTGAATGTGGTATTTCCAATATTAATTGGTATTGTAATGTTATTATGTTTACACGAAACGAAATTTATATGTTTAATTAAACTTTTGCCTATGAGACTTTTGCCTACGTGATAATCTGTCGATATGGACGGGATGTAGTATGTGAATGTAAAGGGCAAGGCAATGTAAAATACTTCAGTAAGTAAAATAAACTCACACACGAGTTAAATCAAATCGAAACCCCCCAAATGTGGGATATCGCGAACGTTAAAGTGCTGCGACTTTACATGACTGACGCATACATTACAGTCGACGTTTTGCAGAAGTTTTTGTTTACTTAATGTTGAAAGAATTTGCAGACGCTATTTATAAGAACCACACCACCGCCTCATCTGCTCCCGAGACTCCAGAGGAAATTAGTTAATCGTGACGCTGACGCAACGCGCCGCAAGAATACTTTTTAACCATTTTTTATCCCTCAGTTAACTCTGGTCGAAACTCGAGTACGGCGGCTTTCTTTTCACCATATTTGGAAATCAGTGGCCCTACGTCATAGTGCCATCTCAGGATGAGATAGTGGGCTTTGGACAATGTTTATAGTATCCGCCTTGGTCCTCACAGACAGTGACTGTCATGTGACTCAGACTGCACAGTGCACTGTCTTCATTGCGGATGGATTAGTGGACAACCATCTGACATTAATAAATCACATCTAATTTATCAGAGATATTACTATTAAATTTGAGAAATATAACAGTTACTGCTATGAATCCAGCTGTGGTCAATTTAAATTTTTAAGGTATTTTTATTTCCATCTCAGATTGTAAGATGTATTTTCAACAATGTAAAACTAATACAAACTAACATTACATCATTTAGCAGACACTCTTACCCACAGTGACTTCCAAATAAGTGCATCAGAATACTAAGAGTAGTTATCAAAAGATACTGAGTTGAGTGCTAAACTAATGTAGAGTGCTTTTTAATAGAAAATAGGGATAGATAGGACAGATAGAAAGCAAGGTAGACTAGAAATGAAGAGATGAGTTTTCAGCTTTCTCTTAAAGGCACCCAGGGAGTCTGTTCTACGAATCTCAGCAGGAAAATAATAATAATAACAATAATAAGATATGGCTGAGTTTTAGTGGTGTAAACCTGAGGTTTAAAAGGCCTGCTAAGGTTGTTACATGTGCCCCAAGAAGTTCAGCATTTTAAGTGACCTGCCTGTGATATCCCAACATGCTTATGTTTGCATACAGACAACCTTAATGTACCAGGGAAATTTACACTGAAAATAAGCTAATCATTGAGAAGAACACTATACTCGTGTGTGAAGTTGCTGTGAATCTGTTGTTGCTCCTACATGGATCTTGAATGAACCTGAAGTCCAATTCAGGAAAGACAAATGTATGTCCACAAAGACCTGTGTTATTTGAAACCTAATGACATGACTCGAACAGGTTTGTAATAGCAGCCCGAAGAGTGCCTTCCATTGCCCAGCAAACATGGCCCCAAATCGAGTACGTCAGTGCTTTATCTGACATACTAGGTGATAATATGTCAAGTGTTAGGATGTGGGCAACTGGTAAATGATCAGTATTTGCAGATGCCTCCAAAACAACTGGCAGCGCATATACACCTGGTCAAATTGCATCATATAGCCAGAATCTTTTTGCAGGTTCTGTCCTTTTCAGTGAGGACATAGCATGCTACGAACACAATGAACGCGCATAAAAATAGCTTGTTTGTGTTGGATTTATATGTTTTGCTTGCACATGGCCTTCATTAGTGCACTTCCAGTGTAGGTTTTTTCAGCATGTACTACATTAGGTTAAATGTACAGTCAAGTGTTCAAAAAAGAAACTCCCTCCCATTGTCTTCGGGCATAAACATTCCATAGGCTAACTGTGGGATAGGCACGTAGGATAATCGCTTTGATAGCATAACCATATTCCAGGGAGGTTGTTATTTCTGGACACTTACGGTAAAAAAACTCTGGTGTTCAAAGGAAGTTCATTGGCTGATAGCCAGAGTGAGTCTATATCTGTGAGGCTACAGTATGTAGGTGTGACTTCGAGAAGCCAGAAGATGGAAATAACCCTCCGCCAGGTTATAATGGGGGGGGGGCTGTGCAGCTGAGGATGACCAAAGCTGGGGGTTAGAATTGCGAGTTGCATCGGATCGGGAAAAACAAGTATTCTGTCACATTGTGAAATGGATGTGAAATGTAGGTTTCTCTCCTGTCGAGGAGTGGCAGTGTCATCCACATTGCAATTAGCATTACAGCTGTCACTGCAACCAGTGCAGTCCTCACCTCCATTGTTAGTTAAATGCTTGAAGTCAACAGAAACTAGATCAGTCCTTTAGGAGTAGTTTGCCCCCCCCCCCCCCCCACACACACACACACAGCACAAAAACACAAGACATCTAATGACAAAATGATTCTGCAGTCTGCTTGTGAGGATTTTGGTATTAACCTGGGACAAACACATCTACCTGTAGACATGAATGCACTGCTCATTATACGTGATTTTTAAGAAAGAAGTAAACTTAACACCACACACAAAGGTTCACTAATGATGGATACAAACACCTATAACTCTGATGTTGCATCAATGTCAGGAATTAGACAGGAAAATATTTTCCAGTTTTCAGGATAGTATTTTCCAGTTTTCACCCTGATGTGTGTTTTAAGGCTTTTGTCAGATCCTTCTGTGAATTAAGGGATGGTGAAGCTCTACAAAGTGATCAGTGGTCAGTGTTCAATACAATGACTTTGGCATGCGTCATTCAGCTTTAGGGAGCCCATGCAGCAATATATATCGAAACCATATACAGTATATTTAAACAGGTTGTTCGTAGTTTAGACACATTCACTTCATGTCCTAGGTCACTGTATTCGTAGTTGTTGGATGGAGTTTCTCAGATTGGAGCACGTTCTCTTACAGTGAACACAACAGAGTTATGTAACACTTTATCACAGTGGCCATCACTCTAATCAGGCAGTTTGACTGGGACCATCAGGTGTCCTTCTGTAATCTAGGGAACATCAGCCAACTAATTCCAGGTTCATCTTTTTTTCTCCTCAACTTCGCAAGAATGTTTTCAAGAATAAAATCGGCTATGTTACCATGCTCTCTACATGGCCCTGTCGAGGCATGCAGAAGGAATTTGTTTTTTCATGGTCCTCAGATTTGCTGATGCTGGTGACGGGGGTTGGGGGGGGGGGGGGGGGGTGTGTGCAGTGGGGGAGTCTTGGTTGGGAATTTGAACTGTGTCAGCACAGTCCTTAGAACATATGAGCCATATTTGTATAAAGAGTTTAAACTAAGGTATTCTCTCCAAAAAGGCATGCCTGATCTCATGACAGAAAACCTGAACCCTTTCCCCCTCTACTTCATAGAAGAGATGACCCCATAATTTCACAGAATATGCTGGCTGCAGAAATCCAATAAGAACCTCTATATGGTTTGGTAATCTCAGGCACTGAGCAGTCTGTTGATGTTTCTGAGAACACAGTTGCCTCTGACGGTTTTCACAGTTCTGCCATTTTCCTGTTTTCTCTCTAAATTCCAAGTCTGATCTCTACATTTTTTGCCTTTTCCTCTGATAAGGCCTTCCTTGCCGGATAAGAGCTCCCGCTGAAAGAAAGGGCTGAAGCCTTTGCTGTGATCAAAGACATCGATTTTGGTGAAATTTAACAAAGGCTTTTTTTTTGTTTGTTTGTTTGTTCTCATAAAGGAACTCAGGAGCTCTTTCACCACTTTGCCCTGCGTGCCTTACATCAGAGAACAGCCCGAAATTATGTGTCATGTACATTGCAAGGCACCGGCTTGTGTGTTTGTCTGCAGAGCACTTTAACTAAAGAGTTGCGCTTGCCGTTGGAGTGCTGTCCTGTACCAGTGACTGGACTGGTGACAATTATCTCCAGAGATAGCAATTTTGTGCAAGTTAACCACCATGAAACTGAGACCAGAAGAAAGGAGACTCCAGGGATCTTGGAAGAAAGAACAGACTCGTGGTGTCAACTGGGTTGTGACCCTGTGACCTGCTGGTTTCAAATCTGTCCGCCCCAACCGCTGTCTCTACCCTCGAGTGTGCCAGTGACGCAGTGGATTCTTGCGCAGATTCAGTAGTGAGGAAGTTATACACAGTAGCTAAGCAAACACTGAGGTTTTCACAGGCTTGTGTTTAGGATTTTCTTGGAGGCCAGCAGTCAAAGTGGTGTAACAGTGTATTTTTGGGAGGGGTGCTGGGTTTTGGGAGCTGCGTCACTGGTGACGAACAATAGCGCCGCTGTGCCTCTCTAGATAATTTGTTGTTTAATGGGTGCGACAACCAGGCCTTGACAGTTTCGGAAAGAAATGCAGCACAATGTGCTCCCTGTTAGACTCACACATGTTAAAACTGAGCGTTTTTCCAGTCATTTCAAAAGTTCAGTTTCAGCCTTTAAATGCTACTTTTCCCAGCAATGGGTGCAGTCAATTAGAACCAGGTGCTCAAATTCAGGACTGTTATGCAATCACAACGCAGCTTTTGCTAACTGAATATGACCTCAAATCTTTGTTATGAAACAGTGTCAGTATTTCATTTAACAGGTGTTTAAACTGTAGGTGAATCTGTTAATTGACTGGGGTGGAAAATACCCAAATGCTATCTGTTCAAACTCAGCACAAAAACAACAAGGCAAAAAGGACAACAGATTCACAAACAAGGACCTTTAGTAAATTTCCACTCCGTGCATGATGCAGTAGGCAGTAGTATGACGCTCCTTACAGTTTCCTACCATAGTTATTAGATATGTATTATTTAACAATACGCCGGTGTTCCGTTTCAGTGTCTTCCTTTTGTATAAACAAATCCAGTTTATATCTCGATTTGCTGTACATCAACATGCCAACTGTCAATCTCTTATCTCCCTCACACTCCTGGCACATTGTGTCCTCACCTCCTCTATTTAAAAAAAAGCGTCTTCCTCAAGGGAAACGCACACACACTCTGAGACGCTCGCTCAATCAGCGTGCCCTGGGGGCGCGCCTACCGTGAACAAAAAGCGGCGCGCAGTGACTCACAAGCCACACACACAAGTTTTTAAGTTCGAAAGACGCAGTCTGTTACAGGGAGTCCACTCGGAGGCAGGGTTCATAGCAAGCTCTCGGTTCTCGGCTACACGCTTGTTCGGGCAAGAGCGAAAAAAAGTTATCTGCTACTAGGCGCGGTACAATTTTTTTATGTCGTTACAATTAAAACCCATTTCCCTACACGCCGGTTGAATTTGTCAACAATAGAAAATCTCTGGGATCTGCTTGCCTGACACCACGATTTGAGGCTGTTATTTCATCATTGTCAAAGAGGATTCCGCTGCATTTCGGAAAACGCCACTTGGGCAGCGTGTGAACACAGCGAAACGGCTCGACCTGTTCAACCACTCTAAAGGCGATAATTCCGAGACTCGCTGAAGCTCACCGTTTGCATGCAACAACATAAAGGTAAAACTTTTTTGTGCTAAACGTGGGTTTCTGCGCTTTAGAACTGACTGGCTTCTATAATGTTTTAACTATACTGTATGGGCCAGAACGCAAAGTTAAAGACTTTTAAAGTTAAAGACAGTTAAAGTCTCAATTAAGACATTTATTCATTTGTAGGCCCCATTATTAAACGGGACAGGTGGCCCGGTTAATTCATTCTTCATGCTACACCATTTCATTTAGCCAATATATAGGTAGACAACGCGACTTCGTGTTTTGAAAGCCTTTTTCTGTAATGGATCTCGACCCTGGAAATTCCATTGTTCAGTTGCAGGAAATCTGTATGGGGTTATCGATGACTGAGTTGAATGGTTTTGGTGCAAACATCTTCTATATCTAGCTAGGTAAAGTTTTTAAAATGGCAGAATACATAATGTCTGTATTTGATTAGCTGTTTCAGCATTTATTATACGTATGTGACGCGCTTAGGAAGAGTATGTTTACGTCATTTTCATTATTTTTAAACCTAATGCGTGATATGAAACCGTAAGGGAGAACGTGTGATATAGGCTACATGTGTCTTCGCTGGAAAGAATTTCTAATCACTATAGCCAGAAATTCCTCATTTCTTGACTATATATCAGACAATGAAATGGCTAACTGAAGCATTGATATTGATTTTGTAGAAGCCTCGCACGTTTTATCGCGTTACCTGAAATGCAGAGTACTTGAGTAGTCGGCGACCGCAAGGTGGTTACACAAACAAGCAGCGAACAAACGTTTTTAAAAGCCGCTGAATTTTGTTTTGAAATCTCGCCTAATCCCGAAATGTGTTTGTCATAATTTTCTGCACATAATGGAAAAAAAATACAACTTCATTCAAATTTTGATGTTTATGCTGTAATTAGTAGCGAATTGTATTTGAGAGCTTTGTCTTTATAAAGAGATCCAGGTGTCACCACACTGGAGATGGGGAATCTCGCTTCTGGCAAAAGTGAACAATGACGTTGTTACTCCCTCACACTTATTTTCACATAACTGTCATCAGCAATTAGATGTAGGTGCAGAAGGGAACTGTTACACCTTTACCCTAATTGGTACATTTCCGTCTGGTGTGTGCCTGGGGAAAACATTATCTAAAATGTAGTTGGACTGGAATAGATGCCATGCCTCCAGCAATGTAGCAAGGTACATGCAACCTCACCTGTCATGCCTCCACCCTAGGTATATTACTTTTTTATATGACCAAGAGCCCTGTGTGTATGTATGTGTGTGTGTGTGTGGTTGGTTGAGCCTCTGGGACAGTTTATTTTGTTATGTGTATGCTGTGTGACACATGCTCAAAAGCATGCTATTGTCTTAAGAAGGAGAACAGTTTGGGGGGGGGGGTGGTTGAGGGGCCGAGCAAAGCTGTTTCCTGAGGCCCAACAATGACGGGCATTGCAGAACAGTCGGCGGTTCTCGGACGGCGCAACATCTGAAGCTGCCGGGACGTTGGAATAATGGTCAGAGAAAAGCGAGAGGAGGGGGGAGAAACATAAACCCCCGAGCACAATGGCTTTTCCCAAAAACAAATACACGCAATGTACCAGAAGTGTTTTCAGGAAAGCTGGACAAAAGGAGGTCGACATCGAACGCAGCTGCAGCAGTCGCCCAATTCCAGTCAGTGGTGGAACGGGGCGCCCAATGGGAGTGCCTCATTGCGCTCAGCTGTTGCGCCCTGGACTCTCCCAAGGACAGGCTGGGTGACTTTCGACCATCCTGAAGTTACAAGTGCAGTGTGTGCACTAAAGCACTGTCCTCTTGGGTGCTGAGCCCTGCGCCCCAGTCCTTGTAGGCCACATTTAACTAGTTTTATGGGCCCACTGACTGCGACTAATTGCTAAGGTAAAGGCACACATTGGACAGCTGCAGTTACAATTTCGTTTGTGTCATGAAGGGATCAGCTCCAATTTAATTAAAGATACCCTCAAGGAATTTTCTGTGCACCCCTGCTGTAGGAGCACCTCTCCCTTGTCCTTTGGCCCTGCGTTCCACCCATGCTCTGGTCCAGCCAGGACACTGGAAACGTGATCTCTGATGAGACGAGGTGCATGGTTAATGCATGGTTAATATTTGATGGGCCCCCGTTACTGAA
Organism: Megalops cyprinoides; assembly: GCF_013368585.1. Classification (NCBI taxonomy): domain Eukaryota; kingdom Metazoa; phylum Chordata; class Actinopteri; order Elopiformes; family Megalopidae; genus Megalops; species Megalops cyprinoides. The sequence goes on from NC_050598.1 coordinate 6,063,599, forward strand.
TGTGCGAACAGTGGAAAGCGGAATATTTCCCAGCGAGCGCGTCACAGCTGTAACCGATCCTCCGCTGACGCACGTCACTCGTGGTCTTTTTTTCCGAGTGGCGCAGCCCTGCCTGACACGCCGTGGCCCAGAATGCCGCGAGCACGGTGGTCCCGCGGGCATAAACACCGGGCAGAGATCCCATAAGAACGCTCCGTGGCTCAGAGCATGGCTTTCATTTTCGCCGGATTCTGGCCAACCGCAGGCCGGTTGTGGCCTCAGCCTCCAGCGGCAATTGGATGGAAGGTGACATTTTTTTCACAGGTTCTGTTTTTTCTGTGATTTTTGTCATCTGATGACACTAGACTGGAGAGTCTGTAATGGAAATCATGCGGCTGAAAATCAGTCATTTTAAGCTAATGTGTAACGGCTATGGGTCTGGCTATTCTCAGGGAGTGATTGCCATTGCAGTACAAAAGTACCAGGTACACAGGACAGTTGGTCCTTAATCCACTCTTAGACTGTGGTGAAAGCAAACTATAAACTATAAACACAGTAAAGCTGGCTCTTCCTCTCATGTTCTCACTCTGGACTAAATAAAGATAACAAATTATTTAGGCCAAAATTTGTCTATACTTCATACTTGGCATGTAAAGAAAATAGCAGTGAAGGGAGGCTGGTGCTGGAGGTGTTTATGAATTTAGCTAGAATCCATTTGTTTACTTTATAAAATAAGTAATTTAAAACACATTAAACCATCTGCTGCTTTTTGTACTTGTGCATCTGTTGAGGTCATTGTTTACTTCCCCTAATTTTTGAATGGCTAATGGCTGAAGTGCCTGCACCTTTTCTACTGTAGTGTTTACTTCACCGGGAATCTCAAGGGGCTCTCAAGTTCTACCCTCAGGCTCTCTGATTGGCTCAGTGGTTAAAGGCTCATTGCTGACAAGCGACCTCCACCTGCCCCTATTCTACACAAAGAATTGGGGCAGGTGGCTGTGCACTACATCTGTCCAGAGTCAACTGGCCAGGCAGATGAGAAGTATTTAATTCAGTCTATAGCCCCTTAGTCTGTATCACAACTGCCCAGCACACCCTGAACACACCTTCATCCACTCCTCCAAAGCATGAACGTGAGAAGTTTTTTGCATCCCCAGGCTTCGAACCACACTTAATTCCAGACCCCTCCCCCCCACCCCGACAAGATAAGTGAGCCAGTTTTGGTGCAGAAGGAAAACGATTACAGCTCGAAGCTGATAAGGGGAGCTCTTATCACTTGGAGCTCGATCCTTGATAGAGCTGTGGCAGACGGCTACAAAAGCCAAAGAAACCAGGCTCTGGGGTCACTCCTAAATTAGCCTTCACAGGCTCAGTGCGAAGGTGTTATTTTTACCCAGCTGGTTTTGTTTTCGAATGGAATGATTAACAGTTAGCGGGTTTGCTCATTGTGCCCCTTTTCCTTCCAGTGGAATATTGTGATTCATTTGAGAGTCACTGTCAATCTGACTCACACCTGTTTACTGTCCTGTCGGCACTGCTGTGTGCCTTAATGCTGTGTTTAGACTCTTAAATCGTAGGGTGATTCTGGGCTGATTGCTGTACCTCTGCCACAGACATTCTGTATTATGACCAGATATTCTACTCATGCATGTCATTCATTCTCCATACTTCCTTGTCTTGGAAGCTGTAGTCAAAAACAGAAGCCTCTAGTCCTGTCCGCCTTGCAATGCTGGCTATGGATGTTCAGTTACAGAGGATATCCCCTCACTGATATTCCTACCAAGCAAGTAGGCCATATCAGGTTTGTAAATAACCATAGACAGAACTTTCAATGTGAAATGCATGGAGCGGACTCTCTGATTTATACATAGAATGTCTGTGTTACTGGTCTTAACAAAAGTTTTGGTCTAAACGGAATGCCTTTGTCTCCCTTTCACCCCAGACTTGGCAAGTGAATGCAACTCCATAGGAGGCTGGCAGCAAGTGAAAAGCAGGGAGAAAGAGCAGCTTCGGAGGTTAAGGATCCCGCGTAGAGCACCCCTGACCCCCGCCCCGGGCTCGCCCCGCCAGCGCCTGGGCCCGCTATGTCTCTGAGCAGCTTCCACCTGATGCAGACGCTGAAAAACTCGCCGGCCGTGCTGCGGCGCCACTTCCGCCGCGACCGCACCGAGAGCCTGTCGCACGGCGACCCGCTCTTCAAGGTGCACTACCTGGGCACGGCCAAGATCTTCTCGCTGGACCGCGAACAGGCGGAGGACGCCATCAGCCGCATGCTGGACGGCGCGCCCGGCAAGCTGAGCAAGGACCACGCCCTGGTGGTGCGGCCGCGCTATGTGGAGGTGAAGGAGATCAGCACTGGCCGGCAGCTGACCAAGACCTACCTCCAGGACATCGCGTACTGCGCGGCCGACACGGCGCGCCCCAACGTCTTCCTCTACATCTGCAAGCAGCACGGCCAGCAGCTGCAGTGCCGGGTGTTCTGGTGCAGCCGGGCTGAGCGCGCCAAGGACATGACCGCCTGCCTGGCGCTCTCCTTCCAGCGGGCGCTCAGTGACTGGCAGGACCGCTGCGCCCCCGGCCCTGCCCCGGGGGATGTGCTGCCCAGGGTGGAGGAGGCGCCGGCCCCCGCCAATCCACCATCGAGGAGCTCCACACTGCCGGCTAGCTTTGGAAAAGGTGAGGCCATTTTTTGGGGTGCAGCTTTGAGAACGGGGGGAGGGGTGTTGGATGGGTGGCAGTTGGTGGGAGGGGATAGATTTTTCAAGGCAGAGGTCTTTGGGATAAGAGTCCTGTAGCCATTCTGTTGGTTTTACTGCAGGATTTTAGCTGGAACTATGACCAGTTTGTGTCTCACTGGGAGCTGTTTATAGCACAAAATCTCCCCACTCACTGTAGCTGAAGATGTAGGCCAGCTTTAAACACTTGACCCTTTTCTCCAGCCCTGATAGCATTAAATAGCTTAAGTGTCTTAGGACAAGGGCACACTTTCAGTTGCTGTCAGTACCTTTGGTGAGTGAGCTTTGCTTTTTGAGTGTTAGTGAGTCCTCTGTTGGCCTGCAGCAATGTGTGACTCCTGTAGCCTGTCCCGCTAACCCCACATCCTCGTTTGTGCTGACAGTTCGCTGGCGGAAGAGGAGCTCGGTGTCCCACAGTCCCCTGAGAACCATCACGAGGCGGGGCTCTGCTTCTGACAGCGGACCCTGGCACTGAGGATGGCAGCAGGCGGCCCAAAGGGTTCATCATGACCCCCCTGGGACTTGTTCACCATGGGAAAGGTGGAGGTTGGGAGGGGTGGGTTGACTGTTTGAGTGAGGGGACCACAGCTGGACTTTTTAGACTGTTTCCTTCTGATCTGTTCCAAAGCAGCACACTGAGTCCCTGTGGCCCAGCTCCATATTTACAGGGGCTGCGCTGGTGCTGCCATTGTGGGCTCCAAGCAGTGGAGTGTCCCCTGCTTCTGAAAGGCGCTGACAATGGGGACGGGACTGTTGGACATCTCTGCATTCTGGATAATGCCATTAAATGCAGTCCTCATTAGTGAGTGTGAGGACCCATGTGCAATGCAGGCTGGGATATCGCTCAAAAAAGCTTAAGTTACGGCAGCTGACGCTGGCCCAAGGTTCTAGGAGGTCACAGACAGGTCGCTATATTCCTGCCATCATTTTTATTCATCTTTTTTTAAACGGTAATGTTTGTTTTTGTAAGTCTTTGGCTCTCACGCGATTGCCCCCGGAGGTCATAGGGATGTTTTTGGAAGGGGACGGGGGGCGCAATGGTAAATCAGATAGATGGGTCTCTCTCCAAGGGGTCGGGGTTCAGGGATGTTTTTTGGGAGTGAGAACGGGAGTGGGTGGCAGAGGGAGGGACTCTTGGCCTTATGGTTAGACCATACAGCAATAAAGACAGGGGCGTTTCCTCGTGTAGTTAGCGTTCGTTGTTGGAGTTTAAGAGTAGACTGTCGGCACAGGCCATGTATAGCATTGCAGAGCACTTCAGTTCACTCCTTACATTACACTGCACAGCCTCTGTCCTGCACAGCCAGACATTTGTATCTGTTGCGGTTGTTCCTTGTTCTGTATGTTTTCATATATTTCCTTGAATGAGACCTAAATTTGTTCCACAGGTTATGATTTTTTTGTTGTTTTTTTTTCTGTTTTCCTTCTTTAATTAAACAGTATGGTTGATTTGGTATTGCATACCTGGTAAAGCCTGCACTCGATCCAAAAGTGTATGTATTTAGTATTTATGTATTTAGTGTGTTGGGCCGTTTCAGTATGGCGAGACGGTTAGCCACTGTTTGCTTTGTGACTTTTCTGCCACAGCAGCATGACTGGCAGCTGTGCGGAATGCTCACCGTGCACCTGCATTCCACTGTGGAAAAGAGGCCACGCCGACCTGCCTTCCCTGCCCCCACCAAGCCAGCATGGCTGCATTCCTTCCCTGTGTTACAGAACAGTGAAGTTCCAAAGATTCTGTCTGCTCATGCCACCTCAGGCTGATCCCAGCCTCTGATGAAACCTGTGTGCAACCTGGCCTGGGAGTCTTCAGCAGTCACATATTTCGGGACAGTAGTAATAAGTTAGGATTGTTTCCTGATCCCGTGGTTGATATTTTAAATCTGCAGGTACAGACTGATTTAAGGGACAGCTGTTTTAGTAGCAGGCCCAATGTGATGTGTGTACTGCTGTCTCCCCCTAGGGGCAAGAACATGTATTACCCTGTGCACAGTTGGTAGAGGGTTTCTATGGTCTTTTGGTTGGAGGTCCCTCATCCTGCCTTTTTTTTTGTTTGATGACTGGCATTATGAATAAAGTGAAGCTTTTTAAAGACATTTTAATTGATTTTAATTATTAAAATGTATCCCATTACTGCTAGTGGCACAGCTCCTAGTCAGGAGTTCTGTTGGAGGCATCAAGGTTTTTAATGTTTAAAAATGTTGATGTGCTTGTTTTTTATGTGAGTACATATTTAAATATATATGTATTTTATGGAACAGTAAACTTTTATACAATAATCAAAGCAGTAGTTTGTCTCTCTTTCTCTGTGTGTGTGTGTGTGTGTGTGTGTGTGTGTGTGTGTGTGTGTGTGTGTGTGTGTGTGTTTTTTTCAGGCCTATGTGGCATTTGTGGCTGCCTTTTGTGGAGAGTAAAGGGTTGATTAACACCGTAAATATAAATGCTTTTTATGGCACACTTAACACTTTGGAAATTGTCTTTTTGGAAGGATAAAAGCTCTGTTCAGGCCTTAGAAAAGATCATCATGAACTTCAAGGCAGAAAAAGAATCCCTCTTCAATCCTCAAAGTTGCATACCTTTTCAGGCAGTGGTAAGAAGCAAAGTCCAGTGCTCTCTCGGACTACCCTTCTGATCAAACTTCACATACAATCAGCAATGTTGTAACCCTTATGTTTTTACCTGAATAGAGGGGCAATTAGTGATGTCTTGGGACACAAAGTACACTGAAACAGACATGCAGTTCTTGACAACAGAAGCTTTATTCTTCATCAATGACACCAGCCTGCTCACAAACTCAAATCTACTGTATCTTTTGATCAAGGAGTTTGCGGTCTCCATGGTTCTGTGTTATCCGTTGTCCTCTGACCCCCTCTGACGGGTCTGAAGCGCCCCCTCTGTCACTGGTCATCCAGTGGAGCCTGCCCCGCGGTTGGGGTGCTCCCCCGAAGACGCTGCACCTCCCAAAGGGTCTGTACATGGAGACGCCTCAGAGAGTCCACGTCCTCCACAACTGAGAAAGAGGTTGGGTTGGGTTACATAACATTTTTAATTACATTCCAGTTGCTTAGCCGATCCTTTTAGACATGCATAGCTTTTGTTCACTTAATATTTACTGCGGCAGGTACCTTATCTTACCATTGTTACCTTACCCAACGTAAAGTACAACAGTGGCCCACGAGCAGCCTTTGGGTTACAAACCCTGTTTTCTGCCACTGAACCACAATACTGCTGAGAGTGTTATGCCAACATTACTCTTACATTCCAGTTACACTTTCAGACTCAAAACATATTGATCCCCTGATGACTTCTGAGGTGAAAAACAGTTTATCAAAGTTACAAAACATGCAGATACAATTTAATTGCTAACAATGGCTGTGGTTTTTTGGAATGCCCCGGCTATGCCCACCCTTGCTGTAGAATGGTTCCTCCCGGCTGCACTGGACAACCAGCGTTTCCAGGAAGCTGATGAGGGCCCCTGAGACCAGGAAGCGCTCAGAGAGGGGGAGCGACTGAAGGTAACGCATGTCCAGGGAGAAGGGGTTCACGGGCGGGGGGATGGTGCACAGACACACCAGCTCGCTCACCACATCCCACACCCTGGTGCCTACGAGACAGAGGGAGACATGGGGAACAGTCAGGCTTGTCTACATCAGCATGGTTGCTGTCGATGATGTAGATTTCAAGCAAAAACTACAATAATTTCAGTCATTCATTCATTCAAAAAAATATTAGTCATGAAATTCCCAATTTTCATTTTCATCTTCTCTGTACATTTTTATAAATGAGTTTATCCTACTTTCTGACTCTGGAGAAAATATGTCTACTCTGAACAGAAGTTAACCTGAAATTTACCTCAGGCTGAAAGAAACACTTTTCTAACCTTGTGAGCCCCAGTCTGTGATGGACTTGAGTTTCATGGGTGTGTCTCTAACCAATGAGTCGGTTCCTCCAATATTAACCAGGCGCTCATGATTGGACCGTATCCAGGCATAAGGTCTTCCGTACTTGGCGTAGCCAGCCAATAGAAAGAGAGTGCAGTTTATTTCCTGAAAGGTCAGATGGATAATTTCGTTCAGCCAGACTGTCTGGAAAGTCTGACGTCAGGTGTGAAAACGTTGTGACAAAATTACAAAAACTGCTCTTACAGGCACAGCGATCTCCCTCTCACTGGGCGAGGCTGGCAGAAGATGGGCCTCACTGTTCCTGAGGAGGAGAAACGGTGAGAAGGAGTGGCTGTGTGTGTGTGTGTGCGTGTCCCTTTGTGTGAGTTGTGAGTGCTTGTGTGTAGACATATGTGAATACATATATGCATATCCAGTATGCTGGCGTCCTGCTACCTGCTGCCCTGCTGTGGTGTTCCCTGTGTAGGCTGGACTCCAGAGAGTGGAGTGCTGGCACTGCTGCTGCTGCTGCTGCTACTGCTACTGCTACTCAGAGAGGAGGCTGCTGATACTGGGAACCCTGGGGAACACCATCCCTATAGGAGGAAGAAACACACATACACAAGCACACGCGCGCGCATACACACACATACACACACACACACACACACACAAGTCACAGAATGCAAACAGAGGCAGTACACTGACCCCTGTTTTGGATCTGAGCATGAAACTCTGTCCTTGGATGTAATGGAAAACACAGACATTTACCAGATCCTCATTCACTATGGTCAACAACAGCTCCTCTCTCCCTCTTAGCCAGGGCTGAAAGTAACGAAAACCCTAGAGAGAGACAGAGGGAGAGAGAGGGGAGTTAAAAAGAGAAAGGAGGGAGGCAAAGAGCACAGTCATTCCCTCCTGTGTCTGCATGTATTTTTTTTATCCCCACGACTGTGACAAGCATTGTAGGGATACCAATGACAACGATGCCAGGCTTCATAGTAACTATCTGGGCATCTTTCTCGAAAAAAAAAAAAATGTGCAAGCTGTTTCCTGTTGAAACGCTGGGCCAGTATGGGCTTTGCCTCAAGTCCGGCCGCTTAACATGCAAGCAATGCTTTGCCCAAGTAGAAAACCAGCCCTGAAAATACGGGCTGATGACGGCGGAATGTGGGGTTTTATCTGAGCGCATGTGGCAGCCTTGCGCACAGTGACGTGATCGCACCTGCAAAGAGCCCAGCACTGCCAGGTCGGAGAGAAAGTTCTGGAGCTTCCTCTTCTGCTCCCTCTCTTTCTTCTGCACCAAACAACAACAACAACGACAACAGCTACAAAAATTCAGTTGCTCATTGATCATATTCTCTAGTTGGTATTATCTCGACCTTTCAAATTTGGCTTAGATTTTCTCTGTTTATCGTTTCAGTGACTTAACAGCTGGTAGTCTACTTTGTTTTCTTAATTATATTATGTTTGTTGCCTTATTTTGAAAGGTATGCCGAGTGTATCATTATAAAGATGAAGCATGCATGTGTTAATTTTAGGTTTTCTTGTAGCTGTACACGTGTTAATGCCTCCCAGCAGAAAATTTATAGTTACGTGATTGCACACGAGTAATAAATATTCAGAGCCCACCGCCTGCTGTCTCCTAGCAACGCAACGCCATTAGCTCATCCTTGCTAAGTAATATCGCAATATGACAATATGAGGCAGTGAGATAAATCAAAATGCAATTATATAATGTTGAGTTGTCTAAATAATCAATGGGGTAAAACGTAATTATTTTGTCATTCGCTTCATCCTTGTGACTATCAGTCATTGTGTTGCTATTGATAGTCTACTGTTATAATGGGTACATTTAGAAACGATAGTTACTTACATAACTGGAACTCATATTGTTACAGCTTTCGATGAATTATTCTTACACCGTCCGCTTTCCTTCACTGAGGAGATATTCGCCTCATGTTATTAGCTAGCGAAGACACATCTCTTAAACCAAGGAGCATCTTTCACGGCGCACCCCATGCTCTAATCCGGAATGTGACTGTTCGCACCTCCCTCTTTTTGTTTTTCTCTCTGACTATAAATCTGTTGATCTCTTTTCACACTCACTGTTGGATTAATTTGCATATATTTGCTTAAAATATTGTTCTTATTTGATTGTAATTCTGGGCAATGCGCCACTTCTTGTCGCCCTCTCGTCACGTAAGGGATCATCTGCGTGGTACTCTTTCTAATAACAAACGAACAAATCCGCTTATACCTGTTGTATTAAAACTAACATTAATACCTAAAATTAAAACCATTAAACCAAGTAAACACGTGACTGCATTTGATTGAGTATATCTCTATACATCAGGTTAATTTCTCAAAGATATTTATTTTTATACCGTCTTTTGGAATGTCAATTCGCATCACTTTACTCATAATCCAAGGCAGCGTGCTGAACATAGGGCGTACAAATCGAGTTTTCAGGGATCACATGTTCGATTACTGACAATTAGGCGCCAGGTGTATAGCTCCGACGTAGTGAAATGGCTTGGTCGAGGGATTCTGGTACAATTTGCGTTTGGCGAATTGGAAGAAGAGACAAAGAAAAACTAAACGGTGTATAAGCTAACTCTCGCACTCCCCGTAATCATGCCAAATTATGTACCGTTTTGTAAAAAGGTTCGAAACGTTCTCAGGTAAGATCAATTTGGGGAGCGTGTTTTGTTCAAATAATTTCAAGCGAGTATCTTAACGCTTGTGACAGCATAAGACTTCTTGTTCAAGTAACATAAAATCGTCACTGTACACTTGGTTAAGTATGCAGTAATATTTGGGTCTTTACAAGCTATAAATAACTCAAACCTAGGGCATGCCGGTTGTTTTAGTTACCGACTGGCCCACAGATTCTTAATAAATGATAACACCACCTCGTCACGTTTCATTGGCAACTCTTTATCAAACTCACAGAATGAGCAGAACTACCGGTTAAAATACTGGTTAAAATAAATTGCATGGATGTATTTATATGCATGGCCATATGCAAGAGGCTTGGATCATGACTAAGATGATACTTTGATCTTGCAGTGCACTGTTGCTCTGTCTACTGCCCACTTGTATGCTCACCACTGTACCTATGGGTAAGTTTACAGCAATACTTTGTCCTGTCTCTACAGTACAGACACCCCAGCAGCTTTAAAGAGCAGTGAAGCCAAGCCCAAACTTGCACTCAGTGCTTTTAATCGGTACATCAAGTCCATTGCTGAGGGGAATCTTATCTGACAGTCAGCTGTGGGAGTTCCATCAGTCTGCAGCCCATTGAGCAGCTTCATGAGCTCCAAACTGACTTGAGTCGTCATGTATAATTGGTGACTTCCTGATCTGAACCAATCATAGGACAGGTAGCTCCACCCATTACGGGGGTCATGAAGCCTCACTGTACCATCCCCTACTAATGTGCTGGAGTCATATTGGCACTGTGGGCTATAGGGTCTCAGATCAGAATATGAGCACTGTGCTGTTGAGATGGTGGCTAATGTGAGTTTTCCCTCAGGACAGAGCCTCATGGCTGCACCATATCTGTAGCATCACTGTGCAGTTTCTGAAATTGATTGACAATGTTTGGTGGTTGACACTCTGTGTTCCAGTCACACAGGTCATTTGTAGTGTGGTAAATTGAAGTTTGTGCAGTTAGTTTGTTGGTTTGTTGGCTTGCTCCCTCAATTACGCTTTACATCTTGTGAAGGGATGTTCCAGACGGAGTGCCATGACCACCACTTTTGGCTGACCATCAAGTCAAGCTTTCTTGGCCAAATAGTGCGATTTGACATTGAAGGTGAGTGTGTGTGTGTGTGTGTGTGTGTGCGTGTAAGTGGGTGAGAGGGTGAGTTTAAAATCTGGAATAAAATCTATGTGACAGTTACATGCATGGCTTATTGCCTGTTTTGGTCAACCATGGCTTTTTGTGAAATGCCTATTTTTTATCATTAGCTACTTCACATGACTGCATTAGACTGTGGTCTGCATATGTATGTACTTGTTAAACTATATCATCCGTTTAAAAGCACTGTGCAGCACCAGGTTAAATGGGGAAATCCTGCGGAAAGAAAACAGTACTTCTCTAATAGATAATGATGTTTGATTGATGTGACAACATATCAGGTTAATCATTGTCAACCAAATACTGCTTAATTTCAATGACTTTGATTCATGTTATTCTGTTGTATGCATACATCCAATATTAATACAAGTAGTCTTTCTGCTTAATTGTCCAATTTCCTTAAATAATAATGTAGTTTGAAAATTTGAGTATTTGTGGGGTGAGAATGTTTAACAAAATATTTTGTTCCAGTTTCAGCTCTAGATAAGTCATCTTTGATTGTGTGGGAAACAAAGGGTTGATAAAATAATTTCCCCCAACTCTCCTTACAAGAGGGACCCCTGCTGGCCAGTCACAGTAATACTCAATTATTAATAGTGTTAGTAATAGTCAATTATTGGGAGTATTACTCACATTGAAAATCTGAATCACTAATATTCACAGGGTGAAGCAATGCTGAGTATCAGTATCAACAGAGAATTTGTATAATATAGATGTCTGTGCTTTTACCTTTATGATTGGTTGCTCGTAATATGTCTGAGGAAATTAATAGAAAAATCAAGTTTGAGAAGAAATGAATATAAAAACGTGCAATCTCTCCAACGCCAGACAAAATCTTATTAGATAATTCAGACTTATTATCATATATTTGCACATGATTGCATATGTGAGGATACTGCTTTGGGATTAATTGGAAATCCATTACATTGTCAAAGTAGATGGATCAGTCATTTTCTGTGCATTAACAAATAGTATTGTACTGATTTAACACTACTCCTGTTAAAGAAAGTTGCGCTCCAGATGTTTTCCAGCTCCCCATAAGACGGGGAGACTCATCTGGAAAGGGGAGCCAAAATGGCTGATTAAGATGTTGATTAGTTGCATCAAGGGGATTATTTGCCTGGCTGGAACAAAAGGCCTGAACTTTTGTGATTTTGCATGACCACGACTAAATAGCACCGAGGTTTAAAGTTTATAAGTTTAAACACAATTTGGCTGCGATCCTGGGAATGTGAAAATGTTGATTTCTTCCTTTGTAAAGTGCACAATTACATAACAGCAGAAACATGCTCAATAGGATGGAGGTATTATAGAGGTAACATGTGGAGTTTGACTGAAGTGGTTATGTAAGCCTTCCCTCAGCCTTTCCTTCCCACGTCTCCCTTTTGTCTTCCTGTCCTTTGATTCAGACCGCGGGAGTGTTCACTTCTTGTCCAGCCAGCGGGCTGCGGAGTGCGGCTATACCGTGCTGTTTGACTCCCGCGGGGACCTCGTCCTCCGAGTCTCCTTCCTGGCCTGCTATGTGGACAACCAGGTTCCCTGACCAATGGGGGCGGGGGTGTCAAAGGGGGGGGGGTCACAACTGCTGGAGATCACAGATTTTAAAAAACAACCACGAAAAAACTGCATTGCACAATGTTTTAATCATCATATTTATCATCACTGTGTTCAATCTACCTTCTTTCATTAACAAATGTTACTGTGAACCACTGGGAACCCTTCACATTTATAGTGACCACAATCTTTTGTTCAGTTTTTGGGATTTCCAGTTCACTCCCCCTCAAATCTTAATATTTAAGCAGGGTCATTTTGGGTTTTGAATGTAAAATCTAACACAGAGTACAATATGTACATTTACATTTATTCATTTGGCAGACGCTTTTATCCAAAGCAATTTACAAGTGAGATACAATACAACACAAACGAACAACCATACAGAGTCAAAAATATTAGAAGCACTGCATGACCAGGTTTCAAAGGTTGGCCAGGCAAGGTACAAACTAACAGGTAAAGCTAAGGACTGCATTAAACCATTAGATTACATTTTTTAATAATTTTATTTTAGAGTTTAGTAGAAGAATGTTTGAGACATGAGAAGTTCCTTTAGGGGGTAGTGTTTCAGGTGCTCAGGTGAGAGTAGAAGAACTGTGTCTTCAGATGTTTCTTTGAGACAGAGAGGGACACGGCAGAACGGATGAAGTGTGGATTAATATTACCTGTTTCGTATTACTATATTACTTCCATGCTTCCTAGATGCCTTAACTTGACATACCTTGATTAGTTTTACATCTTGTATATGTATACTGATATACAGAAGCAATTCAACTCAAGTATCTTCTGCAAAGATTCAATAGCAGTGCCAGTTCAGCCTTATAGTTATGAGTCTAGTTGATAGTCACACCACACTGCTACGTCACTTGATACATATTAAGTTGTAGTGTGTTGGCTTGCTTCTGTACACTAGTAAGCTGAGCATTTTTGTTAAGGATCTCCAGTTTTTGTCTGAAGGATGGGTTTAATCATGAGGAGTGGTATTATTCCAGTAGCTTTGACAGTGAATGAAAGGAGTCCTTGCTTCCATTTGTTGAGTTCTGAGGGCATGGCGTTTCCCGCTCTCTGTGGTTCCAGAAGGACATGGAGTTCCAGGTGCGCGTGTGGTTTGTGAACACGGAGGCTGGGGGAAAGGAGACAGCCTACCCCTTTCAGCTGGCTTGCGGCCTCCAGCGGCCCTGGAGCCCTCGTGAGATCGTCTGCGAGAAGAATTACATGGAGGTCAGCGAATTGCAGTCTGGGTTCTCGTGGACGTGGAAACTGCTCTGGAGAAGACTCTGCATTCTGTTTAACTAATTCATGGATTTATTCATTTTTTTGTGGAGGTGTCTGTGAGGAAGGAAATCCTGACCGCTAATCCCCAGGGTCAGGAATGGGAGGATCCACCCCACACAGTGAGTATTTTTCTCGTTGTGGGGTCGCTACCCACCCATGCAGTGACTCCAGCAGTCAGCATCCCATCTACGCGCCCTTTGTGGCTCATCATAGTAAGGCTGTCGGTGAGAGCCTCTGGGTTTAGCTACAGTGTATACATTCCTAAAGCAGGAGCAGCTGCCAAACCAACATGTCTTCCAAACCAAATCTTGCCTGCAGCAATGCCTGTACCATGGCCATAATTATTCCATTGTGACTCCATACTAGAATTGGGCTTGTTTTTGCGGTGGGCCTGTGGGGTCATTCTGCAAGGCTGTTGAATGGATTCTCATACTGGTAGTGTGATAATCACCCACTCTACCCCATATACCTCCTTGCTGTGGTGGAATTTGTCTTTAAAACCCAACTCCAGTTGCCCATTGGTGTGGAGGGTGTTGCTGCTGTTCCCAGTTAAACTGCTGCATGCCCCAACACAGGTGTCTGAGGAGGAGGAGGAGGAGGAGGGGCTTAAGGAATGGAAAGTTGTGTTCCACAGGCCAGAACACCCCTCTCCCCTGGCCGTCCCCCTGCGGGAAGTGCAGGCGATGGGTTACCACATCAGCACCACCGCCACCCGCATCGTTCTGCGCTGCCCCTACTCCTCGCCAAGGTCATACACCCTGAAGGTGAAGACTGCACACTCAGACTCTTCTTTATGATACAGAGATGCTGTCGCAACTTGCTACCTATGGTATTGAGGAAAATGAGATGTATATTAAGTAGCAGGCCCTTTGATAATTTCAGCACTTTGTCTCCACATTTGCTCTTTTACATAAACCACACAAGGTTACCTTATTTCCTACATCATGAATGTACAGTATGTAGATCGGAGAAGAGAGCCTTATTGGTGTTGTCCCTGCTCACATTGCATGTGTCCAGCTACCTCCTAACATCCCTGCATGGTTCTTTTTTTTCCGGTTCTCCATCACCTGTTCCCAAGGAGCGAGGGGTCCAGGTGGAGGCGCTCAGTGCCTCCATCCTATATCGGTACCTGTGGAAACTGCTGACGGTCGACGTCTCTGTGGCCTGCACTATGAGTGTGTTCCTTGTCTTTCACAACCATTCACCTTGAGACTGGTCTGCTCCTGTCTTTGGAGATTTGAAGTTCTGGTTTCAGAAGTACCTTCTAAGAGGAACTCAGTCTAGATCCCAGTATCATAAGTGGCTAATTTACCCGATACACTTGGTTTAGCTTGGCTTAACATCTGAGCTAGAAAGATAACCACAACCATTTAGCCCAATTCACACCAGATTTGATGTTTCAGTTTAGAGGTCCATGATCTAGCTAGTCCTCTTTCTCTCTTTGGATTTTTGAGGATCACCAAATGACTCCCTCACACTGCTCCTACTCCGAGACATTGTTATTTCTGTGTGCCAGAACTTGCTCACGTTTTGGTTATGCGGTGAGCAAGAGGTGTGTGGGAGTTTATTGATTTGAGTGCATTTCCACTGTCACACCTGCCAGATATATTCCAAGTATGCTGTTGTTTATTGACTCCAAGCATTTCTTTTCGGAGGTATTCAGTCAGTCTGCCAGCTGATTCCCCAGCATCCTTCAGTATGCAGCACAGACTGACAGAACTAAAAAAATTCTGTGGTATGTGTAGGTAAATGGATAGATGGTGGTGTAAAGCAGGGCTCTTCAGGACTGTCTTGTTCTGTTTCTGACCCCTGTCTCTGCCATCTGTCCCTGTCTCACACCCTCCCAAGACGAAGCCACGGTAGATGGGGATGACATGGTGGTGACCTTCCCTCAGGTCCTGCCTCCGCTGGTGCAGAGGCAGCCCCAGGAGGGATGGGTGGGCATGGGGATCGGGGCGCACCTCCTGAGCGAGTGCTCTGTCCAGGAGAGGGGCTACAAGATCAGGGCGCGGGATGGAGTGATGGAGGTCCGGATCCCTGTCGGAGCTAAAGGGATGCAAGTTAAGGTTAGCGATGCCATGTGGGCGGGACTTGCATTACATTACTGTCATTTAGCAGATGCTGTTATCCAGAGTGACATACATAAGTTACAGTCTTTATATGTTACCCATTTATACAGCTGTATATCTTCCTAGTGCAATTCTGGGTTAAGTACCCTGCCCAAGGGTACAGCAGCAGTGCCCCAGTGGGGAGTAAAACCAGCAATTTTATAGTTATGAGCCCCGCTCCTTAGAACTATGCTACACTGCTGCCCATGGTTTTTGTGATGTTGGGTTACCTTGCCTGAGCTGCAGAGATTGTTCCCATGGTCGTCCCCTTCTCCAGAGTGGCGTTGTGGACAAACGTTATGCCCAGTCCTTGTCCGTTGACTTGCTCTACGCACAGCGCTGGGAGGACAGCCAGTGGGGCTCCACCCAGCACCTTTCTTACCGACCTCTGCACACCCCATACACCCTTCAACCTCCCACACTCATCAACAGTGAGTACTCAACCCCAATACCTACAGTGAGTACTCACCTCTCATCCCCCACTGGCTTCAATAGGGACTATTCATCTCCAATCCCCACCTTCATCAATAAGGACTATTCACCTCTGGTCCCCTGTCCTCATAAATGGGGACCATTCACCACCTTGAACAACTGGGGGTATGAACCTCAGATCACCATCTCATCAATAGGGACTATTCACCTCTGATCCCCCACATTCATCAACAGTGACTTCTTTTTATACCAGTACTCAGTTCTGCACTGCAGGTCCTGGGTTTCAGTGCACCACCCCCAGAAAGGGTTTAGTTGGGTGTACCTTGTATTTATAAATCTTATGAGTGTCAATGACTAGTTGTATGCAAGATTTGGGCAGCTTATTGCTTTCCCTGAAGTTAAATTTCATGCTGTCATTGACACTTTCTATGATTTAACATTCCCATTAGATTAGAATTATAATGGTAAATGTCTAGTAATTTTTGTAGAAGAAGGCAAAATGCTGTTTCAGCTGGAATATGGCTCTTCAGAGTCAGGATGTGGCTCCCTTCTATACAAAACCTACATCTTTCAGATAAATGTATTATTGTATAGATTTGTTAGCTGGCTGAATCATTCTGAATCTGTTGAATTTAGTTTTTATTGAATGAATAATTTGAAGAAATCTCTATCATTTCCGCACTTTAACTTGCCATCCTCCACCCCCGTGTCCCCTTGCAGACACCATCCCCTCCCAAGAGATGTTTTCAGTGACCCTTGGCACATTCCCCCACGATGTGTCTCTGCAAAATGTCACCGTAGGGGGCAAGCTCCTCTCCCTGGACGAAGCTCTCCAGCTGGGGCTCAAAATCTCTCGTGTCCCGTTTGCCAACGGTAGCCATGCCTACCAGCTCCAGGCCCCCTTCTCACACCCCCTCGTCTCCCGTGAGGTGAGGCCCCACAGAGGCACCGGGTATTTTAAAAGTAGACAGCTGAGACTGTTGAACCATCTGTTCTGGCAGCAGGACAAGTAGACCAAGATAGAATTAGTAGAGTTAATTTCCGGTAAATTTCACACTAATGCTAGGAACTATTTTTTTTCTCAGGTAGTTATAAACGCATGAAATAGGTTACCAGGATTTGTAGTGAAAGCAAGCGTGACGCAGTCCTACATACATTCCAGACTGTAGACAGAATAACAAGCCTAGCTGGGCTGAATGACCTTTACTGGACATTAGCCTTACTCTGAATGATTTATGGTTTTCAAAAGTAGTCATCCTTTTTGCTGCAGTGGAATACTTCCTCTGGACCAACAGTTCAAATTATTTTATGTTTCAGTTATGAATTAAAATACTGCACTGAATTTGAGATGGGGGAGATGATATTAAAGATGATCCTAAAGGAAGCACGAGCTCTCTTAAGTGTTAAAGCCTGGCCACTTCCCGTTTGCTGATAATTTAATGTTTATTAGAATTTTATGGCAGTACTGTACTAAAATGATTACAACCTGGAAAGAATTCCAAAGCCATAAAAATGGGCAGTACAAAATATGTGTCTGGTGAGGGTTGGGGAAGGTGTAAAACAAGTGACTTCCTCTGAGTACTCTGTTGAAACAGTCAGCCAAGGAGACAGTTCACACTTAAGCCAATAGCATCCATGTTCTTGACCCCACCCACCAAATGCAAGTGACCGGCCTCCACCCGGCTGCTTCCTTTCCTCCAACAATGATGAGGAAATGTGGAAAAAGCTCTGTGCTGAAACTGACTTTCAATGGGGGAGGGGGGTCAAAGGTGAGATTATCCTCAGATCTGCATGTGGGTCTTGTTAAAACAAGGAAGTTTATTGAAGGAGAGAGTACAGTATTACCCCCACACCCCACACCATGTTGTTTTGTTACCCCCCACAGCGTGTCATTGTTTCGAGTATGCGATAGGCAGCCTAGCTGGGATGTATATGTTTGTTCCAGTCCTTCCCACGAAAATTTACATTGGCTCAATGTAGCCCCTATTCACTGCGACAAGAACTTTCTCTGACCCTCTGATACCATCTCAGATCTCTGCGTACCTATCAGTCTCTGTCTTGGGCGGGTTATTGGTGGTCCTTGCATGTTTTTATTATGCAATCATGCAGAGAATGGTATGAAAGATCCACAAAAAAAACATTGGATTGTGTGGGCCTGCTTGAGGTACACCCACTCTGAGAAAACTCTGCCCGGTCTCCATGGACCCACCTACTCACTCACTGTGAAGGAGGAATTCAGATCAGATCAGATTATTTTAGATTAGATTACATTACATTACATGCATTTAGTGGACGCTCTTATCTAGAGCGACTTCCAGCACAATAGAACATAAGTGTATCGATTAAATTTAAATGAGCAACAGTGTCAGACCAGGCTAACAACACTCCCAGACCAGTGAATGTGAGCATATCACTATTCGAGCCCTACCACAAGTTAATTTATGCAATCTGACGGAAGCCAAGTATGATATGACAGAACAGTCCCTAGAACACAGAATCCAAAATACATCACAGTACTACACGTAAAATAAGTATCAAATGCTAGAGGTGTCAGGTGTTAGGATTGGAGTGCAACCGAGATACAGTGTGAAGAGGCGGGTCTTCAGTCTGCGTTTGAAGATTTTTAACCAAAAGGTTTCAAAAAATGTAAGGTGTGGACAATTTTTTTACTCAGGTTCTATGTGTAAAGATGTTGTCTGTTAACCCTGGAGACCGCTGCAAATTCACATATTTCTGAGAAAGCAATTCCAACTAAACATAAAAAACATCCCAGTTGTGGGCATGGGACTTTATTCTTATTCGTGCCAAGGTTCACAATGTCCTTTTTTGTTAATCCTTTTTTGTTTGTAGGTATTTTTCTAACAAACTAGCAAATGCTTTCACATTCCCTAGTGTCTTTAATCTGATAGGATTGCTAGGCAATCAACTACTTCAATGCCTGGAATTCTCTTAACATAAACTCTCACTGACTGAGTTTGTTTAGCTTTTTTGATCACATGATGTCTGTGTCCTTCCTCATGAAAAAATAGTGTTACAAAAAATTATTGTCTTTTAGACAGTGGCTCCCATTGGCCAAAGTAGTTCAGTGCTGACCTACGCTTATGTTGGTGCCCCCTTGAGGCACCTCTGACTGACCCACGCTCTCCTCCTCCTTTAGGATGTCGATAGAGGCTACAGGAGGTACACCCTGGTGGTGACCTTCGCCCTGAGCATATCCCCCTATGGTGAGGTCTTTTACCACCATGGCACTATAGTGAGTGCCTTGCATGATGTCGGTAAGTGCTGTTATTGTGTGCTGTTTTTTTTTTACCCCACAATGCAATTGTCTTGGTTCTCCATTGTGTCTGACTTACTTTGTAACACACATCTTCTTGCTGCTACATCTCTCCCCCCCCAACCCATAAGTTCCCCCTAGGCTGGAGGGAAAATGTTCAGATAAGGGCGTGGTGGTGCTCCTGCACTTTGGGAACCAGGACCTGCGGTGGGAGATGTACCTGGGTGGGCGCAGGCTGGACCGGGAGCTGGCAGAGCTGGGGGGCTACATGATGGAGAATGAGGAGGATTACTTCAGTGTCGAACTGCCTTTCTATAGCCTGGGCATGGCTTATGAGGTGAGGAGAGTGCCCTCTGCTGGTCATCTGCACGCTTCGCACCAACCTATCACCTCTGTTCTTCTCTATCTTTCAGTGGCTCTGTTATCACTGCACTGGTTCCCATGTCTCTCCAGGTGCTGTCTGCTCTCCCTCTGTCATGCCTCTTTCTCTGCAGAAACACCATAATTTTTCTTCTTTTTCTTTTCTTTCTGTAAAGTAAGATGGTAAGGTGTAAAATAGTAAGTTGTACAGTAAGTGGAATGGAAAGTTGATAAGTAGGATGGTAAAGTGGGATGGTAAGGTGCAAAGTAAATCAGATTATCAGGTATAAAGTGAGGTGCTAAGGTATAAAGTGGGATGGTGACCTGTAAGGTTGGGTGCTAAGATGTAAAGTCAGATGGTAAGGAGTAATGCAGGATGGTACGGTGTAAAGTGAGTTGGTAAGGCCCTGCTGTTCCTCTCCGCGCTGTGCAGGAGCTCAGTCTGCAGGGCCTGAGGGTTAGGGTGGAGGCTGGTCTGATGAACGTGGAGACAGGGAGGGTGGAGCACTCATTCGTCCAGCGCTGCACCTTCCCGGCCAGAGAGCTGCTTGGTAAAACCTTCAGAGCCAGGACCACACCCCATTCACGTTTGGTTTTTATAAAATTTCATTCACATATTAAACACATTTTTACAATATTACATTTTCAATTTGTCACTCATTATACACAACATTTTCAATTAATTGTGTTCACTTTATAATTTAAAAAAGGAAACATAAAACTTTGAAGCAAGAACCAAAAAGAATCAAAGCTTCTCCTCAATTTTCCTTTATCCCTGTTCCAGAAATATAAGTAAAGCTCACGGCACAGGGATATTATTTAAATCCGGAGAAACTGAAGGTAGTCATTGATTTAAGCTGGAATCAGTATGTAATGCTTTGAAAAGGATCTCTCTGTCTGTCACATACAGAGATGTATGTCAGTGAGTTGCCGAGCACTAATCCCGGTCTTGTCTCTGCAGTCTGTCTACCGGAGGGGCGGATAGTGGTAGTGGTTGACACGTCCCGCACCATCCCTCCTATTGATCCACACCACACCACCCTACTGGACCAGAGCTGCGGGCCCATTGACACCGACGGCTCTAGGGCCCTGTTCAACTTCCCTCTGGACTCCTGCGGTACCATCAGAACTGTGAGCAGAGCCCTTCAGTTTAAGCAATGTGGCTATGAACACGGGGGTGCACGTGTGTACCCCAAGTGGTGATACTGTAGTCTTGCCCTTAGTGCAAATCTCAACACATTTTCATAACTCTACTAAAGCACTCTGTCACATTGTAGTGTGCTCTCAATTTACCAAAGAAAAGCTCAGACGAGTAAGAATCTCTGTGTAACACAGCAATATACTATCCAGAGACAATTTACACAAACCGTTCTGTTCATCTATTCATCCATTCATCCATCCATGTGTCTGATTGGATGTTCTCTTGCCCTGTGCAGCGAGAGGGAAATGTCCTACTGTACGTGAATGAAGTGAGGTACTCTGAGAAGCTCCTACTTAGGCCTGACCCCCTTGTCCATCCAAAGCCTTACTACAGGTGAGGGAGATTTAAGGATGGTCTCCATTGTAGACAGCCCGTTTAAACTGTTCTCAATCCCACTTAGGCCTTGTATGAGTTTTTAATGTTGAGCAGTGGTCCTTAGGTCATTTTCATTGTTACCCTTTCCCTGTGTTCATTAGATGTTTTTACCCCAACAGGCTGCCAATCCACTGCCGCTACCCAGTGAATGACACCAGCACCCTCTCCATCTCACTCCCCATTGACCCCGCCCTCACACCCCCTTTCCCAGGGCATCGCAGCATTCACAGGGCCCTTGAGGGAGGGCTCGGTCCCCGCCCCTTCACCAGAGGTGGGACGAGTGCTCGCGATGCTCCACGCAGCTCCACACTGTCACAGACGTACTTCCAGTGCATGATAGTTTGATCCACTCTAGGTCTTGTAAGAAGCCAGTTAGCCTACTGACCAGAGGCTGCCTGTTGGTATGCTAACCTGCCTCTTGCAAGATCGGGAACAGCTCAAACTGATGTGTGCGTTTGTGTTTCACCCTGTGACTTTGTTGTGTACTTTACTTGTGTTTCCTCTCTCAAAGGTCCCAGAAAACCAAGAAATGTTTTAGAGCAGGGAACAGGATTCACAAAAGGTATTTCCGCTTTATGGACTTGTGCAGTACACCAGATCTTGGCTACAGAGCATTTAAAAGGGAGCAAAGTTACTCCCACTGCATTCCAATCATTCTAAAGCTGTACAAAAATGTTGTACTTTCCTACCCTTTGGAGCAGCGGTTAGCCTGTTGAAGTCAGCATCATATGAAACTGATTGTGTGCTTAGTTTATTTTTAACAGATTTGATACATTATTGTTTCACTCTCTTAACTAAAGGTGAAATAGTGAGTTTGTCATTGGCCTGATCTCATTATTAAGCTCCTTGCGTTTGTGCTTTTGAGCTGTGATTGCCATTGGGCTTGTGCGCGTATAACCGTCTCCCTCTTGCCTCGCAGCGCAGGAATCATCCGTTCTGCCGGCTGTAGCGGGGACTGCTGCAATTCTGGGGGCCCTGGCTGTGTTCTGCCTGGGACTGGCCTCTTGGTGGCGGTCTTGCAAACGCACACAACATCCACAATAAACGGAGTGCGTCAAATATTTTTGTGTCTTTTTTCTTTACGCAGTGCAGTGTACATAATTGAAACATATATAATGGTGGTGGTGAATAACATTGATTCGTGACGATACAGAAAATTGTATGCCCTCCAGACTGACAATTGCAATAAGGCCCACCTTATCTGGTTCAACAACAGGGTGCTATGTGGGCAGATGGGATTGCAGGGTGGTCCCGTCGAGTTCCGTTGCATTTAGGGTTGCCACCTTTTCAACAAGCTAAAACTGGACACCCCTATGCAATGACCTGACCACATGACCCCCCCACCCCCCACCCCAGAGAGAACATTTGCAACAACCGGACAAATGACAAGTCATAACCGGAGACCCGGACATATAGCCTGAAAACCGGACTGTCCGGGTTAAAACCGGACGGGTGGCAACCCTGCTTGCATTTGAATGTTGCAAGTAAATAAACTAATATAATTTCATTGTCAGCCATCTAAAATATTTTCAGTATGTTCATTTTCAAGTGATGGTTTTGGTAGTTGATGGTAACTGTATTGGGTTACGGACAAATGAATATCCATTGCAAGTGTATTTGTGTGCGAGTGAACTCAGTACCCATCATTTTAAAACACCTGGCGGGAAATGAAGCAGAATTGTATTACGGCTTATATAACCCTGAGACCCCGAAACAACTGCAGCTTTCCAAAATAAATTTTCTACGTTTTTGTTTCACACGCAATCGAACTTTCTACATCAAAAACGCTTCCTTAGTTTTGTCGAGGGCAAAACAACTGCACCTCACTTCGTCTATATGAGTTAAATCAATCTGGCACATTTTGTGTAACTTGTATGCATGGGCGTCAGTTTTGAAAAGTGCTGGGGACAACGACGTCTTCGACGTGCAAAGGCTTTCAAAAAGTGGTGGGGACGAAATGGGCCACGACAAAAAGTGGTGGGGACATGTCCCCAGCGTCAATGACGCCCATGCTTGTACGTACAAAGAAAAAACAGTGTGAACTGTGCTGTAGCAAGGCAAATCATTTCTTTTTTCCTCACACTGCACTCGCTGCGATTTGGAACGGCTACGCATGGGATTTGTATGGAAAAAGCCATATTACTAATACATAAATGCGCTCTGAACGGGGAGAAAAACATCTTGCAGCATTCCCCAATATTGCATTTGGTGCACCCACTACTTCAAAACGCCGAATGAGAACGACTGCGCCGGCCGACTAAATGAACTTTAATCACTTGCAGGTGACCAGTCGCTCCCAATTGGTCAATTAACAGGGCCTAAATATAATTTTGTCTGCACTTCGATAGCTAAACAGGTTTGGCTGAGGTTTTTTTTTTTTTATTGACGTACGCGAATCATTTTGTTTAGGAACAAATGACTCAAGATTTTATCGGTTATATTTTCAGCCCAAGCCGCGTTAGTATAATGAGGTTTCGGTTCCTTTGGGGGTAAGTGGGCTTTTTGGTGTTGTAGAATCAAAAGGTTTCTGATAAATGTGAGGCGTTTATATCCGTGTATGATCTGCTTTTTTTTTTAAATCCACTTTCAGAGTTGCCACACTCTGCACGGTAGTCCCTGTCAGCACCGTGTTCGCGCATAAAATACCGCAAGGCAAGTCTTTAAAAAGAAATCCTGCCTAGCATGCATCTTGCATTTAGAAGAGCCGATTATAGAACACTCAATTGCCTCATAGAAGAAACCGCTAGCGCTCTCCATTTTTCCCCAGGTGCAGTTGTGGCCGAATGCAGGGATCGTTACTTCCTGATATCCACAAACTTGACACTCGCAGGAAATCACTTTTGGTTTGAAGCTGTTGGTGAGATTCAAACGTCTTTAACTGGCTCACAGAAGTGGCTCGTTTGAAATCCTTATTTCCGCGCAAAATTCGTCGGTAACGAGAAATGATAATGCAATGCACCTGCATAATGAAATGTCCAGGCAGTTGTAGCGACGCGGGGCATTAGAGGTAAAGGTAGGTGCCTCTTTGCACCAAGTCGTTTCAGAGACCATGGAAATTTATTTCTAGATAATGAAGTACACAAGCTGGAGGCAAACTATGCAGCGGAGTGTGGCTACACCTTCAGTGCCGTCAACCCCAAAGACCTCCTGATCCTCAGAGCATCCTACTTTGCCTGTCATGTGGAAAATAAGGTAGCTATGGTGACACGCATTGGATTAAACTGTGCGTGTGTGCACATGTCTTTGTGGTTCTCTCTCAATATACTGTACTCTGTTCAGGGACATGGGGTTCAAAACAGATGTTTTGCAGGTCCACATATCTTCATATTGTTTAGACTACTGTGGACAGAGACTAGAAACATTGACATACTTTAGAGATGTGGATTTGTGAAACACCTGCTCTGAGCTGATGCTTGAGTACAAGGAGGCAGTGTGCAGTAATTGTGGCTAAGGTGATCTTAACGTTCAGAAAAGGTATGTGCTTCATTTGACAAATACTATAAATGAGTTCTGGAGGAGGTGCTTTGGTGTCATCCTTCAGGTTCTTGCTTCTTTTAACATTTGAGCGCTTATCTGGGTAAAATGTTTGCCTTAAATGTAAGAAACCCACAAATAATGATTGATAATTCATTGATATAAACTTGTTTTCTTTGTTGGCTCTGGGAAAATCATTATTTTCAAGATTGTGAAAATATTTCACTTGAAGACAAGTACAGAATCTGTCCACAACTGAATTGAGTAATATCACAAAATCATGTGTCACATACAAGATGTGCCTCATATTACACAAAATGCAACTGGATGTTTTGTTTCTCTAATTTTTCTTTTTACCTATTTTTATTCAAATATTGATTCATTACAGATCTTTACATTGATGTTACGGCTATCAATAATTGGTTGTCTAAATTGTCAAATTCAATGGAACAACTTCATGCAGAATGAACATTTGCATTTTAATCATTCGTTATGGAAATGAAGAAAGGAGTTATAGTAATGCCTGTGATAACATGACTGACAATCTGTCTAACCTTTATTAAGTCCAGTTTTCAGTGATGACATAACGGGCACTATGAAGACAATAAAAACAATGTAGAAGAAGCATAAGCAAGACAGAATAATGGAACGATGTACACAGGGGTTTCAGGGTCAGCAAGGGGTATTGAAAAAAGAAAACAAATTGTAGCATAAAGTATAGTTAGTAAACAGTATTACATATTGATTAAACGAATTTAAACACGAAAACCAGAAATGTATTCTACTGTGGGGTAAAAATGTCAAAAAATGTCAGTGTCCATAAATTATAATATTTTAAGCTGCCCTTAGGAACTTGGAGTGCAAGAGTGGTTGCAACTTTTATTTGGTTGTAACAAACACCCCCCCCCCCCCCCCCCCCCCCTCCCGATCCTTGTGGGTATACCCATTTCTCATTCTACAGGGTGATGCAGAGTTCACCTTGAACTATCAGATTGTGAAACTGGATGAGACTGGGAAGCAGACTAAATACCCATCACAGATTTCCTGCAAACTGAACAGTGGTTGGAAGCCAAGGGAAGTACACTGTGAAGAGAACTACATAGAGGTGAGCTGTGTGTGTGCGCGTACGTGTGTTTGCAGACACATGTTTAATGACTTGGATTGATTGCCCAGTTTTGCTAGTTTGATATTCAGTTTTTTCAAAAAAAAAAACTGGCTTTGATTTTGGCAGGTTTCTGTCAGGAGGAATATATTCCGGCTCTCGCAGTCTCCATTGTCGGAAGAGTGGGACACGGTTCTTTCTGGTGTAAGTCATTTTGTTAATTGGGTGGCTTGCATTGCCTATATTTGGAGTCATTTATTCACATTTGTTCTGTAGAGCTATTCATGGTGTCTGTCTGCTACTTTTCCATATGAGTCCTGTCAATATGTGATAGAGCTTTGTTTGATGATTGTAGTGTGCTTTGAAGCATCATTTAGGTGGCTCAGGTAGGACTTGTAAATAAATGGAGTTAGTAAATAAGCCTTTGAGGATGCACCTGCTTGGGTTGAAAGGGTTTTCCTATTTTGTTCCCCAGGAAATGAAGCTTTCTGAATGCCAGGTCCTGATCAGGAGGTCCAATGGTACCATTTCACTGTCTGTTGAAGAGGCCCGTAGTCAGGGCTACGTGGTGGCTGCTACCCCCCATCGGATTGTCTTTCGTTCCCCCTACAACAAGCCCTGGGCTGAAATCCAGATGGTGATGTGCTTCAGATCCATTTTGTGCTGGCTACTGTCTCAGTCCTGCTGTGACTGTTTAGTCTGTAGAAGATCCAGCAGAATCAAAATGTCACAATAAGCCCATTTGTTTGGAGCTTTATCCAGTGCACATGTGCTATCCCTTCAAATCTTTTCTCTCCTCTCAGTACCTATCTAAAACAGCTGTGCATGTGTTCAATTCAAAATGTACAATTTTAAAAAAATAGCATTAGCATGAACTGTTGATGGTGTGACACTCAGGTGGATGACATTGAGGTGGAGACGATCGGCGCCACGGTTGTCTTCAGACAGAACTGGGCCCTGGTGATGATCGAGACGACCCCTGCCTGCGCCATGAGTAACAGTCTTCTCCTTTTCCATTGGGCGGTTTCTGATCTAGTGCTGAATGGCTGATGTAGGGCGAGGTTAGGGGTGGGCAGGGCCAGTCCCTAAGTTTGCTGTTGCTGTTTTTATGTCTGTTCCGGTCTCAATTCTTTCACTGAAATCTCAATGTGGATTGAAAGTCACTCCACCTCACATTCAAGTTATAAATCGGTCACTACTTAAAATGTTCCCCTAATACATGCAGGACTGTGGTCCACAGACTAGCATTGTCAGTAGATTTGTTTAGTATGTACTTGTGTGTACAGCTGTTTTCCTCAGCAGGGGGGTAGGTGGCTGGACATGGTGGGAGTTAGGATTGCCAATTCCAGTGTTTCTACAGACATTTTGACTGCTTTGGTAGGGATCTCATTAATGTGCTGAGGGGGATGTGGTCCGCAGGGTTGTGACAAAATGAAACCCTTGTGACCCCCAGATGCAGGGACTTTCAATGGCTCCCGCGTTGGTTGGACCGTTCCCAGAGTCATGCAGCCTCTGACACGGTCTCCTTCCCAGTTTGAGGACAAGGCTGTCCTCATGGGCGTGGATGGACAGGTGGTGGACACTGCCACCATGAAGGCCTTAGACTACAGACTTGACATAGATGGTCCACATGTGACCCTCTCTGTTCCTTTTGGGGCAGGCGGAGGGCTATATGAGGCGAGTGCTGTTAGACCAGTCTTTGAGTTGGAGCTTCTGAGTCCAAGATGTAGAATTTTTGGTCCCACTTTACATTTGGTGGCTTTAATGTGTACTTACTAGTATGAGTATGCTGTACACACACCATTACGTAGTGCTTGCTGTTGATAACCCTGTTTGTGGCTTGGATAATTATACTTGCATCACAACCAGTATGTATGCCCACAGTGCTTATTGTGTAGATACACAATAGAATTTATTTAGGTACTGTATGAACACAAGGCTATTAAGGCCACTAATGTCAAGTAGGGACTGACCAAAACAAACTCGGCCTTCTCTGATGAAGTACAAGTAATGTGCAGTGGTCCACACCTTGTTCATGTGCCTGTTTCTCTGTTTTCAGAGCCATGTTATAGAAAACCAATACAACAGTCGGTACACAGTCCTCTTCTACCTTCAGCATCTCTGGACAGATGACATGTTTGAAGAAACGGAGCACCGCAGCTTCAAGCTTGTGGGGACCCCATACATTCCCAGCATGCCGTTCACCGTTGACCGTGAGTGTCTACCGGTCCTTTCAGGCATTTTGAAGAGACTGGAAAATACTACTTTCCAGGCATCTCCAATGGGATGATAAAGTCAAAGCCAAAGACCTTTGCTGTCTAATAAGTGTGTGAAAATGCAATGAAATCCCTGTCAAACTGTGCTCTACTTTCTCCGCAAAGCAGAGCATGGCTTAATTACGTGTCATTGGTACATTTTTTTCTAGAAACCAACCATGAAGAGCGCACATTCACTGTGTACCTGGGCATCTTCCCTTTTGATGTGGCCCTGGTCGCTCTAACCCTCAATGGAGAGCCCTTCACAGTGGCTGGCGCAATTCAGAGTGGCTACCCAATCACGGAGGTGCCTCACGCTAATGGAACCCATGCCTACATCCTCAGGGTTCCTTTCAAGGATCCTATTGTACCCAAGATGGTGAGTCCATGGGATAAATGGCAGTGGGTTGGTAAATTGATTCCATTTGGGGCAGATCATGGTAACTTTTTGGTGGAAGCTTGGGAGCTAGAAGTTCAAGCTTGTTCTGGATGCTTTGGTCATGGTTGAATAGAAATAACCACACTGCTGTTCAACTGCTCTATCTATAGTACTTGGGAGACGGCATTCTTCAGTACTCCTTGGACATCAACTTTACCCTGAACATCATGCCCCAAGAAGAACCATACTACCATCCAGTGTCTGTTGTGGCTGAGCTCAAGGACTCCTGCAAGTCATGGCAAATGACTATAACGTTGCTTGGTGACAGATAATGGCACATTTTGCAAACTAATAGCTTCCAAGCACTTCACTGTATTCCATTCTCCCTTAACAGTTCCTGCTGACTTCAGTGGGGTCTGCACAGAGACGGGCATAACCTTCAAGATGGCCCACCAAAATTGGGGGTACCTGTGGGAGGTTGGCATTGGGCATCACCCCCTGACCCCTGAGCTGGCAGCGAAGCATGGCTACATAATGCAAAATGACGGCCAGAGCTTAACCTTGGAAGTCCCTCTCTTCACCATTGGCTATGTGTATGAGGTAAGGGTCTGTTTTATAAAAGCACAAATTGGTGTGTCCATGCTGCTGTCACTGTAGCTTAAGTGTCCACAGCAGCATATGTAAACCACTAAGATGTGAAAGCAATTTGTAACCTATAGAGTGGCATTTCTTTACCAAACAGGGATGACTGGCTGCATTGCATACAAAATCCTTTGTTTAAAAAAAAAAAAAAAAAACTCGTTTGACTTATCTTTCAAACACAAAGCCAGCAGGCGCGCTTCCAACTTTCCTCCATTGGGACTTGGCCTGTATTGCTTAACCTTTTATGAAGGAATCTGGCAGAAACCTTATCAAAACCTGTTTTACAATGAAAATCTTGCTTGCTTCCCACTTGTTTCCCAGGATATTAACCTAAGGCAGTTCTTTGGATCCTTTGAAGTCGTCTCCAGAGACACCAAGACTCTCAAAATTGCAAAAAGGGTAGTGAAACGCTGCCTCTTCCAAACCAATGAGCTCATCGGTAACTTTATACCTTGCAATATTTCTGAGTTTAAGCATTCTATTGGCACCCTTTCCCATGATGCATTGTCTTGACACAGTGTGTGGTCCTGGTGGGCTGGTTACGGTGGTGATCAGCATGACTGCAACCTTGCCCAGAGTCGACCCACGCCGGACCACTCTCCTGGACGAGACATGCAAGCCAAGGGAAAATGATGACACCCGAGCTCTCTTTGCTTTTCAGGTGAACTCGTGTGGGACCAGAGTGATGGTAAGTACAGCATAAGTGTTATTCTTATGTCTTTATTGTTGTTTTCCTTTGATGGGGCATTGATTCTGAGTTGATGGCTGAGGCAACCTGAGCTCAATTGCATGACATTGTTACCTAGTAATGTGATGTGAATGACTGCACATTGAACTCAGCCTTGAATTGCTCTTTGCATAAATGCCCAAATGCACATGGGGCTAGCTCTGTGAAATGGCCTCTTGGGTTCCAGATGTGAAAGCTGACTAATTTGCCCTTGCCTTTTCTCAGGTTGACACCAACTACGTGACCTATGAAAATGAAGTGGTGTTTAACAGGGAGCTCATTCCAGCCAATCGGACAGTCATCACCAGGGATTCTGAATTCAGGTACCTCTACTGCTTTGACACTAGATTTCTGTTTTTTGGCTCTAGCATGCATGGCTTGTCCAGAATAGTTACTGCTCTTGCAAAGGTACTGCCTTTGTCAAGTTTGTCTGCTCTCATCTTTGAGAGCCGTGCAGGGATCCTTCAAGAGGTGGCGGGGGGGATACAGGGATGCTGCAGTCACTTGAAGTGGTGTGTGTCTGTATTTTAAAATCCATTTGTACCTAACGAAACAGGGTTTGAGGTGGCCCTTGAATTGATCATCAACTTCTGCTTTTGATAACCATATTTTTTCCTTAGGCTGACGGTCCTTTGCTATTACCCAACCCCCGATACCATCAGACTGCTCACTGACAGGAAGTTCCTGCAGGAGCCAGAAGCACCTGGTGTGGGCTCCATTATTGCGACTGGAAGTCCCTCTGGAAGAAGTGAGTTTAAATAGACCAGGTTGCGCGACTTGCAAAAATTGGGGTCTTGACTCTTGGGCGAACCCCTAACCCTCGATCTTCCACAGAACATACGCAGTGGGAGTTATCAAACATGCACAGCGGCATTCTGAGAGGTAAGAGCTTTGAGGAGCTCCTGAGCGACTCCATTGGCACAGGCTCTGAGAACAGCCCACACATCACTGATTTCAGTCTGGGAAAGGTCACCAACAGCCAGATTGGGTGATGCAACTTTTTCTGACTTGCTCGGCTAGGGTAGGCTTCTGTCAGCTGGGGTTCCACAGGTCACTACTGCTTCAGTACTTTCTAGTAAGCAGTCAGACACCTAAATATAACTAACTTTGGTTAGTAAATGATGTGCAGCTCCTCCAAATGCCTCTAGCTTTCCTGTTGTGCAGTATTCTGCAGGTGCATGCAGTAATTGTAAATATCTCCCCCCCCATTGGCATAAGAAGCAATAAGCCATCCCAGAACCTCAAGTCCTAGGCGCTACTGTTGATGACATAGGCAATTTGCACCTGGTTCCCACTCACATCAGCATTTTGTGGCTATGCAAGGGCACATTAATGACGAGGGGACATGTGTGGCTTTTGGGGAAAATCCTGGGCAGGTATTTAAGAGGACTGCATGCACTATGCATCAGTACTTCCCTTGTAGGCATGGGAGGTGTTAATATAAGAGCCAATCAGAGCACGGTCAGGTGTGGATTCCAAAATCAGGAAGTAAATCTCTCAAAACAAGTGAAAGACTTTGCTCAACCTTTCAGGGAGCCAATCCAAGGACTCCAAATACCTGAACGAGGACATGGAACGTGGTGAGTTGCACATTAAATCAAATTAACTCACTTGGCCCTTAATTTAAAAGTATGAGTGATGTTTACTTTGCAATCTCTTTCTCCTCCTCCAGATGCTTCCTTCCCATATGTGCCAGTCATGGGAGTGACAATTGCTGTGCTCACAGCCTTACTTGCTGTATTGATCAAAATGAGATATTGAATTTTTCAATAAAGGATTTCAGTAATTGCATTTGATGTGATTATTCTTGGTTCTGTTTTTTTCCTTCTTTTTCTGGTCAGACAGAGCAGCGTGGCCTTAAAATCCCAGTGTACATGTGTTAATATTCTGCTTATTTCAGTTGTAATCCCAGAGGAACAAACATTGTTTGAGTTCATTATTTGACATTCATGAAATGATTATTTCACCACAAAAGTATAATAAATACATAGACTGAAAAGGGTTTGGGACATTGTGATCACCCTACATATCTAAAAAGAATGCTACACTGTTCTAAAAGTGGTTGGGAATGTTGTGAGCAAAACCTTTAAGGAAGTACAGCTAAGCAGGAGCTGGCAGTTGTCAAAACAAATCAGTTTAAGGGTTAGTGCATTGACCTAGCTGAGTCTATCATAAGAAATCATAATAATCATAATAATCTGTGTTACTTGGATAAATGCAAACAATTCTGTATTTGGAAATACCAATCTGAGTTATGCCAAGTCTGTTGCATACTTGCTAATTGCATTAGTCTAATTGCAGGTGAGTAGCTTCAGACAGCTAACTTGGACTGTTTTTATGAAGTCTTTAAATGTCTGACTTGTTGAAATATTTAAACTGAAGACTTTCTAATTCCATTTTTAATCATTGGAAGCCATTATGTTAGATCTTGATATTTAGATTGGAATGCTTGATTCCAAATCAATAAACAGCATTTTGTGTAGTATTTCAGTTTGATAATTTCCTGTGTTGATCCCTAACCGATTATTCTTTGATCCAAACATGATGGGCTAACCTCAAAATCGGTTGCAGTCCCAACTCATGTTCTCCATATTTATCTGTGAGAAATATTCAGGGTTAATATGTGTACCACATCTATACTGTTGTAACACTTTTAAATTTGGTGTTTTGGTAAAGCATAACTGCTTCAAACATTGGACTTTGTAAACAACTGTACTGTGGAGCTTGAGTTTTAGAATGAAAAGCTAGTGTAGATTTATAGCAATCTGTGATTCTGTATGTTAATCCTCAGGTTTCCAGAGTGTTATACTCAATTGTGAGAATGGACAGGCCCCATTTATTGATGGCCACATTTGTACAAGGTTCCTACATTTTTTGTGCACAATGGCCACAGCATAGGAAGAGGTCTACTTTATATTCAGCAAGTTTATGGGCTGTTTTGACTTCATTGTGGTCAGGCCCCCGTGTTGCTGTCCAGTTAAAAACATTTACCTGTGGAGTGCTTCACAAAAAAGGAGTTGAGGCAAATTTAACTACTTTTACAGGCACAAAAATCACCTTTTTTCTAAACTTAATAGACTCCTGTAGTAGGGGACTTTGACCTGATGTCTGCCAAGAAACATGCCATGATCAGCAGTTATTTAACTGGAGAAACCTAATTAAAACCAATCAACTCAGCTGGAAACCTGTCTGCAGGACTAAGATGGAGGAATCACTGATCTGGTGTATGGTCATTTAAAATGGAGCACAGAATAAAAAACACATGCGTATGTAAAGTGTAAATTAATCATTAGATGTTCACTTCCTGGATGGCATTTCAAGTACTCTCAAAGGTGATGTTGCACCCTGAAATAAAACAAATTCAAACAGTGGATTAATTTAATATTTGACAAGACAATAGGCATAGGCAGTCCAATCCAGGTATACAAGTACACTCAATTGGTACAATATTTTGTAATGTTTCTAATGCTTCACTAGTCAAACATCCATTTGTTAAACTTAGCATTGCTGAGCAACTGTTTAAAAGACATTTTAGATTAGTTTAGTTTAGCACTCATGTAAAATGGTAAGGGTGTTTCTACTGATGAGGCAACCGTCTCCAGATTTTTCCTGCCTTCCCTATGGACCCATGTGAAAACACTGATAATTACTGGTTTGAACCAATTAGAGCAATGTGTTCTGAACTCAAGACTGTTTTCATTAGCTAATAATCTTTAGCCTGAGCCAATCAGACCCCCTGACTACCAGCTTTTACTAATTTACTCATCAGACCAGGAGTGGTTGAAAGGTTGATTTCAGCATAAGATATAGCCAAAAATTATTCTGTAACAGTCAATGCAGGGGGTTGTGGGCTTACTGTTTGTGTTCTGCTAGCACCCTCATTTGTTTTGTCTGGCCTGGTGTGTGGGTAATGATTGCTATGCCTCCTGAGTTTTATTTATTGTAAGTGTTTTCTTAATGTTTGTGTTGCCGTGAGTTTTCACCAAGTTAAGATTTGGAGTTTATTACAATGTGTATATTTTGTAGTTGAACTGCTAACCTTCTTTAAAATATTCACTGCGTACACTGACTATGCTGTCATTCTAATTTGACTTCTTTGTCCTGCAGAGTGTCTTTCCTTTGTTTGGTGTTGGTTGTAGATGTTAATTGCAAAAATGGTCCTGAAGGTAAGCATCTGAATCTCTTCCTGTTTTCAGCGTAGAAGCTTGTCTTGTCTTACTAGTTGTTTAGTAGCTTTTCCAACATGTTATTAGTAGTTGTGCACACATTTGTTGCTTTGTCCCCAGTTGTAGTAGTAGCAAGAAGCTGTACCAAATGTTTTGTACCTCAAATCTGTGTTGTTTATATAACATGCACTGACATGCATTCTCTGATTTTCTCCTTAATATAGGAGCCATCGTGACGGAGTGTCGTGATAGATACCTCTGGGTGTCCATAGATGGAGCTTTTGCTGAAAGTATTGTCCGTATTGAGGCTGTGGGTGAGTAGTTGTTGAAGCCAGCCAACACTTTTGTGCTCTTGCACATTTTGGTCTTGGTGGGGTTTTATCTTGCTGCCTTGCTTCAGGAGCTTAATTTGTTGGAATAAACTATCCTCAGATGATACCGGTGCGTACCCTATTGACCAGAACTATGCTTCTGAGTGTGGTTACACATATACCTATGAAGTGAGCGGACGCGCGGCCCTCAGGGCCTCCTACCTGTCTTGCCACACTACCAAACGGGTATGTTCTCCAGAAAAAGAACCCTAAGCCTGTCGTCCTAGGGTTTCTCAAAATGACTAATTCTTCCCCTTGATCCCCTCAGAATGATGAGGCCTTTGTCCTCAGGTTCAACCTGATCACAGTGGATGACAGTGGCAGCGAGACCCCCTCTGCTGTCTCTCAAACCTGCTCACTGCCACTGCCCTGGTCCCCCAGGGAGGTCATCTGTGAGCAGAACTACATTGAGGTACTGGTGGAGAGAACTAGGTCGATCAGTGCATTTGATATAACACCCTTTACAATCTTTCACAGTGCGCTATATCCCAGAGGAATTTAAATTGTCAAATTATTCCATACAGGTAGTAAGGCCAGTATCCTCTGTCCTGGGAGGGCCCTGGGATAACCTGTACTTGAATGACTTATGGCCATTATCCATTGTCCCTCAGGTCACTGTGAGAAGAGATGTACCATGTACACCCAGTGGGGGAACCTCCAAAGAAGTCTGGAATGCTGCCCTTTCTGTGGTGAGCAAATGACAAGGGTGTCATTTCTTAACATTTTGACTGATGATTTGTCATGCTTTAAGCTTTGTCGTCAAATACATTGGGGTATTTCCCATTTGAATTTGAGTTAAATGCAGACTGGCCCTTTAAACCTCTGGCACTATTCTGACAGCAGATCTCCGATCAACATACCTATACTACCATTTGGTGTCAAATTTGGATCTAGAATTAAGGGTCTGAAGTTTTCTTCTCAGGCCTACACGTCTGCCTCGCCTGCTTGGCAGGTGATATTCCTGAAGGAGGATGAACTTGTGACCCCCATGCCCATCAGTGAAGCCCGTCTACTAGGCTATGTAATGAGTGCCACTGCAGAGAGGATTGTATTTCGTGCAGGTTACGGACAGCCCCACTCTACAATAAAAATGGTATGAGCTTCAGGGAGAGGGACCCTCCACCCATGTGCATGGAATCTTGAGCAACTGCATAACCCTGTGTTCCTCCAACTTCCAGATGAATGGAATTCCTGTTGAAGTTCTCCATGCAACGGTATTCTTCCGGCAGAAATGGATGGTGGTGATGATGGACATAGTCGCAGCTTGCACCTTAAGTATGTGGAGATCTTCCCACCTGACAATAATATCCAACTCATGTGCCATTGGGCATAGTCTTCTGACAGTGCAGTACCTACACTAATCTGTCAGTTTGCAAGTACTCACAGGAAGCATTAAAGTAGTTTGGCTTCAATATAGCACAGGTAATTGGTTGCAGTTACTTTGGATGTTACACTTCCCTTAGAGATTATGAAAGGCAACGTGTAAAGGTGGTCCATAGCCTGATGCCACTATGAGCTTGCTTTATATGTGTAGTTGCAGTCACCAGTTTCCACATATATGCAGTAATGTGGAAGTGGTGGGGAAAAATGCATGGTTTTAAAGTTCCACAAACTGACAGATTGG
This sequence comes from Megalops cyprinoides, assembly GCF_013368585.1. Lineage (NCBI taxonomy): Eukaryota > Metazoa > Chordata > Actinopteri > Elopiformes > Megalopidae > Megalops > Megalops cyprinoides. The sequence continues at coordinate 6,099,375 of NC_050598.1, forward strand.
TGTATACCCCAATCTCTTGGACAAATGATGGCCATTGGGTTGTGTCTTTCCCCCCTCCCATGTTTCCACCTGATCATCTTACAGATGCTGGCTCATTTGATGGTTTTAACCTAATATGGGAGACTCCCACGGTCATGGCCCCACTGATCTACAACCACTCTGCATTTATCAGCGAACAGATCCGCATGGGCGTGGAGGCCCAGTTCCTGGATGAATCCACCATCAGGGAAAGGGGTTACACACTAGATTATGGGGAGACCACAGTGCAGATCAGTGTCCCCTATGCTGCCAGGGGAGGGTACAGAAGGGTAAGCTTGGGGTACACCTGAGCTTTTAGAATCCTTTTTTGTCCTTTAACTGTTTAATATGGTACAGATCTGTTTCTCAAAATGGCTATGATGTTCACAAAACCAAAATCTATTGCATACTGCTAAATTGCTTATTTCCTGTAGAGCATGGTGCTGCACAATACCTACCATGAGTCTTATTTCATCAACTTGTACTATGAGCATGTGTTTGTTGATGGGAGCGGCATTGCCACCAGGTTACGGCAGGTTTGGAACCTCATCAGTCCTCTGCAGTATCAACATCCGTTCACCATTGACCGTGAGTGTTTTCCCCTTGCAATCTGGTAGTTTATGGTGCCAACTGCCCCTTTATTGAAATGCAAGCATGGCTCTAAATTAATGCTGGTGGTTGTTCTGCCTGTTTCATAGAAACTGTTCTTGAGGAGCGTGTCTTCACTGTGTACCTGGGCGTCTTCCCTTTTGATGTGGCCCTGGTCGCTCTAACCCTCAATGGAGAGCCCTTCACAGTGGCTGAGGCAATTCAGAGTGGCTACCCAATCACGGAGGTGCCTCACGCTAATGGGACCCACGCTTATGTCCTCAGGGTTCCCTTTGAGGATCCAATCATTCCCAAGATGGTAAGCTGGGGTTTGCTGCTGGTGAATACAGCATGTGGTGTTGCTTTTGTTTGCATGTTGGCTTGTCCAATCCTCACTCAAGTTCTGTAATTGTAGTACTTCACTGAGGGGATTCTTCAGTACTCCTTGGACATCAACTATACTCTGAACATCATGCCTCAGGAAGACCCCTATTACCATTCAGCTTCTGTTGTGGCGAAGATCAAGGATGTCTGTAAGTGACTTGATGCATACGTCAAGTTCAAATGACTTTGAAAATTGAGGGTGCTTACCATTTTGTCTCCCTTAACAGTCCCTCCTGACTTCAATGGTGTCTGCACTGAAACGGGTATCATTTTCAAGATGGACCACCAAAAAATGGGGCACTTGTGGGAGATTGGGATCGGGCATCACCCACTTACCCCTGAGCTGGCAGTGCAGCGTGGTTACATCCTACAGAATGATAGCCGGAGCTTGACCTTGGAAGTGCCAGTGTTTACCATCGGCTATATCTATGAGGTAAGGCATAGCCTTTTTACCTAGCGATCTCTCGGCCCCTAAATCACACGGTTTAGTGTTAATTGTTAATAAACATTGACTTGCCATTACTTGCATCCATTCCTCTCCAGGATATTACCCTGCAGCAGTTCTTTGGCACATTTGAACTCCTTTCAAGGGATGCCAAGACGCTGGAAATCCAAAAGTCAACTGCAAAGCGATGCCTCTTTAAAACTGATGAGCTCATAGGTAATAGTCTCCCTTCTCCTGCTCTGGCTTTTAAGCACTGACATGGTGTTGGAAATCCTGGATTGTCTCTCTCCTCCTAGTGTGTTCAACGGATGGCATTATGACGGTCGTGGCCAGTATGGCTTGGGCCTTGCCAGCAGCAGATCCAAACAGAGCCACTCTGCTGGACCCTTCCTGCAAACTTAAAGACACTGACGGAACCAGAGTTCTCTTCGCCTTTGGGGTGAACACATGTGGGACCAGGGTCATGGTATGGTCACATTGCCTTCTCTGACATCCTAAAAATATTTGGATGTAATGCTGCATTGCTTGCTTCGTCCTTGGTTTTGTCAAAGTGGCCGTAACCTTTTGTACTGTCCTCCAGGTTGATGACAGCTACGTGATTTATGAGAATGAGATCCAGGTTAACATTGGGTTTACACCAGAGAGCACACCTGTTATCACCAGGGATGCTGATTTCAGGTACAGTTCAGCACACCTGCCTGGGTTTATATGTAAAGTTGATTTAACAACACCAAGACGATGATTCTTTTGTCTAGTCATTTTAAAATATGGTTGAACAAAAAAATTTATGCAAGGCGAAACTGTCACTAACAGGATTCCACCGTTAATGATCAGAGATTTGTATTTTGAAAAAGTGACTGAAGTGGCTTTAAAAGCTTTGCTTCTCAACCATGTATATTTGCATGATTCTTGTATGTCTCCTCCCACAGATTAACCATACAATGCTACTATCAAGCTTATGACATCAACAGATTGTTTGTGGACCGGAAGTTCAAGTCTGAGACACCTGGATTTGGCTCGATCATCCAGGCCTCAAGCTCCCCTGTAAAACGTAAGCTTCAAATGGAGGTGCACCATGTTTGTTCCCAGTTGGGTGTGAATCCAATTGACGCTACACATCTTTGCCTTTTTTGCAGACATTCCGCAGAGGGTCGCCCCTACCCCGGGCCGTGTCGCTCTGCCCAGGGTCGCCCCTACCCCGGGCCGTGTCGCTCCACAGAGGGTTGTCCCTACCCCCAGCCATGTCACGCCACAGAGTGTTCCCCCTGCTACCAGTAGTGTTGTCAAAAAGCCAATGGTTCCACCCACCCTTGAGCCCGTTAAATATGTACGGGTCACTGCTTTTGCAAAAGCATCCTGAAGTAATGTGTGCCCCAGCCTCGCTCTCCACATTGTCATGCTTCAAGCTTTTTCTCAGGTTTGTGAACTGACTTTAAAATAAATGCTTCTTAAAATGTCACTTGATTCTTAATTGTGTTTAATGGTTCATAATGCTACTTTGGAGCAGCACCATTAACAAAAATGTGATTTGCATGCATCTGCATTGCCTACCCACTCCCTTGGAAAAACTTTAAGGGTTGCTTTACTTCAGATGAGGAATGCAATTCAAGCTTATTTCACTGCCTGTTCCTACATTCTGATCATGACTCTTTTGGAGAGGTCCTATCAAGTTAAGAGGCAGAAGATTATCGCCAACAACTGATCCTTACCATTATGAAAGAATGCAGTCTAGAAATTGTCATTTTTATTGAGCTGAATAAGGTCTGGCTGAGGGATGGTAAGCTCAATTCTTTTTTTTTTTTTTTCTTACCTGCAAATTTGAGGGGATGTGTTGTGGCCCAGCTAATGAAAAGTCATTTGGGATGCAGCCTTAGCCTGTTCATTAACAATGCACACATCTGTCATGTTGACTTCAGAGTCCAAATAAAGGCCAGTGGACATCATCTACTGGTTGTGAGGTCATGTCACAATAGCTCAGGTTGGAGCAGATTATTTGACACTACTAGTTTAGAATTACTACCTACAATCACAAAAGGAGGTTCCAAGCCCTTGTAAAGACATGCACTTCTCATACTTTTTAAATCAATTGTTCCTGCCCCTCAAATGTCATCCCCTCCACTCCTCTTTTCTTATCCCTTTGCTTTTCTTTACCTCTGCCTTATTTCTCTTAAATTCTGAGAGCAAGTGAGCACAAAGTGCATTCATCTTTGTGCTGAATGTGTCACACAGGCCCTCAATGAATCTGTTATGGAAGGAGGTTGAATTCGTTTTCTACAGTAGATGAAAGTTTTGGTTGTGGTGCTCCATTTTAAGATTTTTTTTTTTTCCCCAGCCATATTCTGTTCTTCCCTCTGCTCAGTTTCACTTAACCCATTCCTCTCCTGCAACCCCTGTTTCCTTTCTCTTCATTTTCCTACTTTCTCTTTTCCTGTACCACCTCCTATTTTGAGGGAGGTGCTGAGGGTGAGAATACCATTTGGGATAGAGCTCTGTTCTAATTGCCAAAGTGCTGCCATGTCAAAGAGCTAAATGTGTTGCTGAATGGCTGTATGGTCAGGTATGATGTCACTATCTTACAGGTGATGTCTTATTTGCTACTACTTCAACTAGTCATTACAGTAAAGAACAATATTAAGAGCTTTTCGTTTTCAATAAAATGGTTTTCACATGGCATCTTCAGTTTTGGCTGTGGTGCAGTATGTTAAGATCCATGTTTACATTCACACCATTGTTCTTTCCCTTCACTCATTTCATTTCCTCCCACCCCAGTCCTCCATTCATCCTTCTTTTTGCACTTTTTTTCCTCCCTCTGCCCTCACCCCTTTCCCTCCGCCTTCTCCTTGCTCCTTGTCTTTCTTCTCCTTCCATTTCAAAAGGAATCTGAAAAAAAAATCCATTTTAGACACGGCTCTGCTGGATTGACGACGTGCAGTCATCTCACATTTAACTAGACAGAGGGCCTCTGTACCAGTTCAATCCTGGTGGCCAATTTTAACAGACTATGGCCAAATTTGGTGTCATAACTTACAGGTGAAGTGGTTAAAGATAATATGTATGAATGAACATAATCATTAGAATAATGAAAAGTTATGTTAAAATGTTATTTTAAAGAACAGAAGCATGGATTTTGTTATAGTTTTGAATATAAGGCTCCAATCTACATCCATATTCTGCCCCCCATGCCCTTTCCCCTCTCCTGCTCCATCTCTCCTCACTTGCCTTCTCTATTTCATAGAGCACATGCCTGCACATATTCTGGAGACATAATATTTAATCATTTAAAGATGGGGCTCCTTTTCCCAACACTTCAGGGCCTTCATAGCACTTCTGCAAAAAAAGCTAATTTTTGGACCACATAACTCCTTTGTGCTTTTTTCAATTTCTTCCATTTAGCGGGACGCTGGTCATATGGATGTTTTTTTTTCCACTTCATTGTGGGAGGGGGGAGAACCTCCAGCGAAAGCGACCCTGAGTGGGAAAGAGGTTGAGCTGATCGGGAGATTGACAGGACAGCACTTCATTAATTCATGGCCGTATTTTAAAAGAGGTCCGCTCGGTCCAGCCTCTGTTCTTTACACTAAAATGACTAAATGAATTAGTCAACGTATCTGTTATTGCGCGCGAAGGATCTGTGCTGCATGTAGTTTAGATGGGCGTGTGCAAGGTAAAAGAAAAGAAAGAAAAAACATATATAAGGTAATGAAAAAAATGTTCAAGAATGAAAACGCAAGGGGGCGCGATACGTCCAAATGTGGACAGTGTCCTTTGAAAGTACAATTAAGCAATGTGTGGTTCATCTGTGGTTAATCACCATGAAGCGCCGTAAAGTGGTCAACAGAAGCTATACCAGTACATTTTTGTTGCTTTATTTTGGATTTAGCAGACCTTCCCGGAGATCACAATGTATCTCCCTCAATATGCAGTGGAGGAGGTATTGGTGGATCGATTTTAGTAAACAAGTCTTACTTTGTTTCGATCTAGAAATTCATACCCTCTATTTAACATTCCGTACCCACGATAATACAGACGGAATACAGTAATATAGCTAGATAGATATAGAACTGCATTTGTTACATTTGAAAATGACGACCACGGTTATATAATTTTTAAAAGAGATTTAGTTGCATGCTTTATTAAGGTAATAAAACACGGAGGAGCCCCTTATCGAAAAAATAAACTCCTTTACTGGCAATGTATGCCTCGAACCTGCCGAGAACACTGATGCGATCTATTTTACATTGTGTCTGTCTTACCCAGAATTCCAGATCATTTGAGAGGACAAAGTAGGCCTACAAAATCGTGGGTCCGCATAATTAGAGGATCTGAATTAAGAGGTCGTTGGAACAAAGTGTTAAACTGAGTCTTCGAATTAAACTATGCGTACGAATTTGGTAAATTGAGTACAAATTACTAAAGCGGTATTATGTTTTTCGACTATGTCCGCTGAGGGGCTCTGTAGTAAAATGTTGTGCACAGGCATAGGTTGCGGTGGTTGTTTAGTCTACGCTGATGACCAAAACTTTTCCGTCTCCAGTTTATTCTAACAGCTGGACGCTAACTAGGTTTGTAGGTGCATAATCCCTTTGCTGTTTTGGGCCTCATTTCATATTTAGTTAGCTAACTTGTGTCAAAAGAGTCTCATCTGTTATTGGTGGTGTTCCAACCACTTTTATTTTATGCATAGTTTATTTCTTCCGTTTTATGTCGTGTATAGTTTAGCAGGATTGTTTATTTACTTATTTCATACTGTTTGGTTATGCTGCGAATTTGTCGCTTTCCGTCAGTTGCAGGTGCAAACGTACGTTAAACACACAGAAACGTCTTTAAAGTCCGCCTTGGCTGTACATCTGATCATTTGTGCTGCTGTCGTTATGATCGACAACGGAAGTACTAGGACCCTGATGGCCACAACCACTGGAGCTCAGGGGAACCCAGCCAGATCCTCACACCAGGGCCAAGTGGTAAAATAAGTTGCTTGGATATGACAGACTGCCAAAGAAATGTGCGTGAAAGTTATGGGTTGCGGTGAAAAGCAACATATTGCACATTCTGATTTACTGGGAATTTCAGGGTGTCTGCTAATTTTGTCTGCGTAAATGTTTTGTCAGTGTTGCATATTTCCAGCCTTGGCTCGAAAGGATTGAAATACATGTTGGATAACAGCTTTCCTTGTTTTGGTGATCCTGTAAACCTCGCTCTCTCTGTAGATCCCACAGGCAGTTGTTCCTCCCCTTTACTCCTCCCGAACTCTCCAGCATCCTTCGTTTATGCCTCTGTACATGGCTGTGGGGTCCATGCAGTGCAGGTCACGGGCACCTAGCCAGAGAGGAGGGCCTTATCCAGGTAATGCTGGGGTAGTAGGTATAAAAACAGCTGTGCCAGCAGGTGCAGGGGTGTTAGCTCCTGGCCAATGTCTGCATCAAAGGCATTATGCACAAACACACATAATCATATATCCATATGGGATAGACAGCATAAATCATCGGGCCCAAAGTAATCAAATGGGTATGTAGAAGTCTTTATCTGTAGAATATACACACAGTGCATTCCATCTTCTGAGACCAATTTTAGTACAGATTCAACATAGGACCACATTTTATTAATATAATAACCTGTACATTAGCGATACCTGCTAATTCCGAATTTGAGCAGCCAGGATAAACGTATACATGAGCCGTCTTTGTAGACAGAGGATTGCAACTTTTGTTTCTGTTTGTTTTCTGGTGTCACATGCACCTCTGATTCAGTCCCAGCCATGATTCCCTCCGATTTCTTCTATACTGACCCCACCCTAGCACCAGGGAATCGAGTAGCCAATACCGTGACACAGCTGGAGGTGAGTAGCTGGCCACACCTCTTCCCTTTACACGCCTTTAGATGTGCCCGTTTCTTGCTGATTGTATTCCCATTGAGCTGGCTTTGTGGACGTTTATGGTATGACAGATACTTTTGACGAATTCCATCCCAGTGGAATGGCTGCGATGGAGGAGTGGTTAAGGCGTTGAGGAAATCCGATGGGGTTTCCCTGCTCGGGTTCGAATCCTACTCGCAGCGAAGGTAAAATTATGTGTGTGGGGACTGTAGTGGCACATCTTTATAGGGTGGCAGTGTAGCATAGTGGTTAAGGAGCAGGACTCGTTACCGCAAGGTTGCTGATTCAATTCCCTACGGGGACACTGCTGCTGTACCTTTGGGCAATATACAATGGGACAATGTAACCCACAACTGCCTCAGTAAATATCCAGCTGTATAAATGGATAACATTGTAAACACCTGTTATTGATGTAACTCACTCCAGATAAGAGCATCTGCTAAATGCCAATAATGTATTGTTAAACTTTCCAAGTCTGACCCTTTCTACTCCAGAATAACAAAAATGGCATCTATGGAATATGTTGTACTTCTGTTTTGGTTACAGTTAGTGAAAAGTTGAGTGTGAATACAGGTAGAATAGAGTTGGTATTGTTTTACTGCTGCCTTGACTTAAGTTTCAATATTATGTTACCTTGTGACAGCAGAATGATAACTAACTGATCTGAACCTATCACAGAGTTTTTACTGTGGACAGCAAAGTATTTTGATTAGTCCAAGTTAATGATTGACAGTGCATGGTAGCCCCATCCATCATGTGGTTCATTTTGCCTCACTCTCCCATCTGTAGTGTAACTGTCATAGGGAAGAAATCATCCAATTCAAATGCTGCAGATGGGGAGAGCAGTAAAAGGCAAGCCATCCTATACTTTGTGATTCTGAGTTTTTTCTGTGGTTCAGAGCAGTTTTTTTCCTAATCCTTAGTTATGCACAATAACAAAATGCAGGATATTCACAAGCAGATGCAAAATATAGCTTTTTAAATTCTCTAAGCTTGGTTATTTATTATTTCCTTGGGATATTTGGTTAATTTTGGTTTAGCCATTAGCTCAGCAGGTGAGTAGTTCTTATCTGTGATATGAATCTTTTTTTTTACTTGCAAATTTTTGAAAGTATAACATGAATTGCCAGCAGACTTGCAGCCTAACTATGGAATTGTTACTGTTTTTATGTTTTCTGTAAACCAAATTATGCTGAAGCAAAATGCTGGAGCTGATGGCATGGGGAAAAGGTTAGACTCAGACATCAGACATCAGGGTGGGGTTTACCAAAAAACAGGTCAAGCAGACTACATCAGTCAGGGGTACATACTGTAGCTCCAGACACCCCAGATTACCCCCCCCCCCCCCCCCCAAATAAAATCTGTGCTTTATGGTGGACCTCATCAGATGTGAGACTCTTACACTCAGGGTTTCCAAGTAGAGGGGCAGAGGGAAAACCTGGTATGAAAAATGCTCTTTGGTGGCAAATGAAAATGAAATGAGTGCTGAAGATTTGAGACTAGAAAGAATGTGAAATGCTTGGAAGCTTTTGTTCCATCTTGGTGTTTTTCCATTTCCCAGTGGATTAGGAGCTCTCTGTGGTGCCGCAACATGGTGAACGAGGGGGCTAGACCTGGTACCTGTGGATTGAAGAGGGGCTAGTATCTAAGAGATTAAATGGGATCAGACTGGCTGGGTGGTTAAATGAGATTGCCCCCCTTCAACAGACAGCCGCCCCCCAGGGGGGATGGAGTGGGATTCTAGAACATTATGCACTGTTTTCTGTGTATAACTCTTGAAACTGGTCAAGTGTGACATTTACTGGACAATGTAACCAATAGTAATTGATATGGTTGAGAGCCACATATCAGACTACGAACCATTTAGTTTCTCTTCATTTCAAGTGGAAAAGGTAGTATATGTCATGCAAAACAGGCACATGAAAGGATGTGCATAACACTAGATGACAATGAATGGACATTGAGAACTGAGTATTCTACTATATGGCTTCTCTTAGAATTGCATCTTGTGAAAAGCTGTGTTCTGTAGTCTTGCTTGATGCCTACAGTGAGACTTTGACTGGTTTGTTCGGGGATGCCTCTTTGCCAAAGTGGGAAAGATTCAGAGTGGGAAAGAATTGTGGAAAATCAGTTCTCTCTGAAATGTTGTCTTACGATTGGCCTCCCCAATATCCCACTCTTTTCTTGTCTATAGGTTTTTGAGTCATGTCAGCTCAACACCCCTCGCCCGATCATGTCTGTCCGGCCAGCCATGCCCCCCGAGCCAGACCCTTTCAGAACCAGACCCTGTCCCACCCGGGATCTGGGCTCTGAGCTGTGGACATGGGACCACTTATACGACCCCTTAGCCAGGAGGCCCGAAAATATCCAGAGACAAACAGTAGAGATCATCCAGGTGTCCCCGGAGGAGGACCAAGCTATTACCAACCTTTTGAAGCTGCACTATCATGCTTCAGGTGACGCACTGGGGAGGGGTACAGCTGCAGATCATGGACCCCTCAGTCAGCCAGGTCAGATCCCAGCCCAACCTTCAGAACCTGTCCAAAACCTCGCAGGGGGTGTCCTGCCACTGGCATCTGTGCTGGAGAGTGAGTCCACAGAGAGGCCTGAGGTGGAGCTAGAAACCGCCAACATCCTGCTCACTCTGGAGGACATGGGGACTACCCCCGAGGAGGTGGAACCTCTGAGTCCCACCCACACTGAGGTGGAGCTTCCGAGTCCCGCCCACACTGAGGTGGAGCCTCCGAGTCTCGCCCACGCTGAGGCGGAGCCTCCGAGCCCAGTCCACACTGAGGCAGAGCCTCCAAGCCCCGCCCACACTGTGATGGAGCCTGCGAGTCCCGCCCACACTGAGGCGGAGCCTCCGAATCCCGCCCACACTGAGGTGGAGCCTCTGAGTCCCGCCCACACTAAGGTGGCGCCTCTGAGTCCCGCCCAAGGAGATCCCGGAGCACAGAATGCTGAGAATCAGGGCCACCACTTGCCTGCTGGGCAGGGTGTGCTGCCCTCGTATGGAGGGAAACTGAATGGCATGTGTCAAAAAGACACTGGTCACAGACCACAGGATGGCTTGGACAGCAAGTGGTCCCACGGTAGCTCACCAACTCCATGTATGGGACAGAGCGTGTCCTTGAGGCAGTGGGACACGGGGCAGGGTGGGTTCAGGGGGGCGTGGCCCTTGAGCAAGGAAAGCTGCTCAGATTTGGAGGAGACTGCTGCCTATGCTCTGCTTGAACTCAGTGAGCAGAGAGAGGAGGCTCCTCACTCCCAGGGGATGTAGAGAAGGCAAGGGCCAAAGAAAGGAGACCTAGCCATGCCTCTGCATTTGGTTGCCGGCTCTTTTGTTAGGTACAGTGTTCCTGTTTGTTTTGTTCACTTTCATTCAAGAGAGTTCAGTTTAATTAAAATTAAATTGACAAGTTGGCCTCTAGCATTGTATCCACGTGTGATTTTTATCAAGCTGTTCTACATGTTTGGCTTGGGTTAATTTTTAACTTTGTTAATAGAAATTATGTTTACATGGCTGTGGAATAATATGAGAGCAACCTTCTGCACTCATTGAGTTTTCAATAAATCGTGCTGTTTTTTCCATGCTTTTGTCAATGGTCCATTATTGAGTCCATGGGAAAATACCCTCCCCACAAGAATAAAAAACCCAAATCATCCAAGAATGTGAAAATGGTATAAAACTGTTTATTAAGATCACTACTCTCACAAAGGGAGCAAGCCTGTTCACACACATGTAAGTATGTTTACATACTGTATACACACACACACACGCGCACACATATACAGCCATACTGGCCCCAGGCAGACCACCACACAGATGGGGCCAACGACTGCTCTCCCCGAGATCTGCAGATGTTCAGAAAGTACTGATGTTTTGTGTAAACAGCAGCCAGTGCATACAGAGAATCACAGGTGCTTTCAGTTATTGCAGTCAGGCCAAGCGCTTATAAAAATAGGCCTTCGTATTTGTTCACCACCATATAAATTTCCTGATGGATATTTATGATACCTGGCTCATTTTATGACTATAAAGTAAGGCTCTCAAACTCGGAGTGAAAATGTGTTGTGCATGCCCGCTCCAGTAGATCAGAGTTGTCTATTCCAGCAGTAGAGGAGGAACCGGTTTCCTGTTTACATACAAAAACCGTCACCGTTCACATACAAAAAACCATTAATCTGTGCCTAAGGATGACCACAGCAACATAAAACACCAGACAACACATACAACACAACCATCTACAAGGGCTTCTGTTCTTTACACATTTGCTGAAAAGGTCATTTATATTACACTTTGTTAAACTGGGAAAGGGGCATTTCTGTTGCTATAGACAGCTAGAAGTCATCAATAATTAACTCAAAGCAATTGTGCTTTATTGTCAGAACATTTTAACTCTGGTGCAACAACAGAAGTAGCCCTTAAGGTCTAAGAGACTTGTGCTTCTCAGAACAGCGGTTTGGAACGCTGTTTCTCAGCTTGAACATCAAGATTTTTTAAAGTAAGCCAAAGGCCGACCCTAAAGCCCAACCCTGCTGGTTTAGTCTGCAGTGGCAGTGCTGTGTAACTCACAGTGACGTTGAAGCCTTCTTGCCGTCCGCCTGATTGGGGCGTGACCACATGGTTCAGGCATGCCTAAAATGAGCGGATCGAACATGCAGCATGCCTGCAATGCCCCAGCGTCGCGTCCCGCTGCGGAAACACGTCAGCGGCCGGCGCGGGCGTGACGGGCTGAGTTGCCTCGAGCGCAGTGCTCCAACATTGGCGGGCCAGCCTCGAGGCATTCCTCTTCAGCAGCAGTTTCCCAGGAGGAACTGGGGCGTAGTGCAGAATGCAGACGCGACACAGCCACAGAGAAGGAGCACAGAAGGAGCACATTCTGTAAGGTTCAGGCCAGTCTGTCGTCATTCTTTAACTTAACTGGAGTCTTCCCATGATGCATTTGCTGGGACCTCAATGTTCCTTTCAGACTTTGTAGTGTCATTCCAGTGCAGGAGGCGTTTTTTTCTTTTTTCAGGTTTTGCTTTCTCATGAAACTTGGATAGACTTTATTTGTCAGCGGGAGGTTTTCAGGCGTGTGCTTATAGTCAAGATTTACAGTGTATTTAGGTCTAACGAAGAGGGCAGTTTTCCTGTTATTCCTTGTCAAGTGATCAGTATTGCTGTGCTTAGATTTGCAGTATTGCATTCAGTTAGTATGTAGTGTGTAACAGTTTCCTTTCCAGTCCTGGCGTGTGCATTTCTTACATCCAATTGGATCCATTCAAATGGGTTACATCTTCCTCTCCTGAGCTTAGGTTTGGCTTCATTCTTCTGGGGAACTCCATTTTACACTCCGAGGTCCTCATTTTTACAGCGTGATTTCCGGGGTACCACCTTCTTAAGGCGCGGTCCGAGACTTTGCGCTGACTATCCCCGCCGCCTGGATGACCCGGTACCGCTCGCGAAGGTTTCGCCGTCGGACGTGCTCATTGGTGATCTCCACAACGTTGCTCACCGGAAACCAACCCTTCTGCCCGTCTGAGAGTCTGATGCCCTGGTACCAGCCTGGGGCGGGGGGGGTCAGGGATCAAGGAAAGAGAAAAGAGGGAATACAGGGGGTGGAGAGAAGAGGAGAGAGAGGCAAGGAGGTGTGGAGTGTGGACAGATGTATGAAGAGTGGTAGGAAAAAGGAGGGACAGTGAGAGAAAAGAGTGGAGAATGGGGTGAAAGAAGGATAGAAAGGAAAAATGTAGTGAGGGAGTGAGAAAGGAGTGGGTTGCAAGGGTTACAGGATGCCAGAAGGATTGTGGGAAGAAGAGGTTCCAGGCAGAGAAGAGACACAAAGTGAAAAATTAATGAAAGAACAACATATTGGTGAAGTTTCATGAAGCAAGTCTCCCCCTTTCTGCTCACCCTCGTTGGTCTTGCGAATGACGTTGACAATTTCTGTGGGCTCCAGGCTGAGCTCATCCGCCTGCTGGGCAACATATTGCTCTGCGCACTGTACCTGTGGGCAATCTGGACACACACACACACACATATACGCACACATGCACACACATATATACACACACACAAACACACACACATATACGCACACATGCACACACATATATACACACACACAAACACACACACATATACGCACACATGCACACACATATATACACACACACACGCACACATACACATACATGCAAACACATACACACACACACACAAACACGCCACACACATAAACACGCATACGCAAAACGAGAGACCAGGATGCAGAAAGCAACAGGAGAAAGAGTTAAGATACGGCACATGTAAACCCCTATGTACAAACATCCGAAACAGGATTGAAAGGGTGGGTGGCTGGGTGTGGGGGTGGAGGAAGCGGGACCGAAAATTCACACTCACCCCAGTCCTCATATACCACCTCCTCCGCATCCCTGTCAGGGTCATTGGGGTCAGGGAAGGCTGCCATCCACCTGTGCATCTCCGACCTGTATAGTGAACAAGGATACAGCAACATGCAAAAAGACTGGCTCCCACAGCGGAGGCAGTGGAGTACAGCACTGTGGTGACTGCATACATCAACGTCTCGTTGTGTCAGTTAGACACCTGAGCCAGACAATAGCTCCTCCCCTCAGTCCTGGGAGAGGCTGAATTTAGGTCACTTGCATCAGATCATTGTATATTCTTATCTGCTTTGTGAAACTGTTAATGCCAGCCATTTATCTGTGAGCATTGTTTTCATGAAGGTGGCGTTATTTGTATCGGGACTGAGCCTGCACTTCAAAGAGTGGGAGAACCGAGCTAGAGCCTAGATGTTCTCCAAAAAAGTAGACACCACCTTTGAATCAATAGTGCCATCTTTCATTTTTGTAGTGAGTTGGGATATAGTCCAGGTGAATGGGAACTTTCAGCCATCATGAGAGGGAAATCTCATCTTCTCCTCTCTTCCCTATTTCCATTCCTGTGGTTAGCCCACAGCCTTGTGATTGCTCAGGTGTATGCTGTGCTGTCATGCAGGTATCACTAAGACTACAGTTGCATAATGCGCAGTAATGCCATGATAGAAAAGAGACTGTACAGTTGTACTCTGCACGCCACTGTGTGCAGCAGGCGGACATGGAAAGGAGACTTTACATACGTACTCTGGGCACTGGGTGAGGTAGACTCTTGTGGAGAAGAGACGATGTATGTTTGATCAGACAGATGGATGGGGAGACACTGGGTCCGTACTTACTGGGTGGAGGCCTTCAGCAAGCGCTCATTCATGCGACCCTGGTGGTTCTCCAGCAGGACCAGGCAGAAGCAGTGATCGAAACCGGGACCTGGGGAGACCTCGTCAAGTGGCTTCACCTGGACCAGGGAACGGTGGGTGTGGTCGATCACAACGTAGCGTTCCGCGCTGGAGGGGCAGGGGGGAATGAGGGTCATGAGTTATCGCTGACTTCACCATCACAGAATCGACACCACAGACTTAATAAGGATGACAGCGGAAACGTGGATAGCAGGCTGACCTCTTCTTGCTGGCGAGGACCAGGAGGTCGTTGAAGAGGAAGAGGAAAATGGGAGTGAATTTGGGACGGATGTTGAAGAGGGTGCCTGATTTGGCCATCTCCTGAAGCTCCCCTTGTTTCTCCAGGAAGCGGTTCTGAGAGATGATTGGAAGGGCCTTTGGAGAAAAACCGAATATCAGAGTTCTGTACAGAGAAACCAGTCACACTATAGAAGTGGTTGCTGTGGCCTCTTATTTGATACCCTCAGCCTGTGATGTACAGACAAGTGATTACAGTGTAGGATACAGTGTTGTCTGGTATTGTGACTCACCTTCAGTTTGTCAAATTCCAGGCTTTTGGCGATGTGAATCAGCTCCTCCATCTGTTTCATCTTCCCCACCTCTGTGTTGCACTCTTCAATGATCTAAGGGGAGGTGGGGGAGGGGGGGGCAAGTGGAGAGTGGAAACATACACGATCAAAGGAGAACTGCGAACATTTCCATTTGTAACCTCCGATTTTTAACCCAATTGTAACATCATAGGACACGTGTCAATCGTCCGGTTTTTTTTCTCCTCAGGACACTTTTTTTCCCAAAAACATAACAGCCTCTCTTCTATCCGCAGCGACATAGTCCCCAGTTCCTCAGTGCAGACCTCCTTTGTAAGGAGTCAGAAGATGAGTAAGCTTCTCCCTCTCGTCATGATAGGATATCCTTTGTTGTGACAAGAGGGGGGAAAGGGGGGTGTGTTCTCTAAAAGTCAGGGGGGGGGGCATGGTTTGAGGGAAGGCAGGATGAGTTACCTTAGAAACGGAGGCCAGGGCTTTGGAGGCAGTCTCCTCTTCCTTAGTCCCCTCTTGTGTCCTTTTCAGGATATTCTGGTGACACCAAAAAAATGAGTGACTCCACAAACACCAGGATCTGAAATAAACACTGTCTACAACCACAGGAACTGACTCCTGGCTCAAAGCTATCACTACTAAGTAGTGTTGATTACAGTTGTGATACAGTGTAATGTTTGCAGGGAAATAATTTAAATGGTTGGGCTTAGAGTAAGAGTTTGTGGTATGTTTATTTAAAAATATGATACCATGACATGCATGTGAAGACAATTGTACAGTCCCACCCATTCCACAGAGGAACTCTTTCCAGCAAATCAATTTTCCACACAACACCCAATCAATGACTGTTGCCAATGACAATTCAGCCTGAGTGGTTTGTTCTAGAATGTTCTAGAACCAGAACCCCACTGACTAACTAACACTCAGCTGTACCTTGGACTCAAACTTTGCAGTAAGTATGGGATGTATGCAGGCCAAGTGGCCATTTTTGACTGAATGTTGCTGAAGAACTACAGCGCTGACACTGACACAGCACTCTGACTGTGTGTAATTCTCAGCATGCTTTGGTGTGCGGGTGCAGGGCCCTTCCCAGCATGCCCAGGCAGGCCTCACCTCGATCAGCATCTTGATGCGGGTGATGCGCTGGAAGGGCAGCAGCAGAAAGGACATGAAGGGCAGCCGCTGGCACTGCGGCGACTCCTGCAGGCGGGCGATCACCGTGGCGAACTGCGGGTTCTTCTGCCTGCGGGCAGACGCGGACCTGTCAACCACCTGATACGCCACTTTGTGAGCGTGCTCAGTACTGTGATGGGCTTCAAGCTTTTCTTTTTGTATAGCCAATGAAAGACTTTTCATTTTTCATGTACAATGTACAGACTTAAAAAATTGCCATTGAATCTACACCAGTAATGCAAGGATCTTAGAGGTGACATTGTGTTTAGGAGCTACTCCAGGCACCAAGCAGAGCTTTTTAATGCTTTTTTGTCCATGTATGCAACCCTATTATGGAAGTGCTAATTGACAACCTCTACAGCCATGCAGGAGCGCTAAGGCAAGACGAATGCAATCCTCTGACACACTCACACAGAGCCAATCCTCTGACACACTCACACACAGCCAATTCTCTGTCATACTCACACACAGCTAATAGCAAATTTTTTTCACAAAAAGTCACACACCGTCCTACAGTGGAGTAGGCGCTAATTGGAGGATCATCTGAGAAACTTGCAAGTCCCTGTCAATTCACAGGGTGCTAGAGAGCAGTAAGACAAGGAAGGCTGGTTGACCTGTCCACCCTTATCCTCAGTTAACAAAGCCTCTTTGTTCTGCTGCTTAAGGGATCCTGGTCATTGACAGCAAATGACACAGCCGGTTTCAAACCTGGGCCCTAGAGCTCAGTCTGTGTTAAAAGCAAATGTCTTGCCAAGTCAGGACCCAACCAGGTAGAGTTTTAGCAACAAGGTGCAATGGAAGACTCACATGAGGTTGGTGTACTTCTTCTCTTGATAGATCTGGTTGCGGACGTAGTCGATGTAGACAGGGAAGTGGTGCTGGGCATGGTAGTGGATGATGTCACAGATGTCTGAGATTACTACGCTGTCGCTTATGCGCTCCTCCAGATCCTTCAGGAACCTGTGAGAGAGCCAAGGCGGTCAAACGGTCAGGCAGAGGGTAGCTTTTCAACATAGAGACAAGGGAAAAATGACTCAGGGGACAGGAGGATCTTGTCAAACTGTAGCATGTGTGGCTGTAGATGAGCAACTGTGAGGCCTGTGAATGAATTACATGAGACAAAGTATGTGATGCTATACAAGACAGATGTGCTGACTGCATATGTTCACATAATTTAGAAGGAAGAATTTGTCTTATTTCCATTCTCATTCCTTAGATCTCTCCTCCTGTCTCCTGTTTTACATCTTCCCAGACCTCCAGGTGTCTCTGACCATGATTATGTGTCGAACGTCAGAGAAGAGTGGATCTAGGGACAGAGGGTCCAGGGGACGGGGGGACAGAAATGGAGACTCATCCCCTCCCTTACCTCTCGCTGACCTCCCGCACTTTCAAAATATTGGAGAAGAGCGTCTTCTTGTCGTGGATGATGAGCGTATCGTCCAGGTCGCGGGACTCCAGGAAGAGCTCGGTCAGCACCTTCAGGGAGCGCAGGTACGAAGCTTCTGACGTCAGCACCTCGAACATACTCTGAGGGAGACAGTGATGGTAGGTACTCACTGACTATGCACACAGATGCTCTTACCTCCACAGATTTTGGGTAACCCGCAATTCACAGTGACAGCTAAAAAGGTTACTTTATTTTTCTCTCCGTTTCCTTTCTCTTCTTCATTTTTCCCCATCCTCCATTTTGTCCCTCTCTTTCTCAGTGAGATGCCCTTACCCAGAGCCACTTACAGAGATTACATTCCCCCATGTTATCTGTGTGACGTCCCAGCTCCTAAACCGCTATGCCCCCCCAGCGTCGCTGCTCACCTCTTGGTACTTGCACTCCGCAGAGCTGAGCGTATCAAGGATGCCGCTGTTCCTCACGTCCGGCAGGTCCTGCCACAGCGTGTTTTGGGCAGGGCCGCCCCGGACCCCTCCCCTCTCCGTGTCACCCCCCCTGCGGGCGCTCCAGTCCATGTGGAAGTCCACACTGGTCTTGCTGATGTTGCGGCAGACCGTCTGCCGTTTGATCTCCTTGTGGATGACCGTGGCCCGATACGTCTGGTACAGGGGCTCTGGGGCGGGTTTGGTCAGAAACAGTCAGGTGAGAAACAATGCCATGTTTTGAGCTCCCAAACAGTGTTAGGTATATATCTCTTCAATAGCACCCATATAGATCAGAACTGGTCAGTCTCACTGAATTGCTGCAGAACACTAGGAGTATAATGATCTAAATATTCATATTGATCAATAAAGCAACAATACAGCATTTCATTTTGATGCATCAATACAAAAGCAAAACAGCTGTGCTTACTTATGTATTAATATTTCATTTATTTTCATATAATTTCATACATATGGATGAAACTAGAGTGCCTGTAACAATCCTAGTTATCGCTGAACATTAAGCGTTATTACAATGGCATATGAACTACTGTTTATATATTCTACATTTCTTTATAAGCATGGAATAATTAACCTTTAATTATAATTAAAAATAACCTTTAATTATAATTAAAGGTTATGTTGAATCATGTTGTAGCAAAATGTATAGTATTGAATTGTATTGCATTGCATCAAAGCGAATTCTTAGATATATTCTCATATATTGTATCATCGTTTAGGTATTGACATTGACTCCTTTGTATACAGTGCAGTAAACTAATGCAACACATCTCCACCTTTCTGGCCTTTCTCAGGCAGCAAGGGTTCAAGTGAGTAGCATTGTCGTGACACCCATAAAATCTCTGGGTAATTCTTTAAAAGTGTTGATCAGTGACTGTAAAACAAAGAAGGTGTCTTCATGGGGAAAGTGGAAGAGCTTGTTCGGCTACATACGCAATGTAACTCACATGGGGCACAGGGTGAAAACAGGAGACAACTTGTGTGGTGAAATGTGAAGTTTAAATTCTCAGATATCATACCCAGTAACATCTGTATTTACTGCGTATGCTTCGACGTTTTGGTATTTTAACCTTAATGAATCTTATTGATCATAACTGTAGTGAATGCTATGCATCAGTCCCTTTGTGAACTCAGAACAGAGCCTCATTGAAACCAATAAAAGTGATGTGATTAAAACATGAATGAGCCCTACTGACCAGAAACAGAATTTATAAGAACCGTGGTAAATGATATTGATCAGAAATCAAGTGAACTCTTCTGACAGGAAACTTAGTGAACCCGATTTAGAAAAACTCTGTTCAACCCCATTGATCAGAATCCTAGAGAACGGTATTGATAAAGATCCTAGTGAATCTTTTCAATCAGAATCTTAGTGAATGTTACTGTTAATGTTATCTGAATCCTAGTGAACACTATCAGAAAAACCCTAGTGAACCTTTTTGATCAGGCCCCTAGGGACTTCTTTTTGTTCTATCTCTGTTGTGTCTGTTGTGTTCGCCCATGTTGGTCCATCTTAAAGTAGCCCTTTGGCACACGCGTGGCCCTCTTGCATAATCTCTACAGGAAGTGCACAGGAACTCTTCCATTGTGTCTGTGTATCCTCACCATCCTGGAGCTGAGATTCCAAGTCTATAGACATCCCCCGGCGTGGGACAGCAGGAGGCCTGAAACAGAGGAAAACATCCAGCACAGAAACATAAAATCCTCAAACTGCACAACACCATTACTCTTGAGTTTTTCATTGAATGACTGTGGGAGGGGGGATTTAACAAGAATGTTAAATTCTCACACACCTATTTTGTGTAGAATATAACTTGTCATGGAAAGAAATGTAAGCTTACTTTTCCTCTTCTGCGGTGTCCACTCTCTCAACATCACTCCCAGTATTCTCCTCTTTATCTGGGGAGAGCAGCAGTAGTCAGATAATGCTCCTTTTTGACTTTTTCCCTTACTCTTTTCCCCATTTTTATGCTTTTTAAATCTTTGTTCAACTCCCTATTTTTGGAATCGCCAATCATATATTAGGCTCATCTCACTGTGACAGCCTCTGTGACAGCACTGCAGGTACAGAAGCTGAGTTGCAGGCAGCCAACAGCTATTTTCCACACCGCAAGTCCCACAGTGCACCACAGCAGGGCAAATAAAAGATTGGGCACAACCCCACTGACATCACCAAGGGACTGGGTACCATGCTAACATGACCAACCCTACCCCCCAGTGCCATTGCTGTGAGCTCCTGGTCATTGTCAGCTGGAAACATAACCACATTTGAACCTAGGCAGTAGAGCTCCGCCTCTGCTCAGAGCAAGCGCCTTAGCTGATTAAGCCACTCAGTAGCTCAACAAGCACACTGTTATGATTGTATTTACTCCAGCTAAAACAAGCATTATATATTTTTTGTTTTGCATCAAGATCCATTGAAACCATAGACTAAAATGTAACACTGGAGACCATATGGACTGAATTTAATGCAAAAACCCGTATGTAGGGTCACTGATAGGACAGCCTGGGAAACAGAACACAAATGGCTGGGCTAGAACAGAGACCAAGAAAAAGGGATTGCCATTCCATTCACAAACACAGTGGGAGGGGGAGGCTGCCTCTGTCTCGGGTACCCACCTTTGGGTGCTAGGGTAGACTGAATGGTGGACTGAATGGAATGCGTGCTGAGGCGTCTGCCGTCTGGGCCAGGTTGGGGTGGCGGAGGGGGGCGCCGATGGGGGAAGAGGGGGCTGGAGGGATTCGGGGGGGCACGGTGGGGCAGGAGAGGGCTGGGGGGCAGGCAGCTGTCAGCAGGGGTGGGCAGGGGAGAGGAGTGGCGCAGGGCGCGCCATTCTTCAGGGGAGGGCTGGGGCAGGGGGACACCCCCAGGTACGGTGACGAGGCGGGGGCTCTTTGACTTGTCACAGGCAGGAATGGGGACCCGTGCGGGGATGGCAGGGGGCACGTCATCGATGGCCTGATCCCCGGCTGGGTCCGGCTCGGGGCGGGGCTCAGGGAGTGTGTCTGCTGAGGAGGATAGCCTGGCCGTGCGAGGGGGCTTCTGGAAGCGGATGATGGGGATGAGTTTGGCCTGTGGGGTCGGGCTCGGGCTCGGGCTGGGCTTTGCTGGAGGCACCTCCACCCCCTCCAGCGTGGCCTCGTATATGGAGTCCTCTTCCTCCTCCACAGCCCTGCTGGAGAGACTGGGACTGGGACTGGGAGGAGGCTGGGAGAGGTGGGGGGTGTAGGAGGTCAGCACAACCTGGGGCGTCGCGTTGATCGCGCACACCGTGTGGTCGCTCGACCTCCTCCGGTTCCCCTCCCCGATCATGATGTCCAGGACCTCCTGGAACTTCGCCCTCCCAGCCCTGCCCCCCAGCCTCCCTTCCTCTCCCGAGGAGCCGCTCTCCTCTTCCTCTTCCTCTTCATAGTCCTCCTCCTCCTCGTCTTCCTCCTCCTGGTCCCCTGCCTCGCTCTGGCCCTCCCCTCCCCTTTGATCTGCCTCTTTCACCTCCTCTTCCTCAGGTTCCTCCGCCTCTCCTTCCTCTCCTTCCTCCTCCCCCTCCCCATCCTCCCCCACAGGTACCCACACCAGCCTCATTCCTGGCCTCTCCTGGTGGCACAGGCATCTGCAGTCCCTCTCACAGCGTAGGCTGGGGGCGGCTCCCACAGTTAGCTCCGCCTCTGTCCCTGCCCCTCCATCCACCTGCACCTGCACCTCCACCTCCCTGCCATCTGGGGCTGCAGAACAGAGGGGTCGACAGGCGGAATGTTACAATGGTGTTTTGTGAAGTCTGATATACAAATGCTATAGCATGCAGTGTGCATCAGAGCAACAGACTCTGGATCCAGGGGTCATATTTTGAATGCCAAATAAGCCACTCCTGTTGTCTGTTTCTAGTTTAGTCAAATCCAGCTGCATGGACAGGTTACACAGTTCAGTATGTAACTAAGTCTATTGAGTGAAACAGTAAGTTTCAGTAAGCAAAACTAATGAATAAATAATACTAAAATAAAATAAAAAAGTCACATTCATGAAATCTACATTATAGCAGTTGTAGTACAGGGAACTCCATCATTCCAGCCTTTTTATAAATTCCTGAGCGTAACAAAATATATAGATTTACAGTTGATTAAGTCACAGACTTCTGTGCTTATTTTCCCTTTCTGTCTGTCAGAACTTATTGCAAGATGAAATCCAACAGCCAGAGGGGAACAAAATCTGCTTTTTCCTGTCTCCACCCCAGTCTGACCTTTGAACTTTGGAATGCTTTGGAGATCTGGGCTTGTCTGACTGCGTAAGCCGCTTCCTGCAAAATCTGTTCCTACATGTGCATCCTGTGATACAGCGTATTGGTTTCTCTGAGCAGTGTGAACCGTCTGTGCAGTTCCGCATGGACCTTACCCCCGTGGTAAATAAATTCTAGTGTAAAAAAGAGCGGTGTGAGTCCTGGCTCATTAATATGAAGTGTTAGAAGGAGTGGTCACAGCCCACACTGAGCGTCTGCTTTTGAGTGCACTTTCATGCAGAGTGACACAGGGATGATGATGATCACCCGCTAGATGTGTCACTTGGGGTGTTTGACAGTGTATGTGTGTGTGTATGTGTTCAAGTGTGTGTGTGCATGGTGAGCAATGAGCCTTTCTCCACTCCTCCTCATACCCATGCATACAGTGATCATGCTGCTCACCGTCACTGAGAAACAAACTGGGTTTGCAGCTCTTGCCAGCTTCCTCCCAAACAACAGGCACTTGGTCGAGACGTATGTCCTGGTATGACTCTGTTTAGCTCTCCGTTTTTTAAGGCTAAATCCAAAAAATTCACTTTCATTTGAGTTCAACTTGAAATTCATTTGCGCTTCTAATGCACGTGAATGGACACTAATTCATTAATGCCCATAGTCAGCAGTCAGGCACTGTGTCAATACGTTTAACATGTCTCACAGGGGCTGTCATGCTACGCTATTTGTGCCCTCTAGTAACTCATAATGAGCCACACAAACAATGCTTTAAAAAGGGGCTCATTCACACAGTTTGGAAATAGTAAAATGAATTGAGGGTTTTGACTGTTAACCTTTTTCCTTTTTAAAACGTCATGCTTTTGAACAGGAAGAGGTGGTTTGGCAGGGAGAGGCTTTGTCTGGAAAATGATTATCAGCGTGTTTTATGATTTACAGATTGGAATATTTAAGGCTCCTCCTCAGTCTCCTTTCCCTCTCTCTCTTTCTCTCACTCTCTGTCTCTCTCTCTCTCTCTCTCTCAGCATCGGATGTGTTCACCTTCCTCAGACTCACCGACAAAACCCGTTTGTGGCTGATTATATGACCTGGCCCAAAACCTATACCTCTGGAGTAAGATGAAGATTTAGCTCTCACATGAACAAAACAAAGCAAAACAAAAAAAGTTCTTTGAACCCTGCCGCCAAAGGCGTGTAGTCGATCAAACTCCCAGAAATAGAAACAGGAAAGGTGGGGTGCGGCCCACTAACTGAGGTGCACCAAAAAAATCTCAGCGTGCAAATCACAGCACATAAGCACAGGTTAGCACCACCCATTCAGAGGGGAGGGAGACAGAGAATTCTCTTGTACAAGGTGCAAGCAATAAATTAGTTTAGTTTTGTGTTGAATTTGTCAGAGCACAGACTAAATGCAAACCATGTGTGCTTTAACCTGAGCCAAAGGTGATGTCTGAATATGTATGCAATGCTGAAGTGGCTGTATTGCTCAGTCTGCTTGATTGTGGCTGGCTGTGTGTCTGTGCTAGAGGTCTGTTCTGAGCTGGAAGCAGCTACAGTCCTGTAAGCAGGGGAAATTAAGATCTGTCCACTGGTGTGTGTGAAAAGGAGTCAGCAAAAAAAATTAAACTGGAAACCCCTAAAGCGCATTCTGGCATCTTGCAATACCATTCCATCTCCAAGAGTCATTGACGCTGTTGTAAATAGAATCATGGTGCTCTACAGGAAGATGCAGCTGACTCATGCAAAACCAGTCACACGATGTTTTACATGCCAAAAAACAAATTAGAAGGAGTCAGTGACCTACCTGAACGGCGTCCCTCGTCTCTGATGGGCATGGCCTCTGCCACTGCCTCGGGCCCAGCCTCTCCTCCTGGTGCCTCTGCCTTGCTTTGCTCAGCCTCCTTCCTCAGCATCCGGCTCCTCTTCACAGGCAGTGGGGGTGCTTGGTCTGCAGCCTTCTGTGGTATTCGCGGGGGTTTCGGTTTGACGGTCGGGGCCCTCTTGGGCACTCTGTGGGACTCCACCCCCTCGACGACCCCTCCTTCTCCTGCCACGCCCTCTTGCTGGCTGAACTTGTTCACAATCCGCTTGACTTTCCCTGAGCTCTTTGTTGCGGTGCCCTTCTCGGCCAGCGGGGGGCATTCTGAGCCGTTGTCCAAGGGTTTGTTTGGGACGGGGGGCTTCGGCCTGGGGACAGGCTTGGGGGGTATAGGCGCCTGAGAGCGGGGGGTTGGTTCCGGGAGGGACATTTTATCCGATGGTCTTTGTTTCAGCCGTTTAATTTCAAGTCAATTTTCTTTTGTCCCTCCCCCACCCCCCACCAGACCAGCCAGAGTTTTAGGTCAAAGGTCACCGTAGATCCACTGTCATCCTTACCTGAAGATAGGAAAGACACTGTAAGGAAACAAGTTTTAATGATGGGATCCATTATGATAATGATCTGAAATCCATACACATGATCCGCAAGTAGACAGAACGGGTGTTAGGCTTATTGTTTCAATCCTGGGGGGAATGAACCACTCCAAACATTTAGAACCATTTTCCTGTCTAGTGCTTATCTCTCACTTCATGGGCAGCAGGTCAGTCGGGAGCTCTGATCCACTCCTATCCCTCCTCCCATTGCAATCTAACCTCCAACAATCTTTGCACAAGGACACACACATTTCCCCTCAGACTTAATAAACATTCGAGAACACTGCGGGAGACCTGCACTGGCGCAGCTTCTTCCCATTAATGCCTGTTCTCTGGTACAGTACGTTATATCAATGCCAGAGGTAACAAACAGTCTGTTTCTCTGAAAATTCAGCCATAATTCATCCGTAACCTACATACAGGCTGCATGATGCATCACGTAAACTCATTTTACGTCAACAGAATTCCCTCCAGATTTACGCACTGAGCCTTTCATTTATTTCACTAATTTGTTCTGCACTCTTCCGCATGTCTCGTGAAACCACTACCTGAAGTTGTTCACTGATCCTTATAAACAAATCTCGGTATTTCAGTGTCCAGCCAATGATCACTCCTTTGTACTTTGATAAAGGAATTCAGTTTCTTTTCTACCCGCATCATTCCCCTGCTAACTGTACCAGTTTTGCCATTTTTTCCTCTCACACAACCCTTCCCCCATGAATGGACATATTGCCTCCCATAATCCTCTGCTGAAGTCTGACAGCATGCAGAAAGGATAGCTGAGGTGGAATGTTCTGAAATTCTGGAACACACTGCATACTGTACGCATTGCTCATCATATGTTTGAAACACAGCGTTTTCCATATACTGTATGTCTAAACCATCTAAACTGCTACCTGTGACTCAAATTCATTTGTTATTATCCATGATAATGAATCAAATGAATCAATGCTAAATCACTGCTAATCCTTTCAGTGTATCTCCTCCAGCCTTTGTACTTCAGACAATGTTCAACAGTTCACAGTATAGATAGTGGCGTGGGTATGCTCACTGGTTAGAGATGTACAATGAAGCTAAATAAAATGTATATTTTACCAGTGGATGTTTCCTTTAAGTATTGAGCTCTGAGCATTGACATTGTCATTTTCACACAGGTGTTTTTGTACTGAGAAAATTAGCATGGGAAAATGGAACACTTCAGGAGGTAAAATATAGCATCTAAGGTCACTCACATGATAATATGTATCATTCATTGTTAACAGTGATGGCCCCACAGTCCAACTTATGGTGTGGGAGCTCTTCTAGAACAGCATAAAATGGACTTCGCCCTGGGTCTTGACCATCTTGGCCAAGCTCTTCCAGGGTTCTGATCTACAGCATGGTTTTGGTCTCAAGTGCTGTGACAGTGCAACTCAAGTTGTCATTCCCTCTCCAGTGCAAATTAAATGTGAGAAAGAACCTTTTGCCACGAGAACAAGTGGATTCAAAGGACACACTCATGAAAAGCAAAAAAGAGGAGCCCCAGCAACACCTGAGAGGACTGAGCTGTTAGCAACACTGCTAGCCTCTGCCCTCAACAGCAGTATTGACAACCTTGCCCTCTGGTGCGCTGCAATTGGATCCTGTGGGTGAGTGGGTGTGGTCCGAGTGAATGGTCTCTCCTATCAGTTACTGGGATAAAATGAACTTCCCCTTTAGCAAACACATCCTCCTTCTTTCAGTTCCTTGTCAGACAGGGGTATATGCTAAAAGCCTTGCTTGTTTTAAATTCTATCTGTTCTTCAGGTTGCATTACAGTCACTGCCGCAGTGGCACAGGCAAGCACCATTCTATAAATAATGGGTGGCAAGATGACTGCATACACATGTGATAATGCATGTGTGTTTCTCAGACAAGCAGGTAAAGGATAAACAGGCAGGTAAAGTAGAACTGTAATAGGGACTTTGTCCTGTCTTGAAGAAGGAAGAACTTTGACCTACACCTGCACCTTAAGGGCACCTCTGTCTGAGGGTGTTTATGTTAGTGTGCAATAATAATAGCATCAATTTCAACATGGCAGATGACAGACCTGGGCAGAAATGATATTGGACACATATGCCATGTAATTTGAAATAAGGAAGATAAAACAGAGCAATATAAAAAGGACAACAATGGCCACACCCCAGCTTTCAGTCTTACATTTTAATTTTAAGATTTAAGTTTAATCACATTAACAGACAGTAACAAGCTGTGAAAATACCGGGTTACTTCTGCTTTTGGCTGTCTCCAGTTTGGCTGTTCATATTCATGGTTTGCGATCTGTTGTCTTTGAGGATAGCATCACTCATCTGAGCTGTGGATGGCTTTCTGTCAGGCTGACAGCTGCTACAAATGTCAGGTATGATGATTGTATGATCTAAAGTGTGACACTGAATATACAGTGTGTGTGTGTGTGTGAGGGTAAATACATGTGCAACACATGGATAGACAGGTGAGAAGACACAGCAAGAAAAGAATTACTATTTATCTATTATACACTATTAGATAAGATAATTATAACTATTACTGGATTTCAAAGAATGTGCCCTGTAGCTTTCTCTGCAGCACCATTGACAGACACATGCACTAACGCACTGGGAGATGACTGAACAAGCAAAGGTTTTGCTGGCTGTAAAAAATTGATCTGTACTCTTATCTAAGAGCCACATATGCAAAAGTCAGTATTTGTGTGCGTGTGTGTATGTATTTACCGCCCATCAGTTACCCTGTTTACACAAGCCCAGGGTATTTACATTTCCTCCCAGGTATAGCTCAGCCTGGGCAGGGAGAGGTCACACAGTGGCTCACTTTATGACCTGGTGCTTAATGTGGCTAAACCAGTTTGAACAGAGGAGGGCATGTTTGACACACTTTGCTGAATGAGGAATTCTGAAGTTTGCCTACACACAGGCTTCCCGTAATGTAACAATCCAGAAAAGAAAGATGTTTGGCATCTAGCTTCATTTGCATTTATTGAGTCATGTTGTGATGACTTAGGTTTTCTGGACTGCTGGAAAAAGTCGATGGCACCACAATACCATCCTCTCAGTCAGCAAAGAGCTTGGGTGTCATCCTCGACAGCAACCTGGACTTCAAGGAGTACATTGCTCGCACGTCATGGGCCTGCCGATTCCTACTCCACAACATCAGGAGGATTTGTCCGTTCCTGACAACATACGCGACGCAGCTCCTTATCCAGGCCACAGTTCTCCCTCGCCTGGACTACTGCAACGCTCTCCTCGCAGGCCTCCCAGTCTGTACCACCCAGCCTCTCCAGCTCATCCAGAACGCAGCTGCCCGACTAATCTTCAAATCCTCATCCTCCCCAATCTTCATCCTCCCCAAATTCTCCCATGTTACTCCCCTACTTAAATCCCTCCACTGGCTTCCTGTCGCTGCCAGGATCAGATTCAAGACCCTGACCCTCACCTTCTCTGCAATCAACAGGACAGCCCCTACCTACCTCCAAGAACTCATCCGGCCCTACACACCAGCCCGACCCCTGCGCTTAGCAGCAACTGGACGCCTCGCTCCTTGCATGGTCAAGGCAGGAGGTGCTTGTTCTGCCAGACATCGGCGTTTCACCTACATCGCTCCCCAGTGGTGGAACGAACTCCCTGTCCCGCTACGCACAGCTCCTTCACCCCATTCCTTCAGACGGGGCCTGAAGACGCACCTCTTCAGACTCTACCTGGACTGACCCAGCACACAATTGCTGCCCCCCCCCCATCAGTGCTGTCGTAAATTGCACTCATTGCGCTGTTTGAAGTTGTTGAAGCTTGCCTTTTGAAGGTGTATCGTATTAGTTGCCCTATACGCTGTAGTTGTACAAATCTGATAGTACTGTGTCCTCAAACAGACTTTGCTTTCAGTTGAGAACTGTCTCATTGTGGAACTGTACACATCCTGTCCCCATACTGTCGCTATACTTACTGTATGCACTTTTGTACGTCGCTTTGGATAAAAGCGTCTGCTAAATAAATAAATGTAAATGTAAATTTAAAAAGCAAAGAGTTCCATGATACTTGCGTAACTAAATACACAAACAATGGCATGCTTGAAATTTACAGCAAAATTTCTGAGACAACGTAACAAGAACAAGACTTTACAATGAAGGAGGTTTCATCAGCATACATGCACTTCAGTGACCCGCAACAGCTTTCTCATGAAAACTATGTCTATGCACATGCTGTGGGATGCAGCTTTTGCTCAGGCATGGACAAAGATTTTCACAGAGTTAGTTGGGGATATTGTTGCCCCAGCATATACTATACTGCAGATGCAGTTCACTGTGATCCATGCCAACACCCTCTCCTGCATCCCCTTCTTATCTTCTCATTTGCTAACAACCAACCCTTGACCTCTGACCCCAGCCCTGCCAAGTATGTGCATTCCACTCCGCCCCTTCCCTCGACTATGGACCATAGCCCCGCCCCCTTCATCTCCTCCTAAGTGTTCTCCCATTAGCTCCAGTGTTTGACCCCTGACACCAGACCTCTCAGCTACCTTCCTGTACTCCACTTCAGTGATCTCCCTCTCACAGTTGAATCAGCACCAGGGCCATGGACTCCTAGCAAAAACATATCATTCCATCACAGACCTGAGGAACAGTGAGAACCAGACAAACTCCTATGGCCTTTAAGTCGCACTACAAGCAGCATTTGGCTCAGACTAAATCACATTTTTGTATTCTGGCATGGATAAATTATTATATATATTTATATAAGCAACACACCCCCAGTAAATGTAGGTGGATAATTGCCTTATCTCCTGCTGATAAAGGCTATATAAAGGCTATTCAAATGCTGTGTTGGAGTTACATTCTTTACATTTCACCCAAAAATAAAGTATCTAGTTTGCATGTGACATGCAAAGTATAACCACACATCATACCTAGGGCAAACAGATACATAAAGCAATTTCAACTTTATGTACATTTTACACAGAAATGAAATTTGGTATTTTCAGTTAGAGAGAATATAGAAATTTAAATAATACATTTCATGATTCAGTAGATTGAAAGCAAACTTCAACATTAATACATTTGGGATGTTTGGTGAAAACATAATACTTCTTTTTCCCTGTATTTATAGTCATAGAAGTGTCAGTGGAGAGCTAAGTCGGCTTGAAAACTTGAAAACATCAGTTTGCAATTACTACTGTGTGGAAACTACATTAGAGGAAACCACTCATTTAAAACCTGTTAAAGCTTTGCAACCAGCTGTCAAATGTATGAAGTGTTACTGATATTTAAGAACATATTTAAATACCTCAAATATAAAAAAAACATTGTATGTGATAATACTTCAGATGCATCTAAAGATGTAATTTCAATATAATTCCTGTGTATTTAACCCAAGTGTCAAACGCACTCTACTCTCTGTTACCTGGGAGAGGGTGCTTCCACCTCAGACTTACTGGTCTCCTTCAGGTTAAAAGGTAAGAAATCTTCCATTCATTCCATTCATTCCTTCTGGTTTAGTTATTCATCAACAGGGATTTCAGGGTGACAGAAACAGTGCTGCAGTCCTTACTCAGCTCATATAATGGAGTGCCGTAACAGCTCAACATCACCTTATCCTTCTTTTTTGAAAGATCAGTATCTGTATAAATTGAACTGCCTAACAGAAGCTTTTATTTAAAATAACCTATTTTTATGCATTATCTTTATATTTATACAGCTCTATATTCACTGATTGGCTGATTTATTAGGACAGGTGATCTGAGCTCCTCATGAGACTTTTCACAAAACTGAGGAAGGTGCTGCA
This sequence comes from Megalops cyprinoides, assembly GCF_013368585.1. Lineage (NCBI taxonomy): Eukaryota > Metazoa > Chordata > Actinopteri > Elopiformes > Megalopidae > Megalops > Megalops cyprinoides. The sequence continues at coordinate 6,129,978 of NC_050598.1, forward strand.
CTAATTTCACACCCTTTGTGTGTTAGTTGCACTGTTTATAATTCATCTTTGAAAATTAACAAAAAAAAAAAAAAAGTATTTCACAAAACAAATTTGAATGACGAAATGCAAGGAAGTGTCCCTTTATTGTTAGTTTCAGTGCAAAACAGGATTTTTGTCAACAGGAAACAGGTGAAAATGAAAACAAAGTAAACGGAAAAACAATAGCTTCCAAGAAAACACTGTTCAAAGCACAAAATCAGATTAGATCAAATAAATTTTAATCGGTATGACGGAATTGTGCCCCATGCTATTTTTAGATTATGCGGTCAAATAAAGATGGTTCATTTAACAGTGTCTGTTTGCCAAACATCTCCACAGCTGTGCTCTTCCCTTTAGAGGACCCACCGTATGTCAAAAATGTCAATGATGAAGTGAATAGTAATATTGATGCTAAAAATAGTCCGGCACAAAGTTGCAGTTTTAAGTACTCCAGTTAATGGAGTGATCGAGATTGATTTCTTACTGTAAATGACTCTTCATTCACATTACTGTCAATTTATCCTCACTGTCTTTATCACGCATATCTATCTTTATTGCACAGATAATGGCCGCATAAAGCTGGCACTTTTGAGCCGTAGCCCTTCGGCATTTCCCGTATGCAAGCTCGAAGTTCCTGGGGCAGATAAGCGACCGGTTGAGGGTGGCTTGCATTTCGCCCGCTATGAAAACAATGCGACCGCGTGCGTGCGCGGAGCTGTAGCGGTTCCGGTTAGAGGAAAACAGCCCCGGCTCGTCTGACGGGTTCCCCCGCGCACAGCCACGCTCTGCCGAGCGGCGAGAGAGACGGCAGCCCTGATGCCATCGCGAATGAGGAAGAGGACGACGGCGCGGCGTGTTAAATGTGGGCAGAAATGCCGAAGATGTCCGAAATAACTACCGGGGAAACCCGCCGGGATTCTTGGCATCGTGGCCATTTCTTTCTTTTTCAGCATCTCTCTCCTTCCCTTGCTCTGAGTCCTCTCAGTACTCCTTCAACTCCATCTTACCCCATCCACCTGTCCTCTTTTTTTTTGCCCACGACCCCCCCCCCCCCCCCCCCCCCCCCCCCCCCCCCCCCCCCCCCCCTCACTGAACATATTGTCTGCCCCAGCAATGTCCAGCACTACACCCACTCACCCCCCCACCCTTAAATGAACATGCACTCCACCGCCCCTCCCCTCCACCTCCCACCTGCTTGTAAGAGCAGTGCTCACATCATTGTCTCACTGTTGCAGTTTTCAATGGAGAATTGCCTGTAGGGCCACGTCACGCATCTGACTCAGGACCACTCACAGCGACCCTTTTTCACTGACTGTGTCTCAGTACCCTACAGATATCCAGTGATGTCATACTTGCATAAACACACTCACATTCCCAAACACAGAGATTAATACAGACAACAAACATGGAGTCTATGATGAATGCAAGCATATAAGTGAGAGAATGTGGCCCTAAAACCATGTATGTGATCCAAGTTGCCAACAGGAAACAGAGGCTAAAAATATCACACTGACAATAAGGGGGTTCAACGTTTCTCCAGAAAAGCAATCCAGAACACTCACAGCCACCTTAAGCTTTGGAGGAAACCTGGCACAGTTCCGCTCTGACTCCAAGGGAAAGGTTACAATATGAGTCATAAACGGAAAGGATTGTGCTCATTCTGAAAATAAATATTTTTAAAACAAACTAATCAGTGACCAAATGGCAGAACACGATGTTGTCTCGTCCCACTGGATTAAAATTACTGAAACTGTAATTCACAGAGAACCAGGATTCCATGTGGTTCTGCTACAATGCCAAAGTCTCGTGCATGTGACAACTAGTAATTAAAAAAATCCAGTGCTGCATGTTCTTTGGTTTGCTTTGCTTATGGTTAATATTTTGCCCATATAAAATCTGAAAAAGCTATTTAAATTTGCTGTTTACAGTCTGTGCCAGGTTACTCAGTAGCAATTAATACTGTTAAAACAGTGAGTTTCTGTTCAGTTCCTTCCCTAGTGTTGTATGTAACACTGACAGTCCCCAGGCAGAAACAGGAGAGAGCCACACAAAGAAGTTCAATCCAGCAGTCAGGCCCTCTTTCTGTTACCACTGGCAGCAGTCAGACTCAACCGGTGTGGATAGGTTCTGCCCTCCAGCACTGAACCTAGATCAGTTTCATCAAGGTAATTTGCAGGGGCGGGATTAGGGTAGTAATAAGATGATCCTAGATAGTTGCATTGGGATGAGAATGTACATGGAGTGCTGAAAGAGCAACCTTGGCTTACCACAGCACATCAGCTCACTGAGGTGAGAGGAGTTCAGATCAGTACCAATAACAAGTCTCAGCTGTGGTTTTTGCAGAATTTTGCAGAATAGAGGTTTCAATCTATCAAAGGCAAATAAAACACAAAGATGACTTTACTATACATGTCTGACTGTTGAGATTTGAGTGTCTTAAATTCTATGCAGCTAGCTACTATTTTGTTAGAATCCCCTCAGTTTCTTAAAGAGAAGAGGCCTAACAATTCATAAATGTGACGGGTCATTCTTATGTATTTGCTGAAAGGTCACCTCAAGCTAAGGTGACTCCACTCAAGGTTGCAGGTGAGACATGAAGATTGTTTCAAATGCCATTTTGTCAGACAGGTGAAAAATGGGACATTTCCTTGCAGCACCTGTTCAGTGCAGTTTCAGTTTTGAGTGCTATGACAGGAATGGTGAGGGGGTGCTACAAGTCTGACACAAAGCATCATGGGATACCATGACAGAATGTTACTTCACCATTCGGGCCTCTGGATGGCCAGTCTGCAGACAGTCACTGAAAATGTGTCATATAGAGAGAAGAGAGAGACAAACTCTGAGTCAAACTCTCAGAGACAATAGAGAGACTAACTCTGAAAGCCTATCCGAAGAAGTGACAATAGCTATGCTATGCTAAAACTACTAGCACTACTTGTTTCATTCGCCACTTCAGTCTGTCAAACGGTGCTGCTCAAGCAACCCAACCTGTCAGTTAAACACATGAATCAGTGACTGTCAGTCACTGCCTACCATTCAGTGTCAGCCACCCTGCTCAGCTTCCCTTTATATTTTGGTGAAAATAGGAAATGCTTCCAAAATGCCAGTCATGAGTCTTTTTTACAGCAATCCTATCCCCGTCCCATAGCAAATACAGTACAAAAGCATACGCTTGTCCTATCACTGGGTCACACTTATAAATACACAGGTCTTAACAGTAGGGTGTTGACAGAAAATACAATACCCTGCTCTGGAGGATATACTATCTAATGCTGACAGTACTCAGATAGCGCCGGCACTCTCTGTGTACACTACCCAGCAAGAGAGGAAAAGATGTGTGTCTGATGGGAAGAGGGAAACACCGGCTCAGTGTGCGCGTGTGTGTATTTCAGCTGTGTTACTGCATCACAGGCTCAAACCCTTACCCTCACATCTTTCAACAGCAGGGGCCTGTCATCCAATGCCACCAAAACCTTACAGCAATTTTTATACTATATCAAATTACTATATCAAATATACTATATCAACCGTTTTTTGTTGAATTTTGTTGTTTGTGATATCCAAAAGCGTAGCTGTCCTGCTTCTCCTTCTGTTTCTGAAGCATTGAATGAGCGAGGGACTCTCCACTTAGAGAGAAAGGGGATATTCCCCAGGACAAAACGAGACAGTGTGAAAACGGCAATGGTCCTCACGCGGCTCCGCTTTTCGATCATACAAATATAATCTGTTCGTTTCAAAGACTCATGGTTAGGACTGGACACGGGTTACACGCATTCACTCTCGAAAAAGCTCAGTAAATAAGTAAATAAGTGATTGGCTACATTGGCTACATACGGAAGAATCGAAACCCACCCCGTGATTGATATTTACAAAAAATAAAGTATCAAATACAGGCACGTACTGACAGCTTCAGTGCGTCACAGTATATTATGTAGTTCATTTATGTCTTAATAGTATGTGCGTAATAAAGAACTGTTACGTATAGGTTCATAGGTGACGTTGCCTGACAGCTTGTTAGTCAAAATAATGACAATTCATTTAAAAATATTTGTCGATTCAGTGCTGAACAATACTTGAGTGAACAAAACCCCTTTGTTTAAATGGACAGAGATTTATCCTGCCTTCTACTGTCTTTCTCATCTATGAAGCAAAAAAGAAAATCAGTTTATACAGCAGAACTCTGCGTGGCACTCACCAAATCTGAGTCATCTCGCACTCCACTCGTCGCAAATCCAAAAGTAGACAACTCTGTAACAATATCGTCAATTTGTTACCCAGCCAGTGGAAAAAAGTCCAAAGTTTTAGCTTGCTAGTTCCTCTTCTGACAACAAACACCACAACGGAGACAGTCACAAAACGGCTTCAGTATTGACTTGTCAAGGATAACCTGCAACAAAACAGCGATCTGATATTTTTGATTTCCGATTGACCCCGTGCACTTCACCACAGCACGGATACTGTGTTTAATCCATTAATTTGACTATGTGCGCGTCTGATTTAAACTCTCGCAGCTCTTTGTTGCTTCTGTTGGTGTTTTTTCGCGTCTTTCACTTGGTTTAACATCAGCTCTTTGTCTGCTGTATACGCACTCCTGCTGTCGGCTCGCCAGTGAGGGACCGTATGGGATACCCCCCCAGGATTTGACTCCCTTCCCTCCCCTCCCTCTCTGACTCTTTTCTCTCTCGCTCGGTGTGTGTGTTTTCCTCTTCGCTTGTGTGTGGGAAAGGAGGGGCCATGTATTGTGTGGAGGAAGGTGTAGAGTTTTGCCAAAGAAGACAACCCGCCTCCGAACGAGAAATACAGAGTTTATCGCAGGCCTTATCAGACCCAGTCAACATGATCGCCATTATCATTTCAATCTTAACAGTAGTCTTTTAGTAGTTTAACCTATATGTAGGTTAGGTCATCTTTATATTTTATTTTTATTGCATGCAATTGCTTTTTACTTTGTTGATGAGGGGTATTTTACATAAATATATCCAAATGCTTTCGCACAAATTGTCAAAAATATTTACATCTCTGTGCTTATTTCAGTATTACGACTTGTTAGTTCAGAATATAACGAACAAACTTTATTAATATACATGCCGTTTAAATATTGTTCCTTCCGCATAACGCATCCCTTGGAGCAGGTGCTTTGGAGCGGGCGGCGGAAGATTGGCCAGACGCTCTCGACGCCCCTGAGAACACGCCTCCGGGCGTTCTTTCTTTAGGTTCAGGTTTATGATCCATCCCAAAGGGCAGGATGGGCGGGGACATATGGTAGCGGCTACCAATATGGCGATGAGTCATCCAGTATTACTTCTTTCCCTTAGCAGTTGATCCTGGATCGGAATTGAAATTTCACATCAAATGGCTGAGATTAGGATTTGGGTGTGTAAAATGGTCTTAAATCGCGGTTGCCAAGGGCAGAAAGTATACGGCGCACCGCAAGCAGACAATTTTGGCATTCAATTGGAGAAATTGTGATGACTGTCTAACAAACAAATAACGTCCTGGTTAAATTTTACCACGACTGTATTCACAGCAAAAAGTAAGAATATGAAATGAGTAACGCTGCGCGATCTTACTTGGTACAACACCTTAACACATTTAAGACCAGTTGCTTTATTCTTCTTGGCTCAAGCAATCAGAGCTGTCAGCTGTCGCGGAGTAGGGCGTGAGACACCGCCTTACGAATTCCACGTGTTTCTGCGGACAAGGTCATTCATCTTATTGTTCCTGTGATGTGTGGGGCTGTTTAATGAATGATTCCTTCTCAGCGCCTTGTTCTAAGAGCGTATGCCATATCCTTTTTGTGAACAGCGCCCTCCTGTGTAGTTGAGAAAGGAGAGCTTGTTGCTGGGCCTGAGCCAGAAATGGATGGTTTAACTTGTTATTTGAGGTAACACCACCTAGAAATGTTAACGTTAACATGGAAAACAGCTTTTCTCTGTATTGGCAAGAACGAATTTCATTTAGGTAAGCTAAATCACACATCATAACATCAAACTTAAGGAAGCTGATATTTCTCCTCAAATTCAGGACAGACTTAGAGGAGTTTCAATAAGGCGAGGGCAGATATGGAACTGTGATGTTTCTTGGATATGTATGAGGCCTATCTTGAATCTAGCTAAGGAGTTTCCTGGTCGAAGGTATTGTGTGGCATGAATTTGATGCTATTATTTGTTTCTTGCTTCTTTTTGTGGAAATGAATTCTTTGATGTTACAGTGGCTTAAGACAGAGAGTTTATGTGATCACAGAGAGGCCTTGGAACTATCAATGTCTCCACTCTCCCTTTAAAAACAATTAATACAAGAAACACCTCAAACAAGCCAAGCCAATTTTGTTGTAAAATAGTGATAGATGTAGACACACAATGGATGACCCAAGTCAATATAACAAGTTCTCACCTATGACAGAAGCACAACCCCACAACATGTCAGGCTTTGATGGCTGGAGTGAAATGCTATCAAACACATCAACCACATGATTCTCTGCATTTTATTGCCTGCGTTAGTTAGTCTATTCCACTCTTACTGTTATTGTGTGTATGGAACCCTCTGAAAGAGTTCTAGGTAGAATGTTTAGAGGGTTTTATAGAACAATAAAGGGATCTCCCACAGGGACAAGCCAAAGAACAATGTAGCCTATGGTTTTAGTTAGAAGCCTTTATGATGTCACATTAGCTTAGCTTAGATTAGTTATCGTACTTGTTTAAAAGAATTTTTTGCATTTGTTTCAGTTTTGGTGCTGTGCTCAGCTCCACTTTTCATCTATATTCTTCTGTCTTTCACCCTCCTCTTTCTCGCTTCCACTGTCATTCTTACTCTCTCTTTCCTCTCTCTACCCATTTTTTGGTTTCCTACTTCTCCCTCACTACCCCTTTCCTACTTTTCACTCCTGCTCCCCACTCCCTTCACCTCCTCTCAACCTAACTTCTCCTTCTCCCTCTCTCCTCACTCTGTCCTCTTGTCCTTCTCTAATTTTGAGATAATGTGCTGAGGACAATGCCATTAGAGACACAGCCCTGTTCATTGACAATGCTCATTAATATCCGAATCTGATTGAACTGAATGTGTCACAGAGAGGCACTGAATGAGGTAAAGGCCATTGGTTGCTGCCAGTGGGCTGTGCTGTCCAGTATAATGATGTCACAAAAACCTCTGCAATACTGCAATGTAATCAATGCCCTAACTTCTCCTCCCCCCTCCTCACTCACCCCACTCCTTCATCTCACTCTTCCTCTTTCCCAATTAAACTTTGGGGGAGTTGGGGGGTGGTGGGAGGGGGGAGGTGTTGGGTTTGGGCTGTGAGGTCACAAAAGCTTGCAGGTGATATTATGCATTATCTGCAATTTACTCAAGCTATCTTTGCAGGTAGGAAAGGGAGTTATCTGTCATTTCTATTCAGCCACCCCCCAACTCTCCTCATAATTATCCTTCTCACTCCCCCTTTTATAATCCTTGTCCCATGTAGAGGGCAAATGCTGACAGCAAATGAGTGAAATAGCTTCTAAGGTCAAATATGATACCTTACCAAGGATATATAATATGCTACCAGTTCATCTAATCATTATAATTGCAAAGTTATTAGAGGCCTTTTAAATAAATTCAATTCTCAAATGTATTTTAAATTCTGGTAGTGGTGCTACAGTGTGATGGGCTCCCTTTTTCAAACTTATCCTTCTGTCATATTCTCCCCCCTTCCCCCTCTCCTCTTTCTCACTACCCCTGTCCCACTCATCTCTCTTCCCTCCCTTTCACTGATGATGTCACAGTGGCTTACAGGTATAGCTTACAGGTATTGTGACATCATCTGCTGGCAATTCAATGAGTCATTGCAATTGTAAAAGGGGTAACCAGAGTGCCTTGTAAGATATCAGTTTCAAGATCTCACATTTTAAAATTCATATTCTGTTTTTCCCCTTCTCCTTTCCACTTCCCTCTCCATTAGTGTGCTCCCTGTCTTCCCCCCTAAATTCCCCTCCTCCACTTTCATTCACTCACTCACTCCTCCCTTTCTTGTCTGTGTCCCTTCTCTCTGTCCTCCTCCCCCATCTCTCCCCCACTCCCTGTGGCAGTTTGCTCCCTTCCTCATATCCCTCTCACTCCCCCACTCCCATCTCTCAGGCCTTCCTTTCTCAGTACAGGCGGCTGATCACGTTCTTCACAGCAAGGATGCAGCTGTAGTGTGTTGTCTCACTTGTCCTGTTTTCTGAGTTATATTAAAAGTTTTATAAACTGAAATGTATTGCATGGGGTCTACTGACAGAAATGTGACATACATGAGAGGGAGCACTTGTATGATTGTATTGGCATTATGTATCACCTGTAAGCTACTGTGACATCATCAGAAGATGAAACAGCAGGGAGTGGAGGAGGAGTGGGGTGAGGAGGAAAATTTGGAAGGGATTTGAAAAGGTGGGACGACAGAAGGATATGTTTTTAAAAATGGAGCCCACCACGTTCACAACCAAGCTTAAAATACATTTCTGGAATTCATCTCTTTATATAACCACCTTTCTAATTATAATGATTAGATGAATTGCTTGCATATTATATATCATCTGTAAGATATTGTGACGTCATCGTATTTGACCTTAAAGGCTATTTTGTTCATTTGCTGTCAGAATTAGCGCTTTACATGGGGAAAGGGTTAGAAAAGGGGGAGTGAGGGGGATAATTAAGGACAGAGTGAGAAGGAGAAGGGTGGAAGAAGAACTGAGATGGACTTCTTGACTGATCCCAGTTACAATAATTATGACTCTGATAACCTTTCATACCTGTAATGATTCCTTGAACTGATAGCAGATCTAACATCTGCAAGCTATTGTGACATAACATTCAACCTCATAGCCCGAAGACAACACCCATTAGCCTTAAACTGAGAGAATGGGAGAGTGACAAGAAGGACATGAATAAGTCAGGGGAGGGCAAAAGAGACATTGGGATTGAAGGTGGTGAAGGAGAGGGGACATGAGAAGAGAGTTATGAGGAGGGAGGGTAAAAAGAAGGAAGAGCAGAGGGAGGAAAAGGAGAGGAGGAGTGAAAGGAAGAATAAGGGGGATTGAGAAGGAGAGGGGGGAGAAAACAATACAGAAAAAATGTGGCTTCTCCCACAATTGCAAGGCTTATTTGAAATGGTAACACACATGGTATATCCATACACATTCGGTTCTGACTGTGTTCCTTCAGTCTCTGTGATTCTGCTTAGTAACAGGACACTGGTACAGCTTTAATGCTGCCCCACTGCTTGTCCAGGTCCCTGGTGCCAATAAAGAGTTCTGCCTTTCCCCAATGTCCCACAGGGGGGCACTGTTGTAGTTGCTGCAGCTGCTGATGCTGTGAAAGACATCATGGTAGTCGTTCTGCACCAATAGGAGCTTCCTTAGGTAGTAGTCCATGTAGCCCTCTCAGGTTACGACAGCAAAAAACCTTAACAAGCACTGTGCAATATGCCGTACATGGGGTATGCCTTTCCAACCTGTAACCCATCCCAATATGTTTTGGAAAGTGCTTACAGTCCTGTGTTTTTTTTTTTTTTCATTTTGATTTGTGGGGAATCACTGCACTGAATCAGTTTTTGTTAAAATGTGTAAATTATGTATTGGAACTGGTGGCATATTGAATAAATTCATGTTTGCACATCTTGTAGTTCTTGACCTTCCTCAGCTGACATCCTTGTCTGTCCTGCCTTTGATTTCAATACAATGATTGCAACCATTTTCCATGTTTCCACCCTTGTAGGATGTAGAATGAAAAGCTTTAGGCCTCAAGTTTGCTTGTGTGCCACACATTCGTTGGTCAGGGATCATTGGCCATATTTGGAGCCTGAGACTGTCATCCCAAGTGATCATCCTGGAGATGACAGGGGGTGGGGCTTTGTATATGGGCTGGGCTTTTTCATGCCTAAGAGGAAGAGTCTCCCAAGTCAAGATTTCCTCAACAATACTTGCTGGCTGTCTATCATGCATACACAGCATAAATATTTCAAATACAAATATAAAACATAAAACCAAATATACTTGATTACAATCTCATTTTGTAAGAAAGCTAAATATTTTAATTGTGTTGTACAGAAGTCACTCACTAATGAAGCTGTGGACTAGAGGTAGGAGAAGATTCACTCATCTGATTTTACTGGAACCAAAGGTTGATGGTAGTGATGAAGTAAAGCTAAAATCATACACAGAACACTTGAATGAAGACTGGAACCTCTGAGTGTGACTCCAGTTCTGGCAAAAAAGGATTGGGTCCAAGGTTTCTGAGGACTAACAAAAAAGAGGCATTTCTAAAATTCACTGATTGGCACGTCAACAATACTGTTCCACACGGAATCTGCCATTCTGAGCGCCGAGGACTTAATTTTGTGAAGCTTGACTCGTCATGCTACTTAGATTTTTACTTGAGTAGAATTTACACAGTATGATACATTTAAATATAGTTAGAAATAAAAAAAGACATTGATAAAACACTGTCACTCGAAAGAAGTACATATGAAAACTGCACAGCAGTTTCTGCAGTCATATGTTATCCGTCGGTGGCCGCTGACCTCGGAGAGTCGACGCTACGTTCTCTTCAGGGATTCTAGTTCCCATCGTTCGCGTAGTCGCGTACACGACACAATCAGTCACGACACGCCCCTACCCCCTTCTGCGGATACAGATCAAAATACTAGGGTTTACTGTGTTATAGTGTGTACTGCCACCCAGTGGCATCTAGCGGAACTTTGCACAGCAGTTCAAAACATGAGAAAAGCATAACGAAAAGCATTACTCGCAGTTTTCTGGCAAGCCCAATTTATTTCAGCATGTACCCACTGGCTGTGAGGATATTGTTTCACATACAGACCTATTTGTGTAAATATAAATCTGGTTAAAAAACTGCCATGTATGTTAAAATAATAATTGTGTAATATTACGACTTGAGTCTTTGTACATGACACATGAGACCTATGTTTTTGTTGTATGTGCGTAACTGGAAATTTGGAGTCTTAGTACCATACTCGAAAATGATATTTCAGCCGATTTGACTGCTAGTTGAAGTTAAACTCGAGCTTACTTGTGCTTGTATGATACAGATTCATTCAGCCTGGCCATGTTGATATTTTGTGCAATATACACTGTAACAATAGCATTGTATAAGTGATAATGCAGGGCAAATGTGCCGCAGTCCATACTCGCTTTAGACATAAAATTACATCAGCAGAAGGCAAGGTGCGCATCAACGAAACTCGGGGAGTCGGGTACCCTAACAGGTGTTGAATGGGAAGTAGTTCCGGTCACTTGGTTGACAGTAGATTTTACATTTGCCAGTTAACTGGGCAAGAATAAGTTAATTTACACGTGTACTCTCGAGATTACTTTGAGAATCGTTTGATTATAAGATAGAACTATAAGAACCTTAAGAAGACTTGAAAAAAACAGGGCGTCTAAGATATTATGCATTTACAAATTCGCAATAAAACTGAGGAACAATATGCTCTTCAATTAGTTTGTCGGATATCGGAAATAAATTAAAGTAGCTTCTGCTGCTGCTGAAAATTGTAGTAAATTAGGCAGTTCGCTCGTAAGTTAAATAGATAATTCTGCCGGCAAGCTTTTTTTGTGATGAGGAAGCGGTGTTTCCCCTCTCTGACGTTGTGATAGGACAGCGTCGCTGTGCGTGGGATCCCTACGCGGCGAGCGAAAAGGAGAGAGTGCAGAAGTGCGTGAGTGTTCGCAGCCTGCTGGCTAGCTGGCACTCCGGGTGGAAAAGGATTTCCTCTTAGAAGGTGAGGCAAATGTCAGTTTTATCGCTGTTATAAAGCATTATGGCCCATTCTCTTTCTTAAGCGCCTATTTTGTGGAATAGGTAGCAGTTCCTCCAATAGTATCAAATCGGAAGTATGCGGTTCGCTAGCTTGCTAAGCGGTACGAAATCGATAGTTTCTGGGAACCACACAAGCTAGCTGGATAAATTAGCTAGCTGGCTAACAGGGGTTTTAAGGTTGGGCCTAAGGTGATGAAATTGTATTATCGATAACTGACATTGACAGTACTTCATAATTGTTCTCGCTGCCAGTCGCCCTGCTGTTTTTTTTGACGAATGTCAAGCTTAGCTAGCTAGAATACTTTTGTTTGGTCAGCTGATGTTTGTGCTCGTAACTGGCTCGCTGGTCAGCTAGAAAAACAAAATACCAACACCATGGCTCGCTAGCCGCCGCTGGTACTGACCACTGACGATCATCCCGCAGTTAACGGGAGCTACTGCAGCTTGTAAGTGTATGTAAGTGTATGCGGTGGATTCCGAGCTAACAATCTAGATTTGCTAACTAGCTAGCTGCGTATGTGGTTGGAGTAAATTAGCCCGCGAGCAAGTGTTGAGATCAACATTTATGCGTTTATTAGCTAACTAGCTGGCTGTTATTGGTATCTAGGTAGGTGCTGTTGGCTGTATGTGCGTTGCAGCTTGGATAGCTGGACTCCTAAACCTGTTTTGAATATACTATTTTATTTCCAGGTACATTTACCAACAGTACCCATGCCAGGAGCTCTATGATGATCGCCTGCCATTTAACCATATTTCGGTAGCTAACGTTGACGCCAGCTAGCTCACGGCTAACGAGCTGACTGAAGCTTTAACTAGTCGTGTAGGTAGTTGGCTAGCAGCTGATGTTATGTAGCGATAACAAGTATGCACGTTTCTTAATGGCGTCAGCGCTATGTAATTTAGCTAACGCATATGTGCTAATGTATTTCTGCTGGTGCATGCACTCGTTGTAATTTTATTTGGATTACCTAGCTGTCACAGCGCAGCATGTGTATGCGCGTTCGGACGGTGTCATACTGTGAATGGGCGTCGAATAGTGCGGCAAGACCATTCGCTGTAGGTAACGTGCCTGAGCTTGGTGCAAAACAGCAGGCTAGGTATCGTAGGCATCCCAGTCATCACGGGAAGATAACGAACTGAGATCGGTTCAATTAGTGAATCACAAACTGATTTATTTAGGATCACGTTCTGTCAGTGGATGGTGGTTTAAGGATGCGGCTGTGGTGCGCTGTCCATGGTGCGTTCCCCTTGGTCTACTGGAAAAAGCAGGCCCAAGCTTCTGGCATAAACTCGTCTTTCCACGTGTGTGTGTGTGTGTGTGTGTGTGTGTGTGTGTATGTGTAGCAGTGACCAACTGCCTCGCAACCATAAACGGTATGGTAGTTTTTGTTGCTGCCGTAATTGTCACTTTTACCGTATTTCAATCAAGAAGTAATTGTACTGACAGTTGTGTATGGGTTGCATGTTCTTGTTAGACAAAATGATCTCTAGGGTTTTCAGCTGTCTCACTCTGATGTTCATCACAAACATAAAAGCTGTCATTTCATTTGTAGTTGCTGCATAAATATACACTAAATGCACTTGCCAAGAAATATTTCTTACATCCACAGAGAGCGCATTTTCAGCAACGCAAAGCTAAAAATGCAGTTTTTTTTTCCCCAATGGCAGCGTTTTCATAAATGGAATCAAGCAACTCATACCGCTGTACTTTTCCTCTGATTCTCCTTTTTGCAGCTTTGATGACAGTTGTTATGAGCGACTGTTTAACGCCTGATTGTCGTGCCTTTTTCTTTCGGCGGCCCTGGTGTGTCGTTGCAGCTGTTTACGGTGCTGTGTGGCAGGACGCTGTTTTGGGAGTGCGCTCTCAGTTGTATTCCGTTCCCAGCAGAGTGCGCGCCTCTCTCATGAAGTACACCTGCGTTTGTGTCAGGGCCTCCTTTGATAAAGCATGCAGGCTTTCCTGTTTTTATTGGGTTTTTTTTTCCCCTTCTGCACAACTAGGCCGTTCTTCAGAAACATCCAGTAATTGCACAGAGTGATAATTTATTGAAACGGTGCCAACAGCGCATGTTGGAGCAGCAGATACGAACCTGTTGCTGTTCAAGGCTGCTGTGCGTTTGATGGAAGAGGTGTGCTGCTAGACTGGGATGAACTCAAACTCCTGTTTGTGTCGGTGGATATATACAAACCACTGTGTGGGGAATGGCGTGCGGAATCCTGAATCTGCAACTAATGTGACATACAGTAGTGGTGGGCCACATCAAGAATTTTGAACTGTGCAGATTTAATACTTGACTGTTATCCTAGGTGGATGATGCAGCCAAATGTAACTATTTTTGAGGTTTAAAAATCTGTCTTGTATTAAGGAAGTTATCGCATGTAGACACGCTGCGGTCTGGCAAACTGTGCTGTAAAAACTACTCAGTGCCCTCTTTGTGAACGTTAGGTGTTGGCGCAGAATGGATTCTGAGCTGCACCCATATCTGCTGCTGTAGCTATGTCTGCCGTGTCTCCTGGTGTGCTTATTTTAGCTTTCATTATTGTATGCCGTTGGAACAGTTGAGTCTGTCCACACTGTCTGCTTTGTGGACGAGGCAGGTTTTAAAGTTATGTTATGGACTTTATGTATGTAACTTGAGTGAGTTTGTCAAGGGTTGGATTGACTCCACTCCAGCCTTGGCTGTTGGGGATGGGTCAGTATTTACAACCACAAGGCACAGGCTCAGCCCAGGCAATGCCCAAGCACAGATATTCTGCTGGCGTCTGTGCTCCTGCTGTCCTCTGTACTTGTGTGGCTGGTAACAGAAGGCCCTGGCGCTGCCTGTGTGGCTGCACCAGCTGTGAATGCTCTGTTTCAGGCCACGCCCTGTCAAGAATGTTCGTAATGAGCCAGGAAGTTGTACAGCTTTGGCTGCGGGAGTGGCGGAGGTTTGTGCCCATTATCTTGTCCTATTGTAGAATGTCTGCGGCCCAAGAGTCTGTAGGTGGGTTTTCCTCTGAACCTCAAAGGCATCACCCACACGCAGCTCAGGCCAGCGTTGGAGCATTCTCCACAGAGGGCCGCACCAGTGTGGACGCCCCTCCAAAATGCCCCTGGTGAAGCCGGATAACGCACATCAGAACTGGCCTACGCCGCGGCTGGATCAGAAGGGGGGGGGCGCGCCTGGGATCCACGCTCTAGCGGTCCCCACGGGCCGGTCCATTTCTTTACACACGCAGAGGCGCTAATTAGCCCGCGCCGTCTCCAGGGCACGCGGCAGAGGCTATCCATAGCAAGAGCCTTTTCTGAGGCCTCCCGCTTGGTGACGGCAGGCACCGTGGGGGCTGGGGGCGGCTGCCCTCCAGGGAAGAGAGCTTGTTTTTGTACTGTGTCGAGGGAAAGGTTGGGGGGGGAGCTCAGTGTTGCTTGGGGAATCATCATTAGAGGTACGATTCTGCAGCACAATGTTTAGCGTGGGTGAAATTAGAGTGCAGAACGCTGACATTTCACCTGTTGTTTTTACTTTTCTCTCTGGCTGTTTTTTTTTTTTTTTTTTTTTAAAGAAGAAAAAATAAGCGATTACCGGTAATTTGCCGGCTCTGACTGGCTGGGGAGAGCGGCGGGCGGCGGGGCTGGGAGCAGAGAGCCGGCGCCGCTCGACCCGTCGAGCGCGGTGCTGTTTTGGCGCTCCCTGTGGCATTGATTTGACCTGTGAACAGTGGCGACGGAACGTCTCCTCTGATCGATTGGCCGGCGCATCGTGTCAGCATGGGGGCCAGCGTCAGGGAGGGAAGGGAACAGGGCTCCTGCCGCCCCCCAGAAAGCCCTGAGGCGGGCTGTCAGCGCTCATCAGGGCCACTTTGCGCCCCATAATCAATAAAGCCTTGACTGCAGCCTCCGTAACCTCCCCGGGCACCGCTGACGAGGTCCAGGAGCACTCAGCCCGGCCTTTCTCATGCACGTTTCCCAGGTGTGAGGCGATCCCACTTTTAACCCTTGGTTTCCTAAACCACCAAGCCACACAAAGGGAAAGTTGCTCACATTAAAGGTTTGCTTGTTCTCGTAAGAGCGGTGGCTGCCCTGTATATCCTTTGAACACAAAGCAATGTTTACCGTCCCCTGTGTCTAATTTGCATGAGAGCTTTAGAAAGGATTGTTAATCTTGCGGTTGTCACGACTCTCTGTCCCCAGGACCGAACACAGAGACACACACTGAAGCGATTTCGGTAGCCACCTTCAGGACGGACTTTCTGGTTACTGACCTTTTTGCAGGTGAGTATGAGGACGAAATGCCTATTTTGCCCCTCAGCTTTCAACTGTATAAATGGATAACATTGTAACTGATGTAAGTTGCTCTGGGTAAGAGCGTCTGCTAAATACCAATAATGTAATGTAATGTAATGTAACTGGATCCTCGCCTTCTGTATGGTAGCAGCTACGCTAATGTGGACGCGTGCTGCTGAGTGTCCTGATGGAAGGTGAATGAAGTCCCTCAGCAGTGGACACGGTCTCAGCCGTTGTCTCTCTTGGACCGTAGATGCCGGTGTTTAATTGGAGCAGCGTGTAGAGAGCAGGGCACCAGGTTCCAGCCATGTTCCCGCTTTGATGCGAACAAAAATACAGATACAGATAACAAACAAGGGAGCACCTGGTCCAGTTTGCTGCTGCATTTCATTTGATTTGCCTCAGATGTAGATCAGTGCCCCCAGGATTAACGGTATATTCACGCTTCACGTTGTATGGTAGCTGTTTTGATGTGAGCCCAGATGAATTAAGCAGAGGTAGGTGTATTTATTCAGTGTTATATAGTATATTGTGATAGCACAGTCAATATAGCAGCGCGCAACAAAAGATTTAAATTGTTAAAAGTAACCATCTGCTTCACCCAGAGGATGGATAAGTCAGACAGAAAATTCACTTTTTTAATGGAAAAAAGTATTAGTGGCGACCACATAAATAAGTAAGATGCTTAAATGTGCAGTCGGTTTGTTCTTGGGTTTTGATCCTCAGAAACTGACGACTCTCAAAAGGGCGGCATTGTTGGGAGAGTTTTAACAGGGATGGTGAAAGCCATTTTCAACCTCACTTATAGGGAGAATATCCATCTTTCGTCCTGCTTTTGTTCACTTCTTTCTTGAGTTCAAACCACAAATGTTCTTTTGTTTGATGTCTGGAGGTAGTGATGGCTGGGCAGAAACATTGATTTTTTCCTTTTTTTTGTCTTCACTTACCTCTTTGAAGATTTGTAGGCGTTTTATGGATCAGCTGTAATGCCCAGTTAGGCTTGTGCTTCCTGGTAGACGTTTGCCCAGAATATCCTGGCGCACGCTGAAGTCTGCTGCTCAAGGACAGCAGGACCAGAAGAAGCAAATCAAAGCAGGTCCACCTCCACATGCTGCACAGGGGTCAGAGTTCTTGTCAGCAGGTGCCTTTTCAGTGCCAGACGTAATGCTGCAGATCATGTCTGTAAAGCTCCGCCTTTGTTTCCTGTGACCATCAGACACCCCAGCCGCCCTGAGAAGCATTTTGGCAACGCATCTTCATGTTGAGTCCTCGTAAAGACGCTCCTTTATGGCAACTTTGAGATGAACACCGGATTCACACAGCTGATGTGGATTAGCAGCTTGTATTTTCATAGTGATGGACTTTAATGGAGTTGTCCAATATTTAACCTTGGGTTTTGAGTTGGCCTCCCAAAACATTTTTCTTACAGCATGTGCTGGGAGTGTCTCTCTTTACCAACAAAGCAACTGTCTCACTGGCCATGAGCTTCTGAAGGATGGTCACTGGGGGGAAAAGCTGGATTTAGATTGATTGATTAGTCATTACCCAAATTGTGGTGATATGCGGCTCTTTGCCTGGGGTTTTTGGCCAGTTCACTGAGCTAAGCCATGATGATGGCTGCTAGGTAAGAGCTTCCTTGCTGCTGTGGGACTTCCTTTTATGCCCCATAGAAATGGGTGTCCTTTGAATGCTTTTATAGGATTCCAGAAGCTTCCTGTGACTCTTGAAACAACTGATTAGTTTTGCAGGATGCTGTTAGGAGGCAGTTAGGGGATGAATCATTCTGAATAGGGTACTTTTTTCTCAAGGACATATCATTCTTTGGAAAACACGATGCTGCTCTTTTCAGAGTTGTTATTTTCACTGTATCTGACCCTAAAAAAATTCCACAGACAAGTTTTGTATTGAATCTTCTTTTTTTGTAATTTGTAAAAGCATTTGTAAATTTGTAAAAACAGTTTTTACAAAAACAAGACCCAACACAAAACTTGTTTTTTTGTGTTTATCTGAAGTACTTACTTCGGAGTACTTACAGAGTGTTTCTGATCTTTCATTTTTATGGCTGTGTCCCAATACTAAGTCAGCTGCCTGCTACCTGCATCCTTAGAAGTGAGCTCCCTTATAAGGTAGCATCCTAACGGAAAAGGAACCTCAAAAGGCAGCGAAATTGGGACACACTTTGAAGGCAGGATGACGTCATAGATCATTCGCATCCCTGGAGAGAAAATTAGTTTATCGTTTGTGTAACTAAATAACTAGCCACCAGATCAGTTACTTTTTTCAGTTTAATCAGATTGTCATGTTAAGTATTTCAGTAGCTGTAAAAGACTTCACCTTTGTTCAATGGACAACCAAGCTACCGCTACGTTAGCTAGATAGCTAGCTTGTTCTATTGGAAAGTAATGTGATTACTAGCTAGCTAGCTAGTTCACGGAAAGCTCACTGAGGCTTAAAAACATTACGCACATTATTCCAGTGTATTAAATAATTACAATGTATTTTTTTAGATATAACTGCAACAAATTGTGGAGTTCACTGTATACAGATTTATAATTTATAATGAGCTCCTCTGCTACCACCGAATTTACTGCTGTGGTGTTTTCAGCCACCATTAATTTAACGGAAGTTGAGAAGCCTGAGGTAATCACAAAGACTTATGGGATACCCTACTTGGTGAAGGATACATCGGATGCTGCCTTTAAATTTAACCGAAATAAGGCACCTTAGAAGGATGCATTTTATGATGACTTCGGTTTGGGACATGCCTACGAAGGGCAAGTGTGCAAAATTGTGAAGATAGTGAAAATGCTCCCTTCAAATGCTGCCTTCTGAGGCAGCTGGTTTCGTATTGGGACACAGCCTATGTCTGTTGTTCACTTTAGAAGGTAAAACACTTAACCACTGTCCCATTCTGTACACAGCATCCCCATATAATCAGCATCAATTATACTATTAATTTACCGAAAGCCGGAGGCAGGTTTAGGTCATACCAGAAAGGTTCTAAAGATGCTCCGGAATGAGGAACAATTAAGCAGGAAGTGAAGCTTGATTAGTTGGAATGTAAAGCATCAGGTTGGGTTGCATTTGACTGGTGAGCATGCTATACAGCTAAGCACATGCCACCAGCAGAGCACGGTGAAGCTTCGCGCTAGGCTGCTGAAAGACCCAGGACTTGTGTTGTACACTGGCCTTCATGCTATGACTGCCCCCCCGTTTACATATTGAGGAGTCATAGGTTTGGGACACTAACTCCCTCTGTCTTTCACAGCGGAATAGCGGAAACTCTTCAGCCATGAGCTCGGTAGCTGTGTTGACCCAGGAGAGCTTTGCTGAGCATCGCAGCGGCCTGAGGGACGAGGAGATCACAGGTGTGATGGGGGTGGGATTCTGGCGTTGGAGTAGAGTAGGGGGGTAGGGTAGGGAGAACAGGAGAGTGGAGGAAGGGAGCGGTGAAAAGAAGGGGGGGTGGAAGGTTGTAGGGGAGGAAAGGTTTGGGGAGAAAGGGAGGGTGCAACGTTTTAGGGGAGGATGGATTTGGGGCGAGAGGGAAGTGAAGAATGGCCTAGGGGAGGAAGGTGGGGGACAAGATTTCAGGGTAGGATAGGATGGTGTTCAGGCTACAGGGACGAAGGATTTTGGGGAGGAAAGAAGAGCAGAAAGGAGGGGAGGAATGGGGAAGGGGGGGGGCACAAGGACTTGGGCGGAAGTAAGGGCAGAAGGGTTTAAGGGAGGAGAGTTTAGGAGAATAAGCAAGGTTAGATGGAGGCAGTACCCTGCACACACTGGCAGTATCTCAGACACAGGCAGTATCTCAAACCTCTCTCTCAGGCGGCACCCCGGAGGATGAGGCCTACATCCCGACCTATCTAGAGGCCTTCCCCCCTCTCCCTGAGAAGGGGGCTCCGGGGGAGAAGTCAGGCGAGCCCACGGGAGCCTGGAGCAAGATACGCCCCATAAAGGCCTCTGTCATCACCCAGGTGAGCCACAGACGGGGAGTCTGCTCTAGCATGCCTCTAGCAACCGCTTCCCCTCTGGAACTGCTGCTGTTATTCCTCTTGTCCCTATGTCCCTGTAAGAGGCCTTTTCACCATCAGTATGGTGGACAGTTCACAAGCATAGGGATTGGATTTAAACTCAAGTCTTCTTCGCATGTTTTCCAATATGCTATGGTAATGCAGGTTAAGCACCTTGTTCAAGGAAGTGACACTGCTGTACTTACCCTGAATTGCTTTCAGTAAAGTAAATATCTGCTGCAGATGGGTATGATTTAAGCTACACAAACATTTGCTTGCATAAGGAGATAAAGGAGGGACAAATGCATTTCTTACCTCTTTTTCATTTCCGCTCTGTTTCATTCCCTCCTGCTCTTCCCCCATCTCTCTCTCTCTCTCTCTCTCTCCCCCGCCTCACCCCCTTCCCCAAAGGTTTTCCACGTGCCCCTGGAGGAGAGGCGCTACAAAGACAACAGCCAGTTTGGTGAGGGCGAGGAGGCCAAGGTGTGCCTGGACATCATGCAGCGGACGGGGGCGCACATTGAGCTGTCGCTGGCTAAGGACCAGGGCCTGTCCATCATGGTGACCGGCAAGCTGGACTCGGTCATGAAGGCGCGCAAGGAGATCGTGGCGCGGCTGCAGACGCAGGTGCAGTGCCTCCTTTTGCCACTAGGTGCCGTGTTCGTTGACGCCCCAGACAGCACCTGCTTGGTTTTTGTTTGAGTGGCGGCAGGGGGGTGTAACGGTTAAGAGCAGGGCTCATAACCGAAAGGCTGCTAGTTCGATTCCCACTGGGGCACTGCTGCTGTACCCTTTGGCACAAGGTACTTGCCCCACAATTGCCTCAGTAAATATCCAGCTGTATAATTGGATAAAATTGTAAACTATGGAAGTCAAAATAGGAGCGTCTGCTACTTGACAGTAATGTAAAATAATGGTGATCAGACAGCTCTTTATTCTCTGTCTCTCTCTCTCTCTCTGTCCTTAGGCCTCGGCCACGGTCACCATACCGAAGGAGCACCACCGCTTTGTCATCGGGAAGAACGGGGAGAAGCTGCAGGAGCTGGAGCTGAAGACGGCCACTAAGATCGCCATCCCGCGACCCGACGACCCCAGCGCCAACATCCGGATCACCGGCACCAAGGAGGGCATCGAGAAGGCCCGGCACGAGATCCTGCTCATCTCCGCAGAACAGGTGTGGGGGGCAGGTCAGAGGTCAGGTGTCAGGGGTCAGAGACAGCCAGAGAGTGACAGAACCCCATCTTTCAACGCGGTTTCTCATGTCCGAAGGAGAACCTCTTGTAGCGAACCCTGGAAAGTCTATACCTGATGGCTTTAACGCTATTAGTGTTTCAGTTAGATATAAATGTGATTATAAAACCCAAAACAATAAGCAGAGGATTGGTTTGCAGTTGTACATGAGAGTGTAGTTTTCATTTTTTATATTCACCAAGATATCAATGTTTACTTGTTTTCCAAGTTCAAGTGTGTTTTCATACGTGCAACAAAAAAGGTATGGCTTATAATAGAAGCCTTGGTTGAGGTGGGGAACAGGTGAACACTGTCCCCTGGTACAACCGTCATGATAGACATTATATTGTAGGGTAAGACTGGATAAGATTGATTGGCCAGGTAAGATGTGTGGAACTGGAATTCTGATGAACGAAATCAAGCTCTCTCCTTCTCCCTCCTCCTCTCTCTCGTGCTCTGTCTCTCTCCTCTCTCCTCTCCCCCAGGACAAGCGGGCGGTGGAGCGGCTGTCCCTGGAGAAGGCCTTCCACCCCTTCATCGCCGGCGCTCACAACCGGCTGGTGCAGGAGCTGAGCCAGGAGACGGGCGCGCGCATCAGTATCCCGCCGCCCAGCCTGCCCAAGGACGAGATTGTCATCACCGGGGAGAAGGAGGCCGTCGCCCTGGCCATCGCCCACATCCGAGCCATCTACGAGGAGAAGGTGAGGGGGAGGGGGCAGGGCGGGCCGGGGGTGAGGGTGGTAGAGCAGGGGAGCCATCTATGAGGAGAAGGTGAGGGGGGACGGGAGGGACGGGGCTGGGGAGAGGGGAAGATGGTTGAAATGAATTAGGTAGGGGTGCTTGGTGTCGCTTGTAAAGAGGGGAGAAAATCAGAGGAGACGTATATTTCAGCGTAACAGAACAATAAGTTAATATGGACCATGTGTGCTTGGAGAGGTACACACTGCACATACCCTCACATTCACCGCTGTTTTCCCTCTGCCGCTCCCCAGAAGCGCAAGACGACGACGATCTCGGTGGAGGTAAAGAAGTCGCAGCACAAGTACATCGTGGGGCCCAAGGGCAACACGCTGCAGGAGATCATGGAGAGCACCGGCGTCTCCGTGGAGATGCCGCCGCTGGACTCCGGCTCCGAGACCATCATCCTCAGGGGCGAGCCCGACAAACTGGGCCCCGCCCTCACACAGGTCTACGCCAAGGTGAGAGATCGGCCGACCAACCGATAAAATCAGCGATTTTTAACAGACCACTTTCCACGAGTGTTGAAATAAATGTAAGTGTAGTGTGTGCATAGTGTACTAATACAAATAAAGGGGATGCTGAGAGAAGGGGTGTCAGGAGAACAGAGCTGGTGGGTCTGGAGCTGGTTTTTAACGGGGTGTCTCTCTCGCTCTCTCCCCCTCTCTCCCCTCTCTCTCCCTCCTCCAGGCTAAGAGTGTGATGGTGGTGGAGGTGTCGGCCCCAGCCTGGCTTCATCGCTTCATCATCGGGAAGAAAGGACAGAACATCGGCCGCATCACGCAGCAGCTACCCAAAGTGAGGGAGGGAACGAGGCAAAAGAGAGAGAGAGGGAGGGAGGGAATGGGAAGACACGACAGAGGGGAGGAGAGAGGGAGCAAGAGGAAGGGAAAGAGGGGGGCAGAAGAGAGAATAAGAGTGAGAACAAGGCAAAAGAGGGAGGGAGTGCAGGAACGAGAAGAGAGAGAGCAATATAGTTATATACTTACATACTTATTTACTTATACTGTAAATTTATGACATCTGTGTGCCTCCTGCCTAAAAAACAGTAAACAAATGCTTGTCACATGCCATCACTGGGAAGGGATGGATGCAAAACAGCTGTCAGGGAAAAGAAAGGTAGAGGGAGGGGGAAGCACGCAGGAGGGTTAGTAGGAGGAAGGGGGAAGGTGGAATGACAAGCAGCTGACCCCTGACCCCCTCGGCTCCTGCAGGTGCACATTGAGTTCACAGACGGCGAGGAGAAGATCACTCTGGAAGGCCCCACAGAGGAGGTGGAGCAGGCCCAGGTGCAGATCCAGGACATGATCAAAGACCTGGTCAGTACCGTGGCATGCTGGGAAACACACCTATAGCTCTTAGTACAGGTCCAGGGCAGAAGACAAGCCATCACTAGCTCCTCTTACACTCCAGAGCTCCTTTCATCAGAGATACAGATATGTTGTGAATCTTTTTTTCTATCACTGCTCTGACTGACAGCGGATCCAATCCTCTGCTGCTCGTATTGCTGGGCTCCATTGCTGATCTCTCTTCCTTATTGCTCATATATCCTACAAATGGCTTCTTCCTGACTTACGTTTTCACTGCTTTTCTGCTGACATGGAAGTTCCTGTGTGAAAACCATGGAAATTGCTCTGAAAGTACTCATGAAAATTACCCTACAGTTGGTAAATTACTGTAAATTGCAGAACTAACCATGAAAATCTATTAAGGCCAGGCTAATGGCTTTGATGGCGGTAAACAGCTGGAATACAGTCTCTCAGCAGCTGAGTCTGATCTGGCAGTCTGAACATGCTGTGATTGTGAGTGGCTCAGGGGTCAGTGGTGTTGACTCTTTAAGCTCTGCCTGCTCACAGATGCTTAGGATGGACTACACTGAGGTGAACATCGACCAGCGCTTCCACAGACACCTCATCGGCAAGAACGGAGCCAACAGTGAGTGCACATACAGGCGTGCACACATACAGGCACACACACACACGCAGATGCACACATACAGTCGTACACACGCTGATGCACACATACAGGAACACATTACACTCATATACACATCGCTGCACACACACACACACACGCGCACACACACACACACACACATAAACACAGACACACACGTACAGATCAATATGCATTCACGGGTTCACATGCTGTTACAATATTAAAGGCAAATATGTGCACACACAGACAGATGTATGCATACAGACAAATATACAAACACACATAGACGTACATGCTCATATTCAGGCACGTTCTGATGCACACGGACGCATCGAGAAACACGTACACACACTCACACTCACTCACACACACACACACACACACACACACACACACACACACTCACACACACACTCACACACACTGATGCACTCATACACAGCACGCCATAAAACATACGCAGAACACGCGAGTGCAGCGCTGACAACTGCCAGCTCTCCCACAGCCATAATGGAAACATTGCAGAGGAGTGTAATTATGCCCCAGGCGTCTGCTGTAGTACAGACCGCGGCACTGATGACAGCAGCAGATAGGAGAGTGTGACTGTGAGAGAGCCACGGACTGAGCCCAGCGAGCAGATTATCGCTGCAGCGGCCCTGTGCTCTTCTGCCTCCGCAGTCAACCGGATCAAGGAGCAGTACAAGGTGTCTGTGCGGATCCCCCAGGACTCGGAGCGCAGCGGGCTGGTCCGCATCGAAGGGGACCCCCAGGGGGTGCAGCTGGCCCGCAGGGAGCTCATCGAAATGGCCCAGCGCATGGTGAGTCTTGGGACGGGTGTCAGGGTGGCCAAAATAAACTGCCCTGTTTAGCAAGGTTGCGTGTGGGGGTGGGGGGTGTGTTGGGAAGGTAGGGGAGGGGGGGCAGGGTTACACTGCAGTGTACAGGCTGCCCTACACCTTGATTAAATATGTTACATTACATTACTGTTACTTAGCAGGTGCTCTTCTCCAGAGCGACATAGATTACAATTATTCATGTATTCATCTGGATATATACTGAGGCTGTAGTGGGTTCAGTACCTTGTCCAAGGGTACAACAGCAGTGTCCCAGTGGGAAATGAACCAGCAGCTTTTTGGTTATGTGCTCTACTCCTTACCACTATGTTACACTGCTGACAGTTTTGCCATTGGAAAATGTCCTTATGCCTCTGCCTCTTTCTCCCTTTCCTCTCCTTTGTCTCTCTGTCTCTCTCTTTCCTTCTCTCACTGTCTTGTCCTCTCTCTCTCTCTCTTTCTCTCTCTTTCTCTTATCCCCGTCCTCAGGAGAATGAACGCACCAAGGACCTGATAGTGGAGCAGAAGTTCCACCGCACCATCATCGGGCAGAAGGGCGAGAAGATCAAAGAAGTGCGCGACAAGTTCCCCGAGGTACCGCGTTCCTCTCAAGACAGCCCCACCCCTGCTCCCACCCCGCCCCTGTCCGTCTGCCTCTCACGTTCTCTTTCTCTCTGTCTCTCTCCATCCCCCTTTCAGGTCATCATCAACTTCCCCGACCCGTCCCAGAAGAGTGACATCGTGCAGCTGCGGGGACCCAAAAATGAGGTGGAGAAGTGCGCCAAGTTCCTGCAGAAGCTCATCGCCGACCTGGTACGCCCCCACACCACCCCGCTGCAGCACTCAGCTTCTTTCCTCTGAGAAGCGCCAGCCGATTTTGACAGCTTCCTCTCTCCTCCCTCTCCCCATTCCGCCCCTCTCTCTTCTCCGCAGATTGAGAACAGCTACTCCATCTCCGTCCCCATCTTCAAGCAGTTCCACAAGAACATCATCGGCAAGGGAGGCGCCAACATCAAAAAGGCGAGTTGGCGCGCCTTTTCACTAGCATGAGGCTGGCGATTTTGCTGCAGCTTCAGTGCTGGAATATGTGCTGATCCGTTGTTTCATGGTCTCTCTCGGTGTCCCCGCCAAACAGATCCGGGAGGAAACGAACACCAAGATCGACCTGCCCACGGAGAACAGCAACTCTGAGATGATCGTGATCACTGGCAGAAAGGCCAACTGCGAGGCGGCACGCGACCGCATCCTGGCCATCCAGAGGGATCTGGTGAGAGAGGGCCTCATTACGTTACATTACTGTACATTAGCTTAGCTGATGCTGTTATCCAGAGAGATCTGGTGAGAGAGGGCCTCATTACGTTACATTACTGTACATTAGCTTAGCTGATGCTGTTATCCAGAGAGATCTTGTGAGAGAGGGCCTGATTACATTACATTACATTACATTGGCTTAGCTGATGCTGTTATTCAGAGAGATCTGGTGAGAGAGGGCCTCATTACGTTACATTACATTAGCTTATCTGATGCTGTTATCCAGAGGGATCTGGTGAGAGAGGGTCTCATTACATTACATTACATTACATTAGCTTAACTGGTGCTGTTATCCAGAGGAATGTGGTGAGAGAGGGCCTCACTACGTTACCTTACATTACATTACATTACATTACATTAGCTTAACTGGTGCTGTTATCTAGAGCACTGATTCTCAATCCTGCTCCTGGGGTCCCCCTGCTCTGCACATTTTCCATCTTTCCCTGCCCTACCTACCTGACTGAACTCATCAGTGGCACTTTTGATTAGCTGAGCACACCTGATTTAATCAAGAGCATGTTAGTCATTTCAATCAGGTGTGTTTGGAGCAAAGATAGAAGATATGCAGGACAGGGGGGCTCCAAGAGTAGGATTGAGAAATACTGTGATAAGAGAGGGCCTCATTACATTACATTACATTACATTAGCTTAGCCAGCATGCTTATCCAGAGCGATGTACATCATTTATACAGCTGGAGGTTTACAGGGGTTATTCAGGTTAAGTACGTTGCCCGAGGGTTCAACAGCAGAGGCCCAAGGGGAATCAAAGCGATGACCTTTGTGTTATGAGCCCTGCTCCTTACCCGCTGCTACCCACGCAAGCAGCCGGCCGTGGCGTGCACTCAGTGCCCAGAGCCCGGGAGGGGAGGGGAGGGGAGTATCGATTCAGCACACTGTGCCTGAAAGGACCGCTCACGAGAGGACCGGCTGCAATCAGCACAAGCCTTAGCGCTAACCAATTTCAAACCCCAGCAAAGCGCTCCCTCTAGGAGTCCAACGCCCTCACCAATCAGGGCAGGTGGGGAGTTTTATTAGCGGCGGGAGGTGTGATTAAGAGTTGTATCGACTGTTTCTCAGAATTTCTCTTGGTGTTTTTCCCAAAACAGCCTGTGTCTCTGCAGCTGCGGCAGTGACAGGGCTCACAGTGGTCTCTGCGCCGCAAACATCAGACACACCTCATCATATCTGTGTGATTCTCTCTCTCTCAGTTCAGTTCACTTCAGTTCCAGCTTTACTGGTGTGACAACCACATATTCACGTTAGAGACACAAAACAAACATTCTGTAATTTCTCCATTTTTTTGTCAGTTGCTGTGGTGCGCTGTCTTTTCAGGGCCAGATAGCACTGCATTTAATTAGTGCTTGAGTTTGTGCCCCTATAGATGAGGTGGCTGTGTATTTGTTGGGTTGTAATTTTGGTTGACTCCAGTTGATGTTAGTGATTTTCTCCTGAGGTGGTGAGGTATTACTGTGGGTTAATGAACTGAGATTCTCTCTCTCTCTCTCTCTCTCTCTCTCTCTCTCTCTCTCTCCCTCCCATGAGCAGGCGAACATTAAGGAGGCGGAGGTGACGATCCCGGCCAAGCTGCACAACTCCCTGATTGGCTCGCGGGGCTCCCTGGTGCGCTCTGTGATGGAGGAGTGCGGGGGTGTGCACATCCACTTCCCCTCGGAGGGGTCGGGCTCCGACAAGGTCACCATCCGCGGCCCCGCCGGTGAGGTGGAGAAGGCCCGAAAACAGCTGCTGCAGCTGGCCGAGGAGAAGGTGAGGGAGGGGGAGAGGGAGCGGGAGAGGAGGGGGGAGAGCGGGAGAGGAGGGAGGGAGGGAGGGAGAGAGCAGGAGAGGAGAGAGCAGTGGGGGAGAGCGGGAGAGGAGGGGGGAGAGGCAAGGGAGGTGGGAGAGTGGGAGAGAGCAGGAGAGGAGGGGGAGAGGAGAGAGAAAAAGAGAGATGCTGGTTGAAGGGGAGTCAGGGAGAGAAAGATTTTGAAGAAGGAGCCAGTTGCACTCACAGAGAGCACTGAGAAAGTGAGATGTACTTTTTCTCAGAGTGGAATTCCCACAATTCTTCCCCCTCCCCTCTGCTTCCTCTTGAGAGGAAGAGGTATTTCCATCATTCCTCTCTCGCTCAGATTTTACAAGCCTCTCTACGTCTTCACTCTTTCGTCTTTCCTGACTCCGCCCTTGCTTCGCATTCTTTGGTGCATCTCTGTCCCTCCCAGCAAATCAACAACTTCACGGCGGAGCTGCAGGCCAAGCCCGAGTACCACAAGTTCCTGATCGGGCGGGGCGGGGCCAACATCCGGCGCGTGAGGGACCGCACAGGGGCGCGGATTATCTTCCCCTCGCCCGACGACCCCGAGCAGGAGCTCATCACCATTGTGGGCCGAGAGGAGGCCGTGCGGCTGGCACAGAAGGAGCTGGAGACCCTCGTCAAAAACCTGGTACTGCTGGGGACAGGGGGAGAGGGGGGGGGGGGGGGGGGAGACGGGGGAGAGGGGGAGACGGGGGGAGGGGGAGACGGGGGAGAGGGGGAGAGGGGGAGAGGGGGAGAGAGGGGGGGGGGGCAGGGATGAAGGGAGGGACGGACAGAGACATCATTAGTGTTCCTTTGTGTAAAATGATTTGTTATTTTTATTTCTTAATTATCCGTTGTAACCCAGCATTGGACACCATTTACGTTAATGTCACTTCATGATTATTTTCTTGCAGTCGTGACTTGGCAATATGACTGTGTGCACATGTGTAATTGACAGTGAGGGGGGGGGGGGGAGAGGGGGACAAGGGCAGATAGAAGGACAAGGAGAGAGGTGGGAGGGGGAGTGGAGAGGGAAAATGGTGACATGTGATGGTGATGGGTGCTGGGAGAGTTCAGGGGAGTGTGGTAGAGGCTTGGTGGTGGGAGGGGGCAGTGTGGGGTCTGTGGTAGAGAGTCTTAAAGGGGGTGCGAAAGAGAGAGGACATGGAATGGGGAAAGAGGCTGGGGGAGGGTTAGGGTTAAGGTTAGACGAGAGTCTGTGGCCTCTGAGTGATAGCCATTCCCTCAGCCTCCCTTTTCCTCTCTCCGATCACTTGCTCTTCCCCCCGCTTGTCCAAATTCAGATTCATCTCAACTTCATTGCTGTTCAAATACGTCATGCTCTCAAAGCAGTTCACATTGCCAGCGTAACCCTGACAAAGCGCACCGTCAGTGGTACTGTTGGGATCCCAGGAGGAGAGAGGTTTCTGTCACGGGGCTGAGGTGCTGTCTGCAACACTAATGACCTGTGCCGCACTGTTTCGGTCTCGCCCTTGCTCAGGACGACGTGATCGAGGACAGCATGGTGGTGGAGCCGCGTCACCACCGCCACTTCGTGTGCCGCCGCGGCCAGGTGCTGCGCGAGCTGGCGGAGGAGTACGGGGGCGTGGCCGTCAGCTTCCCCCGCACCGGCACCCACAGCGACCGCGTCACGCTGAAGGGGGCCAAGGACTGCGTGGAGGGGGCCAAGAGACGCATCCAGGAGATCATCCAGGACCTGGTACGCTGCACGCCACTGTGTGTGCTTGTGTGAGAGAGAGAGAGGACAGAATTCCCATTTCTCTTTGTCCGACTACAGCGGAGTGAGGGTTTTTGCCGCAGTACCTCATCTCTTTGCCTTTGTCTCCCCCTGCTGGCGGCTGCAGGAGGCGCAGGTGACGGTGGAGGTGGCGATCCCGCAGCGGTACCACCGCGCCGTCATGGGCCCCAAGGGTTCGCGCATCCAGCAGATCACCCGCGACCACGAGGTCCAGATCAAGTTCCCCGAGCGGGAGGAGTCAGCAGGTCAGTCCTCCTCTCACCCCCGCTGCCGAGGTCTACACTGTGCTCTCATCTTTGCTGTCAAAATCCCCTTTCTCATTTAGTCTAGTGCGACACATTGGTTATATTAATTTTATTTTTTGGGATTTCTGCAATTCTGCTGTTCTGTTCTCTTCTGTTTTACTCTGAACCATTTCAGAAGCTGAAGAGTGATTCATTCGAATGGTGTTCACTCATCTGATAAATATAACACAGATTGAGAGGAAGTTCTTTTGTGGCCGTTTGGCTGTTGACTAACTGTGACTGTTCTGTTGTCATTTATGTGCCCAGGGGCAGAGCCAGCTCCACAGGAGAATGGTGAGGCCAGCCCAGAGGCGGAGTTTGTCCCACGCAAGTGTGACATCATCACCATCTCCGGGCGGGCGGAGAAGTGCGAACTGGCAAGGGCGGCCCTGCTGGTAAGAGCCCTCCCTCCCTGAAAGCCAGCTACCTTAAAGCCTTGTTTCACCCTCATCTGTCCCACCTCTCTTCCTGTCTGTCTGACCTGTTTGTCTGTCCTGTCCTCTTTTCTGTCCACTTGCCCTGTCTGTTTGCCCTGTTTGAATTTCTCATTTTCTTTCTGCCCGCTTTTCTGTGTCTCTCTCTCATCTTTCTCCCTCTCTTGCGTTCCCTCCGTTCTCCCAGGCTCTGGTCCCGGTGACGGTGGACGTGGAGGTGTCCTACGACCTCCACCGCTACATCATCGGGCAGAAGGGCAGCGGGATCCGCAAGATGATGGAGGAGTATGAGGTAGGGAGGGGCTCCATGCTCGTCTGCAGGCCTGCCATTGGCTCAGTGTCAGCCTGTCTGTCAGTGCGGCTTCAGAGGAGCAGAAGAAACACTGCATCTGTTTACTGCTCTTGTATGTTTGTGCAAGACACCAAGCCTGGATTTCCTCAGTAGAATATTCAGCTATATTAAAGAATAACGTAAAAAAAACAATAATCTATGAAAGTCACTTTAAGAGCATCTCCTGAGCTGATATAATGTGTGTGTGTGTGTGTGTGTATGTGTGTCTCTGTGTGTATGTGTGTCTCTGTGTGTATGTGTGTCTCTGTGTGTGTGTGTGTGTGTGTGTGTGTGTGTGTGTGTGTATGTGTGTCTCTGTGTGCGTGTGTGTGTGTGTGTACAGGTGAATATCTGGGTGCCGCAGCCAGAGCAGCAGTCGGATGTGATTAAGATCACAGGACAGGTGGCCAACGTGGAGCGCGCTCGTCTGGGCCTTCTGGAGAGGGTCAAAGAGCTGCAGGCCGAGCAGGAGGACCGGGTAGGACCACAACCACAACCACAACCAGAACCTAAAAAGCACAGCACGGGGCCAGGCTGGGGCAACTCATCGTTTCGTACGCATTAAGACACACACCGTAACACTGAAAAGTAGACCCATCAGTATGGGCAGGTCACAGTCATTAGGTGCTGTGATGTTAGTCTGGTGTCTGTGGCAGGACAGGCGACTCCAGCTCTGTCAGCATATTCCACTCCA
The DNA here is from genome assembly GCF_013368585.1 of Megalops cyprinoides. Lineage (NCBI taxonomy): Eukaryota > Metazoa > Chordata > Actinopteri > Elopiformes > Megalopidae > Megalops > Megalops cyprinoides. The sequence goes on from NC_050598.1 coordinate 6,161,416, forward strand.
GCTCCTCTCTCTAAAGCAGCATGTCAGGTAGGGCTACCATGAGCCTGTAACAGTGTGACCTGTTATACTGCGTACCCAGGTGCAGGTGTACTCCTCAGCTGCTGCTGAAAACTGGCAAATCAGTTCATTCTGGTGTGTATATATACTGCATGCTAATAGTGATTATTGACCTGGCAAGCTGTTCTTTGGAGAGTTATAAAGGTCTTCTGAGAGTGAGTTTGGTTTCTGCACACGCTCAGTGTATTTCCCTTCCCTGCCAATGTCCAGGCCCTGCGAAGCTTCAAGCTGACCATCTCCGTCCACCCAAAGTATCACCCCAAGATCATTGGCCGCAAGGGCGCCGTCATCTCCCAGATACGCAAGGACCACGACGTCAACGTGCAGTTCCCTGACAAGGGGGATGAGCAGCAGGTACTCAGACCTGTGTGTGTGTCATATACACACCCACCTGCTAATGGACTCATAGATTTTTTTAAACTAGTATCACATTATCACTATCTCTCTGTCTCTCCACTCCTCATTTTTCTTTATTTCACTTCATCCATCGTCCCATCCTCCCACTCCTCCTTCTCTCCCCCGATCACCCTCTCTCCCTCACCCCCCCCTCCCCCTCCAGGACCTGATCACCATCTCGGGGTACGAGCGGAATGTGGAGGAGGCGCGGGCGGCCATCGAGCGGCTGGTGTCGGTGCTGGAGGAGATGGTGAGCGAGGACGTGAAGCTGGACCACCGTGTGCACGCCCGCATCATCGGCGCCCGGGGCAAGGCCATCCGCAAGCTCATGGAGGAGTTCAAGGTGGGCGGGTCTGACTGGAACCAATCACACTGATTTGCTGTGGGCAGTAAAGACTTTTGATTGGTTCAGATAAGGTCATTGAGAGCGCACGGCAGCCCTAAAGATTACCAAGCCCCAGTCATCCACACCTAGCAATTTCATCAACATGAAAATGCTTTCAAAGCATAATATAATGGGGATATTTTTATAGATCAACAGGAGCAATAGCATTACTTCATCTTTTGTGTTTATAATTGTGTCTTTGTTCCCTCATAAGTTTACTCTTAACTTACCATGTCACAGTGAACTTCCATGGTAGATAAATCTACACTGCCTGAGCAAAAAAAAAAGTTGCCGTTTGGATTTAAATAAGCAAATGATCTGGGGTTGCTTCAATTGGTCAGGTCTAGGCTCAGCAACGTTATGTGGCAATAAAAATGAAGTCAGCTGAGTACCTCAATGTACTGAATGACCAGGTTGTCCCAACAATGGATTTTTTCCTCCCTGATGGCACGGGCATATTCCAGGACGACAGTGACAAGATTCATCGGGCTCAAATTATGAAAGAGTGGTTCAGGGAGCATGAGGAATCATTTTCACACATGAATTGGCCACCACAGAGCCCTGACCTTAACCCCATTGAAAGTCTTTGGATGTGCTGGAGAAGACTTTATGGAGTGGTTCGACCCTCCCGTGGTCAGTACAAGATCTCGGGACAAAAATTAATGCAACTCTGGAAGTAAATGTTGTGACGTTGCATAAGGTTGTCAAAACAATGCCACAGCGAATGCGCACCGTAATCAAAGCTAAAGGTGGTCCAACAAAATATTAGAGTGTGCCACTTTTTTTTGGCCAGGCAGTGTACTATGCAGTACTGTGTACAAGCATCTTCATGTTTACCCAGGTCTTAGCCTTGGAGTGTGAGAATATAGCCGGCTTTTGCATTAAAGGACTTTTTGACACATGTATTTTTTAGAGACAGTGTACTTTCAGAAGTGTTAGTTTCAGGGATAGCAGTGTGGAAAGGCTGAGCGTCATTTTCAGGGGTGTCATCCACTTTGGAGGCTTGTCTGCAATGCATCATGGGCATGTCTTTGTCATCCCCCAGGTGGACATTCGGTTCCCACAGCCTGGTTCTGATGATCCGGACCGGGTCACGGTGACCGGACTTCCGGAGAGTGTGGACAACGCCATCGATCACCTGCTCAACCTAGAGGAAGAATATGTGAGTGAAACATACTGAAAGGCTGCTCTGGCTACTTAACTTCATATTTCTGTGTATTTATTATGTATTTATCAGGAACTCTTTTCAATGACGAAGTACAACAACTTGCATCGTGGCAGCTTTGATGACTACATTATTCTTGTGTCTGGGGATGGGTGATTCTGTATTTGTGTGTCTGTGTGTGTCTGTGTGTGCAAGACCGTGACTCTGTATCAGTGTGTGTCGGTGCGTGACTGTGATTCTGTATCACTATATTTTACATTTACATTTATTTATTTAGCAGACGCTTTTATCCAAAGCGACGTACAAAAGTGCATACAGTAAGTATAGCGACAGTACGGGGACAGGATGTGTACAGTTCTACAATGAGACAGTTCTCAGCTGAGAGCAAGGTCTGTTTGAGGACACAGTACTATCAGATTTGTACAACTACAGCATATAGGGCAACTAATACGATACACCTTCAAACAGCAAACTTCAACAACTTCAAACAGCGCAATGAGCTTCAGGGTAAAGGCGGCAACAAGAAACAATTTAAAAAGCACAGCAATTTACGACAGCACTATATGTGTGTCTGTGTTTGTGCGTGATTGTGACTGTGTCAGTATGTGTGTGTGTACGTTTGTGTACGTGTGTGTGTGTGTGTGTGTGACTGTGACTCTGTATAACTATGTGTGTGTATCTGCGTGTGACTGTGATTCTGTGTCTGTGTGTGTGTGTGTGTGTGAGTGAGTGAGACTGTGATTCTCTGTCTGTGTATGTGTATCTGCGCATGACTGTGATTCCCTCTCTCCCTCCAGATGATGAGTGTGACGGAGACGGAGACGATGGCGGCCTACATGAAGCCGCCGTCTCGGGGGGGAGGAGGGGGAGACGCTGACAGTGGGGCACCGGCCAAGGGCTTCGTGGTGCGGGACGCCCCCTGGAACGCACCCGGGAACAAGGTCCGTGCAGGAGGGGGGAGAAATTCAGCTGTATCCCAAATGATGGGATACCCTCATTCATAATCATTAACTTTGACCTGCAAACAAAATGTTTTTACATTGTACAGCTGCAGAAAAATGCTGGTGGACATAACAAGTCATCCAGCTGTTCGGGTCATAATCAGAGAAATGGGAAGTCTATTTGAGGACAAGTATATTCCCCATATAGACATGTCAAACAGCCCCTTTAGGATTCTTTTTGCCCGGCAGCCAATTACACGTCAGTCTGAGACGTCTCCTGTAGAGAGGAGTAGATCCTGCAGTTCTGTACCCCCCTGCAGGGGGCAGCAGTGTGGCACTGTGGTAAGCAGCAGGGCTTGCAACCCAAAGATTGCCATTTCAGTTCCCAGGTGGGCCACTGCTGATTTTTACTCTTGGGCAAGGTGCCAGAATTACCTCAGCTGTGTAAATTGATGATGTGAAAACTGTAAGCTATGCAAGTCTCTCATGGTAAGAGTGTTTTCAAAGCAAAAATAATCTAATAAGGAAATGGAAGCTGAATGAGAGGATAGATCCTCAAGACCCACTATCCTCAATTACTCTCTTCCTTTGAATTCTTTTACTGGAAATCTTCGCTCAATGCTACCATCTAGTACATTATAAATGAGCATCTAGGCTTTCCAGACTGTTGTGAGCTAAAGCAAGCATGTGAACCAAGAACAAATAAAGGGCAATCGGCTAAATTTCTGGTCATCATCTGCCCTGATGTGAGGGGCCACTAAAAATTAGCCAAGCACTTGGCTAAACTGTCTGTAGTACTGGAGTTGTTATGATTGTGAACAGGCAGGGGCTCGAATCAGCTTCGGATCTGCTGCAGTGCATTGTTGGATTTGTAGTGTGTAAAACAGCCATTGGCAGTGTCCAGGTCACATGTTAGAGGATTGAGACCTCCTTCACTTCACTTCACTAAAAATAGGGAGGGCGTATAATCAAGACTTCCTGACATTTGGGCCATTATGGTCTGTCTTAAATTCTGTCCTGACAATAAGCTTGGGAAGAATCCCATTGGGTTGACTGGTCGATGAATGCTGCTCTGCACAAAGTAAAATGTCTCCATTTTGGTTCAAGCTTTCTGATCCGGCAGCACAAAACACAGTGAGAGGCCTCTGCTGTTAACAGAAATGTAAGCATTTCCTACAGCTGCCAGAGGGGGCAGGCTTGCACCAGGTCATATCCTTCATTTTTTCAAGGGTGGTGTGGAGGAGGGGCTGCAAGCCGATGCACAGACTTTTTCTACCTCTCTGTTATCATTATTGCTCTCATTAACCGAAGCGACATTAGTAGCAATTAAATCAGATACATACATTCAGGCTGGGGTATTCTGTTATTGATGCTGCCGTCATTATCAGCATCATTAAGATTTATATTGTATATTTCTGCACCAGCGGTGTAGTTCTGTCCCGCCATTGGGATCACTGCTGTCATTAGCATTAGTCATTATGTCAGATATTTTCGGGCTGTTTTCATGTGCACATTCATTTCTGTGTTTATTATAATGATTATTGTCCTATAGCATCATCAGTGTGGTTCTGTCTCCCCCCAGGCCCCTGATATGAGCAGTGCTGAAGACTTCCCAACCTTCGGGGCCGGTGTGGCCCCCAAACAGATGTCGGCCTGGGGCCCCAAGAAGTTCTGAGGCTCGGAAAGGGAGAGAGAGAGAGCAGAGGAACTGAAGATACCCCTGGCTCTCGGAACGCCTCCCCCCCCCCTCCTCCTCCTTCATCCTCCCCCTGCGTCTCTCCCTCTCTCGGGTGCATCACCTCACCGTGTCACTCAGGAGGCTAGAGGATGAGGTCCCGCCCTCTTTTTCCCCCCATCTCCCCCCCGCTGTGTTTCTGTCTCTCCTTTCAACACAGTGCCCCAACCCCCCCCTTCCTCTGTCACGCGTGCCAGAGAACCTGAGAGCTGTCAGAACTCTGTAAAGCAGGGCAGTCACACCCAGATCCCTCCCCTCCTTTTCCATTTTTTCGGGATTTTGAAACCACTGATGTGGGCAAACACGATCCAGCAGGCTCTAGAGCCATATAAGTCTCTGCCTACCTAGGAGGTGAGAGGGGCAGGCATTTTGGAATATTTAGGAAAAGATGAGGGGAGCTGGGCGAGGTGTCCCAAAGTCCCAGCAGTTTCCTGGGTAGAAATGAGGTACAATATTTTACTGTGTCATGAAAACTGATGGCGCCTAAAGAACAATGTCTTTCTAAGCTGTTATGTTGGTGTGGGTTTCGTCTGTAGCTGGTCCTTCCAAGCACATATTTCAGGGGGGGGGGGGTTTACTGAGAATATTGGGAGGGAGGGGAATGCTGTGTCTTCACTCACTGAAAAAAAAATGGTGTGTATAGTTCCTCTTTTTATTCATCTTTCTGCAGAGATGAGAAGTAGCACTTCAAGTAGAACTTTCATGATGGGTCTTAAAAAAAAAAAAAAAAAAAAAAGCTCTGAAATTGCGTGATGCTGGATCGCGGATAGCGAAGGGGTGTCTTTGTTTTACTGTTATTTATTCATTTGTATTTCGTCTCTTATTTATTTGGGTTTTTACTTTTTCATTTTTTATCCAGGCAGAGATTTGATTAGTTGGAAGGGTAGCTTTTTTTGGAGATTCGCTTAAACAATTCAAGAAATGTTCTCATTTTTAAATCCTGTATCTTGGTTTATTTGAAGGACTTGAATTTGTTGCTTTGTGTCTGTGAGAGTGTGTGTATGTGGGAGGTGAGTGTCAGCATTGGTCCTAATCATGCGCCCATGTCTGTTAGTTGTTTGCTGTCTTGTTTTTTCTTACCTCCTTTCCCCCTCTTCCTCTTTATCTCTTTTCCTCACTCATTTTGCCAGCTTGACTTCTGTTTACAGTTACAATGTAAGAGCTCTGTCCTGATGCTCAGTTTTACTGGCACTTTCAGGTTGTTCTTGGGGAAGAGGAGTTATTAACCCCAGCTCACACTGTTACGGCTGAGCGCGCTCGGCAAACGGGAGACGGGTTCAGTTTAGCCATGAGGAGAAAGTGAAGGAGTAAATCAGACTGAACCTTGAAGGGACACGTCTGACTGCATCAAGCCAAGCAGATGGGTCTTGCACTGCTCATTGTGAAGGGCGTGGTCCAGCCATTTATACATGATCCCTAGGTTTTCTCCTCAGAGTACTGACGCTGTTTACAGCCAGGGGTTACGTCCCGCTTAGTGTTAAAACTGCAGTCTGCAGGACAGGTAAACCGTGACCTGGCTAGCACGGCGGCACGTAACACAGAAGAACCTGACGTTTGAAGGAGCGGAGACACAGTTAATCTTCAGCTGTCACACGCAGACAATATTAGGGGGAAATCTATAATCCCATCAGTTTTGACACCAAATATCCGCACTTCCCAAGTCATTATCGTTTTTTCTCGATTGCGCACAGAAATCAGAGCTCCATGCGAGCGCGTAGCTTCGGTGTCGCGCTTACAAACGGACGGGTGAGAGGCGTGGGGAGACAGCGGGACGGTGCAGTACCGCGGGTCAGACATCCCAATCACCGAAGTCACAGTGGAGAAGATGGCAGCTATGGGCTTTCGCTCTGGCCCAGACTTTTGAACCCAGAACCCTGGGCTTCAGAATCACTTACCACAGGGATTGGCCTTTTTATAGTCAGTTATCATTGGCATTTTTTGGCGAGTTCATTTTTGTGTAGGTGGCTTATGATTTATGCATAGTTTAAAAAAATACAGTATCAGTTTGGATCTTTGGACCCACTGAAGGATCAGGAACAGCATAGTAACAGTCTCTGGTACTTGTGGGAGTGTGTGTGTGTATGTGTGTATGTGGGTGTTGGTGCGTTTTGTGGAGTGGGGGGTGTCAAAGGTCATTTGATTGCCGAATTCTTTCTTTCTTTCTTTCAATCCTGTGACAATCCAGATTTTGTTTTGCCTCCCCCCTCGGCTCGGGGCGGCATATACAAAAGACAGGATATGCAAACGGACGCAGAAACGGCCCCCTCCACTCCTCTCACTGTGGGCGCCCGCACGTCTGCGCTGGGGGCGTGTGCAAACGCACGTCATTCACACGGAATTCGCCCTCTGCGTCTCTGTCACGCTGCTCTCTGTCAACACTCGCATCCCTCCCTGATGGGAAATCCCTCCCTCATGGGGAATCTCTGAACTCTTCATGCTGCCCTGGGTGTAAGGAGTGCAGAGGTGAATCTCTTGATCCCGAAAGCATTGGTGTGTGCGTGTGTTTGTGTGTGTATGTCCAGGTACATACGCAAGTATGTACATGCGGTGTGATCATTGCTGGCGAGTGATTCAAACTATTGATTTTCAAACCAGTAGAACGCTATTGGCCTTAAATGAATAATAAAAAAATTGTTATAAAATATTTTGGAAGATGTGATTGAGTAAATATGCAACACTGCAATAACATGTCAGTGACTGGACTTTTCCTACTCCAAATAAAATATGAAAAAGAAACATAATTGCTCCGGGCATTTTGTCCTGAATCTTGTCAGGTGAGTGACTGCATGCATGAAGTGACTGAGGGCTGTTTCTTGCAAGAGGGTGAGTGTGGATCCTGCTAGCAGTTGACCATTGGTGCTGATGTAGGATCAGTCCTCCTGTTTATCTTCCAATGTGTAAGGTCAGAATTGTGGTTGGAGAAGGTGGTCTTAGATCAGAGATTATCAGAGATCACAATCTCCCGAGCAGAAGTGACGGTGTGTGTAAAGAATTTGTTAGAGCCAAATTGAAAAGGCAAAGCAAGACATGCTGCATATGATACTGTATTTTGCATAACAATAATCATCTGTGTGAAATGAAGAGGCAAAAGCCCACATCTTAATACATCTCCAGTCTGCTCAACTGCATTAAATGCACAAGTTGAAGCACCAGCACCACTGGATGGCTTTTCATTGGCTGATGCCTGTTGCTTTTGCTGCGTCATTGTTTTTACATTTCGTATCTGTCAGTTAATTGCTAAGGGTGATGAGATCTAGCTTATTTCCTGAGGGGAGGTCATATACATATATTTCTTGCCTGAATTGCTACAGAAGGGTAAAGCAGTCATTTTTTGGAATCTATATGCATGTCCTGCACCCAACAATGGACCCGCATTCTTTAGTGTGTCACCTACATTATAATACCCATGCGCATGTCTATCTGGAGAGGCAGGTTGTAGAAGTCTATGTGAGAGTGAGTTATAGTTTGTATGAAAATGTATGTGTAGAAGAGTAAACATTCAGGGTAAGAGTGCTTGTGACAGCGTGCATGAGTGAGTTTCTACATCTGACTGTACGAGTGCGTGAATGAGGATATTAATGAGGGGGAAAAAGTTGAATAGCTACACTAGAGTGACCGTGTGTGCAAGTAACTTGTATGCAAGCGTATATGTATGTACTGTGTGCAAACTCAGTGACTGTATGGGAGTGCCTGTGAGGAACTATGTATAACAACAGATGTGCACATAGTTATATGTGTTGAACAGTTTGAGAGTGCTTGTGTGATTAAATGTGTATGAGAGTAGTTTATGGATGTATGTTGAGTAATTGTTTCTCTGAGTCGTGTGCATGAGAGAGGGTGTGACTAATGGCATCGCTGAGAACACACATAGTGATACAGTAGTGTCCACTCATGACAGCTTTACTTGATCATTTGGTTTGATGCCAGTTTTCCAGTGACAGAAGAGAGAGCGGAGCCTGTATGTTATTCTCATCCAGACTGTAAAAACCAACATGGTGAATATTTTCCTTGTTTGGACTCTTCTTTGCAACCTCTATTCCAAACACAAAATGGAGAAACAAGAGGTAGCACTTACAGATACCCTATTTAGGCACTGGTTTTACACGTCTTCAAACTTTTCTTGAGGAAAAAAGGTCCCATGGGTTCACAGCTAAACTACTGAGTCTCCATCCATTTTCTGAACTTATCATTATCTCACCACCATTAATCAAAGTGGAATTAAAATGTGTTTGAACCGATTCAGTACTGTGAACAAACCGGGCAAAAATAGCCAGTGGGATTTCTCAAGTATCGAGAGCATCTGGTATTCCTCGACTGGGAACAGACAGGAAAAGGTTGCTTGGGGCACTACCTGAATGAAGAGGTGCCCTCTGGTGGACAGAAGATGCTCTCTGGCTATGAAGGGGTTTACTTTCACAAAAGACAGCGTAGCATGAAGACGGTGGGTAACAAAGACGCACACAAACGAGTCGCTAAGCGGTGTCTCATTCTACACCTACGTCACTGTGGTTCTGACATACAAAAGATGTATTTAGCTGAATATGAAACACAGATTACAGAAGTAAATGGACAAAAAGACAAACGGCAATAGACAAAACGGGACAAGACAGATAACCACTAATGTGACACACAGCATGACAGCGAAAACAAACAAAAAAACGGACCAGACACTACTTGATTTCATACAATGTGCATACTTTCTTTGTTCTTTACAAATCAGGAAGATATGATTTATGTAATGTAACAGTCTGTACAACATAACAAATAGAGAGAAATAAAAATAAAACAAGAACAAATAATACAAATTAATTCTTAAAAAAAAGCAGCGCTGGGCCTCAATAACCCACTTTTTCACATTTTAATTGGACATTGCAAGCACTTTTTATTTCTTTACCCCCCTTGCAATAAATTAGAGCACACATTCTCTGTTTGAGGCAACCAATTAAACTCCATTACCCAGACAACCCCACTTCTCTTCGACTGGGCTGACAATGGCATTGCCTTGAGACTCTTGGCAAGACCATGGGATTTCACATGTAAAATATATACTAATGTATATCAAATTGGCAACAAAAAACAGAATGAAAGACACAAAAAAGTGCGGTTTTAAATTAAGATATGCTTTGGAGATCAAGGAGGAGCATTCAAATTCCAGATACAATCAAAGTTTTAAAAGTGAAGTTTTGGAACTGGATCAAACTCTTGTAAATCTTGCGTTGCATGTCAGCAAATGGCATTAGTTAAACTGAAGCAGAATCAACAGACAGTATTGTACTCAAGTATTAGTTATTCAGAAACAAAAAATTGTAAACTCTAATATCAGGGCCACAATTCAAAAAGGACTCCATTTCCCAACATTCCTTGCATGTCAGCACCTAGGCACACCATTGGAGCCAAGCCTCCTCATCGTGCAACAATGACAAATGGACAAATGGAGACGCGGAGAGGAGGGCTTCAGCGCAAGCCTACAGTGTAAACGTATCAGGAATACAGGAGAGTGTGCAGATGTAAACGGAAAAGATGTAACCTGGCAAAGGTGCAAGTCTGATCTGGGATCAGTGAGTGACTGCCCTGCTTTAGACCGACCAGATCAAACCGCGGTGCAGTAAATGTGAGACAGTGAACCGGAAACAGCTGAAACGGCGCTCTGAGCCCCCTCTCCCAGAAGAGGGCCCAAACCAGAAAGGAACACTTGATGCTGACTCTGAGTAAGGTGCTGGAGTCTAATTTTACCTTACCTCCACATTCAGCGAAGGAACTATTCTGAAACTATTCTAGTCCTGTTGAGTTTGCAGTGTGAAAAAGCACCTCCAGCAATCCTTCACAGTTTCATAGCTTACCCTTGCTGTGTTTGAAAGATGCATATCTGCACATCACTAGTTTCCAACTCAGCTTTGTAACTGAATCACCTGACCTTCCCTCCCCAGATCTGGGAGTGTAGTGTTTAAATAGTCTGCCTAACAACAGGGCCAGAGTCGAGCTGGGCCACCCGATTTGCCCTACAGGCTTTGAGGCCCGCCAAGGACCAGGGTGGAGGAGCCCTGTTGAATTGCTGCCCACAAGGGTTGATTTGCCCTGCTGCAAATACTGAAAGGCCCCCCCCCCCTCAAGAGAGATGAGTCTGTACGAGTGAGGGTGTGTGAGCATGTGTCTGTGTGCGTGTGCTCTGTAACGGTAAAGAGAAGACAGGAGGGCAGAGACAACGCCGGCATCAAGACAAAACAAACTGGACACAAAAAACGCAAAACGACAAAACAGCAGTGAAGGCTGGGGGGACGGGGAAGAGGAGAGGGGTTTTTGCCTGTCCCTCCCTCCTTCTCCTCTGCTGTTCTCCGGTCTCCTCCTCATTTGAGCTTCGTACCCCCCCCAAAAAAAAAGTCTTTTGCTTTTTGTTCTTCATATCATTGGACAGTGTCTTGTATTCGATTGTTTCTCTTCCCCTGGTGAGAGTCTTTAAAAGGCCGAGAGTACGGACCGCGCTGAGTGAGTGGAGTTGATGGCATTTCAGTGTTCGGGCGTGGAGCTGTAGCTTCGCCTCTCTCTGCCACTCTCTCATTGGGGGAGGATGACAGATTGTGCCCTCAACCACAGAACGCAGCAAAAAAAAAATAAAAAAATAAAAGCAAAATTAGGAGCAGTTAAGTTTTTGGTGGGAGAGGACCAAGAGAGCAACGAACAGCCGGGAATGAAAGGGTGAAAAAGAGGACAGGTTTTTGGAACCGGAAATCCGAGGGAAGAGAGAGGAGAGAGGAACACTGTGGGGCGAGGACTGCGTGTGTGTGTGTGTGTGTCAGGAAGAGAGAAAAGAAGAAAACAGCAGGAGCAGTGCAGAAAGCGCAGTGGAGTATCAAATCGATGGAAAGTTTTAAAAATCGCCCCCTTGTGTCCAAAACATAAAGTGCAGGCAGTGTCTCTCCGGTCTGGATCCGCCTCGCTCCGCCCCGCCCCCGCCCTGCCCCGCCCTCCCAAAAAAAAAAAAAAAGTGTTCAAAGCGAAACAGTACGGGAACAAAGAAGTGAGAGAAACTTTGTCTTTGTTCGCCGACACCATCCCCAGCGAAGAATTCCTAAAAAAAGTCACAGGTTTCAGGGGAGGGGGTGGGAATTTTGGAATTTTGGTTGGTGTCAGAGCAGGAGGCCTTGGGGACCCCCTGCACCCCCCCCCCACCATCCCGTCCTTCACTCCACTCGGATGAGCAGGCCGTACAGCAGGGTGCCTCCCTTCTCCTTGGTGATCCACTCGATCTCAGCGTTGCTGAAGCGGGGGTCCAGGGACTCGCTCAGCCCCAAGCTCTGCGGGCCGGCCTTGTAGGAGCCCGGCCGGACGCACACCTGGAAGCCCACCTGCGCCTGGTGGTAGCGGTGCGAGCGAGGGTCCCGGAATCTGCGGAGAGAGCAGAGGCCGCGGCTGAGAATGGAGTCATACTGCATCACATTACATTCCCATCCACACAGTGAGGTACATAGGAACGTCTCATATTACGCTGCAATCTGCATGCTGGAGTGGATAGGAACTCGTTATATTTCCCCAGGGACCCAAATGTACTGTATAATGCATTCCCATCCACTCCGTCCTTCTTCTCCCTTGGTGGATGGGAATGTAGTCTTTTTTCATAGTGGGGGGCTGCCGTCTATCCAAATCCACTTTAACTCTCTGGTGCCATCACTCCAAACCCCTGTACGTTGTAAAGTGATGAAGTAGCCCTCAGCCCTCGATATGGACTCACCCTCTTCCCCCTCCACTCCTTATACCTCAGGGAACTCTGGGAATGAACATCTCCCATCCCATACCCCGCTTCCCGAACTCCTCCCACCTCCCTGTTCTTCGCCACCCCTCCCCGGGACTCACTGCACTTTGGGGGCGAAGGTCTCCAGGCCGGAGTAGCGCATGGTGGGAGAGAGCTGCACTCTGGGGATGTCTCTGTCGGGGGCGCTGTTCTCCTCCGGCCCGCTGTAGCCGTTCTGGCCCTCTGCCTTCACCTGCGACACCGAGAAGATGGACGACGTCCCTGTGGAAGACGCCAGAGCTGCCGTGAGACACACTGCGCCCAGAGGCTTTCTCATATCTCTCTCTCTCTCTCTCTCATGAGTGCTACTGATTGCAAGAACACAGTTCTTCATTACAACACGCCTTTCAACCAAAACATTTTTTTTGGTTTGGCCAAACTGGTCATCTGAGAAACCCACAGGAACCACATTCAGGGCCATGTTTTAAAGGCCTGGTATTTATTCCACAAACTGGCTGGATTTAGATACTTTTTTGCAGTTTGGGGTGGATGGGGAGGAAGTGAGGAAGAAGAGGTTAAAACAGGTTAAGTTAGTTTTGCTGGGAGGAATCATATGCTAATAATGCTGAAGTGGCCAGAGGTGGATTAAGGGAAAATACAGACAGAGAAATAAAGAATAATTTCTATTCTATGGAATTTGAATATTATTTTTTCTTAATTTTAAGCTCAGACTTCAGAGATATATTTCTCCATCAAAATAAGAAAAGACAAACTACTGGAAATTTACCATGTTTTTTTTTTCTTTACATCTTATATAAGTATATCTTACACAGATGTGTTTTTATACAGTGACTGTTGTGATATCAAAGAGGTATCTAACTGGAGCAGAGGGTTGTTAAGTCATGATGTTTAAATTACGATTTGTGTGGCACAACGTGAAAGAGGGAGAATGCAGCACACCACTGTCGTCCATGTTTTAAACACGCGTCCACATCCTACTGATGCAGTACAGACGCTGTAAGACTCTCTCCCACACTGTATCCATCCTTCCTTCCTTCTTCCCTTTCCCCTCACCCAATCGCACAGCTGCACACAGCAGGACGACACCTATGAAAGCGTCCGTAAGGAACGTCTGTTACGTGTCTGTTAGAAAGGGAATGTGAACGACCCGGCCGAGGCATCTCAGGGCTCTGTGGGTCGGCGGGCTCGGCTCCAGGCTCTGAGACTCCTACCTGACAGCAGCTGGCTGTGGTCCAGGGTGCGCCTCAGGTTGCCCACAGAGGTGCCGTGGTAGGCGATGTGCCACTTCTTCAGCGCGTTGGACACCTCGCAGTGCGGCTTTATCCTGCCAAGAGGGAAAGAGCCGTCACCCTGCATCTGCTGCTGGTGGCGATGCCGGCCAGGCTGCCATTCTGACGGGATTTTCTCGTGGCGGGCTACTCCCAGCCTCAATTGCCAGGATGACGAATGTTCTAGAAAGCAACTTTGGATGTACAGTGTGCTGTGATCTGAGTGCCAGATCACAGATAAAGATCAGAATCAAACCCTTGGCAGGACCTGCCCGGCTAAGCACATCAAAGGACAAACAAACTATTCCTTAATGACTGTCTCAATCCTACGTGGGAAATGCAACATTGGGATGTGAAGCTGTATCTCTAGCCTACCTTCCTCTCTATCTATCCTCTAGCCCTATTGTGTATTTTTTTAAAAAAGCACTCGACACTAGTTTAGCAGTTAACTCAGTATCTTACTGACCTCTTGTACTTTTTGATAACTACTCTTAGCATAGTGATGCACTTATTTGGAAGTCACTCTAGGTAAGAGCGTCTGCTAAATGACTTAATGTAATGTAATGAGTATTGCAGGGAGTCTGTGTGTGTGTGTGTGTGTGTGTGTGTGTGGGGTGTTGTAACCGACCTGAGGGCGAAGCGACACCAGCCGAAGGGCAGGGCGTAGTCCCGGGGAGGCTCCCCGCGCTTGTAGTATGCCTCATCGCCGCGCAGCTTGTGGCAGGACTCACAGTAGCACAGGTTGTACTTGGCGTCCTCATTAAAGTAGCCATCTGCAAGAAGGAGGAGAGAGCGAGGGGGGGGGGGGGGGGGGGGGGGGGGCATGGGGGGGGCAGAGAGAGCGGGCAGGGAGAGGGGGAACGGGTACAGGGGGAGGCAAAGAATGAAGGAAATAAAATGAAAAGTGAACACCTGGAACTATCAGCAGTACAGAGGGAGGAGGAGGAAAGGCTGAACCCACTTCCCACAATTCAACAGTTCCCTCCTCGTGTCTGAGGTAAGCGGACTCCCACAGCCTCATTCAGTGGTCAGGTTCATCATGATTGGCCAAATGAGGACACAAGTAGACGGGTAGAGTGGGGCCGGCGGAGAGGGCCACTGACTCCTGCATAGGATGCGTGCCTGGAAGAGCATGGCATGCTGGGAGTGGGAGGAGAGTACAGCCAGTGAGGGGCAGAGAGGGGACAGAGGGTTATGTGATGGGGTGTGGCACTCACCAGGCAGAGTCAGCAGGTCTTTAAAGCGGGCACAGAGCGCTTGGTACTCGCAGGTCTTATTTGGGTTGACTTCTGGAGGGGGCGTCCAACACACACTCTCTTTGATCCCTGGGGAGACAGACATGCATAGCCATCATTATTATTTTTATTTCATTATTTAAAAAAAAGTACTATTTTCTGTTATTCTGTTCATTTTTCTTTTGTTCATGTATGATGATGATGACGATAGCAAATAATAACAATAATAATAACTAATGTTATTTTTCACTCCAATTTGTTATTTGTTATTTTCCACATATGATTTGGCAGTTGAAGTGTGTATTTTTTCATGCCAGCGAGGCCAACTGTGTTGCACTGAGAGAGAAGGAGAGAAAGGAGGAGGAGATCAGGAGGGTGAAACGGAAAGACTGAGAGGAAGACAGAGCGGAGGAGGAGAGGAGGAGGAAGGTTAAATGCATCGTCCTGTGGAAGCGGGGCTAACAGTGCAGGCATTGTGTCTGCCTGTCTCCGGGACGCAGCCCACAGTCGGTCAGCTGACTCTCCCTGGCAGAGGAACGCCTCCCTCCACGCTGCTTATTAGTCACACAGAAAGAATGTGCCGGCCTCACTGGCGGAACGGCGCACCGGAGCACCGCTGTCCCCCGAAGCTGCACACAGCTGCCGAAAGCTGCCCTCTGACACACACAACGAGGGCCTGACTGGAGAAGCCCTTTCGCTCTGAACAGGACTTTTTTTCTTGAAAGAGGATTTTACTACACCAGAATACTATACTACACAATACTACACACGCAGAATAAGACATAACAGTGATAACACTATCATTATGTCCTGGTAACTGGAGTGGAAAAATCACTAGAACAACTATTATTAGCAAGAGCCTAAGTACTAGGAGTAGTATTAGTAAGAGTAGTCATGATACTGGTAGCATTACTGGTAGTAGTAGCAGTAGCAGTAGTAATAGCAGCTGTATTTGTTTCTAGTGCTTCACAGTCCTTATGTTACTACCACTGGTACTACTGAATAAAGATGTCTTACCATCAACCATGTCAGCCTTCTCCATGTCACCCTGGCAACGCGACTCTCCGCTCTCCCTTCCCACCGCTGGCACATCGTTGGTCACTATGGTAACCTGCCATGGCAATATGACAAACGTTATTCCCCCGAGATGAGGTGAGCGTCACACCATGTGACCTGGTCTGTTCGCTGCGGCGCGGGGGGATTAGGCCTGGGGTGCAGATTTGGGCTGGAGACCCGTCCCGGCGTGTTTAAGTGGGATTATGGGCGCTGACGCGGGGGTATTCTGGGAACGAAAAGCTTCCGGCAGCTTCAGTGTGACTAATGAATGCAGATGCACTTGCTCGCATGGTGACAAGGAGATTCTCAACTGACACTTCCTCCTTCTAGTTAATACAGGCTTAAAGCAATACCATATTAGCTCAAATATAAGGTACCATATTATTTTACCAGTTTAGGTATAAAAGCATGCCTTCATCACTCTATGTTTGCAAAAAAGACAAAATTATTAGCACTAATTGGCTGGGCGTCTAAAGGTGGCGCTGGTAGCCAAAGCAGCACCAATGGATAGCAAATGCGTTCATCAGATATGACTTATATAATAGCTCCTTCCCCTTTTCACACTGACGCTGACCACACAATGATGCTTATTCTGGATAACCCTCCAAAAAAATTCACCCACTGCCACTGGTTATTTTACACACTACAAGTCCCACAGCGCCCTACATGAAAGCCAGTGCCGATTGATAAATTTGGTGCATCTCTCGCTAGTGATAACTAAAAGGTGCCTGACAAAGAAACAACTGTTTTCACAAATGCTGAGGGACTTACTACTGATACTGATACTGTTTTTGCAAAACAGCTGTAAACCGTTTTGGGGGCATATTGTAATTTCAAACATTTTGATGTAATTGGCAATTTTCTATTGGATTACAAATCTCTTATAAACACTGGCTCTACCATATTACTCACACTTTCTGCTATTAGTAAAAACTGTTTTCCCCATTTATTGCTCAGATTTTTGGTTTGATTAAAGTGCATCTTTCTCTTCTTTTCCCCAAATTCTATTTCAAAATGGGTGGTCACCTTATAAGCAGGACATATTCCAGCCAATACGGTTACAGCCAAGTATAACCTGCAAAATCCTGATTGATAAAGAACAGTAACATTACGCTGTGAAATTGCTTATGTACTGAAATAAAAAGCAATGCTAACATGGTACATGTGTGCATCTGTAGCGGTTTCAGTTATCAGGGTGTTTGACGACAATTATGGATCCCGTGGCTTTGCTGCAAATCTGTGAGTGGCAGAAGTGTATTACTGTCTTGTAGGGGGCAACATTCAGCTCTTTCAGAGGAGATGTGGGGAGAGCACACAGGGCCTGCAGGTGTGTGAGCGGGGTGGTGCAGGCGTCCGGCGGGGGTTTAGAGAGAGGATTGATGGTTATGGCGCTCACCTGCTCGCACTGGCCGTACAGGTCGATGAGGGGGTAGCAGGGGCTGGGGATGTCCTGGGCTGCCACGCCCTGGTCCATCCCGTTGACGTAGAGGTGCAGGCAGTTGTTCCCGTCCACCAGCAGGCCCAGGACCGTCCCCTCGGGGCAGGTGTCCAGGTTGGGCCCGTAGTTCTCACAGATCTGTCAGAGAGAAGGGAAGTCAGACAGGTGTGTGTGTGTGTGTGTGAGAAGGAGAAAGAGAGAAGGATTTGTGAGTGTGAGATTTGAACCCACTTCTCTCGTAGTGAGGTATGGGTTCCGCTTACAGTAATAAAACCTGAAATTTCAGAATTCAAATCTGGAAAAGAACACTTTGGAAACACTTTAAAATCAGGAACCGCACTCCTTTTAACACAAAAATGCCAAAAAAGAAATTGTTGGTCCACCAGCCAGGGTTGCTAGTAGATGAAAAGATTTGCCAGCCAGTCAAATTTTTCATCAGGCAAAATAATTTACAGCAAATCAAGATACATTTCAATTAGATCTTGCAACAGACATATTTGTATACCATCACCGTACATTACTATCTAAAACAAACTAGCTAGCTAGTTAGCCATTGACCCTGCAGCTTTAACCTGCCAAAGAGGAAATCACCCTGCACTTGCAGGCTGGCAGAGGTTAATTTCAGACCCTGTGATCATAAGCCCCTTTAATGCCGGCAGCTGAGCCCAGAGAAGAATTTGCTCAGCTACCTGGTCCTAAAGCTCACTGCAAAAACCCACTGACGCCTCAGCACAGTAAGATTCAAACACGATTAATTCATATCGTCAGTGGCACAGGAACAGAGCTACACTACACGTCTGTCAGCAAATGCCCATGAAAACACAACATAAATTTGTGTGCTATCTGGTCCCACTCAGCTGGCATGCCACAGCTAATTATCTGACCACAATGGCCGAGAAAAAACACTGCACTTCATTAGAGAATGAGAAAAACACAAAAGTACTGAAGTATTGGCTTTAAACTACCCAGAGCTCCTTGCAGTGGAGGGCATGAAAAAACCATCCTCCTTGAGGAGGAACAGACATGCACTGTAGAGCAACCTGTCGCACACAGTCACAGTGGGAGACATACATAAACTACGGATACATGTGACATTAGCCCGATAAAGTGCCACTATAGTTTTATCCCATTTATTCCCCTGTGCCTCCCAGAGCGCCCAACTTCATGTTGTGTCTGAAGAGCTTGTTACCATTTGCCTTCTGTTTACTTTTCTGATCACCTTTCATGGGAGAAAAAGAGACCAGTGAGAGGGTACCTTGAGGGAGTTGTGGAAGAGGTAAGCGCAAGGGCGTAACTTTGGGTTGAATATTGGGGGGGTTGAGGTCTCCATGAATATGATTATTTGGGGGGGTTGTATTGGCCAGTTTTGATTATTGGGGGGGTTACAACACCCCCATCCCCCCCGTAATTTACGCCCATGGGTGAGAGAGTACCTTGAGGGAGTTGTGGAAGAGGTGAGAGGGTACCTTGAGGGAGTTGTGGAAGAGGTGAAAGGGTACCTTGAGGGAGGTGAGAGGGTACCTTGAGGGAGTTGTGGAAGAGGTGAGAGGGTACCTTGAGGGAGGTGAGAGGGTACCTTGAGGGAGTTGTGGAAGAGGTGAGAGGGTACCTTGAGGGAGGTGAGAGGGTACCTTGAGGGAGTTGTGGAAGACCGAGTCTCGCTGTAGCAGCCAGGCGGAGCGCTTCAGACAGCAGGCTGTGGAGGGGAAGTTGAGGCGGTCGGGGGAGTGGCCAATCACACCCAGCGACAGGGAGGACGTCCAGGATGGGTTCAAGCGGTCAATCTGAAACTGAACCCACATGACCAGGTCAGGACCACACAGCAATCACAATTAAACCACCTTCACTTCACACACACGCACAAACACACACAGATATACACACACAGATACACACACACGCACACCCGTGCAGAAACATGCACACACACACACACAGACACACACACACAAACACAGTGCTGAAATCACTGTACCTGGAAAAGCTGCTGTCGGGCGAGGGGCTGTGCTGTGACCAGCAGGCCCTGGTTGTAGCTGGACACCCGGGCAGCTGTCAGATTCTGATTGGACAGCTGGATATTCTTCCCATGATTCTCCAAGAAGGCCATGGCTGCAGGAACCAAGGCAGCCTCGTTCTCACACTGCAAAAAGAGTGGGGTGAGGGAGGGTGCACATGGTCAGAGGGAAAGACAGATGTTCATGCCTGTGCAAATTTTCTCTGTATGTGTGATGGAACAGACAGTAAATAACAATGCTGACTCTGAGTAATGTACATTACACCACTAAGTAGAAAAAGCTCCTTCCACCAGCTCTCCAGGAAGAACCCAATCCTCTCTTACCAGCCGGCACGCTCTCCCTTCCCTCTCAACACTGAGGCTGCTTCTCCCTAAATCTCCTCTCCTCTTTGCCCTCTAGCCCTCCCTTCCCCATTCCCCCACTCCTCCCCATTTTTTCCCTGACATCCTCTTCTACTCTCTCTCTGTCCATCCCTTCCATTCTCTTTTCCTCTCTCCCACCCTCATCCCTCCCTTTCTCTTGTCTTCTCTCCCTTTCTCTCCCTCCCAACCTTCCTTTTCTCTTTATCTCTCCCTCTCTCCCCCTCTCTCTGTCTCACCGGAGTGCTGTCGTCCTCGCCCTCGCTGCAGCTGTCGGAAGAGAGCGATGGGGCCTTGACGCTCTCCGAGTCCTCCAGCACCGTGGAGCTGACGATGGACACGGCCGTCACCCTGCCGTACAGGTCCAGCACCGCGTACACGTTCTGCAGAGGAGAGGGAGAGAGAGACGCTGCTCAGCTGCTGTCTGTGCCTTTGTGTGCCATTCTGTGTGCGCCTGTGTGTCAGTCTTTCTGTGTTGTGTGTTTGTGTGTAAGACAGTTTGAGATGGCGCATCCATCTGTGTGGATGCGTGGGACAGCAGGCACAGCTGTGTGACGTGTGTGCGTGTGTTAATGTGATAGATACGTGTGTGTGTACGCTATAAGGGACAGCAGTGTTTTAGGGCAGGGACAGGTGAGGGGTGTGTGTATGTGTGTGTGTGTGTGTACGCTATAAGGGACAGCAGTATTTTAGGGCAGGGACAGGTGAGGGGTGTCTGTGTGTGTGTGTGTGTATGTGTGTGTGTGTGTGTACGCTATAAGGGACAGCAGTGTTTTAGGGCAGGGACAGGTGAGGGGTGTGTGTGTGTGTGTGTGTGTACGCTATAAGGGACAGCAGTGTTTTAGGGCAGGGACAGGTGAGGGGTGTGTGCATGTGTGTGTGTGTGTGTGTACGCTATAAGGGACAGCAGTGTTTTAGGGCAGGGACAGGTGAGGGGTGTGTGTATGTGTGTGTGTGTGTGTGTGTGTGTGTGTGTGTGTGTGTGTGTGTGTGTGTGTGTGTGTGTACACTATAAGGGACAGCAGTGTTTTAGGGCAGGGACAGGTGAGGGGTGTGTGTGTGTGTGTGTGTGTGTGTGTGTGTGTGTGTGTGTCTGTTATAAAGGACAGCAGTGTTTTAGGGCAGGGACAGGTGAGGGGTGTGTGTGTGTGTGTGTGTGTGTGTGTGTCTGTTATAAAGGACAGTAGTGTTTTAGGGCAGGGACAGGTGAGGGGTGTGTGTGTGTGTGTGTGTGTGTGTGTGTGTGTGTGTGTGTGTGTGTGTGTCTGTTATAAAGGACAGCAGTGTTTTAGGGCAGGGACAGGTGAGGGGTGTGTGTGTGTGTGTGTGTGTCTGTTATAAAGGACAGCAGTGTTTTAGGGCAGGGACAGGTGAGGGGTGTGTGTGTGTGTGTGTGTCTGTTATAAAGGACAGCAGTGTTTTAGGGCAGGGACAGGTGAAGAAGTACCTTGGCCACCGCAGTGGCAGCGGGTCCCATGTCCTCTCCATCAATGAGGATGTGCATGGTGTCATCACTGCACCGCTTCACCCCGACGCGGTTCCCCACCTGAAACCCCCCAGAAATACGCACAGGCAACGTCAATACACAGAGCACATACCACCCTCATCTACAGAGCAGACCACACTCATATGCAGAGCACAGACCACACTCATACACTCACTACACACTCGCACAGTATCTGTTATTCTCAGCTGGGATTACTGCCTCATGCCTACCATACTCCCTTCCCTGTAGCATTTAAACCATCTGTCTTACCTCCTATCCAACATCCCGTGCTTCCCTTTCTCCATCCACCCCTCTTACCTTCCCTCCATCCATCCTACCGCTGTCTCTTCTTTCTCAAGTCTTTGCCAACACCCTCCCTTGACCCCCCTGCTTATTGCTGAGTTCCCTCCCTCCCTCTGCTGAGCCTACCTCGATCCCCCTCACTCGCTGTGTGACCCCCTTCCCCCACTGCCCCTCTGCCCCCCCGCTCTTCAATCAGACCTCCGAATCTCCCTCGACCCCCGACCCCCGCTCTCCCGGGTCTCCCTTGATCCCCTCCGCCTCCCATCCGCTTGCTCTCCCCTCTGAGCCCCGGATCCTCCCTCGCCCCCTGCCCCCCCCCCCGTCTCTCACCGCCAGCCGGTCGAGCGAGCAGCCGTAGTTCTGCCTCTGCAGCGAGCCGTTGCGCCGCACCTCGGAGCCGGCCAGCAGCCATGTGACCCTGGCCCTGAGCTGGGGCAGCGAGGGCGAGAGGCCGCCCATGGGGCAGGAGGGCAGGTCGGCCGGCTGCAGCGTGGTCAGGCCCACGTGCAGCGAGCCGGACCACTGCTCGTCCACCTCGTCGATCTTCACCTGCGCCAGACAGAGCCGCTCGCTAAATCATCAAAGCGCTGTACAGCTGCCCCTCGGCATTTCCCGATTCACATGGTGGGGTCAGGCAGCAAAACATCCTGGCTCCTCTATCTGCTCATGGGCCAAAAACCTGAGAGCTCTTACGTTTATTTTACACATTACACACACTTATAACATAATTATGTAAATATATATTTTAACCACCTGTTTATTTACGATATTGTTTTATACACCGCACATTGTGGTGAAACAGCATAACAGTCTAAAGACAGAGGATGGGCTGTAGGGTCTGTGATCTCTCTGACTGTGGTGTTTTATCCTTCTAAGACACTAGACAATCCTAGATTTTCCTGGACTAGACACTCCACCAAAAATTTAATGCACGAGGTGGGAGCTCTTTGGATTGACTTTTGTGAACATTTGATTTGCACTGTGACCTTGTATTCTTGTGTCCTTGTATTTTCTGTTCTGCCAGGTCGTAACTAAAATTACAACTTGTCCTTAAAAGCTCACCTGGTTAAACAAGGGTTCAACAAATATCACCTCCCTCCTCCTTCACCTCATTCACCTCCCTCACCCGCTCACCTCGAAGAGCTCATCCGTCTTGAGCTCCTTGGCGCTGAAGACGATGCCGTGCGCGTACCCGCCCACCCTCACCGCCTGGCAGCCGTCTCCCAGCAGCACCACGTTCTTGCCATGTTTACCGTGCAGACGATGAGCCACCCCGGCCACTAGGGGGAGACACAAAGGGGCAGAGTGAGAGTGCGCTGATTTAATGCAAAGTGCACTTGCAGTAGGTTCAAACCGTGTGCAAAGGTGGGTCTCATGGCAGCTCCAGAGTTTCACTCCCTCTGTGAAATGCTACCTCTGAATCCTGAATAACAGGAAACTTGTAATCAAAGCAAACAGAAAGGCCTAAAAACGGAGCCTAAAAAAGCTACATTGTTAGTTTTAAATGGGGATAGTAAGTATTTGTTATAAAATATATAGAGTAATAAAAACATTTGTCATCTTCTCAGAGGTCAACAGGGAAATCTGCATCAGTCTCAACTTCTGCAATATATATAAATTCAATTTGTGCAATAAGCACACTTAACGGAAATTATTGAATTACTACAACTTGTTATTTTAATGGTGCAGTTGCATTATTTATTGTCCTATTGTTTTATGCTGTGTACCTCCATTCCCCACATGCTTGACTGTTCGCAAGGCAATTTCCTTTTTGGATTAATAATGTACTATCTATCTATCTATCTATCTATCTATCAATCAATCTGATTTCTTTTTACTAGGGGTCAAACCAATGATTCATTTTGTGAAAACTGGCAGCATCCAGTTTTGAAACCGCTCTACATTTATGCTGAGACGAGGGTTCACACTGAGGCTGTAATTAGTGGATCTTTCCAGTTAAAAACTGGTCCACCCCTCAAATTCCCTCCAGCGTGAACAGATAATTTTATTCACAGGCACTGCAAGCACACAGATGCACAATGAAGGACACACTGACCGGTGCGCACACGCTCACACGCACACACACGCTCACACGCACATGCACACACACACACACACGTGCAGTACCTGGCGAGTGGATGGGGAAGCTCTTCTCCGTGATGTTGCTGGTGCACAGGCTGTTGTCCAGCGGCCCGGAGGCGCTGGTGATGGACACCTGGACGCACTGACCGTACAGGTCGATGACCGCGAACACCTCTGATAGACAGACACACAGGGAGGCGGGGTTTACCGGGTTCACCGCACAGCTGCAAGCTGCGTACATCACAGGTAGCCCCAGACATACAGTGTGCTATGTGTGAAAAAGTAAAGGCATATCTGTGCGTTTCAGGTCCTAAAACGTGACGTTTGTCTGTGTGGTCTGTCTGTCATTGTACGCTTTTCCAATAAAGCTGTCAGAATTTGAATCTGAAATCTTGTAAGATGTGCTTTCTGCGGCTCTTTGGGAGGCCGGTGCATGGGCAGAAGGGGAGCGTTGGGGTGTTTACCTGGTGGCAGGCCGGTGCAGGCCACGCCCTGGTCCACGCCGTTGATGTAGTAGTGCAGGTCTCCGGTGGCCGAGCGCATCATGCCGATGCGGGAGGCCGTGGTCAGGGAGTCCAGGTCACAGCCGTAATTGTTCCGCATGGTGTTACCGTCCTGCATGATGGCCGTGCCACTGAGGGGGAGCAGAGTGGGAGCGAGAGGGAATGGGAGAGGGGAGAGAGAGGGAGAGAAGAGAACAGAAGGCAGAGAGAGAGGGAGAGAGAGGAACGGGAGATGGGAAGGGGGAGGGAGGGGAACAGGAGGGGGAGAGGAGAGAAGAGAGGCATGGAGCAGGGGAAAGAGGTGGTGAGACATGGAAGGGATGGAGATGATACAGAGAAGAAAAAGCAGGAAAGAAGAGGGGAAAGGGGGGTGGAGAGGATGGGGGGAAGAGGCAAAAGGAGATGGGGAATGGGGGAAGGAGGGATGACAAAAAGGAAAGGGGAGGAGGACGAGAGGAGGGGAAATGGGGGTGAAACAGGGAAGAAGGACAGGTGGAAGAGAAGAAAGGGGGAAGAGGTGGTTAGAGGGAGAAGTGGACATTCTACAGACATAATTCCTCTGCTATGTGCACTACTCTTCATAGGATAGAAAAAGCACTGCAATAAACAGAGCAACACACACACACACACATTACCTCAGCATCCATGTATCATAGTCAATGTCAGTCATGGTATTGGGGAATTCCAGTTCCTCTGGCCTGATTGCGGTCACCCCTGGTAATACAAATCCACAAACACACATTAGACATCCCAGAGAGCGCGCAGAGGTACAGAGCAATGGATGTTTTACCACACAGAGCAACAGCCTTCACAGCAGCAGCTTACAGCGCAGCAAAACTGCAAAGGGCTGTGATATAATGGCTCACGACAGGTTGAGCGAGGTACCAGAAGGCTCTCAGCGGCGTTTAAATGGTGGCAGTTAAGCAGGTGTCTGCAACATGCGTGAAATGACATTTCCAGAGGGGCAGCCTTGATCACTCATACTGTCTCTGTGATTGGCAAGTGTGGCAATCTGAGAGCACCGTCGCCATAGCAGCACTCTGTCCTGGAGCAGCTCAGGTAGTATGAGTATGGCACAGATGTTAACTCTAATTCACTGTGTTATACAGTGTAAGACAGTAATACAGCAGTAAGACAGCTTATATTGTAAATGGTATAAAAAGATGACTATAGCCTCATTCTGTGCTGATGTGGTGGTTTTAGTACAATGTGCTGGTGGAACTTGTGCCCATAAGATGGAGGTCCTTTACCTGTGGGCTCTATACCAGTGCAGATACGTCTGCTCTATAATTTGTACCAGTGGACTCACCTGCCTCAATTGATCCTGACCAGCGATCCACCATCTTCTGAATGATGATTTCAAACAGCTCCCCATCTCTGAGGCACCTGGACCCACCCACAAACACACACAAAGTGCATTAGATTCAGTTCACCTAATTAGCCATGGCAAATCTGGTAACCTCTCAGAACCGCAGACAGATGACTACTGCTCTTTGAACCTGAAGTCTTCTGTCAGCCTATGCACTTGTCCCCCTACCCTGTTTGAGACTGCTGGAAGTGATACTATCCCCCTGACCTATTGGGAGGTGACACTGTTCCCCTCACCTGTCGGAGGTGACCCTGTCCCCCTCACCTGTCAGAGCTGACCCTGTGACCGTCCCCCTCACCTGTCGGAGGTGACCCTGTGACCGTCCCCCTCACCTGTCGGAGGTGACCCTGTCCCCCTCACCTGTCAGAGGTGACCCTTTTCCCCTCACCTGTTGGAGATGACGATGGCGTCGTTAAACTCACTGCGGCAGTTCTGCCGCAGGGCGGTGCGCCCTCCGTTGGTGATGACTGCGTTGGTGCCGTGGAGCTGGTGGAAGCGCAGGTCACTAGTGCCATTGGCCCCGCCCACGGAGCAGGGGCTGCCGGGGGACATCGCCGTGGGACCCTCCGAGCTGTCTTCAGGAAGGGGGGGCAGGTCGGCTGGGGGGGGGGGTGGAGGGATGGGGGTGTGAGATTTGGTGAATCGTCTCGACGGAACTAACAAAACAGAAAACCCCTCTCCCACTTAAGTCTTCCGCTCCCCCCTCCTCTAAGTGACCCCCTCCCCTTAGTCCCACTCCACCCTGTTCCTCTCTCTCTCGCTCACCCATGTCGTCCATGATGGTGGCCTGGGCAGCCTGTCCGTACAGGTCCACCACAGCGTAGACGCTGGGCGGGACGTTCCAGGCGGCCGGGCCCTGAGCCACACCGTTCACAAAGAAGTGCAGGCTGCCGTCCTCCTTCCGCACCACGCCCACCGTGTCCCCGGCCTATGATAGGCAGGGAGAGAAAACAACGCTCATTAACACTGGCCAATCAGAAGCCAGGGAACAGGGGGGCGGGGTGTGGGGTGTGTGAAGGGGAGGAGACAAGGGTGGGGTGTGATCAGTGAAGGGTCACAAGGGGGAGGTGACAGAGGGCAGAGGGCAGAGGGCAGAGGGCAGAGGGCAGGGGGAAAGAGAGTGTGGGGAGGGGTTGAAAAAAAAAGGAAAGAACCTGGGTGTAGGGAAGGGCAGAAAGAGTGCGAGAGAGAGTGTGGGGAGTTGTTAAGAAGGAAGGAGGGGTGAGGACAGGAGACCGGAGCAGAAGCGTGTGGAGAAGGGTAGAGACGGGTGGGGTCATGGACAGGGGTGGGAGTTCCTGCACACACCTTTAGCCGGTCCAGATTGTGCCCATACTCGTCCAGTATCGTGGTTCCGTTGTGCATCACGCCATTTCCTGTCATCATCCAGGTGCCTGATGCAAAGAGGGAGCGAAGGAGTGAGTGAGAGGCAGAGAGTGAGAGAGAGAGAGAGAGAGAGAGAGAGAGAGAGAAAAGATGGACAGAGGTTCCCTTGCATCCTGTCAAATAAAACCCAACTTTCTTTGCTTTCCAAGTTTCATCTAAGCACAGTGATATTAAACAGTCTTAGACTGAAAAGGGAACTGAATTTTCTAGCCGAGACTGCTCTGTCGAAAGGCAAAGAGCTTGCAGTAATTGTGACCTCTGAGCAGAGGACCAGAGGCTATCGGTGTGAAAATATGCTGAGCAGGCACCATCTTGGTGTGTTTTATGATTAAGCCCAGCATGTGTGACCAAGCATGCAGAGCAAATCGCTTCAGATTCCACCCAATGACCAAAACAGACCACATTTGTCAGACTGTACCAGATGGCCCTTTGCAGACTGTACTACTAATGCCATAGCCCAGTTCCAGTCATCCATGGTTGGATAAGGAATAGCATGTCTGCGTACACACGTTTGTGTGTGTGTGTGTGTCTCCGTTACCTGAGCGCAGGTTGGTCATGGTGGAGGGCAGCTGCAGGTAGGCGGGGTTGTGCGTGGTGACACCAATCTCAATGGACCCCGCCCACTTGTCCACCATCTTGTCGATGCGCACCTGGAACACCTCATTGGAGCGCAACGGCCGGCTGCTCAGGACCACCCCGTGGTTGAAGTCGTCCGTCGCGCTGCCCGCATGAAAAAGTAGGAGGGGGGGGGGGCGTGGAAGGAGGAGGATTAACACGTTTTCACGACCTCTGCGGTTTTCACACTGAAAATTTCACCCTTCTCCACACCTTGAAACTTTCACTATGGCAGACAAACCTTTACTGCTAAACATAGTAAAGGTTTGTGTGATATATGGTAATGCATGTGTGCGTATACATATTTTATGTATAAGTATATGTATATAAGAAATGGTGAGCTTAGTTGGGCCGAATGGCCTGTGCTCGTCATAATATGTTCTTATATATTAATATATAGGATACGCATATATAAGTATAATTATGAATATATATATAAATATATGCTCACACTCACTGGTCTGTTGTTAGACTGGTCTGACACTGTTGTTCATTTAACTTGGATGGACACCCTTCTGCTCTCCTGTGCTGGAAATCACTCTGGATAAATGAATGTAATATGTAAACGTGTGAGGCACACAGAGAGGCCAGACTCACTGCGGCCGCAGGGCGGTCCGCCCGTCGCTGATTATAGCCGCCTTCTGGCCACAGTTGGGGTGGAAGAGCAGGCGGTCCTGGGCGTCGGGGTCGGGCGTGAGGGAGAGGGCGGGGCGGGGCCGACCCACGTCGGGCGACAGTGCCCGCATGATGGCGTTGTTGCGCCGCAGCCGGTCGCTGTGGTTGTGGTTGTGCACGATGGTCACCTTCACCGCCATGCCGTACAGGTCCACCACTCCGTACACCACGGCTGGAGTCTGGGCAGCGGCCACGCCTGGGGATGGGGGGTCAACACGGGGTCACCAAGAGGTCAACGAGGGGTCGGCGGTGGGTTCACAAGAGGTCGCCACAGGGTCAACAAGGGGAAGACACAAGGTCAGATGGGGGTCAGTGTAGGGTCAGACAGAGGTCAGCGATGGGTTCACACAGGGTCAGCATCAAAAAGTCCTTTGTCCTGACAAAGTCAGTAAAATTCTAGCCTGACACAGCAGCAGTTCTGCTCGGATGACACAACCACCCCTAACGATCGAATTTCAATATCATCTTAGGCTCGACTCAGCATCAGGCTGAGAAATCAACACCTAGTAGTCATAAGACAGCACATCAAACTGAAATGATGGTCTGATCTGTACTAAATGTGCTACAAATGCAAACAGATAGGTGCATACCATGGCAAGTTGTTATGGTTAGCTTCCACTTAAAGTCTTGTGACAGATGCACCTGCTTTTGTGTACAAAGACCAAGTGCATACGAACATAAATCGATTTTGTTAATCAAAGTGACTCACTGATTAAGCACTTTATGTGTACTGTTTCAGAGTGTATAAATTAGCACGTGTATACAGTGTCATCTTTCAAATATACCTTCAGTAATGCACTAACAACAGACTGACAAAAGACCTATCCTGATCAAACCGGTCACAGATGTATATATCCAGTCATGTTTTTAGGACCCATGCAAATTTGCACTGTGTTTAGGAGGGAACTGAACACTATGGCATGACAACAACAGACCGCAGGAACAGTGGAAGTCTGGTCTTGGTCTGTGGCGAAACAGACAACCATGCTAAGAGCCACAGGCATGTTTCTGAGAACTTCACTGATGCAACACTGGCTCACTCGCTCAGGGAGACTGTGAAAGCCAATTTCATGCAGCGCCTCTGTGAGTATTCACCTGCTGTGCGATACAACAGCCATGCTGTGGCACAGCAGAATGCTTGGGTGGTGCTAGGACTTCAAAAAAGGACATTTTATGTCCATCTTTCGCTGATTAAATGCTGTTTTGACGTATGAAAAAGAAAAAGCATGGCAGTTTCCATTTGCGTTGGAACGGAATGATTTGCCTTTTTTCTTCCCCACAACAGGCAGATTACACTGAGATACTGCAGGTGTCCGTACACAAGCCAGAGTGATGAGGCAAAAGTCAGTGAGGTTTCCTTCAAACCTGCTCCCAGAAGCCAGTGAGGAGACCACAATGGCAACGTGTCAGACTCACCTTGGTCAATTCCATTAATGTAGAAGTGCAGAGCTCCACTGGCTTTTCGCATCAGGCCTATGTGGTCCCCCTCCTGAAACAGAGATAAGGGGGGGAGTGAGTGAGAGAGTCAAAAGAAATTTATACGTATTTTTTTGGGGGGAGATAAAATGTACAAAAAGAAAGGATAGCGGGGTGTTAAACGGAAGAGGGTGTAGGACAAAGAAATATATAAACGGACGAAGTGAAGGCAGGAGACGTGGTTGCTGACGTTATAACACTGAACTGATTTACAGCCAAACGCTGGGTTTCAAACAGACGCGATGCAGACTTAGCCGCTGTGAAGCGACGTAATCCACGGTTATTGCTGACGGCACTCAACGGAACCAGCCAACCGTGTTCCCTGATCTGAGCCCTCCCCCCCCGCGAGACCTATTAGGGGGTGGGCGGGGGGCAGCGAGAGCGGCAGCGACTGACCTGCAGCTCGTCCAGGCTGAACTCGCAGTACTCCCTGCGGGTCCCCTTCCCGTTGGTAAGAATCCCACAGCCGCTCATCATTATCGTTCCTGAACAGAAAGACACACACACACGTAAACACACACATAAAAACAGACATGCACGTATGTGCCCGCACACAGGCATGCACGCACACACGTGCGCGCACACACACACACAATATATCAATCTAACGGTCAGAGGTCATACATGACATACATGACATTGTCACTGTGTCTGTAACAGAATCAATCCATCAGATTTTACTGCTTTACAGCTCCCAAAGCCAATGACATTGCCAGAGAGTTCTGCATTGAGTACCCAGATTGCAAGGCCAAGCTGTATTCAGAGTAACACACTACACACAATAACAAACTAAACAGTGAAATTCAATTACATTCCACTGGCCACTGATAGACTCTGCTGTGTCTCATTAGCTGGAGAGCAGTCTTACTATATCTGGTTCTAAGTGGTTAAGTGCGTGTCTAAGCTAACCGAAGCACAGTCTCTCGCTGATACACAAGGGAAAGCTGTACGGCTATAACAGCACTTTGCGAAGCATAGAAAACTCTACATTGCACACACCGATGCAAAATGATGAACACCATCAATCAATCAATGGTTGTATCAGTCAATCGTCTAACCAGCCAATCAATGAAGTGAATTAAGCAGGCAGCTTTCATGAGCTCACATTTCACAGGATTCTCCAGACCAGGAGGTGTACACGTGAGCTCCGTTCAGTACCTGAGCGTAGGTTGGTCATGGTTGCGGGGTAGTCCAGATTATTAGGATTGTGGGTTGTCACCCCGATCTCGATTGAGCCCGACCACTTGTCCACCAGCTTGTCGATCCGGATCTGAGGGAGAATAAGGATAAGACGATGGCAAGCCCTCCAGATTTCAGATGTTGCTGCTGAACCACTGACACATATGTTACCTTATTCCTAAGTGCCATGCTTAATTTCACAGTAAGAGCATACTTTAACTTTACAGTTCCAAATGCTTACTGGAGTATTCAGCCAAAGAGTGGCTATATGCCAGCTACAGTATGCTCTGAGTCCAGCTTCTGTGATTAACTTCCCCAATGTCCGCACTACAACTACATCATCACGCACTGACTGATCCTAACCCCGGCCCTCACCTCAAACATCTCGTTGTGCCGCAGCGGCCGGTTGGTCATGACCACCCCGTTGTTGAACTCGTCGAGGGGTCTCCGCCGCTCTGCCGTCTTGTTGTTGTTGCTCAGCTTGATCAGCGTGCCGCACTTCTCGTGGAACAGCAGCGCGTCGTTGGTCGTAACTCCGCCTGACCCCGCCCCCTGCCCGACCACGCCCCCTCCGCTCCCGGCCGGGCTGCTGCCGTTGGTGCTGCCGTTGGTGCTGCCCCCTCCCCCGCCCCCGTCCCCTTCCCCGCCCCCGCCGCCGCCGACTCCCTCGCCCCCTCCGCCGCCGCCCCCCGCGGCCCCCCTCGACCCCTCGGGGGCGCCGCCTCCTGCCCCGCCCCCGGCATCAGCCGTGCCCTCCTCTTCCGAGCGGTACAGGGACACTATGGCGTTGTTGAACACGTCAAACAGCTGGTGTTCTGTCAGCACTGGGGAGGGGACAGAGGCAGACACAGCGGTCATGCTGAGAGGACAGCAGTGACACTGGGAACAGCTGCTGTAATTAGGACAGACTGCAATGACACCATAACGATGTTAAACACTTACTATGATGGACTGATTTAATGATATCATAATAATGTTAATCACTGTTAAAATGATGGACTGATGTAATGATGTCATAAAGATTTTAGTCTGTAATTATGACCAACTGATGTAGTTACAACAATGATGTCAAATTATGACAGACTTACGTAATGGTATCATAACGATGGTAAACACTGTAATTATAATGGACCAATGTAATGACATCAGTGATGTTGAACACTATTTATGAAGGACTGATTTACTGATATTAATGATGCTAAACACTGTAATGATGACAAACTGATGTAATGATAATCATTATGATGTTAACCTCTAATGATGGTGGACTGTTGTTATGATATCAGCACTGTAATTACAATGGAATGATGTAATGATATCAATACTAATGTTCACGGGAGTGCTTCCTCACCTGGCTCAGGCTCTAAGGTGCTGGGGAACTTGTCTGGTCGACTCTGACTGCGAGGAAGCTCAGGGGCTGAGAGGAATAGGGATAAGAGAGGAACGAGGAAAGGAGGAGCAGGAGGAAAGAGGAGAGGAAGAGCGAAGAGAGAGAAGTCAGAAGACTGAAAGCTGACATTTCTTTCTCTACGACTCTAGCCCTAGATTTTGTCCTTTTAACAGCTACTACAATAAAATGCTACTTCGGTTTAGCGCCCCACTCAGCACAGTGTGTCAGGTGCACCTCTGTGAGGCACGCTGCCCTGCATGAGCTCCAGGCAGCGCCGAGCGCATTTCTAGCAGGCTTCACGCTCCCGCCAAACGCCCGCTCAGGGTCCAGACCCGCCATCCGCAAGGGACAGGAAACGGTCAACGAGGAGCAGACACTCAGAACGGAGGCGTTCCAACAAGAAGCAGATGCTCTGCTTGAGAGCGGCTTCCCGTGGAGCCGCAGCGCGACGCAGGCAGTGCGCCATGAAATACGGGAGATAAAACGCAAAAGAGGGAGCGCCAAAACGCAGGATGGAAAGAAGCAGGAGATACGGAGCTCGCCAAGCTGCGGGGAGAGCAGCAAACTTTATCTGACCTATCCGCACACAGGTGCCTATTGCCGCTAGCAGTGCCACAGCGATAAGCGGAATGAAACAGACAAACTGGTGAAAATATTTGGTGATTTTGTGTGGCCTGGAGTTCTGGTCGGCGTTTCATACACTGTGGCAGCAGCACTGAGGGCTGAGCACACCCATGTGGTTTGGAAATAACCGCTACGTACTGAGGTGGTGACATGCAGCAAGGTTCCATGATTTCAAAACCAGAAACTTCCAAAACGGGTGTGTGTCAGGCCCTCTCAAAGTGTGTACCAGGTACACTCCAAATGCACTCATTTGTGATTTATCAAACTGCACTAGGCAACACAAATACACCCCTCAAAAGCTTCCTGTCCCAAAACACGGAATGCAACACTAGACAACCTATTCAGACGGTGTCTTAAGTGAGTAAAAAGCAAGAAAAAAAAGGATTTTTAACTCACAGAATAATGCATTTTTTGTATTAAAAAAGGTACAGGCCAGGCTTTCCCCTTACCTTCCTCCATGTCCCCGTTCACAGCGCCGGCGCCCGTGACCACGATGGCTCCTGCCGTCCCCTCGTCCCGGGCGGCCACGGTGGTACCCGCCTCCTCCTCGGCCGCCTCGCCCTCGGCGGCGGGGGGCGGCGGCTCGCAGCTGACCACCGTCACCTGCGTGCACTTGCCGTACAGGTCCACCACGGCCCAGAGGCGCGCGGGCAGGCCGCTGGCCGCCGCGCCGCAGTCCTGCCCGTTCACCCACAGGTGCAGCTCGCCGCGCCCGCTCCGCTGGATGCCCACGCGGTCGCCCTCGCCCAGCTGGTCCAGGTCGCGGCCGTACTCCTCCAGCACCGAGCGGCCGTCCTTCAGCACTGAGCAGCCAGACACGATCCACGAGCCGCCCTTCAGCCCCGTGGCGCTGCTCGGGAACACCAGGCCTGCCGGGTCCTGCGTCGTCACGCCGATCTCGATGGAGCCGCTCCACGAGTTCACCTGAAACAGGGGGGGGGGGGAGGGCAGTCAGTAAAAACAAAAGGAACTTGGTGCAACGCACACACCCCTCTGCAAAAGAGGGCCAGAGAGAACAGTGTTTGTGAGGTCCAGCAGAGCAGAACTTGCATGCGGACTGGACAGGTCACACTATGTGCTGTTATACTGTGCTATGTCTATGAACAGCAACCCACTGAACTTGGTAGAATGCACAGCAGCTGCCAAACTAAGTGCAGCGGGTACATTATCACCCATATTTGCATGTTCATACAGCCAGGCAGGCTGAGTACAGATTTGTATGGAATTGAGGGGAAAGATGACCTGGAGGACAAGACAAAGACAAAGATGAAAAGAATAGTGAAGAGGGGGGGGAAGAGTGTAATGGGGAAGGAAGAGAAGGAGGGTGCACATGGCTCACAGAGCCAAAGGGCCGGTGGAGGACACTGAAGGACAGCAAGGACTGTGTGACTAATGTACATTACACTACATTATTGTCATTTAGCAGATGATCTTATCCAGAGAAACTTACACAGGTTACAATTTTATCCATTTACACAGCTGGACATCTACTGAAGCTATTCTAGGTCAAGTACCTTGCCCAAGGGTACAAAGGCAGTGCCCCTGCATCGAACCAGCAACCGTTCAGTTACGAGCCCTGCTCCTTACCACTACGCCACCCTGCTCGGGAAACGGGGAAAGTGAAGAGACGCTTCATACGAGGCTCCTGACAACATCACCACAACGCTGCTGCAACATTACAGGCTGTGATATTTCACAGCAGCATTGCAGAGGTGTTGTGAGACCCTTGTGCGTTCTCCGAGACAGAGGCATAGGCGGAGATGATAGAAGTAAACAAGAACAGCAGGTGGACAGCCAAAATTGATACAAACACCACTATCAACAGCTATGGGGAAAGCTGCGCTGAACTGAGGCTAGCAGATAAGGTACAGGGCCAAAAATGTGCACATGCCCCACCGCTCCCCTCCCTTTTGTATTAACAGAGCACTTCTTCAGGACTCATTTGTATACATTTCTTTTTCTCTTTCTGCCAATCTGATCTCCCATGCTCCATGGCCGAGTTGCCACTGACCTGAGGTCAGCTAGACCAGTGGCAATCAGCAAACTCCACGCACTTCTACAGTAGACTGAATTTGGGAAACAGCAGGTCGGCCAAAATGGACTGGGCCCGGAAGCATGCTGCCCAACCCCAGACAGGACAAGGGTTAGCGCCAAGCCTAGACGAGTCAAGCAGACGTTTGTCCTGTAGAGCACCACAGCCACAAAGTATCCTTAACAAGGCCTGCTCCTAGACGGGCAGCACAAACCCCTTCACATATCAATAATTCATGCTCGGAAAAAAATCCCATGCAGCTCCAACACTGTTTGAAGGATGAACGCTCTATCACGACTGTTTGCCATGGTCTCTACAAATTGTGTACAAAAAAAAAAAACATAAGCGCTACATCTCCCTTCCTCGGCCCACAGGCCTGTGAGCAAAAATGTTTATTTACAAAAAACAAATGCGACATTGCTGGGTGTAGACGCTACAGAAAACAGCCTGGCACTGAGAATGTCCCGGGGTCAGCTGCACTTAAGTGGTTGGTGAGGCTGGCTTGGTATAAAATGCAAACTGACATGCTGGGCTGCGTTGGAACGGCAAGCTGACAGCTAAGGTGGGTCAGTGGAAATGAGGCTGGAGCCTCCCTCTCTCTCTCTCTCTCTCTCTCTGCTATGTAAGGCAGTGTTACAAAGGCCTGCAGATATAGGTTAAATAACAGGAGATGCCTACTGGCTGCCATGTGGAGAGGCCTCTCTCGTCAGGTTATGTAACACTGTAAGAGGGGCAGCCCCTGTGTTAGTTACTCTCTGTATGTACCACCGGCACTATGGGGAAGACTAAAATATCTCTCCTGCCCTTTCTGGCTCCTCGTAGCCAGTGTCAGTGCGAGTGCCGAGGTCCGGCTGGCCAATCCCTGTTGGCTGTTTTTAAATGTGCCACCTGGGGGCAGATGCTTCTCTATGCAACTTCTGTTCACATTGCTGCAGCTAATGTGTGGTGAGCGTTCTGGTGCAAATGGTTGCATCACTCAGGTGGTAGCTGAGGTGAGTGACCCTCCTTTGCTGTAAAGCACTCTGAGAATCCAGAAAGATAGTATACAACGTACTCCCTTATACTGTGACTGAGGGTCATTGTTGACGGCTCTGAACTTGTAATCAGAAGGATGAAGGTTTAAAATCCAGATTGGCATTAGACTGCCATTAGACCACTGGCCAAAGGAATTTGAGCACTGCAAGCGCTGTTCTCTGAAAAACTTCATTTCAACTATGAATCTCTCACTGAAATGTGAAATTATTGTCATGTTTCAAACCCTATATTTGGACATTCACTGTCCACCAGCTCAACATCCCTTTGAAAGCTGACTACTGCATGCAAACTGACCATGGGTTTCATTTCTAGACAGAATTACTCTAAGTGTTTTTAATCCTCAACTTCCTCCATCAACATCCAACTGCACTGGTAATATATCAATAAACTTCTTACTAATAGTTAACACATCAGTAAAATATCAGCTATATAAATACTCCTATGCAAAAAAAAATGCAATGAAAGCTTCAAAGCTGAACTGTGTGTCTACAAACCCCAAATCCATATTGCATCTACGTGCTTACCGAGTTACAGTGCACATTTTTAAATCTGTGTGAACCAATATGTGGGCCTAGCATGGTATGAGGTAATGTTATGAAAGAGTAACACTGCTGAAATAGTCAGTTGTAAACA
Organism: Megalops cyprinoides; assembly: GCF_013368585.1. NCBI lineage: Eukaryota > Metazoa > Chordata > Actinopteri > Elopiformes > Megalopidae > Megalops > Megalops cyprinoides. The sequence goes on from NC_050598.1 coordinate 6,198,001, forward strand.
TCCAATCACAGTCAAAAAATGGGGCCATGTTTAGAATGTACTTGTCTGCATTACAATGAAAATACGGCTGGCTTTTAATAAACTGCCATGTTATTTAGATGGTTGCATGGCAAAGCAGAACGGCGCTCGAGCGCTTCTAACATAGAACAGCAGGACAGGCAGAGGAAACATGCACTTCGTGTTTCTGAAAGTAAAATATTCATCTGATCCAAAATGCCCACTGTGTCAATCCCATCATTTTAATGAAAGCTGAACAACTTACTTTCAACACGACGATTCGATGTTTGTGCGGCACAGCACTGACAATGCCGCACAGTAGATATCGGCAAACCTCTACAAACACAGCGACAAAGTGAAAAACAAGGCAAAAATTACAGCCTTCAAAATAGACAATGATTACTTTAAGATAAGATACAACCCGTTCGTGGATTCAGGCATACAGCCCACATCCCAAACATCATAACAAACCGTTAATCATAATGGGGTTCGCTGCGCTGCTCTCTGCAGCTGACGAATCTATACGCGATGATGTCATACTTCATTTTCCGACCAAATGACTTCTCACTGGGACTATCTCACGGGGACGACCGGCTGTTACAGTTTTTGCACGTAACTTTATGTAGTAGCATTTCTATGTTTGACGTGTGTGCTCTGTTTACCACGCGCACATTTATGGTAACAGGCCGGGGTGCCACACGCTGTGCTCTTCATGCTGTTCTGATTGGCAAGGCCAGATACAAAATGCGCGTGGCGATTCTGCAAGACCTATTATGGGCACGGCCAGGTTACTATAAGCGTAAAGTGATTTGGAGCTGGCACCGCGGTTGGCACGGGGACAGGCTTCGGCCGGAGCCATGCGTCGCCAGCGACGGGCAGGCAATGGAAGGGATACGCGCTGGCATGTTGTTGACACAGCGGCACAGATCGGTCTGTCATCACCGAGACGGCTCGGTGGCATGCAGTCTATTGAGCGAGGGGCACTAACGCAAAAAAAGGGAAAACCGTCATAGCCATAAACACAGCCACATACAGCGAAATGAATTCATACTGATAGGAATCTTCCAACCCAAGCATTTACAAACAACTCTAGCCAGCTAACTCGTGAAACACAAATCAGCTGCCTACAAACACAGCCGCGATAAATGTCCATTTAAAAGCGATACCATCCATTATCATTTACAAGGTCAATCGCTGTTTGGACTGGGTCCTTTCAGTCTGTCTATTTTAAGAGTAAGAAAAAGAAAATGAGTGAACACAGTGTATTAACATTAGCAAATGTATACAAAGATGGATAACTATGAAGGTTGACACTACTCCATGGCCAAAGAGCATGTTGTTTACATTCTTGGCACTAGCTTGTCTCGATCTTACTCACTCACTGTCAGATTAAGTACACGCGGTATAACGTTCACAGCAACATGAATTGTATGTATGAAGAATCAGAGGGAAAATTCATAAATCAAGCAAGCTAGACACAGACCTAGCCAAGTCAGGCGCTGCAAGGGAGACGATCACACTTTTCATAGTTATAATAATGGCACATTTTCTGACTCTGCCCATCTGCAAAGCAGCTACATTTGGGTTATCTTGGTGCACAGCAATTTGAACCATGCACAATCAACATCCACATCTAGCCCCACCTCAATCCCTTACTCTAAATTCCTTCGTGCTGCTGCCACAACACAACAACATGCAGTAAAGTCAGCTATCTGGAGAGGAATATGGGATTTTGCTCTGGCCGTTAGCCACGATTAACTAGCCAACTAGCCAAGTTAGCTAGGGGGAAATAATAAACATTGTGATTACCTCACAAGCTATATGCGTTCAATATCCTCGCCTGAATATTACCAGCGCCATTAAACACCTGCAATGGGTGCCGGATCACCAGCAAAACGTCAGGGACGATGCACAGTCGGCTAGCAAGCCACCTCATTACCTTTCAAAAAAGACCCCTCGTAGCGATGCGGACACACAGTTGCTATACAGCAAACGAGCTAGCTAGCTAACAAAACAGCATTGCTAGCGACCAGTTTATCATTAGCTATTGGTTTACTAAGGTTAGGCCGGTCCGTTGCCAGTTATTCGTTGCTAACGCATTCTCGTGCCCCACTAATCGTCCTCCCCTCCTTCGCTAGTCGGTTGTCAAAGCCATGCACGCCCCGCTCCGGCCGGATAGCAACCGCACACTGACCCCCGTCCAGTTCACTTCGTGAGATCTGTCTCTAACAACACTCCGATCTCTGCTCTCCGCCCAAAGTTATTTACCTTCTTGTCGATGCGGACTGTAAAGACATCACGGTCTCTCAGCGGCTCTCGACTCAGAACCAAGCCGTGGTTGAATTCTTGGACCGGCTGGTTGCGCTGAGCGGTTCGGTTCGAGTTCGATAGGCCGATCAGTTTTCCGCTGCGCGGGTGCAACTCGGCAGCCATCTTCACTGGGGCGGCGCGTTTCACGACACTGCTGCGAGTTTTGCCCCGCTCCGTTGATTTCAATGGTGCTCTGGCCGCGCAGCATGCGCCACAGTTAAACGGTAGAAGGTCGATCACACACTGTTGTCCTTTACGGCAGTGTGGCAACGCTGATGATATGTGCAGGGCTGCTGACAGGCTGTGAGCTTATGATACCGTAACGGGCTGAGATACTAGCAAAATTAGAATAACGAGGAAGGCGAGGAAGCAGTTACATATAGTTGTACTAATGTGTGAGTTTTCCTCATTAAGGCAATACGTGAGCGCTAGTAAGGTGTATGCCAAAGCAAAGCGAAATAGCAAGCAGGCAAGCCACTGTTGCAACCGTAAATCTGTTATGATGAGTCTGCAGTATTTTTGTTTCCCCAGCAGTGCAGCTGTTTATTGATTGCTAGAATAATACACCCACGGCCTATATGTTCTTTGCAAAAGACCAGAGCTACAGAAGGTAGCCAGCCACGAGAAAGATTTAAACATTCATTGTGAATTGTCACGTGCGGAGATATAAATAAACGACTTAAAGTCTTGACCTAAATTAAATTAAGTCGGAATTGTTACAAAGGATGTACGAAACGTCTTCCAGATGTAAAATATTCAGATGCGGTTCATCCGCACAATTGTTAAAATAGGAGTAGAGGCGTGATAATTTAAGGATATCTTTGCAGTGCAACCATGTGGCAAGCTGTAATTGAATCAGTCAATAACTCTGCAAGTAAGTATATAAATAAACAGCTTAGTATCACCAAAGTCTTCATTAAGACTATAATCATTATCGTCATAATTATCATCAACAAAATTCTGCAGATACGCCATTGCAATTGAGAAATTGAGCCAGTATGTTTTCTGCTTTACACTTGGCACGATTGTCTTGTTCAGCCGCCTGGGGGCGCAATGACACAGAAGTCATTATTCCAAATGTGTGGAAAAAATAGGTGCAAGAAGCAATTATCCGTAACGGGACTAAGTGATGCGATCGGCATCTCGCTGTTGACGCAAACGATCGGAATAAGCACCGGGCAGTAGGCTACAGCATTTGAACCAGTACCAGTAAATTACGCACACAGTATTTATGCACACTTTTCTATTGTAGAGAGAGTCAAATTATGTGACAATTTACTCGAAACACTGCTGGACAAAAACGGAACATTTAATATTCTTAACCCCACGTCTAAATATGCATGTTTGTGAAACATGTCTTTCAGCTCTCAGCCTTTGCATGACAAAGCAAGTGTCTTACCCGCTACACAACCTTTCAAGCTCATTTTATAGGTCCAGGAATACCTTGTCCAAGTGACTGCTGTGGCACGTATTAAAGGAGATTGAAATGTGCAAGCATTGACTCCAAGCTTTGCCACAGAAAACGAAATCAAACCGAATATAAAAAAACTGCCCACAGAGGGTCCATCCTATTCATTTAGTCCAGATTTTTTTTTTACTTATTTTGAAAGACCAAGATAATAGACCTGTCATCAAGGACAGATCCATTATTGCAAAAGCAGTTGTCTTACTCTCCACAGCAGGGGTGTATATTTGACTTGCAATAAAGCAACAATGTCGCAGGCTGCAAATCTTTAACAGAACAAGTTAATTCCACAGCAAAAAGAGCAGGATGTTATTTTTTGAATTAAGAATAAAACATAGTAAAGCACACTCCATCACAATTTTCTTGTGGCAAAACTTGGATCCAAATCCAGATCTATAAAGCTTGAACTGTCAACTTCAATCAGCAACATGCCCATACAACCAATCCCCTAAACCCATTCCCCAATGCCTTTGGATACTTTATTAAAAATGCAAAACACAGCATATGTAGCCCTCTGTACGTATGCATAACTTGAAGCTCTCATTAGCGGGAAAGGCTGCAGGACCCGATAAGACAATGTGGTTTGTAAATTATTTACTTATTTATTGCATTTTCTTAGCTCACCAAATGCTCTTATCTGGAGCAGCTTGCATGTCTTACGTATTTTCCATTTTATACATTCATACAGCTGGGAATCTACTGAGGTGATTCAGGTTAAATGCCTTGCCCAAGTGTACAACAGCATTGCCCCACCTGAAAATCAAACCAGCAGTCATAAAGAACCAAATTTTACTCAAACACATGCACACACAGTCACGCATGCATTCGAACAAACACACACACACACATTTGTGCCATGAGGTCAGCAGAAATCTCATTGATAAGCTCTCTCCCTGCAAAGGTGCAATTCATGCAACACATTTCTGTCATTACACATCCCATAGTACAAGTACCAGCTGGAGGATCGGCACATCTCCAGTGATGTCAACCATACAACTCATAGGCTCCTCTGGAGCTGCAAGTGGTGGGGCAAGGAGATCTTAGCTAATGAAATCCATCCTACCCCAATGTAATGAAACAAATTGATTTCAGCTGCTGCAGACTCCTGGTAATTATCAGCAAATGACACAACTCAGATGTGAACACGGGTTTAAGATGTAGGAACATGCACCTTAACCAGTAGAGCCACTCATTCTATTTCTGGACAAATGATAAAATATGAAGAAAGGAGGAATAAAGGAGTTGTTTAAATTTGGCAACAGCATAATGCATATGGCAGGTCTAGGGGTGATCTCTCAGATGCATGCTACATGTCCATCACATCATCATGGCGTTTAAGAATTTTGGTCAATTTTGGTCATGCTCATTGGGTCTAATCCTGCTGATACAAACATACATTGTATAGTGGTCCTTTTGTGGTCACAGTTTGAAATTGTATGTAAGGATTTCTTCTGCTTTGTAAAGATGTACCCCAGCAGGTGACCCATCCCAGAGGGGGGAACTGTTCTTAGCACTGCTGATTTGGCACCTCTGCATGAGTTAGCTTATCATCCCTCCTCTCTCTCATCTCCTTTAACTATTCTAAACATAAAGCCCGCACAGAAGCATTAGGGAACCAGGGCAAAGAGATCAGCGGCCTTTGTAACCCGACTGCAGTTTTAGGAGGAAGCAATCCCACTGTAATTGTCTCAGGAGGAGACATTTTCTGGAGTGTAGTCTGGAATAGCTCGTCTGCCGGTTGCCAGATTTACCTTTGTGCTGTCAGCTGGTTAACATAATTAAGGACTTAGATGAGCTCGAGGAGACGCTTACTATGATTACACAACCGCTGCATGGACGCCAGCTCTGCCAGGCAGCTTGACTACCCAGCGTTCAAATCCACCTCAGCCGCTACATCAGTGTGGAGCACAGTAAATGTGTACTGTCCAGGTCCTCCTGGGTTTTCTCTGGGAGACCACAGGCTCTCCCACAGTCCAAAGACATGACGCCCAGGCATCAGCAAATTGTTCCCAGTGTTTGCGTGTGTGTTTGTGCAAGTGTGTGTCAGCCCCTGTGTTCTTCTGTCTGGATTGTGGTCCCTAGTTTCCAAATTCTGTCCTTCCCATCCCAGGCCTGGTTCCAGCTCACACCACTCCTCTCCAGGATATCTGTCTGATAGCTATTTGATCGCTGTCTGATAAATCTGAGTGGTGGGATGGAACTGCTGCTGTCTGGGGGATACCCACGACTCTTTTGATATCCTAAGAGGCTTTTTTTGGGGGGGGGGGTTCATCTGGACAAGCAGATAAGTGTATCTACACTCGCTTCAATAAGCTGTGTTTGCTGTCGAGCCTTGGGAAGAGTTCCAAATATGCCACCTCCACTGGGAACTTCAAATCCCTTGGAACCACAGACAGTTATCCCAGATATCCCAGATATCCCAGACATGGTTAACTAATTTGATTCATTTTCATAATTTTTCAAAAACTTTTTTTAACATCAAGACTGTATTAGTCCCTTGTTAGCTCATTTTAAGCATGTACAACCAAAAGTAATTAGTGGATTAATAGAAATGTAGAGGATGTGTTAGTTGATGGAAGTCAAAGCCTGGTTTAAGAACACATTCATATGGCAGAGGTTTCTTTTTCGCACTGTTTCCAGGCTGCTAAAAGCTTGGGCCTGCCACAGCAACGATTTAATGACGGAAATTTATCACATTTTAGTTTAAGTGAGCACGGTCACACTTGCTTAAAGTTGCTTAAAAACATTAACCAAGGGGGTTGCTTTACAGGTTAGGGGCTATCACAGTGTACATCAAGGATATATAGAGGAATAGACAGTAGTGGCTTTCAACTACCTTTACTTCTGTGGTGGACTCCATTTTAACACAGACTGAATTCAGAAAGCCTAGCACTCATAGCATTCTAAGCTAAGTACATTTACACTAATTGCTTAGCATATGTTCTTATCCAGAGTGACTTAAATAGGTTACAGTTCTCACATGTTATCCATTCATACAGCTGCATGTTTGATCAGGCAACTTTGGTTAAGTACCTTGCCAAAGAGTACAACAGCTGTGCTCCAACTGGGAACTGAACCAGTAACCTTTGGGTTACAAGTCCTGTTCCTTACCACTGATGAATGATTGACGATTGATTGATACAATTATTGATTTATTAATTACATGACACAGCCTCAGTTGCACCCTAGGCCTCACTACACCAGGTGGCGCTGTGCCTCAGTGCACTCAGACAGGACTTCTTCATCCTGGCTTAAGTAGCTATTACTGACAATGCTGTGAGAAGTCACTGGGACAGCAGCACAGCACGTAACAAAGGAGAGGATTGTGTCAGTTACAGCTCTGTCAGGGCCTGTCTCTGTACTGCGGATAGTCTTCAGCAAACAAGGCATTAAAAAAGCTCTGCTCTCATCAGGTCAGGATACACGCATCACTGCTGGTGTGCTCGCTTTCTCAATTGACAGGCTGGTGGCTGAGCTGGATTTGCAGTGCATTGGCCCCACGTCAAACTTCAGCCCCAGCTAATAGGATGTGGTGCAAATAACATTTTGCTGATTGCTAATAACAGAAGAGCAAATAGCACCCCCACCACTACACACACATACAGCCAAGGATTCGCTTATGCACAGCTGAGTAGCGTGGCCTGGGGTCAGTAGAAAAACCCTCCAGTTGTGAGTGCAGGCTAAGCTCAGACATCTCACCATGTCAGTGCTGCAAATTGTGCGACAAAATTGCTCCCATAATGTTGGTGAGGTGCAATGGAACACCCTGGTGGTGCGAGGTGTCGTGGTCATTGAGGGGGGCGGGGGGGCAGGTAGCAGGGATCAGAATGCGGATCTGTCCTGTGACGCACCTGGGCTTGCTCGTGCTTTAGTGACATGATCTCTGGCAGAGGGTGGGCTAATCCTCCTCCACCCTGATCTGCATCCCCCCCCCCCAATCCCTCTCCGCATGGCTCCCACAGCAGTCACCCAGACGCCAGGGTCCATCATGGACAGCAACTTGACAGTGAAGCCCACCGAGACACTGTTTTACAGGAGACCCTCACTGTTCTCTGTACGCCACCAGTGATGGATGTATGCAAAGGGGTCATTGTTCCCCAACATAAAAAAACACATTTAATGTAATGTAATATTGCAATAAACAAGTGCATATTTACTCAAAAATGAAATAAACACATTTGCTATGTAAAATGACAAATATGTGACACGTGAACATATCCTTAATGGGCTGAATATTTCATCGTATGTGGACCAGCCTATGGATTTCAAGTATAAAGGTAATTCAGTGTTGTATGTGATTCATATTTAAGACCAATATTAAACTCATTTTTGGGGATGGGAAATTCTTTTTCTCTCATCAGTGACCCCTTGCACGATCTTCCCATTCTTAGGGGTGACTTCCACAGTTTTATTCAACCCCTCCACTGTCTGTAGAGGGAAGAGGAAAGAGGGAATACTTTGATGTGTGAGAGTGATGTCATCATGGCACAGGAGCTCTCCCTGGTTGTCATGTCTGTTGGAATGGTGATTCTGGGGGGTGGGGGGACGGGTGCTGTGAGGTGTTCACTGCAGAGGCCCTGACCCCCCCTCCCGGACTGCCCCTGGACAGCTTATCTGCACAGACTGGATTCAAGAAAAGGGTGGAGAGAGTGATGAAACGGTGAGTGGGCGTGGTCAGAAGCAAACATGTTTGGAGGGTGGGGGTGGGGGGGGGTCTTTGGGGTCTGTGTGTGCATGTGTGTATGCATGTGTGTGTGTGTATGTGTGTGTGTTGGAGGGGCTTCTGAGTTTCTAAAGCCTCTTGATCATCCCTCACCGCTCCGGCAGAATTATCCTAATAGTGCATGACAAGTCTCCTTCCCTAAGATGCAGGGCTCGTAATCCCGCTCCAAGATAATGAACTACGGTGGATTTCAGGGCCACAGCCTCCTGGGCTCCCTCTGCTTCTTCACGTCCTGCTCTGAGCAAGGCAAGGAAAGAGAGGAGAGAAAGAGGGAGGGAGGGGGAGCGTCTGTTGAAGGGATGATCCGCATAGCCGCCCATGGGAAGTAGAACGTGGTGGATGTAAAAGTTGCAGACTTTACAAAAAGATAAACTGAAAAAGGACTGAAGAAACTGTCTCTGGATTTTACAGATTTGTTGCCTCCACGATCCTGTTGAAATCCACTCGGAAGGAGACTAGCAGAGTAAGTAAAGTCGGGTTACATTCAGTGGTGCTTGGCTTTTTCACAGTTAAAACTACATTGAAAGTAATAATCCCATTTGGGCAGCATATTCATGAATGTAGGAAATACACAGAAATATGAATATTTATGTTGAATCTGCATGTCCAGAAAACTTCATTTGTGTGGTAGTGAACCTTGTGTATTCTTATAGGACAAGAACAGAGCTCATCTGTTGTGCATACCTGTATGGAGATATTAATGGTGATTGAGGAGTTTTGGATATTGCAGCTTAGCTATAAAAAGGGTAGCAAACTGCAACTGTCCAACAGGTTTCATTTTACAGTTAGGTTACCTTGCAAAGATGTTATATTAAACCGAGGCTATGTCCATCTAGAGCCGGATCAAGCGAAAAAAAAAACCCCACTTTGCGACAACTTCTATAACTTCAGCAACTGAAATACCAGCTCATTTTGTGTTACAGTGGAGAAGCAGGTCAAAAGTATATTGCATGCAGTTTGTTGGATACGTAGGCATAACATTAGCAGGTCTTAAACTTTTAACAGCAGTGGAGAGCATATGGGCTGAACATTCAATTAGCTAGTGGAGACAACAGGTCAGTGGCTTTGACGTTTGGTATGTCACTCTTCCTGAATTTTAATGGGTCACCTCACCGAGACTCACATTTTAAGCTCTTATTAGCATTGACACTTTGATATTGGTAGTTACATCTGTCTCAGTACCTGCTGATGCATAGGTGTCTACAGTATCCACTGTTGTATCTACTGGTACTTATGAATGGTATAGGAATTCACTGCACCTTTTTACCCATGTCTCTTTCCTGTTTCCACAAAGGGGAACTCTGTAATCAGTGCTGTGCAAAGTAAAAAAAGGTATCATTGTAGTTGACATGGTGTAATGGTTCACACCCACAGTCTGACAGCTCTTTCACTGGAAGTAATGTAAAGTGTCTCAGTTGGTAAGAGCTTATTGTTAAGTTAACATTAACATTAATTGTTAATATTAACCAAGTCAAAAAATACAATGTGGGCAGTGCGATAGTCATGAAATGTCTGTTGGCAGGTGTTTGTGTTTCAGCTGTATGCGTTTTCCACTCACTTGCCCACACCTGCCCAGGACAATCTTTCTTGAAACAATGAAAATTAAGATGAAAGAATGGGGAGCTAGAAAAAGCCATTTCAGGTAGTAAATACAATGTTCTGTTTCTACAACCTGAAAGAGACAGAAGTTTTAGTGACCATAGGGGGCTCACCCTCAAGAATACCCTTTAACATTCACCACACTTTGAAAGAATTTTATATCCTCCCCACAAAATCAAATCATAAAAAGATAACGTCTAATAACTGCAGGCCCTACAGCTTGGTCTTCCCCTGTGTCATAGTCTCTTGGTCTGTTCAGTTGTTCAGTGGTGGTTAATCACTTGTCCAATGTTACAGCTAACCAGCTAATTAATAGTAATAACCCAGGTCCACCTTTGTTTCCTACTACAAACTCCTATGGGAGATTGTATTATGCAGGGACCCACCTGTAACATTTAAACAAACTCGTTACTTATTCCTGTGAGTATCTGAAAAAAAAGATGCGCTGGACTAAAATCAAAGGGACGTGGAATTAAACGGATCATAATTAACCCAATTAAGAGATACAGTGGATAGATTGGATTGAGTGTCCTCAGGATGCTCAAACCGTGGTGATACTTATCTGCGAAACGCTCTCCCTTGGCGAGAGGTTGCCGTTTTATTTGCTTATTTTATAATTAGAGAGCCTGTTCTGACCCACAGTAATCCCTTAACGAACTTTATGGCAGTGCGGAGCAAGAGATGACTTCCATGGACTCCTCGTGCCGATAGCGGTTTGACCTCCAGGGAGCTGACGTTAATACTGACAGCTTCACATACCACATTTGTGAAATGTTACTCCTATATTATCAATCTCCACAAATGAATCGTAAAAATTTAAGCTTTTCATGACTGCTGGATGCTAGATATATTTTAAGCTTTTGCAGTTTCCAAAAACGGTTCCCGGTTGATTATGTTTGACAAAATTTATGGATCAAATACCCTATTTATAGCTTCCAACCTGTGTTTCCTGCCAGCGCAGCTGTGAACATGGGCAGACGCCAGCAGAGTGCAAACAGAAGGTCGCTCAAACCAGAGGGCAGATTAAATCCGAACTTTTGACTAAATAACGGACAATCGCAAACCTAATTCAATTAGAGCTTGCAGTTTGGCGATGAATCTATCGCCTTGCAACAAAATGAAAGCCTGGCCAGCTGAAACCATTCCATCATTCTGAATTAATGGGTGGCTGAATTTTTACATGTGATGCCAACCTTAGAGGGTGTGATTCTTTTTCAGTCAGTGCGTGCTCCTTCAACAAGCGATGAAGTGTTGAACGCAAATTAATGGCACCTCTGCAGACAGAGGATTCTTCGATGAGAGATCATTTGCTTCAGCCGTACTCTGAGGGCCAAGTGTCTTCCTCATTATCTTGAGAGGCCTGATAGTAGGCACGCGGCCCAAATCACTTAGCCAAAGATATCTAAACATGAATCATGTGCTTTCCACTGAGTGACACCTCAATAAGCCATTTCAGAACACATTTTACGTTGAGTAATGAAACAAATGAATAGATAATGAAGCAATTATTCATGTACCTTACCCTGCAGAATTGGCTGGTGGTAATGAGGACTTTTGTGTGGAGAAGTGGTAATTAGTTTGCTCTCCTGCGTTAAAATAAACTTGTCAGAAGAATGACAGGACTCAATATCAAATTGCCAGTAATTAATGCTGGAAAAATACTCATCATAATCATAGTCCCTGTCAGGTTGTACTTTTTTCAGTCAGTTGTTATTGGAATCGGCATATTCAGTTGCTGCTTGTAAATTTATTCGGAATGGGATATCAAGGCTGCCAAAATATCACTGCCAATGAAACATGAGAACGAAATACTCAATTTCCTAAGCGTAACATTTTTAAATGTTAGCAGCTGTAATGTCTGTATTTAGTCTTCATATATCGCTCACGACAGCTATCTTTTAACACAAAGCAGATCAACAGCTCTGCGGTGAAATATGCTGTTGTCCTGCAATTGGTAAAATAATTTTCCAAGCTTAACTTTCATCACAGAGGATTCATTTTTGAATACACTAATGGGTCTGCGTTAAAATAACTTATACATTTGAAATCAGCTGTCTTTGGCTGTTGACCCCTCAGAGGCTAGATTAAGAGAATCCTTAGATGTTGCTTTCTTTGTGACATGTCTGCAGTTCCATGACTGTCAAGATCAGAATATGTCTGCTTACAGTTGCAGCAAGACAGCTATAGATGTGTCCCATCTAACCTGCTGGTAGGATGGTCTGCACTGCTGATGTTCAATGCAGCTTACAGCTCTGTTACTAAGGCAACAGCCTCCACTCATTTTGAAGGTCTGAGGCTGTACCAGTTAAGTGAATGCATTGTGAATGGGGGTGACACATCAACATGCACAGTTCCAATAATTCAAAACACTTATGGCTGTTCTTTGGTTCATAGCACAGCAAATTAATTGCCTGAGATGCACATTATTGGTATAGTACATTCAGATAAAAATGAACAGTGATGTAATTGGTCAAACGCATATTTCTTTTTTTTTTTGAAATTGTTACCAAAGCTATCTGAATGGGATTAATCTCTTGGGCATAAATCTACTGAAACATATCATTAATTTGATGGTGTCTTTTTTAATTTCATTCATTTTTATTGTCATTGAATTAAGTTCTTTCAATTAATGCAACAAACTGCTTCTTGATGCATTACTTCTTGACACACTGTCTTTCAGCAGCTGACTCTGGAAGGTAGCTGGAAGGAGACACAGGGAATGAGGGGATTGAGGGGGGCTTAAGATGATGGTTTAATGTAAGGGTTAGAATAGCGGGTGTGGAGTTACGGGAAAGGGATGGGGATCAGATGGAGGTTTGTGGCCACCAGGCACCAGTTGGCTGGAGATCTCGAAGTTAGTAGGGAGGGTGGGGGACCCGGGGATCGAAGGATAGAATATAACACCAGCATTTAACATCTCTGTTTCTCAACAAGTAGTAATGTTGTATTATCCATTTCCTTTAGAAAAAGTGTACTTGGCCCTCTAGGCACCCCCGGAAGCACTCACTCTTCTTGAAGCCGTGCACAATACATTGTATCACTTGTAGTAATTCCACGACCTAGATAGGGGGGTTTAAAAACTCATAATCATCTGAAAATTATAAAACATCTAACACGCTCTAGTGCCTTGTAGATTGTATCATAGAGTAGGCCCACAACCTAAGGCTTTTTTCTGTTATATATAAGTTCCATTACTTTGGCTCTCATTCTTCATCACTTGCATTTGCAAACATACAAAATCAAAATGGGGAAGAAAGTGACACTGAAACTAACGCCTTACTCCCTCTTCCCTGTCTCTGGTCACAGCCCCGCCATGGACATCGGTGGCTTGGAGACGGTGGTGGCCAACTCGGCCTATGTGGCAGCCCGTGGCAGCGTGGACGGCAACGCGGCTGCCACCATGCGCGACAAGAAGATGCGTGCCAGGCTGAAGCTGCCTCACATCAAGCAGTGCGAGCACATGAAGGCCACGGTGGACTCGGCCTTCGACAGCATGTGCGTCCGGCAGCCCATCGGCAAGCGTCTCTTCCAGCAGTACCTGGAGAGCGAACCCACCCACAAGACCGCCTGCGAGCTGTGGAAGGACATGGAGGACTACAACATCTCTGAGGAGAAGGCCCGCACGCAGAAGGCCCAGAAGATCGTCAACAAGTACTATGACTCCGCCTCCAAGACCTTCTGCAGCTTCCTGGAGGAGAAGGCCGTCGCCCGGGTCAAGGCCGACCACAAAAACATCCGGAACGACCTCTTCAAGGAGTCCGAGCAGCAGCTTCTCAAGCACCTGGAGGCCAAGGCCCTGGATGGCTTCAAGAAGAGCATGTACTTCCTGCGCTACGTGCAGTTCAAATGGCTGGAAGGCCAGTCAGTCACCGAGGAGTGGTTCATGGACTTCCGTGTGCTGGGCAAAGGAGGGTTCGGGGAGGTGCACGCCTGCCAGATGAAGGCCACGGGCAAGATGTATGCCAACAAGAAGCTCAACAAGAAGAGACTGAAGAAACGCAAGGGCTATGAGGTAGGAGGATGAAACATCACGATGCAGCTCATCTCTCTGCAAACATTACATCAAAGTAATGTCTGTTCTAATGCTCCAAACAGACAGTGAAGGGAAGAAAGTTCTTCATCTGCAGAGTAGGACATTCTTTGAAGAATCTACCCTCACAGTTCCTGCACTGCCATGTAGAACAAAACTCTACTGGCTAATTCAGCAGTTATTTTTCCCCTGTCTTCAGCTTGCCTGCAGTCAGTCTCCACAGTTCACTTGGTTTTTGACCGCATGTCTCTCAGGGGTACCGACCATGACCTTTACATTATTGTTTACTATGAGTGCTATGTGTTGGCTTGTCCATAGCACTCATAGCTTGTCCATAGCACTTATGGCACTTAACAGCGTCGGAGAGCTGCAGGCCTGGAAGGCCATAATGTCATGGCCATAGTGTCTTCCAGTTGTTTCTTCTGTCACTCCTGTGTTTATTTTGAGTCATTATTTAAGCAGGTCAGTCGGTTAATTTTTAAAAGGTAACTCCAGTAGGCCTTTTTGCATTGAGAAACTGTCATTGCCCACCCCTGGCTGGCCCTCATGGTCACAACATAGTATTTTATCCTGGGAGATAGACCTGGGAGATATGACAGCAGGCATTACACAGGCACAAAAGAGAGGAGATCAGACAGCTCATATAATTCAGTACACCCACATCCCTTACAGAGTGGTCATCCTTACTTTCTGTAATCCAGGGATGCATGCGGAGGCTTCTGGGTTACCTCTGGGTATGGATAGACACACACACAGAACAACTAAACCACCCAATAATACTACCTGCTGTTGTGTTACCTGTGTGTCAGACAGTAAAATAAACAGATTCTGTTAAAATCTTAAAATAACACACATGTATTGCATTGTACTCATTGTAAAGACACATACTCAAAATACACAACATTTTTCATTACATATATTCAAGACACTTTGAGCTTCACTATACATATATTACTACTGGCCAACTAGATCCTACAGATCTACGTGCTGCAATATTCAGTTGGTCTCTTCACTGTCCTCTTGAGACATGGATCAAAAAAAGCAGTAAACCAGGTTTATTCTTGAACTCATCTGTCCACAAGGAAACTAAGAGATCACCCTAGGACACTGATTCTCAATCCCGCTCCTGGGGTCCCCCTGCTCCGCACATTTTCCAACTTTCCCTGCTCTACCTACCTGACTGAGCTCATCAGTGGCACTTTTGATTAGCTGAGCACACACCTGATTTAATCAAGTTAATCATACTAATTTCAATCAGTTGTGTTTGGAGCAAGGATAGACAGAAGATATGCAGGACAGGGGGGCTCCAGGAGTAGGATTGAGAAAAACTGCCCTAGGAAACTGGTGATCGTGGCATCGTGATTAACGAAATTATAAGGTGAGAGGAGTGAAAAGAAGGGATGTTCAGAGAGGGAGAGGGAGAAGGAGAAAAGGAGGGGAGGCAGGTGAAAGGTGAGATTATGGGAGTTATTTGAGTGCTGAGAATTAGTTTAAACTCTAAGCGAGCCGCATTTGCTCAGGGCAAAGAGGCTTGCGGGCTGCTGATTAAAGCTCAAGGGCGGGGGAGAAACAGAGTCCATTGCAATCATGCTCCTGCTTGTCAAAGCATTACTGGGTAATGGAGATTAACCTTTTACATACCAATCTAAACCAGTGCACGGAGCAGGTCTACTCCACAAAGAAACAATTAACTATGAAATATTTTTCTTAATATATTTTACCATGAGCAATGAATATATCTGCTCTCTGGGGGTATATTTTACAACCTACATGAATTGGCTTTTTCATAAGGGCTCCACTGATTGATGCATTGACTCAGGATGTCAAAATCACAGACACATCCTTATGGGGGCTGGTGTATCTACATGTACCTAATGTAATATGGTGATTTGAATTTCTGTCCAATAGGATCCCACCCTAAGTCAATTCCCAGCAATATGGAAAAGATCACATTATTATTTCTTGTTTTGATGCTTTACTAATAAATAAGTTATTAATGTAAAATAAATGACATTTCACAAGCAGAGACAAGAGACACCTGCAACTTATGGGATTTAAACAAATAAAATAACCTGTGGTAAGACAATGGGGCATGTTCCAGCTTCTGTGAATTTTCTTAATTTGAAACTGAATGCCAGGTTAAAGTGGATTCCTGAATCACCTAATTCTGTCTAAAGAGGTTTGACTCAGTTTAGTTTCCTCTTTCCAAACACGGAGAATGCCGCGTGCAGCTCATGAGAACCTAAGAGCATCAGCTGGATTTGTGCCCTCTAAGTCATGACTTAAACTCTGACCCCGCCCTCCCCCAGCACTCCTCGTCCCCCCCAAAGTCTCAGTTTGTCTCAGTTTCTGTCTGTAAATCTGCCTTATGTAAGTTTTCAAGCGAGATAACGCGTTTGTGTCTGACTGGGAATACAGTCCAGCTCATTGGTTCTTTTGTCACAGTTTACCACAGCTCTTATTGGCTGAATCAATGCTCCGCCTAATTCCCTGCAACTAACGCTCACCTCACATCAGCTATCATGTGTTGAGAGTTCTGCCAGACAATATCAGTCCCCCAGGGGAATGCTTTACTGCACCAGTTGAGTTCCCACCCTTTGTAAAGTGCTTTCAGATTTGATTAAAGGCGCTATACAAATGGAGAGAAATGGGGGAAACAAGTGACTTGACATTAGGACAAGGATGTAAATTCTGGAAACTTTCGTATTGGTTATCCTATTTAAAATGTCAAGGATAAGTACTCATAAGGAATAAAACTGGAACTCACTGCTTCAGGTATAATTCACAAAAAACATAATTCCTCTGTACTGTTTTTGTGTAAATACTGATAAAAATGCATCACTGAACATTTTGTAGCAAATGCTGGATAACCAGAGGAATAGAAATAAGGAGGAGTTCTAAAAATTAGCCTCTCTTGATGGTCAAAGGTTTCTGTCAACAAGCAGACCTCCATTAGACCTCCTAGCAGAAATGATAAAAGATTAGCCCTATTAGCTGGGAGATAACTCGTTTCACTGTTAAGCAAAGGTGCCCCACCTGAAACGGAGAATAAACTGGTGGTCTGAGCAGTCACAGAGAAGAAACTACACAAAGTAAGCACAGTCTGGGTCATGGGTGTCATGAGTGGGCAGGGTGGGACTCACTGATTGACAGGTGGGAGTGATTCCTCATTGGACCACATACTCACAGTGACAATGGTGTTCTGGTGGCATGATAAAGTTGCTTCTCCTATCCATTTTGTGTCTGAAAATAATACCCCTATTGGAGAACTTTAGCAATTACTTCTTGGGTTTGATTTTGACTGCATGTGGTCATGCCTGGAACGATACATATAATGGGCATGTGTGTACAATTTTCTTTCTTTTTTATTTAAATGCTTATTTCTTCATTTTGTGTTGCCAGTTAAACAGCCATTAATGAGTACTAGTTAGCTCCTAGTTAGCATAACCTTAGCATAGTTTAGATAGCATAGCATAACTAGCATAACCTGCATACTCATTAATAGCCTTACACCAGAAGGTTTTAACAGTTGTTAAAAACACTAATAGATTGGGATGGACTGGCTCTAACACTATAGAAATCTAAAAAACAGGCATCTAAAAAACAGCCACACCCAAATAATTTCATCCATTTTACGTTGGTGGCGAGGAGCTATAATGATTATTAAGGTATTATACTGTTGCCCCTTCTAAATAAAGTTTATGTCAGCACAGGAGAGTATGTTTAACGGTAAGCGCCATGCACAGGTGAGGGTCACCTTCAGTCTCTTTACTGTCACTTGCGGCCCCTGAACTGGCAGCATTCCTTTGCAGGAGAATTGATTTTGGATGTCTGTGTTTCCTCCGCCTCCCCCTCCTTCCCTCCCCCTGCCCCTGTGTGTCAGGGGGCAATCATTGAGAAGAGGATCCTGGCAAAGGTCCACAGCCGCTTTATCGTGACGCTGGCATACGCCTTCCAGACCAAGAATGACCTCTGCCTGGTCATGACCATCATGAACGGAGGAGACCTCAGGTGGGCGCTAGTGGCCACAGATCAGCCCTCCATAATCAGGCACTCTGCATGACACGAGGTGTTCACTTACCCAGCGCTGATCGGAGATCAGTATTGCTGAGGAGAGTAAGGGTGAGTGTGTGAGTAGTTGGAGTGTAGCCAGGATCTGTGAGGAGAACCTGGAAAGAAAGTGGGGGAAGTGTGTTTGGCACAGCAAGCAGCAGGCATGATCTCATTTTCACACACTTTCACACACATGGACACTCGCCTACACACACAGACACACACACACACACACACACACCTCCGCACCCTTGGCCTTCCCTCTGAGCACACCGGCATGCTGTTGTTCTGATCCCCCTGCTAATCAGTCTAGAGGATCAACCTCATGGCTAATCTGTGTGTGGGCAACTGAGTCCTCTACAGGTAGAAACAGCAGGGAGGTTCAAACTGAGCCACAGTGTGCTCTGAAGGACTGCTACGGTCTCTCCCTCTTTCTTTTTTCTCTCACTCCTCTTAGCATGCCATACCCCAACTAATAAAAAACCTGACACACCCTGCACCTATAACAGCTTTTTAATTCTTTCCTTTGATGGTTGGTTCCACCCATAACTGTATTAGCTGTTTGCACTGTTTTAGTCATCTCTGAAACGCATATGAATCAAAGGTCAGACTTAATCTGGCACCAGACCAATGACACCAACCAGGCATCATACACTTTTTCCTTCTGTCTGTCAAATATATATATAAAATGCAACACGCCAGGACCGGCAATGAAAATGAAAAATCTCTCCTCACCTCACCTTTCTGAACTGCAGGTACCACATGTACAATGTGGATGAGAAGAACCCGGGCTTCAAGGAGCCCCGAGCCTGCTTCTACACAGCCCAGATCATCTGTGGCCTGGAGCACCTCCACCAGCACAGGATCATCTACAGGGACCTGAAGCCGGAGAACGTCCTGCTGGATGATGCGGGTACGACCACCCTCCGCCCCGCTCCATCATGTCACCCTCAACCACCCTCCATTCTGCCATCTGCAGTGTGCCTGTGTGTTACTGTCCCAGTCATGCTGGCCAGCAGCCCCTCTGCTCCCAACTGACTACATTCAGCAGGAAACCATCAGCTGACGTGTACCATCCATACAGTGTCTCATATTGCGGTGGGAACATTGTCTATTACACTAACGTTGCTACGTGGCAGCCGAACACCCCATGACATGCTTCTGAGCTCTCGTTGTGCTCTTCTGGTGTACATTTGTGCTCACTAAGCCTAAATTCTTTTATAACTCTTTTATAAATAATGATATTGACATGCCCCAGTTGCAAACCTGAAAAAACCTGTATTGAAAACCTGTACCTTCTGCTGAAATCTGACACTGCCAGATGTGAAAATCCAGGAGCCATGCTAATTAGCCTGGTTAGGTTTTGTCCCCCTGTAGCTCCTCTTCCTCTTACCCCTGTGTACCTGTGCCTTAGTGGTGTCTTTGGGTTATTGTTATTGATGATTATGTCGCCAGTAATGCTGCTGCCTCTCGTTTCCCTGTGATGTTCTGTGGTCTCACTCCCCTGTGTCCTCTGACAGGACATGTCAGATTGTCCGATCTGGGTCTCGCTGTGGAGCTGCCGCCGGGGAAAGACAAAACGAAAGGCTACGCAGGGACCCCGGGTCAGTAGTTTACAAAGGATCCACACTCAGCATTTCCAAACAGAGACAAGGCTAAATGACTCAGTTTGCCAAACTCTTGGAAACCTTTTTATTTTATACCTAGCTCAAAATTGTTGCCTATTTAAAGACACCAGGTCAGTGAAAAAGGCATGTGATCAAAGCAACCCAAGTAAAACAAAAGGCTATGTGGAACCACCTGGTTAGTGAAAATAATATATGAACTGACCCAACCAAGTAAAAGCAAGCCCCAAAATAGGGAAGAAAATGAAGATACCAAAACACCTACACCTACACTTTCACCTACACAGGTTTCCCTCAAACCTTCCATTATCATTTTGGCCATTTTGGTGGCCTGATTTTATAAACTTCATTCAAAATATGAATTTTGCTCAGATTGTTTTGATTGTGGACAAACAAATTAAAGGTAGTCAGAAGGTAAAACAGATGATCTGATCTAACAAGGATATGGGATGACTCATCAGCAGCTGCTCTGAAAGATGTGGTCCCTTCTTTGTGAAAGGCCCTCCATCTGTCTGTGTCACTCAGTACACTTCTGTCAGAGTAGCCTGCAAGGTTACATAGATTACCTAACATTGTGTTACCTTGGATTACATAAAATATCACCTGTAAGGATACATCCAATAGCTTTGAAAAAAATATTTTGTATGTCAAAAAACTGAATAGAAACTCAACTCAATGCTCTGAGATTCTGCTAAGCTTGAAGTCTTAGAATTTGCTTTCAGACTCCTTTATTGGGGTACAAAGGCTGCCCTGTTCTCTTTCTTTATTTCTAAGTCTTGTGCTTTCTGGCTGACATCCAGCAAAGTGCAGCCAAGGACATAAGAATCTTTGAAGGAGTGGGGTGTGTTCTCAGGCAGTGGTCCCAACACTGGCCCAAGAGGTACACCTTGTGTGCCAGCTTCCTGTTCCAGCTGGGCTCTCCATTCATTAGTTTGATTGAGCTTTCAGTTGAATGCTGGGCTTTGACACCTTCATTTTTACTCTGTGTTTATTGCATTAATTGTGAAAGATGTGTGCTGTTGGAGGTGTGTTTGTGCTAACAAAGACATCAAGTCATTTATTCATTCCATTAGACTATTCATTTTTATCAGTTAATGTCTGTCCCTTGAATAAATTTGAGGCAGCTGTCTCTATTGAGCTTAATTGGAGTTCTATTAATTATTCTGGGCCCCAGTTACTCTTATTAAAAGGGCTGAGGTAAATAACTTACAGTAACACATTTACTTGTTCTTGTCGAATCAAACAGATATCTGTGTGTAGGAAAGAACAGCCAGTACATGTTAAATGGTGTCAAATACAGATTAATGTTCAATTAACAGCTCAGTCAAACCTGATCAACAGTGAACTGAGCTGAGCTTCAGAGAGTCCTCCTAGGACCCAGGGCTGGGATACTCCACTCTGGCATAGCATTACCATTATTATTGGCATTTAGCAGATGCTCTTATCCAGAGCAACTTACAATGTTATCCATTTATACAGCTGGATATTTTTACTGAGGCAAGTGTGGGTTGCCCTAGGGTACAGCAGCAGTGCCCCAATGGGGAATTGAACCAGCAACCTTTCGGTCACGAGTCCTGCTTCTTATCCACTATGCTACACTACCAGCCCACTAGCCATAGCACACTGGGAGGGAGGGAGGGCGAGCAACAGTCTGACGTGCTGCTGGTCCGGTCCATTGCAGGCTTCATGGCTCCAGAGCTGCTGCAGAGCAAAGAGTACGACTACACCGTGGACTACTTCACCCTGGGGGTGACGCTGTACGAGATGATCGCGGCCAAGGGGCCTTTCAGGACTCGTGGCGAAAAGGTACACACAAGTGCCTACTAAAGAAACATATAATATACAGTCATTTCCACCTCAAAACTACTGCCAAAATGATAACAATCCTAATGTGTGAAGGACTGGGACTTACTCATGTCTTCATACAGAGTGGCATCCTTAAATTTAAGGAACAAAGTTAAGACAGTTAAGAGTCAAGTACATATTTGCCAACTCTCAAGCTAAGAGGAATGTATGTAAAGTGATGTATGAAGTAATTCAAAAAGCAATATTGCCTTCCTTTTGATATTTGAACCTTCCTTTTTTGGGGTATGTTGAATCTTCAATCAGTACAGTTGAAACTGCCATGTAAGGGACGCGGTTTTTAGGCCACCCAAGTTGCCTTTTTTCACATTCACGCGACGTCACGCTTTGGATGTGCCGTTTCTCTCGACGCGGCGCAGGTGGAGAACACGGAGGTGACCCGGCGGATCCTGAATGACCCGCCCTCATACACTGACAGCTTCAGCAAGGACTGCAAGGCCCTGTGCGAGGGGCTTCTGGAGAAGGACCCCGCCAAACGCCTCGGCTTCAAAAACAACAGCTGTGAGGAGCTGAAGAATCAGCCATTCTTCAAGAACCTCAACTGGGGCCGGCTAGAAGCAGGTGACGTAAAAAGGGTTTGCTTTTAAAAAGGCTGGAGGAATGGAGCTGCCCAAAAAGATGCTCAGTTTATCACAAGTAAATGAGACATGTTAAAACTAGTAAAACAGGCAAAAAAAATGGCCTAAAATGTATAAAACCACGGCGTAAACCACACACAGTCCTCCCTATGCATCTTTTTTCCCTCTCATAACCCAACTCCCACTTATTTAACCTGGTGGGCATGGGTAATGAATTAAGTAGATTAATTATCCAATGTCTGTCAAAACAAACACACACATTCTCATGCTTTCTAAACTAACGGTGAACCTGATGATAAAAAGATTATACATTGCAAAATATGTACATGAAGACACAGGGTTGTGAACACAATTGTGCATTAGCAAATAATAATTACGGATAAATAATAATAAAGGAAAATGTGTCCATGGTGAAGATCTTCACAGAGAATCTTCGTTTCTGTAGTAAAAAAATAAGCATGGATTCTCCGCATACACTTACATGTCATTGTGCCAGTTGCCTACAAAATATCATCATTCAGATACTAATTGTCCTTCAACATGTGGACACCTAAAGCAGCAGAACCCCCAGTGATGAATTTTTCATCACTGGCATGTAACCTCTCTGCTTTAATCACAGTTTGCATACGCATGCTAACACTGGCACATTTTTCCTCTGATAAAAGAGGGACAAACATTACTATACAGTTCTTATTTGACAAACCCCATTACTCTCTCTCCTCTCCCCAATCACTTACTATCTCCAGGCATGCTGACGCCCCCCTTCGTACCCGACCCCAAGATGGTGTACGCCAAGAACATTGATGACGTGGGAGCCTTCAGCACTATCAAGGGCGTGGTTCTGGACAACAAGGACACAGATTTCTACAGCGAGTTCGCTTCCGGAAACATCCCCATCCCCTGGCAGGAGGAGATGATCGAGACAGGCGTGTTCGGCGAGCTCAACATCTGGGGGGAGAAGGGCAAGCTGCCGCCCGACCTCGACCCCAACGTAGACCCCAGCGCCGTGGAGGCCAAAGGCGGGGCATGTGTCCTGCTCTGAGGAGGGGGTGGGGATGACAGAAGAGGAGGGGGAGGCCGCCAGCTGTCGGAAGACTGAAGGGGCAAGAACTAAAAAAGCACAATCTGCTGGTCTGAACTCGCAACTTAGATTATCTATGGACTCCATAACCATGTCAAGCGACCCGCCATCAGCTCAGTTCCTTTTGAAACAACCGGCAAAATAACCACGCTCAGACAACAGGTTCCATCAGTTCCATAGCTGTTGCTCAAAAATGATGGCAAATGTTTTGTTTACTGGTTCTGGGAGTTTTCCCACAATGATTTTGCTGTAAAGAGAAATTTTTTTTTCATTAGACTCAGGTTGAAATGTTCCCTTGTGTATGTGCTGTGGAAGCGATGAGCAAAAGTTTTGTTTTGGTTTGCTTTTTTTTTGTTGTTGTTGTTGACGCACAAGAAATATGTGCAATTCAAGACCGCAACTCCGGCATGGCATCTTGCTGTAACAACCATAAAGTGTAGTTGCGGAGGGACTGTTTCGGGTTGGAAATCTTTGGGGTGTCATGCTATGACCTGTCCTGACCTGAATGTGACCGTGCTGGCCATAATTACACCCCTAAATGGGACCAAGCACTTCAGCTATGCAATGAATGGGAAGGTGGGGAGGGGGACAATATTCAGCTAAGATATTGTATCCCACTCTCACATGTGGAAGATAGATTGGTATACAAACATTAATCAGAACAGGTTAACAGACCGGGGTCATTCCAGGTGGAGAGGACCCTTTCATGTTTAAAGTTTAAATGGATGAATGAGAACATTAAAAAAAGCTAAACCTAGATGACTGAGCTGAAAAATACTGTTGAATCCATAGAGGACAAGATGCTAAGTCTGCTTATTTTAAAGTAATTTCAATTGTAAATAGAAACAAAGAACAATGTGGCATTTGTGTTTAGCTGTGTTTTAATTGCCAATCTATAATGTTCAACTAGACATTAAACAAGAATATGAAGCATTACATCTCTAGACATACAAATGTTTTATTAAATAAATTGTCATTTGAAATATGTTAAGCAAAGATTTATCAACAGAAAGAAAATATGCTTTAAATGACACATACTGACAAAAAAACTAAATTAGATAACGTAGCATACATAATTGGGAAATCCTCTAGATTGTCTTTAAGCATTTGAATATCTTAATAGAAATGCACAATATAAATAAATGTATGTGAGCATTTGTGAGTTTGTTTCTTTGTTTGCACCACGCTGACTTATATGTGAACAACATCCATTATAATTGAACGTAAATGCCCATACTTTTAGCGTTTTTTGAGGTGTTTTAATTTAGCCTTATGGCAGTAGATTTCTATATTGGTTTTAAGTATTTAAATATCTGTTCCATTTCACCAATAACAGAGTTCGCAGGTTTGATATTGCTGTGTGTTTATGAAGAAGGTAATGTGTCGTTGGGTCGTAGGGAGGAACAGGCTGTCTCACACGGGCTTTCAAAGATGATGAACTTTATTTACAAACATGCCGCAGTGTTCAGGCGGTCCGTATTTACAGTGCAAGGCCAAAACAGCAGAGATGCATAAAAAAGGCTAAACAAACACAAGGAAGTTAACCAATAACGCAGATCAGAAGCTGTCTGTAAGCCCTGTTGGCTACGGTCACTGTTGCCGCAAGGCAACCGTTGTATGCTTAAACTCGCACAGCAATCAACCACAGTTACTTGCCTCTACCTACGTTACCCCCTAAGTGTGCGACCCAGCCCGTTAAAATAGTCTCCCCTTACCAAACCCCACCCTGGACTAATCCACATGAGGTACAACAGAAAGAACATACTTTTCCTTTCTGCATGATCTAACACATAGCCTAATCATATTTATGTACTGTTTAACACAGTAATCACAATTTTACCGCATCTAAAACATTCCATATCCAGATGTCACCCAGAAAGCACGCATATTACAACATGGTCCCTCTATCCCAAACCCGAAATGAGGCGCGGCTGCCGTAACAAAGACCCATGCGCATATGGGTGTGCTCCCGTACAGCGTCCGTAGCTGAAAACCATGGTGAGTTTCAGTTTTCGCGTTATTCCTCTTAAACACAGGCAGTCGGTTGACCATTATTCCCCTGCATGCAATGTTGTTCGCTAACTCGACTACGAATACCTACACAGGCACAGCGACAAACACAAAAACTCAACACACACACAGAAACGTTTTGAATTGAATATCCACCAACGGTGAACCTCGCTCCGTCACATTCATTTACATTTACATTTTACATTTATTTATTTGGCAGACGCTTTTATCCAAAGCGACTTACAAAAGTGCATACAGTTCATAGTTACAGTTACAAACGAAAGAAAATGACCAAGCAAATGTGATGGCGAGGGAAGTGACTGATGATGACTGAATGGAAAATATATATATTGTGCGCATACATGATATTACGGAGTCACCTGAATTGACTTGCAAGTCACGTATAAATTATCATTATACAGGACAAAAATGAAAATGCGTTATGAAGAAGGAGCCCTTTCAACTTCACCACTGTGTGCGTGTGTGCGCGCGTGCGCACTTGTAAGTCGCTTTGGATAAAAGCGTCTGCCAAATGAATAAATGTAAATGTATGGGCATGTGTGCATGTTTGTCTAATGAAATATAAAAGACGAACATGAACAAGTAAAAATTCAAATGAATAGTTGTGGTAACACCCCACTTGGAATCATAAATCCATATTCATCAGTTTATTTTAATGCACTAATTATTCCTGAATTAAATACATTTTTAAATACCTGAACAAATTTCAATCTCATTATAATATTCACATTTCAATCTCATTATAATATTCACATTTCACAGTGCTATTCTGGTGTAGGTCAGCGTTAACTGCTATCGGGATAGTACCATGCATTTTATGGTTCTTTGCTCTGGTCTGGGTTTTTATGATCCCTTTCCCTACTCAGGACCAGATCAAGGGCAGATAAGATAAGTCAACAAATACACACACACAGCAGGCACCATAAATGGCCTACCACCATAAATAAATAAGCAGGGCGTGGTACGCCTGCTTTGTGTATTGATAAGCATTAATCTGCCCCTCAGATGTAGAATCCTTGGCTAAACTGTGGCCACAGTCATGTTTGGTTTAATCTGAAAGAGGTTCAGGTGCCAAATACTTCTAAAATAATATTAAAGAACTCTGCCTTTCCAGCCAATCTTAAAGTTACTTCTTAAAAACAGTAACATCCAGATAAACCACAACTGCAGAGAGTTGCCTTCTCCCCCCCTTTCCCCCTTCCTGAGCACAATCAGCGTGTGTGTGTGTGTGTTTCTTTGTATGTATCTACATGTTTGGATCACTTACCTTTTTATACCCCACAGTTAATTGTACCCTCATGTCATGGGAAAATGTTGGAGAAACCTAATGCCATGTGATAACGTGTAACGTTCTCAATATATACAGCAAAGCCACCATTTTACCAGGTCCTCTCAGCCAACTCTCTCCTCTCAACCCATGCCTATTAATGTTTGGTGTCATTGCAATGCTCATGAAGGGCTGAATGTAAAAATGAGAATCTCAAAAATATATCTGGTATTTCCAGATGTTTGAGTCTAAAGTACAAAATTAAGTCCTGAAGAAACTTCCAGGCACTCCCCCACCATAAAATTAATTATGCGTGGGTCAGGGAGGTGGAGAGAGCTTCTTATTAAGTCAGGCCTAGAACATGCCTCGACACTCAGTCATCCAGTACGCTCAGTTTTTGCCTATCAGTCCATGGCTCACTTTTTGCTTGCACTCCATTCAATCTGCTCAGTTTCTCCTGAAACTTTTTGGATTTTTCCTTTTGGAGTTTTGCTGCGTGGTTAGTAGAGCTGAGTGGTTCCTGTGTTCTTCCTTGGGAGAGATAAACAATTGGCTTGGGTAATTTCCTCTTCACGAAATTCATTTATCCATTCCGTGATCCATCCATGTTCTTGTTTTGTAATGTCTTTATGTAATTCAGTGTGTGTTACGGTAGTGGACCAGGTTTGTAGCCCAGGCTCTGAATTTTGTCTTTGTCTTTGTCTTAGTGTAACTGCTCAATAAACCTTTTTAATTTATTCCAGTCGTGATTCTGGCAAAAGTTGATCTACCAGACTGCTCATTTCCTATCAACGAATTTGGTGATTTAATTGATAATTAATATCTTTGATAATTATCATTAAATTAAATCAATTTTTACAATTATTTTACATGTTGGTTAAGTGAGGAGTTTTAGTAATTGGCATCACTTGTGTTCGGTGTTCAGAGAGCCGGACGATAAACAAGGGCATTAATTTCTAAGACTGTTGGGTTCAGACCATTTAATTTTTATTAAGTTCTCACTTCCCCGTCACTGCCGGTGTTTTTTATTTGAGGAGTTGGCTGATGTAAATTGAATTGCTGAGCAATCCTGGCTGCCAAGATGAGAAAACGCTCCCATACCTAGTCTACGGTTCTGCTAAGGACAGTTGTGCTTGTTAGCGCAAAGACATCCTGAGAAGACACATTCTGTGAAAGATGGTGTCTCATCTTGGTCTCATTGCTGTCTCCTTGTTTTCTCACTGGCCTTATTAGATTACATTACATTACATCATTGGCACTTAGCAGACACTCTTATGCAGAGCAACTTACAGTGTTTTTACATTTATACAACTGGATATTTACTGAGGCAATTGTGGGTTAAGTACCTTGCCCAAGGGTTACAGCCACAGTGCCCCAGCGGTCCGGCGCCTTAACCACTAAGCTACATTGCCACCTTGTATGCTGTTTATGTGAACAACAACAACAACAGCAATAATACATAATCTTTAATATGCTGAGTGAATGTAATGGTACAGTAACTACTTTGTGAGGCAGTGGACAGGCCATGACAGAACATTCTTATGAAAAAAAGCAAAAAAGCTTGTCTTTTTAAATCAAACTTGCTGTGAGACATGGTTTAAATCTTAGACAACTATTCACTTCCTGTCACAGACTTTGTCACAGTCTCATTGATTTCTATTTAGTTATAACTAATAATGCATTTTCAGACCAATAGCTCCGTTGGTTAGACTACAAAAATGAAAAAAATATATTTTGAAACCTAACCAATTTTAGATGAGGCGAACTAAAAAAAAGCCGTACGTTTAAGTTCATAACATTATATTTTGTAGATATTATTGATGACAACAGACCAGTTTATATTTTGTATAATGATCCAAAACGGAATATACTATTATCGTCCAATACGAATATAACATATATGACAGCATAAATACTCTAACGTTAAATAAAATATACACGGAAGCAATACACTTGTTTTATAGTTGTTTCTGTTTGTGCAATGAAAATTTAGTCCGCACTCCGTGTAAACTCGATCTAAACCGGTCAACGTGCGCACACGTAATCCTTTTCTTAAGAATGGAAACTGAAAGTGCTGCAGCGCTGTGTAGGCTTTGGATTTACAGCGCAGAGATCTGCTCGCGAAAACCTGACAACAATGGTGGGTGTTTTGCCATAATTTGCTACCAAATAACTCAACACTGTTTTTAACCAAAATACCGTGTCACAGACCTGAAGTGATTGGTGTTCGGCATATATGTTTTCGTTGCGTGTCTCGTGTACAGCGCAAATGCACCCACTGCCAGTTAACATAGAGCAGGTGCGTAAATGCGTAAAAATACTATTGTATTATCTGTACGCGCAGCAACAGATCGAATAATGAAGTGCCTTGTAAAATCTTGGCTTGTCTGGGAGTTGGTACTATCAGGAGGGCGTCTGTATGTCTCAGCCAAGAGATATTTGCAGAGTAGACGTTTGCCGTGATATACAGTTGAAAATATTGTTTTGCTCAAATAACGTGCTCTAATGTTAAAACCCATCTATAGAGTAGTTTTGAGTGTTGTTAATGACTGGAGACACTGTTGATAATGACCAGGTTCAACTGTCAGCACCATGTACTGTCAGGAAAATGTCTGGGGCCCTCTGGAAGGTAGCTTAGGTTTTAGGTTTTAAGGTGTCTTAAAATGGGATGGATACTTATCAAATTATGTTTGAAGAACTTCACTTTACTTCACTTTCACATGCTGTAGATCCATTATTGTAACTTGTAGCAAATTGCATTTGTCTGTTTTTTATTCTTTTACCCCTTTATATAGCCTTCGTAGGCAATGGTATTTGCACATTGGGTTAGTTTCATCTCGACAATCTCTGCGTTTGAGCAGGGGTGCAGAGTGATGAGAATACAATCCTCTAATACACATGCATGCTAGTGCATGCTGACCTAAACACTGTACCCTAGGCGGAAGGAGATGCGGTTTGTTCTGCCACTGTGGGCCCTCGGTCACTGTCAGAGGATGATACAGCTAGGATTAAACCCGGGCTATAGTGCTCAGCCTGCACTCAAGATAAATGCCTTGCCGAAGCAGCCTCTTAGGAAGCCCACATGCGATTGTGATTATCTTGTTGTGAATGATTTTCCCCTGCATGTCTTCTTCAGAGTGGCCCCTCAGATGTGGTGGACCACCAGCCTGAGCTGCAGGCCCTGGTGTCCAGTCTGTTTGACAGCCCTGAGTTCAGCGACGTGCAGCTGGAGGTCAATGGGAGCCAGAGGTTCCAAGCACACCGCCTGCTCCTGGTCACCCAGAGCTCCGTCTTCAGGACCATGCTGTCCAGCCCCCACTGGAACAGCTCCAAGCAGGACACGGTCAGCCTGGTCGAAGACGAGCAGTGCGTCCCTCACTTCGCCGGTTTCCTCCGTTACTTCTACACTGGGACGGTCGAGCTTGACGTCGACAGCGCCATGCCCGTGTGCGTGCTGGCCGACAAGTATGACATGGCGGCCCTCAGGGAGCACTGCCAGGAGTTCATGGTGAGGAATGTGGCGTCCCCGGCGGCCTTCAACCGGGCGGTGCCGTGGAGGCGGTACGCCGCACTGGCCGGCCTCGCCCAACTGAGGGAGGCCTGCGAGGAGTTCCTCGCCCGGAATGTGGACACGGCGGCACAGTCCCCCGGGTGGGCTTCCATCGAGGAGGAGCAGCTGTGCGCCCTGCTGCAGCGGAGCGACTTGGTGACGGAGAGTGAGGCAGCGCTTCTGGCCGCCGCCGCCGCCTGGCTGAGGGCGCGGCCGGAGCGGGCCAGCCACGTGCTGAGCCACATCCGGCTCCCGATGATCCACCCCAACGAGCTCTACCGGTACCAGGCCCTGACCCCAGGCGGCGACGACGACGACGATGACGACGAGGTCCACGCCTACATCCATAGAGGGTGCCTGATCAGCTACCAGGCCAACTCGGTCAGCGTGGAGCTCCTGAGCCGCAACAACGACCTCACGTCGGCTCCGTTTGCCATGAGACTGTACAAATCCCAGAGCGCGGGGAGCAGCTGGGAGATGGGGAACTACACAGCCCAGCCAGCAGGAGAGCACGTCCTGAAATTTACAAGCATCTGTTTGCAGGCAAGGTGCAAATGGCAGATTCGCTTCTACCCTCGAGGACAAATGCTCCCAAGGATTTCAACACTTGTTTTATATCGTGGGCAAGGTA
The DNA here is from genome assembly GCF_013368585.1 of Megalops cyprinoides. Classification (NCBI taxonomy): domain Eukaryota; kingdom Metazoa; phylum Chordata; class Actinopteri; order Elopiformes; family Megalopidae; genus Megalops; species Megalops cyprinoides. The sequence goes on from NC_050598.1 coordinate 6,228,804, forward strand.
CCTATAGAGATTCGGTCTTTGTAAACGAAATGTCCCTTAGCTGGACGGTGGACTGTGGCCTGGGATTGCCACACCACAGACACAGGCTGAACGTGCTGCTGCACACCTTCCAAAACGGGGAGTGGTTTGTTTCTGATATCAAGGCCTTTGACAGCGTACCGGGGAGTGAGAACAGAGTAACGGACCTGATTCCCGAGCCAGAGAGGCTGCAGTACATTGCGACAAATAGCATGCGGCTGCACTTTGTCGGGCAAACAGTTTGGACGAACCCCGCACTGGAACAAGAAGAGGAAAAATATGAAGATGTGCCAGCTTTTCTCTTGTGAAGAGTCTCGGCCTGTGAGGAGGGCTTCGGCAGCCGCTGCATTGCAGTTGCAGGGCAATCTGTTGACGACCCTCATGCACATGGGATCGAGTGGTGGCCCTGCACGCAAGTAGAGCCCGATAGGTTCAAATCCCAAACAGGGGACCACTGTAACATGTGATAAAGCATATATTTAAGTCACCATATGTGTCCAAAATGATAATTATACATTTGCGAACACTGTCTCAACTTTTGCTTCACGTCTCTGTACCATAAAAATTATCACTGCTTTCACAGTTATATGTATGAAGAGTACCACTATGAGGAAGGTCTCGTGGTGGAGTTGCGTTAGTGTATAACCTTTGAATTTCAGTGCAGGCATTAGCCCTGCAATGTCTCTTTCGAGAATTACAGGAACTGGCTAACACTCATAATAGTAAATAGGTATTGACTGTCCTTGCACTTTGCAAATGGTCATGTTCAATTCAGCTGTATTCTGAACTTTGCACTGGACTCTGCACTTCTGAATATCCACTAATGCCCATTTAAGCCTTGCAGAGTAGCAAGTCATTTGGCAGGCTTCCTAATCTGCACCACAGGAGCTTGGTTTGTTTGTAAAATATTGATGATATTATGGAGGCATTTATTCACATGCTATAGAGGCAGACTGAGGTTATTTTAATGGGACATAGCCACTGCACTCTTTAGGGTCAGTCCATAGGGTGTAGTTCAGATTCAACGTAATGTACCGTCAAGTCATTTATGATATATTTGGAAGAATTTTTTAGTAAATTGCTCAAATTCATCCCGTGCACCACCTTATGCAATAGGAAGGTTAAAGTTAACAGACTGGAATGCACTAAACGTTAATAAATGCATGTTTGGAGCAGTTATCATTTTCTGTAGGGAGCTGCATAATTTGCACTTGTGTTTGGATTCCACCTTTAAAAGTGATGATTTAACACTAAAAAGGCATGGGAGGGAATATATATTATGTACATCAAAAATAGTTGAATATCATCAAAATATCACATGTAGTCCATTTTATCAACATTTACTAATATTCAAGAGTAACACCCACAGGCATCCATAGCCACTTGTTACCAATAATGTTAAAGGTGATACCAGCCATAAAGGATGATTAAAAACACACCGTGGTCTTAGAAATGATGTCAACTGTGTAATAAACGGTTCTGAATGTTCTTGTACTTTATTGTCTTATGAATTTTAATCATGATTATGATTCTGATATGTAGTCTTAGTAATCTCTCCATAAGGCATTCTGAATGTTTACATGAGGCCCCCAATTTAAAGTGTAACCAAGACAGTTCTTTCTCGTAGTTGTGCACTTTGACTGTTCAGTCAATTGTTGATGACCTGGTTATGGCATTTAACACGTTCCCTTTTTAAAATAGGAGGAGTTATTTGTCATCAGCATTCTCGTTGATTCCAAACAGGGCAGTTAATGCTACATGGGCTTCTGACAATGATCGTCATGCAAAACCTGTGTGATTTATTTCCTTACGAATCACCCTACAAATCAGACAATGCCTGCCGTTTCTGGGCAGCTCTGAATGTAAATGACTTAAAATGTGAGAAATGATTCATGATTCCGTATGTTTGCGCAAACTGAAATAAGTGCTGTGTGTTTATTATTTCATTAGTTATGAAAAACACCTGCTCTAAAATAAATTAACGTAAAGCTAAGAGGAAATCACTGAAACTCTGAATCTGAGTGAATCGAGTACAGTGTGACAGATTGGTCCCGTTTGCCCCCTGGTGGCCAACAGATGTTTTCACACAACCTGACAAGAACGTGGCCTTGCAAACCAGCTGGACAAACATGCTAACAGCCACGCTATAAACCGTGAGGATTTACGCACAAAAGCAGGCAGTAAAAATTATCTGGTGATCCACCTGCTCAGCTGGTGCACTGTGGGCGTCTCTCATTACACAAGGGACGAGCGGGTAACGAGCAACAGGGGGTGTTTAGTGCATATATGCTTAGGCAACCGTGTTTCACCAGCTGTATGTCCGGCTGTCTGAATGACCCAGGCCTGATATGCAGCTGATAAGTGATGCTACCAATCAGTGTGTGTTTCAAAAGGACATCAGTAACAATCACACTAGCGGAAGACCAAATTCATGGTCATGAACTCAACTTGTTTTTTTTCCCCATGAAGTATGCATTGTGTAATATTTAATCAATTTCACACATTGTTGCAGGAAATAAAAAAAAACAAATTTACTTTTTGAAAAGCGCCCAAACATTGACATCACAGGCAGTCAGGTGGAACAGGGGCGGGACTGACGAGGAGCCATTCTCTCCTGTCCTGAAGCCCATTCGGATCGATTTCGTTCGACCACCGGCCCATCGTAGTCAAAAGGGAAGTGCAAGAGATGCAGTCGTTCTTACATCACATGATCTCCTTCAGCAAGCTGTTTGGAAATGACCCAAGCAGAATGGGCCTACATGTAACTCGGAACTGTTGGAATGACCAAGTGACTGAGAGAGAGGAGAGTGGGGAGGGGGTGGTGAGAAGTGTCCTGAGAAGTGTTAAATACGTGATCATTGATTCATGGGACACGGTTTTGGTGGGTTTGGTCAAGAGGTGAGAGATTTGGAGTGAGGGGTAGTCTTGGATCAGGACGCCAGGGGTATGGCAGGTTTGGGGGAATCGAAGGGCATGGGGATTCAGAAGAAATGATGGGTCGAAGGTCAGGGGAGGTGGAGGACAGGTAGAAGAGGGGCTCAGGTAAGGACAAAATACAAGAGTAGAGAGAACATAAGAATATCAGTACATATAGCTGCCCACAACAGGCATTGCATGGACCCCAGGCAGCCTCATTCTGGGGCAGCTGTGGGAGGAGACGGAGTTGTGCTTGTATGTGGCCCGGTCCAGATCCACCACCTGGCCCTGGATTCGGATCAGCCTCAGACAGCCATGCAGGTAGGGGGAGCTGCCGTCATCTGTGCCATCTGCATGGAAGAAGCACCCACCAAAGGTTCAGCCATCATGAGTTTCACGCTGGGGCCTGGATACAATCAAAACTTCGACCCTTCATCTTATCGAAATGCATTGTGTAATGCTGGCTTGAAATTCACTCGATTGATACTTATTTAGTCTTAATTCCTCTGAGCTAGAGAACCAGTAGCCATTTGTGAGAAGTAACAAAAGCCCGATTGATGGCGGGTTTATAATGTGTGATTTGGAGGCAAGTCTGATTGTTTTCTTGACAGTCAACCAAGGTGTAACTGTCTCCCTTAGTGTCTTAGCATGACTGGAGAACTTCCTCTGACTGCTGTACACCCAAGAGGTTGCTGATTGGTTAGATTGGTGGGGGGAGACCTTTTGCCAAATCCCTGACCCATCCTTATGACCTCACTATCTCAGCAAAGTTCAAAGTTCTCAGTTCATAGTTCTGCATCTCAGGAGAAATGGTGGTGACAGTGACATGGTGGTTAAGACATGGTGGTGCGATGTCATTACATTACATTATTTGCATTATTACATTTTTTGCTTTCCTCCAGATTGGCTTATACAGTTTATGTGTCATCCATTTTATATGGCTGATCATTCACTGCAACAATTTGGCACAACAGGAGCACCCCATCAGAGAATTGAACCAGCAACCTTGTGTGTGACCACGACGCCACACTGCTGCCGCACACTGCCGCCGCACACTGCCGTTGGTTATGCTGCAAACAGCATTTCCCAAACCCACCTGGTACGCCCCCAAAGGCCAGGACCATGCCCTCATTCCACATCGACAGCCAGTCATGCGTGTCATCCTCCATAATTGGGCCATCCGACACCTCCAGCGCGTGTTTGGTCAAGTTCAGGTCAAGGTGAAATGGCTCCATCTTCACAGTGCTGGTCTGAGTGCCAAACTTCACGGTAAACTCCTGTAGCACGCAAACGCATGCATACAGACACGCACAGACAGGGTACAAGAACTGGGTGTCAGTGCGAAACAACGCAGTTTTCTGCAGTTGGCCCACGCCAATTCAATGTACTTTCTTTCCAAAAAAAGGAAGGGGTTACTTCCAGAGAGAGAGGAAGATATCTAGGGATGTACTGTGTTTGTGTCTTTTGTAATTTCATAAATATGTCATCTTTGCCATCTCATTTCACAACTTGGGAACTACGGAGCGTGACTCCTTTCAGAACGTTAAGATATAGACCTATCTTATAGGTATGAGACTAGACGTACTACTATATATATGTAGGGCATGACCTGCTACTCTCAGTGCTGAGTCTCTCAGAAAAGGCCTATAATGGTGGACTGTGACTAAAATGTAAATAAAAAAAAATCTAGCAATGAGAGTTCAAACCAGGTTGGTGCTCACTTAAAAAAAAAATTGGCTGCACTGTTATCTGGGGATTGATTCGGATTTTAGCCCATGAAGCCTGTCGTGCCATCAGTGTGTATGAATGTACACACTGATTAATCTGCATTTTGTACATCACTCTGGATAAGAATGACAGATCGAAATGTTGTGAGCCCACACAACAAAAGGAAGAGCATTGTGGGTGAGTGCTCGCGCATTTACCTCTGTTTCATTATAGGCAGTGACGGTCAGCACCGGCTCCCCCTGCGAGGTCTTGAGGCTCAGAACAGTTCCGTTCCACGTGGACACATCGTATCCTTCCATCTCTATGGAAACCTCGCTTCGGTCCACTGGGAAGTCTGTAACGGCAGAGACCTGATTCCCATCTCTTGCCTGTACTTTCCAATTTCTCCACTGCGTCATGCCTCAGTCTTACAACCCTTAAATCCCACCCCCCCCACCAAGGTGTGCCATACCGTCCTGGCATCTTCAGCATAACAATGATCTAATCTACCAAGGGATTGCAGATGCTCTGGATAGTGATCAATGGATTGGAATGACCATCACAAACTCCACACTACACTTTGACAAAAAATTGTGATTCAAATTGAATTTAAATCCACGGATGCTGGAGAAATGGTCCAAAAAAAAATCACCCTGAGAGAGGCTTGAACCCAATAAAAACACCACCTCTGGGGTCAAAGGAAAAGGCCCATTTACTGATTGCACAGGTGTGAATAAATTTGATCATTGTTTTTTCAATAAAGTACACTTATTTGTTGCTTTTTAGTCTTCAAAGTACTACAATTTGCAACATTTACATTGCCTTGCATTTAAACATACTGCTACTATTAATCATAGTTTAACAAACTATATTCATACCTTAGCATCTTATAGGCTTTCACAACCAGTATACAGGAAAGTATGACACAAAACAAGTCAAAAATCAGAGCCATTCTGGCTCTTGTGGAGTGCAGTTGCAAAAAGGTTTTTTGCTATACAGTGAGCATGTTAAAACAGCAGTTAAAACATGTTTAACAACAGTTAATACATTTATGTATCCTTCTTACCAGTAATTGTAAATATTACAAAGTATGGGACACTTTAGGGGTGTCTGAAATCGTATTACAAGATTCTTCCAGGCATGAATATGGGAAATAAATTGTAATATCTACAATTACAGGTAAGAAGGATATATAAATGTCCCCCCCCCCCCCCACCAACTGTTGTTTTTACCTCTTTTGGGGGGGTTCAAGTCTTAATTAGGGGGGGTCAGACCCCCCCGATCCCCCCCCTTAATTCGAACCCTGGTTAAAACTGGATCCATTCTGGCTCTTGATGAACAGAATTACCAAGACCCCTGTCATGTGCTACAGGGAACCCTGTCTTCCTCCATTTCTCACCAGAGGAGTTAAAGATAGCCAGGCCGGTCCCGGGAAAGTAGCTGCCTTTGGAGATCCAGGTGAAGCATGGCTGAAGCTCCTGGCTGAGGTCCGTCTCCCAGGGAGTGCTGAGATTCAGCCAGGTCCCCGCTCGCACGCAACCATCCATCTCCATGCGGAGCTGACACACACACACACACACACAGAAACACACACACACACACACAGGGGTAAAAGTTGGCTTTGGATTCGAGCTAAGGCTGTTAAGGGCTCAGACCAAGTTCCTTGGAGGCTGTGTCATGAAGAGTGAACTGGGGGCAGTGAGGGAAGCAAGGTACAGGTAAACCTTAGTTAATGTTCAGTAGATGTCTCACTTTGTTATGGGAAACATCATTTCCAGAGACAGCCATAACATGGGGTGGATTGGAATACGTTCCAGGCCTTCGTAAAGTTTTGGAAATTTAGAAAATACAGAATTAACAACATAAATAATTAACATAAACTTCACAATTAACATGAAACACACATTTATTTAAAAAACATACATAATGCACCAAATATAAGGTGGCTGCCTGTAGAAATTGATTTATCTATATTTCATCTTGGTGCTTTAACTTACTTTCACTTTTTGTGAGAAATAGTAAAAATTGCTTGGATTGTCTCTGAAAGGGTAAAATAGCAGACCCTACAGGAATTTTGACATAACAAAGATGTAAGTTCACTGACCAAGTAACCCTGAGGCTTTTATCATAATGTCAATAATATCAAGCATAAAGCAGCATCAGGAATAGGAAATTCATCTCTTGACGTTAGACATGAGAACTGAATATGGAACCTGGATGCTATTGAAATTGCAACTGTAAAAATTCAATATCTACTGGGGAAAGGGTGTATAATAACTGTGGGCATTCTACAAGGGTGTGCAAATAAGCAAGTATATAAGAGGAAGACGATTAAACAGCTGTTGTGACGGGAGAGGACATACTGGGTTGAGAAGCCGCTGCTCTGTGATCAGGATCCCACCAAGGGAGAGGCGGATTTGCCCTGAGAGATCAGCCTGGGTTTGCTGGGAGTGCAGCCCCACCACCAGAGCCACCTCCCCATCCAGCTCCAGCACCACAAACCTGCCCTCACTGCGGAGCTCTATCTGACAGGGGGCGGAGGGAGGGGTAATTAAAAAGCAGTAACAACAGTGAAGACAGATTCCGAGTAGAGCTCCACCGAGCACATAAAACTGTCACAATCGCCGTCCAATATTGCAGCAGCGCGGCGTTACCTAAACGAGAAGATGCCGGTGCTTTCGCGCATTAGCAGTAATGGCACTGCTGTAAAGAAGCCAGTGGCGGATCGATGCTCAGTTATCGTACCCTGGGGCTCAAAAATGGCAAGATTCAGACACCTTGTGCCACATTCCGTCGTCGAGCTTGGGCCCGCCAGTGACGGTGGTCAGAACGTCCGCTTTTCCAATCTGCATCTCGGGCCTGCCCCCGCGCAGCGCCAGCACGAACCAGTCAGCGCCCCCGCGGGTGTCCCCGTAAAACACAACCCCCTCTGGGTCCAGCGTGCGGAACTCGAATGAGGACTTGATGCTGCAGAGGGCAGATGCACAGAATGGGATAGATAAAAGGTGTTAGAATATGCATAGATGCTTTAAGAACGGCTATGACATGGAATGTTCAGACAGCTTTTATCACTACTTCCACTGCAATTTTGACACGTTATATTTTTGCTTTCTGATAATGGTATTAACTTGAATGTTAATCAAATAAAAAGGCTAATGATGCTGATTAGCAAGGATGATAAAAGCATAGATAGGTATGTAATAGCAGTACATTATGATACCTTTTAAAATGATTGTTTGCATGGAAACATTGCTGGTGTCATGTAATGATGACTGACCTGGTGACCTCTGTTAGGTTTGCTCTGGTGTGCATCAACGGTGACTTGGAGCCCCATCTCTGTCCTAGATTGATCAGGCCCTGCCCTGAAATCAGTGTCTGCACAACACACAATGCACACAAAAACTGTCACACAGCATACACACACATTACATTGCATACACTGTCACACACCTATACAAACACACACATACACACAAACACACACACAGAGCAAACTGTCATACATCTATATAAATGCACACGCACAACATCCCGTACTTACAGACACACACATATACTGCCACACACCTACACACACACACACACACACGCCTAGCATATGCTCCCACACAGTTATACTCAACACTCAGCAGCTCAGAGCTGGCACACAGCACCTGACATACACCCTCACACTCCAGCACATTCTCAGCTAGCGTCACTCCCACAGCACACCCGTGAGTCTCCAACACACACAGAGCTCCTGATCTCTTCCACTCCCTCACAGACCGGGCAGTGCATTCACATTTACATTACATATACATTTACATTACATACACATTCATATTACACTCCCATTTACATTACATATGCATTCACATTACACTCCCATTTACATTACATACACATTTACATTACACACACATTCACATTACACTCCCATTTACATTACATACACATTTACATTACATACACATCTATTCATTCACCAGACACTCTTATCCAGAGTGACTTACAAGAAATACATTCAGTGATAGTTGGGAATATAGCCAAACAGATACTGAATTGTGAGTGCCATATTTGTAATAACTGTAAGAAACATTGCCACAATAATTGCTGTCATAAGGTGCACAAACATATACTACTGTTGTCATTTTCAGCCACCAAGCTTGTAAAGCCACAGGCTTCTGTTGCCATAAAATTTTGGCCGGCTCAAGATTTTTCTGCAGAAAAGGCCTACAGTGCAGCACTGCTTGTGGCCTTCCGCAGTATTCAGTGCCTGATCATAACCCTATCTCTCCACTAGGAGGCTCCCCCTGTCTGCTAGAGGCTAGCTATAACAAGCACAGGTTTCAGAACATGGCAGAGGACACCTCTAATGACAAGGCTGGTAAAACAACCTTTTGGCTCCTTGATGTTAAGGGTTGTGTATCTTTATGGCTTTTTTAGGAAATATTAATTTACGTCTGTGTGCCACGTCCTACCCCACCTAAAAATAAAAAAAAACACTCTTCCGGTCATTCTGTGGTTTTGCCTGGGTTTACACTGGGGTCAAATTTAATGTGGGCAGGCTGGGGTGCAGTACCCAGCTGTGCTTTGGAGAGATAAGTTAAAGCTGAACCGAATACACGCCGCCCTGTTCATGTAGGGAGCCCAAAGTCCAATGCTTTGTCTAAGCGCAAACCCCTCCCACCACCTACCCCCCCCCCCCCACCGTCTCCCCATCGCTCATGCGCTACTGATGCTGGTGACGCCGCCATCAGCACTGCATTCCTGATTGATCTGCTGTCTTCCCAGCTGATGCCTACGTTGCCAGGACGTTGGCACAACGTTTCAGCACATTGTCAGGCCCTCCGGCCGCTAGGACAATGTTGCGCCGCTCACAGACAAGGGAAATAGAATCTCTGACAATCACTGCCCAGCCTGAGGTAGTCTGTGTAATCTACACACACATCAGTGACCCCAGGTGGATTCCTGTCTTTCATGCAGTCGCTTTCCTGATGACTTAATGGTGTTTGATTTACAGCTTCACTTGCGGTGCTGGCCCCATACCTTCTCACAAGGATCAAAGCAGGACTGGCCAAGCCAACGTGACCTCATCTGTCAGCCAACAATGCCAAAACCCTCTTTGGATGTTACACGGCCAGAACAAAAGCTAAACGCTCTATGGCTCGGTAATATTTACCTTGGACAAAGTAAAAAGGAAAAAGAAGACAAATCTGCCAACTGGCTTCTTAAAACAAGCTAATCAGAAAAGAAAGACAAATGAATGCATTGTAAAAAGATGACATGATTTTAGAATTCACCCCCACCCCCAGCTGGCTTTTCAGTCCTGTTTCAGTGCAATTCAATCAATTTGGCTGCAAAAGCCAAAGCCAGCAACCCCTGCAAAAAGTCTGGCATACATATATATAAATACATATAATATATACATATATTTTTTGCATATATATATATATATATATATATATATATATATATATATATATATATATATATATATATATATATATATATAAACACACAAAACGTATATAAATATATATGTGTATACATATATATAAATACACAACATACCATCTTCTCTAATTTAGCATCTTTTTTTACCAAAAAAGAGAGTCCTCTTGTCATATTTCATCTTTCCAAATTGCTTTTTGACCCGGTTTCTCCTGAAAAGCCAGTAGGAAACAGGCAGCATGTTTGGAATGACGAAAACACTTCAGTTAAACGCGCCCCCGGGGGGGCCTAAAGTTGACTGACCGTCCCAGCGCTGCTCTCCCTGCTGTAGGCGGCCTGGTCTGGCCAAGCGGGGCCGGTGCAGAGAAGCAGCAGCAGCAGCAACGGCAGCGGTGGCGGCGCAGGCACCTTCCTCTGGGAGCCCATCCTTCAGCGCACACGGATCCTCTGCAGCCGTCTGTCGATCTACTGAAACCCCTGGTCCCCCTTCGCGCTCTCTCTCCACACAGGCATGAATGAGCCAGCTGTCGGAAAGTGCGCCGTGGTCTCCCACGCCACTGGCCCTGCCTCTGACCCCCAGCCAGTGACTTTGCAGGCCCACGCTTACTCAGAAAGCCAGGAGAGCAAATATGTCGAAATCACTATGCGCTCCACCTGATCCCAGAAAATATCGATCACAGGTACAGTTTATTTGTGTCTGACTGTCGGTGAGTGTCTGTCTGTCTGAGTGTGCGTGTGTATGTGTGTGGCCATCCAAGGAAGGCGGAGGTTGCATGAGTGAAGACCAGTAGACAAAGGAGCCCTTTGAATTTCAATTTTTATTTTATCATTGTCATAACACCTCCTCCTTTGTCCAGAAATGCTTTATCTGTCTTTGAACATTGGGTCGCAAACGGAGCTCTGACAAACATTTTGGTCAAAGGAAATGCTCTCGTTTCACTGGTTTTTGGCCTTTTGTGTCATCACGTTAGGATCTAAGCAATTCAAGAGCACTATGCCGGTAGACTTCTGTGTTAATGCAATTTATCTTTAGCAGTTCAACCTTTTGACGGACTCTTAAATTAAACGGTTGCCGATATTTGGTCTGTCTGACGCTCTCCGCAACACTTACGTAAACATTCTGAGCCAAGGGTGAAACAGCTGCTCCACCAGCCCAGAAATGTGATCCCCCTCCTTCCCGGGACAGCATGGGTGGCTACATCAGTGTTTGCTGGGCCAGTGACCTTTGCTAAGTTCTTGCTGTTTGTTTGCCAGTTACAGAGAAACCTTGACTTGCTTTGCGTGAGCTTCGACTATATCTGTGTAGAGCGTGGGTATGTTTTCCACCCCTCAGACCTGGAACTTTTCCCATCTGGTTAACAGAAAGCTGGTGTCCATTTCCCCCCAAAAAATATACAATTGTATTTGAAACACTGTATCCATCCTCACTACCTACACTCACTTCAGCTGCTAGTTGATTTTCCATAATTATTCACAGCTCTGCTAAGGCCACATAAAAGCATCAGTCTGTACAATAGGGAGCATTTAGCTTTATCAATAGTACTGTGGCTACATTTAAGAATTAAAGAGCTGCCACCAGTTGGCATGAACATTTGTTTGCTTGTGTATTCTCTGAGTACAGAACGACCACAAGCATTAGCATGGATCTGATTATTTCCCGTAGATGTACAAACAGTGGGTAAGCAAAAACTATGTGGGAATTCATAAATAACTATTACCAAAATTTAGCCATGTAATTAATATTTTAAATTATACACAACAGATTATACACAACATGAAATAGAGGGTTAATGCAGATTATTTACTTTTTCTAGATCTTACTTCTCCCTCACATTATAGTTTAAGGCACAGCACCACAGTACAACTAAAAATATATAAAACAACATACATGTACTGCTAGTGAATCCATGTAATGCTCATTTTAAATAAATTGAATTGAGTGTCAGGTTTCACAAGCTGAGCATAAGACAGAAGGACTGCCAGCAGCCAATGGAAAAAAAAACAATTCAGCCACAGGGTTAGGTTACTATGTATAGATACTTTACAGAATCACTTATCTATATAACATGCGGACTGGCTAAAACAGTGGGCTCAGTGAAAAGAATGTCCTATCCAGATAACATAAAATGAATGCAATAAAATACCAGATGTAAAAAATCATCAAATTTGTGCAGTGGCTTTATGGTCACTGTATGGGCCTTTACACGGGATCAAACTGCAGCAAATCACACAGTATGAGATCACTACAGCGCAGAGCTATATTTATCCATTGTAAAGGTTTGTGACCATATTTATGAAGGTACAGCACCACCGATGAAGTATCATGTCTGCACACCACTCACCACCCATCTAATGAAGGGTACTAAGGCATGTGTTTGGCCACCAACACCAACAGTTCTACTAAGACAAGTCAACCCCCCCCCCCCCCCCCCCAAAAAAAAATATCCAGCATTGATCCATTTCTTTTCTCTTCCTGTGGTGCAGGAGACATTCATAAATGTCCTGTGCATGCTTGTCTTGCTTCATAAATTGTGGTTGGCCTTAGCTTTCTCATTGTGGTAATTTCTCTTTGCACTGAGATTTGTCAACATGGTTGTGCATACCTGGGTTCCACTCATGTAATATCTATAGCCACCTGTATTACTAAACTGACATTAGTGTCATGCTTCAGTAGCGGCTTGGAAGTCACCATGAGACTCAACACACATGAACATACTCAGCTGGTGACATTCGATTACTAACAAGTAGTCTGCCATTTCATCAATTATTGTGGCCTTTTTTTATCCTAACATTAACAGCAGATGAGAATGATGTGAAATGTAATAAATAAACCTTACATAGTCAGTTTATTTCAGAATAGTCAACACAAATATACCAAAGGGGGTTAGTAACATTATATGGCAACTCGCAGTCAAGTAAGAAGATGGACCTGGGCAAGCAACAGCATAGCTACTCCATCATCAACTAACCATTCTATTGTACAATCATGGTGGTGAAACACTGCACTGAATGGCTGTTATTGGATAGTATGGAATCACATGACTATAGGGTTTCTAAGATGTTACCCAGATCAAACGAATTATTCAAACATAGATAAAATGTTAACAATACGACTTTGAAAAATCACATTGATCACATAGAAAAATTTTTTAGTTATCTCCAAAACAAATTTTTTGGTTACATCATAGTTTTTGATTCTATTTAATCAAGGGCATGCATAAACATATGTGTCAGTGTCTGTATACACACAAACACACACACACACACACACATACACACACACACACAAACACACACACACGTATATATAAATATGTATATACATATATATATATATATATATAAAATATGTGTGTATAGTAAATATTATGTAAATATGTATATAAAGTATATATAGATTTTATGAGTTTATATTAACTGTAAATATATATAATATTTGTTTTAAAATAAATGTATATGTATACATATACATGCATATGTATCTTCCTCTCTGTCTCTACACATAAGAGTGTGAGAGAGATGTGTAGAGAGACAATTGCCTGATCATGAAAAACTTTGCATGATACCGTATCCATTGCTTGGACATTTTTGGATGTTCCCATTGATCTTAACAACTGCATCACACCTTGACTTTCTGTTGAAGTGGTCCTGGAGATGTTGACAAATAATGTTCACAGTAGCCCAGAGTTCACCGTTTGCTCAAGGACCCCAGATGCAGTCTGCTCCCAAGCTCCTGTGACACCCGGCCCATAATAACCTCAGTCCCCTCCTCTTCAAATCACTATCCTGTTATCCCACACCTTCAATAGTTTCTACCTGGACCTAAATCACAGACAGGGCTTAATATCAGTTGTGCAGTTTAGGTCAAAAAGCATTACCCAGTGCTTCTGTGCATTTCTGTATGTGTTAAGTAATACTTTGATCATCAGCATGTGAAAAGGTAAAGAGAAGAACAGAACCAAAGGCAAAATGTACAGAACAGCAGTCAAAATTGCACCAGTTGCAGATTTTGCTCTCCGCAAAAAACAGAAGGGCTTGAAAAATTGTTGACTGGACTTTTGTTATTTAAGTCTCTGCTGAGACCAGTTTGAACATCCATTGCATGGCTCAGTCCACACTGAGTCCACATCCCTCTCTAGTGGCGAATAACTAACATTGCACCATGGGCAATGGATGCAGGCACAGCGTCGTTAATTGAATGTCGTTTGTCTCGTCAAACGCAGTTCACTTATTAATCACGGCCATCTCGTATGTGTAAAAATACCGTCGTGTACGTGATAAAATATTGCTGCGCTGCATTTACAAATTAAACTCAAATGGTGTTGCAATTACAATTTCACTTTGCCTTTCAGATGTGTGCAGTCGTTAGAGGTACCCGCATAAGTAACTTTGCTTACCAGCCATGCAAAGCTGCCTGAGGAGACTGACACATACCTGGTGGATGAGGCTACGCCAGCAGCAGTAACACCCTCACAATGTAATGTTACGGTGAACGTTGCTACAACGTCGTAAAAACACACACGCCAGCTGGATTTTCTGTCAATCAAAAGCAGCAGTCGTTACATTGGGTTGTCAGGTTAATACTTTATTTGTTTGATTGTTGCAAGAAGAGAGAATGGGGGAAAAGGAGGACCGATACCAAGAAAGAAAAAAAAAAAAAACAAAGGAGAAATTAGATATTTGGGGCAAGTGGGACAATCTGTGGCTACAAGCCTTTATAATCACATTATCACAGGAAGTTACCAACAAACATCACCACTTTGCAGTGCTTAAAAAGCCTTCAACAACTTATCAGTGGCCCCCCTAGAACCGTGGTACAGGGTTACTTTAACATGAATACATTGCCAGAGGGTACAGCCACACCTTTCACTGTGAGTTTCCATGAACCTCAACACACATTTAACCTGTATGCTCCAGCTTGGTTGCCAAAGACATTTTCCACACATTCACTAAGGTTTTCTATGTTTTCATGGTACACCATATCTGATGAAGGGAGAAGAATTATAATTTGGTTATTTTATCTCCAATACCGTCATAAATAATGACCAACACAACACTCTAAATTTGGTTGGGTGTTACGCCTGAAAACTGAGATTCAGTGGTTCCCTTCAGCAGGACACCGGCGTTGTCCTTTTTTGGCTTTTTGCGTTTGACGTTTTTGAGGCCTTCATCGGATCAGGTGCACACGGTGGCGTCAGCTGAAACACAAACAGGAGCCTCCCCAATCCCGAGGGTCTGTTCGTAGCAGATGAATACATTAGCCAACATGCGTCACAGCTGGGTGACCTTTAGGAACCAGTATGAGGAAGGGTTCTGCCTGCTCCAGGAATCACACCGTTCGAATGAGGGGGGACCAAGGTCTCTGGGGCAGGAAACATCAAGGGGCTTCACTTGGGACTATTTTTTTTTTTGGTGTGCATTCGGTGTGTTTCTCAACTTATCAAGACCCTGATCAAAAAACTATACATGCTCAAGATACGGTACAACTGCAGTGAGCCTTTTACCAAAAGGTTACAAAAAGAAAAGTTTGTTTGGTTTCCCCTCAATGACAAAAAAGAGGGACAAGAATTGATTCAGGCAAAATTTAAACCAGGCAGGCAATATACCCTGGATGTATAGTACTTAGGCAGATTTATTTTGGTTTTCCTCTTTTTTTTCCTCGACACAAAAGGCTTGTAACCACACCCAAATGGTGCCAGTTGAGCTCCTGCAGTTTGTCACGCTGAGCTCCGTGCCCTCCGGAAACGAACAGTGTTGCGGTTCCATCACACGCTCTCAGACACACAAACTTCAAAGGCGGGGTGTAAAGTGCTGGGAAATGGGCCGGGGGGGGGGGGGGGGGTTGTGGGGGGTGTGGTGGTGGTGGTGGTGGTGAGGGGGGGGGGGGCGGGGCAGGGTTGCACAGCTCCCATACCGAACGAGAGAAAACTGTGGCAGCTGCTCTTTTTTTTGGTTTAATATCTGGGAACACAGTGGGAGAAAACGGAGACGGAGGAGACGACAGCGGGAGGAAAATAAAAAGGGGGGGTGGATGGAGAAGGACAGACGGACATGAGCGGAGGTTAAAGACGTACTGGAGGAGATACTGTAAGGAGACAAGTGCTGCTGCTCATGCTTTGTGGATGCAGAACCCACGTTTCTTGAAACATTTTCCTATAGGACTACCGTATATATACCAGACTTCATCATGGAGAGACTGCGACTCTTTCACCTGTCATTATTCAAGTCAGTAAAAAAGAATCCATCTACCTTTTTTTGTCTGTTTTTCTTCTTTTTTTTTTTAACTTCGTTCAGCTCATGACTAAATTACATTCATGTTTCTGTGTACTCAAAACCCTTTTTGCAGAAATCTCTTCTGTCTGGCAAAAGGGGGGAAAGGTCAAACAAAAGGAACGTTGTATAAAAACAAAACAAAAACCCAAAAAAACGAACACAGAGATACACATGACAGTAAAGCCACGAGGGGGTTTCTGGGGGAACTCCATCACGGCGGTCGCTACGCCCGCGGCCTGGTTTCCGGCTGGGGACCGGGCCTGGCGTGGACAACGCCGCCAACCCCCCCCCCCCCCCCCTTCCGCCCACGGCAGACAGTGAGGAAAGAAGAAGAGCAGAAGATGCTGGACGATATCCGACCGCGCCAGCGCCCGTCCAGCTTGTGTCTACGCGCCACACCGCTCACACAGACTGCCCCCTTCTAATGCCTGCAGTCCCGGGAGGGGTTTTTTTAGTTACTGCTTAGGAAGCTCCATCACGGACACGAAGATGGCTGCACTCTCACTCCATGTGCCTCTGCCTGCATAACATGGAGGTCACCCTGTCTATGTCTCTCTCTCTTTCTCTCTCTCTCTCTCTCACGCTATCTCGCTCTCTCTGTAGACTCTTACGCTCTCAGACCCAGCCAAGCAAATGGCGTGTGTCTTTTTTGGGGACACTGGGGGCAACAGAAAAAAGGCCACGGAAGATTAATTTGACTGATTTCCTTTTGTCGGTTTTTTTCTTTGTTTTTTTGTTGAAATTACTGGAAGAGATGAGATGAGCAATAGGATAACTGGAAGTACATGAACTGGCTTCTGTTCTACAGTTCTCGCCCAGCGGCCAGTTTCACATAAAGTGTCGCTTCAGCTTCAGTCTCGAATGTGCCAGTCTGTTCCACCTTACAAAATGGGCTCCGACATGTCAAGCTGCTTTGTGCAAATCCCGAAAAAGGTAAAAACCAAAGGAGACTCTCGATCTGGCTTCATGCCACCTGGCCACCGTGCTCTCTGTTAGAGGTATCGCGAACTCCCAAACCTCGCACTCGATGGTGGGGGTTACCGTTCTCGCAGCTACAGCATCTGTTCCAGCCTTTCCAGCTTCTGGGATTGCTACTTTGCAATTGGCAGAGTGGACTGAGGATTTTAATCTAATATTTCTGCACGCTGACATATGATGGCGAGACCACAGCACAGGAATGACGCTCATACCACAGATCTCCCTGGAATGGATCATTGCTTGAGCAGATGGCCTTGCGCATACACACACACACACACACACACACACACACACACACATACATGTACATGCACACACATGTGCGTACATACACACATTCACAATGCTCATGTGTACGCACAAGCGTGCACACTCACATGCACATACTCAGAACACGTTAGCACATGCATATACACAGGTGCATATGCATGCTAACATGCGTGCAGAAGCACAAGATCACACGCACTCACACACACTTACACACACACACAGTTGCTGTCTAGTTACACTCTAAGACTCCACCACGCAGGGTGATGACATTTCTGGCTCATCCCTTTTCTTTTCTAAAACATAACCAGCCTGTTTTTTTGTTTTTTTGTAGTATTTTTTTTCTTTTGCGGTCACTATAAAGGGAAGCAGACTGAACTAATTTTTGCAAAACACACACCCTGTTAGCTGTTATTATTGTTATATTATAGATATTATTATTATAACAAGTCTGAGAGGACAGTTAATCGAGCTCTAGTACTACTACAGAAAGAAAGGATAAAAGGAGAGAGGTGTACTGGAAGTGCTAGATGGATAGGGGAGGGAGAGGGGTGTCTATCTTTATCTGGCCTACATCCTCCCCCTTTGAACCCCCCCTCCAAGCCCCCTCCTCCCTTTACCCCTCCTCTAAAATTGCCTAGGTCTTATCACTACTTTACTTTACAAAAGAGAGGCAGGGATTGTTCAAGTGCATTCAGTCCCCACGGAGCCCCTCCCTCAGAAGCCGACCCTTCTTCTTAAATACTCCACAGCTGTGTCTCCTCCTATGGGTTGGTGCTGTCCCGCTTCTTGCTGCTGCCACTGCTGCTGCTGTAGTGGCTGGGGTTGGCCACCAGGGGGTGTGGTACCGCGCCTGCATATGGGCCGGCAGCATAGTTGAAGAGGGCAGGCAGGAAGGGCAGCGGCTCCACCTTTTCCCCCGGGGCCATCACGTTGAGGGCCATGGGCAGGGCAGCCAGGTTGTAGGGGTAGGCGAGCAGCTGCGGGCTGTAGAGCAGGTGGCACGGGTCGGGGTAGAAGGGCAGCTTGGACAAGTCTCCGTTGGCGCCCATCTTGCCCAGCGGCCCGAAGGGAAGCGGGCTGGCCGGGTAGGACACCAGGATGTTGTCTTCATGCTTCTTGCTGGAGCGGCAGCCCCCAGGCATTATGAGGGGTAAGGGGAACTCCTGAACAGGGTACTTAGCCTCCCCGCAGGAGCCCATGGGTGCCATGGAGGGATCGTCGTCGGGCTCGGCCTCCGGCGGAGGGGCTCGGGGAAGGAGCAGTGCATTGGCAGAGGGGCGCTCGGCAGCCCCCGAGGAGCACGACGGCTGCGGCAGCCCCTGTCTCTCAGACCCCCGGCTCCCCCGCAGAGAAGGGGTGGCCTCCAGGTGCGCTCGTGCCAGCAGGTCAGAGGTGTTCGGGGAGCGATGGGGAGACTTGGAGTGCCTCTGTGGGGGGACCGTGCTCGCAGGGCTTTGTATGATGGAGTACTCGGGAGACGGCACCGGCGTCTCCACCTCCTGTTTGGGCACCAGCAGGGCCACCTCCCTGTCCTTCGGCTGTTCTTTGGGGACCTTCTGCTTCGCTGAGGCTGGCTGGTTCAGCTCCCTCTCCCTTGCTGCCATGGATGGTGCGGATAGATCCTGCGTGAGGACGGAGCTGGAGCTTCTGGCTGCTGCTGGTAACCTGAGGTCCTGAGCCACCCGCGGGTCCTCCACTTCTGCGGGCAGCCTCACGGACCCTCGAGAAGACGGTGAACCCATGGTGTCCGTGACAGTACCCCCCGACACCCCTCCGCCGGGTGCTGCCGTAACGGACACTACCGGGGCGGCGGAAGCTCTTGCCTGCAACATTATGGCCCCACGCAGAGAAGTGTCACCTGACTCCTCCATCCGCGCCGGGCTGCTCTTCCTGCTGACCTGACTCTCCGGACTTCTCTCTCTGGAAGCTTTGTAGGACCGGCTTGGGTCCAGGAAGTCTTTTCCGCTCAGGACCAGCACACTATGGAGGCTGGCCGACGAGGTGTCGGGTCTGTCGAGTCTGGAGGCGGGACTGGTCTGAGGGAGCGCGGCGCACTGAGGGCTGGGGCCTCTATCGGCAGCGGGTCCTTTCTCTCTGTGCTCTGAATCACCTACAGGTCCTGCTGTTTGGGGTTCTGCTTCCTCTTTACCTGGGAGGCCAAGACTTGCAGACTCAAAGTCTGCGTCAGACTGAGGGGCCACCTTGGGGTAGTTGATGACTGGTATAGCCTGAGCATGATCGTGTTTCATGTCTGAGTCTGTGCTCGATGAAAGCTCAGCCGATGCTGCAGGTGCCGCCTCCAGTGCTGAGGCTGTGTCCCCACCCTCAGCCTCCTCGCCTGCGGCCAGGCTGTCCAGTTCATGCCGCTTGGTGTGGCGACCTAGCGCGGCTGCTGTCTTGCACACTTTAGCACAGTGGGGACAGATATGTCTCACGGAGGGCCTTCTGCCGACGCGACCCGGGCTGGCCTTTCCCGGTGCCACCCTCTCCGTTTCCGTCTCCGTCTCCATGTCTGCGTCTGCGTCTAGTGGCTGACCCCGTGACAGGGAGGGCGGGCGGTCCACGTGGGCGTGCTGGGTTCTCTGGTGCTCCTCCAGCTGGGCCTGGGAGGGGAAGGGCTCACGGCACTGCAGGCACACAAACTCCAACAGGTGGGTCAGCTCATGCCTGTCCCGCTTGCGGACAGTGGAGAACCAGCGTCCACAGGTCCCGCACTCTGATGCCATTGGCTGGTCCTGTCTGTCTGTGCAGTCAGAAGAGGAGGCATCCAAGAGGGACTGGGAAGGGTGCTTTCCACTCTGCGGTTTCTTTTCCCCTGGATTATTTTCTTGCTGCTTTTCTGCAGAGGCCACGGAGCTGATGTTCGATGTCTCTTCAGAGCATCCCTTCGCTCCGTCGTCTTTTTTCCCTCCCTCCTCCCCTACCTCCTCTTCCTCCCCCTCCTCTTCCTCCTCCTCCTCCTCCTCCTCCTCCTTGGTGTTGTTGTCCATGAGTTTCTCTGCCCTTCTTAGTAACCTTAGGGAGCGCTTGTAGCGTAATTGGCGCTGCCAGCTGGATTTCTTCACCTTCTGCACATGTAAGGCCTTCCGTTTTGGTTTGTAGGTGTAGTATGGCCGCCAGAGGTTGTCCTCTGCGTCCTGGTCACTGTCTTCCTCTCGCACCTCCTGACGGAAGTAGTACTCCCGGACTTTGCCTGTCGCTTTGGAAGCCTTGGGGTTCTTCCTCCAGGTCTCTGCTTCCTCCTCCTGCTCACTGGAGCTGCGGTGGGTTCGATGCCTGTGGCGGTGGTGGTGGGCGTGGTGCGGCTCCGCTGGGTCTTGCACGCTGGCGTCAGTCTTTTTGGCTTTGCTAGGCGGTGGGCTCTTGTCCCTCATGAGGTCCGTCTCGGAGATGCTCCGCTTGACGATGGCCTCCTCCCCGATCCGCACCGTGATCTGGCACAGTGGCGCCGAGCCCCTGACCTCTGCCTCCCCCGCCACACAGGCTGGCTTTGCCGTGTATGTCACGCTTTTGCTGTGGGCCCTGCGGCCCTTCTGTGGTTTCCCCCTCTCTTCCCCCTCCACTGCCTGCTTCCCCCCCACTTCCTCTGGAGTGGACACACCTTCCGCCTCACTCTGAGTCTGGGCATAGTTCTTCAGCACCTGCTTTTTCATAGGCCGGTGGGCTGCCTTGGAGGGCACTGGACTGCTGCTGTTAGCCTCTGAGGGAGAACTGCTGAGGAAGCTGCTTCCACCCCCTGAGGAGATCTGATTGCTGTGGACAATGACGGAGGATGAGACGGCCGTTCCGTGCTTGATGACCGACGGTTTAGGGTGTCCGTAGGTGATGACGGAGGAGACGGGCGCCTTGGAGCTGCAGTAGCCCTTCTGCGGTCTCACGCCGCTGCCGCCTGGCAGGACGCCATCCCCGCTGTTGGCTTCTTGCTCTCCCTCAGCTGCCCCCCCCTCAGCCAATCTCACGCGCATGTCAGACTTGGCATCGGTGAGTTTGGAGGGCTCTCCCGGACCCAGACCATCTGGTTTCACTCCAAAGGTGAACTCAGAGGGGTCAGCGAGCAGACCCTGACGATGACCGTCACTGATGAGAGAGTGCAGCTCGCTGGGGCCCAGGGGAGTGGGCAAGCTGCAGTCCAGGGGCAAGGGCAGGGGCTTTGCTGATTCTGGAGGCAGCAGCAGGCTGTCGGTGAGGGACTGGCTGTAGGTCTTGTAGGGCCGTTTCTGGGAGCGCATGGGCAACAGGCGGTACAGCTTGAGGGCATTGACCTTCTGTTTGTAGCCACCGTTAGCAGTCTTTTCACTGGAGATGAGGCCAGGGCTGATACCGTGGAAGGCCTTCTGGTGTGTTTTGAGGTTGTAGTAGGTGGCAAAAGCCTCCCAGCAGAAGATGCACTGGTAGCGGCGTTCGCCCGTGTGCCAGACCTCGTGCTTGGTGCGGTACTCGGCCAGGGCAAAGACCTTGTCGCAGAAGTGGCAGGGGTACTTGCGGCGCCAGGAGTGCACATTGGAGTGCCGCTTGAGACTGGAGAGAGTCATGTAGGAGCGCTCGCACACTGTGCAGAAGTAGATTATATGTCCGTCTACCACCTTCACAAAGTGGTCCTCCTCAGCCAGCAGGTCAGAGCGAGGGAACGGGCGGTGGTGTCTCATCAGGAAACCGCGCCCTTTTTTCAAGGGCCGCCCGGGCCCCATGCGACCGTGCTCCGGCTGCTCCTCTGCTCCTCCCCCCTGCTCGCCCTCCTCCTCCCCCTCGTCAGGCGGCTCCTGCTTGGGGGCGGTGTGCAGGACAGGCGGTGCCTGCCGGCAGACAGCCTCGTGGGACTGCAGCCTCTTGTTGTGGATGAAGGCTTTGCCACAGTGCCGACAGCTGAGCGCCCGCCCCCCGCGGTGCAGCCGCATGTGGACAGTGAGGGAGGAGGCGGAGCTGAAGAGGCGGTGGCAGACCCCGCACAGGAGCTCCGCCTTCGGGGGCACCGGCGAGGGGCCGTGAGGCAGCGGGGGAGTGAGAGGAGGAGGGAGGGGGTTCGTCTGAGGCAGTCCTGGTCCCGCTGCGGGGCTTTCTGCCCTCCCCTGTTTCACCCCGGGGCCCTGCTCCTTTCTGTCTGGCTCCAGTTGCCCCCGGCCCTGGAAGGCCATGGCACTCAGGTTGAACAGGATCTGTGCCGTCTCTGTGGTAGAGTGCTCAGAGTCCATGCCTGCGGGGAAGCTGTCGCCTTTTCCCCCTGCTGGAAACACCAGTCCAGTCCTGGCAGGGGGCAACAGGGGGAGGCTTAGGAACTGGGGAACAGTGCCGGTCATGGAGGAAGGGGGCGTGGATGGAGGCTCCTTTCTGGTTGGTGCAGTTAGGTCAATGGGAGAGGAAGAGGAGGAGGAGGAAGATGAAGAGGAAGAAATTGGCAAAAGTCCAGGCATGTGTTGCAAATGCTTGTCCACGGCGGCCCTCTTCCACAGAGCCTCCTCGGAGCCCGTGGCGCAGGCAGAAGATGAAGACGGGGAGCTGGAGGGTGGGCAATGATTTTGTGCTGAAAGGCCGGGAAAAGGCACACTGAGGGGAAAAGAGAGAGACGTTTTCGAGCTCTTCGCAGCACCCAGCTTGTCCGTTCCATCCATGCCGTCGGCTTTATCCTGTCCGCTTTTGCTCTTGACGCGACTCGGGTCCTTCCCCACCAGGCCAGCCAGGAAAGGCACGCCCAGGCTCCGGCCTGCCTCAGACAGCAGCCGGGTCCCTTTGGAACCGTGCTGGGCAACGCGGGAGGTGTAGATGTAGTCCAGCAGGTCGGACAGGACTCTGGACTGGAGATGGGGCAGCTCCAGCACCCTGTCCTTCCCGGTGAGGGCCGCGGATGACGACGAGTGGGACCGGGGGGGAGCCGGGGACGGGGAGGACAGCAGCTCTCGGAAGTAGGGGCTGCAGGCGGCCAAGACACTCTGGTGCGCGCGGAATTTGGCGTCGTCAGAGGCGATGAGCGTTACGTCGCAGAAGGGGGCGGGGCCGGCCAACCGCTGCTCGTTCAGCTGCGAGAGGAGCGCGCCTGCATGGAAGGGGTCCCAGACCTCCGCCTGGGACACCATGACCGCGCCCCAAACCCTGCCAACAAAAAAAGGGCAGAGAGAGGGAATTAATATAGCATACTTACCCAGGGTCCAGCAGATTAGATAGCATACCAGTGTGGTTTATTCATAGTATCTCTGAGCTATATTCCCCCCTATGTCTCTGCAACAGTGCAGCAGCACTATCACATTCCTTTGACATCACAGCAACGTAAAGAGTGAAAATAATGCGCTAGCCAGTATTAGGCCGCCTATGCACTGGGGCTGCCTTGTTACCAGAGATGCATCTAGCCTTTGTTCAATCCAATCCCTCATTTGCACAGCCGATCACGTGCTGAAAGCACCCAGCGGTTGATCATTTTAGACAAACACTGGAAAAATCTGTGGAATTGCAGCAATTCAGAAACAGGGCTGGCTAGCCCAGCACATCAGCATCATAACCAGAGAGCGGGTTGTATCAGAAATACATACTGAGTTCACATATATCAGTGACAGGTGTTCTGCCATTATACCTGTGCACTGCTTCCTGGCGTGGATTCTGAATGCCTCTTGCAGCAGTGCATTTACATAAACAAGATCAGTGTTTGAGGGCAGAAACATTTAGCAAACAACTTTCTTTTGATGAGCTGAGGCTGAGGGCCTATTTTAATACCACGCAGTGAATGGAGTGGGGGGAGGCAGAGGACTGGGAGGAGGGGTTGGGGGGATGTGGGGGGGGGGGGGGGGGGGATCTACAGCAGCCCCGATTACGGTTTCTGCACGGCGAGACCTTGGAAGGCATTTTGGAGATCAGCTCCGCTGTGCCACGACATTTCCTTCACCTAATTGAAAGCCATTCAGATTTAATCAAGATTTCCTGAAATAGAGTGCTGACTTATACATAGCCAGGGGAACTTAAAATAGGCCCGCTCTAAACAGGCAGAATAAAAGGGCCAATTTCAATCGCAAGCAGCTTGCTGCCCTGGGCAATCGCTAACGTTCTCCGGTTGGGGCACGAGCCTAACCATTTTGGGGGGGGGGGGGGCAGTGGGAAGGGGGGTGGTTGGCGGGTTGTTTTTTCCGCTCTCTGCATCCGGTCCGATCTGTCGCAGCCTAGCTGGAGAGGACAGGCAACGGCACTCCCACTCCCGCAATTTTAATTCAGCCAAGATGGCGGAAATGCATCGCGTTTCTCCTCAAAGGTTAATATTCAAGAAGCGCCTCTGATATGCATTGTTATTGTCTGTCCTTTTTTTCATGGTGTTTTTTTTCGTTGTTGTCGTCGTTTTTTTTTTTTTTTGTCTCCCGTTTGGCTGCGGCGTGTACGCGGCGAGCGCCCGCAAGGGGAGAGCGGCGGTCGGGCCCTAATGATGCGACAGAAGAAAAATCCTCCGTCATGCTTTTCCGCCTGCGTTTCTGCCCCGTCGGCCGAAGCAGGCAGGCCTCTGTAAAATTCCACAAGCAGCCCTGAACAGACAGAAACTAGGTCAGCACTGTTATTGCAGAGTGAAGAGGAGGGAGAGAGAGAGAGAGAGAGAGAGAGAGAGAGAGAGAGAGAGAGAGAGGGACACTCAGAGAAAAAAAAGAAAAATCCACTTACTGCGTCCACTGTCACATAGGTGGATGTACGGACACATGTCAACACCGACGCGTGGATGGGCGTAACAGGCGCGCAGCTAATGGATCTACATGCTGATGTACAGGCTTATGTGCTGCGCAGATATGCCACAAGTACTGGCACAAAACACAGACGTATACACACTCCAAACACACCGACGCACCGACTGGCTTTCTAAAAATCCACCCCTCACACACAAATGGGCACTACAGACGGACCCACACAACGGACAGGCAGGCACTGACCGAATGATAAGCAGGGAGGCCTCATTGAAATTCAGATAGGAGCAGGCAGACCGCCGGCACGAACACAGGCAGATTTCAGAGGGCGGAAGAAGTCCCCGGGTTTCAGCCACCGTTCGCGCTGACACGGGAGCGGATGAGGGAGCCTGTCGGCCGCCCCCTCAGTCTCTCTCCTCGCCTTCCTCTGACGCACGCGGCGTCTCTCCACAAACAGGTCCTGCACAACAGACTGGCCAAGCGTGACAGGGGAGCCTCGCGTTCCCCTCCCCCTGCCCTCCCTCCCCCGCTCCCAGCTCCCGCACGCTCAATCTGACCCAGAGAGCCATGTCAATCCAGCCCCCAAAGCCTACAGAGGCCAGCTCCCACCCCCCAGCCCCCCACACCAAAGACACCCTGCTCTCCCCTGGTCCCCAGTCAGCAGGAGGCACGCGCTCTACATAACCGTGATCCCAAAACGATCGGAATCCACTGATCTCAGATCCATGGTCCATGTGACGTGAGCAAGGCCGCATCCGGGGGGGGTCCCACTCAAGGCCTTAGCCGCCTTTCCACTCAGGCCCCAGTCCAGGCAATTTCATAAGCGTTTTTTAAGGCCTTGCCTTTAAAGGCCTGGCCACATGCGTCCCCATACCCTTCCTTTTTGTCGTTTCTCTCTTTCACGCACACACCGTTTGGCACACCCATCCATCAAAACCACAAAAAAAACCAGCTGCAGATCATTGTCAGGTATCAAGTCGTTCGTTAATGTTTCAGCGCTGTTACATACCATTTACATCGAGAGCTCTACAAAAGAGTATTTTTTCTGACACCGCAAAATAAACAGTGCGTTGCATAAGGCCCGGCGGGAGCTTTTTGCATTGGAGGCTGGGTGCACACGCAGAGAAAAGAAGAGCCAAAATCCAGTCGTTAATATTTCAGACAACGGGCGCCGTGCCGCGGCGTGCCTCTAATGGTCGCATCTCGGTGACTCAGTGTTTCCTGTTCGGGACGGGGGGGAAGCCGGAGAGAGACGCGCGCGGGGCGCCAGGGCCGAAGTGAAGCGACGGGCGGGGAGGGGAGAGGGGAAGCAGGAGCGCGGCCCGTTCCTGCTCTGGCCGCTGCTGGGCCCCGGGACGCCAGGGCAACGGCAGGGCCAGGGAGAGGGGAGGCGGGGGAGGGCACGGGGTGGAGGGGGGGGCGTCGTCGGAGCCTGAACTCTGCACAACCTCCAGCCAAAAAACATCACCGAGCCAGCCAGCTGAGGAGAGAGGGGAGGGGAAGGGGAAGGGGAAAGGAAGGGGGGGTGTGGGTGGGGGTGGTGGGGTTACTTCAAACACAGCTCGTCCTTGTACAGATTTCATGGTTTCCTTGTCTTTCAGATCTTACGCAGCACGCCCGGGCCGTCTCTCCTGAGCGTAAACCGCGGTATCGTGTTGATTTTGCACGCCGCCCTCAGCCCCGCTCAGAGTCTGCCCGTGTTAGAACACGACGCTTTCCATGCTCTGTCAGAGTTCGGCCCCGCAAAACGCTCCCATAATTCTGACGCTGCGGCTGAATCACGGGAAGTTTTTGACAGGGTACACTGACCGAACGCGCGAGGGCACACAGAAATGGCCGCCCAGCCATTTCCATGTACGGCCCTTCGTTTCACCACAAACTTCTCTCAAGAGCGTTACCGAGCTGAAACGAAAACAGCAGAAGGACAGGGATTCACCACCGCAGCTAGTCTTGGCGCTGGGCTCAAATGCGTAAAGCCGTGACTGTCACAACGTCAACACAACGTTGAAGCCATGGCACTACACGACTGCAACAGCAAGGCGGCCTGGACACTGTGAGCTGTCTGGGAATGTAAATGAATGTAAATGCCACAAAAGTTTATCCCACTTTCTTCGCTCTTATGAAACAGCCTGTGCGTATTCAGAGACTAACAGCTGGTAAAAAAAATGTTGATAGCATTGAGTAACCAGGCTCACTGTACCCTGACCTCTGACCCCTATGCTCTACACTTTTATGAGCCAGTTTTCCCTTATACAAGTGAGAATAAGAGCTGGCCAGTAGCCGTGACGAAGAGGAATGTGGAAATATTTGGCAGACCTACTTTTTTTTCTTGTTTTGGGAAGGGGGGGCGAGGAAATAACAGCAGGACTATGACGTCAATGTACCCTCCTAGTTTCTGCAACAAGCTTCTTTCTAAAAAAATAAAAAAGGTGTACAGAGAAAGTGGTCACTCTTATGACAAGGCAGGAGCAGTAGGGGAGGAGAGAGGCCAGAAACAGAAGACCCTACACACCATATGCATCCCCTGGTAAGCATGTATGTACATGCAACCCACAACTCTCTTTGTTATTTTGCTAACAAGCCGATGGGAACCGAACCATTGCAACATGGAAAGGCGTCCAAAAAAACAAAAGCCAGCCTCCTTCTCTAACGTCTTCTGTGACGCCCTCGTCCCCCCTCTCCGACGCCGCGGTCCGGAGCGGTTCTAACCAGGACGGAGTTCTTTTTGAAAAAAAATTGGAAGTTTCTGAGCCCTTCTTCATTTTATTTATGACAATCACTAGACGAGTCATCGCTCCTGAATAAAGCACTGCGTGGTGCGCGAGTGAGACAGAGGAGGATGAGGGAGAGGAGGGCCCTCGTTAGCAGCACACACACACGCGAGCGAGCGCCGCGCGCACACACGCACACACAGACGCGCACTAACGCAGGAGGGGAAAAAAAAAACAACAACAACACTCCAGCTTCCCCCCTTCCTCACAAAACAAAAAAAAACTATGACAAAACGACGGGGAGCGATCGCGCTTGGAAAAAAAAGAGCAGGCTAAAAGGAAAAGAGAGAGAAGGAGTCAGGTACAACAGCCTTCTCCTCCCTCTCTTTCTCTGGTAGGTAAGCACACAACAAGACGGGAGAACGTACCTCGGGAAACCTCCTGCTGCATCTCTGCTGCGATGTGTTCTCGCTCCTCTCTCTCTCTCTCTCGCTCGCTCGCTCTCTCTCGCTCCCTCTTCCTCGTTCTGCGTGTGTGTGCGCGTGTGCGTGTGTGCGGTGTGTGTGTGCGTGCAGTGCGGTGTGTGTGTGTGTGTGTGTGTCGTGTGTGTGTGTGTGTGAGTGCAGTGAGAGAAACGGCGCACACACAGGCAGCAGTGGGTGAAGGCAGAGGGCAGGAACGACTCTCGCGCTCTCGCTCTCTCTCTCCCCCCCTCTCCCTCTCTCTCTCGCTCTCCCTCTCTCTCTCTTGCTCTCTCTCTCTCCCTCACTCGCTCTCCCTCTCACTTCAGTTTTGCCCCTGACACATGATTCTTGGTGTTTTTGCTTTTTTTCCAGTGAGTGAATTCTTTTTTTGTACCCCCCCATTCTTTTTCCTTCTCCTCACCCCCCTTCCCTGACTTCAATCCTCTTTTTATTTGGAAGTGTTGTTTTCCACACACACACACGCACACACACTACTTTATATACAAAAAGCTCAGAGATAGAGAGAGAGAGAGAGAGAGAGAGGGAGAGAGAGAGAGAGGGTAGGAGGGAGGGAGAGCGAGAGGACGCCATTTAAGCAGTTTGTTACGAGCACTGCCAGTCCCCAAAATGGCTGAAAACAAACAGGAGCCATGCCAACAAAAAAAACTGGGCAGAGCAAGGGGGGGGGGGGAGACGAGGAGAGAGAGAGAGAGAGAGAGAGAGAGAGAGAGAGAGGGAGGGAGGGAGAGAGAGTGAGAGAGGGAGGGAGAGAGGACAGACAATAGTTGGAATAGATGCTTGGGCTCCCCAAACGAGCGAAGTTGCCGAAACGAGCAAGATCAAAGAGTGGGAGAAAAGGGCAGGGACACACGCTGGTTTCGATTTTCTCTCTCTCTCTCTCTTTTTTTTACAGCTTCCGTCAAAAGGGTGACAGTTTACGGCGGGCTCCGCCGGTGGCCGAGTGCGACTAACCCGCGGTCTCCTGCACCCCGCACCGCCACCTGAGACGAGCGAACGTGCGCAGGCCCTCCGGTGCTCACCTGCGCTGCGCCGCCGTTCGGGGCATTGGGTCAGCACCTGTTCCCCCTCTCCCTCCCCAGCCCCACCCCTACCTGCTCTCTGACTGCCCACAGTCTCTTCCAGCCAACCTGAGGGGACCATAGCATGCAGCACACACGCGCACGCACACACCCTGGCCCAGACGGTAATACCCGACACAAGGGGGCGTGATTCTCACCTGGGGCAGAATGCGAAAGTGAGCAGACAGGTGGAAAAGAGGCTGAGAGGGGGGGGGTGAGCAGACATGCCAAAAAAGAAGAGACAGGGGACAGGCACAGAGAGAGACACAGAGTGGAGGAGAGAAGAATAGAGAAGAGATGAGAAAAAACACAGAAGTATGGCGTGCGGTGCTGGGAAGGGGCAGTGGAATTTTCTGGAACCATTCCTCCCTCACACTTCACTTGATTCTCTCTTGCATTTCTGCAGCCCCCCCCCCCCCCAACCACCCCCCCCCCCAATCTCCCACAACCCCCTCCCTCCTGCCCTTTCTCTTTGTATACCAGCGCACTTGTCTCCATGGAAACAGCGTTTGGATTGGGTGTTGTTCCTATGACCTCTCCAGCTTTTGGAAGAACTTTGTCGCTTTTTTTTCCCCCACTGATCCGCTCTTTCACTTTTTTTTATCAGAGCGAACTTTGTGTGTGTGTGTGTGTGTGTGTGTGTGTTTGTGTGTGTGTGTGTGTGTGTGCATGCCCCATTATCCCCAGTCTTGCATGTGTGTGGGAGCATGTTAGTCTATACATGAGCCTCTACTGGTTGCTGTGGTCAGTTTGTGACTCTTCATTATAAAAAAAAAAAGCCAATCTATACGTGCAGGTTCACAACCTAAACATATTCAACACTCAGGCATGTCCAGGCAAACAACAGTGCCACTACAATTCAGTTTATTAATGACAGGTTACATTATGTCACATTCATTCAAATTAGGCTCGTTCTAAGATTAAATCATGTGTTTGAAATTCTTAATCTATTAAGTGATGAACGATAAGAGGGGGAAACACCAGTAAGTGGCTAAGATGTTTCCCTGAAATTGTGCCAATCAAAAAGGGGAGGATAAGGTAATACACTTTATTTTAGATAAGGTAATACACTGAATGTACAGTAAAAAAAAAATGGCAGCGATCTTGTGTTTTGTATATGTTGATTAGATCCCACAGCAACACTCACTTAGCCGATTCGCTTAGCACTCATCCAGAGCGGTTGCTAACTGCATTTACATGTGATCCATTTATACAGCTGGATGTTTACAGGGGCAATTCAGGTTAAGTACCTTGCCTGAGGGTACAACAGCGGTGGCCCAAGAATCAAAATGGTGATTTTTGGGTTATGAGCCCTGCTCCTTACCACTGCGCCACACAAGTCTGTGTGTGTCAATGGTTCCTAAACCCATTTCATATGTGAACAAAACAGCGCCTTGAAATGCGCTGAAATTTTCCCAGGTCATTTGAAGCTCAGCAAAAGTTACAGTAATTGACGCGTGACGCTTGCATGAGAGGGTGCAATCTAAGCCCCACCCCCAGGCCAACGGGCATGCTGCTCCTCAAACAAACAGAGACACCAGGAGGCGGCCTGACCTGGTCGTTTGGCGGGTTCTCTCACAGAGAGGGCCGGGGGGGTGTTGGAGAGGGACGGGTGACGGAGCTGTCCCACGCAGACGTCAGGCAGGGCCCCATTCACCCGAGGCCTATGCGCTGCCCTGTGTGGATGAGCACAGACAGTCGGTCGAGTGTGTGTCTGTGCACGCGCACATACACATATACACTCATACTGGCGCACACATGCATGCATACCCTCACATACACAAACACATTTAGAGACACATGCGCACAAATACACTCACATACACTCTCAATCACGCACATATGCACATGTATGCACACGTGCGTGCACATACGTGTGGACGTAGAGACACACATTCACACACAAATACAAATAGGCACACACTGACGCACATACTCACACACGCGTACTCATATGTGCACATACACCCACAAACACGTATCCACACGTTTGCATGTGCGTGCACACACACACACACACACACACATTCAGTTCTCACAAACATGCGATCTGTCATTGTTGTACTACAACAAAAAATGTAATTTCACAAATGATTGTTTTTTATTTAGCCAACAGCCTTATCCAGGTCCACTTATAAAGGCTGCATATCACACATTGCCAGCTGATATGGCTGGGTATATAATGTTCTCTAACCAGTAGGCCACAATGTCCTCGTACTGCCTTTGGAATTCTAAGGCCAGTTTTATAACCAATAGGCCACAAAGCTCTAGTACTGCCTTCGGTTTCCAGCAATGAGAGAGGAATGAGACAAAATTGTGAATGGGGATGTGGTCTGCATGTTTGCCCGAGCGTGAATCCCAGCAACAGGCACGGCGAAAAGCGGAGATCCGCGTCGACCTGGGTCCCGCACACACACCGTGGGGGGGGTTTTCAGAGGTGCAAACCGGACAGTTAGACCACGGGAAAGGTCTAAGGGGCCGATGAGCGGGTGCCGACCAGCAACGCCTTCAAAGCGCCAAGGGGGGGGATGGAGAGGTGGAGGGGTGGAGGGGTGGAGGGGTGGGGGGTGTGGCAGCAAGAAGAGGACAGGCGCCGATTGCAAGAGAGGCCGTGTCGAAAAAAAAAGCAAGGAAAAGAGGAAGGACTGGGAGAGGAGGGGAGAGAGAGACTGAGCGAGGGATAGAGAGAGAGAGCGGCCAAGAGAGACTGGAAGGGATGGGTGGAAAATCAGCAGGGAGGGGTGCCTGTTTGGGGGGGGGGGGGGGGGGGGGGGGGGGTGATGGGTGGAGGGGGGTTGGTGGGGGGGGGCATTTTTCCGCTGCCAGGGAAAGAACGGCTAAATCAAATTAATTAGCTTCTTCATCTCCCGGCAGCTACTCAGGCATGCTGCATGGAGAGCGGGCCGAAAGGGAGAGCGAGGGAGAGGGTGCGCGGATATGTATGAGCGCCCTGTTGTGTTTGTGTTCCATTCTGGAAAGCAGGGCTGGGGGGGAACACTGGTGGGGTGTGTGTGTGTGTGTGTGTGTGTGTGTTGGGGGGGGTTTGGGAGTGAGGTGGGGGTGTGCGCGGGGGGCTATAATTGTCTGATAAGGGCGAGGGCTGTTTTTCTCGTGCTCAGCAGCGGGGAAAGAGGGGCCCGGCGCTCTAATAGGGCAGGCAGGGAAACGTGCGTCGCCGTGCTGCGATATTTTACGCCGCGATTTTCTGTGCGTGTCATATTTCCTGTTTCTCCTCTGTATGGCTTTAAACGCATTGTCAACACCCCGGCTCGCCCGTCACGCCTCTTTAAATAGAGCCCACTTGAATTTGAATCTGACAGAAAGAGAGAGATAGGGAGAGAGAGAGAGAGGGGGAGAGAGAGAGAGAGGCGAGGGAGGGGAGGGGAGAGAAAATGGGATGAGCCAGGGAGCGCAAGACAAGGAGGGAGGGGAGAGAGGAAGGGATAGGGACAGACAGAAAGGGAGGAAGAAGGACAGAGGGAAAGAGGGAAAGAAGGAGAGGGGAGTTTCTAATTGAAATCACTTCCCGGTGAACAGAGGAAAAAAGGAGAAAAAAAAAACAATAATAGCACTGACATCAGGAGAGAGAGAGAAAGAGAAAGAGGGAGAGAGAGAGAGAGAGAAAGAGGGAGAGATAAAGAGAAAGAACGAGGGAGAGGCAGATGGTCAGAGACAGTGGCAGCGTGCCAGGGGAAACACAACACAACGGAGGGGAGAGAAAAGAAAAGAGAGAAGAAAAAAAGCTGGAATTAGAGAGAGTGGCAGACTCACAGGGGGCGGGGGGGGTGGACAGAGGGAGAGCAGAACGGTCCGCATGTGGTGGTGTCGGCAGCTGTGAGGAAGGAGGGGGGAGTGGTGGTGGTGGTGGTGGGAGCACAGAGCGGACAGGGACACATGGGAGGGGGGGGGGGGCAGGTTTGGGACAGACAGACGGAGGCAGGGGTACTGCTCAGGGGAGGGGAGGGGACAAGGTTTCTGTGGCGCTGCTCGGCCCTGACTTGGCTCTACCAGAGGAGTGCAGATTAAAGCTAAGCCCATTGCGACAGGAGTTGGAATCAAGTGCAATTAATTTTGCACCCTGATTTTTCCAGGAAGAGGCGGCAAGCTTCCGCAGCAGGGAGACAATGTGGGTCCTTTACTCTCTGCACCGGTCTGCCCTTCCCCCTGCACCTAGTCCCACTTTAGGACAGTTAGCGGCCCATGTACCTCAACCTTCTGTCGTCGAGCAGTTATAGGCTGTGCAGGTCTCTCCCACGTGCGCTGCCCTCAGGAATCAAAAGGAAGGCGAAGGATTGACCTTAGAGTTTTTTTTAAAAAATTAGACTTCAACGATCAGTTCATTTTAAAAGCAAAACTTGTCAATATGTGGTCTTTATTAACGCTTAGTGCCTTTTCGGCCGTCACATGGTTTTGCCTGCATTTATCGGTCGGTCGGTTTGTGTTCACAACCGATTCAGCCAGCAGGACAGAGCGAGGTCCGACAAAAAGACAGGCAACCTCCCGGGAAAACAGACTGGGA
Organism: Megalops cyprinoides; assembly: GCF_013368585.1. Lineage (NCBI taxonomy): Eukaryota > Metazoa > Chordata > Actinopteri > Elopiformes > Megalopidae > Megalops > Megalops cyprinoides. The sequence goes on from NC_050598.1 coordinate 6,262,815, forward strand.
CACAATACCGAGTACAAAAGGGAGGGGTAAGCGCAAACGCTCACTAATGGGTGCGCGCGCGCGCGCACACACACTCACGGTATACAGGCAAGCAGGCCCTGCGCATAATGTAGGTGGACCCTGAAAGGCGCCTGATATAAAGTTGCCGTTCATTTGTATGCATTCAATGTGCCGCACTGTGTTCAATGCATATTTACTATCACCGAGGCGACAAATCTTACGGGAGTAATTAGGAACGTCTTTCAATATTTTTTGTGATTTTTTTTCTGAAATAATACATGGCCTCCAGATCCGAGTCTTTGGTCTGGGATACGTTCAAGAGACTAAAACTATTTTCCGAAGTCACAGAGTGGAAACGAAGTGTAACATCGCATACTGGTGCCAATGGAGGTGTAAGCCCATGGATATAGAATGTTAACACGGGCTGTGCGCGGAAAATCCCCGACGCTATAGCGACACACAACATAGAACAGATAAAATAAATACGTCGTTTGAGAAATAAAAACTATCTGCCGACAAGTTCGTTTGGCCACACTAAACATATACGTCCTCTCGTGCCTGGAAGCATAGGGCGCTTCTTTTGATTCAAAAGCGGCTCTGACCTAATGCTCCCCCACCCCACCCCCCCGACAGCACGGCCCTGGGCTACCCTCTGTCCCTCATCTCCGCCAACAGCCCCGCAAAGCCCTCTGAAGCGCTGGAGCGAGGTGCCTGCCGCCGTCAGCACAGCGTTTATTCCTGCTTTTATTTAAAGCTCGGTTGTTGATAGAGTATCACGGAAAAAAAAAAACACCGATCTCAGCGCCGTATTTCACTGAAAACACAGACTCTTTCATCATTCATCACCCACTTCCACAGTGGTACCGTGGCACCTAAGGTGCCTGGCCACTGTACTCTGTTTTCAAGTCTATCATTGATGTTGATCGATGCAGGGTATTGACGTATTGTAACTACGGGATTTGCATCGGTGCATGAAAGCAGCGGCCGTGTTGCGTTTTGTACTCAGCGCTTTTACTTGAAAGCCCTCAAACGTTTAGTCCTCATAGCCTACACGTAGTCATACCCTTCTGTCATTACACTGTTTCCGACCTAGCTCTTATTGATTATATTTGGCCTTCCTGTACTTAATGGCCTGTAAGTGTGCTTTATGTAACCTTGCTCTGTGAGGTAATTGTGGATAAGGTCGCCAGCGGCATACAACGGCGTCACCAACAGCCGCCAAGAAAGGGCGGACAGGAACACTCGCCGTTTCGACATGCGTGATTAAATTATTTAAATTCTGCATGTTTAGGCCTACTTTGTTGAATAGGCTATGTTGTTAGCAGTCTCAAAAATAATTTAATATGGTACATTTTTTTTTCATTTAGTGATCCAATATAAACTAATGCTGTCATTAAAACCCTTTGCGTTTCCCCGGGTTAATGATAGAGAACTCGGTTTTAGGTGTAGTTCAGATCGGTTGGCTAACGTTATATGTTGAAAGGTCCACGCCTTATGGGTTTTTGCTTGTATTGTACTCTAACTCGCCTGTAAGTCGCATTGGATAAAAGCGTCTCTCAAATGAATAAATGTAAATGCAGATGTAATGCTGAATGAAATCTTACGTGCGTGCCTACGTCCATTGTACCAGCCAGTCAGTCATGGGTTTTTCACCGCTCTGTCGGGGTTTGCGTCGACACTGCACAGAATTCGGCCTTACCTCTGCATGTCATTTCCTTACAAATTCACACATAAAGATTCTGCTGCAGTGTCAGACTCATCCTACGCAGAGGCTAAACACCTGCGCAACATCTGTGCAGTTTGGTGTCCAAGTGGACAACCAGCTGCTCCACGTTGCGAACAGTTGTTGCGGGAAGGTAACCGACAGTAAATCCGTTCGAGGCCCTCATCGTTACAGGTGCGTGTGTGATCGGTATGTGGCTTTTTCAAGGATAGGCGTGAGGGTAGCCTACGTTTCCTAGGAGTTTTTTTTTTTTGGGGGGGGGGGGGGGGGGGGGTTGACAAAACAGATTATTTTCCTGCTTATCAAAGAGGATATAAGGAAACACAGTTCAGGGAAAAAACAGAAACCTCTGTAGTCCTGAGCTCTTGAGTAACACAGCTTCCTGCGGAGAAGCACAGCACAGCGACATCATCAAAACAAACACCGCAGGAACAGGACGTTCCCCTCCTTCCCCCGGGGATTCTGGGATTCCTTTCAACTCAAGTGTTCTTTCATACCCCTTGATCTCTTCCATAAATATGCCCAAACTCTTTTTGAACGGTTTCTCTCTTTTATTCCAAACTGATAGTAAAACGTGTGCAACATTGTTTAGAATTCTGGTAAGATTCGGTGAGTTGCTGTTTTTTTTTTTTGTTTGTTTGTTTTTGCCAATGCGTTATCGTAAAAGCTATTTTTAACAGTTAAAAACTGGTACAGTTGCATCGACCCTTCTAATTGCAGACAGGTTGTGCAAAAAGTTGTGCTGTGATTCGTTTCCAATTACAACTTAGAAATGCAGTTTTAAAGATGCACATTATATAAATATATAGATATGTGTGTGTGTGTGTGTGTGTACAGGGAGCATACATAAAATGTGCGGGACTAAATGAAAAGAATAGGGATAAAAAAATGAAAAAAGAAAAAATGAACTATGGAATGAGAAGGACTAGTGGCCTCCACCAATGACCAGCTGCAGGCAGATCAGTGACAACAAATGACCACTACTTTGCTCAAATGTGACATGGGACAATCACATCTGTATGCGTGGGAGAAATCATGGATGTAAACAACGACGCAGGTCATGTGCTAATAGGGCATTTTCTTCACGTTACATATGTTCTAGTTTAGCCCCATCCACAAGGGGGCGCTATACACACTTCGACACTACTGTCTCTGAAGGGAGGAATAACAGCTTGATCGTGTGATAACAAGCCATTTATATAACTCCTCACTCTTGACATGTGAATCATCATGTGACCAGGCCGTTGCTCCTGGTTGTGCATTTATGCAACAGGACCAGGCAGATAACAATCAGACTTGGAAGATTAAGAACATGGCTGAATCTCTGAAAAACCCTGCAGGAGCTGTTATATTTATGATTTGGAAAGACACCCCAGTGGCCAAGTGGTTCGATGATGTGCCTGTCAGTTCACTGCACAATCGCAGGTTCCAATCATGTGTGATGACGTAATATGCGAACGTGTGAAAACTTTAAAAACATACCCATGTGCATTCAAATCCTGTTACGGTTCTTTCAGACTGGGAAGGCAAATTAAGTCAATTAGTTTCCTAACTTACTGTATCGAAGGAGCTTGGGGTAATGAGTGAATTATACAGGGACCTCTGGGGGCAGAGGGCAGAGGGGAAAGGTCACTGTGATAATAACAACAAGGAAACAAAAGGGGAGTGGGAATCTTTGCTGAGGGGGGAGGCTAGTACCTGTTCAAGATGCACTGTATACCCCACCCAAAAAAAAATACTGATAATCTCATCGGCCCCACCTCCATTCCGAAACTCAGACTTAACATTGTACACACGAGACATTATCGTCCCCTCCCACAGTACTGTAGTGCTTCTGCCTGTCCCTCTGTGTATGGCCAGAGCTGAGTCCATGACACACATCCACGTTCACGAGTCAGCCAGGCCGAATATGACATGTCTGAAAATACACACATGCATACACACACGCACACACACGTATACACAGACACAGATACACAGGCTGGCTCTATTACATAGGCCTATACTACAGGTGCATCCGTAACTCGGCACCAGAGAAAAACACAGCATAAAAAACAACAGAATTTCTCACTTCGCCGCGCTCTCTTTCCTCAGGCTCTTACCTTCCGTCGCAAAGAGGGAGGATGTTTTAAGAGGGATCCAGATTCTCCTTGCCAAAATGGAGTCCCTTCTCTCTCCCCTGTGCTGTGCATGCTCTGCTCCTGGTTCTCTTTCTGGTAGTCTCTCTCTCTCTCTCTCTCTCTCTCTCGCCCTCCCTCGCTCTGTCTCGTTACTGTGCTACAGAGCAGCCCCCCCCCCCATCCCTCTCTCTCTCGCTCGCTCGCTCTGCCTCTCACAAACACACACAGCCAGGCAAACACTGACATCAGCAGGAGAGAGCTCCCCCTGGATCAGTGTATCTTCTCTCCCTCCAAATATAAACCCCTCCATGCACACGCACACACAAACGCACGGTCACACAGACATGCAGACACACATACGGGCAGGAGCAATGGGGTAAAACAAGATTGGAATGAACATTTAAATAAAAGCCTACCTTGGACACCAATCCTACCCCCTTGCCCGTGCAGTGCATCACAAAAACACACTGCCTACACAAAACGCAGTCTCCACCGATTTTAACTTTGTCGATTTGTCCGGGGCTGGATCATCTGGCAGACACACACACACACACATGCACGCACGCACGCACGCACGCACACACACACACACACGCGCACACACACACACACACACGCACACACACACATTCCAGGAGTCCATCAGTATGCCAGGAAGGCACACACTTAATTGATTGCTGTTTCTTTTTTTCTCCCCAGTACCAGAAAACGGTGGAATACCTGGCTGTGTCGCACTCAGAATCATACGGTAGCAATGCACACACATACACATACACACTCAGCCTGCATTTTTTGTGTCTGCTTTCTTCTTCATCTTCATCAGTTATAAAATATTGATGTCTTCCACTGAAATCAATATTTGTCTAATTCTGCCATCCCTTCTTCTAAGCCTTATGCCTGTCAGAGTTGTTGTAGATTGAAAAATGCATAGCACTGAGTGCTAGCAAGAGACAAGGCCCTCTTGTTAGCGAAGACGCTGATCACATTTGACCCTCTATTGCTTTCAATGGCTTCTGTGGTTCTTTTGCAGTTGAGTAACTTGCTCATTGAGAGAAATGGCCGGCTGCTGTTGTTTACAGTTCAGTGTGTGGCTTTACTGCATGCCACCTCTTAAGGAATGGCAAAATTATTATTTCAACTATAGAACAGACTGTCGCTGGCAAGGTGTAACAGCTTGCAGTCGCCCCTTTTAATCTAAACGGCCCTGTTTGCAACTGTTCACTACAGGCCCTGGGACACACAAGACCATATGAATCTGCCTAGCAGTACACTTCTGTTATTTTAGGAGGAAGTCTTGCACACCACTCCAAGTAATGGGTTCCTTCAGTGTCATTAAGATTCTTAGTGGAACACTTCATGCAGCGGAACCAGACGTCCACGCTTAATGAAATGGCCTTTTATTTTTAGCACAATAAACTGTACTATGCAGTAGCATGGGTGGAATGGAGATGCTACTGATGGCAAAGTGAAGAGACTTCCACAAAGATACAGCTGAACTTCAGGGGGTTGTCCTGGATGTTTCATTAGTGTTCTACCTCTGCCCTGAACTTAAGTACAAGAAATACTTGTTTCAGTACTGATGAAGAATGAAAAGCTTCCCTTTTTATGCTTACTTTTATTTGATGGTTCAAAGTCTCCATTTGACATACGATGTTTAAGTGATAGTTGAGACCGAGAACCCTGCAATATACTGCCATCTTGTGCAGGGGGGGTGTAATTGTACTTCATGAAACAGGCACTGGGAGCCTCCAATCAATTAATCTGGCCAAGAACAATCACCGTCCATAAACACAGCCCTGCCACAAACATAGCAAAGACATCACAGAATGGCAAGTATAATCAATAGACAGGAAAGTGCTTTTTTAAGTGCTAGAATGTTCAGATTAACCATGGCAGCAGACGTGCTATTAAATGTTTGTTTTAGTAAATTTCTTTACATTTTTTAACTTTATTAACATTATTACAGACAGGGAGCCCTGAAGAGGAAGTATAGCCTAAATGTGTTTATATTCAAATTGTAACAGCTAGTTATACCGTTAAAAGCAGTAATTTCTTCAAATGTGTGGCAAAGGAGAATCTTTTCAGAATATAAGGGCTTGTATTCTCTCAGTTTTTGTTACTAGGACTATAGACAAAGGAAAAGCTGATTAACATTTGCTGTTTTGAAAAACCAAGCACCCATGTATATCTTCCAAGGAAACATAACATTTTTAATGGTATCACCGACAGTGTGCTGGTGTCCAAACCTGTCCAAGCCACGTGGTGTTTTGCTATGCATATTTATGGCTACATAAGTACTAGCTAGGGCTGCAGCATGGGGTTGAGAAAGAGGTTAAAAAATCCGTCACCATACCATTCACTACAACATTCACGACACATCCCTCTGCTAACGGTTCACCCCTTTGGTAGACCTCATTGATTGGCTGTACCGTCCTCCTTCGCGCCATTTATTTAGCACAAGCGCCAGCAGAGGGCCCTCCGCTAGGATGCATTGCTCATTTACGCACGCGAAAAGCTGTTGCGCAATTTTATATTGCGTCGGCAATTTCGACATTGTCCGGAGGAGGGAGACAAAGGACAACATGAAAGGGGACTATGCGCCTTTCATTTTATGAACACGATTACAACGACTTATAAACAATTATTTTCACCCAACATTTGGTTGTGCTTTTGTTAACGCTTTCCTGCAGAAGTCATTTTAAGAATTTTCTGCCAACCAACGCAGCTGCTTTTAAGTACATATATATATAAACGCAAAAGATTAAAGGTAAGGCCTTAACCTCTATTTACGGATGTCACACGAATATATTACTCAAAAAAAAAAAAAAATCGGACATAAATTCAGTGCTTAAAGTTTTAAACACTTGTGTTGTTGCTCGTGTCCTTTCAACAGGCTGGCACGTCAATACCTCTTCCTGTGTCACTCTGGGGACACTGCGTTCCTGTTTAAAGAAAACCTGGAGATCAGGACATGCTGGGTACAAAAATGCCAGAACCCATCACCCACCCACACACCAATGTCTGGTCTGTGACAGTGATAATGTACAAGTAACAGCTTTACACTTCACTAGGCCACCAAACGTGCATGGAAACAAATGAGAACGACACAGATTAAGTGATTGTCGTTTATTTCAGAAGGAAATGGACATTTCATAAATATACAGATTGACATCAGTGACTTCCTTACAGCTATAAAGTGGATGGATTTCCTTTTTGGACCTGACAATCCAATGCCGCGATGGATAGCTGATAAACAGTTGTCCTGATTAAAAATGAATCATTAACACAGTACTCCTTATTACATTTTTGCAAATACATATTACATGAATACACATAGGTCATTTCAAGCGAGAAAACATTCCCGTGTAATAATTTAAAAGTTCGAGGCATAATACTGCAATTTCCGTGAGGGAATAGCGGGCTGTGATAAACCTGCGTCGTGCACTTAGATATCCGCCATCCCCACACGGAGCATTTTGTTCTCGGTAACTTTCGCATAAATCTATTGTGCAATCGGCCGGCGGAGAACGCTGGCGAACCATGTTAGCTTCCTTCATGTTTCTTAGCAGGTCGACACTCTGGAGAAACGCGAGCACAACACTGTCAACTTCCACTTTCTCACATTACTTTACGAAGACCTCAGCTCACCCGCTTGTGCCTCACGTTGCGTACAGACGTATAAAATGTAAAGTAAAATTCCCCTCCCAGCAATACTGTACTTAAACGTAGTTATACAACCATTTCTTCCCGACTTAGAACCCGCCCCGCTAATTCTCGGTTAAGAGGAACGCTTAAAAAAAAAAAACAAGACTCCATTTTTATCAAGTCGAAACTGCACCCCCGCCATGTTTAAATCATTTAGCTAGCTAGCAACAGACGAGCTACCTATTTCGAACACAGTTAATTTTGCTAAATTTAATCCTTGGTGTCAAATCTAAAGTGTAAATACGCAACGCTAGTTAGAAATCTATGTTTTGAAGTTGCCGTTGTCGATGCATAATTACTTTAGTGTTGCCAAAATACGCAGTCTCTAGACAGACATGATAACTATTTAATTATTCATCCAATCATTAAGTGGCTACCTAACTATAGTAGACTGACATTTCTCAGCCCATGCTAGCGAAGTAAAGCCGTTTCATTGTAAGACTGGTCAAAAGTCTAGCTGTTATGAACATGGCACATAACAAGCAAGTTTTACAACGTTACATACAGCCTACAAGTTAGCTGGCCACCATCAAAACTTGCTCTGATGAAGATAGTTAGCTAATGGCGTTAGCTTGACAACATAAGATACTAACTTAACCTCAGTTACTACATGCAGTCGCTAATTACACCAGCTAAGAAACTGTCTAAACAGACTGCTAGTTAACTAGTAAAATGTGGAACACAACGACTACCTAAGCCTTGGTCTGTATATTTGAGCCTGTCCATATTCAAACTTTTCCGAAATTTAAAAGTTCGTGCCATCTATAGTGATAATGAACAATTTCTCCGGATATGTGTGTAGACTAACAATGAACCAAACATAACCCCGGGAGAACATACTTCCGAGGGAAAGAACTTCCAAAAAACAAAGCCGTTCCCTCTAGTTTGCTTTAGCTACTTAGCAGCCTGGAAACAAGCTGTGGGTTTATCCCACACGATCCACTATCATAGCTAACCACTTAGTGTGAAATTCACAATTACTGATCGATTAATATTTCCCTTTAACAATGTGTAGCAGCAAACGCATTACTTCTCTAACAATATACAAATACTGAACTGAAAGGGCTGATGTGGTGAATTTCCCTTTCTTAACCGCCTGTCTTCACCAGCTAGCGTTAGCTAGCTAGTAGAGTTCTGGGGCTAATCTGACGGCAGCCATATTGTTGTAGCTCACGACATTAGCTAGGTATTCACACTGCTAAATCTAGCTAATATTGTGTAATGTTTTGGTCAAGCTAGCTATCTTAAATTAACTCGTCAAAGCACGCTAACAAGTTAACTCCTCGTCAAGCTAACTATATGTTGTTTTAATTTCTCAGTAGCATTAGCCAATTTAACAAGGTAGGGGGTTTTCCTTCCCCCCAAAGACTGCTAACGTTAGCTACAGCGGTTGTTCGACTTAACGTAGCTAATAACTAGCTAGTTTCGCCATTTGGTGGGCTAGCTACGATAGCTACACCTTAACCCATAACAACTCTTGTTAAATCAAAATTTAAACGGCAGAATCCTTATTTCAGAATTACCCACATTAATTTATGCCGCCTAATTTTACATAGCTGACTAATGTTATCAAACGTTACATACGAAGCCATCATATGGACGGTTAACGGCCCTCACATCTGGACCCTTCTTTTGTCAGAAAAAAGACATTATTTATTCACCTCTGTAACACGGACAGGAGAGCATAAGCACATAAAGTCGCTTCAAACATCTTGTTTTACGAAATCCTCTGAACTGCATCCATATTAAACGACGCAGGCATTCTTCGGAGTTTCCCAGACGAAGTGACCGTAGAGGATGTCAGCTTTTCGGTCTTTGTTCCTACTCGAGTCCGATGATTGGCCAATAGTCCCGTAAAATACAAAAAACTGAAATCTACTAATAAAACGTCGACGTCCACCGAAAAGAGGCACACAATAAAGCGCAACAGGGCATTTAAAATTGTTATATCTGTATATTTCTATCATTAATTATTTCTTTTTCCGTGATGGGCGAGGTAGGCCCCACGCGCGAGCTTCTTCTTTTCCAAGAGTCGAAGCTGATCCAAAGCGAGACGAACGAGACAACGCGGATTTTTTTTATTTTTGCTCAGAGGGAAAAAAATACAAATCGGCTAAACTCGGTAACATTCGGAAATAAGGCGGGTCAAATGAAAATTATTCAAAGACCATAAAATCTCTGCAGTCATTGGCTCATTCTTATGTAGTAATACATATTAATTAGATGTTTGACGAACCACGCAGTATTTCAAGTAATATTAATAAAACCTCAAACTGTAACCCCTCCGCTTGCTTATCGTGGCCAATGAAAATGTTCTCGAAGCGTTTCGATGCGTCCCTATTGTTTCAATTCGCTACGGAAAAAAACGTGCATTCTCATTGGTTATACGTCGTATCTTATTAATTATTCAGGTACCTCTCTTGTGCAGCCAATTAGCGTTTTACTATACAGAGCCAAAGCCCACCCCAAGACTGTTCAGCCCCTGCCATGCGGCGTGTGTAAGCCTGTAGCTCAGCTTGCAGTCTATATAAAGCCGTGTGGAAGGCTTTCGTGCTCAGATGCGCTTAGAGCGCACTGGAGTGTAGTTCGGGAAAAGGGAGGGGGTCAGACCCTAGTGATAGTAGTTAGTAACAAAACGCAAATAAACAATCTCTTAGGGCAGTAAACAACGTGGGTCCTTGGGAACTCGCCATCGGAGACATTCCGGTCGCCATTGGGGGCTTGGAGAGAGTCTCGGTGGCAATTTTTACCTGTTCCTTCTTACAAAGCGGCGTGCCGAGGGAGGACGCGTCTCTTTGAATAGACAGGATGCACGGACCGCCCTCCGGCGACAGCGCATGCCCATTGCGCCTCATCAGGAGAGTGCAATTCGGCATCATCAGCCCAGATGAGCTTGTAGGTTTTCGTTTGGGGAGGGGGGATTCATTTAACGTTTTTTAAATGAAGTGTTCTTATCGATCATCTCTACATGAGTATACCTATGGTATTTCATTATTTGAGTTATGGCAGTGGTAATGTTTTTGCTAGCTAGCTAACATCTAGCCTAGCTTGGTGGCTAACTTAGCTAGCTAGCTAGCAACCTCACGTTGTCGTTAGCGAGCGCATGACGTTTTAGGAAGTTTGTCAAACTTTCAGTACCAACTTAAGCCATTACAAGAATCCATCGCCCAGCTATTTTAAAGTGTCATTTTATAACACAGTATGTTTCATTTGAGTTAAAATGGTTTTTGCTTTTGCAAAACGTAGCTGTGTCTTTACTAGCGGAGTCCCCTGATGCGAATTTGCTCACACCCAGACTCCATTAAGATCTAAAGAAAATATGCTACGTATTCCCATACCTGTGTTTTAATCTGTAATACTGATAATAAAAAGTAACCTTAATAAAACGTTGTTCCATGCATGTCTTTTTGTATCTGTGAATTGTTTTAAGCCAGGTTATGTCACCTCTTCATAGGTACCGAAAGTTGCCTGTGTAAAATGTTTCAAAAGTCTTGACGCAGCCTGTAACATTTAAAAAGGTTGTTCAGTCTGTGGTTGGAGGATGGACAGTGCCCAGTTAGGACTGAACTCAACATAAATTTACATTTGTTTTCCCAACTTGATATTAAACGCGCAAAATGTTGGCAGAGGACCTCTGCTTGGGTTGCGTGTGTGCTGCCTCTATGTTGCCCAGCGTTATTCTGCTGGTGTAGTGAATTGCTGAATAGCAGAAGAACCCAATTTCTTAGCCAGAGTATTTAACAATAGCGTTTGTCTCTGTGATATGAAGTTATACCTGCAAGTGCCATACCAGTCACATTTTCCAGAATGTGTTTCAGTAGGTGCTGTAACATTTCAGTTGTAATTCTGTTATATTTTCTAAGGTTGTTTTTGGCCAGGTGGTCAGAATTTATAGAATTTTTTTTTCCTCAGAAACGGATGTCTGTCACAGAAGGGGGTATCAAGTACCCCGAAACCACAGAAGGAGGGCGCCCCAAACTTGGGGGACTCATGGATCCACGGCAAGGGGTCATCGAGAGGTCGGGCAGATGCCAGACATGTGCAGGTAAGTAAGAGCGAATTTCTTCAAGTGTCCATTTGTCTTTTGATAACTGGAACATTATTTCCCATCAACTGGTTGAAGTAGCTGCAATTGTTTCATGCATTACACACACAGACATAATATTTAGTCATGAAATGTTATGTATGTTTCTTGATACCTTTCATGATTATATTGTGATTGTCCATTGAGGTCTCATTGAATTCTGCATGTGTCCACTAGCGCTGGTGTGTTTTTGAGCGGGGTTCTTCTGTCTGTTGCCCAGGTAACATGACGGAATGCCCAGGCCACTTCGGCCACATCGAGCTGGCCAAGCCTGTCTTTCACGTGGGCTTCATCACCAAGATCATGAAGGTGCTCCGCTGTGTCTGCTTCTTCTGCTCCAAGCTGCTGGTGGACTCGGTCAGTACCCTCACTCCACGGTCGCTCGGGTCAGCCAAGCAGAAATTACCCTGATGCAGGGCATACCCACAGTGGTGCACATGGGGAAAAATAAGCTCTGACATTATGGTCCATACAGGCTTTCATGTGATTTTAGAAATTTGACAGTGGGAATGGGAATGTGAAACCTTGTTAACTTATCTCCATACAATTCCCTTTCAAGCAACGGCTTCAAATGCAGAGCTGAACAACACTCAGAAACTAGGTTCTAGTATATACTGCACATTAACGCTGTACGAAGTGAATGCAATGGTGGGTTTTCATTGGGGTGGAGGGTTAAAGCTAAGACCGTGACCACGTCTCCCCCCCCCCCCCCCCCTCACAGAATAACCCAAAGATCAAGGACATCCTGATAAAGTCGAAGGGGCAGCCCCGGAAGCGCCTGACGCACGTCTACGACCTGTGCAAGGGCAAGAACATCTGCGAGGGGGGCGAGGAGATGGACAACAAGTTTGGCGTGGAGCAGGCCGAGACAGAGGAGGACATCACCAAGGAGAAGGTAGCTGCGCCGGGCGCCCCGTGACAGCCGGAGTCGTCTGCTCCCCAGCAGTGTGTGGCTGCTGCAGGTGTACCTCCCTGTCACCTCACCCTTCCCTGAGACTACCCGCCTCCCGTTTACGAACCCGCCTGCCGTTTACGAACGCACATATCTCCACTCGTCCTCTCTCTCCCCTTCATTCTTTTCACTGTGCTTTGCTGGCATAAATATTGCCAAAGTATATTAGACAAAACGAAAAACATAATAATTGAATGATAATTCATTTTAAACCAAAGAACTTTAAATACAGATTAAATATTGCTGTTATAAAATGATAGTTATAAATTGTTGAAGAAGAATATTATATGCAGTAGATACCAGTCTAATTAATTTGTTTGTTGGGTTGGGAAATGGCTGGCTGGGATACACTGACAGTGATACTGTGCTGTTAGTGTGGCTGTTGGTCCCTTCCCCTCACTGGACTTGGTTTCTCTCACCCTCCCGGGTGGCAGGGCCACGGCGGCTGTGGGCGGTACCAGCCGCGGATCCGGCGCTCGGGGCTGGAGCTGTACGCGGAGTGGAAGCACGTGAATGAGGACTCCCAGGAGAAGAAGATCCTGCTGAGCCCCGAGCGCGTGCACGAGATCTTCAAGCGCATCTCGGACGAGGAGGACATCATCCTGGGCATGGACCCCAAGTACGCCCGGCCCGAGTGGATGATCGTCACCGTGCTGCCCGTGCCGCCGCTCGCCGTGCGGCCCGCCGTCGTCATGCAGGGCTCTGCCCGTAACCAGGTGAGGGGCCTCTGCGGGAGTGCACAGAAACGGCCAGTCTTTTGCGGACAGTCCCGTTGACCGGGGTGTCAGTTAGGTTATTTGATGACCGGGAGAGGCTCAAGCCCACTGTCTGTCTCTGCAGGACTTCCAATCCACAGGCTGATCTCCAGTCAGTTTGTTTGCTGAGGTCTGAGAAAAGTAGTAAATTGTCCCCCCCCCCCCCCCCCCCCCCCCCCCCCCCTCTCTCTCTCAGGACGATCTGACGCACAAGCTGGCTGACATCGTGAAGATCAACAACCAGCTGCGGCGGAACGAGCAGAGCGGCGCGGCGGCGCACGTCATCGCCGAGGACGTCAAGCTGCTGCAGTTCCACGTGGCCACCATGGTGGACAACGAGCTGCCAGGCCTGCCCAGGGTGCGCGGCTAACACACTGAGCAGGGCTGCCCTGCGCTGTCGGTTCTGTGCTGCTTTTAGCCAATCAAAATGTGTAGTTTTCCATGACAAAACGCCGCAGTTGGTTCAAGTCAGTCGTTGCTACAAACCCATTTTGGTGCTGAGCAATTCCTGCCCCCCCCCATTGCTTGTCATTGTCCACAGTTAAATCGAATCAGTGTGATCGACTCATTGGGGTTGGCACCCCCACCCCCTTTCCTTTCACCACACAAGCACAAAAAGCATCCATTATTAGTGACTGCAGAGATGGCTTCACCTCGGAAAGACGCTTGTTTGAATTGTGTGCAGCCGCAATGCAGGTGGCCTCACCGGCGCCATCTGCCCCTCCATCTCCCCCTACAGGCCATGCAGAAATCCGGCCGCCCCCTCAAATCCATCAAACAGCGGCTGAAGGGTAAGGAGGGCCGCGTCCGTGGCAACCTGATGGGCAAGCGTGTGGACTTCTCGGCCCGTACCGTCATCACTCCCGACCCCAACCTGCAGATCGACCAGGTGGGCGTCCCGCGCTCCATCGCCGCCAACATGACCTTCCCTGAGATCGTCACCCCCTTCAACATCGACAGGTAAGGGCTGCCATGTGTGGGGCTTCTCCTCTTGTCTCACCCACAGCACCATCGAATGGAATTTGGTACATTGTTTGTAGTTTGTACATTGTGAGTCAGCACTGGAATTAGCCCAGAGCATTTAGGTCTCTCTCTCTCTCTCTCTTTCTCTTTCTCTTTCTCCCCCTCCCCCCCCCCCAGACTTCAGGAATTGGTGCGGAGGGGGAACAGTCAGTACCCCGGGGCCAAGTACATCATCCGCGATAACGGGGACCGCATCGACCTGCGTTTCCACCCCAAACCCAGCGACTTGCACCTACAGATCGGCTACAAGGTAAGCTTGGAGGGGAAGGGTTAATTCACGAGAAGCCCGTAGACCGAGTTACTGCATGTTCTCAGCCCTGAGGCATGGGAGGTGGAGGTAACAAAAATATTGAATAAAGCAGAATTAAACTGTGCACAGAATAAATTAAATTGATTAATAATTGATTAAATCATTTTCATATCAAATTTAACAGAACCTTGGGAATGAAATCAAAATTGTTAAATTGGGTTAAATTAAATAGTTTCCCCTTTATAACGTTATGTGTGTCTCCTTAATACATTAGCTTGCACATCTATATGCCAAAATCTGAATAAATATCCATCTAATTAAGTTTGACATGAGCACAAATTTATTTTGTTACTTCCACCTCTCAAGATAAGCTAAATCCTTGTCACTGAATGTAAGCTAGGCTGTAGTCAAATGAACATTTTGAATGGAAAACGGCAGCACCGCCGGAGTGCAGCTGAGTTAGCGCCAGGCGTCACGCAGGTGATGCTAACGGCAGCGTCTGTCTCTCAGGTGGAGCGGCACATGTGCGACGGTGACATCATCATCTTCAACAGGCAGCCCACGCTGCACAAGATGTCCATGATGGGGCACAGGGTCCGCATCCTGCCCTGGTCCACCTTCCGACTCAACCTGAGGTAGGCCGCTCCGCCGGCACACTCGCTGTGCCTCCATCTCTGTCCCCGTGGCTACGCTCTCAGATACGCCACCTCCAGCTGTTTAGCTCAGAAGCACTGTGGCATAGTCATAAGGAGCAGGGGCTCATGACCCAAAGATTGTCAGTTTGAATCCCAGGTGTCCCATTGCTGTTATACCCTTGAGCAAAGGTACTTAACCTGTATCACCTCAGTCAATATCCAGCTGTACAAACATAACATGGAAGGATTGTAGGCAGGATATGCACTGAAAATAAGAGCAGTTTTCAGACAAAGCAGTGTGTGTGTATGTATAATAAAAAGTATGTACATCTGTATGTATGTGGATATGTAAACGGTGTATCCGTCTGATTTTGCTGTCAGTGTCCTTCGAACTCACCCTCTCCCTTCCACCCCGCAGTGTGACCACCCCCTACAACGCTGACTTCGACGGGGACGAGATGAACCTGCACCTGCCACAGTCCCTGGAGACGCGGGCGGAGATCCAGGAGCTGGCCATGGTGCCCCGCATGATCGTCACGCCCCAGTCCAACCGGCCCGTCATGGGCATCGTGCAGGACACCCTCACCGCCGTGCGCAAGTTCACCAAGCGCGACGTCTTCCTGGAGCGGGTACAGTCTCCCCGTGCCTGTCGTTCTTCGATCTCCTAGAGTGACAGGCGATGGCTGATGCATTATGGGTGGAAGATGTGAGCGCTGCTGCAGGGACTGGAGCCTCTGGCGGTCTCTGTTGATCAAGGCCCTCCAGGCCCAGTCCCTTTGGGCGTTTATGTCACAGATAATACTCATTTCAAGCCGTCGGAGAACACAGAAGGGGGTTGAGCTCACCCAGTGCAACGGCTTGTTGACTGAACCATAATTGGTCAGACAGGAGCTCAGCTGACCTTTTTGGGACAGCTGATTGGAGGGGCAAGGCCAGATCCACATAGGGAAACGACACAGGCGTATCACCAGTGAAAGATGTGTTTCATGTTACGCTGCGGTCGGTGTTTAACACCCCCGACTCCTGCTCCCACAGGGCGAGGTGATGAACCTCCTCATGTTCCTGTCCACTTGGGACGGCAAGGTCCCCCAGCCGGCCATCCTGAAGCCCCGCCCGCTCTGGACCGGCAAGCAGATCTTCAGCCTCATCATCCCAGGCCACATCAACGTCATCCGAACCCACAGCACCCACCCCGACGAGGAGGACAGCGGCCCCTACAAGCACATCTCCCCCGGTGACACTAAGGTGAGCACACGGCACAGTCCCACCAATCAAAATCCAAGCTTCTTTCAACAGACCGCACTTCCCAAACACATTTATCTTGGAGAGCTTTAATTAAATAGGATTAGTGTACAGATTCAGGTGTATGATGTACAGATAAGGCACAAGATATTACCATAGGGTTCAGGCTAAAATTTCCCTTTTAGAGAAATTCCCCTTTAAGAGAAGTCCCCCTAAGAGCAAGCCAAGGGCGACAGTTCCGAGGGAAAACCTGCCCTTATTTTAGTTTGTTGTAGAGCTGCACGAACCTCGAGGGGAAACCAGTCTTTATAGGCAGACCTACTCCCAGCAGGCTAGCAGGATAGTTGCTGTAGATAAGCATTAGCAGCAACAACAGGTTTAAGATGTAGCGCTTATACCTTTCATGGCAGCAGTGGGGGGTATATATTTAAGTAGCAGACATGGTCATGGGTTAAATGGGTTAAACCCTCAGGTGGAACATGGCTGCTGTACTCGTATGAAACTATGAGAGTGAAGATTCTCTACTGAAAGAGCCTGGCCTCTGTCACGCAGCTGCTAGGACACACATTCTCCCCCTATAGATATAGTAAAGAGCTGCTGCACTAATGGTATTGTGCTGGTGTGTGCTGCAAAATCACCATAGCGGTTTTCTGTGTTTTCGATGTCTGCAGTTGAGTTAGGGGCGCTCTGTATGTGTGTGGCACGCCGCAGGCGAGGATGACAGTGTAACTGTAATGGGTGTAACGCCTTGACCAGGTGATTGTGGAGAACGGGGAGCTGATCATGGGCATCCTCTGCAAGAAGTCCCTGGGCACGTCGGCTGGCTCCCTGGTGCACATCTCCTACCTGGAGATGGGCCACGACGTCACCCGCCTCTTCTACTCCAACATCCAGACCGTGGTCAACAACTGGCTGCTCATCGAGGGTAAGGCGCAGCACAGGCTGGGCATAGGCCCGGGCTAACAAGTGTGAAGGTTGCTTGGTGATGTGTTTGTATATGCGTGCCGTGCTTTGTCAATACCATCTTTGTTCCCCGCAGCTCATGAACTGTAGACGTGTTCTTACCGTCCTGCACTCTGTCGTCCTCAGGTCACTCCATCGGTATCGGGGACTCAATCGCTGACTCAAAGACTTACCTGGACATTCAGAACACCATCAAGAAGGCCAAGCAGGATGTGATAGAGGTGAGAATCCAACTGCATACCCCAATGTCATTGCATAGCAGTGTTAGATGAGCTGCTCACTTCCTCATTGTTAAGCACTTTAACTCTTCAGTCAGAGCTTTAGGTCAAAGTGGTGTAATTTAAGTGTTGGGTCAGACTAGCATTCATTCGTGTGAAGGTCCAATCTCCCTTATCTAAGCGCACCTCCATCTCTGCCGCCCCCTACAGGTCATTGAAAAAGCCCACAACAATGAGCTGGAGCCCACGCCCGGCAACACCCTGCGGCAGACCTTCGAGAACCAGGTGAACCGCATCCTGAACGATGCCCGTGACAAGACCGGCTCCTCGGCCCAGAAGTCCCTGTCCGAGTACAACAACTTCAAGTCCATGGTGGTGGCCGGGTCCAAGGGCTCCAAAATCAATATCTCGCAGGTACAGTGGAAGGGCAGGCAGGGGGTGATGTAAGTTTTCCTGGAGCTGTGTTCAGACACTGATTTTATAACCCCCACCCTCCATCTTTCTCTCCTTCCCCCTCTCCCTTTTCCATTCACTTTTTTCCTCACTTCCTCCCCATCCCGCCACTTCCTCTCTGCCCCCCCGCAGGTCATTGCAGTGGTGGGGCAGCAGAATGTGGAGGGTAAGCGCATCCCGTTCGGCTTCAAGCACCGCACCCTGCCACACTTCATCAAGGACGACTACGGGCCCGAGAGCAGGGGCTTCGTGGAGAACTCCTACCTGGCCGGCCTCACGCCCACAGAGTTCTTCTTCCACGCCATGGGAGGCAGAGAGGGGCTGATCGACACGGCTGTGAAAACCGCCGAGACAGGTAAGGGCGGGGGAGCGCTGGCAGCCGCCGTTTTTGTTCCTGCAGATAATTTTTCTGTAGAACTATTGTACTCAAGCCGTTGAGTATTATTCAGTAATGCTTTTATTGGTTGTTACCATACATGTACGTGCGCTTCCCCTCCCCAGGTTACATCCAGCGCCGTCTGATCAAATCCATGGAGTCTGTGATGGTGAAGTATGACGCCACGGTGCGGAACTCCATCAACCAGGTGGTGCAGCTGCGCTACGGAGAGGACGGGCTGGCGGGGGAGGCTGTGGAGTTCCAGAACATGGCAACCCTCAAGCCCTCCAACAAGGCCTTTGAGAAGAAGTGAGTGGGACAGTTGGCGGCCTCTTTGCTTGACATATTTGTGCAGATGCTTAATATATAACCCGGTTTTGTCAGTCTCAGGCAGTGGGTGCTATAGGTAGTACCAGTTCTCATTTGCAGTAAAGACCTGGCCAAGAGCCAAGATTGGGGGGGGAAAAATAAAAAGGTACAATAAAACATGCAAAGCAGAACACATACAACATATACCATAATACAAATATCTAACACTGTGCAGACTGAGAACCGGTGGGCTATGGACAGGGTCAGTTAAGACTTCCTGTAACACTGGACACGCTCCCCCCCCGCAGATTCAAATTCGACTGCAGCAACGAGCGGGCTCTGCGGCGCACCCTGCAGGAGGACGTGGTGAAGGACGTGATGACCAACGCGCACGTGCAGAGCGCCCTGGAGCACGAGTTCGAGAAGATGAGGGAGGACCGCGAGATCCTGCGCGCCATCTTCCCCACCGGAGACAGCAAGGTCAGACCCGCACCCAGCGCCGGCTCCTTTAACGGGCGGGAGCGGTGACGGTGTGGTGCTAGCTATTCTGAAGGCCGCACTGCACTGTGTTCTCTCTCAATATGTTGCAAATTACATGAAGCATATCAAAGCGTATACAAGTCATGTCTTATCACTGCAACGAAAGGATCCCGACAGTGGGTTCTCCAATGTCTTACAACAGCAGTGCAACTTGCAAAATTCCTGATGATAAATGCTTTAGTAAAAATGATGTACAATCTATCTAATGGCAGGAAGTTAAGTGTCTTAGTGTTGTTGATGGTAATTTGAGTTAACTGTTTCCCTCCGGTGCTG
Source organism: Megalops cyprinoides (assembly GCF_013368585.1). NCBI lineage: Eukaryota > Metazoa > Chordata > Actinopteri > Elopiformes > Megalopidae > Megalops > Megalops cyprinoides. Next base: position 6,282,436 of record NC_050598.1, read on the forward strand.
TAGGTGGTGCTGCCCTGTAACCTTGCCAGGATGATCTGGAACGCCCAGAAGATCTTCCGCATCAATCCCCGCACTCCCACAGACCTCAACCCCCTGCGTGTCGTGGAAGGTGCGTAGCATCCAGAAATTGTTCCTTCTCCAGCCACAACTTCTGTTAGCTGGGAACATTTGATCTATAGGTTGGGAATTTGTGTAATGAAGATATTTGTAGGATGCTTCAATCTTTACTGGAAACCCCAATTGGAGGCCTCCAGTCTGGGTTCCCTGAGTCGCGGGGAAGTCGAAAGTGTTCTGGCCATTAAGGACCAGAGCTGCTTCTGCTTCTCTTTTTTAGTCACTTTGTGGATCAAAGCGCATGAACACTACGTACCTCTGCCTGAGTGGAATCTTGCACTTTTGAGCTGCCTTCACTCTGAGCAGCAGCCAAACCCAGCTTACTGCTATATAAAGATGTGAGCCTGGCGCTGTATTAAAAGCTCAGGCGACTTAGTGAGATGCAAGGATCGCATGCTGATACCACTATCGGGCATGACACTGGTTAAAAGTTTATCATGTAAATATCACAATATCATGGAGTGCATCTCCACAAAGTATTAACAGTATTAACAATGTAAGGGTCAAATTCAGTAAGGGGGTGACAACTAGTCAAATTTGGCAATAGTTATGCACAGTCAACTCTACTGTTGCTGTGCACCATTGAGAAGCCTCTTAGTAAAACCCACCCGGTAGAGGGACAGCTTCCGCCCACGTGATTCCTGACCCCTCCACCCCCCTCGCCGTGTCCCCCTAGGCGTGCATGAGCTGAGCAAGAAGCTGGTGATCGTGAACGGGGATGACCCGCTGAGCCGGCAGGCGCAGGAGAACGCCACGCTCCTCTTCAACATCCACCTGCGCTCTACCCTCTGCTCGCGCCGCATGACCGAGGAGTTCCGCCTCAGCTCCGAGGCCTTCGAGTGGCTGCTGGGCGAGATCGAGACCAAGTTCAACCAGTCCATCGTGAGTACCCCAGGGGCATGCTGGGAAGGGAGCGGGCAGTACTGAGAGCAGAATTAACCAAGTCCGTCTTAGTCAGGTGGTCTTAATCTGCCCCCGAATAGCTGCTCGTCCTTTACAGACTGCCAGTGATATTACACATCTGTTAGTCTCCCCTCTGAAGAAACATATTGTGGCAGTATGTTGCTGATAAAAGGCTTCATCTCAAAAAGAGAAGACTGCCTTGTTAGCGTTTTATGGTTTGGGTTGACGCGGGTCTCTCTCGCCCTTTCAGGCACACCCTGGAGAGATGGTGGGCGCCCTGGCCGCCCAGTCTCTGGGAGAGCCGGCCACCCAGATGACCCTGAACACTTTCCACTACGCCGGTGTGTCCGCCAAGAACGTCACCCTGGGTGTGCCCCGACTTAAGGAGCTGATCAACATCTCCAAGCGGCCCAAGACCCCCTCGCTGACCGTCTTCCTGCTGGGCCAGGCGGCGCGTGACGCTGAGAGGGCCAAGGTAACCCCACCCCACCCCCCAGCCCGCTTTCCTCTGCCTCAGCCCCTGATGCCCAACCCCCACCCCTCCTTTTGGAGGGCGTCTTTTTGGGGAGCGTTGATATGGCCGCACGCATGTGCCATCCCGCAGCCGATTCACCCTCTCTCCCACCCCCTCCCTTCAGGACATCCTGTGCCGTCTGGAGCACACCACCTTGCGGAAGGTGACGGCCAACACGGCCATCTACTACGACCCCAACCCGCAGAGCACGGTGGTGACGGAGGACCAGGAGTGGGTGAACGTGTACTACGAGATGCCCGACTTCGACGTGACGCGCATCTCTCCCTGGCTGCTCCGCATCGAGCTGGACCGCAAGCACATGACTGACCGCAAGCTGACCATGGAGCAGATCGCTGAGAAGATCAACGCAGGTCAGAGCTCGCAAATACACACGCGCACGCTCATGCGCAAATTCTGGCGAAAAAAGTGTCCACAAAGGAACTGTGGGAGCACGACACATTTCAGTAAAAGTGCTAGTTATAATGATAGTTGTTATTCTGTAGTGCCATATGAGTATTGCCAGTGACACATTATTGAATAGTAACTGACAACATAATGTTGATGACAACATAAAAATTGATTATACATTTTGGTGCTGAATATGATGGGCGGTTCCACGTTTACTCATAAACACACCCCCTTCCCCTCAGGTTTTGGAGATGATCTCAACTGCATCTTCAACGACGACAACGCCGAGAAGCTCGTGCTGCGAATTCGCATCATGAACAACGACGAGAACAAGTTCCAGGAGGTGAGCAAGCGCGGTCCTGACCACGCCTCTCCGTTCCCATTCGCTCAGGGGGTTTGCCACTGACCAACGGGAGTGTAATTCTCTCTCTCTCTCTCTCTCTCTCTCTCTCTCTCTCTCTCTCTCTCTCTCTCTCTCTCTCTCTCTCTCTTTCTTTCTCTTTCTCTTTCTTCCTCCCCCAAGGACGAGGAGGTGGTGGACAAGATGGACGACGACGTGTTCCTGCGCTGCATCGAGTCCAACATGCTGACGGACATGACGCTGCAGGGGATCGAGCAGATCAGCAAGGTGGGGACCGCCGCCTGCGTCCGGCCGCATGCACATTACCTCGGTGACAGCCCGTCAGTCAGTGACAGATGGCTACTTCTTGATGGCAGTTTGCCTCTGATTTATGGATCATGCCCTCAGGGCCAGGGCTGAAGTGAAATCCATACTTTCCTCATTAGAAATCAGATAATGTCGCCTGATTAGTGATTTTTTTTTTTTTTTTTTGAAAGCAAAATGGCAAGCACAAAACCAAACCTGCTGTCAGCCTTTAGTTTCTGTTTGAGTGTGGCATTTAAGTAAACCCAAATGTGGGTGGAGCTACGTTAACCCCTCCCCATTTTCCTGACCCCTCCCCCCGCAGGTGTACATGCACCTCCCTCAGACGGACAACAAGAAGAAGATCATTATCACGGAGGACGGGGAGTTCAAAGCGCTGCAGGAGTGGATCCTGGAGACGGACGGCGTCGGGCTCATGAGGGTGCTGAGCGAGAAGGACGTGGACCCGGTCAGAACCACCTCCAACGACATCGTGGAGATCTTCACGGTGAGCATCATGAAGTCAAGATTTCTCATTTATCATGTAAAATGAGATGTCACAGGCATGTAACTGCTTAGACTTTTCCAAATGAAAAGCTTAGGCGCTTATGGTGTGTTTGAATCGACAGAGGTGGGAACTTTATCCTGCATGCAGAGCTATGGTCATGCAGAAAGTGGTACAGGCTGACCGGCCCTTGCCTCTCTCTCTCCCCCCCCTGCAGGTTTTGGGCATCGAAGCCGTGCGCAAGGCCCTGGAGAGGGAGCTGTACCATGTCATCTCCTTCGACGGCTCCTACGTCAACTACCGCCACCTGGCCCTGCTGTGCGACACCATGACCTGCAGAGGCCACCTGATGGCCATCACCCGCCACGGCATCAACCGGCAGGACACCGGGCCGCTCATGAAGTGCTCCTTCGAGGAGACGGTGAGGAGGGGGCGGGGGGAGAGGGAGGGGCAGTCCTGCAGACTGACTGAATAAATGAATGCAGTGCTGTTCTGCTTGACCGTGTAGCAGTGGACTTCTCCCATGCCCCTTGGGAGAGTAGCGCATTGTACTGGAGGAGGGCTTGTTACGCACCCAAATGCTGGTTCAGTTCCCCAGTGGGGAAACTGCATTGTAGGCAAGATGCTTAACCTGAGTTTTCTCAGTAAATACACAGCTATGGAAATGGATAACTTGTAAAAGCCATGCAAGTCGCTCTCGATAAGAGCCTCTGGTTAGTAGACGTAATGGGAGTAGCTTGGAGGATGGGCACTGCTGCATTTGTAGCCTTAGCCTAGCGCAGGAGGCAGGGAGGACTGGAATAGCGGGAGAATTTGGAAGAGTGTAGCTCTCTCCTCTGCCGTGTGGCAGCAGGGTCCCCGTGCTCAGAGACCGGGCTGTGACAGCCTGCCCCCCCCCCCTCCTCAGGTGGACGTGCTGATGGAGGCCTCGTCCCACGGGGAGAGCGACCCCATGAAGGGCGTGTCCGAAAACATCATGCTGGGGCAGCTGGCCCCGGCCGGCACCGGCTGCTTCGATTTGCTGCTGGACGCCGAGAAGTGCAAGTATGGCATGGAGGTGCCCACCAACATCCCCGGGATCAGCGTGGCAGGACGTGAGTTACCGGCGGGAATCGGGGAGGGGAAGGGGTTTGGGGAGGGGTGTCAACTATTACACTTCATCTGGACACTGTATCCAGACTATACCATACCATAAATGTGCAGTTAGTCTGGCTTAAAGAACATTTGAGCAGGTACAAAAATGGCAAATAAGACCAATTCAGTTAACCGTAGCTCAGAAATGGTTTAGGATTGTAGAAATTTTGATGGAAATGGAAATGTGTAATCCAGCTTTGAGATTCGAAGGGTCATGCCACACTTCTGTTGCTGAACCAGCGTGCTTGTTGAATTTTGCCAGATGTTTGATGTATTTGCCCCCCCACCTTCTCTCTTCCAGCGACGGGCATGTTTTTCGGCTCTGCGCCCAGCCCTATGAGCGGAATGTCTCCAGCCATGACCCCCTGGAACACGGGAGCCACTCCCGCTTACGGCGCCTGGTCGCCCAGTGTGGGTAAGTGTGTCCCCGTGCTCAGGCTAAAACTCGGTCAGTTCCGCAAGCCAGGCTACTGCAGCTGTCTGTTCTGTGATGTCATCGTTTTGACCCCTCCTCCTCCTCGCCCCCTCACAGGCAGTGGAATGACCCCAGGAGCAGCAGGCTTCTCTCCCAGCGCGGCCTCAGACGCCAGCGGCTTCTCGCCCGGATACTCCCCGGCCTGGTCACCCACGCCTGGCTCGCCCGGATCCCCAGGCCCGGCCAGCCCCTACATCCCCTCCCCAGGTCTGTCCCCTCCCTTCCCTCTTTTCCAAATTCAAGTATTTTTTTCTCAAAGCAGTTTCACTGAAGCAAATTTTAGTTCTTGACTATAACCGCTTGTGTTGATGCCCTGTCTTGTCTGTTTGACTCCTCCAGGTGGTGCTATGTCTCCCAACTACTCGCCCACCTCCCCTGCCTACGAGCCCCGTTCCCCTGGTGGCTACACGCCTCAGAGCCCGGGCTGCTCGCCCACATCGCCCTCCTACTCGCCCACATCTCCATCTTATTCTCCCACCAGCCCCAACTACAGCCCAACCTCTCCCTCGTATTCTCCCACCTCACCCAGCTACTCGCCCACCTCACCCTCATATTCGCCGACATCTCCAAGCTACTCTCCTACTTCGCCCTCCTATTCCCCGACTTCGCCCTCGTACTCCCCCACCTCTCCCTCTTACTCCCCCACCTCTCCTAGCTACAGCCCCACTTCCCCTAGTTACAGCCCCACGTCGCCAAGCTACAGCCCCACATCACCGTCATATTCCCCTACGTCACCCTCATACTCGCCCACCTCTCCGTCCTACTCTCCGACATCACCCAGTTACTCCCCCACCTCTCCCTCATACTCCCCAACCTCTCCCAGCTACAGCCCCACCTCCCCCAACTATACACCCACCTCACCCTCTTACTCTCCCACATCACCTTCTTACTCCCCAACGTCACCCTCCTACTCCCCAACCTCACCCAACTACACCCCTACCAGCCCCAACTACTCCCCCACCTCTCCCTCGTACTCCCCCACCTCGCCATCCTACTCCCCATCCAGTCCTCGCTACACCCCTCAGTCGCCCACCTACACACCCAGCTCGCCCTCTTACAGCCCGAGCTCACCCTCCTACTCCCCCACCTCGCCCAAGTACACGCCCACGTCCCCCTCCTACAGCCCCAGCTCCCCGGAGTACACGCCCACGTCCCCGAAATACTCCCCCACCTCTCCGAAGTACTCTCCGACGTCCCCCAAGTACAGCCCCACCTCGCCCACCTACTCCCCGACCACCCCGAAGTACTCTCCGACCTCGCCCACCTACTCTCCCACCTCGCCCACCTACACACCCACTTCGCCCAAGTACTCGCCCACCTCTCCCACGTACTCGCCCACCTCCCCCAAGTACTCGCCCACCTCGCCCACCTACTCGCCCACCAGCCCCAAGGGCTCCACCTACAGCCCCACCTCCCCAGGTTACAGCCCTACCTCCCCCACCTACAGCCTCACCAGCCCCGCCATCAGCCCGGACGACAGCGACGAGGAGAACAACTGAGCGCGCTTGGGGGGAAAGGACTGATGCGGCTCCTTCCGGCCCGCCCGCTCGCCTCCCCCTCTCCCCGGGGCACGCAACGGAAGGACCACCCCTCTCTGGCCGTGCGGCGGGGAGGAGGCAGAGGAACTCGGGGGTCCCACGTGTGAATTTCCGGACTTTGCGCCTAGCCTCTCTCGTTTTCGGGGGCTCTCCATATTTACTAATGTATTTGATAGACTTGAACTATTGGCCTGAAAAGGCTGCCTTTTGGATAGACATTTTGTTGTGGTGTTGGGTGTTACCATGGTGGGTAATGCTTCCCTTCCTTTTTTTCAAAAGGAGGAAAGGAGGGACCTCTTGGAGTGAATACTTTGAAACATTTTCCCCCCACCTTACCCCTCTCTGTGTCTCTCTCTCTCTCAAATTCACAGCTAGCAGAAATATAGAAGTGCAGTATTGCAAAAAGTCTTTAGAAACTGAAGTATTTTTAATCCCAGATATTTAAAAAAAAAAAAAAGACTAGCCTGAAATAGAAATCACTTTAGAACAGTAGAGTGAGAGACGCTGACTTTTTGCATATTTTCTGAAATGTCTTTTCCTGGAATATCTGTTTTCTGTAAGATTTTACAGGTGGCTTACCAGGTACTGGGAATGGAAGGTAAACTAACGTATGAGTTTCTAGACCTGGTTTAAGAAGGCTAGACTTAACGATACAGTCAGTCCCGAAGTGCAGTGTTCTTTGTTGGAGGGACTAAAATGGATTTTCTTTCGGCAGTTGAGATGAACTCTGCACAGAAAATGGCTCAAAGAAAAAAAAAAATGGAATGTCGTAATAGAATTATTACGATTCTCTGTACTGCTTTTTTCAGTGCGTGACGTATGCAATACTAGTGTAGCTAAAGGTTTATGCCACTGGTTTTAGGTGCCTGTGTCGGCAAATGGTGTAGAGGCATGGGAGGTTGGGTGGGGAAGATGGTGTAAGGAAGCGATGCCTTTTTCCTGTGGTTGGGAAATGTTGTTGGGGGTTGGGGGGGCTTGTTTCAACCCCCACCACCCTCCACAACAGTTCTCCCTCCCCAAAGATACAAACCTGACCCCTGCCAGCATCTAGCTGCCAGTCTCAGTTTGGGCAGTTGTACAACAATGACGAAACGATTGCCAGAAATCACACTTCCTGTACACAAGGAAGCAGAACGTTTAATGAAATAATGATTTTTTTTTGTCTTTGTTTTTGGTTGAGCTAAAAATGGGGGAGTAGGTGAAAGGGGGTTTAGTTGGTGCTTTGGTCATTGTTTGCATGAGTAGCACCTGTTAATACGTTTTAATCAAGTTTTAGGTTTAAATCTTCTTTAAAACCACCCCCCACACACACCTTTTCAATATTTCTTCGATATCTAACTAGCCTGTGTATAAATACTTTGTTTCTCTTTTTTGGAGTTCAGTTTATTTAAGGAAAGAGAAACTGTTCTCTGTGTGAATAATTAAGGAAATTTTACAAATGTTGAGGTTAAATGATTTTTTTTTTTGTGCCCCAGTTTGATTTTGTTGACTATAAAGCTGTTGCAAGAAGGGTATATCCTGAATCTTGGCTGGGTGTATATCTTCAAGTGTTTTGGATGAAGTGTAAGGTGATGATTTGGGGGGGGGGGTAAGCTTGGCTCGTCCCTTTAATGATGCAACGTGTTTAAAGTTACGCATACCTCCCAGTCTGTCTCCAAATGGCCTTGTTTAGTAATTGTGTTGAAGCGTGCATCTGTGTGACTGACATGTCCTCTGTAACAGTTACAGTGAGCACCTTTTGCTTGTTCGTTCTGTGATCGTCTCACTGCAAGCTCTCGAGTGAAATGTCACCATAGTTTGACCAAACTGGGAACTATGGGACGCTTCCCAGTGATCTGTTAGCTGGTGTAATTTTTTTTTTTGTTCTTGAGCACTGGGGGGCGACAAAGTACAGTTTCTCAGGCTTGTGAAATCTGAAATGGTACACAGCTTGGCATAGGTTCAGTATTAGCGTTGCAGTGGAATGGATCCTCGCTTTGACTTGGCACTTTCAGGCACACAAGTGACGCCTTATCTGAAGTAGATGCATATATACATGCATTATTGTGAGCTCCTGTTCTTTGGACTGATGCGGGCCCAGGTCACAATGAAAGAACCAGGCTAATGAAGTTATTGTAAGGTAATAACCCCCCCTCCTCCCAGCACAGGATGTGATCCCACCTGAAAACCCCAAATCTGTTTTGTGATTGGGACGTGCTACAGTTTTCCTCCCGTCCCCTGTCCTTGTTCTTCATCCAAAATCAGTTCTGTTACTTTCTTAAACCAGTGTTTGTCCTTTTTCTATCAATGTCTGTGTACCTGTGTTAAAGGGATCGGGGTGGGAGGGGGTGTGCAGAGTCTGTTGCAGGGGGCAATTTGTAGGTTTATACCTCCAACTTTGGGTGGAACCAGGGTGAAACTAAAACTCAGATCTGTTCCCTCAATAGGAGTTTTTTTTTTTTTTGTTTGTATAACCAGCTGTCTTCTAAACATCTCTTGCTCTGAACCGAGCAGACCATACACCAGCTGTAGAAATGGACTGTGGGGAGTAGACATTTAACGGGATGCAATCGGGCGACATCAACTTTGCACCTTTTCGCCAAGTTCCCCCAAACACTAAACCAAATTCTGCGAAGGCAACTTTGTATTGGCCGCCCACTATGTTACGGCCAATGGGGGGAGGAGTCTTGTTTCAGTTGAACCCCATGGCATTTTTTTTTAATTCGGTCAGTTCTGGGTGTGTCACCCAGCAGAGTGTGATATGAGTGAGTGAACATGTGCACGTGCTTGCCCCAATGTGTCTCATGACATGCGTATGTGTGTGTTTCCGTGTCAAGGGTAAGACAGGGTTTTCATTTGTGAGGAAAGACTGGGCAGGGTCTCTGGGAGAAGGAGAATTTAAGTTAAAATTGCCACTGTATAGAAATCAATCCAATATTTCATTCTCTGTATCTGTTTTTTTTTTTTTTTTTGTTTTTGACTTGAGGAAAAAATAAAAAAAAGTTTTACTAAACCTGCTACACTGAGTGGTGTCTTTAATGGTTTGGACATAGGGGGTGTATAGAAAAAGTAGGAAGGCTATGGGGGCTGTCTGATTCAACATTCGTGCGTCATACGGTGTGCCACAATGCGTCACACTTGGTTGCATGCGTTACATCGCCAGAGGTGTGACCATAGCAAATTTTACGTCTGTTTCCAACCGATCTTTCCCCTGAAATGTGTCTTAGGCTGAATAGTTATGTAAACATGTCAAATATGCCAACTTTTTTTAGACCCATCTTTGTACGTGACCCAACTTTAACTGCGAAAGAAAAAACGGACATGTTCGTTTCCTTGAATTTTGGCAGTGAATTATGACCAGTAACCTCTTGCCAGCTACATGAAGGTAAAGGATTCATTTATGGTCTAATAGTTACTCTCATGGTTTATTAAAAGCTCTTCGCTGCCAGAAAATTAATGATAGATAATTAACTATGATTGTAAAGCAAGGTTACGTGACTGGCTTAATATCAATGTCATGACTTTCAAAAGTAGGATATTGCTTCGAATTACGGGCACTCCCTAACTGCATGGGGATTATGGCTGTCCATATCAGTAATATGTGTCATTGCATTTTGTGGCCTTTTTCTTCATTTTCTTAATCTGACTTTCCTAAATCTGAGAAAACACAGGGTAATGAATGATTAAATTGTGGTATACAGATTGTGTGTCTGTACACTACACCACGCCAGTGTGGTTAATTTCTCCTTTTCCTGCGTGTTTTCTGAGTCGGTTTCATTTAAGCTTGAGCTGTCCAATCATAGGTGTCGGCAGCATCTCACGAAAGTTATACTGGATTGTTAAATCAGTGCC